>NW_026712328.1:26604394-27928363 GCF_030504385.1 Musca domestica | reverse complement strand
AATGGGAAGAGTAGAAGTGTATTTTCCACTTAAGCTAATATTTAATTAGAAGAAGACTGATACTCGAAGAAAAAAATGCCAAGAATAACGGCTCTATTAGTTTTTTTTCATTTTTTCTCATTTTAGAAGTGGAAGGATTAATTACAGATGTCTGTCGGAGAATATGCTAATTGTTTCTAGGGCAAATAGCATTAACCTAATTTCATTGGAGATGGTAGGAGGGTGAATTATGTAAGCTTTGTCACCATAGTTAATAAATCCAAAGTTGATAAATCTAAAAAAGAAGACACGCGTATCGGCGTTAATAAAGTTTACTTCGCAAAGTAACCTAAATAAAGGGGACAAGTTCATTCCTCTTCCACACTTTTGGAAATATTCGGATTAAGATTTCATGGAATCCTTGTATTTTAGGTATACAGTGTCTTCGGCAATATTGCTGATACAAATATGGGGAATTTTTTGGTTTGGTATTTTAACACTCAAGCGAGTCAACAAAGAGGTCTTATTGGTCCCTTTTATTAACACATGGCTAAAAACTCCCCTTACACGGGATCGTCGCAAGTCAAATTATTCTGCAAAATTATATGTTATAAAGCTCTAGAAGACGTCAAAAATATAAATATTTCCTAAACGCCAGGAGTTCATACAGGGTGAGATGAAACAATTGCAACCAACTTCAGACTGCTGTCATTTCTACGCCACCCGTCTGACAACTAAAAGCTAAAAATATTCCAGTGACAGCTCATTATATTGTTTACAAGCGAACAAAAGCATTTTGGTGAGAATTTTCCAGAAAAAAAGTTATTCGTGATGGAATTCAAGCGTGATAGTGTGATTTCTTTATATTTGGCTGAAAAACCACAAATGACTATTATTAGAGCACTCCAGCATTTCACTTCAAGGAAGTGGACGGAAGAAAACAGCAACATCAGCAGAAATGGTTCGAAAAGTAAAGAAGCGACTTGATAGAAACCCGCGTCGCAGTGGCCGAAAAATGGCTCGTGAGCTGAACATATCGCAATATTCCATTCGTCAAATATTGAACAATGAGCTCGGGGTAAAGCCATTGAAATTCCAAAAAGTGCAAGAACTTAAACCGCAACAGAAAGAAAATAGACTCAAAAGAGCTAAAGAGTTGCTTCGCTTGGCCGAAAGTGGTGAACTGCCGAGTTTGGTTTTCTCCGATGAGAAAACATTCGTTGTCCAGCTGTTTGTAAACAAACAAAATGATCGGGTTTACTTGCCAAAGAGGTCAGGTGAAAATGTGCACTTTCGGTTGGCCACCAGAACTCAAGCACCAGCAATGGCGATGATGTAGGCCGCCATAACGGGCGATGGTCGCTCTCGTATTAATCGACCATGGCATCAGAATAAATGCCGAATAGTATCCTTAAAATATTCTGGAGGGTGTATTGAAGCCTTGGGCACGCAATCATTTTGGACAATCTAACAGGACTCAGCACCATCACACTCAGCACGCGCCACCCAAGAATGGTTACAAATCGTCCAGTTTCCAGCGCACAATGGCCATCAAAATCTCCGTATACCAATTCGTTGGACTATTGTGTCTGAAATATTTTGGAAAGCAAGGTTGGCATTAAAAAATACCAATGTATCGATCACCCCAAGCAAGCCGGGATTGGGTCAAAATACCGCAGAGCAACATTCGGGCAGCGTGTGATGGTTTCATTGGCCGTTTGAATGCCATAATTCGTGCCAAAGGTGACCAGTTCTAACAAATCTAAACTTATTCTAAAATCTGATGCTATTTCCGAAATTTTTTTTTTTTGCCTTTATTCAATACAATTTAAAAAATAATAAGTTTTTTATCTCACCCTGTATTCACAACAGATTTTGCGTTAGCAGAAATATTTAAATGTGTGAAATTTAAAGAGAGTTGGATGCTTATTTCGCTTTTTTAAGTGTTTTTTTTTTTTTTTAACATTGAACATTATGTGGGGAAAGTATCAGAAAAAAAAGTCCGATCTTCTTTATAACCTATCTTGTGTTGATAGAAATATTGAGATGTGTCAAGTCTGAATGGAATTGTATTTTAATTTCGCGTTTATCAGCTTCAAGGATATTCAAAATGTTGACCCTTTGTGGAGAGGTGCAGAAGGAGTGGACCAATATATTCCATCTCCATAGCAGATCTTGTGTTAATCGAAATAATGGTATGTGTGAAATTTGAAGAGATCCGGATGCTTTTTTTTTGATTTAATGATAGTTTTGGTTATTCAAAACGTTGACCCTTTTGGGAGATGTAGCAGAAGGAATGGTCCGATCTCTACCATCTTTATAACAGATCTAGTGTTGCTAGAAATGTTGAGATGTACCAAGTCTGAATGGAATCGGATTTTAATTTCGCGTTATATGAGCTCCATGGATAATCAAAAATTTTGACTCTATGTGGTAGAGGTACCCGAAGGAGTGGACCGATATATTCCACCTTCACACCAGACCTTGGATGATGTGTGTAATTTGAGGACAATCGGACTTTTACATCACATCTTATAAGAATTATAATTATTCAAAAAGTTGACACTTTGTAGTGTGGACCGATATTGTCCATTTTTGCACCCAACCTAGCCCCTTTTTTAAATGTCGGCCTTTTTTGGGGGAGGTACCCTAATATCTAAGTTTGCTAAAAAATATTACGATGTATCAAGTTTGGACCAAATCGGATACTCCCTTCAAGAGTTATATTGCGCACCAGCCAGGTAGATAGACAGGCAGATGAACGGACATCGCTAGATCAACTCCAAATGTCCTGAAACGGATTTGGTTCGAAGAGACTTAGGTTCTAAACCCGTTATTTCTCTAGCCATATGACTGAGGGTATAAAAACTCCTGCTTATCTATATATATAAATGTAAGTTGTGTTAGTTACTACGCTTATAACTCAAGATCCGCTGATCCGATTTTAACGATTCATACAAATTCGGAATTGTCTCTTTTCCGAAAAGGATAATATTCAAAAAAATCGCCTAAAAATGTGATATATTAACATTTTCATTTTGGCTTTTGAAATGTACAATAGTAATGTTTTATTTTGCATGATTTTTTTCCATTTTGACTTACTTTTTTCTAATGTACATTTGTAGTGTTTTTTTTTATATTTTTTTTAATTCGAATATTAATACCAATTTATTTAATTGACTTGATTTCTTGAGAACTGAAATTGATGACGGGTTGCATGGAAGTCAGTCAAATGATATCGAAATAACTTAACGCGGTTAGACCAATGTTAAAAGATAATTACTTTTTCAAAATCGCTAAAAACACGATAAAAGAGATGTAATGGCAAAAATTCTCAAATCGGGAAAAATCGAAAAAAAAAATCAATGGAAATTGACTAGATATGGAAATAATCCATCCAATGAGAACTTAAAATGCAAAATTCATTGGGACTGCAACCAGTGAAATACCGAATATGAAGAGCACTGTTATATGCAAACGATATAAAATAGTAGAGCAAATTGAAAATTTGGAAAGAAAAGGATACATTTCCTCGGAAAATTCTTCCGAAACCTTAAAAGTAACCTTAACTCCCATGAAACGTTATACGGTGACTATGCGCTATCATCAGTAGTCAGTTTGGTTGGTAATTAAAAATTCCAAAAAAAAAGGGGGGGGGTCGATCAAACGTTTTTAGGGTCCATTTCATATAGTTTAACCAAACACAAAGGGCCTCAAATATTTTGCTCTATACTTCGCAAAAGTTACCATAGAGTTTTAAATTTTTCCCAGGGGTTTCATGAATAATCAGTTGTTCAAAATATATATCAGATGTATATCAAATGTTGGTAATTTGAGATTTTAAGAAGAACAACACATTTTTTCAAATAATTATAAGAATAGGACCATGCTTTGGTATAACCCTTATATTTCTTTCATATTACAATAATCCGCCCAATGAGAACTCAAAATGCAATTCATTGAAATTGCAATCAGTGAAATACTGAATATAAAGGGTGCAAAATGGTAGAGCGAATTGGACATTTAGGAAAAAAAAAACTTTCAAGATGTCTTAAATCGCTTTTGCAGGTCACGATATATGACCCCCGGATAAGGGTACACTCCTTTTTCAAGTATAGTTTACATTTTAACCATATTTTACTCATACGCATTTTAGCAAAAGTTGGTAATTTGAGAAGAAACCATCCTCGCAAAAAATGATCACGTTTTGGTATAACCATTATATAATTTAAGCTATATTCGGGGTTTTCGACATTTTTCTTTCATTTTTCAGGCCTTTATTTGGCATCTTTGTTTCTACGGGTGTAAAAAACCTACTCTCATAATATTTTGACTTTTGGAGTAGAGTCCATCTTGGTCTTGATCATATTCATCAATTGATTTGGCTAAAAAATTGTATTTAGGCTACTCTGGGATAGAGAATCGTCTTACAGATAATTGTCCACATAGGCATTTTTTTGAGTATAGTTCCCACATTAGTGTACCCGCAAATCCACATTCTTAACCAATGTTTGGTCAGAAAAAAAAAATTGGTATACTATTGAATTTTTAACTCTCAAGAGAATATTGGCTGGGAACGTAGATGTGGGATGTACGTTTATATGCTTTGAACTCCGAAATATCAAATTGTGGCAGAAACATGAAAAAATCACGAATATTATTTTTTGGATCGTTATTGAATTACACTATGAAGAAAAATATGGACTTTATGGGTTTTCCAACACACAATTTAAATGACCAAAATAAATTAATTCCTATCTTACGGTAATGGGTGTAAAAGACCAATTATCTTTGACTATTTTGAAATCATTCAGATCAGTGTTCTATAATGCTTTAAAAAATATGCATTAAAAACTAAAAGTAGGGGCCGGCAACGCGGACCGGGCCAGCTAGTTTCTAATAAATTGAGCCCCCAAATAATGATACCACCCAATATTCGGTATTTTGATGATTTTAGCCACATTTTTACCGGAATTGTTTCAAATTTCGTAATTGAAGTTCGTAATGGGTACTACAGCCTATGCCAAAAAAAACTACTCGTGAAGGAACACGTCTTCGTATATCTCCCATATGAGGGGTTTCTTCTTCGGAATTTTGTTTTTCTTTTTGCAATTTTTCAAGTTCCTTCAAAATGATGGAGCGTTTTAAAAATTCAGCCCGACCGAACTTAGCTGTTTTGTATACCCTCCACAGTGTGTATTTCGTTTGTAAAACCTCGAAATATACATTTTAGACTCCACAAAGTATATATATTCTTGATCAGCATAAAATTCTATGTCGATTTAGCGATGACCGTCCGTCTGTCCGTCTATCCGTTTGTCTGTCTTTCCTTCTGTGGAAATAACTCTCGCTTCCGAACGAATTGCTGTAGATTGATACAATTTTACACAAATGTATATTATGTCTGCAGGACTTTTGGTATTGAAAATGGGTCATGTAGGTCCACGTTTTGCTATAGCCCCCATATAACGGTACCTCCAGATATTCGGTATTTTGATGATTTTAGCGACATTATTCACCGGAATTGTTTCAAAGTTAATATTTGATTTTCGAAATGGATACTACAGCCTAAGACAGAAATTTTTCTGTGGAGCCCCCCCATAACGGTACCTCCCGATATTCGGTATTTTGATTATTTTAGCGACATTATTCGCCGGAATTGTTTCAAATTTGGTATTTAAGGTTCGTATTGAATACTACAGCCTATGACAGAAAACTGTCTATGCTGGTCCACGTCTTCGTATAGCCCCTATGTCACGGTATCTTCCGATATTCGTTATTTTTATGATTTTAGCTACATTATTCACCGGAATTGTTTCAAATTTGGTATTTTTAGTTCGTAATAGATGCTACAGCCTGTGACAGAAAATTGTCTATGCTAGTCCAGGTCTTCGTATAGCTCCGATATAACGGTACCTCCCTATATACGGTATTTTAATGATCTTAGCTACATTATTCACCGTTTATTTCAAGTTTCGAATTTGAATATGATAATGGCTTATGACAAACAATGACTTTGTAGATCCACGTCGTATACAGGGTTGCCCATATTCGACGGACTTTTGGGCCCTTTGGTCCCATTCCAATCGACGAGGCTTGTCCGCAGGCAACATTCTTTGCGTCAATTGAATTTTGTACGGGAACAAATGCAAATCAATGCGAATAATCCGTTGTAAAGTGGACCGAGCCATGCCCAACTGCTGAGAACGGCGTTTTTGGGATGTTCTTGGGGACCTCTCAACACTGGCTCGTACGGCAGCGATATTCTCGGCCGATCGCCTTGGTCGACTTTTATATGGCCTCTTCGGATTAGAAAGAGCCTTACCAGTCGAAAATTTTTCGTTTCGTTTTTTTTTTTTTTTTCGTTCCAAGGGTATTCAAATTTCAGGGCCGTCGTCGTGGTCGTCCTCGTGTTATAAGTAAGTTCAACAAGTAGTTGAATTGTTCTCACGTCACCTTTTCCAAGTGAAATTTATGTCCCTAAAAAATCATTGTTTAATTCATAAATTAATGCCGAAATTAAACAACAACGTACACACATACATCCCCAAAGTTGATGGTTCGCAAATTAGCTCCCATTGAGTTCTTCAATGTGTGTTTTCAATTAATCAATTAATTTTATTTGTTTAAACTCATTTCTGCAGAGTAATCAACTTCGGTAAATGCATTCGCTGCCGAAAACACTGAAGAAACCTCTCACATTCCCAATAGCCAAAATATTTGTTATTGTCTTTGACACTTATATGCCAATGATAAAATAATAAAAAAATCAATATTTTTTTCATTGTTCACAAACAATAGCCGAATGATGAGCAAAACATAACTCCCATTGCAATGTCTTAGCGATAATTATTTGTGTTTTTCATTGAACCCGAATAAAATAAACATAAAATAGTTGATAAGAATGGACAAGTGTGTGCCTGTGTGTCTGTTTGTCTGTCCGTCTTTGAATACATCTCCGATCTACGCCCCTTTGATGTGATGATGTCTTTCGGGAAATGATGGCCATCAAGTCCATCCATCCATCCGCAATGAAGCGCATCATTATTTTTAATTTATTTTCAACGCTACGCAATATTCGCTCAAGTTTAAAAAATTCACATCAAAAGCCCCCTACAAATTGGCAGTCTTGTTAACAAAGCTTTTTATGTGCCTTAAGATAACAATAACAACAAATAATCAATAAATGACGGATATAAACAATTAATTTTGGAATATTAAAATAGATAAAAAAACCAAAAGTACAAATAAAAGAATTAAATTGACAATTCAATGTTAAAAAATAATGCCAACGGTTTTTGTCATTCGCCGTCTATGGAAGTCAATCTGTTAAGATATTCTTGACTTAAGGAAACATGGGGAAAGAATAAGGGTGGTGAATTCCCGAAATGGAAAGTTTCCGATATAACGGTTTGGAAAATTTGTTATATGAAGATTTTTGGACAAAAATACTTGCATTATTGGTTGGGATTTCTTCAAAGTAATGACCACTCCAAAACTATTTCTTCAATTTTACACTTTCCACCTTTGAAAGGCGCGTACATTAAATTTGTTATTCCGCCTCCAAATTATCTTCGGAAACCAAATCTATATATATACATATATATAAAAGAGTAGCAAAATAACTGACTGATCGAGAATCACAGCTCAGACATAACGACTGAAGATAGAACCTTGGTGCGCAGGCGTGTCATAAGTCTCGTCTTTTGGAAAGTCGTTCTAAAAGGATACGAAAAGTACTAAAAATTGAATACTTTATATTGAAACCAGTAAAGATAGTCTTAAAGTCGAGCGGGGCCGACTTTATGATGGCCTCCACCACGTTGCTAATTTAGTAAAGCTCCGCAAAACAATTAAAAGTTTTTATGGGAGAATTCTGTCATACAAGCTATGATTATAATTATAATTTAAAGTTCAAAGGAATAAATATTTAACAAATGTATTTCTGAGCTATATTTGATATATTTCCCCAAATATTGCTGTTACAGAGTGCATATTACGGCTGCAAAGGACAAAAATAACAAAACGGATCAAAAAATATATATGGGAGCTATATCTGAACCGATTTCGATCAAATTTGGCATATTTATTTTCATGTCCAATCTGATCGTACGTGCAAAATTCCATATTTTTCGGACTGATATTACACATTTGGTGCACAATAAAAGGCAAATCTGACGAAGATATATATGGGAGCTATATCTAAATTTTGACCAATTATCTCCAATTTCAATAGGGTTCGTCCTTAGGCCAAACAAATGATTTGTGCAAAATTTCATCTGGATAGGGCAATAAATGCGAACTGTACTTTGTTTACAAAAATACGTGGATAGACGGACGGACGGACATACAGAGAGACGCACAGGGGGACGGACGGACAGACGGACGGACGGACATGCATAAATCGACTCAGAATGTGATTCTGTGCAGATCATCAAAAGGAACTATGGGTCTTTCTCGTTTCCTTTTGCTTGTTACAAACAAATGCACAAAGACATAATACCCTGACCATCTTGTGGTGTAGGGTATAATCATTGATCATGGTGTTAAGAAATAAGGTCCGATGATGCCACCAGCGTGAAAACCGCACCTCTGTGTTCTGTAGGGTCTCTTGTGGATTGGTCTCACTCCATATGCGGCAGTAACAAACCCGTTAAGCCAAAAATGCGCCTCATCGCTGAACACAATTTTGCGATAAAACAACGGGTCATTTGCCAACTGCTCTAGAGCCTGATTTTCAAAGTAAATTTGGATAATTTCGTAGCGTTGTTCAAGCGTGAGTCTATTCATGATGATTTGTCCGAGTATACTGTAACAAATAAAAGAAAGTTTCATCAAAATTTAATTTTTATACCCTGCACCAAAAAAGTATGGAGGGTATATTAAGTTCGTCATTCCGTTTGTAACTCATCGAAATAATCATTTTAGATCCAACAAAGTATATATATTCTTGATCAGCGTAAAATTCTAAGACGATTTAGCCCTGTCCGTCCGTCTGTCCGTCTGTTGTAATCACGCTACAGTCTAAACGAATTAAAATAGGAAGCTAAAATTTTGCACAGATCTCTCTTTTGTCTTCAGGCAGGTCAAGTTCGAAGATGGGCTATATCAGTCCACAATATCGTATAGCCCCCATATAATGGTACCCCCACGGTATTCGGTATTTTGATGATTTTAGACACATTTTTCAATGGAATTGTCTGAAATTCCACAAAAGGAGTCCCTTGTGAGCATTTTACCCCTCAAAAAGAATTGTCTATATAGGTCCACGATATCGTATATCCCCCATATAACTGTACCCCCAATATTCGATATTTTGATGATGTTAGCCACATTTGTCAATGGAATCCACATAAGTAGTTCCTTGTGAGTGCTTTACCCCCTGGGACAGAATTGTCTATACAGGTCCACAATATCGTATATCCCCCATATGACGGTACCCCCCGATATTCGGTATTTTGATGATTTTACCCACATTTTTCAACGGAATTGTCTTAAAATCCACACAAGGAGTTCCTTGTGGGTACTTTATACATCGGCAGAGAATTATCTATACAGGTCCACGATATCGTATAGGCCCCATATAACGGTACCCCCGATATTTGGTATTTTAATGATTTTATCCACATTTTTCAATGGAATTGTCACAAGGGGTTCTTTGTGAGCACTTTAATCCCCGACAGAGAATTCTCTATATAGGTTAACGATAACGTATAGCTCCCATATAACGGTACCCCGCGATATTCGGTATTTTGATGATTTGAGCCACATTTGACTATCGTATTGTCTGAAAATCCACACACAGAGTTCTTTGTGAGCACTTTACCCCTGAAACGGAATTGTCTATATAGGTCCACAATATCGTATATCCCCCATATAACGGTACTCCCCTATATTCGGTATTTTGATGACTTTAGCCACTTTTCCATTGGAATTATCTGAAAATCCACACAAGGAGTTCCTTGCAAATACTTTACACGCAGACATAGATTTGTCTTTATAGGTCCACAATATCGTATATCCCCCCATATATCGGCACCTTCCTTTATTAGATATTTTAAAGATTTTAAAACAATTTTTAATGGATTTTATTTTTTTAAATTTTTTTAATTCGTTCCAAATGGTGGAGGGTATTCAAAGTTCGGCCCGGCCGAACTTACTGCTTTTTTACTTGTTTGTGTTACCTTTTACAATTTAAAGTTCTATCCAGCTTAAAAAAACACCCTTCACAAACCTGTAAAACGATTTTCAAAAAAAATCGTCAAAACAATAAAATTAAATATTGATGCCTAATGAGATTGTGCTGATGCTAATAACATTCGGTTAACAACAATATTAACTGTACCAAAGACGTGACAATGAGCTGTCTTAAGTCCAATGTCTGCAAATATTAAAAAAAAAAACAACGCACACACAACTACACCTCAAGTGATTATGGTACTCATGCGTCGAATAAAACAAACATTAAAGTTGATTACCGAACAAACATAACACCCCAAGCCACAACCAGCTTCTTTAGTAAAATACAAATTATAGAAAATTAAGTCCCAAGGAAGAGCTTAATGTCCTTCGATTTGGAGATTTTCTGCAAAAGAATTTATGTATGTCTACTTGGTTTACGGTATAGATTTTGATCATTTTAAATTTCAAATAACGCTATTATGCATTATTCCATTGAACTGCAGCCACAACATCATGACAATTAATTTAAAGTTTGAAAACGAAAATATAAATATTTTTGGAAATGGTTTTTATTATTAAGAGAATTAATTTATGTCAACTCTTCAATTCGATTAAAATATGTATAATCGGCTTAAGCTTATGTGCAGCAATCAATCATGACAAAGTGTTCTTTTAATTCTCGCCTTCATTTGAATTATCTTTTTTTTGCGAATATTATGTCACAGAATATACTGAGAATAAAAAAAAAAATAAATTAAGAAAAAATTGATCAAGAACGAAATTATTCTCGTACCAACAGATATTGAAAGCATCGACATTTGTAACAATTTTCGCAAATTTGCAAAACTTTCAACATTTTTAGAAACTCCCTATTTTCGTAAATGGAGGATATCCACTACAAATCGTTGTGGGCATTCTTCCGAAACGTGGAAAAGTCTAAACTATTTTTTCATCCTTTGGCTTCTGTCAAGATGGTTTTTATTTAAAAATAAAAGTAATTCTGGGAATAAATACAAAGTTTAAAATGTAATATGCTCTACGCTCCTTAGATGCGTCCGCTCTCGGTCAATGCTCAACGACGACTGACTCATAAACTCATTTTGATAGTTGACAATTCGGCCTCTCCTGACTCTTCGTCCCTCCTGGGCGAACCATCATCAGACTCATCTTTATCTTCGATTTCGAGACTTGGATCACCATAGCACCAGGGCTTCATATGATCGGTCGACATAACACCGCAATATTTCCTTTGCTTCAAACTTAAATCCGGCAGATCCTCTACCAGATAACGATCGTTTCCGATAATTTTCGTGACGATGTATGGTCCTTTATACCGCGCATCCAACTTATGCGATTCTCCTGTAGGCTGCGGTACCGTGTCTATCACCACCAAATCGCCTTCCTTGTACTGAGTTGGCTTGGAATGACGGCTGTCAAATCTTGCTTTCCATTTTTCCTTTTGTTTCTGGATGTTAGCAACAGCCTGCTGTTGAATTACCCTAACATCGAAATTCTCTCTTTCTTCATCACCAACCGCCTGGATAATTCTATTGTAACTGACATCTCTGAGACTAAAGTTGAATATTAAGTCATTTGGACTGAACTTTGTAGTCGCATTCAGCTGCGAGTTAATACTCCACTGTATCGTCGTTGTCTCAGTGTCCCATTCTTTTGTATCACCTACTAGACATTTCAACGCATTCAAAACTGTCTGGTTGATCCGCTCGGCTTGGCCATTGGCTCTTGGTGTTCGGACTGCTGTTTGTACATGTTGTATTCCGTTGTATTCCACAAACTGTTGGAATTCTTTAGACGTGAACGCCGTTCCCTTATCCGATACAATTCTTCGTGGCTGTCCGAAAATCGACATAACTTCTCGCAGCGCTGTTATAACCGGAGCAGTCTTTGTATTCCTGGTTGGCTTTATAATGGTGTACTTACTGAACGAACAGACAATCAAGAATACATATTGATTTCCTTTCTTACTTTTTGGGAAGGGACCCATGTGGTCGATGTTGATACTTCTGAATGGAATTGGTAGGACTTCCTCAATATGTAGTTCACCCTCTGCCTTGCCTCCTTTTACCTTGTTGTAGCAGCATTCCGGACATGACTGAATGTATGATTTTACATAACGTCTCATTCTCGGGAACCAGAAATCACGTTGAAGCCTTTGGAGAGTTTTCTCTTCACCGAAGTGTCCCAAATCATCATGACAAGCCTTAGTTATTCGCCACCGGACTCTTTCTGGAATCACCATACGTTTCATATTGTTGACTTTGCGAAATAGCCTCCCATTTTCTATTACATAGTCCGCTTTGATCTGCTTAATTTCATTTGCCTCGTTTTGCAAATTACCATTGAGAACTTCAAAGATGTGTTTCAGCTTCTTATCCGACATTTGTAGTTGATAGACCCAGTCGTTAATGTTCGTTGTGAGAGCCAGAACATTTTCCGCTACTGTTCGGGATTGACTTGATGGTAACGTTGGACTTCTGCTCATCCCATCCACGTGAGTCATCTTGGCACCTGAGCGATGAGTAATGGTAAAATCAAACTCCTGCAATTTAAACCACCATCTAGCTATACGAGGGGGTAATGGAGACGTCGCCTTTGTTGTTGCTATGGAATTGCAATCTGTGACAATATTGAAGCACTTTCCGAGTAGGTAAATTCTAAACCTTTCAAGCGTCTCAACAATTGCTAATACCTCGAGTTCATGACTGGCATATTTTCCTTCACTTTCAGTACACCTACGACTGTAGTAGAAAACTGGACGCAGTTCCTCACCTTCATACTGCAACAATACTCCAGACAAACCAATAGAAGAAGCATCCGTGTGTACTTCGTGTTCCTTATTTGGATCAAACAGAGCCAAAACTGGTTGTGTTGTAATTCTGGTCTTCAGGGTAATAAAAGAATTCTCCTCAGGTTCTTTCCAGATAAATACAGCATCCTTTTTCATTAGTCTCGTAAGTGGCATGGCTATTTGGCTATATTTTGGCACGAACTTGCGGAAGAAGTTAGTGATGCCAATAAACTTGCGCACATCTGATACGCTTTCGGGTCTTGGGAATTCTTCAATGCATTTTGTCTTCTCTTCTCCAGGGCGTATACCATTAGCACTCACTGTATGACCTAGGAAACTTACACTTTCCTGAAGGAACGAACATTTAGTTGGCCTTAGCGTCAACCCCTCTTCTCTTATGGCGGTTAGGAACTCTTCTAGTACTTGGAGTCCTTCACTAATCGTCAAGCTCGGGATTATCACCTCATCCACATAACTTATGATGTTTCTCCGATGTTTCAACTTACGTATTATTTGGGTTATCATTTCCTGGAAGACCATCGGTGCATTTGTTAATCCGAAAGGCATTACATTATATTCATATAGACCGTCTGGTGTTATAAACGCCGTGAATTTCTTGGATTCTTCCTTGACGTGTATCTGGTAATATCCTGATGTCATGTCTAACGTTGTAAAATACTTATTTCCAGATAACAACGAAAGTTGTTCTTCAACCACTGGCATCGAGTACTGCTTTTTGATGGTGACTTCATTTAATGCTCGATAATCCGTACACATACGACTTTCACCGTTCGCCTTTTTGACCAACAATACTGATGCTGCATAGGGCGAATCACTTGGGCGAATAATACAACATCGAAGCAACTTGTCAATTATGTCTGACAGAATTTGTCTTTGAGAAAATGGAACTTGGTATCTTTTACCAACTACAGGCTTGTCCGTAGATAAACTTATTCCCATTTGTGTATTTTTACACCTTCCAAGGTCTTCAAGGGTTTCAGCAAAACAGTCCTTGAACGACGACAGTATTTGGTCTAATTTTTCCTTTTGATGCTCATCCAGACTTTCTCCGACATTAAATGTACTTGGCATTGTTGACCTCACCTTCAAGACACCATGCTCAATTGTAAGTTTTGTTTGCTTCTTACACAATACATCTCTTCCTAAGAGAACGTCATATCGCATCAAGTCATTCGGCACTACATAAATGGTAGTCATTAAACTCTCCTCGTCGATGACAACGTTAGCCTCAAACATTTCCACCACTTCAACAATAGATCCACCAAAACCTTTCATTCTTTTTGACGTTACTTCCATATCGCAACCCTCTGGAACTACAGCTTTCCGCATTAAGGTAAAGTCGCTTCCAGTGTCCACAAAACCTTCATATGTCTTACCATTGACCGTGACATCTTTCATAACCGGTGGGCAGTAATCCTTAGACTCTTCTGTCATTGCTGCCACAGTTGTACCTTTACCTTTGCATTGCGATGCATCGTGACCAATCTTTGCACATTTACTACACTTCGGCTTCTTCAATGGTTGTGGGCAACTAGTTGAGATATGCCCAAACCTGTTACAATTGAAACATTTTACTCCCTTGGTTGGCGCTCCACCTGAGACACTTGCGGTTTTGTCATCCTCGTCATTCTTTGTTTGCTTCCTTGCATACGTTTGTATGGTCAAATTCTCCAACGACCTTAATAATTCACTACATGTCTGCGGGTTCATAGCTAAAAGTGTTCTTGTTAAGCTGCTATCATTGAGACCATTTATGATGTACGACAGTATTGATGCCTCATCTACGCTTCCTCTTTTCCCTATGGCCAACATTGCGTAATAATATTCCACCAAAGACTCATTCGAGTTTCGTTTCCTAGCTATAAGTTCACGATGAATGTCAGCAACACTTACTCGACTTGGGAAATCCTTTAAAAATTGTTGTCTGAACTCTTTCCATGTTTCAACCACTGGTAAAGCGTCTATCCACATTTTAGCAACACCACTCATTTTATGATGAACTGCAAAGAAAGTTGTTTCATCTGACCATCCATGAAGCCTTTGCAACGTTTCAACCTTGTCAATGAATTGGACTGATGTAACATTTCCTTTAATTGGATCGAAGTCTGGTATCATTACTATGTAATCCTTTAAACAACCAGATGTTCCGGAACCAGATTGTCTTGATATTACTTCAGCTGGAACTTGCTGTTCTGTATCCCTTGAATTTAACCCTGCATTTGACGTAATAGCCCTTTCTGTTGAAAGTGTTGTTAACTGTTGCACACTTCTTGCTAGAGTCAACATTATATCCTTTAGCTCTCGCATTTGACTTGTTAGAGAATCATCACCCGTCTCAGCTTCATCAAATCCATGGAAATCCTCCTGTGACTCTGAATCTTCAACTTCCACTTCGTCATTTCCATTGCAAGCCATGAGTCTAGCAATTTTCTCGGACTTATTTCCTGTTCGTGGTAAGCTTCTTGCCAGTAATAATTTGTCTAGCTCCGCAACCTTTAACGAACTTATTTTCACCTTCATACTTTTCCTTGTGAATTTTCCTTTTTAATTCGTTACTTCAGCAAATCTAGAACTATTCCTTTTTTTAGAAGCCGCACGCCCTAAAAATATACGTTAACTTTTCCCTTTTTAAACTTCTTCTTCGGGGTTCCCCTCTTTATGTCTTGCTTTCAATCTCCTTGATGTACTATCGTTGTCCTACTCACTCACACTTTTGAGTATACCTTTGTACATTCTCCTTTGATTGATGCTTTCTCCTTTGCTCTCTTTGAGCACGTTACACACTCTCACTAAACTCACTCGAACTTTTGAGTTTAGGTGCCTTTGCGTGGTTTCTCCTTTGGTCGTCGTTGTTGCTTTGCATTGAGCTCTTCACTACTACATCACTTTGACGCCTTAGTTTCTCAGCTCTTTGAGTATTTTTCTGCAATTCTTATCCAAAATGATGAAATTCCTTGTAGATTTCTGTTCTTATCCCACTTCTGATTCTGTCAAGATGGTTTTTATTTAAAAATAAAAGTAATTCTGGGAATAAATACAAAGTTTAAAATGTAATATGCTCTACGCTCCTTAGATGCGTCCGCTCTCGGTCAATGCTCAACGACGACTGACTCATAAACTCATTTTGATAGTTGACACTTCCAATTTAAAAGTTATTGTAGAATAATTAAGTCGCTCCGTACATTCAAAACAAAATATTTCTGGAGTTCGTTTTTAATTTACTACAGCTTACCTTTAATCATTTATCAAACTTAATTCTAGTCTAATGCTGCGGTCAAGAAAGGGGTATTATAAACAAACATATTAATCAAAAATAGACAACTTATACTGACAGCAACAACATTCGCAATAAAAGTCTGCACGCAAAACATTGTTGACATAACAACATTAAACGCATCTGCATTTAACAGAAATATTTGCCAAACAATGCAAGCACCATTTCCAATGCAAAGTTTTATTTTTATAATGAAATGTTTAATGATTGATTGATGTATTATTTTAAGAGATTTTGTTGACTTAATATTGAAAATCAAATAAATGCAAACATTAAAGTTGGTTACCGAATAAAAATAACACCAAGCCAACAGACTTTGAATAGCATATTAAGTCATTCCAAGAAAGAGCCTGGTACAAAGTCATCAAAATACCGAATATCAGGTTGTGCCGTTATATGACACCTAAAGGATGAGATAAAAGAACTGCCACAAAGTCAAACGTCATAATTTTTACATTTTTCTTTTAAATTTAATTGAATGAAAGCAAACAAGTAAAAAAGCGGCCGGGCCGAACTTTTACCCTCCACCATTTGCTACAAATTTGGCAATTTCCAAAAAAAAAAAAAAAAAAAAAAACAAAAATAAAATCCGATAAAAATTCTGTTAAAATCTTAAAAATACCGAATGCCTATACGACGACGTGGACAATATAAAAATGCGAAACTTGAAGAAAACTCTGTTTAAAATGTAACTAAAATCATCAAAACACCGAATATAGGGTGTACCGTTATATGGGGGCTATACGAAGACGTGGACCTGCATAGACAATTTTCTGGCATGGGATGAAGTATCCATTACGAACTTCACGTGCGAAATTTGAAACAATTCCGGTAAATAATTCCGGTAAAAACCATCAAAATACCGAATATCGGGGGGTACGGTATATGGGGGCTATACGAAGACGTGGACCTGCATGACCCATTTTCTGCTTTATGCTGCAGTGTCTATTACGAACAAATACCAAATTTGGAACAATTCCGTTAAATAATGTCGCTAAAATCATCAAAATACCGAATATCGGGGGGTACCGTTATATGGGGGCTATATGAAGACGTGCACCTACATGGCTCATTTTTTCACTTAGGATCTAGTATCCATTACGAACTTCAAATACCAAATTTGAAACGATTCCGGTAAACAATGTCGCTAAAATCATAAAAATACCGAATATCGGGGGTATCGTTATATGGGGGCTATACGAAGACGTGGACCTGCACAGATAATTTTCTGTCTCAGGCTGTAGTATCCATTCCGAACTTCAAATGCCAAATTTGAAACAATTCCGGTGAATAATTTAGCTAAAATTATCAAAATACCGAATATCGGGAGGTACCGTTATATGGAGGCTATATGATAACTTAGACCTACATGGCCCATTTACGAATTTAACCTGCCTACTGGCAAAATATACATGTTTGCAAAATGTTAGCCTTCTATCTCAATTTGTTCGAAAGATAGCGTGATTACAACTGACAGACAGACGGACAGACGGACATGGCTAAATCGTCTTACGATCACTACGCTGATCAAGAATATATATACTTTGTTGGGTCTGACATGAGTATTTCGAGGAGTTACAAACGGAATGACAAAATTAATATACCCTCCATAGTATGGTGGAGGGTATAAAAATGTCGGATATAGCATCAAATTTTTGAAAAAGTTTAGATTTATTGGAATTGGTCAACTTTGGCACGAATTATGGCCCTCAAACGGCCAACGAAACCATCACATGCTGCCCGAATGTTGCTCTGCGGCATTTTGGAACATTGCCGGCGGAGCGCTTGTCTGAGGTGATCGACACTTTAATATTTTTTAGTGCCAACCTTGTTTTCCAAAATACTCCAGACACTATAGTCCAACGGATTGGTATCCGGAGATTTGGTGGCCGTTATGCGCTGGAAATGAGACGATGAACCTCATTTTGTAACCATTCTTGTGTGGCGCGTTCTAAGTGTGATGGTGCTTAGTCCTGTTGGAATGTCCAAGGTCTTCGGCCAAAATGTTTGCGTGCCCAAGGCTTTAATACACCCTCCAGAATATTATCGCGATAATATTTGGCATTTATTCTGATGCCACGGTAGATTAATACGAGCGGAGAGCGATCCTCCGCTTGAGTTGTGGTGGCCAACCGAAGGTGCACATTTTCAGCTGACCGAGCACATTTTTCAATTTGTTAATTGTCGAATGGAATATTGCTTTATGTTCAGCTCACGAGCCATTTTTCGGCCACTGCGAGGCGGGCTTCGATCAAATCACTTCTTTACTTTTGGAACCATTTCTGCTAATGTTGCTGTTTTCTCCCGTCCACTTCCTTGGCGTCGGGCTACGCTACAGAAAATTTATTCACATTTAAATGCTGGAGTGCCCTAACGATAGCCAATTGTGGGTTTCCAGCCAAATATAAAGAAATCACGCTATCACGCTTGAATTCCATCACGAATAATTTTTTTTCTGGAAAATTCTCACCAAAATGTTTTTGTACGCTTGTAAATAATACAATGAGCTGTGACTGAAAAAATTTTAACAGCTGTCGGACGATTGGCTTAGAAATGATAGCAGTCTGAAGTTGGTTGCAGTTTTTTTCATCTCATCCTGTATACCGGGCTTTAGAAAGCGTCGAACATTTTCTCCAATTTTATGTGAATAATCAAAATGTTGAACTTTTCTGGGGAGACACCAGAAGGAGTTAGCCGATATATTCATATCAGATATCTGGACATACCAAGTTTGAGTTGGACATGCCAAGAATAGTTGACTTGTTGCGCAAGTTATAAGAGTATTGAAAATTGTGATCCTATCTGGGGGTGGTACCAGAAGGTATGCACCGAAAATTATCATCTATACACCATATCTTATGTTAGCAGAAATATTGGAATGTGTGAAATTATGAAAGCACCACATGCTTATTTCGAATTTTATGGACATTTAGGTTATTTAAGTTTTAGCCCGTTGTGGGGGAGGTACCAGAAGGAGTGGTCCTACATATATACCATCATCACACCAAATACTATTTTAGTAGAAATATTGGGATGTGCGAAATTTTAAGAAATTTCGATTCTCAAATCGCACTTTATGATTGTTTTGGTTATTCAAAAAATTTGACCATTTGTGAGGGAGGTACCAGAAGGAGTAGACCGATATCTACTATTTTGACAACATATCTTGTGTTAATAAGAATATTGAGATGTTTGAAATTTAAAAATAAATGCACACTTATTTGAGTTAGATCGAGTTCGGGGTCCACTCCTTCTTGTGCCTCCCCTACAAAAGTTAAAAATTTTCGCAGAAAATAATTTACCTGCAGAGAAGAAAGGATCATTCGATTTTGTGAAAACTTTTCCAATCCCAATTTTTTTGTCGGAGCTAGGTCTGGTGCTAAAACGGATAATATCGGTCTACTCAATCAAGTACCTTCCCCTACAAAAGGTCATAATTTGGACCTTCTGCAAAAATTTTGAACTTTTGTAGGGGAGGTCGAAGGAGTGGACCCCGAACTCGATTTAACTGGAAGCAGGAATCTTTATGGTAAATCCCCCCGTGGCCCATGTGTTCCTGAGATTTATTTGTCGTATTAAAAACAATTAAAAATTACTTATCCTTTATTTAATCTCGATATGGAATTCGAAAATTCAAAACCTTTGAAATGGTGTTATCTGTCTGGGACCTACAAGCACAACAAATATCCCAACTATTTTAGTGATGTTCGTTATTTTGTTCTTTCAAAACACAGCATCATTGTCTTCGATCCAAACAATGGTCGTAAGTTGGACATTGTTGCAGATTTAACATCAGTTAAAACTCAAAAGCTAAACGCAACATTTTCGAACGACGACTGATTGACTGAGATTATGGGCGTATTATCTTTTGCCCTAGTCAAGATAGACTTCATATGGGCTTGATCAGGTCGATCGTGGCAAAATATGCCAAGCAATACAGCACATAATCGCATATTTATGTATATGTGCGTGTGTGTGCTATGCTTATGTTACATCTTTGATGTTCTGTGCCAGTGGAGCATCTTCCAAAGATTGATTACTGATGGCTGGAAGCGTTTAACGCTGTTTTTTGCAATTTTTCTCTCTCTCTCTCTATCTTTCGTTCGCAAATGTAATCCCCAGCTTATGTGTTTGTGTGTGTGTTGCCATAAACTATGTGGGTAACACGCATTATGACCTATGCGTCCAGACAATGCGAAAACAGAACAACCAAATAGACCAAAAATCACTAGATAATCTTTTCTCCTGACCAGTCTTCCAGCCAGCCAGCTAGCTAGCCAAGCAGAATTTTTTATGATGGTGAGAAGATGGTGATGATCCGGCTGCTGTAGTTGACAGACACAGCAGACCTGTTAAATCTATACTCTTGGGTAGAATTTTAAATGGCGGTGATTGGAGCTTTGTGATGATCGTTCTTGGCTGATACAACAAAGAAAAAACAAAACACAAGCATCGCAACGACATTAAGTTATAGGCCCTTTGGGTATTTTGTGTGGCCGATGGTCGTGATTTTAAAGTTGGTTCTAGATTTCGAATATCGTGCCACGAAATGGCAAATATATTTTTTATAACTGACTTATGTATTCACAGATATTCCCAAGCGTACAAACTAGTGACTTACGAGAGGTAGTTAAATCAGTTGGTGAATGTGTCTGTTCGAAAGAAAAGCAACTTGGAAAGGAAATTTGATAGGATACGGTACTTTAGAAAATGCGGTATAAACAGTTAAAATAAGTATCAATAGATCGCAGGATATTAGCCGAAATTGCTGACAGTTGTATGCATACGGCGTTTAATTATATCTACAGGGTGAGATGAAAAAACTGCAACCAATTTCAGACTGCTTTCATTCCTAAGCCACTCGTCCGACAGCTGTTAAAATTGTTCCAGTAACAGCTCATTATATTGTTTACAAGCGCTCAAAAGCATTTTGGTGAGAATTTTCCAGAAAAAAAGATATTCGTGATGGAATTCAAGTATGACAGTGTGATTTCTTTATATTTGGCTGGTAAACCACAAGTGGCTAACGTTAGAGCACTCCAGCATTTAAATTTAAATAAATATTTTTGTGTCTCGTACCATCGCTCGTTACCGTGATACTGGTAGCGTAGCCCGACGTCAAGGAAGTGGACGGAAGAAAACAGCAACATCAGCAGAAATGGTTCGAAAAATAAAGAAGCGATTTGATCGAAACCCGCATCGCAGTGACCGAAATATGACTCGTGAGCTGAACATACCGCAATATTCCATTCGGCAAATATTGAAAAATGAGCTCGGGGTAAAACCATTGAAATTCCAAAAAGTGCAAGAACTTACACCGCAACAGAAAGAAAATAGACTCTAAAGAGTTGCTTCGCTTGGCCGAAAGAGGTGAACTGCCGAATTTGGTTTTCTCCAATGGGAAAACATTCGTTGTACAGCAGTTTGTAAACAAACAAAATTATCCTGTTTACTTGCCAAAGAGGTCAGCTTCAAATGTGCACCTTCGGTGGGCCACCAGGACTCAAGCGCAGGCCATGGTAATGGTGTGGACCGCCATAACAGCCAATGGTTGCTCTCCGCTCGTATTAATCGACCGTGGCATCAGAATAATGCTGAATAGTATCGCGAAAATATTCTGGAGGGTGTATTAAAGCCTTGGGCACGCAAACATTTTGGGCGCAGACCTTCAACATTCCAAAAGGTCTCAGTATGTACCATCGCACTAAGCACGCGCCACCCAAGAATGCTTACAAAATGAGGTTCCTCGCTTCATATCCAGCGCAAAATTGCCACCAAAATTTCCGGATACCAATCTGTTGGACTATTGTGTCTGGAGTATTTTGGAAAGCAAGGCTGGCACTAAAAAAATACCAAAGAGTCGATCACCTCAAGCAAGCGCTTCGCCGGAAATGGGCCAAAATACCGCAGAGCAACATTCGGGCAGCTTGTGACGATTTCAATGGCCGTTTGAAGGCCATAATTCGTGCCAAAGATGACTAATTCGAGCAAATCTAAACTTATTCTAAAATTTGATGCTATTTCCGACATTCCTTGCTTTCATTCAATAAAATTTTAAAAAAATCTAAAAATTATGACGTTTGACTTTGTTGCATTTTTTTATCTCACCCTGTATATATTCTTGCTCAGCGTAAAATTCTAAGATGAATTAGCCCTGTCCGTCCGACCTTCCATCTGTTGTAATTACGCTAGAGTCAAAGGAAAAAATAAAAAGAACCATCTTTGCAGGCATTTCAAGTTAGAAGGTGGGCTATATCGCTCCACGATATCGTATAGACCACATACAACGGTAATCTCCGTTATTCGGTATTTTCATGATTTTAGCCACATTTTTGAATGAAATTGTCTGAAAATCCACACAAGGAGTTCCTCCTGAATACATTACCCCCTGGAAGAGAACTGTCTATATAGATCCATGATATCGTATACCAAGGATATCTGGGGGTATTCGTTATTTCTATAACTTTAACGACATTTTTTCCGGAATTGTTTAAAATATCGTATTAAAGTTCTTAATGTGTATTACAGCCTATGACAGAAAATTGCGTATTTCAAACAAAATGACAAAAAGTTATGGTGGTCCACTTCTTCGTATAGCCCTCCTTTAACGATACCTCCCTATATTTCTTATGATTATAGGGACATTTTTCACCGGATTTTTTTCAGTATTTGAAGCAAGTAATGGGTACTACATCCTGTGAAGGAAAATTGCCTATGTATGTCAACGTCTTCATTTAACACAAATATAATGATATTATCGGTATTTTAATGATATTACCTAGATTTTTTTACCAGAATTCCAAATTTTGTATTTGAAATTCGGAATCAGCCTATGACAAAAAATTATGCAGGTCCACGTCTTCATATAGCCACCATATAACGGTTTTCATTTAAGTGGTATTTTTCGACGGATTTTTTTTTTTCAAATTTTCAAGATCCTTCAAAATGGTGGAGGGTATTAAAAGTTAAGGTTGGCCGAACTTAGCTGCTGTTTTACTTGTTTAAATTTAAATGAATTTTTTTAAAATCAAGAATTTTTTAATTTCTTCAATGATCCTCGTTATGCTGGACCTTTTCGCCTTTTTTATATAACATAACTACCCGTTGTAAACGGTCATTATAATTAGATATGCGTATAAAGAATTATGGAAAGAAAACAGAAAAAAAACCTGCATGGCATGTTAACATGTCAGAGATATTAAATAATTTTGGACTAATAGGCGTGGAACTTTGCCAACTTTGTGTTGTAAAATTTTTGGTTTTTTGCGAAATTCTCACCAGATGAAAATTGAATAGAATTTGCCACCATAAGAACTCTCTGTGTGTTAACTATTTAAAATTCTAGTCCTAAAATTATCTAAAACTTTTGACATGACATGGCCACAATCACAGGATTTTGTGTGGGAAGACATATTTATCCTCAGATTATAATGTGTGAAAATTTCAACAAAAAATGTATGAGAAATTTTCTTTTTGCTAATTAATTCAACTTTTTTCAATTAGTAAAACTCGAAGCATGCCAAACACAAATTTATGCTAAACCAAACAAAAGACTTAAGACACATGCGCGAGTAAAACATACAACTACCCAAAATTGCAATCAATCAATCAAACAGAACAGAATAGAACACCAATCAATTAATAACTACCAAATGCCAAACACACAAGCAAGCATCGACGAAAACGAAGCAACAAATTATACAACATTTTCATAATTGCTTAATTTATCTTTGTTTACAACACCCAACAAGACAACAAAAGACAGCAGTAACAATAAATTAATATCGATGTTGGTTCTAAACGTTTGATGAAATTCATGGCATAAAATATGATCATAAATTTAGTCTTAGCTCAAGCTAACATTTTACACCATAACCAATCGGCGTGTACTCCCACATAGTCTCGTGCACTCACACACATGGGGGTATCGCATAAATCAAATTTGATTTTTGTATCCTCAGCCATACGGCTACAGAGGGTATATATCATTTGATACGGCGAAAACGTGCCTCATCGAAATAACGGTTTTAGACCCTAGGTCTCTTTAGATCAAATCCATTTCAGGACATTTATAGTCGAACTAAGGGTGTCCGTCCGTCTGTATGGCTGGCTGGTATCATTGTATCATGTGATACGCGAAAACGTGCCTCATCGAAAATAATGGTTTTAGACCATAGGTCTCTTTGAACCAAATCCATTTCAGGACATTTGATCGTCGTCGATCTAAGGATGTCCGTCCGTCCGTCTGTATGGTTGTATGGTGCGCACGATAACTCTCGAACGGAGTATCTGATTCGGTCCAAACTTATTTCACCGTTCACAGGGTTGCCCATATTCGACGGACCTTTGGGCCCTTTGGGCCCATTCCAATCGACGAGGCTTGTCCGCAGGCAACATTCTTTGCGTCAATTGAATTTTGTACGGGAACAAATGCAAATCAATGCGAATAATCCGTTGTAAAGTGGACCGAGCACTGCTGAGAACGGCGTTTTTGGGATGTTCTTGAGGACCTCTCAACACTGGCTCGTACGGCAGCGATATTCTCGGCCGATCTCCTTGGCCGACTTTTATATGACCTCTTCGGATTAGAAAAAGGCTTATCAGTCGAAAATTTTTCGCATAAACGCTAAATGGTGTTCTTAGAAGGCGCACTTCTCACATTTTTTAATGTTTTAAATGTTTCAAAAGTTATGGCGTTGTCAGATGGGTCCGTCGAACATGGGCAACCCTGTATTATTATAAAACTTAGATTCAGTTTGGTTATGGGCAATATTGGTGCACTCCATCTGGTACATCACCCACAAAAGGTCAACAATTTCAAAGAAAATATTTTACTTCTAAGAAAAAGAAAGGGTAATCTGATTTTGTTCAAACTTTGCAAATCCATATATTTTTATCAGCTGTAGGACAGGTGGGAAATTTTTCAATATCGGTCCACTTCATCAAGTTCCTCTCCCACAAAGGGTCAAAATTTCGAATATCCATGAAGCTCATAAAATGCGAAATTAACATCCGATTCCATTCAGACTTAGCACATCTCAATATTTCTATCAACACAAAATCTGTTGAAAAGAGGGTATATATCGGACTACTCCTTATGGTAACTCCTACACAAAGAGTGAAAGTTTTGAATAACTAGAACTATTATAAAATCCGAAATAAACATGCGGATCTCAATATTTCTATCAACACAAGATATGTTATAAAGACGGTAGAGAACGGACCATTCCTTCTGCTAGCTGCTCCACAAAGGGTCAAAAATTTCAATATCGAAAACGATTATAAAATTCGAAACAAGCATCCGGTTCTCTTCATATTTCACATATCCCATTATTTCTACTAACACAAGATCTGTTATGAAAATGGGATTTATCGGTCCACTCCTTCCTTTATATAATTTTTACATTTTCTTTTAATTTCATTGAATGAAAGTAAAAATGTCGGAAAAAACATAAAATTTTAGAATTGATTAGATTTGTTCGAATTGGTGACCTATGGCACGAATTATGGTCTTCAAACGGCCAATGAAACCGTCACACGCTGCCTGAATGTTGCTCTGCTGTACTTGGCCCATTCCCGGCGAAACGCGTGCTTGAGGCGATCGATACTTTGGTATTTTTTACTGCCAACCTTGCTTGCCAAAATACTTCAGACACAATAGTCCAACGGATTGGTATCCGGAGATTTTGGTGGCCGTTGTGCGCTGGAAATGAAGCGAGGGAGCTCATTTCGTAACCATTCTTGGGAGGCGCGTGCTGAGTGCGATGGTGCTGAGTCCTGTGCCCAAGGCTTTAATATACCCTTCAGAATATTTTCGAGAATACATTCGGCATTTATTCTGATGCCACGGTCGATTAATACGAGCGGAGAGCGCCCATCGTCTGTTATGGCGGGCCACTCCATCACCATGACCGGCGCTTGAGTTCTGGTGGTCAACCGAAGGTAGACATTTTCACCCGACCTCTTTGGCAAGTAAACACGATCATTTCGTTTGTTTACAAACTGCTGGACAACGAATGTTTTCTCATCAAAGAAAACCAAATTCGACAGTTCAAAACTTTCGGCCAAGCGAAGCAACTCTTTAGCTCTTTTGAGTCTATTTTCTTTCAGTTGCGGTGTAAGTTCTTGCACATTTTGGCATTTCAATGGCTTTACCCCGAGCTCATTTTTCAATACTTGCTGAATGGAGCATTGCGATATGTTCAGCTCACGAGCAATTTTCGGATACTGTGACGCGCGTTCCGATCAAGTAGCTTCTTTACTTTTCCAGCCATTTTTGCTGATGTTGCTGTTTTCTTCCGTCCACTTCCTTGACGTCGGGCTACGCTACCAGTATCACTGTAACGAGCGAAAATACGAGACACAAAATATTTATTCACATTTAAATGCTGGAGTGCTCTAACGATAGCCACTTGCGGTTTTCCCGCCAAATATAAAGAAATCACACTATCACGCTAGAATTCTATCACGAATAACTTTTTTCTGGAAAATTCTCATCAAAATGCTTTTGTACGCTTGTAAACAATATTATGAGCTATCACTGGAATAATTTTAACAGCTGCCGGACGAGTGGCTTAGAAATGACAGCAGTCTGAAGTTGGCTGCAGTTTTTCCTTCGAGGGTGTAAAGTACTCCCAGAGAACTCTTTGTGTAGAATTTCAGACAATGTAATTGAAAAATGTGGCAAAATCATCAAAATACCTAATATTGGGAGGTACCGTTATATGTGGGATATACGATATCGTAGACCTATACAGACAATTATCTTTCAGGGGGTAAAGCAGTTACGAAGAACTCCTTGTCTAGACTGAATAATGTAGCTAAAATTATAAAAAAACGAACATCGGGGGTACCGATATACTGTCCATGCGTATGTATGGTGGAGAAAAACAAAGAAACTAGACTGAGGGGGCACCAACCCTTTTAAAACCTCCATAAGCCGTCAGTGCGGACATTTAATCGAACTTGTCGCTTCTCAAAATTTACCTATAAAGTCTATATAATTACCACCATCTGTCCCTCCTCTCTCCCCCCCCCCCCCCCCCCACTTTTCGCACTTACATCGTGTTTACTTGTCCAATATAATAATCGATACATCATAGGTAGCGTATATAAACTCACATTCCCAATATCCAAAGTCATGTCACAATTGAAAACCGTGTGGGTGGTAATAATCGAATAAATTTATTAAAATGCCATGCGCCGAAGCAATAACTAATAACTAAGACATGTGCCACACGACCAGTCACAATAGCAATTCATAACAACAACAGCAGCACTAAATTATAAAAACCGCTTTTTGTTTTTACTCACATCCAGATAACAATCGACATATTAGACTAACTGGCGCCACCGTTTAATATGTGACTCCAAGTTAGATTTTTTTACAATTTTGTACAACAATGTATTTTTTACAATACAAATGACAGCGACAAAAACAGCGGTGGCAAACAAAGTGACAACTGTGTTGTGTGTTAATCAGAAATGCGGGTGGGAATCTCAGCGAAACTTATAATTAAATTAGATAGTTAACAACAATGTATGTATTTTACAGTAAATGCATGCATATTGTAATGTTTTACAGTTGGGTTGAAATTTATAGCACATTTGCAAATGGTGGACATATAAAAAGGGTTTTTTTAATTTTCATGCTGCAATTGTATAAAAAGTACTAAAAGGTTTAACAATATTATCTTACGATCGATAGGAATAAAAAATTCTATAAGAAATAAAAAATCTGAAATTTAAAGCATCTTTTGTTAAGATTTATAACAAGCATAAAAACTGCAACAAAGTCAAACGCCATTATTTTAACATTTTTTATACCCTACAACACTATGTGTTGTAACACCTCGAAATATTGGTTTCCCACATAGGAAAGTATATATGGATCTTCCTATCTCACCGAGCTGTGTCGATCTAGTTATGTATGTCCGTCCTTCCGTCTGTCCATGTTAATTTGTAATCACTCAACAGGTCGCAATTATGGTCCGATCTTCACGAAATCTAGTATGGAAGTGGGGCTAGAGCCGAAATAGAACCCTGTTGGAAGCCTCTACAGGTAACAATTATAGACCAATCGAAGCGAAAGTTAGCATAGGGCTAGAGCTTTGGGCTGGACAGAAGCCTTCCAATTTCGATGGTCATCGGGTAATATTAATAATATAATAAAAGTCAAATTTTCCATTAAACCGCGAATATTTTTAATCCCGGCGAAATCCCAAATAGACGAACAGGTGACCGTTACGTAGATGCCGATAATAAATATATCGGATATGTATAGCGAAATATATACGATGTATATATACAAAGGAAGGGTATGTTAGCTAGAACGCTTATATCTCAAGAATCGCTGAACCGATTTTGACAAATTTTGTCAATTCAGAATGCCCTCTTAGCATAAAAGTATGAAATCTAAAAAAAATCATTGAAATAGATTTTGTGACATTTTCTTATTTTTTCATATTTTTTATGGCATGCGATTTTTTCAATTTGACTTATAATATTGATGTGTATATTTTCTAGTATTTTTTCAACTTACAACACAGGTTGGGGTTATAATATACAGATTGCAATTATCGTCCGATCCTCACGAAATTTTTCACAACGATAGGGTTAGGCTCAAAAAGGCTAGGACTATTGTTTTCAAAGATGTCCGCAATATATTTAGGGATTGAAATGGACCAACAATTAAAAAGGTTCCTGATTTTGCAGCCATTATAAAGGTCACAAACAGAAACCAAGAGACCCGAAATCTCGCATGAAGTTATAGTTTAGGACAGCGGGTAGAATGGACCACTACTTTTATGTGAAAAAATATCAACATTACCAAAGGTTCAAATGGACCGAAAACAAAAAAAATCCTGATCTGAGAATTGACACAAATCGACACGGAATTTTGCATGAGAACAGAGTTAAGCACAGCGAAGAAGTGTAGCATTTTGGACGACCATTGGATTATATTTAATTGGAAAAGGGACCACAACAACTAACAACACGACGGAGTGTGTAAATATTGGGCAAATGCCTCTGGTCAAAAATCTAGGGCTAAAATCTGGGCAGTGCTCCCTGACATAATTTTTAAAGCGAAATCTTCCATATTGTAGTGTAGTAGGGTATCACATGGTCGGCCCCGCACGACTATAGCCTTTGCTTACTTGTTTTTTTAATTTTTTTGGATGAATGCAATAAATGTCGAAAATAGCATAAAATTATAGAACAAGTTTAGATTTGCTCGAATGTGCTCTGCGGTATTTCTGTCCATTCCCGAAGCGCTTGCTTGAGGTTGCTTGCTTTCCAAAATACTTCAGAGACAATTGTCCAACGGATTTGTATTCGGAGTTTTTGGCGGCCATTGTGCCTGGAAATGAGGCTAGGAACCTCATTTTGTAACCATTCTGAGTGCGATGGTGCTGAGTCCTGTTGCAATGTCCAACAAAGACATAGATGTGTAAAGATAGGACAAGACAGAGTCAAAACATGGCAACCCTGTGAAAATACCTCTGTTGTTACGATATCATAACTACATAGTCACCAAAGTTAACTGATTTAAACCGCTAAAGCAATATGCAAATTTTTGGAAAGGTCTATGGAATAAAATTTCGAAACCAAAATTTTGGATTTTTCAAATTTTTATTGGTTATTCGTTTTTGTAACTGTGGTTTTTATATTAACATGTCTCTGCCATGAGCTGTTACTCTATGTATTGTAGACACAAACCATTTGCTCAAAATGCATTTTGTCTAGTCTTTACCATTTTAGGTCTTTGTGTCCAAGGTCTGAGGCCAACATTTTTGCGTGCCCAAGGCTTTAACACACCTCCAGAATATTTTCGCTATAATATTCGGCATTTATTCTGATGCCACGGTCGATTAATACGAGCGGAGAGCGACCATCGGCTGTTATGGTAGCCCACGCTTGAGTTCTGGTGGTCAACCGAAAGTGCACTTTTTCAGCGGACCTCTTTGGCAAGTAAACACGATAATTTTGTTTGTTTACAAACTACTGGACAATGAATTTTTTTCACCACTTTCGGCCACGCGAAGCAACTCTATTGCTTTTTTAAGTCTATTTTCTTTCTGTTGCGGTATAAGTTCTTGCACTTTTTGAAATTTCAATGGCTTTACCCCGAGCTCATTTTTCAGTATTTGTCGAATGGAATATTGCGATATGCTCAGCTCACGAGCCATTTCTCGGCCACTGCGACGCGGGTTTCAGTCAAGTCGCTTCTTTACTTTTCGAACCATTTCTGCTGATGTTGCTTTTTTCTTCCATCCACTTCCTTGACGTCGGGCTATGCTACCAGTATCACGGTAACGAGCCATGGTACGAGACACAAAAGATTTATTCACATTTAAATGCTGGATTGCTCTATCGATAGCCACTTGTGGTTTTCCAGCCAACTATAAAGAAATTATACTATCACGCTTGAATTTCATCACGAGTAACTTTATTTTCTGGAAAATTCTCTGCAAAATGCTTTTGTATGCTTGTAAACAATATAATGAGCTGTGACTGGAATAATTTTAACAGCTATCGGACGAGTGACTTATAAATGACAGCAGTCTGAAGTTGCTTGCAGTTTTTTCTTCTCACCCTCATCCAAATCTGAATCGATCTCTAAAAAATGTAGCACACTGTATCTGATAGTTGATACCAAATATCGTTGTTGTGGAGAGTGTTTTACGAGTGTGACGGAGTAAAATACAAATCGGATGAAACATATATATGGGACCTTTAGCTATATCTTTACCGATTTTCACGGAATTTGACACACTTTCTTCCAGGCTAAATACGTTCATGTGTACCAAAATCCATTCAATTCGGGCTTATATTAACCATTTGGTGCACAATAAACTTGAATTCTAGTAAAGATATATATGGGAGCTATATTCAAATATGAATCTATCTCGATAAAAACTGGCAGAGGTTTTTCTGAGCTGTATGAGATATTTTTTCCATTGTTTTGGAGTGCATGTTACCAATGTGAGGAATGTGAGGGAAACATTAAGTTCGGCCGGGTCAAACTTTTAATACCCTCCACCTTAGGGAAAAGGAAACATTAGAAGAAATGTGGCAAGAACCATTAAAATGCCGAATATCGGGAGGAACCGTAATATGGGGCTATACCAAATCATGAACCCATACATGCAATGCTTCGCCACCGGAGCTGGAACCCATTATGACCAACAAATACCAATTTTTAGATAAATCCGTGAAAAATTGTATGCTGATTATGAATATATATACTTTATGGGGTCTATGACGAATATTTAAGGATGTTACAAACGGAATGACAAAGTTAATATACCCTCCTTTCCAAGGTGGATATATATATATATATATATATATATATATATATATATATATATATATATATATATATATATATATATATATATATATATATATATATATATATATATATATATATATATATATATATATATACTAGCTGGTTCGGTCCGCGTTGCCGGCCGTAATTTTAGTCTTTAATGCTATTATATCATCCACCTTGGAAAGGAGGGTATATTAACTTTTCATTCCATTTGTAACATCACTAAATGTTCGTCATAGACCCCATTAAATATGCATATATATTCATAATCAGCATAAAACTCTAAGTCGATTTGTCCGTCTTTATGTCTGTTTGTTTAAATTACGATACAGCCCACATTATTTGACGTATAGCGTCAAAATTTAGCTGAAAAATTTGTACTGTGTATAGGATGGTTGGTATTGAAAATGAATGATTTGGTATTTTAGAAGGTTACAATCCTTGAAGTATAAAATTGTCCACAGAGGTTCCCGTTTTGGTATGGCCCCATATAACAGCCTCATTCACTTTATGGTTTTTTGATAAGTTTACTGCATTATCCAAACAGTCTTACTGATATATGAAGTTTAAAGTGAAACACGCTTGAATTTAGATACTTTTATATAAAAATGTTTCCTTTACCCTCAGATGGATGATAGTAATAATTCTGCCCGGCCGAACTTAATTTTTTTACTTGTTTTTAAAGTAATATGAATTATTTGTCATTGAAACTGCGCTTTGAAAACCCCATAATGTCCATATCTTTTATCATAGTATAATTCAAAGACGATTAAACAAATGTCCGGTTCCTTAAATCATATGATGGTTATACAAATCGTGATCAGTTTTTGCATGGATGGTTTCTTCCCAAATTACCAACATTTGCCGAAAATAGTATGAAAATATGGTTAAAATGTAAGATATACTTGAAATCGGGTTGTATCCTTATCCGGGGGTTATGGCCCATATCATGAACTGCAAAAGTGATTTAAGGTATCGTGAAAGTTTAGGAAGAATTTCTGAAAGAATAGAAATCCTTTTCCCTTTATATTCGGTATTTCACTAATTGCAGTCCCAATGAATTTTGCATATTGAGTTCTCATTGGACGGATTATTGCCATGTGATAGAAGTAGGAAGGTTCACGTGTTGAAATGAGCCCCATAACGTTTTGTCGGTTATTTTTGTTTGCTTAAATGTGTTCGCATCTTCCAGATGAAGCACGATGTAGATCCTGGAGTTGAAAGCTAAATGCCAATTTCAGACATGAAAGATCGCCATTTAACATCTTATTGCGTACTATTTCATTTTTGATATTATTCATTCAGAATTCAAAACAATAAAAAATTTAGTCTTCTATATAGTTTTTAAATTGAAAAAATTTCACGCCAAAATTTTTTTTCTTTTATATTTTTATTGGCACATTTTACGCAATTTTTTTTGCAAGATTCCATTCCGGAGTTGTATGAATTGTGAAAATCCGTTAAAACGTTCTTGAGTTATAAGCATAGTAACTAATAAACAAATTGAAAAAAATCTTCAACTTGTTCGCTGGGTTTTTAAGCCAATATTTAAAGGTCCTTACGAAGTTTGGTCCTTACTATTATTTTGAAATTTGATTCCATTGAAAAAATGTTCTCAGTTTTCCCCTATTTTAGAGTTTTTGCAGTGCAATATGCTCTTTTTTGATTTTTTAGCAATTTTGGTTTGACCTCGTTAAATTATTTTGACATCATCTATTCAGTTCCGCCACTCCATAATTTTCGTCGCTTTCTACTACCCAAAAAGACTACACATCATATTAGAATTCAAAAAAAAAAAGTATCCTTTTCTGCCAAGAGACAATTCCGAATTTGTGTAAATCGTTAAAATCAGATCAGCGGTTCTTGAGTTATAAGCGTAGTAACTAACACAACTTCCTTATATATATAGACAGATTAGAAGTATGCGTGGTCAGTTCCCTGGCGCCCAAATAAATTCCTAAGTTTGGAGGGAAAGTCAACAGTATCTCGTGTAATAATTTTCATAATTTAGATAAATCAAAATAGTAGGCGTAAAAGTAGGCGTGATCAATATTTATTTCTTTAAAAACCTAACTCGGGGTATGACGAACGTTTGTACAAAAAATTATGCAAATCGTTGATTCCGTTACCAACAAACAACAATTGATTTATATATATATATACTAGCTGAACCCGGTGCGCTTCGCTACCCCTTTTGATTTTATATGCATTCAAAATTTTATTTACGAATATATGTTGGTTAAAAAAAAAACAAATTTAAAAATTAAAAAAAAAATGTTGCACTACATTAATGCGTAAATAACCAAAATCATTAGAAAAGCAGTAACATGGCATACATACACGAAGAGTTTGTCCTTCGGATTTATTTATTTCATAGCAAATACCAAGCGTGCAATAAACTGCAATCTTTTAAAGTTGAGTTGAATTTCTATTCCAATTAGTGAATTCGAGATAGCAACATACTTCGCCGTAATAAGCGTATTTCAAATTAATTGTTTTGTCAATGGTTCTTATTAAAATCATGTTCCAATCTGATCCGATTTAAATATAATTAAAAAAAAATACTTTTACACCAAATTCCGCCACACATTCTGAATTTCATTGGTATCGGTCATATATATCATGTTTGGTGCATAACATGTATGAAATCGGCCGAAATATATATGTTAGCTATACCCAAACCTCAACTGATTTTAATATAATTTGGCAATTTTTTCTGGTGCCAGATTTTGTCTCTCTCGCTTTGGGTGCATCAAATATGTGAAATCGGCTGAGTATATATATGGGAGCTATAAACAAATCTGAGCGTATTTGAATATAATTTGTCAAATTTATTTTTGTACCAAATTTAGCCACTCATGCCGAATTCCATTGGAGTCGGAAATACGTATCGTGTTTTGTGCATCAAATATGTGTAATCGGCGGAAAATATATATGGGAGCTATATCCAAATCTGAACCGATTTTAATATAAATTGACTAATTTATTTTCTAATCAAAATCCCGTTACATATTCCAAATTTCTTTGGAATCGAACATACATATCGTGTATGGTGCATAAAATACATGAAATCGGTCGAAAATATATATGACAGCTATATCCAAATCTGAACCGATTTTAGTATAATTTGACAAATGTATATTTGTTTTAATTTCCGCTACACATTCCAAATTTCATTTAAATTAGAGATACATAGCGTGTTTTGTGCATCAAATACATGAAATCGGCCGAAAATATATATGAAAGCTATATCCAAATCTGAACCGATTTCAATATAATTTGGGAAATCAATTTTTTAGATAAAATCTATCACACGTTTCAATTTCATTTCAAATTGGGGATACATAGCGTGTTTGGTGCATCAAATGCTTGAAATCGGCCGAGAATATATATGGGAGCTATATCCAAATCTGAACCGATTTCAATATAATTTCACAAATTTATTTTCGGATCAAATCCCGTCACACATTCCAAATTTCATTGAAATCGAACATTCATATTGTGTTTGAGGCATCAAATGAACGAAATCGGTCGAAATTATATATGGGAGCTATATCCAAATCTGAACCGATTACAATATAATTTCGCAAACTTATTTTTGTTCCAAATTCCGTTGCGTATTCCAAATTTGGAGACTGTGATTCTATAAAGATCATCAAAAAGATATGCAGACATAATACCCTGTACTTCAGTGTGACGTAGGGAGTAATTAACCTCAACATTTCAAATTCAGTCTTTTATTCCACGAACCTGGCCCAGAAACCAATTTTAGTACAGCGAATTTTCAAACTAATCTTTGCAATTTGAGCAATTTTATCAGAATCTGAATATATTTTTAAACAGATAACTTTTTTAGTATATTTTTTTCTTTTTTGCTCATGACAAGCCCATTAATGTTTAATCAATTTCCAACTGTTTTATTTAAATTGCCATCACATGTGGCCTATGCTAATCTATTCAAATGTTCCAGTGCTTTTAAACGTATGCAAAATATAAGCTAAAGGAAACGTCACTGCGACAAGCTGATCGTGTGAAAACACATTGAAGTCAAGTTAGTTGCGGGGGTGTTCATCCACGTTTTGATAATTTTAAATAATGAGTCGTTAACGAGGATCCCACAAATGAACTCAGCTGCGACTAACTACGGAGACAATGGATTGTTTTGTATGGTTTAATTGTAATATTTATCAATTGTTGTAAATGGATTAGTTTAAACAGCATTTTTGCCCATAGTTGAGAGTTCGGTAAAAATTTGGATTGGAAATTCTGTCCCCACTGGGGTATTTGGTTAATAGCCAGTCAAGCGGGAAGACCATTCGGCTAAGTTTAGACTTTGAACGGAACACACCATCTGTGGTCTCCAGGTGAAAATTCATCATCGATTTCAATTATCGATTAAATTTCAACAAAATATGCAAGGGAGTAATTGAAGTATATGTAAGGACCAAATCGGATACTCCCTTCGCTCACCAGCCAAATAGAGAGACAGGCTGACATCACAAGATCGACTCAATTAAATGTTCTAAGATGAATTTCATCCAAACAGACACATTTTTTTATATCCACAGCTATGTGGCTTGAGCGGGTATATATCATTTGATACGGCCAATATGTGCCTCATCGAAATAACGGTTTTAGACTCTAGCTCTCTTTGGACCAATTCCGTTTCAGGACATTTGAAGTCGATCTAGCGATGTCCGTCCGTCCATCTGTCTGTCTGTCTGGCTGGTGCTCACGATAACTCTCGAAGGGAGTGTCCGATTTGGTCCAAACTTAATACATCGTAATACTATTGTCAAACTTAGATCGAGTTCGGAGATGGGCAATATCGGTACACTTCTTCTGGTACCACCCCCCCAAAGGTCGAAATTTTCGAAAAAAAAAAAATTAAAAAGCGGTAAGTTCGGCAGGGACGAACTTTAAATACCCTCCATCATTTGGAACGAATTTGGAAATTAAAAAAAAATAAAACCCTCAAAAAATGCTGTTAAATTTTAAAAATACCGGATATTGCCGTTATATTGGGGTCTATACGACGTGGACCTACATAGGCATTGTTTGCCATTAGCCATTACCATATTCAAATTCGAAACTTTAAATAAACAGTGAATAATGTAGCTAAAATCATCAAAATATCGTATATAGGGAGGTACCATTATATCGGAGCTGTGCGAAGACCTGGACCAGCATAGGCAATTTTCTGTCACAGGCATGCATTACTAACGTCAAATACGATATCTCAAACAATCTCGGTTTGTATTGTACCTAAACTCGTCAAAAGGTACTGATATATGGGGCCTGTACAAAGACGTGGACCTGCACAGACAATTTTCTGTCATAGGCTGTAGTATCCATTACGAATATCAAATACGAAATTTGAAATAATTCCGGTGAATAATGTCGCTAAAATCATCAATATACCGAATATAGGGAGGTACCGTTATATGGGGGCTATATGAAAACGTGGACCTACATGGCCCATTTACGAACTTAACCTGCCTACTGGAAAAATAAAATGCTAAATTTTAGCCTTCTATCTCAATTCGTTCGAAAGATAGCGTGATTACAACAGACAGACAGACGGAGGGACAGACAGACAGACTGACGGACAGGGCTAAATCGACTTAGAATTTTACGCTGATCAAGAATATATATACATGAGTATTTCGAGGAGTTACAAACGGAATGACAAAGTTAATATACCCTCCATAGTATGGTGGAGGGTACAAAAACTTAAATGAAAACTGTTATATGGAGACTATACAAAGACGTGGACCTGGTTACGAAATTTTTTGCCATAGGCTGTAGTAACCTTTACAAACTTCAAATACCAAATTCGAAACATTTCCGGGGAATAATGCCGCTGAAATCATAAAAATGCCGAGTATTGGGAGGTAATCTCATATGGGGGCTATATGAAGACCAGGTCCTTAAAAAAATCGCTGTTTGCCCATTACATACTTCAAATACGAAATTTGAAAAATACCGACTATCGGGAGATACCGTTACCATGGGGGCTATACGAAGACGTGGAATTTTTGTCATACGCTGTAGTACCCCTTACGAACTTCAAATACGAAATTTTAAAATAATTCCGGTAAATAATATCGCTAAAATCATGAAAATATGTCTGGAGGTACCGTTATATGGGGCTATACGAAAACGTGGGCTGGCATGGCCTATTTACGAACTTAACCTACCTGCTGGTAAACTATGCATGTATGCAAAATGTTAGCCTTCAATCTCAATTCGTTCGAAATTCGTGATTATAACAGACGGACATACGGACATCGCTAGATCGTCTTAGAATATTACTTTGATCCAGAATATATATATACTTTGTAGGGTCTATTATAAATATTTCGGGGAGTTCCAAACGGAATGACAATGTTAATAAAATGGTGGAGGGTATAAAAATTGGTTGTTGTAGTAGAAAGTTTTACATTCTTTTAGTTCTGGAACAGACCATTTTTAAACAATTTTAGCCAAGTCTTCTTCGCCAAAGTGTGAAAATTTTATGTAAAAATGTGAATAAATCGAAACTCAAATTTGTTTACCTAATATCAGAATCAAATAAATTCTAAATAGGCTTTTAAATATCCACTGATTTCATTATTTATGGACATTACATGGCATGCAAACCCTGCCCGCAGCGGTGCAATCAAATCAATGGGCCATAATTAAAATCCATATTGGCCATGACCGTGATCTTGTCCACTCACGCATAGCACACATTTTGTGTCCTTCTTTTCATTAGTTTTTTTTGGACGATTTGTTCAAGTTTTATGTAAACAACTCACAAAAACAAGAAACTTCGAAAAAAACGCCAACAGCTCAATAAAACGTAAGCGGCTAAAATCTATATAGAAATGTCGGTATGCGTTGCATGTTGGTTGTGTGACGATCTACAAAGTCAATTTGGTCAACATGTTTTCGTGGTCGTGGATAGCCAATTCATTGATTTCGGTATGTCCGTCCCAAAGTTTATTTCGCATTTGCTCTTTGTTTAACCACATTTTCAAGTTGTGTCGATATGGTGTTGGATCTACACCACGGTTCTAGTGGCATAAACCTTTGATGTTGGTGTTTTTTTTATTAACTTGGCTTATATCGGTTGAAAATGCTGAAATGCTCAAGAAAAAATTATGTTCCGACATATATTTGCTGCTGATTAGTGCTAATAATCGTCATTGCCATTGTTGTTATTTTCGGTTGTTGGCAGTTGTGTCACCATCGTAAATGTCTGTTTGCTGTCACTTCGAACACGTTTCATTGTCTCTTTTTTGACAAATTTACCAGGCTATCGACCGAACATCGGGTAATCAGTAAAATACAGCCATAATTTAAATAATCAAAATAATGTTCTCTTTTTTATTCCGACCATCGAATGTAGGTGGCGACAGTGGCGGTTCGGTTTTTGCAAAGAAGGCAGTGAGTGATGAAGTTGTTGCCGTTTTGTGCTTAACAGCAAATGGCCAAAATTTGAGAGTGCGCGTGGGATTTGTCAATGGGTCCTGTTGACAAGGGTCATAAATGTGTGTGTGTTTTTTTTTCATGGCTATAAGGAAATTAACAATGGGTTGGCATGAAATCAACTTTTTTCCTCAAAACTCTTTTGGGTTCTGTTATGGTTCTTTGAATAATATTGACAGTAAATGGGAGTGAATTTGAATCAGGTTTACTTCAATCGTTGCTTAAGTATATTGGGGAGTTTGAAGGGGATGTTAGGGATTGGAGTTGGAATTATGAACTAATACAGGCGTAATTATCATTGCCTGGGATAAATCTGCTTATCCTATTTACTAAAAATTTCTGATCCCTAAAAACGTATCTGAAGGTGGGAAGTAGTTCTCAAATAAAACAAGTAAAATAAATTTATATAATAACCATTATGAAGGTATGAAAATATTGGAAATCATGTTCAGGTCTTTAAACTCCTCGAAATACTGAATATTTCGTTGTAACGTATTATGATGTCGAAGAGAATCAAAATATGAAGCAGACTACTCAAGAACCAACATCGGCCGAAAACATTTAATAAACTTAATTCTAAAAACCGGAATGTAGCAAATTCTGTTCCTAAGAACCCTCTAGAGTCAAGAGAAACTTTTATATCAAGACTAGATGAAATTGCCGACGTAACTTAATTTTTTGTACAGAGTTGACGTTCTCAATGATAACCCAATATACCAAACCTAACAAGAAACAAGGTAAAAACCAGTAAGTTCGGCTGGGTCGAACATTGAATACCCTCCACCATTTGGAACGAATTTGGAAATAAAATCCTTAAAAACCGAATATAGCCGTTATATTTGTGTCTATACGATGTGGACCTACATAGATATTGTTTGTCATAAGTCATTACCATATTCAAATTCGAAACTTAAAACCAGCAAAGAAAGTCTTCAAGTCGGGCGGGGCCGACTTTATGATACCCTACACCACTTTGCTAATTAAGTAGAGCTCCACATAACAATTAAAAGATTTTATGGGAGAATTCAATCATACACGATATGATTATAATTATAATTTAAAATTCAAAGGACTAAATATGCCGAAGCATTTGTTTCTTTTAAGTTCGGACTTGGATTGCCCATTTGGTGCACAATTAATTTGAAATCGGGAAAAAAATATATGGAAGCTATATCCAAATCGGAACCGATCTCGATAGAAATAGATAAAGATAAAGATATTTCTGAGCTGTATTTGACAATGAAAATATTAGGCGGTTGGTGCACAATATAAGGTAAATCGGACGATGTTATATATAGGAGATATATCCAAATCTGAACCGATCTCGATAAAATTTGGCACATGTATTTCTGGGCTGTATTTGATATATTTCCCCAAATATTGTTGTAACAGAGTGCATATTACGGCTGCGAAGGACAAAAATAACAAACCGGATGAACAATGTATATGGGAGCTATAGCTATATCTGAACCGATTTCGATCAAATTTAGCGTACATTTTTTCAGGCCTAATTTGGTTGTATGTGCAAAATTTCATATTATTCGGGCTGATATTACACCTTTGGTGCACAATAAAAGGCAAATCGGACGAAGATATATATGGGAGCTATATCTAAATTTTGACCGATCATCTCCAATTTCAATAGGGTTCGTCCTTGGGCCAAATAAATGATTTGTGCAAAATTTCATCTGGATAGGACAATAAATGCGACCTGCATTTCGTTCACAAGAATACATGGACAGACGGACGGACGGACATGCATAAATCGACTGAGAATATGATTCTATGCAGATCATCAAAAGGAACTATGGGTCTATCTCGTTTCCTTTTGCCTGTTACAAACAAATGCACAAAGACATAATACCCTGACCACCTTGTAGTGTAGGATATAAAAAAATCGGTAATAATGTAGCTAAAATCATCAAAATATCGTATATAGGGAGGTACCGTTATATCGGAGCTGTGCGAAGACCTGGACCTGCATAGACAATTTTCTGTCATAGGCTGTAGCATCCATTACGAAGTTCAAATACGACATCTCAAACAATTTCGGTGGGTATTGTATCTAAACTCGTCAAAATACCGAATATCGGGAGGTACCGTTATATGGGGGCTATACGAAGACGTGGACCTACACAGTAAATTTTCTGTCTTAGACTGTACTATCCCTTTAGAACTTCAAATATCGAATTTGAAACTATTCCAGGCAAAAATATATCTAAAATCAGAAAATTCCAAATATTAGGGGGTACCGTTATATGTTGGGTATACGAAGTCGTGGACCTGCATAGACAATTTTTTGTCATAGGCTGTAGTACCTATTACGAGCTTTAAATGCCAAATTTGAAACAATTCCGGTAAAAAATATCATTAAAATATTCAAAATACCGAATATTTCGAGGTGGGGGCTATACGAAAACATGGACCGTCCATTTACCATCTTAACCTGCCTAATGGCAAAATACACATGTGTGCAGAATTTTAATCTTCCATCTCAATTCATTCGAAAGATAGCGTAATTACAACAGACAGACAGACGGAAGGACACACAGACCGAATCACATAGCTAAATCGACTTAGAATTTTACGCTCATCAAGGATATACATACTTTATTGGGTCTGACATGAGTATTTCGAAGAGTTAATATACCCTCTATTGTATGGAGGTTTTGACCAAAAATATCGAATATCTGGTTGTATCGTATTATTGAACAAAAAGATGAACTGAACACTGATTTACAATTTATAATAATCACCTGTACGTGAGATCCCTAAATAGGATGCTGTAGTCAATTTCGTTGGAAATCATGGCTAAAAACGTTCAAAAGACATAAAATCGGGATATATGTTGATATGAAGGCCATACATAACACGTTTATCAATATCGAATTTCTGTACAGATTTGAAGTTCTCAATAAGAACTCCAAATACCAATTAAGCGCAAAAAACGTGATCACTCGATTGTACGGTTAAATGGAGTCATGTCATACCCTACAGCACTTCTTAAAAATTCATTCGAATACCAGTTATAGCGTGCGAACCGTCCGGCCGTTTGTCTACAGGCCGAAATTATGGCTCGATCCTCACGAAATTTTGCATAGAGGTGGGGTTAAGATCAGGAGAGAGGCCCATTGTTGGAGAGATGATCGAAAAGTATTTAGGAGTTGACATGGACAAAAAACAGAAAAAAATCTTGATTTAGTAGTTGCTCAAGAGGTCACAATTATGGAACAATCGACTCAAAATTTTGCATGGGGCTAGAGTCTAGGGCTGGGAAGAAGTATAACAATTTAGATGTTCATCGAATAATATTCAGCGAAGGAAATAGGCCATAACTTTCATGTAAAAATAAAATACGAAAATTTCCAATAAACCGGATACACGAAGAGGTCACTTTTGACAATTACATTGATGCGGATATCCAAGATATCACATATATAGCAAAATATATACAATCTCACATGTCAAAGAAGGGGATGTTAGTTAGACCGCTTATAACTCAAACACGGCTAGACCGATTTTGACAATTCTAACTAATTCAGTAGGATTTTGGCAAAATTATTTATTTTTGTAAATTATGTTATATCAAACCGCTCAAAGAAAGCGAAATAAGCATCCAACTCTCCTCAAGTTTCCCCTTCTGGTACCTCACTCACAAAGGGTCACAATTTTCAATACTTTACTCTGTCATAACTGATATGTTTCAGCGATTCCCAACAAGTTGCTATATCTAAATATTTCTCTTAACCAGAAACCTGAGAAGGATATGGAATTTATGATTTCGCAAAAAAATTTTATATAAATGTTCCCATACCAACATTTTTATATCCTACACCACAAGGTGGTCAGGGTATTATGTTTTTGTGCATTTGTTTGTAACAGGCAAAAGGAAAGGAGATAGACCCATAGTTCCTTTTGATGATCTGCATAAAATCATATTCTGAGTCGATTTATGCATGTCCGTCCGTGCGTCCGTCCGTGCGTCCGTCCGTCTGTCCATGTATTTTTGTAAACAAAGTACAGTTCGCATTTATTATCCTATCCAGATGAAATTTTGAAAAATAATTTGTTTGGCCCAAGGACGAAACCTATTGAAATTGGAGATAATCGGTCAAACTTTAGATATAGCTCCCATATATATCTTCGTCCGATTTGCATTTTATTGTGCACCAAACGTGTAATATCAGCCCGAATAGTATGTAATTTTGCACATACTACCAAATTAGGCCTGAAAATAAGTATGCCAAATTTGATCGAAATTGGTTCAGATATAGCTATAGCTCCCATATATATTGTTCATCCGATTTGTTATTTTTGTCCTCCGCAGCCGTAATATGCATTCTGTAACAACAATATTTGGGGAAATATATCAAATACAGCTCAGAAATATCTTTGCCAAATTTTATAGAGATCGGTTCAGATTTGGATATATCTCCCATATATAACTTCGTGCGATTTTCCTTTTATTGTGCACCAAACGTCTAGTATTTGTCCAAATGGCATGGAATTTGGCACTTACGACCGAATTGAGTCTAGAAGGTAGTGTGTCAAATTTGGTGAAAATCAGTTCAAATATAGCCATAGCTCCCATGTATATTATTCATCCGATTTGTTATTTTTGTCCTCTGCAGCTGTAATATGCACTCCGTAACAACGATATTCAGGGAAATTTATCAAATACAGCTAAGAAATATCTTTGCCAAATTCTTTCGATATCGGTTCCGATTTGGATATAGTTCCCATATATATATATATATATCTTTATCCGATTTCAAATTAATTTTGCACAAAATGGACAATACAGGTCCGAATTTAAAAGATACAAATGCTTCGGCATATTTAGTCCTTTGCATTTAAAATTATAATTATAATTATAGCGTATATGATTGAATTCTTCCATAAAAACTTTTTATTGTTATGCGGAGCTCTACTAAGTTAGCAACGAGGTGTATGGTATCATAAAGTCGGCCCCGCCCGACTTTAGGACTTTCTTTACTGGTCTTACCTGTATTAGATGAAGTGTGTAACTGGAATACTTTGGTCGACTATATATTATCGCATATCCCATATAAACTGAAGGAATTAACCAATATAGTCCAATTCTGGCACGTCGCAATATTTATATCATATTATTTAGGTCCGATAAGACCTGGAAAATATTGACCCATTCCTTCGGAACATACTCCATAGAGGTTCAAACATTTGAATAATCATAAAAGAAGTCAAAATATATTTAAATAATCGAATATTGACTGAGGGTATACAACTGTCGGCAAAATCGACTGATACACTTTAACTTGTTTTTAAGAGGTATTGAGAGGCAGTTATCAATCTATAGGAGATCTTTGAAACGGCATTTTGAGCGTACAATATAAATCTAAATATCTTTTACTCCTAAAAAACTTAGAAGACAGCTTTTTGTAGGCCTCAGAAAATATAGCAATCTTTTCGGAAGAACTTCCATACACTGATCTAAAGGTCGTCTTTATAGGAGAACAATTTTCTTCTGCGCGTAGGCTGTCCCCTAAAAGGCTTCATTCTATGTGGCAACCTCTATTTGGATAAATCTACTCCTCGTTTATTCATTGAAACCTTCGATTTACACTGACTGTCAAAATTATTTTTTCCAAAGAAACCTGACGATTGTATGCGCAATTACTTAATTATTTCGTTGCCATGAACTTAACTCCAATCCACGTTTTAATCTTAATTTATGTTTTTGACCCGCATTCCGTATCGTAGGCAACAATAAAAGGGAGCAATTAAATGAAAACATTTCAAAGGTAATTTAAGTTAATTTCCTTCTTCTTTGATCTACATCTCTCAAAAAGTGGCCATAACTCTTCGTTCTAATGCGTTTCGAACGACTAGTTATCGTCTGTTTTAACGGTTTCTGACAATTTGATATTGTTTTTGTTTTTTTCAAATTCGAACTTTTGTCATGCTTATTGACATTATGGTTGCTGCTGTTGTTGTTTTTGGTGGTGGCATTGTTGCTGATGCCTTAACAAATTAAAGAGACATCCAAAGTGTTGTTCTTTTCTTCCATCCAACACACACATATATAATGTTGGCCGGCAAAGAGTTGCTGACTGGAGTCTATGGTTTTTTAGAGGATTTGTGGCACGTTGTTGTGTTTGTTCTTTTCTTAAATAACAGTGAAACCGGCTTATTGACTCACACACAGTATATAGACAATTTGTTAACAACTTGAATAATAGACTTTTTAGGTTTCTGGCGATCACAGAAGCCACTTCGAAAGAGGTTCCCCTGTATATGAAGACATTTCCCATTTATATTGTGTCATAGGTTTTGTTAGGCCATAAGAATAGTTTAGTCAAATCTGTCGCATAATAAGATATGTGAAAAGCATTTTTAATTCTATGACCATGCAAGTTCAAACGTTGCGATTGAAAAAGGCAATGAACGATTCGAAGGTGTGGAGTTCGATATTTTTTTCTAAGTCTTTCGTTTTCGATTGTTATGACATAATACAACAAAGAAATCCAGGTATTATGACAAAATCATTTTTAATGCCGTTAGTGCCCAAAAAAAAAAAAAAAAATAACTGCAGAGCTATGAATAATTAATAAAAAATAATTTAAAAATCCGCCGATATAGATTTTAAATTCCTTAAAAAATAATATTTTAAATATCCACCATTATAGCATGAATAGTTGTTCAAAAGCAATATTAAACAAATCAAACAAATAAACTTGATAGTCGTTCAAAAATAATATTAACAAGTAAAATATCAGCTAAGTTCAACCTGGCCGAACTTTTCATATCCTCCACCATTTGGAAGGAATTTGAAATATTATAGAAAAAATTCATCGAAAAATATGGCTCAAATGTAGGGGTGGAGCACTCAGAAGGAACTCTTTGTGTAGAATTTCAGAAAATTCCATTGGAAAATGCGGCTAAAATCTTCAAAATGTCGAATATTGGGGGACACCGTTGTATGGCGGATATATGATATCATGGACCTATATAGACAATTCGCTTTCAGGGGGTAAAGTACGCACAAAGAATTCTTTATGTCAAATTTCAGACGATTCTATTAAAAATGTGGCCAAAATCGTTAAAATACCGAATATCGGGAGGTATTGTTGTATGGAGGATATACGATTTTGTGAACTTTTATAGAATATTCTCTTGCAGGGGTAAAGTGTTTACAAGGAACTCCTTGTGTAGAATTTCAGATAATAATATTAGAAAATGGGGCTAAAATTATCAAAATACCGAATATCGGGGGGTACCGTTATACATATGGGGGATATACGATTACGTGGACCTCTATAGAATATTCTCTCGCAGGAGGTAAAGTGTTTACAAGGAATTCCTTGTGTAGAATGTCAGACGATTCCATTGATAAATGTAGCTAAAATCATCAAAAATTCTGTTCAAATCTTAACAAGTAAAAAAACATTAAGTTCGGCCGGGCCAAACCTTAGGGTAAAGGAAACATTAGAAGAAATGTGGCAAAAACCATTAAAATGCCGAATATCGGGATGTACCTTTATATGGGGACTATACCAAATCGTGGACCTACACATGAAATGTTTCGCTAAAGGAGCTAGAAGCCATTATGACCTAGAAATACCAATTTCCAGACAAATCTGTTTAAAAATGTGGCAAAAATCATCAAATTACCGAATATCGGGAGGTACCATTATATGGGGGCTATACCAAAACGTGGACCTATAATTTCAATGACTCGCTGCACGAACTGGGACTCATTATGATCTACAACTACCAATTTTCAGAGAAATTCGTGAAAAAATGTGGCAAAAATCACCAAAATACCGAATATTGGGAGGTACCGTTATATGGGGACTATACCAAATCGTGAACCCATGCATGCAATGTTTCGCCACCGGAGCTGGAACCCATTATGACCAACAAATACCAATTTTCAAACAAATCAGTGAAAAAATGTGGCATAAATCATCAAAATACCGAATATCGGGAGGTAGCTTTATATGGGGGCTTTACCAAAACGTGGACCTATACATGCCATGTTTTGCCACCGGAGCTGGAACCCATTATGACCAACAAATACCAATTTTTAGACAAATCCGTGAAAAAATGTGGCAAAAATAATAAAAATACCGAATATCGGGAGGTACCTTTATATGGGGGCTATACCAAAACGTGGACCTATACATGCTATGCTTTGCCATACGTACAGAGACCCGATATGACCTACAAATACCAATTTTCAAACAAATCAGTGAAAAAATGTGGCATAAATCATCAAAATACCGAATATCGGGAGGTACCGTTATATGAAGACTATACCAGAACGTGGACCGATATATCTCATTTTCAATACCAACCATCCTAGACACAATACAAATTGCTCTGCTAAATTTTGGCGCTCTACGCCAAATAATGTGGGCTGTATCGTGATTTCAACAGACAGACAGAGGGACATCGTTAAATCGACTTAGAATTTTATGCTGATTATGAATATATATTCTTTATGGGGTCTACAACGAATATTTAAGGATGTTACAAACGGAGTGACAAAGTTAATATACCCTCCTTTCCAAGGTGGAGGGTATAAAAATACCGAATGTAGCCGTTATATTTGGGTCTATACGAAGACTTGGACCTGCATAGACAATTACAATATTGAAATACGAAACTTTAAAAAAAAATTCGGTGAATAATGTAGCTAAAATCATTAAAATACAGAATACAGGGAGGTACCGTTACATTGGGGTTATATGAAGACGTGGACCTGCACGGACAATTTTCTGGTATAGATTGTAGTACCTATTATGAACTTCAAATACGAAATTTCAGTTATATGTAATATGCTTGCTATACGATATCATCGACCAATATATCCCGTCTTCGAACTTGACCTGCCTATGCACAAGTTTAGCTTTTTTACTTTTATTCGTTTTGAGTCGAGAGTGATTAAAAAAGACGGATGGACTGACAGGGCTAAATCGTCTTATAATTTTACGCACATAAACAAATATATATACTTTGTTGGGTCTAAAATTATTATTTCGATTAGTCTCCATACCATGTATGGTGGGGGGTATAAAAAGCAATGATTACAGGTTCGATAATACTTACACTTAATAATATTTAAAAATCCACTATTATAGCTCCAATAGTCCTGCAAAAATAATATTTAAAAAACACGATTATAGCTTTGATAGTCCATAAATAATATTGAAAATATCTACGATTACAGCTTTGATAGTCCTCCAAACATAATATTTGAGTAATTCACGATTATTGCTTCGATAGTCCTGCAAAACTAATATTTGAAGAAAATATTAAAGAAATATTAAAAAGTATTTTAAAAAAATATCCTTCAAAAATAATATAAAATAAATTTACGATTATAGCATATTTAAAATCAAATAAAGATGTTTGCTTCTTCTTAAATATTTAATTCTAATTACATAAATAGAAGTAAAAATATTGTCAACTTAATTGCAAGAACTGAATTTGCCATAACATCTATCCCCAATTCTCACTTTGCGTGTGAAAATTACGCTGTCCATAATTAGTGGGTCAGTCAGTTTCTCAAGTGTGAGCGATAGGCAATCTTGTTATGTGATTTATTACTTGATCTATTTCGCAATAAAAATTGAAAAATTCAAATAAAAAAGCGATGATATGTTACCTCATACATACAAACCGGCGTCTATTGATATTTTTGTTTTGATAGTTCGCTAAAAATAGAAACACAGACGAACGTGTATGCGGAATATCATTAACCGCAATTTAATTGCTTCTTAAACATTTCTTCTGTTTGTTCTTTTCTGGATTGAATGTAATTTGAAATTACATCACGATTCCAATTCGCATTTCCTTTTGTCTTGTATGTCTATCAACAACAACAACAACACCAATTTCAATAGCTATTTCACTATCAAATCAAATCGTTTGCAAAACAAACATTAAAAACAAATTTGAAATAGGTATCAATTCGAATAGAATTGATGATATTCTTTTTAAGTTACTCTTACCACAACACACTTCGTGTATTCTCTTTGACCGTTTTTAGGTCAAACTTGTGTTGAGTTTTTTTTTTTTTTTTGAGATGTGTTTGTTTAAATAAAACATGGAATATTTTAAAAGTATTAAGAAGGCATGTAAAATAAAAAATGCGTCAAATTTCTTTCGGCCGTTGATCATCCATCCGAAGACTTTCATACCCTGCACCACATATTGGTGAGGGTATTATTTCTTTGTGTAATTATGTTTAACATAGAGAAGGAAGCGAGATAGACCCAAAGTTACTTTTGAGGATCTTCATAGAATCATTTACTGAGTCGATTTATGCATGTCAATCCGTTAGTCTGTCTGTCCATGTATTTTTGTGAACAAAATGCAGGTCGCATTTATTATCCTATTAAGAGGAAACTTTCCAAACAATACTTGTTTGGTCCAGGGTCGAGCTCTATTGAAATTGGTGAAAATCGGATCAAATTTAGATACAGCACCCACATATATATACCAATTGACCAATATCAGTCCAAATGACCTGAATTTTGGCATATCCGACCGAATTCAGTCTAGATGCAATTACATTAAATTTGGTGAAAATCGGTTCAGATATACCTATAGCTACCATATATATGTTTCATCCGATTTGGGGTTTGATGTCCCCTATATGTGTAATCTGTACTCCACAGCAATGCTCTTTGGAACCAGACATCAGCTCAGAAATAAGTTTCTAAAATTTTGTAAAGATCGGATCATATTTGGATATAGCTCCCATATACAACTTAATCCGATTTCAGGTTTATGGTGCACCACCATACAGGGTGAGATAAACAAAGTGCAGCAAAGTCAAACGCCATAATTTTTACATTTTTTTACCCTCTATGTATGGTAATATGGAGTTCGTCATTCCGTTTGTAACTCATCGAAATAATCATTTTAGACCCAACAAAGTATATATAATCTTGATCAGCGTAAAATTTTAAGACGATTTAGCCATGCTCGTCCGTCTGTTGTAATCACGCTGCAGTCTAAACGAATTAAGACAGGAAGCCAAAATTTTGCACAGATCCCTCTTTCTTCTGCAGGCAGGTCAAGTTCGAAGATGGGCTATATCGGTCCACGATATCGTATAGCCCCCATATAACGATACCCTCCGATTTTGATGATTTTAGCCACATTTTTCAACGGAATTGTCTGATAATCCACACAAGGAGTACCTTGTGGGTAATTTATACCTAGGTCCACGATATCGTATAGCCCCCATACAACGGTACCCCCGATATTCGAAATTTTGATGATTTTACCCACATTTTTCAACGGAGTTGTCTGAAAATCCACACAAGGTGTACTTTGTGGGTACTTTATACCTCGGAAGAGAATTATCTATATAGGTCCACCATATCGTATAGCGCCCATATAACAGTACCGATATTCGGTGTTTTGATGATTTTAGCCATATCTTCCTATGGTATTGTCTGAAAATCCACACAAAGAGTTCATTGTGAGCACTTTAACCTCTGAAAAATAATTGTCTATATAGGTCCACAATATCGTATATCCCCCCATAAAGCACCTTCCAATATTAGATATTTTAAAGATTTTAACAGAATTTTTAATGGATTTTATTTTTTGAATTTTTTCTAATACGTTCCAAATGGTGGAGGGTATTCAAAGTTCGGCCCGGCCGAACTTACTGCTTTTTTACTTGTTTTTTTATTTATTGAATGAAAGCAAAAAATGTCGGAAATAGCATCAAATTTAAGAATGAGTTTAGATTTGTTCGAATTGGTCACCTTTGGCACGAATGTTGCCCTGCGGAATTTTGGCCCATTCCCGGCGAAGCGCTTGCTTGAGGTGATCGACACTTTAATATTTTTAGTGCCAATATTGCTTTCCAAAATACTCCAGACACAATAATCCAACGGATTGGTATCCAGAGATTTTGGTGGCCATTGTGACCTGGAAATGAAACGAGGAACCTCATTTTGTAACCATTCTTGGGTGGCGGGTGCTGAGTGCGATGGTACTGAGTCCTGTTGGAATGTCCAAGTTCTGCGGCCAAAATATTTGCGTGCCCAAGGCTTCAATACACCCTCCAGAACATTTTTTCGCCATAATATTCGGCATTTATTCTGATACCATGGTCGATTAATACGAGCGGAGAGCGACCATCGGCTGTTATGACGGCCCACATCATCACCATGGCCGGCGCTTGAGTTGTGCTGGCCAACCGAAGGTGCACATTTTCAGCTAACCTCTTTGGCAAGTAAGCCCGATCATTTTGTTTGTTTATAAACTGCTAGACAACGAATATTTTCTCATCGGAGAAAACCAAATTCGACAGTTCATCACTTTCGACCAAGCAACTCTTTAGATCTTTTGAGACTATTTACTTTCTGCTGCAGTGAAAGTCCTTGCACTTTTTGGATATTCAATGGCTTTACCCCGAGCTCATTTTTCAATATTTGCCGAATGGACTATTGGGACATGTTCAGCTCACGGGCCACTTTTCGGCCACAGTGACGCGGGTTTCGATCAAGTCGCTTCTTTACTTTTCGAACCATTTCTGCTGATGTTGCTGTTTTCTTCCGTCCACTTCCTTGATGTCGGGCTACGCTACCAGTATCACGGTAGCGAGCGATAGTACGAGACACAAAAAATTTATTCAAATTTAAATTCTGGAGTGCTTTAACGATAGCCACTTGTGGTTTTCCAGGCAAATATAAAGCAATCACACTATCACGCTTGAATTCCATCACGAATAACTATTTTCTGGAAAATTCTCACCAAAATGCTTTTGTACGCTTGTAAACCATATAATGAGCTGTCACTGGAATAATTTTAACAGCTGTCGGGCGAGTGGCTTAGAAATGACAGCAGTCTGAAGTTGGTTGCAGTTTTTTCACATCACTCTGTATATAAGTGGAAAAAATCATGATTTCATGTTTTCTATCACTAATATCTTCGAAACTACAAAAGATATCAGCTCAATTGTCACCATTTTGAGGAGAAAAGATTGTAGGCTATTATGAAGTCTGTACATCTTAATGCCACATAATGGGTCAATTTACGAATTTTTAGGGAAGTTGATTTTTATCCGATTTCTTCAACATTTTTCCTAGACTTAAGTCAAACATTAGCTAAACATATCTCTGATTACTTAACAAATTTCCAGCAAACCACGGAAGAATTAGTGCTCATAATTCCTAAGAATCACTTTTGTAAATTATTAAATTTATTAATTTTAATAAAATAAAACCACATGACAATTAAAAAAAACAATGATGCCATCCTATCAACATCATTTATCATAATTTATAAATTTATTTGTTATATGTAGTTCTGGATTAGTATCATCTTAATTCGGTGTATCGTTCAAATAAAATTAACTCTCCTTTTGTTTACCGTTAAGGTCGTGGCAGCGGTCAACAGACACTTGACTTAATGCCAAGCAGATTTCTGGGAAACCACACCATTTTAGCTATCTAGACACCAAATCTTTTCGAGTCATCGAAGACACAATGTTGGGGTTTTGGTCAAATTCAATATGACTCTGACCAGAAGCATGCAGAGAAACACTTAAAATAAAATTAATCACTTCCAATGAAATTTTATGAAATATTTGTACTGCTCCGAGTCTTTGGTCTTCTAACAAAAATCTTCAACAAAATTTATTTAGAAGATTTGCATGATTTACATGATTCGGTGTGACTAATATTATTAAATATAAAAAAAACACACACACACAAAAGAACTCATCTTCGTGTCAAACTTCAACCACGGATATTTAATTCCGGGTTTAACCAATTCCATTATTCAAAACATTTAAAGGTGTTGGGTTGTGATTTTTGTTTTTGTTTTGGCCTTTTTCATTGCAAATTTCTTTTGTTGGGCTTTTGTGAAACACCTCTAAACAGCGATAAGACAATTATATAAATTATTGTCTAACACAATTGTTTTAAAAATAGACAAGTGGCAGCAGCAACAATAATAATAATAAACCCCAACAAATATTTAACACGAATTTCATTTTAATCAAATTTTAGGCCTGACATTCAATTGTTTTTGAGTTGAAGTTCCCTCGTCCCCGGGTTCATGATGAGTTGATGGTTTGTTTGTCGTTGAAAGAATAGCAAACCAGGCAACCACAAAATAATTGAATTATTTGTTAATGAGTCTGGTGCCTGTTGCTATTTTAAGAAGGAAATAACAAAAAAATAAGTTGTATAATTGAATCGGATGTAAGTGGGAATACAAAAAACGAAAGACTTAAGACACAAACACGAGTGCCAATATGAATGAAATATGTTTGCCATTCATAGTAGATATTAGTGATGCGGCATCATCGAGGTCATGTATGTGTTCAATCAATAAATATAAACCACGAGACTAGTCGAAAATCTAAATTGAATATTTACTTTCATTCAATAAAATTAAAAAAAATGTAAAAATTATGGCGTTTGACTTTGTTGAAGGTTTTTTTACCTCACCCTGTATACTGCACTCCATCAGCGACTCTCATTCTAAATTTCAGAATTCTAAATCATTGTCTTTGTCCAGCACAAAGTATTAAACTTTTAGTACCTCTTGTACCCTTGTACGAATTTACAAAATTCCAGTCATATCTCTCACCTGCACCAAGACTGGCCGTCGTTCAAGCTTCAGCCGTTTCGTCCGACCGTTGATTCGCGATCAGTCATTAATTACATTGCTCTTTCATCTATATTGATATTGGAGGTCCTTTGTATTATGACTAGCACCGGGTTCAGTGCGCTTCGCTACCACTTTTGATTTTATATGCATTCAAAATTTTATATACAAATATTTGATGGTTTAAAAAAATAAAAAAAAATTCAAAAAATTAAAAAAAAAATTATTGTATACTTTAATGCGTAAATAAACAAATAGCTCTGTCTACCAACGCGTAAACATGACAGGAACAGCTGACCATGAGAAAAGCAGGAAAATGCCAAATTTAGTCCGCATACACGAAGGTTTGCCCATCGGATTCATTGATTTCATAGGAAATGCCAAGCGTGCAGAAAACTGCAATCTTTTGACGTTGAGTGGCATTTCTGTTGCAATTAGTGAATTCGAGGTAACAACATACTTCCCCGTAATAATCGTATCCTCAATTAAATTGTTGCGTACTTTTTTACTGTTAGCCTAATACCATTGCAAAGGCGTTGTGGGTCAATTTTTTCTTAATGAAATCATATTCCAATCTTAACCGATTTCAATATAATTTGACAACATTTACTTTAATACCAAATTCCGTCAAACCTGCCCATATTTCTTTGAAATTTTAGGTACATACCGTGTTTAGTGCATCAAATTTGTGAAATCGCTCGAGAATATATGTGTGGGAGTTATATCCAAACCACATCCGATTTCAATATAATAAGGCAATTTTTTTGGCACCAGAATTCTTCTCTCTTTTTCCGAATTTCATTGTAATCGGACATACCGTGCACCGTGTTTGTGGGAGCTATATCCAAATCTGAAGCGATTTAAATACAATTTGTCTATTTTATTTTTCTGTCAAAATATCGTCACACATTCCTAATTTCATTGGAATCGAACATACATATCGTTTTTGGTGCATCAAATAAACGAAATCGGCTGAAAATGTATATGGGAGCTATTTCGAAATCCGGAGCGATTTCAATATAATTTCTCAAATGCATTTTCTGATCAAATGTCGTCATTCATTCAAAATTTGTATCGCTAATCGATCAATAGATATGTGCATATAAAAACTAATTTTTTTGGGAGGAACCTCCGATTCTGATGCTATATCTCCAGTTCCAAGTGGAATTTCAAACATTTATATAGCCTATGTTACTTTCAGGCAATGTTGTAGTATACTTGGAAATTTTCAGGAAAATCTGTTCAGCAGTTTTCAGGTCCATAAATTAAAACGTACAAACATATCCCTCTTTTATAGACACAGATTATATTTATATTTATATTTATATTTATATTTATATTTATATTTATATTTATATTTATATTTATATTTATATTTATATTTATATTTATATTTATATTTATATTTATATTTATTATATTTATATTTATATTTATATTTATATTATTTATATTTATATTTATATTTATATTTATATTTATATTTATATTTATATTTATATTTATATTTATATTTATATTTATATTTATATTTATATTTATATTTATATTTATATTTATATTTATATTTATATTTATATTTATATTTATATTTATATTTATATTTATATTTATTTATATTTATATTTATATTTATATTTATATTTATATTTATATTATATTTATATTTATATTATATTTATATTTATATTTATATTTATATTTATATTATATTTATATTTATATTTATATTTATATTTATATTTATATTTATATTTATATTTATTTATATTTATATTTATATTTATATTTATATTTATATTTATATTTATATTTATATTTATATTTATATTTATATTTATATTTATATTTATATTTATATTATATTTATATTTATATTTATATTTATATTTATATTTATATTTATATTATATTTATATTTATATTTATATTTATATTTATATTTATATTTATATTTATATTTATATTTATATTTATATTTATATTTATATTTATATTTATATTTATATTTATATTTATATTTATATTTATATTTATATTTATATTATATTTATATTTATATTTATATTTATATTTATATTATATTTATATTTATATTTATATTTATATTTATATTTATATTTATATTTATATTTATATTTATATTTATATTTATATTTATATTTATATTTATATTTATATTTATATTTATATTTATATTTATATTTATATTTATATTTATATTTATATTTATATTTATATTTATATTTATATTTATATTTATATTTATATTTATATTATATTTATATTTATATTTATATTTATTATATTTATATTATATTTACATTTACATTTATATTTATATTTTTATTTATATTTATATTTTTTTTATTTATATTTTATATTATATTAAATTGTGTATTCTAAAAGACCAAATATGAATTTGAGAAAATTTTTGGTCATTTCAGTCGTTATTTTTAAAAGTTTGAGTGAGTGATACAACTTTAGAATTACAAACGGAACGACAATTCCTCATGGAGGATGGCATAAATGAGTTTTACACATTTTTTCAAAATAAAAATTAAAGTTTGACACATTCAATGAAAATTAAACATCAGATTTATTATTTTTATACCCTACAGCACTATGTGTTTGGGGTATTATAAGTTTGATTGGGCCAAAAATTATGTAACACCTCGAAATATTGATTTCTCATATAGGAAAGTATATATGGATATTCCTATCTCGTCGAGCTGAGTCGATCTAGCTATGTATGTCCGTCCGTCCGTCTGTCCATGTTAATTTGTAATCACTCTACAGGTCGCAATTATGGCCCGATCTTCACGAAATTTAGAATGGAGGTGGGGATAGGGTCAGAAGAAAATTTCTTTTGGAGATGATCGCATAATATTTAAACTGAAAAAATTCCTGATTTTGCAGTTGCTCTACAGGTCGCAATTATAGACCAATCACAGCGGAAGTTAGCATGGGGCTAGAGCTTAGGCCTGGGCAGAAGCCTTCCAATTTTGATGGTCATCGGATAATATTTAGTGTGTTAAATAGGCCATAACATTTGTGTCAAACAAATTCAAATCAAATTTTCCATTAAACCGCGAATATTTTTAATCCCGGCGAAATCACAAATAGACGAACAGGTCAATTCTGACCGTTACGTAGATGCCGATAGTAAATATATCGGTTATATATAGTGAAATATATACAATGAATATATACAAAGGAAGGGGATGTTAGCTAGAATGCTTATATCTCAAGAATGGCTGGACCGATTTAGACAAATTTTGTCAATTCAGAATGCCCTCTTGGCATAAAAGTATAAAACCTAAAAAAATCGCAGAAAAATATGCCAATAATGTTGTTAATATGGATTTTGTAGTATTTTGTGACATTTTTTTATTTTTTCATATTTTTTATCGCATGCGATTTTTTCAATTTGACTTATAATATTTTGTAATATTTTTTCACCCTGTAACGCAGGTTGGGGATATTAAATGCATATTGTAATTATCGTCCGATCCTCACGAAAAGGGTAGGGTTAGGCTCAGAAGGACTAGGCCTATTGTTTTCAAAGATTTCCGCGATATATTTAGGGGTTGAAATGGACCAACAACTAAAAATTTTCCTGATTTTACATCCATTATAAAGGTCATAAATAAAAACCAAAGGACACGAAATCTCGAATGAAGTTAGATTTTAGGACAGTGGGTAGAATAGACCACTATTACTTACAGGCGATATCCAAAATACACAAAAGGCGAACTTCTGGCTTATTTATGCCGATTTCGTTGACGAATATAGCCAAATATCGTGGACAAGAAAATCATATAGATGAGAATTTGGAGATACAGATTGGCCTCCTTTAGTAGATGATCGCAAAATATTAGGGGTTCACATGAACCAGAAACAGAGAAAAATTCCTAATCACACAATTGAAGCCATTCGACACGCCTGAGAAGAGCGTTAAGGACAGGGAAGAATTCTAGCATTTTGGATGACCATTGAATTATATTTAGCTGTAAAATGGACCACAACAACTAACAGCACGACGGAGTGCGTAAATATTGGACAAATATCCCTGGTCAGAATACTGAGGGTAATATCTGGGCTGTGCACCGCGAAATCTTCCAAAATGGATTTGGACATAAGGGGGTTTCTAACATATTGTAGTGTTGTAGGGTATCACATGGTCGGCCCCGCACGACTATAGCCTTTGCTTACTTGTTTATAACTAATATAGTCTAAGTTAATATTTATCTCTTGAGATATATAAGAAGGCAATACTAAGATTTTTATGATGTCATCTCATTAGGAATTCAATCAAGGAAAATATCCAATCATGTGGTCTTCCTTACTGGCCATCATTTCCATAGGATAGCAATCCAGTAGAGAATAGATTTAGTATGCATACTTATCCCAAATAAAAGCGAAACCTCATCAGTCTCCTCACGTTTATGGAGGGCAATATGAAGAGAAAAGTTAATTTCTTCTAAAGGGAAATACTTGCTTACTTCCATGCAAAAATCACAATAAACTGTCACTGATATCGAAGATAATACCATTCCCTCATTTTCCTCAAAAATATCAAATATTCTACCATTCCTTCATTTGGTATGCCTCGTCATGATGATCATAAAATTGTATTCATGCAGTGCTGCGCATCATTAAAATGGAAGATTGATATTCAGTTGTAAAACTGCACTTATTTGGAAATTTATTTTCAATTAAGAATCCCTTTTTAGCATTTCTATTCCGAACGTCATTTGTTACCAATAAAACATAAGATTTATGAGGGGCTTGTTGTTGGCGATTTAACGAAGTTCTTGCTGGCGAAATGAAGTCTTTGAATTTTGATTCGGAATAGTCGAGAGTGTAAAATGGAAAATTGCAAAGCTCATTATCGTTGATTAGAATGATAATAACTTAAAACTAAAGGGTTATTTTTGCCAGAAGGATCAAGCAGAATGAAATTCGGAGGGAGGTTTTATATATTCGTAATAAGGCTATTTTAATTACAAGCTTGCTAAATTTCAATATTTTCTTAGAGAAACTGTTTTTCTTCGTTTAGAGAATTATTTTGCGAAAATTTGAACTCTAATGGGGGAGGTACCAGATGAGTAGATCGATATTACTTGGTTCATCATTTTGAATACATCAATTTAGATGGGAAAATACATCATATGCATATCTGAACCGATCTGAACAAAATTTGGCAAAGGTATTTCTAGGCTATATATCTATCGTGAACCGGAAATTACTTATAAAGAGTACATATTGCATCTCTGAGGGACTTAAACATTAAATGTGATGAAACACGTATTTTGGAACTATAAGTTTATATGAAATTTGGCCGACTAGGTTTTACGTTGAATTCCTCATTATATATATGGCAGCTATTTCAAAATTAGAACAAATTATTACATGCAAGCAAATGTCCTCTACTTCGTGCTAAATGTAAATGTACTAAAATTCACTAAAAATTGAATATTTTGAATTGGAGAAATGGAATGAACTTTGAAATTTGGAATAGGAGTCACTAATGGTGTGCAGGATAGATGTACCAAAGGGTTTTTGGAAATTCGAACTTAAAGGTTACGAAAATGTCAAAAATGGTATCATTCGATATTTTGTGAAGGGATAGAGCAAAAATTTGACACTTAGTATGAGAATCAAGGTTGTAAAGTGTATTTGATATTTGAAGGTAGTTTTTGAAATGTGTACTAAGTGTGCGAACTGTACTAAATGGTACTAAATTTGGAACAGTTTGGTTTAGGGTGAACGGATTAAGATGTAATTTTGCAATCTTGTATTAGGGTACTGTTAGTGGTAGGTTTGTGATGGGGAGTTGGCTTTGAAAATGTGTACCAAAAATGCATTAAATAGAACTATATTTAATACAATTTGGTATTGGTAAATGGATAGTGCTTAAAATCTGAAATTTGGTATTAGGGTTTTTTGGTTTTGATTTTTTTAGTTGCTTTCCAAAATACTCCAGACAAAATAGTCCAACGGATTGGTATCCGCAGATTTTGGTAGCCATTGTGCTCTGGAAATAAAGCGAGAAACCTCATATTGTAACAATTCTTAGGTGGCGCGTGTTGAGTGCGATGGTGATGAATCCTGTTAGAATGTCCAAGGTTTTCGGCCAAAATGTTTGCGTGCCCAAGGCTTTAATACACCCTCCAAAATATTTTCACGATAATATTCGGCATTTATTCTGATGCCACGGTCGATTAATAAGAGCGGCTGTTATGGCGGCCCACACACTCGATCATTTTGTTTGTTTACAAACTGCTGGACAACTATTTTCTTTGTGTTGCGGTATAAGTTCTTGCCATTTTTGGAATTTTAATGGCTTTACCCCGAGCTCATTTTTCAATATTTGAAGAATGGAATATTGCGATATATTCAGCTCACGAGCCTTTTTTCGGTCAAGTTACTTCTTTACTTTTCGATCCATTTCTGCTGATGTTGTTGTTTTCTTCCGTCCACTTCCTTGACGTTGGGGTTCTCTACCAGTGTCACGGTAACGAGCGATGGTACTGGACACAAAAGATTTATTCACATTTAAATACTGGAGTGCTCTAACGATAGCCACATGTGGTTTTCCAGCCAAATGTAAAGAAATCACAACATGGCAGGTTAAATTCGTAAATGGGTCATGTCGGTGCACGCTTTCGTATAGCCCCCATATAACTGTACCTCCCAATATTTGGTATTTTAATGATTCTAGAGACATTATAGACCGGAATTGTTTCAAGTGTTGTATTTGAAGTTCGAAATCGGTACGTATGAAAAAAATTATGCAGGTCCACGTCTTCATATTGCCCCCTTATAACGGTATTAGTTGTATTTTTTCGAGGATATTTTTTTTTTTTTTTTTACAGTTCAAAATGGTTTAGGGTTTTAAAAGTTCGGCCCGGCCGAACTTAACTGCTTTTTTACTTGTTTTTTAATTACCTTCAAGTATTAACCCTTTAATAGTAGTACATCCCAGTTTGTAACCAAAATTTATTCCATATCGAATGAGAGAAATTGACACCCGTCTTATTGGCCACATTTGCTCCGAAAGCCACCTCAATTAAAGTTTCTCGATTCTAGCTTTAGCAGTTTCGTCTCTCAACTCAACCAAAAATAATGATAACAAATAAATAGTAGGGAAAGGTAAAAAGTCGGGTGGGCCGACTGTATGATACCCTACACATTCATGTGTATTGAGTAGAGCTCACGTAACATAAAAGTTTATATTGGGAATTTATGTGAAGTAGATCATACCAACTATGAGCCAAAAAAACATTTGGCTGAGGTATTTTCGAGCTGTATCTGATGTCAAATAGCCTGTTGTGGAGTGCATATTACACATGTGACCAAATCGGATGAAACATATATATGGGAGCTATAGCTATATCTGATCCGATTTTCTTTCTTCTATACCTGCTTCAGGTTATTTGGACTGATATTGGTCATTTGGTGTACAATTAACACGAAATCGGATAGAGATATATATGGGAGCTGTATCCTAATCTGATCCGTTCTCGATAAGATTTTACAGAGGTATTTTTGAGCTCCAAAAGTCATATGGTACCAAATATCATTCTTGTGGAATGCATATTACGCATGTAAGGAACTTAAACCCCCAAATCGGATGAAACATATATATGGGAGCTATACGCTTCTAGACTAAATTCGGTCGGATTTACCAAAATTCAGTTCACTTGGACTGATATTGGTCATTTGGTGTACAATTACCACGAAATCGGCTGAAGATATATATGTGAGCAATATCTAAATTTGAACTGATTCTCACCAATTTCGGATAATAAATGCGACCAGCATTTTGTTCATAAAATTACATGGACAGACGGACGGACGGAGGCACGGGCAGACAAACAGACGGACTGACATGCATAAATCGATTCAGAAAGTGATTCTATGAAGATCCTCAAAAGTAGCTATGGGTCTATCTCGCTTCCTTCTCCGGGTTAGAAACAAATGCACAAAGACAAAATACCCTTATATATACCATCTAAGTTCGGCCGGGCCGAACTTTTAATATCCTCCACCATCTGAAAGAAACTTGCAAAATGTAGGGTACATATTATAGTCCGAATATGAGATGTTTACGAAAACGTGGACGGCAATACTCAATTATCTGCCGGAAAAGACTGAAGGAAATTTGAATATCAAGTTTGTTTCAGGACTAAGCATTTGAGCCAATTTTCAATGTGTTTCAAATTTCTAACTACACAAACACATCCCTATGTAGTTATGTTGCTTACCAAAAATGTTCGTGTCTTAAGTCTTTTGTTTGAATGGAAGCTTTTATTTATCATTCCAAGAAAATATTGTTATTGCATGTAAGCGGTTTTCATTCAAAACAAACAGCCTACAGTAAAGTTCAAGATTTATTTTTTTTAAATAATGGTATGATGGTCCTAAAATTTGTTTACAAAAAAAACAAACATTTATCAAATCAACATTGCATACTTGTTTATATCATTAGAACAAATTGTTTTGTTCTCCGTTGCTTCTTCTTCTTCTTTTTTCTATTATGGTAGAGCTGTTTGTTGACTTAAAATTCATTATTTCGTCTGTAACTTAACATTCATTCCAGCATTGTTGGCCATAGAAGAGCAACCTCGTCTTGGTTAAAAGTCATTGTATGGCCTTCAACGTCCTTGACTGTAACAGTAATTTACTGGCCCCTTTCGACACCTCAAATCATTACTCAAACATCTGTTGTTGTTGTTGGTTTTGTTTATGTTATCCAAAATTGATGATGATGATGACGACGATGAAGTTGTTAGCTGATGAAGAAGAATACTTGCCATTATTGTGAGTTATTTCCAGTTAATACCCACTTTGTTTCTAAATACTGTCTATCCGCCTCTGTCTGTCTGTCTGTCTGCCAGCCTGTCGTCATGTCTGCATGGCAGAATATTTTGTTTGTTTGTTTCCATATTTTTTTTATTGATGGCATTAGATTGTTAATTATATTGGCAATTTGGGAACCTCTGCCGAACCCCTCTCCCCAAAGTCATTTGATGCTGTCAATGATGCTCATGTTGAAACTGTAGAATGGTTTGTCTGTCTGTCTGTCTGTCATGCCTTTGGCTTTAGAATATATTATAATTATTATTTTTATTTTTGTTTTAATATTACAACATGTTATTATCACGTTTCTGGTAAATAATTTATTTAAATGCCGTAGATGGAAGTGGCGTTCTCGGCAGAGACGGTGATGGTGGTGGTGGCGGCAGTTGGTCATTTTGGGTTTATTTGTTTTTATATTTTAATATAAAACAACAAATATTTATCATGAATGGTTGTTCACAATCAATGGCTTGATAAATATGTATATTGTCGTCAAAGCAGAATATAGTAGTGCCCTACACCACAACTTGGGTTTTATATTTTCACCACTTTTCCGAGCTCAAAATTTTTGACGACATTATTCACCCAAATAGTTTAAAATTTGGTATTTGAAGTTCGAAATAAATACTACAGCTTAACACAGATAATTGTCTGTGCAGGTCCACGTCTTTGTATAGACCCCGTATATCGGTACCTCCCGATATTCGGTATTTTGATGATTTTAGCGACATTATTCACAGGAATGCATACTACTGCCTGTGACAGAAGATCTTCTGTGCTGGTCCACGTTTTCTAATAGCCCCATATAACGGTACCACCTCTTTTTTGGTATTTTCTTGATTTTAGCGACATTTTTCACCGGAATTATTTCACATTTTGTATTTGAAGTTCGTAACGGATTCTACAGCCGAAGACAGAAAAGTGTCCACGTCTTCGTATAGCCCCCATATAACGGTACCTAACGATATTCGGTATTTGGATGATTTTGACGACATTATTCATCGGAATTGTTTCAAATTTGGTATTAGAAGTTTGTAATGGATACTACAGCCTAAGACAGGAAGTTGTCGTATAGACCCTAATATAATGGCTACATTCGATATTTTTAAGATTTAGAACAGATGGACAGACGAACGGACATCGCTAAATTGACATAGAATTTTATGCTGATCAAGAATATATATACTTTGTGGGGTCTAAAATATATAATTCGAGGTGATACAAACGGAATGACAAACTTAATATACCCTCCATACTATGGTGGAGGGTATAAAAATTGTCTATGCGTGTCCATGCCTTCGAATAGCCCCCGTATAACTGAATCTTTACTCGGTATTCACCAGAATTGTTCCAAATTGCGTATTTAATGTTCGGAATCGGTACTACAGCCAATGACAAAAAATTACTTATTCAGGTCCTCGTCGTCGTATATTCCATATGACGGGTTTCATTTAGCGGTTATTTTTCGACGATTTTTTTTTTTAAATAAAGAGTATTAAAGTTCGGTTCGACCGAACTTAGGTGCTTGTTTACTTGTTGAGTACTCCAAATGCAGAAGATGCTCACTTTGACAAATATTTTAAATTAAAACTTCGCACTGAATTTTTAGATTTTGAAGGTTTTATATCTTATTCAAGTTTTTCTCTTTTTTGGATAGAATAGCCACGCCTTGCCTTACACCGAAAAGTCTTTAAAATCCTTAATTTACGGAGGAGAATATTAGTAAAACCATATCAACTTTCAGGATTTCAGCTTTGTAACTTTCTTATTTAGTACAATTATCTATATATATAAAAGAAAGTTGTGTTAGTTACTACGCTTATAACTTAAGAACAGTTGAACTGATTTTAATGATTCATACAAATTCGGAATTGTCTCCTATCCGAAAAGGATATTATCCAAAAAAATCGCGTAAAAATGTGATATATTAACATTTTCATTTTGACTTTTGAAATGTACAATAGTAATGTTTTATTTTGCATAATTTTTTTTTTCCATTTTGACTTACTTTTTTCTAATGTACATTTGTAGTGTTTTTTATATTTTTTTTTAATTTGAATATTAATACCATTTTATTTAATTGACTTGATTTCTTGAGAACTAAATTGATGGAGGGTTACATGTGGTGACGAAACGGAATAGATGATATCGAAATAATTTAACGCGATCACACCAAAGTTAAAAGAAAATTACTTTTTCAAAATCGCTAAAAAATCACGAAAAAGAGATCTCATTGCAAAAATTCTCAAATCGGGAAAATATCGAAAACAATTTTCATTTGAAAATAACAGTACATTCTATTGACAAACTTTGTTAGGATCTTTAAACAGTTGCTGTAAAAAATCAGCGAACAAGTTGAAGATTTTTTCAGTTTGTTATTCTTCTTTTCTCATTTTTTGTTCAATTTGTATTATCATATTAAATTCAGTGTATTTTTTGTGAACAAAATAAAGAATAATTTTTCACTACATACAATTTTTCACCAAAAAAATGAAATAAGTGCGAAGTACGATGTTAACTGACATCTACCTTTCAACTCCAGGGCCTACATCGTGCTTCAGCTGGAAGATGCGCACACATTTAAACAAACAAAAATGACCGAAAAAGACTAATGGGGCTCATTTCAAAGCGTGGACCTACTTCTTTCATCTGACAATAATCGGTCCAATGAGAGCTCAAAATGCAAAATTCTTTGGGAGTACAATCAGTAAAATACTAAATATAAAGGGTGCAAAATAGTAGAGCGAATGGGACTTTTAGTAAGAAAAGGATTTCTATCTTTGCAAAAAATTTTTCCCGAACATTCAAGATACCTTAAATCGCTTTTGCAGGTCATGATTTCTTCTATTTTTGGCCCTTATTTGGCATCTTTGTGTGGTCAGAAAAGAAAATTTTGTATTCTATTGAATTTGTAACCCCCAAGAGAATATTGGTTGGGAACGTAGATTTGGGATGTACATCTATATGAAATAATTTGTGAAAACATGAAAAAATTACAAATATAAGAAAGTAGCATGGGACTGAACATTTGTTGAATCGTCATTGAATTATACTATGATGAAAAATATGGACTTTATGGGGTCTCAAACTTACAATTTAAATGGCAAATAAAATTAATTCCCATCTTACGGTAATGGATGTAAAATAGCTATATTTTTGATTTGGCTTCTATTTGTTATATTGGATTATAAGGGGTAGAAGAAAGTTTTCAATGTAGGTCGATGTTTCGGAGTAGTGCCCATATAAAGGTTCCTCCTGATTTTACCATATTTCAAAGGATTTGGATAAAAATGTGTATTTGGGGGGTGAAAATCTTACACAAAAATTTCAACATATCTACAAATTTTAGAATTTTCTCCATGTAATAGTACCCCCACAAGTCCACCCTTTGGCGGACAAACAGACCGACATGGTTAGGGGGACTTATGAGGACTCTAATGCACAATCTAAGGCGTTAATGGGTTAAAAAAGCAATTAACTTTGGCTATTCTCAAATCATTATGAGGTGTACAAAATACAGTAAATTCCAAATCACTGCTCATTTGACTGGAAAATTTTGCTACGATTTTTGCCATACTAAAAATTAATTTGATCCCTTACATGGGGATAAGGTTGATATATACTTTTCAATAGATTTGTATAGCACATCCACTCATTTGAAGCTCACGGTTTAAATATGGGTACAGGTATTTTAAAACACTTTTAATCGACCAGAACGTGAACTCTTATTGTCATATCTGTGAATAATTGTGCTTTGACAAATATGCATAATAGACAAAAACTACGGGCCGGCAACGCGGACCGGGCCAGCTAGTAGTACATATATCCAAAACTAAATCCTTCTCTTAACCACAGACACCAACAGTGATATCCATATCAAATATCAGAATTCCAGCATTTAGTACTTCTTGTACAGTTTAAGTATGCAAAACGACACAATTATAGTACATATTTTCAAAACCACCTGCATATCTCATGTTCAGATACCAACAGAGAAAGTTTGAGCATTTCAGCTTTATTCCTTCACCCACTACCAAATTTGGTACCATTCAGTAATTTTCGTACAAATAAAGAACGCATTTCCAAACCATACTGTTCCAAATTCAGTACCTTTTAGTGCAGTTCTCACACTTAGTGCACATTTCCAAAACCACATACATAGTATCACATACGAAATAGTATTATTTTAGAATTTTTCGTTACCTCAACGTTCGAATTTCAAATACCCTTTGATACATCTGTTCTGAACTCCATCAGTGACACTCATTTCAAATTCCATAAATCTAGCTCATTCTGTTTGTCCAATACAAAGAATTCAATTCTTAGTATATTTTATATATTTTAGTATATTTCTACGCACCAAAATTTTAGCTTCAGCGGTTTCTTCTAGGCGTTGATTCTCGATCAGTCAGTCAGTCAGTCAATTATTTAGAGATACTAAAAAAATCCAGTATCAAATTATTTCCCCCTTATTTTTTATACCTCAGCCATATGGCTCGTCGAAATAACGGAACGGAATAAGAGACCTAGGGTCTAAGGTCTCTTTGGACCAAATCCGTTTCAGGACATTTAGAGTCAATCTAGCGATGTCCGTCCGTCCGTCTGTCTGGTGCGCAGCCGATTTGGTCCAAACTTAGTACATCGTAATATTATTATCAAACTTAGATCAAGTTCGGAGATGGGCAAATATCGGTCCACTCCTTCTGGTACCTCCTCCACAAAAAGTCGAAATTTTCAAAAATTATATTTTCTGATAATCTGATTTTTGCTTCAACTATGGAAATCCTAAAATTTGCGTCAGTGCTAGGTCAGATGCGAAAACGGACAATATCGGAACACTCCAACAAGTACCTCCCCACAAAGGGTAAACATCTATATATATAAATGTAAGTTGTGTTAGTTACTACGCTTATAACTTAAGAACCGCTGGACTGATTTTAAAGATCCACACAAATTCGGAGTTGTCTCCTATCCGAAAAGGATAATATCCAAAAAAATCGCGTAAAAATGTGATATATTAACATTTTCATTTTGACTTTTCAAATGTACAATAGTAATGTTTTATTTTGCATGATTTTTTTCTATTTTGACTGGCTTTTTTCTAATGTACATTTGTAGTGTTTTTTATTTTTTCTTTTTGAATTCGAATATTAAAACCAATTTATTTAATTGACTTGATTTCTTGAGAACTGAAATTGATGGCGGGTTACATGGAAGTGTATTACCGAATTATATGGTGGCGAAACGGAATAGATGATATCGAAATAATTTAACGCGGTCACACCAAAAGAAAGATAATTATTAATTAAAAGATAATTACTTTTTCAAATTCGCTAAAAAATCACGAAAAAGAGATCTCATTGCAAAAATTCTCAAATCGGGCAAAAATCGAAAAGATTTTCAGTGGAATCGAATTTTAAAATAATAGTAAGGGTCTTTAAACATTTGCCGTAATAAATCAGCGAACAAGTTGAAGATTGTTTTCAATTTGCTATTCTTCTTTTGTCATTTTTTTTTAATTTGTATTTGCGAACACATTTAAACAACCAAAAATGACAGAAAAAGCCTAATGAAGCTCATTTCAAAGCGTGGACCTACTTCTTTCATGTGACAATAATCCGTCCAATGAGAGCTCAAAATGCAAAATTCTTTGGAAGTACAATCAGTAAAATACCAAATTTAAAGGGTGCAAAATAATAGAGCGAATGGGACTTTTTGTAAGAAAAGGATTTCTATCCTTCCAGGAATTCTTCCCAAACATTCGAGATACCTTAAATCACTTTCGCAGGTCATGATATCGATCATAACTCACGGATAAGGGTACAACCCGATTTTATATTTATATAACCATCATATGACTTAAGCTATTTTTGGGGTCTTGGCCACTTTTTTCATATTTTGGCCCTTATTTGGCATCTTTGTCTCTAAGGGGTTAGGGAACCATCATACAGATAATTGCCACATAGGAATTTATTTAAGTAAAGTCCCCACATTGGAGTATCCCCAAGTCCACTTTCACATATAATGTGTGGTCAGAAAAGAAAATTTTGTATTCTATTGAATTTGTAACTCTCAAGAGAATATTGGTTGGAAACGTAGATTTGGGAAATACATCTATATGATAATATGGTGGATAAAACTATTTTTACTCATTTAAATCACGCGGAATGTTTTTCAGTTTGACATGCTATGTTGTTCTGTTAAATTTTTGATTTGGTCTCTATTTGTCATATTGGATTATAAGGGCTAGAAGAATGTTTTCAATGTAGGTCGATGTCTCGGAGTAGTGCCCATGTAAAAGTATCTCCTGATTTTACCATATTTCAAAGGATTTGGCTAAAAATGTGTATTTGGGGGGTGAAAACTTACACAAAAATATGAACATATCTACAAATTTTAGAATTTTTTCCATATAATAGTACCCCCTCAAGTCCACTTTTTGGCGGACAAACAGACCGACATGGTTAGGGGGACTTATAATGGACAATCTGAGGTGCTAATGGCTTAAAAAAGTAATTAACTTTGGCTATTCTTAATTCATTCAGCGCTCAATTATGAGGTGTACAAAATACAGCAAATTCCAAATTACTGCTCATTTCACTGGAAGATTTTGCTACGATTTTTACCATACTAAAAATTAATTTGATCCCTTACATGGGGATAAGATTGATATATACTTTTTAATAGATTTGTATAGCACATCCACACCTTTGAAGCCCACGGCTTAAATATGGGTACAGGTATTTTAAAACACTTTTAATCGATCAGTACGGGAACACTTATATCAGTCATATCTGTGAATAATTATGCTTTGACAAATATGCATAATAGACAAAAACTACGGGCCGGCAACGCGGACCGGGCCAGCTAGTTTTGAATAATTACAACTCTTATAAAATGAAGAGACCGATTGTCTTCAAATTTCACACATACCAATATTTTATTAACCCAAGGTCTGGCATTAAGGTGGAATACTTCGGTTCACTCTTTATGGTACCTCCCCCACAAAACGCCGAACTTAAAAAAAAAACAGTTAAGAAAGGGCGGGGCCGACTTTATGATACCCTACACCACTTTTTTAATTTAGTTGAGCTCCACAGAACAATTAAAAGTTTTTATGGGAGAATTCAATCATACACGCTATGATTATAATTATAATTTAAATTTCAAAGGACTAAATATGCCGAAGCATTTGTATCTTTTAAATTCGGACTTGTATAGCTCATTTGGTACACAATTAATTTGAAATCGGATAAAAATATATATGGGAGCTATATCCAAATCGGAACCGATCTCGATAAAATTTGGCAAAGATATTTCTGAGCTGTATTTGATATATTTACCTGAATATCGTTGTTACGGAGTGCATATTACGGCTGCGGAGGACAAAAATAACAAATCGGATGCACAATATATATGGGAGCTATAGCTATATCTGAACCGATTTCGATCGATTTGGCATACTTATTTTCAGGTCCAATCTGATCATACGTGCAAAATTCCATACTATTCGGACTGATATTACACGTTTGGTGCACAATAAAAAGCAAATCGGACGAAGATATATATGGGAGCTATATATAAATTTTGACCGATTATCTCCAATTTCAATAGGGTTCGTCCTTGAGCCAAACAAATGATTTGTGCAAAATTCCATGTGGATCGGACAATAAATGCGAACTGTACTTTGTTTACAAAAATACATGGACAGACGGACGGACGGACGGACATGCATAAATCGACTCAGAATGTCAGAATGGCTCTATCTCGTTTCCTTTTGCCTGTTACAAACAAATGCACAAAGACATAATACCCTGACCACTTTGTGGTGTAGGGTATAAAAAATAAATAATTTCTGCACAGAAAGTAAAGCAATAATCCGATTTTGCTCAAACTTTGTTCTACAGTTGACGCCCTTTGGGACCATCTACTCTACAATAGACGTCCCCTTGGACCATCTGCTCTACAGTTGACGTCCCCTGGGACCTTGCACTCTACAGTAGTAAAAGGTCAAAGTTTTGAATAATTACAACTCTTATAAAATGTGATATAAGAGTCCGGTTGTCTTCAAATTGCACACATCCCAATGTTACCTCCCCCCAGAAAAGGTCGAAATTGTGAATATCCATTAAGCTCATAAATCGCGAAATTAACATCCGATTCCATTTAGACTTGACACATCTGAATATTTCTATCAACACAGGATCTATTATAAAGATGGTAGGGATAGGGTTCAAGATTTTGAAGAAAAAAACAACACTCGAAGAAAGCGAAATAAGCATCTAACTCCCTTCAAATTTTACACATACAAACATTTTAATGCAAAATATGTTGTGAAGATGACATATATCTGCGAACCCCTTCTGGTATCCCACTCACAAATTTTTCCAATATTCAATGCTTTTATCTGTCATAACTTGCGAAACAAATCTGCGATTCTTTATAACTTGCTCATATTTATTCCTCCAAAATTTTAATAATCATAACAGAAGGCAATATATATTTTAATAACCGAACTTTGCCTGAGGGTATAAATCTGTCGGCAATACCCACAGATACTTTTTAAATTGCTTATTTATTTTTTTTTTTTCTCACTGCACTTTACAATGTTATAGGGTACACTCAAAATCCAAACATAAACAAATGAGAAAAAGGGCATTCATTGGCTGTCAATAGCATGCCGCAGCTAGCTGTTAAATTTTGACGCTTTAAATATTTATTTCTTACAAGTCAGCACTTTGCCTTTATGGCGTTTTGCTGCTCCTTGACGTATTGTTCATCCAATGGAACACCAGTCCGCTACCTTAGCTGTTACTTTGGAGGGCTGTTTATTATCTTTATCTTAGATTGCTGTCTATCAGATATTTGAATGGGCGACGAAATAGAAAAAAACCATCGACAGCTTCAGTTAGAATTGATAAATTTGAAAATAACGTCATCAATATATTTTTATTTCGCTATAAATTATTTAACTGACTATTTGCCTGCCTGCCTGCCTGCTTGACTGACCGACTGCCTGCCTGACTGACTGATGTAGCGTTTCAATGTTTCACCTGGGTATTTTGTCTTGTTCGATGGGTTATTTTTGCATTTCTAAATATTAGACGAACACGATGTGGATTTTGTGTTCTTCTGTCTATGACTAATGTTCTGTTGTTGAAATGTTTAGCTGTTGTTTTGTTTTGTTTTGTTTCGTCTCATTTTTTATTTATTTTTGAATTTAAGCGCCATTGATTTATGTTATTTGAATTTTATTATTATTTAATTTCACAATGTGACTTTGGTATTAAAATTCAAAGAATTACTTCTTACCTTGTGTGTGTTTTGTTTAATTGAAGTATAAAAATATCAATTAACCTATTATTGGGAGGGGGAGGAAAAAGTAATCGCAAATAGCGATCTAAATATAATAATCGTATTTGAAAACTGATAAAAAAAATATCAAAAACACCCACGTATATCAACACTACAGGCCAAATTTAATTTTCATACTAAATTTCAAGATTATAGCTGTATCAGTTCGCAACATACCAAAAGGTACGAAATGTGATGTTTTTAAGTACTTTTGCCACACTTTTAGTCCGAATTTCCAAACTTCCGGCCTTATCTCATCCCTACCCACCAACATTGATCCAGATGCAAAAATTTCAAAATCCCAGCTTCAGCCGTTTCACCTGAGCGTTGATGAATCAGTCAGTAATTAATTTTTTACTCTTTTATATATATACAGGATGAGATAAAAAAAATGCAACAAAGCCTAACGCTATAAATTTTACATTTTCTTAAAATATTTTTGAATGAAAGCAAAAAATGTCGGAAATAGCATCAAATTCAAGAATAAGTTTAGATTTGTTCGAATTGGTCACCTTTGGCACGAATTATGACCTTCAAACGGCCACCGCCACCGTCACACGCTGCACGAATGTTGCTCTGCGGTATTTTGGTCCTTGCTTGAGGTGATCGTCACTTTTGTATTTTTAGTGCAAACCTTGCTTTCCAAAATACTCCATACACAATAGTCCAACGGATTGATATCCGGAGATTTTGATGGCCATTGTGTGCTGGAATTGAAGCGAGGAATTTCATTTTGTAACCATTCTTGGGTGGCCATAGTGCTGAGTCCTGTTGGAAATTCCAAGGTCTGCGGACAAAATGTTTGCGTGCCTAAGGCTTCCCTCCAGAATATTTTTGCGATAATATTCGCTATTTATTCTGATGCCACGGTCGATTAATACGAGCGGAGAGCAACCATCGGCTGCTATGGCGGCCTACACCATCACCATGGCCGGCGCTAGAGTTCTGGTGGCCAACCGAAGGTGCACATTTTCAGCTGACCTCTTTGGCAAGTAAACACGATCATTTTGTTTGTTTACAAACTGCCGGAGAAAACCAAATTCGGCAGTTCACCACTTTCGGCCAAGCGAAGCAACTCTTCAGCTCTTTTTTTTTAGTCTATTTTCTTTCTGTTGCGGTGTAAGCTCTTGCACATTTTGGAATTTCAATGGCTTTACCCCGAGCTCATTTTTCAATATTTTCCGAATGGAATATTGCGATATGTTCAGCTCACGAGCCATTTTTTGGCCACTGTGAAGCGGTTTCGATCAAGTCGCTTATTTACTTTTCGAACCATTTCTGCTGATGTTGCTGTTTTCAATGAAATTGTCTGAAAATCGACAAAATCTAAAAATCCATAGTAGAAGTTCTTTCTAATCACCTTACCCCCTGGAAGAGAAATATCGGTCCAGCCCACATACAAACGTACCCCCGATATTCGATTTTTTGACGATATAAGAGACACTATTCCCCGAAGTTATTTTAAATTTCGTATTTAAAATTTGTAATGGGTACTACAGCCTACGACAAATATTTGCGTTTGCAGGCCCACGTCTTCGTAATATTTGGTATTTTGATGATTTTAGCGACATAATTCATCGGAGTTGTTTCAATTTTGGTATTTCCAGTTCGTAATGGGAACTACAGTCTATGACAGAAAATTGTCTATGCAGGTCCAGGTCATCGTATAGGCCCCATATATCAGCACCCCCTATATTAGCTAATTTGACGATTTTAGGTGCAATATTCACCGAATTTATTTGAAATTTCATATTTGAAGTTCATAACTAGTTCAGGTCTTTCTATAGCCCCGATATAACGATACCTCCTTATATTCGTTATTTTGATGATTTTAGCTACATTATTCCCCGGATTCTTTTTTCAAGTTTCGTATTTGATTTTTTTTATGGCTTATGACAAAAGTCGCCCATGCAGCTCCACGTCTTCGTATAGACCCCAATATAACGGCTACATTTGGTGTTTTTCAGATTTTAACAGAATCTGTAACGGATTTTTATACCCTACACCACAAGGTGGTCAGGGTATTATGTCTTTGTGCATTTGTTTGTAACAGGCAAAAGGAAACGAGATAGACCCATAGTTCCTTTTAATGTTCTGCATAGAATCACATTCTGAGTCGATTTATGCATGTCCGTCCGTCTGTCCATGTATTTTTGTAAACAAAGTACAGATCGCATTTATTGCGCTATCCAGATGAAATTTTGCATAAATCATTGGTTTGGCCCAAGGACGAACCCTATTGAAATTGGAGATAATCAGTCAAAATTTAGATATAGCTCCCATATATATCTTCGTCCGATTTGCCTTTTATTGTGCACCAAACGTGTAATATCAGTCCTAATAGTATGCAATTTTGCACGTACGATCATATTGGACGTGAAAATAAGTATGCCAAATTTGATCGAAATCGGTTCAGATATAGCTATAGCTCCCATATATATTGTTCATCTGATTTGTTATTTTTGTCCTCTGCAGCCGTAATATGCACTCTGTAACAACAATATTTGGGGAAATATATCAAATACAGCTCAGAAATACATTTGCTAAATTTTATCGAGATCGGTTCAGATTTTGATATAGCTCCCATATATAACTTTGTCCGAATTACCTTTGATTGTGCAAACGTCTAATATTTGTCTAAATGGGATGGAATTTGGCACTTACGACCGAATTGAGTCTAGAAGCTAGTATGTCAAATTTGGTGAAGAACGGTTCAGATATAGCTATAGCTCCCATATATATTCTTCAACCGATTTGTCATATTTGTTACCCACAGCCGTAATATGCACTCCGTAAGAACGATATTCAGGGAAATATATCAAATACAGCTCAGAAATATCTTTGCCAAATTTTATCCCATATATATTTTTATCCGATTTCAAATCAATTGTGCACCAAATGGGCAATACAAGTCCGAATTTGAAAGATAAAAATGCTTCGGCATATTTAGTTCTTTGAACTTTAAATTATAATTATAATAATCATAGCGTGTATGATTGAATTCTCCCATTAAAACTATTAATTGTTATGTGGAGCTCTACTAAATTAGCAAAGTGGTGTAGGGTATCAAAAAGTTGGCCCCGCCCGACTTTAGGACTTTCTTTACTGTTTTTTTTTTTTTTTGAAAAATTTCGTTCGTTTCAGCCGAACTTACTTCTTTTGTACTTGTTCTTTTTTAGCAATTCCCAATATTTGTACCAACACAAGAATATGGAATAATTTTCTAATTGTCGAAGGAATAATTCACCGACCTTAAAGGCATAGATGAAAGAGAGGAACGAGTAGATATATTAACTATTCCACATGCTGCAGCATTTTTATCCACCTTCCTTTCATTCGTTGGCGTTACGATTTTCCACAGGACAATCTTAATTATTTTCAGAAAATTACACTAAATGATGTTGTTGTGAAAGCCATCAACACTAAAGACTCGTCTTCGTTGTCAGTTGTGAGATTGCGTGTTATCTCTCTATCTACTCTGGGAAATCAATCAAAGTTATTGAGAACTAAAACACTGAGGCTATGAAGAAAATAAGATGAAAATGAAGATGATCAAATGATAATATGCCAGGAACCACCCCATACGAAGGTAACCTTTGATACCCACACGTCTATTCTGATAAATTTTTACAGACAAAGCACCAGATCAATGACGCCCCATAGGATACCTGTGGACAATGAGGATAAGGATGATGATGATGACGACGGCAACTGATGTTGTCGCTTTCAAAAATAGCCAAGAAACCCAAGTAAAAACAACATCAAAATAACTCATCATTATTACAGCTAAAAATCTGCCAAGAAGCCTTTAAGAAATGCCTGACAACAATAATAAACAAAAATAACAAGGGAACTTTGTTTATGACCAAGAGATCGTTTCAAGGACAAATCGGAGGTCTAGTGCCAAAGCTTTTCTTGTCCAGCATGTTGGAGAATTGGATTAATGATCCAGAGCTCCAATGCCAGGCAATGTTGGGATTATGTGCGAATTTAGCCCTTTTGACTTTTCTATGCGTGTCGTGTTAATAGCCAAGAAAAGGAAAGCCATGCGGATGGCGATGACGACAACGACAACGTCAACGTCAATATTGTCGTTTTTATAACCTCCACCATAGTTTGGAGGGTATATTAAGTTTGCCATTCCATTTGTAACACCTTTTAGACCCCACAAAGTGTATATATTTCTGATTAGCATAAAATTCTATGTCGATTTAGCGATGTTCGTCCGTCTATCCGTCTGTGGAAATCGCTCTAGTTTACGAAAGAAATGAAGTAGGTTGATAAAATTTTACCCAAATGTGTATTATGTCTGCAGGACTTTTGGTATTGAAAATGGGCCATATAGGTCCACGTTTTCATATAGCCCCCATATAACGATACCTCCCGATTTTCGGTATTTTGATGATTTAGCGACATTATTTACCGGAACTATTTTAAATTTAGTATTTGAAGTTCGTAATTAATACTACAGCCTAAGACAGAAAATTGTCTGTGCCGGTCCACGTCTTCGTATAGCCCCCTATAACTGTACCTCCCGATATTCAGTATTTTGATGATTTTAGCTACATTGTTACTGACATTTTAAGTGTCGCATTTGAATATTGTAATGGCTTATTACAAATGTTACCTATGCAGGTCAATGTCGTCATATGGTACTACATTCCGCATTTTTAAGATTTTAACAGAATTTTTAATGGATTTTATTGTTTTTGAGAATTGAATTCGTTCCAAATGGTGGAGGGTATTCAAAGTTCAGCCCGGCCGAACTTGCAGCTTTTTAACTTCTTTTACTTTATTTTCATATTTCCTTCAGGGGTCATTTATTGATGGCTTTCAGTTTATTTTTTGTTTTTATTTCTTGTTCTTTTTCATTGGCAGTTTTATGTTTTATTCCAGTGTTTGGTATTTCCCTGTCTTTATTGCCGGGATTTATATGGTCCAGGCTTTGTTTATTTTCAGCTCCTCTTTGCAGTACATTGTCAGTTCTTTGAGTTGTTTACGATCGCTTGATTTAGCCAAGTTAATGTTGGATGTTGATGTTGCATTAAACAACACTTTGTATGTCCGCAGTTTTAGGTTCCCCTTGATATACAACTAAGTAAAAGAACACTCAAATTGGAGATTTCCATTTATGTCTTGATTTTGGAATTTCAATTTCATTTTTTATTCAATCTTCAAAATGACGAATTTACACACACAAACATTTCATGTCTGATTCATTTTTAGCTACTGAATTTCATATATCTAAATTCTTTATTTTGAGGGTATAACATCTTAAAATGGGAATTTTTCGGATAAAATAATTAAAAAACTCTAAAGAACAGTGTTGGCATTTTGTTGGGCCTACCGTAGTAATATTTTGTTGCGAAAAAGTTTTGTTTAGTCCCATAATTGTTGTTTTTATAAAAACGCTTTTTATTAGCGAGAAGGATGTTCGCAAAATATTTAAGGGATAAATGGAACATTTATTTTTTTCAATAATTCTGAAGAAAATCTAGCAGATTATGAAAGTAGAACTAAAAAAAGTTAAAAAGCAGCACGTTCGGCCAGGCCGTGCATTAAATATCTTCCACCATTTGAAAGAAAAAAAAACAAGTAAAAAAACATTAAGTACGGCCGGGCCTAATTTTTAATACCCTCCACCTTAGGGTAAAGGAAACCTTAGAGCCCATTATGGCTCACATATACCAATTTTTAGACATATTCATGGGAAAATGTGCCAAAAATCATCAAAATACCGAATATAGGGAAATACGGCTATATGGGGCTATACCAAAACGTAGACCTATACATACAGTGTTTCGCCAAAAGAGCTAGAACCCATTAAGACCAACAAATACCAATTTCTACACAAATTCGCGAAGAAATGCGTCAAAAACTATTAAAATGCCGAATATCGGTAGGTACCGTTATATGGGGGCTATACCAAATCGTGGACCCATGCAAGCAATGTTTCGCCACCGGAGCTGGAACCCATTATGACCAACAAATACCAATTTTTGGACAAATCCGTGAAAAAATGTGGCATAAATCATCAAAATACCAAATATCGGGAGGTACCGTTATATGGGGACTATACCAAAACGTGGACCGATATATCTCATTTTTAATACCAACCATCCTAGACACAATAAATTTTGACGCTCTACGTCAAATAATGACAAAGTTAATATACCCTTATTTCCAAGATGGAGGGTATAAAAAGTAGACTCCATTAAAAATTCTGTTAAAATCTTAAAAAAATCAAGTACAGGGAGTTTCCGTTATAGATACGAAGACGTGGACCCGCATAAGCAATTTTCCGTCACAGGCTGTAGTACCTATTAGGAAATTCAAATACCAAATTTTAAATAATTTCGACGAATGATGTCGCTAAAATCATCAAAATATCAAATATAGGGAGGTACCGTTATATAGGAGCTATACGAAGACCTGGGGCTGTATAGGCAATTTTAAAGAGCATTTTGGTGAGAATTTTCCATAAAAAAATTATTCGTGATGGAATTCGAGAGTGATAGTGTGATTTCTTTACGTTCGGCTGGAAAACAACGAGTGGCTATCGTTAGAGCACTCCAGCATTTAAATGTGGATAAATCTTTTGTGTCTCGTACCATCGCTCGTTACCGTGATACCGGTAGCGTAGCCCGACATCAAGAAAGTGGACGGAAGAAAACAGCAACATCAGCAGAAATGGTTCGAAAAGTAAATAAGCGACTAGATCGAAACCGGGTCGCAGTGGCCGAAAAATGCCTCGTGAGCTGAACATATCGCAATATTCCAATCCGCAAATATTGAAAAATGAGCTCGGGGTAAAGCCATTGAAATTCCAAAAAGTGCAAAAAGTTAGCAACAGAAAGAAAATAGACTAAAAAGAGCTAACGAGTTGCTTCGCTTGGCCGAAAGTGGTGAACTGCCGAATTTGGTTTTCTCTCTGTCCGACGAGAAAACATTCGTTGTCCTGCATTTGTAAACAAACAAAATGATCGTGTTTACTTGCCAAAGAGGTCAGCTGAGAATATGCAGCTTCCGTTGGCCACCAGAACTCAAGCGCCGGACATGGTGATGGTGTGGGCCGCCATAACAGCCGATGGTCGCTCTCCGCTCCGCTGTAAATGTCAAAGACTTTCAAATTTATGCCGTTAAGAATCTTTGCCAAAATGGATTCGCCGAATTCCTTAATTATGGAAAGTTTAGCAGGTAAAGAGAACAAAAATGAAAGGAAATTGAGTTTTGTTCTGTGGGTCAAATGGAACCGGTGCTATGCTGGTTTTAGGCGGACACTTGATGACACCAAATGAATACCAACATATTTGGGGATACAATTGTACTGAAAACCACCATAGTATGGAGGGTATAAAAAGTTTGTTATTCCGTTTGTAACACCTCGGAATATACATTTTAGACCCCACAAAGTACATATATTCTTGATCAGCATAAAATTCTATGTCGATTTAGCTTTGTCTGTCTATCCGTCTGTGGAAATCACTCTAGCTTCCAAACGAAATTTTACTCAAATGTATACTATATCTGCAGAACTTTTGGTATTGAAAATGGGCGATGTAGGTCCACGTTTTGGTATAGCTCCCATATAATGGTATCCCCAGATATTCTGTATTTTGGTGATTTTAGAGACATTATTCACCGGAATTGCTTCAAATTTGGTATTTGAAGTTCGTAATGGATACTACAGCCTATGACAGAAAATTTTCTGTGCAGATCCACGTCTTCGTTTAACCCTCATATTTGGTATAGCCCCCATATAATGGTACCTCCCTATATTCAGTATTTTGATGATTTTACATTATTTACCGTTTTTTTTTTTTTTTTTTTTTTTTGGTTTTGAGTATTGTAATGGCTTATCATGATACAATAAAGTGGTAGAACGGATCCGTAAAATGACAGAAAAACAGCTCTGAGGCTATGCCCGCTTTCTGTTTGAATTATTAAAAGAATTAAAGTTTGGCCCGACCGATCTTACAGCTTTTTTACTTTTTTTCCAATTTTATTGAATGAAAGCAAAAAGTGTCGCAAAAAGCATAAAATTTTAGAATAAGTTTAGATTTGTTCGAATTGATCGACTTTGGCACAAATTATGGCCTTCAAACGGCCAATGAAACCGTCACACGCTGCCCGAATGTTGCTCTCCGTTATTTTGACCCATTCCCGGCGAAGCGTTTGCTTGAGGTGATCGACACTTTGGTATTTTTTAGTGCCAACCTTGCTTTCCAAAATACTCCAGACACAATAGTCCAAACGATTAGTATCCGGAAATTTTGGTGGCCATTGTGTGTTGGAAATGAAGCGAGGAACCTAATTTTGTAACCATTCTTGGGTGGAGATGTTGCTATTTTTTCCGTTCCGTCCTTAGGTTCGGGCTACGCTACCAGTATCACGGTAACGAGCGATGGTACGAGACACAAAACATTTTTTCACATTTAAATGCTGGAGTGTTCTAACGATAACCACTTGTGGTTTTCCTGCCATATATAAAGAAATCCCACTATCACACTTGAATTCCATCATGAATAAATTTTTTTCTGGAAAATTCTCACCAAAATGCTTTTGTACGCTTGTAAACATTATAATGAGCTGTCACTGGAATAATTTTAACAACTGTCGGACAAGTGGCTTGGATATGACAACAGTCTAAAGTTGGTTGCAGTTTTTTCATCTCACCCTGTATGTATGTATGTATATTTCGGCCAATTTCATGTATGTTATGCCCCAAACATGATATATATGACCGATTCCAATGAAATTCAGAACGTGTTGCGGAATTTTGTTACAATAATAAATTTTAGAAATTGGTTAAGATTTAGATAAAGCTCTCACATATACCTTCTCGGCCGATTTGACATATTTCATGCACCAAACGCATACCCTCCAATTTTAATGAAATATGGAAGTTGTGACGAAATTTGGTGTAAAAGTTAATTTTGTCAAATTGTGTTGAAATCGGTTCAGATTGGGATATGATTTTATTAAGAAAAAATTACCTCACAACGACTTTGCAATGATATTAGGCTAGCATTAAAAAACTACACAACGATGTAATTGAGTATACGATTATTACGAGGAAGTATGTTGCTACCTCGAATTCACTAATTGCAACAGAAATGCCACACAACTTCAAAAGATTGCAGTTTCCTGCACGCTTGGCATTTGCTTTGAAAATAATAAATCCGAAGGACAAAGCCTTCGTGTATGCGGACTTAATTTGGCACATTCCTGCTTTTCTCATAGTCAGCTGTCCCTGTCATGTTCACGAGTTGGTAGACCGAGCTATTTATTTATTTACGCATTAAAGTATTACAATATATATTTTTATACCCTCCACCTTGGAAAGGAGGGTATATTAACTTTGTCATTCCGTTTGTAACATCCTTAAATATTCGTCGTAGACCCCATAAAGTATATATATTCATAATCGGCATAAAATTCTAAGTCGATTTAACGATGTCCGTCTGTCTGTCCGTCTGTCTGTCTGTCTGTTGAAATCACGATACAGCCCACATTATTTGACGTAGAGCGCCAAATTTAGCAGAGCAATTGGTATTGTGTCTAGGATGGTTGGTATTGAAAATGAGATATATCGGACCACGTTCTGGTATAGTCCCCATATAACGGTACCTCCCGATATTCTGTATATTGATGATTTATGCCACATTTTTTCACGGATTTGTCTGAAAATTGGTATTTCTAGGTCATAACGGGTCCCTGTACGTGTGGCAAAACATTACATGTATAGGTCCACGTTTTGGTATAGCCCCCATATAATGATATCTCCCGATATTCGATATTTTGATTATTTTTGCCACATTTCTTTAACGGATTTGTCTAAAAATTGGTATTTGTTGGTCATAATGTGTTCCAGCTCCGGTGGCGAAACATTGCATGTATGGGTCCACGTTTTGGTATAGCCCCCATATAACGGTACCTCCCGATATTCGGTAATTTGATGATTTTTGCCACATTTTTTTCACGTATTTGTCTGAAAATTGGTATTTGTAGGTCATAATGGGTTCTAGCTCCGTTGGCGAAACATTGTATGTGTAGGTCCACGATTTGGTATAGCCCCCATATAACGGTACCTCCCAATATTCGGCATTTTAATGGTTTTTGCCACATGTTTCCTTTACCCTAAGGTGGAGGGTATTCAAAGTTTGGCCCGGCCGAACTTAATGTTTTTTTTTCACTTGTTTAAAAATATTTTTGAATTTGTTTTTTTTTAGCCAACAAATTTTGAATGCATATAAAATCAAAAATTTATTTAAAATTTATTTTACAAAATTCAAAAAAAGTATATATTCGCATGCAAAACGCGTCCACAAATGAGTTCGTGTCTTAAGTCTTTTGTTCTCGTTCATTTTTCGAGAATAAAGACTTTCTTTCATTTCCAAATAATTTCTGGCCCCACCGGAATTTCCATTGTTTAATTTCATTTGACGATCACAATGGAGTAACCTAAATCGTGTCGATTTTACGCCGAATATGTTGAACAAACAATCGACAACTAAACTAAACGTTAAACGTTAACAAGTCTTGCCGGAGAAAGAAAAACTCGACTCATGCAACAATTGTCAAATCACTCTTTTACACTTGAACATATAATTCTCGATAGTATCCACACTTTGCTGAGCCAAAACACAAAAAACTCAAAATAAATCTAACCCGAAAAATATTCAAATATTTTGCCAATTCATAAAAAACTACATATTTTTTTTGGCGCTGAAATGGCCGAACAATTGCTTATTTTCTGCTTCGCAATGAGAAAGAATACTGGACCGACCCAAAAATAAGCAAAAAACCACCTAACTCAAATATGATGATGAGCGTTTTCTGGCTTTTTTTTTTAAAGACAACATGTCTTCGTCGTCATTGTCGTTATCAGCACCTCAGTGTTCTGAGGCAAACCATTAAAAATTGATTAGCCGTACATATCGTTTATAGGTAACCAATTGATTTGATGATGTTTGACCAAATGGAGCTTTCGATACCCATGAAAGCAAACAAACTAAGGCAGCCTCAACTCAAGAGAATCATTGAGGAACAATCTACCATCTTCGGAAATTAGGTCAACATTTATTCAAAACCCACAAAAAAAAACGAAAAGCCCCTTGGCCAGCAAATGCTTAGCCTGAAATACTCAGTGCACATGTTTGCTGAGCACATTGTACTTAACCTTACAATAGCCTTTACCCCACCTCCAAAAACTTAATGATGATTCAATGATTCTGGGTATTGTTCTCACCCAACCTAGCTCGACCATTTCACTTTTGATCGTTTGCTGATCTCTTCAACGATTGTGGTGCAAAGTGTGAAGAATAAATTAAAAGTGAAATTTAACATTAGCTTAGAATTTAAACAATAGTAACACTCTAGGTGGGTGAAGGTGTGTGTGTAAACAACATGATTATTTTAATATGTTTAAAGAAAGGAGTTTTCGATTCTCCTTTTGTAAATGAAATTCTAAATTTAAGCTGACCATGGGAACTGCTGAAACCGCCGTTTGAAAACCATGGGAAAGTAAATCTCTAATAAGCAGCAAATAATTGTTACAAAATGCTCCATTATATTCGTGTATTGAAAAGTGAACAGGGTTTCGAAAAAGTGAAACTCCATATTTGCAAGTTATAATTAAAGAATGCGATGGGATGGCTCAGAGACCGAAAGAAAAAATTATTTTTTGGGAACGAATTAAGTTGTTAATATTGTTCGCTGAATCATGAATTAAAGCTTTATGGGGGAAACTAACCGAAGATATAGAAGTATAAAGCAAAGTATAAAGATAGGAAAAGACGGATTCAAAATATTGTCACCAGGGCCAGGAAGACATGTCAAATGAAAAATTTTATGAACGAAATATTTTTCGAACATTGTTGTCTTGTTTATTCGCGATACCATAGTATTTTTTTGTGGCAAATTGGTCAGGCTTAATCCCTTTATTGTGGTTTTTATAAAAACAAAGTTTGTTTATTAGTGGAGAACGATGATAATGTTTACCAGGGGGTAAGGCAGGAAATACCTAGGTTTCGCAAAAAGAGCCACCAATCCTCATCAGTTCCCATGTTTTTGTGTGGGATATTCTCCAATTCTATTGTTGACCTTACGATCTATTCAATAGGGTAAAAAATGTTTTTTGTCATAAAAGTTATTATACCCTACAACACTATGTGTTGGGGGTATTATAAGTTTGATTGGGCCAGAATTTATGTAACACCTCGAAATATTGGTTTCCCACATAGGAAAGTATATATGGATCTTCCTAGCTCGCCGAGCTGAGTCGATCTAGCTATGTATGTCCGTCCGTCCGTCTGTCCGTCTGTCCATGTTAATTTGTAATCACTCTACAGGTCGCAATTATGGTCCGATCTTCACGAAATTTAAAATGGAGGTGGGGCTAGGGTCAGAATAGAACCCTATTTCTTTTGGTGATGATCGCATAATATTTAGGGGTTGAAATGGACCAAAAACTGAAAAAATTACTGATTTTGCACTTGCTCTACTGGTCGCAATTATAGACCAATCGACGCGGAATTTCGCATGTAGCTAGAGGTTAGGGCTGGCAAGAAGCCTACCCATTTGGGTGGTCATCGGATAATATTTAGCGGGTAAAATAGACCATATCTTTTTTGTTGAAAAAGTTCAACATTTTTCATTAAACCGCGAATATTTTAAATACCGGCGAAATCACAAAGACATGACAAGGTTACTCCTGACCTTTACATTTATGTTAACATCCAACAAATCGGATATATAGCAAAATATGTGCGATATATATGTCTATCAAAGAACATTTGCTTGAAAGATCTCTTATATGTCGAGAACGGTTGAACTGATTTCGACAGTTCTCATTAATTCAGAATGGCCTCTTGGCAGGGAAGAAAAAACGTCTAAAAAATCGCATAAAAATATCTCTCTAAAGATGAAAATATTGATTTTGTAATATTTTCTCATATTTTTTCAATTTTGTCATATTTTTGGCATATTTTCATTTTGAATTAAACATTTGGTAATATTTCTACAGCTAACAAAACTAAGTATTTAGGATATCAGGATATCATATACAGATCGCATTTATGGTCCGATCCTTACGAAATTTTACATGGGGATAAGATGAGGGTCAGAATAGAAGCCTACTCTTTTTGGAGATGATCGCCATATATTTAGGGGTTGAAATGGACCAAAAAACTGCAAAATTGTCAGCAGGTCGTAATTATCGCCCGATCCTCACGCACATTTGAATGGGGGTTACCGGACATTACAAAAGCCAAGCAGTTCTGGATGGCCATCCAAAAATATTCAATGTGTGAAATAGTTTACCAACTTTTGTAGACAAAATACGAAAATGTCCATTCCAGTGACTTTTTGGAGAATTCACAAATACAGGAAAGACGCGCTTCTGACTATTTCCTTAACGCTGATTTCGTTGAAGAATATTGTCAAATGTCTGTATCTCATATAGATGCGTTTCAGTCAAAAACCAATAATAAATGTTAATCTTTTGCCACTTCTGAGAGATTATAGGTCTTTGGGAAATATTGGTTCCAGATCTAAGAAAACCATTTAAGTGCAACATCTACCAATAAATTGGAAATGAGCAAATTAGTTTAGGTTGCTATTATTCGAAAATTAGAGAACGAAACCTGATGGTTTTCTTTTATTATTTGTTACAATATCTTCTGGAATCCTTTTGAGTATCTCGCCCATATAAACTATATCGTTTATTATAGTGTCGTAGGGTATTCAACGGTCGGCCCCGCTCGACTGTAGCCTTTGCTTACTTGTTTTAAAATAACTTCTGGGGAGAATATCCCAGACAAACATAAGGGAACTGATGAGGATTGGTGGCTCTTTCCGAAATCTAGGTATTCCCTGCCTTACCCCCTGGTAAACATTACCATCGTTCTCCACTAACGTTGTTCTTATAAAAACAACAATAAAGGGATTAAGCCTGACTATTTTGCAACAGGAAATATTTTTCATTTCATATTTTCATAGAACAAAAATCCAGCCTCAGGTATATATAGCTCTGTTGTTATAATAACAACTTACTCAACAATTTTGTATTTGAAGTTCAGCATATTAGAGAAAATTGTAAATGCAAATCCACGTCTTCGCATAGGCCCCATATAAAGGTACCTCTCTATATCTGGTATTTTGATTATTCTAGTGACATTATCCAGCGGAATTGTTTCAAATTGTGTATTTGTAGTTCCCAGTGGATACTACTGTCTGTGACAAAAAAAAAATCCGGTTCCTCCTCCTCTATATTTCGATAACTTTAGCGACTTTATTCACCAGAATTGTTTCAATCATAATGACCTATGACAAAATTTGCATACACAGGGTGGGATGAAAAAAGTGCAACCAACTTCAGACCGCTTTCATTTCTAAGCCACTCGTCCGACAGCTGTTAAAATTATTCCAGTGACAGCTCATTATATTGTTTACAAGCGTACAAAAGCATTTTGGTGAGAATTTTCCAGAAAAAAAGTTATTCGTGATGGAATTCAAGCGTGATAGTGTGATTTCTTTATATTTGGCTGGAAAACCACAAGAGGCTATGTTAGAGCACTCCTGCATTTAAATGGGAATAAATCGTTTGTATCTCGTACCATCGCTCGTTACCGTGATACTGGTAGCGTAGCACGACGTCAAGAAAGTGGACGGAAGAAAACAGCAAAATCAGCAGAAATGGTTAGAAAAGTAAAAAAAGCGACTTGATCGAAACCCGCGATGCAGTGCCTCGTGAGCTGAACATATCGCAATATTCCATTCGACAAATATTTAAAAATGAGCTCGGGTTAAAGCCATTGAAACTCCAAAAAGTACAAGAACTTGCACCGCAACAGAAAGAAAATAGACTCAAAAGTGCTAAAGAGTTGCTACGCTTGGCCGAAAGCGGAGAACTGCCGAATTTGGTTTTCTCCGATGAGAAAACATTCGTTTTCCAGCAGTTTGTAAACAAACAAAATGATCGTGTTTTCTTTCCAAAGAGGTCAGCTGAAAATGTGCACCACTCAAGCGCCATCACCTTTGTGATGGTGGGGGCCGTCATAACAGCCGATGGGCGCTCTCTGCTCGTATTAATCGATCGTGGGATTAGAATAAATGCCGAACATTATCGCGAAAATATTCTGGATGGTGTATTAAAGCCTTGGGCATGCAAACATTTTGGCCGCAGACATTGGACATTCCGACAGGACTCAGCACCATTGCACTCAGCACGCGCCACCCAAAAAATGTTTACAAAATGAGGTTCCTCGCTTCATTTCCAGCGCAAAATGGCCACCAAAATCTCCGGATACCAATCCGTTGGACTTTTGTGTCTGGAGTATTTTGGAAAGCAAGATTGGCACTAAGAAAATACCAAAGTGTTGATCACCTCAAGCAAGCGCTTCGCCGGGAATGGGCAAAATGCCGCAGAGCAATTTTCAGGTAGCGTGTGATTGGCCGTTTGAAGGCCATAATTCGTGCTAACGGTGACCAATTCGAACAAATGTAAACTTATTCTAAAATGTCATGCTATTTCCGACATTTTTTGTATTCATTCAATAAAATTAAAAAAAAAATGTTAAAATGATGGTGTTTGACTTTGTTACAGTTTTCGTCATTCCTTTTGTAACACCTCGAAATATACATTTTAGACCACACAAAGTATATATATTCTTGGTCAGCATAAAATTCTATTCAATGTCCGTCCGTCTTTCTGTCCTTCTGTGGAAATCACCTTAGCATCCGAACGAAATGAAGTAAGTTGATAAAAATTTACTCAAATGTGTATTATGTCTGCAGAACTTTTGGTATTGAAAATGGGCCATGTAGGTCTACGTCTTTGTATAGCCACAATATAACGGTATGCGGTATTTTGATGATTTGAGTGACATTATTCATAAGAAATGTTTCAAATTTGGTATTTGAAGTTCGTAATGGATACTACAGCTTAAGAAATGAGCCATATAGGTTCACTTTTTTGCAAAGCCCCATATAATGGTACCTCCATATTTTCGGTATTATGGTGATTTATGCAACATTATTCACCGGAATTGTCTTCAATTTGGTATTTGAAGTTCCTAATGGATATTACAGCCTATGACTGAAAATTGTCAGTGTGGGTCTACGTCTTCGTATGGCCCTATATCACGGCACCTACCGATATTCGGCATTTTGATTATTTTAGTGACATTATTCACCGGAGTTGTTTCAAATTTGGTATTTGAAGGTTGCAATGGATATTACAGCCTATGACAGAAAATTGTCTGTACAAGTCCACGTTTTATAAGCCCCATGGTACCCCCCCTCCCTACATTCGATATTTTGATGATTTTAGCAACATTATAAACAGATTTTTTTCAAGATTCGTATTTGAATATTGTAATAGCTTGTGACAAAAGTTGCCTATGCAAGTCCACGTCGTCGTTTAGACCCCAAAATACGGCTACATTCGATATTTTTTAAAATTTTAGCAGATTTTTTAACGGATTTTATTTTTTAAATATTGTTAACATCGTTCCATATGGTGGAGGATATTCAAAGATCGGCCCGGCCGAACTTACAGCTTTTTTACCTGTATGCATACCTTATGGGGTCTACGATAAATACTTAGGGATGTTACAAACGGAATGACAAAGTTAATATATCCTCCATTCCAAGGTGGAGGGTAAAACATTTGTCCCTGTGCTCTGTGGACTTCAAAAGCATTACCCGATTGCAAAATTTCAGAAATAATTTGAACAAATGGGCAGTCTTTATACATCATTTCTTCTCCATATTGAGGTACGTTGGCTATCCAGGGATACTGACACGATTAGTGGAACTGTGGCATAAAATATCAATATACTTAAAAGGAAATTCCGAATATATTGAACAACTACAGGCCGAAGAATTTAGCTAACATTTTTTCCAAATTAAATGCATTCAAATTGTACCTGCAAGGTTTAAAAAAACCTTAAAGCAATTTTGCAGTTCACGATAAAAGTCGAGCGTTCGTGATTGTTTTGAGACACTTGAAACCAATTATAAAATAATTGACTTCTATTCTGAACGTAGTCCTCTCCCAAATAAAATTTCGTGAGGGTTTTTACAATACAACTTGCGAGACAGACACACATAGCTATATCAACGATATTAGTAAAAACACAATGGACCCACATCCAATTTGTCTGTCCAAAACTATTGCAACGTCTCCATATGTTAATCATAGAAACCAACAGTGACCTCAATATAAAATTTCCAAATTCCAGCTCTATACCTTCTCCCAATACCAAAATTTTTAACATTTAGTACGCATATCAATACAATCTACATATGTCCATCCCAGACACCAACAACGATCCAAAATTAGTATAATTTAGTACTTTTCGAACAACTATAGTAAGAATTTCCAAAACGGCCACCAGATACTAATAGTTACTAAGTATCAAATTTCGGGAATTTATTGCTATTTAGTTCTTTTCGTACAATTATAGTACACATTTCCAGATCTACCTCCAAATCTCAATTCAAGATACCAACAGAGACATTAATATCAAATTTGAGGATTTCAGCATTATCTCTTTACCCAATACCATATTTAGTACCATTTAGTACTTTTCGTACAAATATAGGACGCATTTCCAAAAACCAAAGCCAAATCTCAAACACAGATACTATAAGTGTCCTAAATATCTAATTTTGGAATTTTATCTCTATCCATTCACCCAAAAACTAAATATAGTACCATTCAGTATGTTTCGTACAATTATAGTACACATTTCCAAAACCACTTCCATATGTCCACATTTCCGAAAACACTTCCACATGAACAGCGATCCCAATACCAAATTTTAGATTTCGAGCACTATCTGCTCATCCTATACCAAATAGTACCAAATATAGTACCATTTAGTACTTTTCGTACACTATTTACAAAACCATCCTTTTATTACTAACCTACCAATAACAGGGACCCAAATACAAGATTGCAAAATTCCAGCTTCATCGATACCAAATTTAGTACCATTTAGTACAGTGCGCACACATAGTACGTAATTCCAAAACCACTTTATATCAAAATTGATATCAAACTTACTTTCCAACCTTGATTTTCGTACCAGTTTTTAGCTCTATCCGTCCACATAATACCGAATGGTGCCATTTTAGATGTTTAGTGCCATTTTAGAACTTTACGTATCTTTTCCAAAAACCCTTTGGTACATCTATCCTACAGTCCATTAGTGACTCTCATTCCCCATTTCAGAATTCGAGCACATTCTGTTTCCTCAATACAAAATATTCAATTTTTAGTATATTTAAGTACTGTTCTTACCCTTTTAGTACCAATTTCCAAAATCCAGCCTTGTTACACGCCAACGCGTCAAAGCTGGCCCTCGTGCAAATTCCCTTAATATAATTTCCTTTTTCACATACGAAATATGAGGAATCTGCTAGTCTTTAATATAGGCTTTCCTTGTACTGCAACTTGTCTTCAGGTAACTATTTTAAATCGCACAAAAAATACAATAGAAGATCATGAGTCATTGCAGAATTGTTCTTCAATTGAAAGCAATTTCAATTTTTTATTGTAATAATAAAAAGTTTTATTTTCCATTAATTCCAGGCTATAAAAAAATGAAAACATATAAATGCTGGGTGGACGCATGATTTTCAAACATAAACTGGTTAATGAAAACTGTGACCATTTCACCAGATCCTCAAACCTGTTGGGGAAATCCCACTTCCAAATTACACAGCTATGACGCTTCCAGCTCAAAGCATCGTCATCTAAACGGGGAAACACTAAAAGTGCAACATAAGTGTGGTCGAAACGATGACTAATTGAAACGCATAAGTAAAAAATGTATGTGCGCTGCAATTTCAGAATTTACCAAAGACGGCTTTGCTGAATTAAGCCAACAACAGTTTTGGGTATGGAAACGAAAGTTAATGTTGGTCAATAGCAAAAACTTTATCAAGTAAAAAAATCTACAAAGTTCGAATATCACCTTTTTATGCTTCAGAATTTTTTATAAGGATATCCTATTAAAAATGCTCCCTTCCCTTTTAAAAATATTCTGCCACGATTTAATTGATAATATATGCAGATAATCTAAAATCTCTAAAATACTACAAAAAACAAATACGTATTATTTTTTTATTATTTGTGTCAAGTATTGAAATGATGCAAATTTGTATAAAACAACAACAACAATAATAAAGAGATTTTTAATCACAAAAATATGAAGACGTTATTAATAAATTGCTTAGCAGATAACAACACCAAAAGGCCTTTTCGACCACGAATTTCAAATTAATCACGATCATTGATGGATGGAACGTCAATACGGGCAATTGTAACCCAGACATCTGGCGAGAAGATGGTCAACCAACTATTCTAAACAAATAAATAAAAAATATTCTCCCAAACAAGTAATAATAATAATCGTAAGTGCTTATAATATTATTAATTAATCGCAGGTAGGGATAAAAGAGATTCTATAGTAGCCAAATATATTTTGATTAGAAAGAGTATGGTGCTGGTGTGATTGAACATCTGGAATATTAATTTATTAACTCGCATAAAAGGCAAATATATTTGGACGAATAAGAAAAATGTTTCCATTTCCATTGGTAGGATTGGCGCAAATTTAGTGGTGTTGGATAGGTCCGTCTGTCCATGTATTTTTGTAAACAAAGTACAGGTCGCATTTATTGTCCTATCCAGATGAAATTTTGCACAAATCATTTGTTTGGCCCAAGAACGAACCCTATTAAAATTGGAGATAATCGGTCAAAATTTAGATATAGCTCCCATATATATATATATATTCGTCCGATTTGCCTTTTATTGTGCACTAAACGTGTAATATCCGTCCGAATAGTATAGAATTTTGCATATACACCCAAATTAGGCCTGAAAATATGTATGCCAAATTTGATCGAAATCGGTTCATATATAGCTATAGCTCCCATATATATTGTTCATCCGATTTGTTATTTTTGTCCACCGCCGCCGTAATATGCACTATGCAACAACAATATTTGGGGAAATATATCAAATACAGCTCAGAAATATATTTGCTAAATTTTATCGAGATCGGTTCAGATTTGGATATAGCTCCCATATATAACTCCGTCCGATTTACCATTGATTGTGCACCAAACGTCTAATATTTGCCCAAATTGGATGAAATTTGGCACTTACGACCGAATTGAATCTAGAAGCTAGTATGTCAAATTTGGTGGAGATCGGTTCAGATATAGCTATAGCTCCCATATATACTGTTCATCCGATTTGTTACCCACAGCCGTAATATGCAAATATATCAAATACAGCTCAGAAATATCTTTGGCAAATTTTATCGAGATCGGGTCGGATTTGGATATAACTCCCATGTATATTTTTATCCGATTTCAAATTAATTGTACACCAAATGGGCAATACAAGTCAGAATTTAAAAGATACAAACGCTTCGTCATATTTAGTCCTTTGAACTTTAAATTATAATTATAATCATAGCGTGTATGATTGAATTCTCCCATAAAAAAAAAAACTTTTAATTTTTATGCGCAGCTCTACTAAATTTGCAAAGGGTATCATAAAGTCGGCCGCCCGCCCGACTTTAAGACTTTCTTTACTGGTTACAAAATGGATGAGGTCGTTGTATGGAGGGAACCTCTAAAGACAATTTTATACTTCAAGGATTGTCATTTACCAAATCTTCTTAAATACCAAATTTGAAAAAATCTAGTAGGTAAATGTGACTAGGTTTATCAAAATGCCGAATATCGGTGGATATCGTTATATGTGAGAAAAATGTGGATCTAAATTTTCAATGTTCTGCCGCCGAAGCTAGATCCCATTATGAATTACAAATACCAATTTTTGAAAAAAATCCATAGAAATATTTGGCAAAAATCGTTAAAATATCTAATATCGGGAGGTACCGTTATATGGGGGCTATAAAAATCGTGGTCCTATACATACAATGTTTCGCCACCGGAGCTATAACCCAATACGAACTACAAATATCAATTTTTAGACATATCCGTGAAAAATGTGGCAAAGATCATCAGAATGCTATACCAAACCGATATATCACATTTTCAATACCAACCATCCTAGACCCAATACAAATTGTTGTGCCAAATTTCGAAGCTCTACGTCAAATAATGTGGGCTGCATCGGGATTTCAACACAGACAGACAGATAGACGGACATCATTAAACCGGCTTAGAATTTTATGCTGATCACTTTATGGGGTCTACGACGAATATTTAGGGATGGTACAGACGGTGGAGCGTATAATGAGGTTCTCTCGACATATGAAGATGGTTTTGGAAGTGTGTACTATAATTGTACGAAAAGTACTGAATGATGCTATGTTTGGTATAGGGTGAAGGGATAGAACTGAAATTATGAAATTTGAAATTTGGTTAGACTATGGAGGTGGTTTCGGAAATGTGTACTATAATTGTTCGAAGAGTACTAAATTTTATACTGGGTGATACATACAAATATCGGATATTTATGTTACTGATGCTATATGTGTTTTTAGGTTTGGCTGTGGTTTGGAAATGCGTCTTGTATTTGTAGGAAAAGTACAAAAATAGTACTAAATTTGGTATTGGGTGAAGTGAAATCCTCAAAACCTCTGGAATGCTCAAATTGTATATTGAGGTCGGCAGTTGCATCTGCAATTGTACGAAAAGTACTAAATAGTACTAGATTTGTTATTGGGTGAAAGAATAGGGCTGGAATTCTCAAATTCGATATTGAGCTCTTTGTTGGTATATGCAACTGAGGTGGAGGTGGAGGAGGTGGTTGTGGAATTGTGTACAATAGTTGTTCGAAAATTACAAAATGGTACTGAATTGGGTATTAGGAGAAGGGATGTGGAATCCCAAAATTCGATATTGAGGTTTCTACTAGAATCTGTGGTTGAGATATGTAAATAGCTTTGGAAATGTGTACTATAATTGTACGAAAAGTACAAAATGGTACTAAATTTGGTATTGGGTGCAGGGATAGAGCAGTAACTGTGAAATTTTTGAGATATTGAGATAACGAAAGGTTGCAAGACCGTGTTCTAAAATAATACGATGATCATGTGTTCTAAAATAACACAAAAGTTACTAAATGTTACTAAATTTGGTATTGAGTGAATGTATTGAGCTGGAATCCCAAAATTTCATATTGAGGTCTCTATTGATATCTGGGATTGAGATATGGAGGTGGTTTCAAATATGTATACTATAATTGTGATAAAGTACAAAATGGTACGAAATTTGGTATTGGGTGCAGGGATAGGGCTGAAATTCTAATTCTATAAAGGATTGAAATATGGAGGTGGTTTCAAAAATGTGTACTATATTTGTACGAAAATGGTACGAAATTTGGTCTTAGTTAAAGAATAAATATAAAATTCTGAAATTTGATATTTAGTTACTGTATCTGTGCTTGACAGTTGGCGGTGGTTAGGAATTGCGTTCTATATTTGTGCGAAAAATACTAAATGATACTGAATGTGGTATTGGGTGCAGGAAAAGGGCTGAAATCCTGGAATCCTCATATTCGATATTGAGGTATTTATTGGTATCTGAAATTGAGATATGAAGGTGTTTTTGGATGTATACTAAAACTGTACGGACAGTACCAATTTAGTACTACAATAATTACAATAATTTGTGTATTACAATACCAATACAAAATTATTATACAGTCTCCGCACAGTGTTGTAGTAAATAAACAGTAAACCAGTAAAGAAAGTTTTAAAGTCGGACGGGTCCCGATTTTATGACACCCTACACCACTTTACTAATTTAGAAGAGCTCCGCATAACAATTAAAAGTTTTTATGGGAGAATTTAATCATACATGCTATGATTTTAATTATAATTTAAAGTTCAAAGGACTAAATATGCCGAAGCCTTTGTATCTTTTAAATTCGGACTTGTATTGCCCATTTGGTGCACAATTAATTTGAAATTTATGCCTGAGCTGTATTTGATATATTTCCCCAAACATCGTTGTTACGGAGTGCATTATATATGGGAGCTATATCTAAATTTTGACTGATTATCTCCAATTTCAATAGGGTTCATAAAAGGTAAATCGGACGAAGTTATATTTGGGAGCTATATCCAAATCTGAACCGATCTCGATAAAATATAGCAAATGTATTTCTGAGCTGTATTTGATATATTTCCTCAAATATTGTTGTTACAGAGTGCATATTACGGCTGCGGACGACAAAAATAACAAATCTGATGAACAATATATGGGAGCTATAGCTATATCTGAACCGATTTCAATCAAATTTGGTATACTTATTTTCATTTTCAATCTGATCATACATGCTAAATTCCATACTATTCGGATTGATATTACACGTTTGGTGCACAATAAAAGCAAATCGGACGAAGATATATATGGGAGCTATATCTAAATTTTGACCGATTATCTCCAATTTCAATAGAGTTCGTCCTTGGGCCAAACAAATGATTTGTGCAAAATTTCATCTGAATAGGGTAATAAATACGAACTGTACTTTGTTTACAAAAAGACATGGACAGACGGACGGACGGACGGACGGACAGACGAACGGGCGGACATGCATAAATTGACTCAGAATGTGATTCTATGCAGATCATCAAAAGGAACTATGGGTCTATCTCGTTTCCTTCTGCCTGTTACAAACAAATGCACAAAGACATAATACCCTGACCACCTTGTGGTGTAGGGTATAAAAATTGTATAAACCAGTAAAGAAAGTCCTAAAGTCGGGCTGGCCCGATTTTATGATACCCTACACCACTTTGCTAATTTAGTTGAGCTCCACTTAATAATTAAAAGTTTTTATGGGAGAATTCAATCATACCCGCTGTGATTATAATTATAATTTAAAATTCAAAGGACTAAATATGCCGAAGCATTTGTATCTTTTAAATTCGGACTTGTATTGCCCATTTGGTGCGAAATTAATTTGAAATCGGATAAAAATATATATGGGAACTATATCCAAATCTGAACCGATCTCGATAAAATGTGGCAAAGATATTTCTGAGCTGTATTTGATATATTTCCCTGAATATCGTTGTTACAGAGTGCATATTACGGCTGTGGGTAACAAATACAATAAATCGGATGAACAATATATATGGGAGCTATAACTATATCTGAACTAAATTTGGCATACTACCTTCTAGACTAAATTCGGTCGTATGTGCCAAATTCCATCCCATTTGGACAAATATTAGACGTTTGGTGCACAATAAATGGTAAATCGGACGAAGTTATATATGGGAGCTATATATCCAAATCTGAACCGATCTCGATAAAATTTAGCAAAGGTATTTCTGAGCTGCATTTGATATATTTCCCCAAATATTGTTGTTACAGAGTGCATATCACGGCTGCGGAGGACAAAAATAACAAATCGGATGAACATTATATATGGGAGCTATAGCTATATCTGAACCGATTTCGATAAAATTTGGCATACTTATTTTCAGACCTAATTTGGTTGTATGTGCAAAATTCCATACTATTCGGGCTGATATTACACGTTTGGTGCACAATAAAAAGCAAATCGGACGAAGATATATGTATGGGAGCTATATCTAAATTTTTACCGATTATCTCCAATTTCAATAGGGTTCGTCCTTGGGCCAAACAAATGTTGTTTGGAAAATTTCATCTCAATCGGATAATAAATGCGACCTGCATTTTGTTCACAAAAATACATGGACAGACGGACGGACAGACGGACGAAGAGACGGACGGACGGACATGCATAAATCGACTCAGAATGTGATTCTATGCAGATCATCAAAAGGAACTATGGGTCTATCTCGTTTCCTTCTGCCTGTTACAAACAAATGCACAAAGACATAATACCCTTACCACCTTGTGGTGTAGGGTATAAAAATAGTACCTCTGGAAAAAAAATATCGTTAAATAATTTCGTATATTTATCTTTTCAACAAAATTCCTTTTTTAAAAAGTGTTAATAATTTCAATATTAGCCTCAGCATTTCTTGTCGATGTCGAGTTGAGTTTTGTGACTTTAATTACCCTAAAAATAATAATAATTATCTTCGGAACGAAATTTCAAACGTTTCATAAAATCAACAAATAATGATTATTTTTAATAAAGTCATTTAAATCGTATAATCTTTGTGATCTTCTATATAATTATTTGAGCGTAATGAACGATGGAACCAGAATTTATCGGAGACTATCCAAAAAAAAGGGTTTGGGTAATTAAGAAATTTTTAATTAATTGAAATAACTACCAAATACCATTTATCATGTTGACCAAATTTGTCATGGCGACAATAAATGGCCATTAATTATGACAATAACGACAGGCTGGTGTTGGCGATCGTCAGGTTACGATAAGAGAAACAAATTGTCAACCTGCTTGGCTAGATTGGTTACTTTCTTGTAAAAAGATGCTGCGATTCAATCAATTTTCCAACATGAGATTGACCTCAAGGAGCTCTTGTTCATATTATTAATTCGAGGGAAATTCTTAAAAACTCAAATCTGCCAGTACCTTTCGCAAACTTTAAGAACGGATTTTCAATAGTCTACTCTTATCTTTTCTATATCTTAACCAATTTCACCAAAACTTGAAGCACATTCTTTTAGCCTGTATCCCGGCCTTGTGGTGCACAAACAACCTGAAATCGGATAAAGTTATATATGGGTGCTATATCCAAATCTAAACCGATCTTGACAAAATTGTAAAAACTTATTTCTGAGCTGCATCTGCATGCATATTACGCATGTGCGGGAATTAAATCTCCAAATTGGATGAAACATATATATATGGAAGCTATAGATATATCTCAACCGATTTTCAAATTTGAAGTACTTACTTCTAGACTGAATTCGATCGAATGTGCCAAAATTTAGGTCATTTGGACTGATATTGGCCATTTGGTGCGCAATTAACCTGAAATCGGTTGAAGATATATATGGGAGCTATATCTAAATTTGAACCGATTCTCACCTATTTCAAAGGGTTCGTCTTTGGATCAAACAAATATGGTGTGGAAATTTCATCTCAATCGGATAATAAAGCTACCTGCATATTGCTCACAAGAATACATGGACGGACGGACTGACATGCATAATTCGACTCAGAAAGTAATTCTATGAAGATCCTCCTCAAACTATGGGTCTATCTCGCTTCCTTCTCAACGTAACACACAAATACAGGGTTGCCCATATTCGACGGTCACATCGCTTAATGACATACCACGTTTGCCGTTTTTACGCCACTGAAAATCCTCAGGAGATTCAGGAAGTGCTTCTTCATGACGAAAAAGTCACAGTTTGGTGCGGCGTTAGTGCGAAAACGGTCATTGGTCCGTTTTTCTTCCAAAATGAAAATGGCCATGCTGTTACCATTAATCAGGAACGTTATCGCGACATTATTACCAATTTTGTGATGCCAATTATTCGTCGAAAGCGTATGAGGCAGTGTTGGTTTCAACAAGACGGCGCTCCACCGCACACAAGTCGCATAACAATCGATGGGTCCGTCGAATATGGGCAACCCTGTACACAAAGACATAATACCCTCACCACTATGTGTTGTGGGTATAAATAGCTTCAGATGGCTAGATGGACTCCGAATATTCTGAAATGGATTTCGATTGAAAAGAGGCTCATTTAGACCTTATCAAACAATATACAACCTTTGTACCCCTGAGGCTGAAGATATAAACAAATTGGCAGCAATGTATCCATAAATCTTCACCAACTAAATCAAACTTTAAAAAAATTCAATATTTCTTCATTAAAAAAATTCTGAAACATTTGTCCGATTTCATTAGGTTAATGCCGATATAAATCACAGATTTTATTTTTAAATTCGCATAAATTCCAAACCAAACGGACAGACATCGAATCAATGTAGAACACATTTAATTTGCATATTTTGACTAAATTAAACAAATGGCAATCCTCTCAAAATAATACAAATTTGTCATTCTCAAAAGATGTGAAAAAGAAACGGTGCTCAATTTGTATCTCATTAATCATCTGACAGTGGACGATTAATATAGCCAATGGGAGATTTTTGATATGTATATATAATTGGAATGAAATATAGAAATAACTCTTCACATATAATATAAATATATATTTTTTGTTGACGAGTGTACGAAATTTCGCTTGTTGGATATCTTAATATAAAATGTGATATTTTAAAAATAACAAGTAAAAAAGCTGTAAGTTCGGCCGAGCCGAACTCCACCTTTGGAACGAATTTTGCAATTTTCAAAAACAATAAAATCCTCCACCATTTGGTAAAAATTTGGCAATTTTCAAAAAAATAAAATCCATTAAAAATTCTGTTAAAATCTTAAAAAATACCGAATGTTGCCGTATATTAGGGTATTTTAGAGGACGTGGACCTGCACAGGCAACTTTGGTACAAACTATTACAATATTCAAATGCGAAACTTGAAAAAAATCTGTTTATAATGTAGTGTAATGTTGGCCTGCAACCTGTTGATGTTTTTGTGTAGACATGTATGTGTGTGTGGAAAATTGGGCCCTGCCTCAATTTGTTTGCCGGCGCTTACAAACGCCACTTGCCAGAAAAAGATGTTTTTTTTAAATTTTTCGAAGGCACAACTAGTTGCCAGCGATTTCCAGCTCAATAAAAAGAGCTTTTTGATTTTTTTAATTTTACTAAAGTTTTAAAGCCGGTTTAGGCTCTTTCTAACTTCTGAGCTTTATTTTCAATTTCATCGTCCTTATATATAAAACATAACGGTACTTAATCCTAGATTTTGTTTTCTTAATATATCCTTAAAAATAACAATAACAATCCTTAAAACTACAGCTGTTAATCAGCTGATCTACTTAGCCTAGTTACAGGTGATCAATACAAGGGTAGTTCACATGCATTAATTTATCGTAACATTACACCCTTACCCTAAAAAAAAATAATTTTGCTTTAGTAAAAATTATTTTGCATTATTCTTTTCAATATAAATTAATTAACTATAACTCCATTTTTTTAAAACATTATTGTGGTATTTCTTGAATTTACCATTTATATCTATTACAGTATTGACTCCATCAGTACTAATGACTTTATATGGGCCTAAATACGGTGATTGATTTTTTTTCCTATTCATTAATCTTAATAAAACTAAGTCATCTTTATTTACTTTTAGTGGATTAGAAGTTTCGTTTTTAGTAATTCTTTTAATTTTAGATTTTTCCAAATATTCCTTAGATTTACAGAGAGAAAACCTAAGTCTTTGCTTAATTTCATTTGAATATTCTTCAATATTATAAAATTTCGATTCTTTTATAATTTCATCATTGGGTAAATATGGCAGTTTTCCAAAAACTAACTCATAAGGAGAATAGTTAGTATCAACATGTGGTGTGGTATTGTATGCAAAGGCAAAATATGGAATCCAAATGTCCCAGTCTTCACTATTTGAAAAATTTAGTAGAAATTCATTAAGAACCCTATGAGTTCTCTCTACCGAACCCAATGTTTCATGGTGATAAGGAGTGCTAAATATTTGTTTTATTTCCAATAAACGACATACCTCAGACATTAACTGATTAGAGAACTCTGTACCATTATCAGACTTTAGTATTTTAAAATTTCCATATATCAAAATAAACCTCTCTACAAGAGTCTTTGCTACAGTCCTTGCATCTTTTGTTTCCATAGGACATGCTACTATGTATTTGGTTAAATCACATTGTATTGTTAGAATGTATCTGTAACCATTTGATATTCTCAGTGGACCTACTGTATCTATTGATACTACCTCAAAACTAGTTCCTGGTGTATCTGTAAATTAATCTGATGGAAAGAACTCGTCATATCCAATGTGGAAAAATACTTTGCTCTTTCTAGTCGATCCAATACATCTTCAAGTCTAGTTAACGGAAACTTATCATTCACAATTTTGTTATTCAGCTTACGGAAATCCACTACTAATCGCCATTTTTTCTTATCATCCATTGACTTTTTTGGTACTACTAAAAGTGGTGAATTATATGGACTAACAGATGGTTCGATTACATCTTCTCGTAGTAACTGATCCACTTGTTTATTTATTTCTTCCAACTGCGTCTGCGGAAGTCTATAATTTTTTATGTTTACTGGTAAGGAATCTGTTATTTGTATTTTTTGAGTGTAAAAACTGTTCACACTTAACGGCTCCCCAGGCAAATGAAAAATATCTTGAAATTCTTGAAGAATTGTACGAATTGATTGTATAGCGTATGGATCATTTGTGCCGATGTCTAACCCATCAAGTAATGTCGAAAGCCTTTTGTCATTTTTTTCTTTTGTAGCTTTAGAGTAGTATATATGATAATTTTTTAATGAGTTGAATTGGCAATTCAGTTCGTTTAACTTCACATCTTTATCAGTAGTATTTAACACCTTAACATGTACTTTACCATAAGCAGGAACTAAACAATTCGCTAGAAAGACTCCTTCAGATATTTCCTTATTGAGTATTATGCTATCCTCATCTACTTTCATATCAAGCGGTAATATCGTTTCCGATCTTGCAGGTATTAACAAATGCTTATTCTGAACAGGCTTTGCATTCATTGGCACTACAATCTTTCTATTATTAATATTAAATGCAATGGTGTGTGTTTCAAAGTCTATTTTGCAATAATATTTTGCTAAAATATCTCGACCAATAATTCCATCAGTATGTATGGGCAAATCATCTGCGACTACGTAAAAATCATGACACAATGTCTCTCCTTCAATTTCTAACTTGAGTTCTGAAGTCCCAATACATTAAATAGCTTCTTTAGTTATGCCAGTTAATCTTGCAGTATTTGTTTTGTTCACGTATGAAAATGTGTGTTTGCATATGGATATATCAGCTCCGGTATCTATTAAGAACGTTAAACGCTTATCCTTAGAATTCAACGAAATAAAAGCGTTTGTCATCAAAGTTACATTAAATATCCTTAATTTTGGGCCTCCTGGATGAATTCTTCCATCATCCGGCCGTCTGAGTTTCCCTGTTGACATGTACATGGAAAAGCCTTATAATTTCTGACTTCCGTATGCTTGATTCTGTCGTTTTTACCATTATTGTATTTCACATTGCCGTGTATATTTTTATATTCTGCATTCTTATTGTTGTTTCCTTGATAGTTATTGCGATTATTGCTGTGACCATTGCTGAATTTTTTTCGGCCACCTGGATTTCCATAATTATCACTGCATCGATTACCGATATTGTATCGTGTATTGTAATTGTTTCTGTACGAGTTATTGTAATCGTTATAATTGTATCTATAACTTTTTCTATAAGGTTTACTTTGTTCATTTGATCTATTTGTTCTATTTACAAAGAATACATCCTTCGTATCCAGACCTAAACTTCTCTCAGCTGTAATACATCTTTGGGTCGCCTCATTTAAACTTGAGGGCATATTAGCCAATAAAATTGGCTGATATTCTGCGTTAACCCCTTTCATAAAAACATTTAATGCCATACTCTCATTAACTTTGTATATCGCATCTTTGGTCTCTTGAGACGGGTTCTTTAAATTTCCTATTTCAAAACGATTTAACTCATCACAAAGTTCAGATATCTTTTCCCTATATGAAGTCATTGTTAAATGCCCTTGCTTGGTTGTTCCTAATTCAGTTAATAGCTGTTGTAGCGTTCTTGGGTTTGGATAAGCATCTTCCAGTGCCTTTTTTAATTGTACAAATGTCGTTGGCTTGTTTGAACGACCTAAAATACTCCTTACTTGGGCTGATAACTTGAAATTATAGATGTACTTAATGAATAATTCTTTATCTTGCTCTTGTAGCAAATCATGCAGCAATTCTGCTTGAGATATAAAGTCTTCTAAATATTTGAATTCGCCTTTAAATACATGCAAATTTTTGCTAACCATTGACATGTCGAATTGTGCCATATTTACGTTATTATTTATTATTTCTTCTTTTATATTCAATTCATTAATTAAAACCGAAATTTCTATTTTCAATTCATTAAATCTCGCTTTTAAAAGATAATCATTCTCATCTTCACATTGGTAATCATTCACCGCATTTACCAATTCTTCTAATCTTCCTAATTTTTCTTCAACGTATTTTTTTGTAAAAATCTTATTTTTACTTTTCTTTAAATTCAATTTTAATTTTTCTAATTCATTAATGCATGTTTCTATCTCCATTTATATTATTTTGCAACTAATATTAATACTTAAATTAAATGGAACTGTGTAAACGATCCTTAATAAAAATTTCAAATTTAACGGTCGCTTAATATTGAACTAATGAGTACAGGGTTGCAAAAGTAGCGTTTTTACAATGGTGGTTACCAATTACTTTCAAACTAATTATTTATCAATCAGTTAACACTAATCATCATTTCATTTTGTTTTGATCGACATTTTATAAATTCGTGGTGTGATCTTGTGTTTTTTTTTTTTGAAAATTATTAAAAATGAGAAATTTGTGCTATGTGCGTGAAATAAATTTCTAATTTATATTTTTGTGATAAAATTTTACATTATTTGTATTTCTTGTGCAAATTTTATGTTTATGGAATTATTCCTGTGATGTTTCATCTATTGTATTCTTCTTCTTCTTAATAAGGAATAATGTTTACATATCAAATAAAATGAAAAGAAATTTGGAAAAAAATTTTATTTATGTGATTTTATTTTCAAATGTGTGTGTTTTGTGAATTTTTAGGTCTCATTTGAGCTTCCACAGCATCTATTTGTAGCCAAATTTGTGTGGCTTTTTGCCAAGATGGTGGAGGATCTGCATTCACAGCTTCTTTGAGGGCTGCCAATTGTCGACGCAGGCGTACAATTCTGCCTCCTCTGCGGTGTTTAGGCTTTTCAGTCGGGGGAATCCGAGTCAGCTTTTCTTCTTTAATCTGCTGTTGGCGCTTGAAATATTCCTCCAGTGTCAACCTCTTAGGACCTTGGGGTAATGCGTCATGGCAGGATTTGCTGCTCGATGCCGTGTTTGGCAGGATCGCCATGTAATGTTGGCCTGCAACCTGTTGATGTTTTTGTGTAGACATGTATGTGTGTGTGGAAAATTGGGCCCTGCCTCAATTTGTTTGCCGGCGCTTACAAACGCCACTTGGCAGAAAAAGATGTTTTTTTAAATTTTTCGAAGGCACAACTAGTTGCCAGCGATTTCCAGCTCAATAAAAAGAGCTTTTTGATTTTTTTAATTTTACTAAAGTTTTAAAGCCGGTTTAGGCTCTTTCTAACTTCTGAGCTTTATTTTCAATTTCATCGTCCTTATATATAAAACATAACGGTACTTAATCCTAGATTTTGTTTTCTTAATATATCCTTAAAAATAACAATAACAATCCTTAAAACTACAGCTGTTAATCAGCTGATCTACTTAGCCTAGTTACAGGTGATCAATACAAGGGTAGTTCACATGCATTAATTTATCGTAACATTACAGTAGCTAAAATCATCAAAATATCGAATATAGGGAGGTATCATGGGGGTTATAAAACGTGGACCTGCTCAGACCATTTTCTTTCATAGGCTGTAGTATCCATTACGAACTTCAAATACCAAATTTGAAACAATGAAAAAATACCGAATATCGACAGTTCCGCTATACGAAGACGTGGACACGCACAGACAATTTTCTTTCATAGGCTGTAGTATCCATTACGAACTTCAAATGCGAAATTTGAAACAATTCCGGTAAACAATGTCGCTAAAATCATCAAAATAGCGAAAATCGAGAGATACCTTTATTTGGGGGCTATACGAAGACGTTGACCTACATGGCCATTAATACTAAAAGTCCTGCAGACATAATACACATTTGAGTAAAATTTTATCAACCTACTTAATTTCGTTCGGAAGCTAGAGTGATTTTCACAGACGGACAGAAGGATAGACCGACAGACGGACCGATGGACAGATGGACGGATGCTACAGCCTATGACAACAGATTGTCTGTGCAGGTCCACGTCTTCGTATAGCCCCCATATAACGGTACCTCCCCTATATTCGGTATTTTGATGATTTTAGCGACATTATTTATCGGAATTGTTTCAAATTTGGTATTTGAAGTTCGTAATGGATACTACAGCTTATGAGAGAAAGTTTTCTGGGCAGGTCCACCTCTTCGTTTATTCGGAATATTGATAATTTTACTTACATTATTTACCGATTTTTTAAGTTTCGAGTTTCAATATTGTAATGGCTTCTGACCAAAGTTACCTATGCAGGTCCCTGTCATCGTATAGACCCTAATATAATAGCTACATTCGGTATTTTTAAGATTTTAACAGAATTTTTAACGGATTTGATTGCTTTTGATAATTGCCAAATTCGTTCCAAACGGTGGAACCTCGTTCCAAACACCTTTTTTACTCGTTTTTTTTTACAAAACTTCATACATCATACCAAATTTTCAGACTTTCAGGGTTTTATATATTATTCAAATATTTCCCTTTTCGGAAATGATAATAGAGAAATGTTTACTTTTTCTCCAAAAAACCTTCAAAATGTTTCATTTTAATGTTTATCACGGAGGACATTATTAAAAACATTGCATTGGACCCACATCCAAGTTTTCTGTCTTCCAAGAAACCAACAGTGACATCAATATCAAAGTTCAGAATTTCAGCTCTATCCCTTCACTCGAATACCAAATTTAGTAATATTTCGTACGCATATAAAAAATAATCTACATCTCTCCATCCTAGACTCAAATAGTGTTCCAAAATTGTTACAACATAGTACTTTCGATCAATTATTATTTGGATAACCACAACCAGAACCAACCAGAGACCTCAATATTAAATTTTGTGATTTTCAGCTCTATCCCTTCACCCAATACCCAATTTAATACTCTTCGAACCATTATGGTAAACATTTCCAAAACCACCTCCATATCACAATTCCATATATCAACAAAGACGTCAAAATCAAATTCGAGGATTCCAACCCTATCCCTTCACCCAATACCAATTTAAGTATCATTCAGTACTTTTCATACAAATATAGGATACATTTCCGAAACCACCTACATATCTTAACTACAGACATCTATAACATATTTCAGCTATATGCCTTCACCCAATACCAAGTTTAGTAAAATATAGTACTTTTCATACATATTTCCATAACCAACTCCATATTTCAATTTCATATACCAACAGAACCCTTAATATCAAATTTTTAGAATTACAGTTCTATCCCTTCACCCATCATCAAATTCAGTGCCATTCTGTACTTTTCGTACAATTATAGTACAAATTTTCGAGATCACCTCCATATTTTAACCACAGACATCTATATTAAATTTCAGAATTTCAGCTCTATTCCTTCACCCAATACCAAATTTAGTATTATTAAGTACATTTCGTACAAATACAGTAAACATTTCCTAAAACACGTCCACATCTCAATTCCAGACACCAACAGAGACCTCAATTCAAATTAGAGTATTGCATCCCTATCCCAAATTTACTACTATTCAGAACTTTTCGTACAAATATGGTAAGCTAGCTGAAACATAGGCATTTCGCCGCTCCTTTCGCTTTTATATGCATTCAAAATTTTTTTACACGAACATTTATTTGTTGGTTTAAAAAAAAAATAAGGAAAATAAATTAAAAATTAAAAAAACGTAATTATTGCAATACTTTAATGCGTAAAAAATGGCTCGGTCTATCAACGAGTGAACATGCCAGGAACAGCTGACAATGAGAAAAGGATGAACATGACAAATTTAGTCCGCATACACGAAGGGTTTGTCCTTAGCATTTATTAATTTCATAGCAAATGCCAAACGTGCAGGAAACTGCAATCTTTTGAAGTTGAGTGGCATTTCTGTTGCATTTTGAGAATTTGAGGTAGCAACATACTTCCCCGTAATAATCGTATCCTCAATTAAATTGTTTTTTATACCCTACACCACATAGTGGTAAGGGTATTATGTCTTTGTGCATAACATGGAAAAGGAAGCGAGATAGACCCATAGTTACTTTTGAGGATCTCCATAGAATCACTTCGTGAGTTGATTTATGCATGTCAGTCCGTCTGTCCGTCCGTCCGTCTGTCCATGTATTCTTGTGAACAAAATGCAGGTCGCATTGAGATGAAATTTTGCACAGATCATTTGTTTGGTCCAAGGACGAACCCTATTGAAATTGGAGATAATCGGTCAAAATTTAGATATAGCTCCCATATATATCTTCGTCCGATTTGCCTTTTATTGTGCACCAAACGTGTAATATCAGCCTTAATTGTATGGAATTTTGCGTATACACCCAAATTAGGCCTGAAAATAAGTATGCCAAATTTGATCGAAATCGGGTCAGATATAGCTATAGCTCCCATATATATTGTTCATCCGATTTGTTATTTTTGCCCTCCGCAACCGTAATATGCACTCTGCAACAACAATATTTGGGGAAATATATCAAATACAGCTCAGAAATACATTTGCTAAATTTTATCGAGATCGGTTCCATATATAACTTCGTCCGATTTAACTTTCATTGTGCACCAAACGCCTAATATTTGCCCAAATTCGATGGAATTTGGCACATTGAGTCTAGAAGGTAGTGTGCCAAATTTGGTGAAGATTGGTTCAGATATAGCTATAGCTCCCATATATATTGATCATCCGATTTTTTGTATTTGTAACCCACAGCCATAATATGCACTCCGTAACAACGATATTCAGGGAAATATATCAAATACAGCTCAGAAATATCTTTGCTAAATTTTATCGAGATCGGTTCAGATTTGGATATAGCTCCCATATATATCTTTATCCGATTTCAAATTAATTGTGCACCAAATGGGCAATACAATTCAGAATTTAAAAGATACAAATGCTTCGGCATATTTAGTCCTTTGAACTTTAAATTATAATTATAATCATAGCGTGTATGATTGAATTCTCCCATAAAAACTTTTAATTGTTATGTGGAGCTCTACTATCACAAAGTCGGTTCCGCCCGACTTTTTACATGCTTTGTTTTTTTTTTTACCAAATTTCGTCTCTCTGTCCGAATCAACCTGGAATAGTACATTCGTATCGCTTTGGGTGCATCAAATATGTAAAATCGGCCAAAAATATATACGGTAGCTATATCCAAATCTGAGCCGATTTGAATATTATTTGACAATTTTTTTTACCAAATTAAGTCACATCTGCCTAATTTCATTGGAATTGGACATACGTATCGTGTTTTGTGCATCAAATATATTAAATCGGTCGAGCTATATCCAAATCTTAACCGATTTCTATACAATTTGATCAAATCCCGTAACATATTCCAAATTTAATTGAAATCGAACATACATATCGTGTTTGGTGCATCGAATAAACCAAATCGGTTGAAAATGTATGTAGAAGCTATATCTAAACCTAAACCGATTTCAATATAAATTGGCAAATTTATTTTGGTTCCGAATCCCGTCACGCATTTTAAATTTGGAGACAGCATCTTTAATAGATCAATAGATATGTGCATATAACATCTAAATTTTTGGAGGTACCTCCGATTCTGATGCTTTATCTCCAGTTTTAAGTGGAATTTCAAAAATGTATATAGCCTATGTTACTTTCAGGCGATGTTGTAGTATACTCGGAAATTTTCAGGAATATTTCTGCTGCAGTTTTCAAGTTCATAAATTACAAACAAACCAACAAACATACAAGCATTCTTCTCTTTTATAGATATAGATAATTATTAAAAATGGTGAGGAGGGGTGGCGTTAACAGAAGGAGTATACTGATAAAATATTGGGATGTGTGAAATTTGAAGACAATTGGACTCTTATTTCACATTTTATAAGAGCTTGCATATATTGTCCATTTTAGCACCTGACCTAGCACTTGCAAAAATTTTTGGATAAGCAAAGTTTGCACAAAATCGAATGATCCTTTCTCGTTCTATGAGGTAAATTATTTTCTTTGAGGAGCCCATCTCCGAACTCGATCTATGTTTGACCAGAATATTACGATGTACCAAGTTTGGACCAAATCGGATGCTCCCTTTGAGAGCTATTGTGCGCTCCAACCAGACAGACGGACAGGCGGATATCTCTAGATCGACAAATCAAACTTTAGGATTTCAGCTCTTTTCCTTCACCCAATAACAAATTAAGTGCTATTTAGGACTTTTCGTATAATTTCGTCTCAATTCCAGACACCAACGGAGACCTCATAATCAAATTTGAGGATTCCAGCCCTATCCCTTCACCCAATGCCAAATTTTAATACCATTTAGTATTTTTCACATAAATACACTACACAATTCCAAAACCATCTACATATTTTAACTACAGACGACTTCAAAAGATTTTAGCTATACTCCTTCACTCAATATCAAATTTAATTATACTACTTATTCCTTTCGCACAAATATAGTAAATATTTTCTAAAAGTCGTCCATGTCTTCGAACTAAGAGTGACCCTCAACCAAAATTTCAGGATTCGCCACTGAGATTACCTAGGTAGATTAATGTAAAATCAAATAATGACAGGGGACTCATCAAGAACTCAAAATAGGTGTAAAAAAAAACAGTAAGCAAAGTCTATAGTCGTGCGGGGCCGACCCTTATACCCTACAACACTACAATATGTTAGAAACCCCCCTAATGTCCAAATCCATATTGGAAGATTTCGCTTTTGAAATTAGAAAAAATTTAAAATTAGAATCCTTTTGAAATTAATATTTGGTAGGGACATTCCAATTCATTTACCCAATATTTATGCACTCCGTCGTGCTGTTTGTTGTTGTAGTCGATTTTACAGCTAAATATAATCCAATGGTCACCCAAAATGTTAGAATTCTCCCCTGTCCTTAACTCTCTTCACAGGCGTGTCGATTTGCTTCAATTGTGTGATCGGAAAAAACATTTCTGTTTTTGGTTAATTTGAACCCCTAAATTTTTGCAATCATCCCCAAAAACAAGAAGCTCCTCTGTATCTCCAAATTTAGACTCATCTATATGATTTGCTTGTCTACGATATTTGGCTATATTCGTCAACGAAATCAGCATAACCATGTATAAAATCTGTAAGTTCGGCCGGGCCGAACTTTTCTTACCCTCCACCATTTGGTACAAATTTGGCAATTTCCAAAAAATAAAACCCGTTAAAAATTCTGTTAAAATCTTGAAAATACCGAATGCCTATACGACGACGTGGACCTGCATAGGCAACTTTTGTCATAAGTTATTACAATATTTTAATGCGAAACTTGGAGAAAAATCTGTTTATAATGTAGCTAAGATCATCAAAACACCGAATATAGGGGGTACCGTTATATGGGGGCTGTACGAAGACGTGGACCTGCACAGACAATTTTGTGGCATGGGCTGAAGTATCCATTACGAACTTCACATGCGAAATTTGAAACAATCTCGGTAAATAGTATCGCTAAAATCATAAAAATACCGAATAATGGAGGGGGGGGGGGGGGGGGGGTACGGTATATGGGGGCTATACGAAGACTTGGACCTACATGGCCCATTATCTGTTTTATACTGCAGCATCTATTACGAACTTCAAATGCCAAATTTGAAACAATTCCGGTGAATAATGTCGCTAAAATCATCAAAATACCGAATATCGGGAGGTACCGTTATATGGGGGCTATACGAAGACGTGGACCTACATGGCCCATTTACGAACTTAACCTGCCTACTGGCAAAATATACATGTGTGCAACATTTTAGCCTTCTATCTCAATTTGTTCGAAAGATAGCGTGATTACAACAGACAGACAGACAGACACACAGACAGACAGACGTGGCTAAATCGTCTTAGAATTTTACGCTGATCAAGAATATATATACTTTGTTGGGTCTGACATGAGTATTTCGAGGAGTTACAAACGGTGTGACAAAATTAATATACCCTCCATAGTATGCTGGAGGGTATAAAACGCCAGAAGTTCACCTTTTGTGTATTTCGGATATCTCCTGTAATGCTGGTATTTTTTCACACAAAATTTAGATTTTATGTCAAGAGGGCATTCTGAATTGACAAAATTTGTCAAAATCGGTCAAGTCATTCTTGAGATATAAGCATTCTATCTAACATCCCCAGGGTTCTGCCCAGCCCTAAGCTCTAGCCCCATGCTAACTTCCGCTTTGATTGGTCTATAATTGCGACCTGTAGAGCAACTGCAAAATCAGGATTTTTTTCAATTTTTGGTCCATTTCAACCTCTAAATATTATGCGATCATCTCCAAAAGAAATAGGGTTCTATTCTGACCCTAGCCCACCTCCATTTTCAATTTCGTGAGGATCGGGCCATAATTGCGATCTGTAGAGTGATTACAAATTAATCAAACTCAATCAAACTTACAATATCCCCAACACATAGTGTTATGGCCTGATAATGTCCACAATCTAGGTCTTGTCAGTTGAACACGGGATAGCTATAAGATGAAGTAAAATGGACATATATCAATAAAGAATCCAAGTAGCCATTTTTCTTCTTCTTACCAAAGCATCGGAACTTCTCTCATCCATCCGTAAATGTTTTCTTTTTAGATTTATTTCACAAATTTTCACAAGATCCAACCACGAACATCCAACATGACCTTGTCGCCTCGCATAAAGTGCAAAAACCCTTAGGAATGATGAGTGGAGATAATTCCGCCAATTAAAATCATTGCCCAATATGATCAGGTCTTTCAATTCGCACTCGACTGCGGAAACAATTAGATTCTTCTTCGCATAAATTTATTTGTTTTGCTTTTTCATCTTCTCTGTTTGCCAACTAATAGCTTCATAAATATGAGTAATGTTGAAAGCCACGACGAGCATTGATGATGACGTTAATTTTATTTGATTTTTCATTAAATTCCTGGTAAGACAATACAACTTATTTCCCCAAAAAAAAAGAAGCATCAAAACGCCACAAATGCACTTCTAAACAAATAACAACAGAACCTATTAATTAAACGAAGAAGTTTTGAGTAAACTTTTGAAAAATATTGGCATTTGGTTCAATGCAATTCATTGACTGTGGCTACTCGGGGAACTACTAACAAAAACAAATAAATATTAATGGGGCAACAACAACAATTTGTTTTCATTTTTGTTGGCTCAAAGAGTATTAACCACGGTATTAACAAATAGTTTTAATAATTAGACAAAATCATCATCTCATCAGTACTGGACGTCATGATGTTGTTGAATAAATATGTTTTACTTTTGTTTTAAAGATTGGACTCACAAATGTCTATGCCACTATGGGAATGATTAAAAAACAAGTAAAAAAGCAGTAAGTTCGGCCGGGCCGAATTTTGAATACCCTCCACCATTTGGAACGAACTAGAAAATTTTCAAAAAAAAAAAAAAAAATAAAATCCATTAAAAATTCTTTTAAAATCTTTAAAATATCTAATATAAGAAGGTGCCGATATGTGGGGATATACGATATTGTGGACCTATAAAGACAAATCTATGTCTGCGTGTAAAGTACTCACAAGGAACTCCTTGTGTGGATTTTCAAAATACCGAATATCGCGAGGTATCGTTATATGGGAGCCATACGTTATCGTTAACCTATATAGAGAATTCTCTGTCGGGGGGTAAAGTGCTCACAAAGAACCCCTTGTGTACATAGAACCCCTTGTGTCCAAAGAACCCCTTGCGACCATTCCGTTGAAAAATATGGCTAAAAACATCAAAATACCGAATATCGGGGGTACCGTTATATGAGGGCTATACGATATCGTGGACCTTTATAGATAATTCTCTGCCGAAGTATAAAGTACCCACAAGGAACTACTTGTGTGGATTTTCAGACAATTCCATTGAAAAATGTGGCTAAAATCATCAAAATACCGAATATCGGGGGTACCGTTATATGAGGGCTATACGATATCGTGGACCTTTATAGATAATTCTCTGCCATAGTATAAAGTACCCACAAGGAACTACTTGTGTGGATTTTAAGACAATTCCATTGAAAAATGTGGCTAAAATCATCAAAATACCGAATACCGTGGGGGTACCGTTATATGGGGGCTATACGATATTGTGGACCTATATAGATAATTCTCTGCCGAAGTATAAAGTACCCACAAGGAACTACTTGTGTGGATTTTCAGACAATTCCATTGAAAAATGTGGCTAAAATCATCAAAATACCAAATATCGGGGGTACCGTTATATGGGGGCTATACGATATCGTGGACCGATATAGCCCATCTTCGAACTTGACCTGCCTGCAGACAAAAGAGCGATCTGTGCAAAATTTTAGCTTCCTATCTTGATTCGTTTAGACTGTAGCGTGATTACAACAGACGGACGGAAAGGGCTAAATCGTCTTAGAATTTTACGCTGATCAAGAATATATATAGTTTGTTGGGTCTAAAATGATTATTTCGATGAGTTTCAAACGGAATGACGAACTTAATATACCCTCCATACCTTTTTTGGTGGAGGGTATAATAATGCGTTTCTAGAATAGCCAAAAAGCAACAAAGCTTTTTCCTGTTATTTTAAATTAGCCAGCCCTAATTCCGATGTTATCAAAGACTTAAAATGGTTAGGGCGTAGGGAAAACCACCAAAATCCTATGGGGCGATCCCAATAAGGTTAAAACGAAGAACCTTTTATTACTAGGTAAGAAGAAGATCAGTGGGGTAAAAGGCAAACTTACGGGGCACCTGTTAGTACAAGCTCATCTGTACAAGATAGGATGTGCACAATAAAATTGAAATCGGATGAAGATATATACATTTGGACGAATTCTGAACATTTCAATAGGGTTCATCCTTGGGCCATACAAATTATTTGTGCAATAATTTCATCTCAATTGGACAATAAATAAATACATGCCTACAGGGTTGCCCATATTCGATGGACCTTTGGGTCCTTTGGGCCCATTCCAATCGACGAGGCTTGTCCGCAGGCAATATTCTTTGCGTCAATTGAATTTTGTACGGGAACAAATGCAAATCAATGCGAATAATCCGGTGTAAAGCGGACCGAGCCATGCCCAACTATTATTGGGGACCTCTCAACACTGGCTCGTACGGCAGCGATATTCTCGGCCGATCGCCTTGGTCGACTTTTATATGGCCTCTTCGGCTTAATGGTGTTCTTAGAAGGCGCACTTCTCACATTTTTTAATGTTTTGAAAGCACCTTGAGTTTTCACAATTGACTTCTTCTGTTGAATGTAAATTTCAACTATTTCAGAGCGCTCGCGTGGCGTGTTCATGGTAAAAATCTGCTTGGACTGACGCTTCAAACGCGGTATGTCATTAAGCGATGTGACATCTCTGTCAAAAGTTATGGCGTTGCCAGATGGGTCCGTCGAATATGGGCAACCCTGTGCTTGCCTTCTATCAAAGTTCGGAAAGTTATTCGAATTCTTTATTCTGACAAGGATTAGAAGAATCTCAGAAGAAAAGTGGATTCTACGGGATTGTAAGTTCGGTTTTAGGTTTGGTCTCTCTACGACCCATGCCTTAATGGCTTTTAGTAGCATTTCTGGCAGTGGCTTTGACAGGAAGTACGAAACTATAGCCGTCTTCCTAGATATAGCCAGGGCTTTTGACTCTGTCTGGCACGATGGAATTTTATAAAAATTCCAATCGTTTGGCTGTAGAATGGTCCTTACTTTTCTTAGTGAACGATTCTTTAGATGAAACGTGAATGACTCTCTAGTCGCTAGCCGTTGTTGGCAGGGGTTCTTTTAGATTCCCTCCTTTGTCCGATGTAATGCATCATCTTTTCCTGCGACATCCCGGTTGCTCCCTCTGGCGGCCTTCTCCTTACCTATGCCGATGATGTCCTTCTAGCTTTTCCCGGCCCTCTCGCTAGGTCGGCCAATAGGTGTGCCAACAAGTACCTCGATGCCCTACATCTGTACTTCGTTAGATGACACCTTAAGTTGAATGCAGGGAAATGGTTTCCAACGGCCTTATTTGGGGCCGGGCATTTCAGCCGGCTTTTAAAATAGGCTCGGAGCAAGTTCCTTTCTCGGATAAGGTGAGATAGAGGTAGTATTTCGGGAGAGGTTCGACCATATTCTTCATATAGACTACGCCCTGTCTAGGGCTAAAGTACTTTATTTCGGATACAGTTGATTCTTGAGGATGATGTTAGGCAGACATGTCGTCGCCCATGCCTTCCCCGTTTCGATTGACATTTCGTCCCACCAGATATAAAGGCTAAAGTTGTGAGAAAGAAAAGATGGTTCCTATAGAGACCATTTTTGTAGGTCGATCTACGGTAGGATAGACATATTTATGACGAAGACTGGACTGGCATTCTTAGACAGGTGTCAGTTCATAGATAATAGCATCATTGAGGTTATGTTAGAGTACTGTAAGAATGCCTCCAGCCACCCTATCCTGGCTGAACGAGCTGGGCTTCCTTTACTATGAGGGTCTTCTATTGTTTCATATGTGATTTTTACCCTCAGAGTGTAGTAGCCAATTGTATACACAAATATGTTGTGGCACTTTTTGTTTATGAAAAATAGAAGTTGTATAAAAGCATATTTAACGAAAGAATACTTAGATACAGGGTGAGATGAAAAAACTGCAACCAACTTTAGACTGCTGTCATTTCTAAGCCACTCGTCCGACAGCTGTTAAAACTGTTCCAGTGACAGCTCATTATATTGTGTACAATCGCACAAAAGCATTTGGGTGAGAATTTTCCAGAAAAAAGGTTATTCGTGATGAAATTCAAGCATGATAGGGTGATTTCTTTATATTTGGCTGGAAAACCACAAGTGGCTATCGTTAGAGAACTCTAGCATTTGAATGTGAATAAATCTTTTATCTGGTAGCGTTGCTCGACGTCAAGGAAGTGGACGGAAGAAAACAACAACAGAACAACAGAAATGATTCGAAAAGTAAAGAAGCGACTTGATCGAAACCCGCGTCGCAGTGGCCGAAAAATCCCTCGTGAGCTGAACATATCGCAATATTCCATTCGGCAGATATTGAAAAATGAACTCGGGGTAAAGCCATTGAAATGTCAAAAAGTGCAAGAACTTACACCGCAACCGAAAGAAAATAGACTCAAAAGAGCTAAAGAGTTGCTTTGCTGTGGTGAACTGCTTGCTGCGCTTCGAAAGTGGTGAACTGTCGAATTTGGTTTTCTCCGATGAGAAAATATTTGTTGTCCAGCAGTTTGTAAACAAACAAAAACAAAATTATCGTGTTTACTTGCTAAAGAGGTCAGATGAAAATGTGCACCTTTGGTTGGCCACCAGAACTCAAGCGCCGGCCATGGTGATGGTGTGGGCAGCCATAGCAGCCAATGGTCGCTCTCTGCTCGTATTAATCGACCGTGCTATCAGAATAAATGCCGAATATTATCGCGAAAATATTCTGAAGGGTGTATTAAAGCCTTGGGCATGCAAACATTTTGGCCGCAGACCTTGGACATTCCAACTGGACTCAGCACGCGCCACCTAAAAATTGTTTCAGAATGAGGTTCCTCGCTTCATTTCCAGCGCACAATGACCATTAAAATCTTCCGGGTACCAATCCGTTGGACTATTGTGTCCGGAGAATATTAAAAAACAAGGTTGGCACGAAACAAGTAAAAAAACATTAAGTTCGGCCGTGCCAAACTTTTAATACCCTCCACCTTAGGGTAAAGGAAACATTAGAAGAAATGTGGCAAAAACCATTAAAATGTCGAATATCGGGAGGTACCGTTATATGGGGGCTATACCAAATCGTGGACCCACACATGCAATGTTTCGCCACACGAAGCTAGGACCTATTATGACCTAGAAATACCAATTTTCAGACAAATCCGTGAACAAATGTGGCAAAAATAATCAAAATACCTTTACATGGGGACTATACCAAAACGTGGACCTATGCCTGCAATGTTTTGCCACACGCACACGGACCCTTTATGACCTACAAATTTCAATTTTCAGATAAATCCGTGAAAAAATGTGGCATAAATCATCAAAATACCGAATATCGGGAGGTACCGTTATATGGGGACTATATCAGAACGTGGACCGATATATCTCATTTTATATACCAACCATCCTAGACACAATACAAATTGCTCTGCTAAATTTTGGCACTCTACGTCAAATAATGTGGGATGTATCGTGATTTCAACAGACAGACGGACAGACAAACAGACGGACACGGTTAAATCGACTTAGAATTTTATGCTGATTATGAATATATATACTTTATGGGGTCTACGACGAATATTTAAGGATGTTACAAACGGCATGACAAAGTTAATATACCCTCCTTTCCAAGGTGAAGGGTATAAAAATACCAAAATGTCGATCACCTCAAGCAAGAGCTTCGCCGGGAATGGGCCAAAATACCGCAGAGCAACATTTGGGCAGGGTCTGACGGTTTTATTGCCCTTTTTAAGGCCATAATTTGTGCCAAAGATGACCAATTCAAACAAATCCAAACTTATTCTAAAATTTAATGCTATTTCCGACATTGTTTGCTTTCATTGAATAAAAATGAAAAAAAAAATGTAAAAATTATGGCGTTTGACTTTTTTGCAGTTTTTTTTATCACACCCTGCTCAATGCATGTCCATACTTGTTGTTGCGGTCGTCCTGGCCACATAGTCCAACTGAATTGGTTTTCTAGATTGGCTTTGGCTGCGTAATTTAAAAAAAAAACTAAACAAAAAAACATATTCGTATTTTGATAGGTTCTGATATATCGTTCATGGAACCATAAACAAAAATTCCAGGTGAAGCCTACCAATTTGGTTACGTAAATTTATCCTTGGTGGAAGTTATACAAAAGTTTGGTGGAAGGCCGACCTTAATGCCGTTTTTTTTTTATTTGTTTTAAATTACAACTTAATCCCCCTGATATGAGTATCTTAACAACGTTGTATACAGAATTTTATAAAACATTTAATAATTACTAACAAAACAAGATAACATTTTGAACAAAACAATACATCCCTCCCCTCTCCTTTGGGCTCCTCTTAATATTGGCTAAACAATGTTCAATTATTTTAACAAGTTTTCAAATTGTTTCGCAGTACTCTCGTCGTTCTTAGTCATTCATCATTGGCAGTGAGACAATGACACAAAAAAGCAGCTATAGCTACAAAAACTCTTCCATACATTTATGTCTTTTGATATTGGCAGCTAGAGAATCTGTCTGAATCGTCTGGCCACAAATTATGTTCCAAAATGTGTGTGTGTGTGTAAGTTTTTGTTGGAAATGCGCATGTGCGACGGCGCACATGCTCAATGCGGAATATTTATGAAATATTTCCTATTAACTTGATGGCCTCCTGGCATACATATCAAAGCAGCGTTAACATGATCCTGAGTGGCATCGTCATGAGGAACATCAGTCATCGGCTCAGACATACTGGCAGAGGAACAGACAGACGGACAGACAATAAGCCTAGCAGTCGATTGAAGTTAGTTGGGGTACTTGAATTTTTACCTCAATAGAAATGCCAACAGCATCATCTTCAATTTGAAGCTTTGGCAAAAAGAAAGAGTCTTGGTCCAGTGAATCATTCTCTCACTTCTACTGTAGTGTGGGGGAGAGCAGGGTATGGGTATGTATTGCTGTCTGTCAATCTCTGGGTGGTAAATTCCCATAACTTGAAGTGAGGAGGATAACTCACAATGAAATGTGTGTGTGTGCGTGTGTGTGTGTGGTTTGAACCTTGTATTTTTGCAATTGTTAATGACCTCACAATTATTTTTACTAGGAACAGTCATACACATACGTTCACACATACATATTAGTGACGATGTACATTTGTATGTATGTTTATCATTTCACAGTACCATTGCTGTTAATCATATTTATTTCTTGTTTATTATTTAATTTGTTATTTTATTGTTTCCACTTTTTTCTGTGCTTTGTTTTTATGAAAGAAGCGATTATTATTATTTCATGTCTTGTTGTTGTGATGTTGTTTTTTTTTAGAAGCTTGTTGCCGTACTTACCTGATGATACTGCTTGTTACTTATTTGTTTCCGTTTTTTTCGGGGGGATTTTAATTCTCGTTTTCCCCCCATCGCTTTCGTAGTTGAATCCAAACAACGTCACTTCATTTATAATTGCTCATTGGCATGAATTGGCATTGCTTCCCATTCATGCTTGCCATGGGTGAAAAATCCCACAACCCATTGGCGGGTTTTTACCTCCAAAAATCTTCAGATGCAATATTGACAAATTATGCTACAACAATAATGTTTAAGTGCCATCATCACCTTTTGACAACCAGCCAAACATCTAAGGTATTAACGCAACATGTGTGTTTTCATGCCAGCAAACTTCAAACAATTTTCGAAATGTTATTGTGGTACCCTACATAACCACAGCCACATCTCAGAAACCAGTAAAGAAAGTCTTAAAGTCGGGCGGGGCCGACTTTATGATACCCTACACCACTTTGCTAATTTAGTAGAGCTCCACAGAACAATTAAAAGTTTTTATGGAAGAATTCAATCATACACGCTATGATTATAATTATAATTTAAAGTTCAAAGGACCAAATATGTCGAAGCATTTGTATCTCTCAAATTTGGATTGTATTGCCCATTTGGTGCACAATTAATTTGAAATCCAAATCTGAATCGATCTCGGTAAAATTTGGCAAAAATATTTCTGAGCTGTATTTGATATATTTCCCTGAATATCGTTGTTACGGAGTGCATATTACGGCTGTGGGTAACAATTTGGTTGAACAAAATATATATGGGAGCTATAGCTATATCTGAACCGATCTTCACCAAATTTGACATACTACCTTCTAGACTCAATTCGGTCATAAGTGCCAAATTCCATCCAATTTGGACAAATATTAGACGTTTGGTGCACAATAAAAGGTAAATCGGACGAAGTTATATATGGGAGCTATATCCAAATCTGAATCGATCTCGATAAAATTTAGCAAAGGTATTTCTGAGCCGTATTTGATATATTTCCCCAAATATTGTTGTTACAGAGTGTATATTACGGCTGGAGAGGACAACAAGTAAAAAAACATTAAGTTCGGCCGGGCCAAACTTTTAATACCCTCCACCCTAGGGTAAAAGAACATTAGAAGAAATGTGGCAAAAAACATTAAAATGCCGAATATCGGGAGGTACCGTTATATAGGGGCTACACCAACACGTGCACCTATAATTACAATGTTTCGCCACACGAACTAGGACCCATTATGACCCACAAATACCAACTTTTACACAAATCAGTGAAAAAATGTGGCATAAATCATCAAAATACCGAATATCGGGAGGTACCGTTATATGGGGACTATACCAGAACGTGGACCTATACACGCAATGTTTTGCCACACGCTCAGGGACCCGTTGTGACCTACAAATACCAATTTTCAGACAAATCCGTGAAAAAATGTGGCATAAATCATCAAAATACCGAATATCGGTAGGTACCGTTATATGGGGGCTATACCAAAACGTGGACCTATACATGCAATGTTTTGCCACACGGTCAGGGACCCGTCATGACTTACAAATACCAATTTTCAGATAAATCCGTGAAAAAATGTGGCATAAATCATCAAAATACCGAATATTGGGAGGTACTGTTATATGGGGACTATACCAGAACGTGGACCGATATATCTCATTTTCAATACCAACCATCCTAGGGACAATACACACACTTGTGCCAAATTTCAAAGGTCTACGTCAAATAATGTGGGCTGTATCGTGATTTCAACAGACAGACAGACGGACAGACAGACAGACGGACAGACAGACAGACAGACGGACATCGCTAAATCGTCTTAGAATTTTATGCTGATTATGAATATATATACTTTATGGGGTCTACGACGAATATTTAGAGGTGTTACAAACGGAATGACAAAGTTCATATACCCTCCTACCCATGGTGGAGGGTATAAAAATAACAAATCGGATGAACAATATATATGGGAGCTATAACTGTATCTGGACCGATTTCGATCAAATTTGGCATACGTATTTGCAAGCTTAATTTGGTTGTATGTGCAAAATTCCATACTATTCGGACTGATATTACACGTTTGGTGCACAATAAAAGGCAAATCGGACGAAGAAATGTATGGGAGCTATATCTAAATTTTTACCGATTATTTCCAATTTCAATAGGGTTTGTCCTTGGGTATAACAAATGATTTGTGCAAAATTTCATCTGGATCGGGCAATAAATGCGAACTGTACTTTGTTCACAAAAATACATGGACGGACGGACGGACAGACAGACATTTATAAAACGACTCAGAATGTGATTCTATGCAGATCATCAAAAGAAACTATGGGTCTATCTCGTTTCCTTTTACCTATTACAAACAAATGCACAAAGACATAATACCCTGACCAGCTTGTGGTGTAGGGTATAATTATAAAATGTGGCGTTTCACTTTGTTGCAGATTTTTTATCTCATCCTGTAATGGCACCCCCCAATATTCGGTATTTTGATGATTTTAGGCAAATTTTTCAACAGAATTGTCTGATTTTCTACCAAGGAGTTATTCGTTGATACTTTTTCCCCCGAAAGAGATATGTCTATATAGGTCCACGATATCGTATATCTCCCATATAACGCTACCCCCGATATTCGGTATTTGGATGATTTTAGGAACATTATTCACCGGAATTGTTTCAAATTTCGTATTTGGAGTAATGGGTAATGGGTACTAGAGCTTATGACAAAAAATTGTCTATGCATTGTCGAGGTCTTCGTATATCCCCCATATATTGATACCTCCTTATATTCCGCATTTTGATTATTTTAGCGACATCATTCACCGGAATCGTTTCAAATTTCATATTTAAAGTTCCTAAGGGGTACTACAGCCTGTGGCAGAAAGGACAAAGTCTTCGTATAGCTCCATATATGGGTACCTCCCAATATTCGGTATTTTGATGATTTTAGCCACATTTCGGTACGGATTTTTATACCCTCCACCAAAAAAAGTATGGAGGGTATATTAAGTTCGTCATTCCGTTTGTAACTCATCGAAATAATCATTTTAGACCCAACAAAGTATATATATTCTTGATCAGCGTAAAATTCTAAGACGATTTAGCCCTGTCCGTCCGTCTGTTGTAATCACGCTACAGTCTAAACGAATTAAGATAGGAAGCTAAAATTTTGCACAGATCTCTCTTTTGTCTACAGGCAGGTCCAGTTCGAAGATGGGCTATATCGGTCCACGATATCGTATAGCCCCCATATAACGGTACCCCCGACATTCGGTATTTTGATGATGTTAGCCACATTTTTCAATGGAATTGTTTGAAAATCCACACAAGTAGTTCCTTGTGGGTACTTTATACCTCGGCAGAGAATTATCTATATAGGTCCACAATATCGTATAGCCTCCATATAACGGTACCCCCCGGTATTCGGCATTTTGTAGATTTTAGCTACATTTTTCAATGGAATTGTCTGAAAATCCACAAAAGGAGTCACTTGTGAGCATTTTACCCCCTCAAAAAGAATTGTTTATATAGGTCCACGATATCATATATCCCCCGTATAACTGTACGCCCCGATATTCGGTATTTTGATGTTAGCCACATTTTTCAATGGAATTGTCTTAAAATCCACACAAGTAGTTCCTTGCGAGTACTTTACCCCCTGAGAGAGAATTGTCTATACAGGTCCACGATATCGTATAGCCCCCATATAACGGTACCCCCACGGTATTTGGTATTTTGATGATTTTAGCCACATTTTTCAATGGAATTATCTGAAATTCCACAAAAGGAGTCCCTTGTGGGCATTTTACCCCCTCAAAAAGAATTGTCTATATAGGTCTACGATATCGTATGGCCCCCATATAACGGTACCCCCGATATTCGGTGTTTTGATGATTTTAGCCATATTTTCCTATGGTATTGTCTGAAAATCCACACAAGGAGTTCTTTGTGAGCACTTTAACCCCTGAAAAGTGATTGTCTATATAGGTCCACAATATCGTATATCCCCCCATAAAGCACGTTCTGATATTAAAAGATTTTAACAGAATTTTTAATGGATTTTATTTTTTGAAAATTTTCTAATTCGTTCCAAATTCAAAGTTCGGCCTGCCCGAACTTACTGCTTTTTTACTTGTTTTTTTCAAATTTCGTATTTGAATATTGTCATGGCCTATGTCAAAAGTTGCCTATGCACGTCCACGTCTTCGTATAGACCCCAAGAAACGATTTTTTTTCTTTTTTTCGTTGCATATTGTGGAAAATTGAACTATTTTTTTCCCAAACGTTGGAGAGCATAAAAGATTCTACCTTTCCGAACGAAATGACCTTTTTTACTAGCATTAACTTGTTTGCTTTTTATTTTCATATCAATATTTGTTTCTTTTTTTTACTCAAACAAAAAATGCAAACATTTTCGTCATTCCAAAATATTTTCCGATTTTTTTTTTTTTGCCAATTATTGGTTGATGTCTTCTTCTGCTGCTGCAGATGATGATGATGTTCATTGATCACAATTGGCGTCGTCATCACCGATGATATCTTCATCAATCGAGGCAATAAATATCTTGGCGCAGCATAAAAATGATTGATTTGAGGCGTAGAGAGCATCAAATTGTTGTTGTGACACTCCAAAAAACATAATTGTCTGGAAGGAAGTAATTATTTTTTTTTTCATTTTCAGGAAATACAAAATAAACACCCTACAGACTCTATTCAAGAATAAATTGACATCAAAACAAACTTGTGAGAATACATTTTAAGAAGCTTCTTTAATTCCTCGTTAGTGTTGAGAAAAAGAGGGGAATTAAATCACAGAAAAAAACCCAATAATAATGAGGCATCGAAGAACGATTAGAAATAAAATAATTACCAATCAATGACACATTGACTTGAAGTGAATGGTAGAATAATTATGTGTGACTTCAGCTAACCCAAAACCAGGAAGATCATCGGAATATGATGATATGAGGTTAATTAGATTGCAGATAAAATAATGGCAAACAGAACAGTACAACATCCGCTCCACAGGGTACGAATTTCCATCCTAGTGTAGAGGTAGTAGGTCAATAGTTTAAGACACCTTAAAACATTTAGCATTTTCGGGCAAACATTTTTAAATTTTATAATAAGACCAGTAGAACTCGGTGCGCTTCGCTACCCCTTTCGATTATATATGCAAAATATTATGTACGAATATTTGACGGTTTAAAAAAAAAATAAATGAAACAAATTCAAAAATCTAAAAATAACAAGTACAAAAGTATCGGTCGGTTTTGCCGACAGATCTATGTTCGTTATGATTATTCAAATGTTAAACCCCTTATGGAGTTGGTTCCGAAGGAATTGAACAATATTGGTCATTTCATTCGGACCTAAATGAATATGATATAAATATTGCGACGTGTTAGGTTTGGACTGTGTTGTGTTAATGGAAATTTTGGGATGTACCAAGTCTTGAATAGAATCGGATGTCAATTTCGCTTTTTATGAGCTTCATGGATATTCAAAATGTTGGGCCTTTGTGGGGGGAGGTACCAGAAGCAGTGGACCATCTTCACATCGGATCTTTTGTTAGTGGAAATAATGAGATGTGTGAAATATAAAGAGAACCTGATGCTTATTTCGGATTTTATAAACGTTTTGGTTATTTAAAACATTGACCCTTTGTGGGGGAGGTAGCAGGAGAAATGGTCCGATCTCTACCTTTTTTGAACAGATCCTGTGTTGATAGAAATATTCAGATGTGCCAAGTCTAAATGGAATTCGATGTTAATTTCGCGATTTATGAGCCTAATGGATATTCAAAATTTCGACCTTTTGTGGGGGAGGTACCAGAAGGAGTGGACCGATATATTCCATATTAACACCAGACCATGGGTTAATATAAATATTGGGATGTGTGAAATTTGAAGACAATCGGACTCTTACATCACATTTTATGAGATGTAAATTTTGACCCTTTGTGGGGGAGGAGTGGACCGAAATTGTCCATTTTCACACCTGACTGACGCAAATATTAGGATTTGCAAAGTTTGAGCAAAATCGGATTATAGTATCTCTTTCTGTGCAAAAAAATATATTTTTTGAAAATTTCCACCTTTTGTGGGGGAGGTAACAGAAGGAGTGGACCAATATATTTCATCTTAACACCAGATCTTGGGTTAGCATAAATATTGGGATGTGTGAAATTTTGAGACAATCGGATTCTTACATTACATTTCACAAGACTTATAATTATTCAAAATGTTTACCCTTTGTGGGGGAGGTACTTAATGGAGTGGACCGATACTATCCAATTTTGCACAAAAAATATTTTTTTTTTTGTTTTTTTTTTTTTTTTTTCTTTTTAATGTCGACCTCGTGTGGGTAGATCGACTCCAAATGTTCTGAAACGGATTTGGTCCAAAGAGATATATACCCTCTGTAGACATATGGCTGAGGGTATAACAATTCTTGTAATACTCTAATGCGTAATAAATAAATAGCTCGGTCTACAAACGCGTGAACATGTCAGGAACAGCTGACCATAAGAAAAGCAGGAACGTGCAAAATTAGTTCGCATACACGAAGGGTTTGTCCAACGTATTAGTATCCGGAGATTTTGGTGGCCATTGTGTGCTGGAAATGAAGCGAGGAACCTCATTTTGTAACCATTCTTGGCTGGCGCGTGCTGAGGGCGATGGTGCTGAGTCCTGTTGGAATGTCCAATGTATGCGGCCAAAATGTTTGCATGCCCAAGGCTTTAATACACCCTACAGAATATTTTCGCGATAATATTCGGCATTTATTCTGATGCCCCGCTCGATTAATACGAGCGGAGAGCGACCATTGGCTGTCATGGCTGCCCACACCATCACCACGGCCGACGCTTGAGTTCTGGTGGCCAACCGAAGGTGCACATTTTCAGCTGACCTCTTTGGCAAATTAAAAACAATCATTTTTACAAACTGCTGGACAACGAATGTTTTCTCATCGGAGAAAGCCAAATTCGGCGGCCAAGCGAAGCAACTCTTTCGCTCTTTCGAGTCTATTTTCTTTCTGTTGCGGTGTAAGTTCTTGCTCTTTTTGGAATTTCAATGGCTTTACCCCGAGCTTATTTTTCAATATTTGTTGTATGTTGCGATATATTCAGCTCACAAGCCATTTTTCGGATACTGCGACGAGGGTTTCGATCAAGACGCTTCTTTACTTTTCGAACCATTTCTGCTGATGTTGCTGTTTTCTTCCGTCCACTTCCTTGACGTCAGGTTACGCTACCGTATCATGGTAACGAGCGATGGTGCGAGACACAAAAGATTTATTCACATTTAAATGCTGGAGTGCTCTAACGATAGCCACTTGTGGTTTTCCAGTCAAATATAAAGAAATCACACTATCACGCTTGAATTCCATCACGAATAACTTTTTTTCTGGAAAATGCTCACCAAAATGCTTTTGTATGCTTGTCAACAATATAATGAGCTGTCACTGGAATATTTTTAACAGCTGTCGGACAAGTGGGTTAGAAATGACAGCAGTCTGAAATTGGTTGCAGTTTTTTCATATCACATCTAATCTCCTCAGTGAAGCTACAATAAAATTTGGACAAATTAAAAAATCATTCTTTAAGGTATTGAAGATCATTTCATTAAAAATTCATTTTAAAAAATGCACTTTAGAAAAATTGTTCTATTTTCAAAATAATTATCTTTTCCATTTAACACCTTAATGACAAATAAATAGACTTTCAAAGCAGATCAATGATCATCATCTGTTCACACCACAGTGCCGAAGTGGTCAATTCGAGCAAATTACTTTACGATTTAAAATAAAATTAAAGTGTTGAAAAGTTTTTTTTTTTTGTTTTTGCTTTATCACGGAATTCCTGAAACCCATAAATGAACCACACTTTCCTCTGCCCCTTGCAGCTAGGTAGGATTTTATGACAAATGAACATCATCTAATGAACATCTAGCTGGCCCGGTCTCACAGTTTCAAATTGATACTGGGAAAAAGATCGTAAAAAATTTTACAATATTCTCATTTTCCTATCTATCGTCCAAATGGACAATAAAAGTGCAAACACACAAACATAGGCTATGGCAAGCATGAATTCAATTAAACCCTAAAATAGAATTCCTTAAAGGTATTATTTTCTATTTTCTTTTTTGTTTTAAAGAAATAAAGACCTGTAACGATGATTGGTGCAATAAAAGTTTTTTTGTTAATGCTCGCACTTGCCACAACCACATATGTGTTCAGGTGGTTTGTCAAACATCATCACTATCGCCAACACCACCATCACCACCACCATTGATGACCACTCTTTTAATTGTCTCTAAAACCCATTTTTAACTGCCACACTTTAATGATGGGCGCTATTTAGATGCCGCACACACAAAAACACTCCGAACCGTGGAATATAGTTTATCATAGGACAAGATCTATTGTGGCTTATTTAGCTAACCAAAACAGGACAATATGAACTACAATAACAATCTCGGAGGTCTTCTGTTCATGGAAACCATTCATAGTGAAGTGAAGTCGTTTTGAGAAATCAAAACCCCAATATGGGGAATAAGCATCAGAAGGTCCTTCATAGTAGGAACACTCATGATAGAATCTACATTGATACCAAGTAAAAAAGCAACTAAGTTCGGCAGAGCCGAACTTTTAAAAAACTTCCACCATTTGGAAAGAGCTGGAAAAATACCGTTTAAATGAAAACCATTATATAGAGGTTATACGAAGACAAGGACCTGAATACGCTATTGTCAAAGACTGTAGTACCCATTAGGACCTTTAGGACCATTATGAAATACGGAATTTAAAACAATTCCGTTGAATAATGTCTCTAATATCATCAAATTACCAAAAAAAAGAGGTATCGTTATATGTGGGGTATACGAAGACGGGGACCTGCTAGGATAATTGTCTGTTATAGGTTAAAGTATCAATTACGAATTTCAAATACGATATATGAAACAATTCCGGTGAATAACGTCGCTAAAATCATAAAAAATATAGAATATCGGAAGGTATCGATATATGGTTGCTATACGAAGACGTGGACCTGCATACGCAATGTTTTGTCAGAGGCTGTAGTACCCATTATGAGCTTTCAATTTTAAATAATTCCGGGATCTCTAATACCGAATATTGGGAGGAACCGTTATATAAGGGCTATACGAAGACGTGAACCTGTCTAAGTAATTTTTATACCCTCCACCATTGTATGGAGGGTATATTAAGTTTGTCCTTCCGTTTGTAACACCTCGAAATAAACATTTTAGACCCCACAAACTATATATATTCTTGATCAGCATACAATTCTATGTCGATTTAACAATGTCCGTCTGTCTGTGGAAATCACTCTAGCTTCCGAACGAAATGAAGTAAGTTGATAAAAATTTACTCAAATGTGTATTATGTCTACAGGACTTTTGGTATTGAAAATGGGCCATGGTAAGTTTACGTTTTGGTATAGCCCACATATAACGGTACCTCCCGATATTCGGTATTTTGATGATTTTAACTACATTATTCGCCGATTTTTATACCCTACACCACAAAGTGGTCAGGGTATTATGTCTTTGTGCATTTGTTTGTAACAGGCAAAAGGAAACGAGATAGACCCATAGTTCCTTTTGATGATCTGCATAGAATCACATTCTGAGTCGATTTATGCATGTCCGTCCGTCCGTCTGTCTGTCCGTCTGTCCATGTATTTTTGTAAACAAAGTACAGATCACATTTATTGTCCGATTGAGATGAAATTTTCCAAACAACCTATTGAAATTAGAGATAATCGGTAAAAATTTATATATCTTCGTCCGATTTGCCTTTTATTGTACACCAAATGTGTAATATCAGCCCGAATTGTATGGAATTTTGCACATACAACCAAATTAGGCCTGAAAATAAGTATATCTATATCTATAAAAGAGGAAAATGTTTGTTTGTAATTTATGGACTTGAAAACCGCTGAATAGATTTTCCTGAAAATTTCCATATATACTGCAACATCGCCTGAAAGTAACATAGGCTATATACATTTTTGAATTTCCACTTGGAACTGGAGATATAGCATCAGAATCGGAGGTACCTCCCAAAAATTTAGTTTTTATATGCACATATCTATTGATTGGTTGAAGATACAGTCTCCAAATTTGGAATACGTAACGGAATTTGGAACAAAAATAAGTTTGCCAAATTATATTGTAATCGGTTCAGATTTGGATATAGCTCCCATATACATTTTCGGCCGATTTCATGTATTTGGTGGACCAAACACGACATGTATTTCAATTGTAATGAAATTTAAAATAAGTAACGGAATTGGGAGCCAAAATGAATTTGTCAAATTAAATTGAAATCGGTTCAGATTTGGATATAGCTCCCATATATATTTTCCGCCGATTTCACATATTTGATGCACAAAACACGATACGTATTTCCGATTCCAACGAAATTCGGCATGAGTGGCTAAATTTGGTACAAAAATAAATTTGACAAATTATATTCAAATACGCTCAGATGTGATTATAGCTCCCAAATATATACTCAGCCGATTTCACATATTTGATGCACCCAAAGCGAGAGAGACAAAATCTGGCACCAGCAAAAATTGCCAAATTATATTGAAATCAGTTGAGGTTTGGATATAGCTAACATATATATTTCGGCCGATTTCATACATATTATGCACCAAACACGATATATATGACCGATTCCAATGAAATTCAGAATGTGTGGTGGAATTTGGTTATAATGATAAATGTGATAAATTAATTGGAAATTAGTTAAGATTTGGATATAGCTCCCATATATATATTCTCGGCCGATTTCACATATTTGACGCACCAATTTCAATGAATTATGAAAGGTGTGGCGGAGTTTTGTGTAAAAGTATTTTTTTTAAATTATATTTAAATCGGATCAGATTGGGATATGATTTTAATAAGAACCATTGACCCACAACGCCTTAGGCTAACACTAAAAAACAACACAGCAATTTATTTGAAATACGCTTATTACGGCGAAGTATGTTGCTATCTCGAATTCACTAATTGCGATAGAAAAACCACTCTACTTAAAAAAATTGCAGTTTCCTGCACGCTTGGTATTTGCTATGAAATAAATAAATCCAAAGTACAAACCCTTCGTGTATGCATGTCATGTTACTGCTTTTGTAACGATTTTGTTTATTAACGCATTAAATTAGTGCAATATTTTTTTTTAATTTTTAAATTTGTTTTTCTTTATCCAACATATATTGGTAAATAAAATTTTGAATGCATATAAAATCAAAAGGGGTAGCGAAGCGCACCGGGTTCAGCTAGTATATATATATTTTTCATCCGATTTGATATTTTTGTCCTCCGCAGCCGTAATATGCACTCTGTAACAACAATATTTGGGTAAATATAGCAAATACAGCTCAGAAATACATTTGCTAAATTTTATCGAGATCGGTTCAGATTTGGATATAGCTCCCAAACGTCTAATATTTGTCCAAATGGGATGGAATATGGCACTTACGACCGAATTGAATCTAGAAGCTAGTTCGGCCCGGCCGAGCTTACAGCTTTTTTACTTGTTATTACTTTAAAGTGTTTTAAAGTCACAAGTTTCCATAAAAATACAATTTCACTTCCAAAAACAAAAGTGGTTTCAAACCGAAAAAAACCGATTTAGTTTTTCTGTAGAAGCTAAATAAAAAAATTAAAATCACATTCGTACCGAATTCGTCCCTGTGACACGCCTGTATAACTCTTATAAAATGTGAAAAAGCATCTGATTCGTTTTAAACTTCGCCCTACTAAACTTCGCCTCTACTATCAAAAGAACTGGTGTGAAGATGATACATATCGACCCGACCACTTCTGGTATCACCCACACAAAGTGTAACAATTGTCAGGATTTATACATTTATATCAAACATAGGTCAGATACGAAATTGACAATATTTGCCCACATAAAGGGTCAACAGTTTCAACAATCATAACACAAGGCTGCAAGTATACATATGTCGGCAAAGCTGACTGATACTATTTACCTTCTTGAAGAGGTATTTGGGTATTAGCTCAATATTGGATTAATGAGAATTTTGGCATAAAAAATTAAAAGGAATTCTATTTAAATCCCAATTAAAAGCATTCTTAAAAATAATTTTTTTCCGAAAAAAAACACCACTTCTTCCGCCTTTAATGCCGCTTGGTTACATTTCCAAAACATGGAGAATTATTTGTAAACAATTGATTCAATTCGAATAAATTCAAATATGTCGAAAAGAACGTTGCCAATATACCGAAAATCAGCACACCCATTGACAGAGACAGGTCGCACTGGAATCGATTGAATGTGTACACGGTGCGCAGCCAACATATCTCCCACATTGCGGCCAGTGTACGTCTCGAACTGCGATCAAAATGTGGTGGTGGTCCATCCATTGGTTCATAATTCAAATCCAATGGTAGGCTGCCGTAAGCTGCTTCGGTGGCTATTCTTTGATGGCAACGTTCCAATTGCACCATTCTTCTGTACAGCAAGGGTGGCAATATAAAGACCAATGGGCCGGTTATTGTGCCACCAACAATATCCATTAGGGCATCAAAACTCGGTAGGAATTCGGATATTATTACTTGCAGTGCCACCACTGAGGTGCGTACGGCAACGCGCTTCAACGAGAAATCTAGAGAGCAAATAAAGCTAATAGTTTTCATTTTAAATTCTCTAAATGAGTTCGAGATTCTCTTACTTTCTGAAATCTTAAAGAAATTCTCCAATTGCAAAAATAATGCCGCACTGGCAGCCGTTGTAGAGAAACATAACTGCAAAGCCATCAGCACCAGTAAGATGTAAAGGGGCACACTGCTGGGCAAGGTTTCCAAGAGATTTTCCGCAATCATAGTTCCAAATTTGTAGGCAGCAATGACGGAGCCAATTATCGCCATGGAGCAGGTAACTAGAAATTAAAATATAGGAATGTAAGTATTGGATAAAATAGGAAAAAATGTAAGTTTGGATAAATGTTGGCAAAAGCGATTATCCCTTGACATGACCTACGACAAAACAAGCAACATCAACAACTGAAATCACTATATACAGGGTGAAATAAAAAAGCTGCAACAAAGTCAAACCCATATTTTTTTACATTTTTTTAAATTTTATTGAATGAAACCAAAGAATGTCGGAAATAGAATCAAATTTTAGAATAAGTTTAGATTTGTTCGAATTGGTAACCTTTGGCACGAATTATGGCCTTTAACCGGCCAATAAAAGCGTCACACGCAGCTCAAATTTCCGGCGAAGCGCTTGCTTGAAGTGATCGACACTTTGGTATTTTTTAGTGCCAACCTTGCTTTCCAAAATTCTCCAGACACAATAGTCCAACGGATTGGAATCCGTAGATTTTAGTGGGATTAACCATTCTTGGGTGGTTCGTGCTGAATCATGTCCAAGGTCTGCGACCAAAATGTTTGTGGGCCCAAGGCATTTATTCTGATGCTACGGTCGTTTAATACGAGCGAAGAGCGACTATCGGCTGTTATGGCGGCCCACACCATCACCATGGCTTGCGGTTGAGTTCTGGTGGCCAACCGAAGGTGCACATTTTCAGCTGACCTCTTTGGCAAGTAAACACGATCATTTTGTTTGTTTACAAACTGCTGGACTATGAATTTTTTCTCATCGGAGAAAACCAAATTCGGCAATTCACCACTTTCGGCCAAGCGAAGCAACTCTTTAGCTCCTTTGAGTCTATTTTCCTTCTGTTGCGGTGTAAGTTGTTGGACTTTTTCAATATTTACCGAATGGAATATTGCGATATGTTCAGCTCACGAGTCATTTTTTGGCCACTACGACGCGAGTTTCGATCAAGTCGCTCCTTTACTTTTCGAACCATTTCTGCTGATGTTGCTGTTTTCTTCCGTTCACTTTCTTGACGTCGGGCTACGCTACCAGTATCACGGTAACGAGTAATGGAACGAGACACAAAAAAATTTATTCACATTTATATGCTGGAGTGCTCTAACGATAGCCACTTGTGGTTTTCCAGCCAAATATAAAGAAATCGCACTATCACGCTTGAATTCCATCACGAATAACTTTTTTTCTGGAAAATGTTCACCAAAATGCTTTTGTACGCTTGTAAAAAATATAATGAGCTGTCACTGGAATAATTTTAACAGCTGTCGGATGAGTGGCTTAGAGATGACAACAGTCTGAAGTTGGTTGCAGTTTTTTCCATCTCACCCTGTATGAAATTAAAAACACTCCAGACTTAAACAATTAAAATATTAAATGTAAGAAAAACGATCGAATTTCATCAGCATGGCCGGCATATACGTATACCCTACAACACTATGTGTTGGGGGTATTATAAGTTTGATTGGACCAAAAATTATGTAACACCTCGAAATATTGGTTTCCCACATAGCAAAGTATATATGGATCTTCCTATCTCGCCGAGCTGAGTCGATCTAGCTATGTATGACCGTCCGTCCGTCTGTTCATGTTAATTTGTAATCACTCTACAGGTCGCAATTATGGCCCGATCTTCACGAAATTTGAATGGAGGTGGGGCTAGGGTGAGAATAGAACCCTATTTCTTTTGGAGATGATCGCATAATATTTAGGGGTTGAAATTGACCAAAAACTGCAAAAATTCTGATTTTGCAGTTGCTCTACAGGTCGCAATTATAGACCAATCAAAGCGGAAGTTAACATGGGGCTAGAGCTTAGGGCTGGGCAGAAGCCTTCCAATTTTGATGGTCATCGGGGAATATTTAGTGGATGAAATAGACCATAACATTTGTGTTATATAAAAGCCAATTTTCTATTAATCGCGAATATTTTTAATCCCACCGAAATCACAAATAGACGAACAGGTTAACTCTGACCGTTACGTAGATGCCGATAGTAAATATATCGGATGTCTATAGCGAAATATATACAATGTATATATAGAAAGGAAGGGGATATTAGCTACAATGCTTATATCTCAAGAATGACTGGACCGATTTTGACAAATTTTGTCAATTCAGAACGCCTCTTGGCACAAAGGAATTAAATCTAAAAAATCGCATAAAAATATACCAATAATGATGTTAACATAGATTTTGTGACATATTTTTATTTTTTCGTATTTTTTATCGCATGCGATTTTTTAATTTGACTTATAATATTTTGTAATATTTTTTCACCCTGCAACACAGGTTGGGGTAGGGTGGGGCTCAGAAGGGCTAGGCCTATTGTTTTCAAAGATATCCGCAATATATTAGGGATTGAAATGGACCAACAACTGAATTTTTTCCTGATTTTACAGCCGTTATAAAAGTCACAAATAGAAACCAAAAGACACGAAATCTCTCATAAAGATAGAGTTTACGACAGCGGGTAAAATGGACCACTAATTTTGTGTAAAAAATACCAGCATTACTTACATATCCGAAATACACAAAAGGCGAAGTTTTGGCTTTTTTATGCTGATTTCGTTGACGAATATAACCAAATATCGTAGACAAGCAAATCATATAGATGAGTCTTAATTTTGAGATACAGAGGGCCTTCTTGCTTTTGAAGATGATTTCAAAATATTTAGGGGTTCAAATTAACCAAAAACAGAAATGTTTTTCCAATCACACAATTGAAGCCAATCGACATGCCTGTGAAGAAAGTTAAGGACACGGTCTTCCGTCTTCTAGCTTTTTGGATAACCATTGGATTATATTTAGCTGTAAAATGGACTACAACAACTAACAGCACGACGGAGTGTATAAATATTGGGCAATCCTAATTTCAAAAGCGAAATCTTCCAATATGGATTTGGACATATTGTAACATATTGTAGTGTTGTAGGGTATCACATAGTCGGCCCCGCACGACTATAGTCTTTGCTTACTTGTTATATATAGATATTTAAACTGGGGACATAAGGTCCAAAAATCCCTCTCAGTTCTTATTGTACTTTTATACCCTCCACATTTCTACGGACGGTACATTAGCTTTTTCATTCATTCAAAATACCAATATTCGGTATTTTGATGATTTTAGCGTCTTAATTCGCCCGAATTGTTTCAAATTTCATATTCGAAGTTTTTAATGGGTACTACAGTCAATGCCTAAACATTTCCACGTCTTCGTATAGCCCACATATAACGGTACCTCCCGTTATTCGGTATTTGTATTCGAAATTTGTAATGGGTATTAGAGCCTAAGCCTAAAAATTACGTATGCAGGTCCACGTCCTTGTATAACCGCCATATAAGAGTACCTTCCGATATTCGGTATTTTGATGAGTTTAGCGACATTATTTACCGGAATTGTTTTAAATTTCATATTCGAAATTTGTAATGGGTACTACAGTCAATGCCTAAAAATTTTGTTTGCAGGTCCACTTCTTAGTTTAGCCCCCATATAACGGTACCTCCCAATATTCGATATTTTGATGATTTTAGCGACATTATTTGCCAGAATTGTTTCAAATTTCGTATTTGAAGATCTTAAAGGGTACTACAGCCTATGATAAAAAAAATACTTATGCAGGCCCACGTCTTCGTATAGCCACCGAATAAAGTTGTAGCGTTATTTTTCGTAATTTTTTGAAATGTTTCAAGTTCCTTCCAAATCGTGGAGGGAATTAAAAGTTCGGTCCGGCCGACCTTTGCTGTTTTATTACTTTTTTATAAACTCACTTGATATTCCACTGAATGCCGCCCAGGCGACTTGATGTTTTTGTTGCATATCAATCTGAAGAGTCAAAAGCATGGGATGGATATCGAACTGGAATGCCAAAATGCTGTAGCCACTTAGAATGGTTAAAAACGGTGGCAATTCTGTGATGAACAAAACCAAATTCAATAAAAAAAATCCCCAAAAATAAGATCCTTTAAGACATACCCAGACTAACTCCTTCAAAGGGTTTGCCAATTGGCTTGGCCGCAAACAGACAGAACCACATGAGAGTCACAATGATGATCATGACACAAACGGATAAAATGGCCAATCCTCTAAAAAATAAATAAATAATATTAAAATAAAATAATTGAAGAAATAATTGGCAACCCACCTCATGTGCTTGGGACTGCCCAGCCAAACCAATGGACTTATGAACACCCCCACAATAATGGTCCAGTAACAAAATGAGAAATGAAATTCCCCATTGGTAATGCGATCTCCCACCAATTCAAGATTCTGGGCAGCCATAACAATATTGGGAATACCGGCAGCAAAGATGCTCACATCCAGGAGAATGGTAACGAAGAAACCACAATAACGACCGTAGGCCAGATTCGCAATGGCAGCATAGGGATATCTTTAAAGGTAGATAAATAATACAAAGAGATTTTAAGATTATTATTTCAGTGGTGGTTTAAAATTCTTCTTTCCCCACCTGCTCTTGTGCACAATCGATGAATCCAAACCCTCGGCCATGGTCCAGCATTCGCTCAGCAAAAACGAGGTGTAAATTTGTAATACCACCACCGAAATGACCAAAGGTATGCCGAAAAATCCCAATTCCACCAATAAAGCGGGCAGAGTGACAAACGGAAATACCCCAAACATATCCACCACATAGAGTATGGCTATAAACAGCGACAGATTCTCCTCAGCATCGTGACCCTTGGTCGGCCGAAAATGTGGCAAAGCACTAAATCGTGACCTTGTCAGAAATGGTAATTGATCACTGGACGTCTGAGCCGGACGCTGATAGGCCTTCGATGGTCTCAGCCATAATGATTTTGATGACATTTTTCCAATTTGCTAAAAGCTCTGCAAACATTAATTAATCTGCCGATACGTTTGGTGCAACAACATTGCACTTGGATTTGAAAACAGCAACTGAAGCCATGTTGCAGCCCATCTAGCCCATTGTACTAAGTGCGACATTTCCATGCAGCTATGTTATGTTGATTATTTATTCGTCTCTTTTGTCTTTCGAGTTTATTATGTTTCTAATTCAGCTAGTCTAAGAGAGAAAGTTGCGAAAACCAAAATATTAGAGTTAGGTTGTTAGGAAGCTCTGCGCCACGCTGCATAGTGGTTTGAAAAGAGATATTTCTAAAGACGAAATAATTTAAAAGTCTATCTTCGACAGAGAAAATATAGTTTAATATAGTGTAATATTCGATTTTAAAATACTCCATAGAATCTGTTGACAAAACGATATCTTGTCCAGTCAATGTGACAGGCGGTTTGGCCGCATTCTATGAGCAAATTGATGTTTATACTCTCCACCATGGTATGGAGGGTGTATTAAGTTTATATACAGGCTGAGATGAAAAAACTGCAACCAACTTCAGACTGCTGTCATTTCAAAGCCAATTGTCCGACAGCTGTTAAAATTATTCCAGTGACAGCTCATTATATTGTTTACAAGCGTGCAAAAGTATTTAGGTGAGAATTTTCCAGAAAAAAAGTTATTCGTTATGGAATTCAAGCGTGATAGTGTGATTTCTTTATATTTGGCTGGAAAATCACAAGTGGTTATCGTTAGAGCACTCCAGCAATTAAATGTGAATAAATATTATCTGTCTCGTACCATCGCACGTTACCGTGATACTGGTAGCGTAGCCCGACGTCAAGGAAGTGGACGGAAAGTAAAGAAACGACTTGATCGAAACCCTCGTCGCAGTGGCCAAAAATGGCTCGTGAGCTGAACATATCGCAATATTCCATTCGGCAAATATTGGAAAATAAGCTCGGTGTAAAGCCATTGAAATTCCAAAATGTGTAAGAACTTACACCGCAACAGAAAGAAAATAGACTCAAAAGAGCTAAAGAGTTGCTTCGCTTGGCCGAAAGTGGTAAACTGCCGAATTTGGATTTCTCCGATTAGAAAACATTCGTTGTCCAGCAGTTTGTAAAGAAACAAAACGATCGTGTTTACTTGCCAAAGAGGTCAGCTGAAAATGTGCACCTTCGATGGGCCACCAGAACTCAAGCGCCGGCCATGGTGATGGTGTGGGCCGCCATAACAGCCTATGGTCGCTCTCAGCTCGTATTAATCGACCGTGGCATCAGAATAAATGCAGAATATTATCTCGAAAATATTCCGGAGGGTGTATTAAAGCCTTGGGTACGAAAACATTTTGACAGCAGACTGGGGACAATCCATCAGGACTCAGCACTCGTAACCCATGAATGGTTACAAAATGAGGTTCCTTCCTTCAATTCCAGCGCATAATAGCCACCAAAATCTCCGGATACCAATCCGTTGGACTATTGTGTCTGGAATATTTTGGAAAGCAAGGTTGGCACCTCAAGCAAGCGCTTTGCCGAGAATGGGCCAAAATACTGTAGAGCAACATTCGGGCAGCGTGTAAATTTCATTGGCCGTTTGAAGGCCATAATTAGAGCTAAAGGTGACCAATTCGAACAAATCTAAACTTATTCTAAAATTTGATGCTATTTCCAACATTTTTTGCTTTCATTCAATAAAATGTTAAAAAAAAAAAAATGTAAAAATTATGGCGTTTGACTTTGTTGCAGTTTTTTATTTTACCCTGAATATTTTTGATCAGCATAAAATTCGATGTCGATTTTACGGGGAACGTCCGTCTCTCAGTCCGTCTTTGAAAATCACTCTTATCTTGCGCACGAATTGAAGCAGGTTGATAAAATTGTACACAAACGTGTGTTTTGTTTGTGGGACTTTTGGTATTGAAAATGGGCTATATAGGTTCACGTTTAGTTATAGCCCCCATATAACTGTGCCTCCCTATATTCGGTACTTTGATGATTTAAGCGACATTGTTCATCGAGATCGTTTCAAATTTCGTAACGATAGTTCGTAATAAGTACTACAGTCGGTGACGGAAAATTGACTATGCAGTCCACTTCTTTGCTTAGCTCCCATATAACGGTACCTCCCTATATTCGGTATTTTGATGATTTTCGCCACATTTTCGCCACACGGATTTATCTAAAAATTGGTATTTGTAGATCATAATGTATTATAGTTCTGCTGAATTTTAAGCATGGGTCCACATTTTGGAATAGCCTCCATATAACAGTACCTCATGATCTTCGGTATGTTGATACATTTTGCAACACTTTTCCACGGATTTGTCTAAAACTGGGTATTTGTAGTTAGTTATAGGTTCATAGTTTGGTATAGCTCCCGATATAATGGTTCCTCCAGATATTCGGTATTTTGATGATTCTTGCAACATTTTCTAGCAATGGGTTCTAGCTCATGTGGCAAGACATTGTACAGGGTGAGATAAAAAAAACTGCCACAAAGTCAAATGCCATATTTTTTACATTTTTCTTATACCCTACAACACTTTGTGTTGGGGGTATTACAAGTTTGATTGGGCCAAAAATTATGTAGCACCTCGAAATATTGGTTTCCACATAGGAAAGTATATATGGATCTTCCTAGCTCGCCGAGCTGAGTCGAACTAGCTATGTATGTCGGTCAGTCCGTCTGCCCATGTTAATTTGTAATCTCTCTTCAGGAGCCAGAATAGAACCCCATATTTTGGCGATGATCGCATAATATTTTGGTGTTGAAATGGATCAAAAAATTTGGAAAATTTTCTGATTTTGCAGTTGCTCTACAGGTCGCATTTATAGACCAATCGACCGGAATTGTTTAAAATTTCGTAAATGATTCATTTGAGAGATATTTTTTATAGATTTTTTTTTTGAAAAATTTCGAGTTCAGCCCGACCGAACTTGGCTGCTGTTTACTTGTTAGCTTTCAACGCGGCACGGTTGGTGCCTTGTATGCACGAATATGTGTTTGGTATTAACGATTCACACAGGCATCCGGTCTCTCAGGTATCCGGTCAGATACAATATCGTTTATTGAATCTCCTGTTGTAACCGGTAATTATATGCCTCTAATGCCCTCGTTCATGTTGACTCAGTCGACATTTTATTATACCCTACATCACAAGGTGGTCAGGGTATTATGTCTTTGTGCATTTGTTTGTAACAGGCAAAAGGAAACGAGATAGACCCATAGTTCCTTTTGATGATCTGCATAGAATCACATTCTGAGTCGATTTATGCATGTCCGTCCGTCCGTCTGTCCATGTATTTTTGTAAACAAAGTACAGTTCGCAATTATTGCCCTATCCAGATGAAATTTCGCACAAATCATTTGTTTGGCCCAAGGACGAACCATATTGGAGATAATCGGTAAAAATTTAGATATAGCTCCCATATATATCTTCGTCCGATTTGCCTTTTATTGTGCATCAGACGTGTAATATCAGTCCGAATTGTATGGAATTTTGCACATACAACTTAATTAGGCCTGAAAATAAGTATGCCAAATTTGATCGAAATCGGTTCAGATATAGCTATAGCTCCCATATATATTGTTCATCCGATTTGTTATTTTTGTCCTCCGCAGCCGTAATATACACTCTTTAACACCAATATTTGGGGAAATATTTCAAATATAGCCCAGAAATACATGTGCCAAATTTTATCGAGAGCGGTTCAGATTTGGATATAGCTCCCATATATAATTTCGTCCGATTTACCTTATATTGTGCACCAAACGTCTAATATTTGTCCAAATGGGATGGAATTTGGCACTTAGGACCGAATTTAGTCTAGAAGCTAGTATGTGAAATTTGGTGAAGATCAGTTCAGATATAGCTATAGCTCCCATATATAGTGTTCATCCGATTTGTTATATTTGTTACCCACAGCCGTAATACGGACTCCGTAACAACGATATTCAGGAAAATATATCAAATACAGCTCAGAAATATCTTTGCCAAATTTTATCGAGATCGGTTCCGATTTGGATATAGCTCCCATATATATTTTTATCCGATTTAAAATTGTGAACCAAATGGACAATACAAGTCCGAATTTAAATGATACAAATGCTTCGGCATATTTAGTCCTTTGAACTTTAAATTATTATTATAATCATAGCGTGTATGATTGAATTCTCATATAAACAATTTTTAATTGTTATGCGGAGCTCTACTAAATTAGCAAAGTGGTGTAGGGTATCATAAAGTCGGCCCCGCCCGACTTTAAGCCTTTCTTTACTGGTTTTTATACTTGAGGCTGGTGTATCCATTTGACCAGATACTACGTATTTGTCTTGTTGAACGGTTGATCATGGCATGGTTGATTAAAGCTGGTATCAACAGAAGTTCCCTGAAAAGCTTTCGAGCGAAAGAAAAATCCTCTTCACAAATAGAATCCTTGTTAGGAATTAATTTTACTTCTGATTCAAACGACAACATATTCATATATTTTAGTCGTTAGTTCTCAAGGGATTACAATTTAGCAGGATAAATTTCCAACCGATCTTCTCTACAAAGAATACTTTCTAAAAACGTTTCTACCGTCTGTGGACCTTTACAAAAATTTTCTAAAATCAGTCTTTTAAGGGAATAATTTAAACACTGTGCTGGCAATAACGCAGTGTTCTCTTTCTCGTTGTTGATGGTTTGTTTTTCTTGTTTCCTCCGTTCGATGGAAACAAATTGTGGTCAATGGAGACACAACTATGCAAATAATGTGGATGAAATTGCAACAAGTTTCCCGCATTTATACCAACTGTCATGGTGGTGCGTTCTAACTTGAATGCAATTCAAGACTTCCATTGCTCCACAATCGTAACGAATAGAGAGCAGTGCAGTACTAAAAATATATCGTCAAACAGCAAGAACCTTCTGACGCAAATCAAAGGGAAGCCCTTGATTTGCATGTGCCAAAGCAAACGAGGAAAAAACCTGGCCCCCGGCGGAAATAACAACAACAACAACAACAACAACAGCATGACGTGTTGTTACTACTGCCTCAGTTTACGTTGTAGCCAAACAATTATCGTTACTTCATTCCTGCCTACCCTGCCCTGAAGTTCACTGGAATGTCAATAACCTCCACTGGCTGAACCTTTCAAAACCAGAAGCTTTCGTTCGAAAGCAACCAGAAAAAGGAAAATGGTAAAATAACAATTATTTCAAGACACCGGCATCACGGACCCCAACCCACCCCACCGGCCAAAAAAGCAAACGCGAACTGACTCGAGTCTCAATGAAATTACAACAATTGTAAAACAATTTACAACAACAAACAAACAGTGAGATAGATAGCAACACACAGATTAAATGAAAACAAAAACGAACGAAAAAAAAAAAGAAAAATGAGAAATTAATTTTTATTTGTTGCTTTAGGACCATTTTTTATTTTTTGGTCAAAACTTACTACAACAACAGCAACAAGAACAATATACAATATTTTCGGTCTTTAAGGAAAAACAATTAAATAAAAATTTATTGCACAATGGGACAAGATTGGTATTATGATTTTTATATACAACAGGCCCCGCCAAAGGTGGGTGGGGTGGGTAATTGCAGGTCTTTTTTATATACCCTCAGTCAAATATCTACAGAGGGTATATATCATTTAATACGGGCAAAACGTGCCTTTTCGAAATAACTGTTTTAGACACTGAGCTCTTGGGACCAAATCCGTTTCAGGATATTTGCAGTCGATCTAGGAATGTCCATCCGTCTGTCTGGCTGGCTGGTGTGCACGATAACTCTCGAGGGGAGTATCTTATTTGGTCCAAACTTAGTACATCGCAATTTTATTTTCAAACTTAGATCAAGTTCAAAGATGGGTAGTATCGGCCCACTCCTTCTGGTACCTCCCCCACAAAATGTCAATATTTTCGTAGAAAATATTAAGTAAGTAAGAATCATCCAATTTTCTTCAAAAATTTGCAAATCCCAATATTCGTATCAGTGCTAGGTCAGGTAAAATGGACAATGCCGGACCACTCCATCAAGTACCTCATCATGTTGAATAATTATAACTCCTACAAAATGGTAACCGTCCTAGAAGGTCTGCCAACTACATGTTCTTATATTACGCTGTGCAACACCAAAAAATAATTACTGGAAAAATTTGGCAGATTGTGAAAGTAGAGCTAACATGTAAAAAAGCTGTAAGTTCGGCCGGGCCGAACTTTTAATACCCTCCACCATTTAGTACAAATTTGGCAATTTCCAAAAAAAAAAACAGTAAAGAAATTCTTAAAGTCGGGCGGGCCGACTTTATGATACCCTACACCACTCTGCTAATTTAGTAGAGCTGCGCATAACAATAAAAAGTTTTTATGGGAGAATTCAATCATACACGCTATGATTCTTATTATAATTTAAAGTTCAAAGAACTAAATATGCCGAAGCATTTGTATCTATTAAATTCGGACTTGTATTGCCCATTTGGTGCACAATTAATTTGAAATCGGATAAAAATATATATGGGAACTATATCCAAATCTGAACCGATCTCGATAAAATTTGGCAAAGATATTTCTGAGCTGTATTTGTTATATTTCCCCGAATATCGTTGTTACGGAGTGCATATTACAGCTGCGGAGGACAAAAATAACAAATCGGATGAACAATATATATGGGAGCTATAGCTATATCTGAACCGATTTCGATCAAATTTGGTATACTTATTTTGAGGTCCAATCTGACCGTACGTGCAAAATTCCATACTATTCGGACTGATATTAAACGTTTGGTGCACAATAAAAGGCAAATCGGACGAAGATATATATGGGAGCTATATCTAAATTTTGACCGATTATCTCCAGTTTCAATAGGGTTCGTCTTTAGGCCAAACAAATGATTTGTGCGAAATTTCATCTGGATAGGGCAATAATTGCGAACTGTACTTTGTTTACAAAAATACATGGACAGACGGACGGACGGACATGCATAAATCGACTCAGAATGTGATTCTATGGAGATCATCAAAAGGAACTATGGGTCTATCTCGTTTCGTTTTGCCTGTTACAAACAAATGCACAAAGACATAATACCCTGACCACCTTGTTGTGTAGGGTATAAAAATAAAATCCGTTAAAAATTCTGTTAAAATCTTAAAAATACCGAATGCTTATACGAGGACGTGGACCTTCATAGGCAACTTTTGTCATAAGTTATTACAATATTTAATTGCGAAACTTGAAGAGAAATCTGTTTAAAATGTAGCTAAAATCATCAAAACACAGAATATAGGGGATACCGTTATATGGGGGCTATACGAAGACGTGGACCTGCACAGATAATTTTCTGTCTTAGGCTGTAGTATCCATTACGAACTTCAAATGCCAAATTTGAAACAATTCCGATAAATAATGTTTCTAAAATCATCAAAATACCGAATATCAGGGGGTAGCATTATATGGGGGCTATATGAAGACGTGGACCTGCACAGACAATTTTCTGTCATAGGCTGTAGTATTCATTTCGAACTTCACATGCGAAATTTGAAACAATTCCGGTGAATAATGTCGCTAAAATCATTAAAATACCGAATATCGGGAGGTACCGTTATATGGGGGCTATATGATAACTTGGACCTACATGGCCCATTTACGAACTTAACCTGCCTACTGGCAAAACATACATGTGTGCAAAATTTTAGCCTACTATCTCAATTTGTTCGAAAGATAGCGTGATTACAACAGACAGACAGGCAGACAGACGGACATGGCTAAATCGTCTTAGAATTTTACGCTGATCAAGAATATATATACTTTGTTGGGTCTGACATGAGTATTTCGAGGAGTTACAAACGGAATGACAAAATTAATATACCCTCCATAGTATGGTGGAGGGTATAAAAAGAAGACAAGTGTATTGGCGTTTGAGAAAGTTTACATCGCAAAGTACCGTAAATAGAAGGGGAATTTTCAGACATTCGATTTTGTATATTTCATTCAATTTTTTTCTTTTTCGAAAAGATTAATAGGAAACATTTTTCCTTCACCTAACACCAAATTTAGTAACATTTACATCTCTACCTCTCTTAGTACTCTTGCAAAAGTTATAGTATAAATTTGCAAAACCACCACAAGATACCAATGGAGACCTCAATATCAAATTTCGGGATTTCAGCTCTATACCTTCACCCAATACCAACTTTAGTACCGCTTAGTTCTTTTCGAACAATTATGGTATACATTTCCAAAATCACCTCCATATCTTAACCACAAACACAAAGATCAAATATCATTGTTGTGGAATGCATATTACAATTGTGAGGGACTGTAACCCCCAAATCGGATAAAACATATAAATGGGAGCTATAGCTTTATCTTAGCCAATTTACATTAAATTTGAAGTACTGGTTTCCAGGATGAATTCAGTGGTAATTGCCAAAATTTATACTATTTGGGCTGATATTAGCCATTTGGTGCACAATAAACCTGATATCGGATAAAGATATACATGGGAGCTATATCCTAATCTGAACCGATTTCGATGTGATGTCCGATACCAAATACCATTATTGTGTAGTACATATTACCCATGTAAGTGACTTAAAACCCCAAATCGGATGAAACGTATATATGGGAGCTATAGCAATATCTGAACCGATTTTCTCTAAATATGGTGTGCTTGCTTCTAGACTAAATTCGGTGGGGTGTACTTTTGACTTTTTGGCGGATATGGCCATTTGGTGCGCAATTAACCCGAAATCGGTATAAGATATATATTGGAGCTATATCCTAATATCACCAAATTCAATAAGGGTTTGTCCTTGGGCCAAACAAATATTGTTTGGAAAATTTCACCTTAATCAGAAAACATGGGCAGACAGAGTAACATGCATAAATCGACTCAGAAAGTGGTTCTATGAAGATCCTCAAAAGTAATTATGGATCTATCTCGCTTCCTTCTGCATGTTAAAAAAACAAATGCACAAAATATCATAAGAGTTTTGGGTTCTCAAGCCAAATTTTTTGACAAAAAGGGACCCCATTATTCAATGCGGATTTCTAAGTCAAGTATTTTTTTTTTTTTTGTCATATTTTCTATATTATTTTATGTTTTCAACTGTTTTCATGTAGAACCCTTCCTTGAAAAAAATTATCAATATTGGTTAACATTTTGGTATTGCTCTTATATACACCCTGCTTATAGTTATTTCGAGGGTCTTGGTTATATTTTCAAATCGAATAATCGGAAATCGGTTGCGTAGTAAAAACATTTAGATTCTTGCAGTTATGGAACAGACCATTTGCTTCCGTCGGTTGCGAAAGACATTCCGACATGACATATATTTAATAATATTCGTAATATGACATTCGATCTTTAATCTTCTACACTATTTGTTGATGATTAATCACAGATCTGACACTTAGCTTACATTGATCTACGTTTGTAGATTTGGAAATATATGGATGGATGGATGGATATGGGCATCTTCTCTTGTCATTTTACGTCTTCGGTGAGATATTTGTTTAATTAGCCGTATTTCCTTTGTAATAGCACTCACCTTGTGCTACTCTTTTCAAATTTCAACTTCCCTGCTTTCTTTCCCATTGTGCACCCAGCATTGGTTATCACTCCAAACAGTAGCCATTTTTCTCATCATCACCGGGGTATGAGACGATAAACATCTTTGTTTATTTTTTATATCTTCAACAACAGAGAAAAAAGGTTCATTGGCTCCCCAATGTGAGTTAATGGTCATTGAGAATATTTTTCGGTTACCTCACAGTGAAGCTGCTCAACTGATGTTTGGGAGTCACCCGAACAAAATCACTCTGAACGTTTATGCGGAGCAAATAAAATCTTAATTAAATTCAATTAAAGTAACGTTTTTCATCATTTGCTTGTCTGTTAATGTTGTTGCTGGCTGTTTGGCCAACTGACTTCGGCTACCGTTTGTTTCATCAACAACCTGTCACTGTTTTAATTATTTTTTTATTTAATTTTCTTCCGAAAACAAATCTAAGCTGACAAGTGCAAAGAAGTTCCACCAAAGAAGTGTCATTGATCCCAAAATCCTAAAATGGCAGAAGACAAGGCAATGCAAAATGGTTAAACCAAAGAAATTATACTACTTACCTAGAATATATAATATTGACTCCCAAGAGCCTTGACCTACAGTGCCCCCAATAATTAATCCAAGGCTTGAAGACATCCCCTTTTAGTTTATCTTCCTATGCGTTGAATTCCCCATCCAGTAGTACGCCTTTTAATATCCATGATAGTAGTCTACATAGTTTTAAGTGCAATATTTTAAGCAACCATCTTCTCAGCTGTAATACAGGGTGAAACATGAAAAAACTGCAACCATCTTCAGACTGCTATCATTTCTAAGCCACTCGTTTGACAGCTGTTAAAATTACTCCAGTGACAGCTCATTATATTGTTTACAAGCGTACAAAAGCATTTTGGTGAGAATTTTCCAGGAAAAAAGTTATTCGAGATGGAATTCAAGCGCGATAGTGTGATTTTTTTATATTCGGCTGGAAAACCACAAGTGGCTATCGTTAGAGCACTCCAGCATTTAAATGTGAATAAATCTTTTTTGTAGCGTAACCCGACGTTAAAGAAGTGGACGAAAGAAAATGCAACATAAGCAGAAATGGTTCGAAAAGTAAAGAAGCGACTTGATCGAAACCCGCGTTGGAGTGGCCGGAAAATGGCTCGTGAGCTGAACATATCGCAATACTCCATTTGGCAAATATTGAAATATGGGCTTGGGGTATAGCCATCGAAATTCCAAAAAGTGCAAGAACTTACACCGCAACAGAAAGAAAATAGACTCAAAAGAGCTTTGTATGGCCAATTTGGTTATCTCCGATGAGAAAACATTTGCAGAACTCAAGCGCCGGCCATGGTGATGGTGTGGGCCGGTGGTCGCTCTCCGCTCGTATTAATCGACCGTGGCATCAGAATAAATGCCGAATATTATAGCGAAAATATTCTGGAGGATGTATTTAAGCCTTAGGCACGCAAAAATTTTAGCCGCAGACCTTGGACATTGTGTCTGGTGTATTTTGGAAATCAAGGTTGGCCAGAGTTGGTTACCAAAGTGGCAATCATCTTAAGCAAGCGCGTCGCCGGGAATGGACCAAAATACCACAGAGCAACGTTCGGGCAGCGTGTGACGGTTTCATTGGCCGTTTAAAGGCCATAATTCGTGCCAAAGGTGACCAATTCGAAGCAATCTAAACTTATTCTAAAATTTGCTGCTATTTCCGACATCTTTTGCTTTCATTCCACAAAATTAAAAAAAAAATGTTGCAGTTTTTTTATCTCATCCTGTATACATTGCATTAGCATTAGTGGTTTTAATACTATTTGATATAAGCGTCTCTAGCTCACTTAACGTTAAATGGAAGGACAGCGGCTTGTTTGTGATCCGCAAATCTCGGGAATAAAAATATTCAAATAAAATGATGGCAGAACTGTGTAGCATACTTTTTGGCATTGAAATAGTAGATATTTTCAAGGGTGATAGTAGGGAGATTTGTGTTCATTTTCGAAATGTATTTGCAATGTCAAGTGGTTCCAATCATTTGGAGCACCGGTACTCCAATATCAATGTGGGTGTCTTTTATGAATAGCTTGGCATAAGAGGAAACTTGCTCGCCAGGAATAATACGCTTGGATGCTTTGAAAACTGTTGTAATAAAAAATTGTTCATCCTTCTCATTGTTCAGCATGACATGAAGGTTTAGACAATTCATAAAAATGTTTTGTCTGGGCCCAACGATGGCGCTGGATTTCTACCTAGTTCTTATATTGTCAGATTGTAATTGGAAGGAGAAATGGACGTATACGCAATCATCTGTTTCTTCATCAGTATGAATGCTATTCAGACCCGCTTGATAGGCTTAATGATCTAGGGGCTCTCTCTTATATCACCTGACCTCTCTCTCTAGATCATGTCCACCATATGGCAGTTAGGAAGACTCCCACGATAACACCCTAGCAGGTACTGCAACAAAAGCATATGATTGTTATCGTAAGGAAAGCACCTTCGCCTCCTCACGTAAATGGTCCACTGGGGTCATGAGGAGGTACCCTGTTGCAGTTCTCAGGACGGCATTCTGGCAGGTCTGCCTACTTTTCCACTGCGTTGCACTTGTATTCGCACTGGAGCCGCATAGCTAACCACAGACCGACCTATCGCTTTATAAGAGGTCAACAAAGTTTCCTTATCCACACCCGCACTGGCTAGCGCCTTGGGCACCTTGTTCCTACTTTTTAGTTTATCGCAGATAGCTGGGGCTTGCGCGGAAGACTTGAACATGCTATCGAATGTGACTCCAAGGATTTTGGGGTGGTTAGTGGTCGGAATTATGTGCTCCTCGACCTACACATTGAGCTGTGTTCTCATCTTTTCATTTAGTGGCGGATATTTTCATATTCCTCACATGGAAGAATCCGGCAAGCTCCGAGAGATAGCTGTTCACCCTGACACATATGTCATTAACTACAGAACCCGACGCCATTATTGTACAGTCATCCGCATATGTTACGATCTCGATGCCTTCTGTTTCACTCTACGGGGCTTAGACTTCTAGTTCCGGAATTCCACGTGCGACTGGCGTCCACACATATAGTTGGCTATCCAACGTTTAAAACATGGCCGGAGGGTAGTATTCTCGACGTCCTGGATGATGGTAAGCAACTTAATAGCTTCTTCTAATACTGTGGAGGAGTAAAGCCTCGAGAGTCTTTGCTACTGGCGACAAAGGCAAAATTGGCCACGTGCGACTGGCGTTCACACATATAGTTGACTATCCAACGTTTCAAATTTGGCCGGAGGGTAGTATTCTCAACGTCCTGGATGATGGTTAGCAACTGCCTCGACAGTCTTTGCTACTGGCGACAAAGGCGAAATTGGCCTGTATGATGTGCCTTTGCTGGCATCCTTGCCAGGCTTCAGTAGCGGGACCACACTGCCCATTTTGCAGGCTTCGGGAACTATTTGGGTGGCTAACGACAAGTTAAGGACTTTGGTTAGTTACTCAACTCCCGGCGTATTCAGTTGCTTAAATTTTACCATTGATATTCCGACGGGACCCAACGCTTTAGATGACTTAGCTTTTCTGATGACATTCGCAACATCACCCATCGTAAACTGTGGAGGCACGTCTTTGGCGGGCCGTTACCCACAGTTTACTCAAATCGGTTCCAATGTTGCAACACTTCTCTTTTTCTTTCTTATGCTCCGCTTATGCTCCTGTACCAACCTGTTGACTTCCACTGTCAGTTCATTGACTCTGCGATCCGTAGGGTTGGTAGGCCGGAGCTCATCACGCTCATTCGAAAGTCCCGCTGCCTCTGCTGGGAAACTCTGATAATGGATCGATGAAACTCTAAACTCTGATAATGGATCGGGGTAAAATGGAACGGGTGTAGAGGGTGTAAAGGGTGAGTAAAACTCTCTTACACAACTCTTCTGCATAAGATCAGCCAACGTAGAATTTTTTTTACACAAATATCCCTGGACACACAGATTTCGAATAACTGTGGCCTTATATACACATCGTACATAAAAAAACGTATATTGCACTGAGACCATGGGTTGTATATATTTTATCATCGAATATCTTTAAGTGCACATTTAACATTGATTATATCATATAGTACCTTGTATTCATATATATTTATTTAAAATAACAGTATTAAAAAAAAAAACATTATATCTTTCCTCATGGACCATTCGATTGTCCGTTTAGCAAAAAAGCCATTACAGTCATGTCATCGGTAAAGTTTACAAAAAAAAGCCTCTCAAAAATTAGACATTATCAGCCGCTTTAAATTTTTTGGATTTCATCTAAAACAAGAACAAATATTAATATCTAAAACAATATCCAAAAACAAAATCGCCAATGCATACCCCATCTTCATCCAAAACTTCAGTAACACCATATTCCGTTGTTACAACTTGTACAGCTTGACCAGGTCCCGTTGATTTCTTTTTGTGCGTTTTGCCACCCAGCAATTTGTTCAAGACACTGCTACCTTTGGTATCACCACAGCAAAAGACATTTGATGTCCTGCGATTATCTAAATTAGTTCTGGGTATTATAATTTTAGTAATAGAAAAATCGGTTTCATCCATAAGATCTTCGTTGTTAGTATCGTCGTCGTCGTCATCATCATCATCTTCCTCCACATCAGACGGTGTGGTTTCATTTGATGATATTTGCATATTTTCTTGTTGATTAATGTTAAGGAGATTCTGTTTGGGTTTTCTAACCAGGGATGTTATATACTTACTAATATATCGGAATGTACAGGGGATTTGAAATGCATGTGTGAAGAGGTAAAGGGAATGTAAAACAAGAATTCTATGTTATTAGTTATTGTAATAATCAGAATCATCTACCAAACAGAAGCCACTTCAGCAGTTGCAATCAATGTGCAAAACGAAAAGGCCAAAAGAAAACAAGAAAACTATATTTTGCAACAGAAATATGGGGACATTAATAAAACAATGAACTTAAGACTGCTGGGTGTGATTAAAATTAGAGATCATTACAAACCAAAAATGGTGGACTCATTCTGTTATAAGAAAGAAGCCAAAAAATAAAATTCGGCGTAGTGGTAGCACCAACGAAAGTAACTCTTCAATTTGAAAATTCGAAACATTTCTATTAAATTTAAAATCAAATGAGTAACCATAGGTTAAAGTCGTGTGGGACCGACTGTAAAATCAGAAAACATTTAATTTTTGGGTCCATTTGAATCTCTAAAGATACATTTTGGTCTATTTTAACCTTAACCCTAAATATTTTGCAATCATCTCCAAAAGCAGTAGACTTCTATTCCCCACCTGCATACTCAATTTCGCGACAATCGGAAAATAATTGCGACCTGTGCGTGATTACAAATTAAGATGGACAGAATTATGGCCTTCGAACGGCCACTGCAACCGTCACACGCTGCCCGAATGTTGCTCTACGGTATTTTGGCCCATTCCCGGGGAAGCGCTTGCTTGAGGTGATCGACACTTTCGTATTTTTTAGTGCCATCCTTGCTTTCCAAAATACTCCAGACACAATAGTTCAACGGATTGGCATTCGGAGATTTTGGTGGACATTGTGCGCTGGAAATGAAGCGAGGAACCTCATTTTGTAACCATTCTTCGGTGGCGCGTGCTGAGTGCGATGGTGCTGAGTCCTGTTGGAATGTTCAAGGTCTGCGGCCAAAATGTTTGCATGCCTAAGGCTTTAATACACCATCCAGAATATTTTCGCGATAATATTCAGCATTTATTGTTGCCACGATTGATTAATACGAGCTGAGAGCGATGACTTTACCCCGAGCTCAGCTTTCAATATTTGCCGAATGGAATATTGCGATATTTTCAGCTCACGAGCCATTTTTCGGTCACTGCAACGCGGTTTTCGAACAAGTCGCTTCTTTACTTTTCGAGCCATTTCTGCTGATGTTGCTGTTTTCTTCTGTCCACTTCCTTGACGTCGGGCTTCGCTACCAGTATCACGGTAACGAGCGGTGGTACGAGACACAAAAGATTTATTCACAACAGCGAAAATATTCTGGAGGGTGTTAAAACGAGATTCCTCGCTTCATTTCCGGCGCACAATGGCCACCAAAATTTCCGGATAACAATCCGTTGGACTATTGTGTCTGGAGTATTTTGGAAAGCAAGGTTTGCACTGAAAAAATTACTAAAGTGTCGATCACCTCAAGCAAGCGCTTCCCCGGGAATGGGCCAAAATACCGCAGAGCAACATTCGGGCAACGTGTGACGTTTTCGTTGGCCGTTTGAAGGCCATAATTCGTGCCAAAGGTGACCAATTTGAAAAAATCTAAACTTATTCTAAAATTTGAGGCTATTTCCGATATATTTTCTTTTATTCATAAAATTTTAAAAGATATGTAAAAATTATGGCGTTTGACTTTGTTGCAGTTTTTTATCTCTCCCTGTATTATATATAAGATTTTAAATTAAAACGTACGATCAATTCAGTATCGTTGCAACTCAAAACTCTACTCCATTTGGAAAACGTATTGTCCTTATGTTTTGGACAATTGTCTAAAGCAAGTCAACTTCTTTTAACAATTTTCTGTGCATACTTTTAGGCAAACAAAAATTATCTTGAAAAATTAAAAATATTCAAACGTACACTGAAAAACATTTAAATAAAAAACACAAACGAAAATGACTTTCGAGAAATTTTTTAAACTAAAAATATTTTATTGATAAATTAAAAAAAAAAAAAAAAAACAAAAACTATAAAATAATATCCCAGTATTGTTTTGTTCACTGCCATAAAATAAACGGAAAAAATGCATTTCATCATCAACTCACACTCCATAAACAATTTCCAGCTAAAAATGGGGCTGTCTGTTGCGGTGCTGGTGCTTTCAGTGCCAAGTAATAAAAGTTTACTTGGTATTGTTGTTGTCAAGTAATTGGAAGATGCTCGTATAAGGCAACTACGTTGTGATGACAATAATTTGCTGTTGTTAAAGTTGTGATTATCTTGCATAGAGTGATAATGATTACTAGTAGAAGGTCAGCTAGAATTGCTTTATGGTTTCATAAATTGGTTGACAGTTTTATTTTGGAGCAAAAAAAAAGAGAAAGAAAAAGCACAAAACAATAGGTAGATATTTATGTATTTGCACACAAACAGACAACAAACTTGGATATGACAAAGAACTCAACAAAAAAAATAATGTAAACATCAAAGGATTATGACGACAACGTTGGTAACGAAAAAAAGGATGAAAATAAAGCTTCCAGTGTACGTTTGAGAATGTTTTGTTAAAAGCCGATTGCAATAAATGACGTGTGGTGCAATAATGAGAAAATGTTTTTACGAACAGCTAATACAATATGTATGTAATGCAAAAATAGTATTTTGTGGTTACTTACGTTTTAGATTGGAATAATCCAAATTGTTTAATATACTCTATGACTAAATCATCGATTAAATATTTCACAGATTGTCCACGACTCAACAGACGTCGTATCATTGTTGAACTTACTTCATTCGATACCCAATTGGTAACAAGGGTTATGTTGCGCTACATTGACAGAAATATTGATTAAATTTACTTTCATCGCGTTGCATTAAACTTACTTGGTATTTTGTTAGAATGTCCGATTCAAAGATAAACTTTTCGGCATTGGAACCACTGCGTGATATAACCACCAGCCCATGATTGCTAACAATATCTTCAATCTGAAAAATAAGTAAATGAATTGCATAATGACGTGATATTCAAATTTCACAACATTTAGTTTTGTTGTGAAAAATATATTTTGAAAACAGTAAAAACCCCTCTCAGCCTTGCTTTACTTACATCCTCTTCAGCCCACAGACCAGGTACAGCAAATGATTCGAGTAGGTCGGCCCCACACAACAGCCTCAATTGAACCGGGTCCCGACGTTCTCTTAAGCTAGGTGGCAACCAGCCAGGAACATGATTATCATCTCCATTCATATTATCCAAATCGGGAGAATTTATATAATTATTCATAAAATTTTGATGGTATTGCAAAACGGCCTGCGTCCGCGACCAACCATCCTGCAATGTTTCCCATTCGGATAAACGTATCCATGATGATGACTGTAAAGCCAATTTGACCATTGCACAACGATGCTTGCCTGGCGCCAAACCTTTCTTGCCATATGCATCATGTGTGGGTGAAACAATACCACCAATTACCTTATGGCTGCCACACATCTCAAAATGATCTCTGGCAATTTCTATGGAATTGAAAAATAGATATATTTATAAGCGAACAACCGGTGTGTTGTATTGTCATATGCACCTACCAAACATTCGAAGATGCATCGGAGTTGGTGGACTAAAGGAACCGCACGCAATTAAGACAATTCGTGGCAACAAACGATTTGATGTTTCTTCCAATAATATAGACATTTTTCTGGCAAACTAAAAGTGATATTTTCTTACTGTAAACAAAGTTTTATTTTGAAATTGTTTATTCAATAACCAACACTCCCACACACTCTGGAATTTAGAAAATTTTTTATTTAAATTCACTGATTTGCATTAGTTTGTATTTTCATTTCCTTATATCCATTCTTTTCATACACAATTTACAAACAATTTTTATTATTTTGGTTTAATTTCAAAGGAAAGCACGTACCGACGCAACTCAAGTTCAATGCGAAATAGAGAGCCAATTAGAAAAAAATAAAAAACACAAAGTGGAAATGCATGATAAAGATACGAATCAAAGCAAAAAACAGGGAATGCTAAAAGGGTCTTAGAACATCGAAAACAGCTGTTTGTTCACTGGAGGAACGAAGGAACGAGTTTTGTATTCGTTCGTCAGAAAACATTTTTTTTCTGAGTTTGCTTGACTTTTGCCAACTTCGTGTTTGTATACATATGTATTTAAAAATAAAAACAAAACATTTTAACAATTAATGCTAGAAAATACGAGAAAAAGCAACATCACTCTAAAAATTGAAAACAAACTATATATATACATATGGTCTGTTCCAGAACTGCAAGAAGGTGAAAGTTTTTACTACGATAACCGATTATCACTCTATGATATCGAAGAAAATTGGAAAACTATTTTTTTCTTGAAGGTACTGGAACAGAGCAATAAAGTTTTCTACATTTTGCAAATTTACAGATACACGACTATTTTACCTAATGTGGTGTCGCTGTTCCTTTGCCTCGAAAAAAATTTTCCGTACCATCGCCGTTGGCGTTTTGTAAAGTATGACAGCATTATTTACTATAATTAGGCCAAAAAAATTTCACATTGAACGGCAGTGAAATTTTATATCGAAAACGTGAATACCTATTGTATATAAATAAATGGAGTCAAATCAGATGGGATTTCCTGCTGTAATAATTATACCATGCAATTGAATTACTAAACAGTATAAATCATATTTTAGCATTCATATTTCACGTTGTTTAATCAATTTTATAAATGAGGATATATATCAAATAAATAAAAAATCTTTTGATATTCTGCCAGGAAGCGTTTACGCGTTTTATCTTTTTATTTTAAAAATAATTTACAAATTGTATTTGTTTTTTAATTGACGAAGCCAATTATAGACAAGGTGTTATTACACAATTTTCTTGAAGAACTACTTTTTTCTTCAAACAACAATTATTCATTATTTCCGTGTGTATGTCAAAATTTTCATTTCACATGTGACTCATAATTCTTACTTTCACACGATTACTTATATTTCTTTATTTCCTTTGGCCATAACGTTTGCGTGCACAAGGCTTTAATACACCCTGAAGAATATTTTCGCCATAATATTCGGGATTTATTCTGATGCCACGGTCGATTAATACGAGCGGAGAGCGACCATCGGCTGTTATGGCGGTTCACACCATCACCATGGCAGGCGCTTGAGTTCTGGTGGAAAACTGAAGGTGCACATTTTCAGCTGAACTCTTTGGCAAGTAAACACGATCATTTTTTTTGTTTACAAACTGCTGAACAACGAATTTTTTTCTCATCAGAGAAACCCAAGTTCATCACTTTCGGCCAAGCGAACCAACACTTTAGCTCTTTTGAGTCTATTTTCTTTAATTTGCGGTGTAAGTTGTTGCAAGTTCTTGCACTTTTTGGAATTCAATGGTTTTACCCCGAGCTCATTTTTCAATATTTGCCGAATGGCAAATATTTTGTATTTTCAGATAATCTCTCACAGCATGAACGACATCTATTGAAGCACTTTTTTCGAAGATAACAGATTAGACAACTTTTTAGTCTATACCTTTATTTGTCTATGATATAACGTAATGGCTCCCCAGCCCAACAAAAAGAAAAACCCATAATAAAGCGACGCAACCACTACAAAAACATAGCCTATATATTTAGGCGAAGGTACTCAATTACTTTAAACCTAATCAGGAAGCTGATTCCACAATCTCACCGCCCTAACAACAAAGGATCTCTCACCAATGGAGGACGAAAACCTTGGACACAACAATTGAGGATTTCGGGATGATTTACAAAACACAAAGTTGTCACACAATTTTATGATATAAAATAACTTTTTTAATATTACCACATTGTAGTGCAGTGAACCTCTATATTTTGAAACTTGTAAAAGGAACAATTTTCAATTTCTCATGAGACATTGATTGTGAAAGTCGTTGTATAAAAACACAACCATGGTACAATGAAGACAGGGTATGCTAACTTTGAAATTTTTGTTCAAAATCATGTTCTATATATCTTTAATGGTTTATTTCACTGCAAAAACTGTGAATACATACGATACAATAATCATTTTGAAAACACCCGAATAATATTTTCTTTTTTATTTAATATTTTCTAAACATCATAACCCCACCTTGATTTTATTGTAACATAACTAAAAATTCGAAGAGAACTGTAAGAAATATTTAGAAAAAATCCGTGTGAATTATTTAAAAATCTCATACTTTCATGATATTCGCCATCTGTGAACATTGACTTTGTCTTCTTGAGAAATAAAATTCATGTACGTTAAGCGTTACGCTTTGCATTAGTTTTAGCAGGCCAGTTGCTTTTTGACAGTTGGTAAATATGGCGTCGTGTTAAATGTCTTGAAATGTCGCTGCCAGTGTATGTGTGAAAAGAGGAAAAATTACGATATTTTTCTTTTGTTAGAAGTTAAACAAGGAAAAATTACAAATAATCGCGATAGCATTTTATAAAATTAGTAAATAATAACTTATAATGTCTACGACGGAAAGCAAAGATTCGAAAGAGAGCTAATAGTATTTTATGAAATAAAAAAAATCGATTGCAAAAAATGAATTTGTGCAACAAATGTAAAAGCTGAAGACAAGAAGACGACGGGAAAAATCTGTGCAAAAAATATATTAAGGAAATCGAGACGACAAGTAAAATATAAGTGTATGGTGTGTGTATAAAAAGCCGTTGCAGAGGCCACCAATTTTTTTAAAGAAGAAAACAACAAGAATATCTTGAAGGCGATAGGACGGCAAACGTCGTTCCAAATAGGCGACAAAAAACACAAAAGTCTTTGTGGACAAAGGAGAAGTTTCCATTGTGGAGAAAATGGCTTTGGTGACAGTACAACGTTCACCAAGTGTCACTGGTTCCCCACAATGTTCCAATTCGGTAAGACGTGCTCTTTGCATCGTGTAAATGTCATGGACTTTTAGTGCAAAAAATAGATGACTATATGCAATGACTTGGTATCTATATTTAACAAGAAACTCAAAAAATATTTACATTTTTTTAAAATATTATTATGTTAGTGTCTTTTTTTTAAATATAATTGTCTCTTGAATTTTGTTTGTGTGTCTGTCCATCGTTTGTTCATAGATTGTTGAAGCTTTTTTTTTTTTGTAATTTTCTTTATTTTGTATGTGCACAAATAAGGCAAAAAGTGCGAGTTGCGCAAATACCTACCAAAATTACTCATTTCTTGCATTTCTTTTCTTTTTTTTTTTGCTGGTTTATGAGAATGGTTGTGTGCGTCTGTTTGTTTCTTTTGGATTTTATTTTCGTTTTTGTTTTGGTTTCAATGTTTTCTTCTGACTATGGTCGTGGTTTCGTCGCAAACGAAAGACACACCACAGAGTCATTAGCAGTGAAACGAAAGATTTTGGTGGCAGATTAACTAGAAATACATAAAAAGTTTGTTGTATTTTGGATTTTGTCATCAGAAAAAGTGGGAGCCCAATATGTTTATGAATGCTGCTGCTGCTGTTGTTGCTAGGTTACATTAGTAAAAATAAATTATAAAGAAAAAAAAACACTACAATTTATCTTATTGTCATCAACTTCCTCTGATGTCTATGAGTTCCAAATGTCAAAAATGTAATGCTCTCTGATCAGTGAATAATTTGTGTGTGTGCTTGATGGATTCATTCATTTTACCAGCCTTGGGTGGGGTGAATATTGTTAGGTTGTTACTATGCCTGCAGGTATGATAGCTACATACATCCAATAACTCGTTTCCTTGGTTTCCTTTTCATTACGGCGTGTTTTTAGAGTCTGGAGTCTACTTTGGTGTATGACACACAAATCAAAGTAATTCATTAACGTTTCTTGGGACTGATGGAAATTAAGTTGGAAATATAGGATCTATGGCCTTCCTTGTGAAGTGAGTCGGCATTGCATTACAATTTAAACTTTTATTGATTTTTGTGCATCTTATGATAGCTCTTTGCGCATATTGTCAGTAACAATATATATCACCTTAGAGCACCACCCGGCTCCCAGTATTTTAAATATTGCCTCACTTTACAGGGTGAGATAAAAAACTGCAATAAAGTTAAACCCCATAATCTTAATATTTTTTTTTTAATTTTTTTTAATGAAAGCAACATATGTCGGAAATAGCATCAAATTTTAAAGTAAGTTTAGATTTGTTCGAATTGGTCACCTTCGGCACGAATTATGGCCTTCAAAAGTCACACGCTGCCCAAATGTTGCTCTGCGGCATTTTGGCCCATTCCCGGCGAAGCGCTTGCTTGAGACGATCGATACTTTGGTATTTTTGTTTTCCAAAATACTCCAGACACAAAGTCCAACGATTTGGTATCCGGAAACTTTGGTTGCCATTGTGCGCTGGAAATGAAGTGAGGAACCTCATTTTGTAACCATTCTTGGGTGGCGCGTGCTGATTCCTGTTGGAATGTCCAAGTTCTGCGTTCAGATACTATTCGGCATTTATTCTGATGCCACGGTCGATCGATACGAGCGGAGAACGACCATCGGCTGTTATGGCGGGCCACACCATCACCATGGCGGGCGCTTGAGTTCTGGTGGTCAACCGAAGGTGCACATTTTCAGCTGACTTCTTTGGCAAGGACAACAAATGTTTTCTCAACGGAGAAAACCAAATTCGGCAATTCACTACTTTCGGCCAAGCGAAGCAACTCTTTAGCTCTTTTGAGTCTATTTTCTTTCTGTTGCGGTGTAAGTTCTTGCACTTTTTGGAATTGCAATGGCTTTACCCCGAGCTAATTTTTCAATATTTGCTGAATGAAATGTTGCGATATGTTCAGCTCACGAGCCATTTTCGGTCATTGCGACACGGGTTTCGATCGAACCATTTCTGCTGATGTTACTGTTTTCTTCCGTCCACTTCCTTGACGTCGGGCTACGCTACCAGTATAGTTACCACGGTAACGAGCGATGGTACGAGACACAAAAGATTTATTCACATTTAAATGCTGGAGTGCTCTAACGATAGCCACTTGTGGTTTTCCTGCCAAATATAAAGAAATCACACAATCACGCTTGAATTCCATTACGAATAACCTTTATTCTGGAAAAGTCTCACCAAAATGCTTTTGCACGTTTGTAAACAATATAATGAGGTGTCACTGGAATAATTTTAACAGCTGTCATTTCACCCTGTACTTCCTTGAACTTTCTGATAGAAAAAATTTGTTTCCGATCTTGTCTATATACGAAAATTAATTTCCATAATTCGATGCTGCAGAATTTTTCAGCAGCAATATAACAATAATATCTCTGGATTGGACAATTTTACCTTCGACATTGCCTCTGTTTGAAATTTCGACAAAGTATAAAAATTCAATTGTCGATCCTTTTCACAAACTCGGCAGCAATCGCCTTTTGTCAATACCATTTAGTTGTGATCCTTAATTTACTTAAACGTCATTGGGGAGTGTATCATTTTTAAGTATAGAATATTTGGGTAATTTTTTACTCCCAACAAATAATTCTCTTTCTATTGGTTTATCGGAGTAATATTACCATTCTGTTGGTCAAGATTTCTTTATTATAATGAACTTGGGAATAATTTTGCTCATATAAAAGTTTGTAAATCTGATAATTTTTACAAGGTGGATATACGCTATCATAGAGTCCCCTTACATAGAGTCCTCATCATTTACTTATTGGCTTAATAAAGTTTTTTTACAATTTTTTAATACGCACGGAGTTGTAAATAAAATATTCTCACTTATATTTATTTTGGATTCTAGGTATAAATAAATGAACCAAGAGAGTAAATGTGCAGACACCTACATACACATACACCTCTACCCACCTCGTTAATTTCGGCTATGCCCATTGTAACAAATAGCCAACATCAGTTTGGCCTTTTAGATTTTCATTTTTAAATAAATTACTCATTTGTTGTACTTTTTTCTTTTTTTGTCAATGCACGATAAGAAATTATAAACACCTTTCGGCGTAAATTGGGGAACAAAAACTAATCAAATTATTTTTTATTTCTAAGAATCCTGTCTAGTTATATTGATAATAATTTTGTTACTTAACAATTATAAAGTGCTCTTTCGATTTCCTGCTAAAGCATGTTTTTATAATAATTTTCTAATTTTAATCCCAATATTGCAGACCTCTTTTTGTTTCTTGCTTACTGGAAATTATTTAGCCATCATAAATAGATCACTATTTAGGATATTCGCCATAGAAAATTTAGCATTATAACTTAAAATAACTTGAAATTATTTTTGACGTAAAACATCAATATTTCCCACTGTGTGTTTTAGCTCCCATATATTTATAAAATATATACAAAATTTTAAAAAATATGTAATAAGTTATTGTCGCAAGATATTTTTCACCAAAATTTAAATATAGTGTAGTGTGTTTTTGATCTCAGTAGATTACTAGTACAGGGTGAGATAAAAAAAAACTGCAACAAAGTAAAACGCCATAATTTTCTAATTTTTTTTTTAATTTTATTGAATAAAACAAAAAATGTCGAAAATAGTATCAAATTTTAGAATAAGTTTAGATTTGTTCGAATTGATCACCTTTGGCTCGAATTATGGCCTTGAAACGGCCAATAAAACCGTCACACGCTGACCGAATGTTGCTCTGCGGTATTTTGACCCATCCGGGTCACCGGAGTTTTTGGTGGACATTGTGCGCTGGGAATGAAGCGAGGAACCTCATTTTGTAACCATTCTTGGGAGGCGGGTGCTGAGTGGGATTTTGCTGAGTCCTGTTGGAATGTCCAAGGTCTGCGGCCAAAATATTTGCTTGGCCAAGGCTTTAATATACCCTCCAGAATATTTTCGAGAAAACATTCGGTATTTATTCTAATGCCACGGTCGATTAATACGAGCGGAGAGCGACCATCGTCTGTTATGGCGGGCCACACCATCACCATGTCCGCGCTTGAGTTCTGGTGGCCACCCTAAGGTCCACATTTTGAGCTGACCTCTTTGGCAAGTAAACACAATAATTTTGTTTGTTTACAAACTGCTGGACAACAAATGTTTTCTCATCGGAGAAAACCAAATTCGGCAGTTCTCCATTTCCGGCCATGCGAAGCAACTCTTTAGCTCTTTTGAGTCTATTTTCTTTCTATGCAAAGCTACCACAATTATAACAAGTATTATTTATAAACGTTTTACTGTTAAATAATTACCACAATTATAAAAAAATGCTGGCAAGTAAAAGGCCCGGCCGAAATTTGAATACCCTCCATCATTTGGAACAAAACAATAAAATCCGTTAAAAATTCTGTTAAAATTCTCAAAATACCGAATGTAGCTGTTATATTAGGGTATATACGACGACATTGACCTACATAGGTAACATTTGTCATAAGCCATTACAATTTTCAAATGCGAAACTTAAAAAAAAAATTGGTAATAATGTAGCTAATATCTTAAAAATACCGAATATTGGGAGGTACCGTTATATGGGGGCTATACGAAGACGTGGACCTGCACAGACAATTTTCTGTCTTAGGCTGTAGTATCCATTACGAACTTCAAATGTATGTATGTATAGTCCACCAATCGCCTAGCTAACTGCGACAAATATCTTATACATTTGTGGTGATATTCCCATTCGTAGTCATCAGAAAATGACCTCAAATTCTTCTTGGCCTTTTTAAGACATTGAAAATGTAATACGACTAATAAATTAAATATAGCTAAAGTAAACTTCCGCAAGGAATAAACAACTGAAACGAAATGCTTATATTCGACAATCAAGGATAGTGGCATACGTCTTTATCACATATAGAATACCATAAAATGTCGACCAAAAAGAATTCTAATAATTTTATTTACATTTATGTAAGTAAATAAAATCATACAGCCAATCAGAATTTCAAATAAAATGTATGCCCATAGGAAATAGCCAAAAATGAACAAAAAAGGCAAATCTTAGATAGGCGGCAGGCAGTCAGATACATCGCAAAAACAAATTTGTGCCAATCAGCCATCCATAGTGGCATAAACAAAACAAAAACGAAATTTTTAATATCTGTTGCCGCTGTGCTTATCATTAAATACACAAACACGATTGTATATGTATATATTTCTAAATATTAGCCAGAATTGAACAAAAATCACAGGGAAATGTACAATAGACTGATTGTGATAGGGTAGAAAAAGTGACAACAATGGTTTTAAAACAAATTTTCAAGAAAAAAAAAATAGGGGCAGTTAATGTTTTTGTTTGTAGTGAATCACCGTCGTCATCATCATCATCGACGTCGTCACCCACTGACATTGTTATGATTTATTCGATTTCAAATATAGCATACGACGCTCAAGTGTAAATAGATATTGAAACAACCGTTTTAGGGCATTGAAAAAGGGGAACTTTCTCGTATGCCATGGCGTTATCAATGTTTACAATCATCCATCCATCTAATCAAAGAAATTTATTGCTTTGCTTAAAATTAGCCAATTGCAATAACGGAATTTAAATAGTTTTCAATGAGTTTTTATTGGAAATGACCTTGGGGGAATACAAATGTTTGTAGAAAAACATGATGTGTAAAAATTATGAACAAACAAAGGTTGTAATTTCGCATAGGATTGGGGTTTATCTAAGAAGGAATGGGGTTTAAAATGTGTTACAGAGTTGGAGTGTTTGAGTCGATTCTGACTCTGGGTAATAAGAGTTTTTATTTGTTCAAATATTTTTGCTTCAAGCATTTAATATTTATACCCTACAGCACTGTGTTGTAACACCTCGAAATATTGATTTCCCACATAGGAAAGTATCTTCCTATCTCGCCGAGCTGAGTCGATCTAGCTATGTATGTCCGTCTGTCCATGTTAATTTATAATCAAGCTACAGGTCGCAATTATGGCCCAATCCTCACGAAATTTAAAATAGAGGTGGGGTTAGTGTCAGAATAGAACCCCATTCCTTTGGGTGATGATTGCAAAATATTTAGGATTGAAATGGACCAAAAACAGAAAATGTTCCACAACATCCACAATTATTAACCAATCGACACGGAAATATGCATGGAGTTAGAGTTTAGGACTGGGCAGAAGCCGACCAATTTGGGACAATATTTAGCGGGTAAAATAAATTATAACTTTTATGTCAAAAAAATACGAAAATATCCACTTAACCTCAAATATTTTTGATCTCGGCCAAATCGCTTGCGATTTTTTGAATTTGACTTACAAATTTGAATTGTAAATTTTTACACTTCGCAATACAACGTTTTGATGGTGTTCTATGCATGTCGCAATTATCGTTCGATCCTTACAAAATTTTGCATGGGGGTAGGGTTAGGGTCAGAATTAAAGCCTATTGTTCTTAAGATGTACATTTAGGGTTTTAAATGGACTAAAAAAAATTAAATTTTTCTAATTTTTTATTCGCTCTATAGGCCACAATTGAAAACTTATCGACACGGAATTTCGCATCAGAAGAGAGTTAAGGACAGGAACATTATTTTTGACATTATTTCAAAAACGAAATCTTCCAAAATGGATCTGGACATAGCCTTTGCTTAAATGTTTTTCTATTAAATGATTTTTTCTATAGAATTAAGGCGGTGTAGAAAATGTAGACTAATTCATTTTCTTTTGGAAAAGATAAAGACAATTCCAATTAGCTCTCATCAAAAGATCCACTAAAATCTTCCAAAACTATTGGTGGAATTGGTTGAGAAGGGGAATACAATATTTAGCATTATACAGGGTCCGCCATATAACCTTTTCTTCTCAAGTCGATGTTTTGATCCAGATGCATTATTGGGCCATTTTTTCTTCGAAAATGAGCAAGGATTGGTGATTACGTTATCGGGATATGGGATATGCTGATAGAATTTTTGTGCAAAAAATTCAAGAGGAGGATGTTGGCAACAGTAGGTTTCAACAGGACGGCGCTGCATGTCATAAAGCCGAAACTACATTCGATATTTTGTGGCCTGTTTTTGAAGATCGCATTTTTAGCCGCATTTCTGCCGATGGACTACTACTTGATGCTACCAAATACAAGTGTTACACCGACAAGCCAGTGACATACAGCTGCACACAATCGATCAAGTGGACTGAAAAATTGGACCGATCCCTTACGCTACTGCATGGTCAGCCGAGGCAACATTTGAATGAAACTTTTATCTATTATCTATTATTCACTATTACACCCGAGTCAGCATGGATTCAGAATCGTAGCACAACATCTCTTCTGGTTGGATTGACAGATAATATTTAAAATTGTGTCAATGATGTGGAAAAGGCATTTGACAGGATAAATCATGCCAATTTAATCAGTAAGCTACATCGTTTTTTTCAATTTCTCGTCCTCGGCTTGCAAGTTATTGTTTTCTTACTTGTTTAGGAGAAAACAGTATGTCTGTTGTAAAAATGTTGTTTCCATTCTTCTTCCAGTGAGTAGTGGTGTTGTCCTGTAACGACCTCTCAATAAATACTCAAAAATCTGAAGTTATGTTTTTTGGAAACATGCAAGAGGATCCAATAAACGTTTCCATTTATAGGACGCCTATAAATGTTGTAAGCTCGATGAAATGTCTTGGTTTGTTTCATGATTCTGGTTTGGTATTTGATGTTCATCTGAATTCCTTAGTGTCCAAAGTAAATTTTATTTTAAAAAAGTTGTATTGTTTGGATAAAGTTTTGCCAAAGAAAATTAGAATTCAGTTGGTCCATGCCTTAATTATGCTTATTGAGATTTTTTTTTTTTTTTGGGGGGGGTGTTGTAGTTCTGGTTTTGTTTTTCGCAAATTGCAATTATTGTTTCATAGGGTTCTGCGATATGTTTTTTGTGATAAACGTCGTGACCATATATCTCCTTCTGTGAAAGAGTTCCTTGGTTGTTCATTTGATTGTTTTGTGAATTTAAGGTCAATGTTGTTCTTCTACAAACACTTTAGATTGCAAACACCTTTTTCTCTTTTGGACCTGTTTAAGGTTTCTAGATCTGTAAGGAACCTGCAAAATCGTATACCACGCTTAATTCCTCTGTTGGAAAAATCCTTCTACGTAAGAATTGCTCGTATTTTCAACAATCTGCCGCCCTATCTTAAGATATTTAATTCTTCTCTAAAATGTTATATGCGAAAAATATATGATCACTTCAATCAAAATGTTGTTTAATAATGTTCATGGTTTTCTTGTGTTTGTTTTTGTATTTCTCTTGCATAGCTGATTCATCTTAGTATTTAATCAATTGTTATCTTTTATTTTTGTTAATTTGTTTTAATGTTTATAATAATTTTAATTAAGATCTTTAAGATTAAGAATATTATAAATAATTTTAGAGTAGTCATGTATAGAAGTTTTTGGAACCGTCCATGGTCATATGGGCTAGGTAACTGTGTTAATTGGATACAAATAAATACAAACAAGAAATTGAACTAATTTATCCTAAAACCCCTTTGTTCTTTTACGAAAAAGCAAGTCGATCACTTATGCTAGTAAAAAAAGCTTTCTATGTATTTGCACCTTAAGAAATAACTCTGAAACGGAAAATGAAATTCAATAGGCTCAACAATTCTATAGACTCAAACATTTTGGAAAAAAAAGACCTTGCAAAAGATAAAATCAAAGTGCAGAATAAATAGACTGCTTCAACACGCCCGTATAGTAATCATGACTCAAATAATGTAGACTGGAATCATTGCAACACATGAGTGGACTACATCTTTGGCGTTGATCATTTTGCCAACTTTCGAATTTCGAAGGGATAATTCCCAATTTAAAACTAATTTGACTTATCTTTGGATATTATTTCGAGTGGCAAAAACTGTTCAGTATCGTTCAATATTTTGACATAAGTCCCATATGTCATAAGCGGTACTGGCGGTTTTAGGCATTTTCCATCGAAAGTAGTTGTTGCATAAAATATTCTGTTTAATTTATTTTATATGAAGAAGGCCTAAAAATAACATATTATCTTTCTCTTTACAGGATAGCGAAGCCGATGAAGAGGAGGGTAGCAAACATGAAAAAAGGTAATTACCAAATTATTTTGAAATAAAAGAACAATACTTTTTGGAGTCATATATTTTTGTTTTTTAAATGTTAACAATTTTTTGTTCTTGTCTTCAGTTCTAGCGAATGTTTCTTTGCTGGCAAAGGCACCGCATTAGTATTAGCGCTCAAAGATATTCCACAATACTCTGAACGTCGTCTGAGCACGGATTCAATAAGATCAACAAACAGCACACAAAGTAATAATTCTGATATTCAACACCACTTGCAGTCGATGTTTTATTTGTTAAGACACGAGGAAACATTGAAAATGGTAAGTAACGAAAATTTGAATGTTGCCAAAAAACTATATACATGTATGTAATTTAGACACCGAAAGTTACGGAGTTCCCGACTGAGAGGACAAAGAAAAAATAACAGTTTTAGAGTGAATTATGGTACACAAAATAGTGGTTGTTATTCATCAAATACAGCAATTGGTCGACAAATTAGAACTGTTAGGACGAATACGTGATGCGAAGAATTTCTGATGTAGCCCAAAATGTTCGACAAACCCCGGATTTGTCTATTATGCATAAAGACTTAGATGTTAAGGCTAATAAAATTTAGTTAGCATTAACAACGTGTTCTTCGCTGATTGAGTTTTTGATATGCATTTCATCAAAAAGTCATTTTGACTGATTGCTAGTTTGGTGGCTACGCCAACAAGAAAATGTCGCTCATTGGGCCCAGAAAACCGTAGTCATTTATAGTCCGTCGGTTTATTAGACCTTTTTTGAAATGAAGTTGGATCAACATTTACAGGGTGAGATAAAAAAAACTGCAACAAAGTCGTACGCCATAATTTTTAGATAGGAGAAAGCATCACATTTTAGAATAAGTTTAGATTTGTTCGAAATGGTCATCGTTGGCACGAATTATGGATTTAAACGGCCAATGAAACCGTTACACGCTGCCCGAATGTTGCTCTGCGGTATTTTTGCCCATTCCCGGCGAAGCGCTTGCTTGTGGTGATCGACACTTTGGTTCTTTTTAGTGCCAACCTTGATTTCCAAAATAACCTAGACACAATAGTCCAACGGATTGGTATCCGGAGATTTTGATGGTCATTGTGCGCTCAAAATGAAGCCAGGAACCTTATTTTGTAACCATTCATGGGCGGCACGTGATGAGCACAATGGTGCTGAGTCCTGTTGGAATATCCAAGGTCTGCGGCCAAAATGTTTGCGTGCCCAAGGCCTTAATACACCCTCCAGAATATTTTCGAGATAATATTCGGCTTTTATTCTGAGCTGAGAGCGAGCATCGACTGTTATGGCGGCCCACACCATCACCATGACCGGCACTTGAGTTCTGGTGGCCAACCGAAGGTGCACATTTTCAGCTAACCTCTTTCGGAAGTAAAAACCATCATTTCGTTTGTTTACAAACTGCTGTACAATGAATTTTTTCTCATCGGAGAGAACCAAATTCGGCAGTTCACCACTTTTGGCCAAGCGAAGCAACTCTTTAGCCATTTTGAGTCTATTTTCTTTCAGTTCCGGTGTAAGTTCTTGCACTTTTTGGAATTTCAATGGCTTTACCCCGAGCTCATTTTTCAATATTTGCCGAATGGAATATTGCGATATGTTCAGTTCACGAGCCATTTTCGGCCACTGTGACGCAGGTTTTGATTAAGTCGTTTCTTTACTTTTCGAACCATTTCTGCTGATGTTGCTGTTGTCTTCCGTCCACTTCCTTGACGTCGGGCTACGCTACCAATATCACGGTAACGAGCGATTGTACAAGACACAAAAGATTTATTGACATTTAAATGCTGGAGTGCTCTATCGAAAGCCACTTGTGGCTTTACAACCAAATATAAAGAAATCACACTATCACGCTTGAATTCCATCACGAGTAACTTTTTTCTGGAAAATTCTCACCATAATTCTTGTTAACAATATAATGAGCTGTCACTGGAATAATTTTAGCAGCTGTCGGACGAGTGACTTAGGTATGACAGCAGTCTGAAGTTGGTTGCTGTTTTTTCATCTCATCCTGTACAGGAAATTTTTCGCACATTTGAGCCACGTGAAAGATTAGTTCTACACCAAGAGCCCGATTTGTGGGACTGTACAGAACATAGGTTTGCTACTTATTTACGTTATCAACTAACACCTCTTAGTGGATAATGCTTAAAGTCAATGACTACCAGTCACTAGAAAATTTGTTAGATTTTTTAGAACCTGTGTCTCACGTTAATGAGTGCTGGACAGTGGCCGAGTAAAGGTTTGATTGTCTCATTTTCTTGACATATTCTACAGTAGTCAATATCATCGCTGTCCCATTTCGAGGTCATTGACCACACCTTGCAATGACCTGTGATGATACCCACCACAACTTTTAAGCCAGTTTTCAGCAATGACAGTAGGGACTCTTCTCCGAGAGTGTAGGCCAGATTCTTTTGGAGATGTTGCATTCCCTTTCTATGAATTACCGAGTTCCCAAATTCAATGGTAGTTGATTCGAACCCTATCCTAGCCAATTCGTCTGCAGCCTCATTGCCCGGAACATTATAATGACCAGGAACCTAACAGAACTTGATGGACAGGCCAGCCTTTCCAAGGATCTCCTGCAGTCCAAAACAACCTTAGACTTGATGGTAGAGGAGTTTAGGATTTTCAGTGCCGCTTGACTTTTAACGTATATAGTCACCGGACTGCTGACCTTGTTGTTGCTCGTGACCAACAGGTCTATGGCTTTTTTGACCGCAAAAATTTCCGCTTGCAATACGCTACAGTCGTTTCTAAGCTTGTAGTATTCGCGAACATTAAGAGTGTCACAGAAGACACTAGCTCCCGTTCCGCATTCCATCTTTGATCCGTCGTGTAGACAGCTATGCCACGGAAATGTGGATTGTTACGGACCCAGGTGTCCTATCAGGTATGTGAATGTCAGGCGGATCAAAGAATAACCATAGTGAAATATAATCACTAGTGTTGGCTTCCTCTCCCACATTCCTTACACGCCTTAGGATCGCAGAATGTCCATTGGTTTAGCTCTTTGAGTCGAAGGGCACAACTAATTCCCTGTTTCTTTACGTGTACGCTTAGTGGGCTTCAGCACAGTGCAGCTTGAGGTGTGCTCTTGAATGCTCCCGTTATTAGTAGGTATACGGCTCGTTGAACTTTGTCAATGTGACGTAAGTAGGATGATTTCCTCAAGGAATGCCACCAGACTAGAGCTCCATATGTTAGGATGCTGCGAACAATTGACTCATGCACCCATTTAATGATGTGTGGTTTGAGGCCCCAGCCTTTACCTATGGAGTTCTTACAAGAATAGAGCCTCTCTTTGCTCGCTCGGTGTTCCTCTTCCAGCTTAGTTGGCGGCCGAGGGTAGTGCCGAGGTATTTAGCTTCAGAGGAGAGGTTTAACGTGACCCCATCTAGCATCGGTGGTATTAAAGAAGGACATTTACCTTTCCTCGTAAAGAGGTCGAGCTCAGTCTTTGATGGGTTCACGCCTAGTCCATTGCAACGTGCCCACCTTGATAAGGGGACTAGAGCTCCCTACATCAGACCAGAGATAGTTTGCAGGAATTTCCCAGCAATCAACAATATCATTAGCATAAGCGACTGCATTCGTCCCATTTTGCCGCCCTGCGATTTCCTGACGGATATTTCCCCAATGCTTGAGTTGATAATTCTGCTACTAAGCATTGGATCAATCCAATTTATGAGGAGTTGGGGTACCCTAAGAGCTGTCGCTGGCGAAATCTCAATTGTAATATAGAAAAAACGGCAGAATTCTACCAAGGTCCACAATTTGCCATTAGGAGTCCGGGTGCCGTGTTCTTCAAACCTGCCACAGGCACGTAATGTTACTGAAACCTTCAAATATGCCAGAATAGTTGAATCGGCAGTTGTATAAATGTACAATTGAATGTTTTTATATCAAAAGGAATATGCACACATATGCTGTGGAGAAAATACCACTTGATATGTACGATAATGGAAAATAATTACAACCAATTTTCCCAAAATGTGTGAAACCGCTAGTCATTTGACAGCAATATAAAGATGACACAATTTTTTTTTTTAATTATTTTAGATCATTACACCTTATCAATTAAGCCCCAACTATATCGAAACTTTAAAAAAAATTTACGTTATCTATCTTTGAAAATACTTTAAAAACCAAGGAAATCTCAAAACATTTTACTCTTTTCCAATTTTTGTAATTGTTTTAACATCTTTTTTATACTTTTTAATGTTTACATAGGCTGTAAAACTGGAATCACAGCGTACAAATCGTACACGTTATATTGTGATTGCATCACGTTGTTGCTATCGTCCTACAACCACCGAAAGACGTAATAAAATAATGCGTCATAATTCAGCCAGAATGTCGACATCGTCATCGTGTTCTTTGTCATCAACAACAAATGCGTCGTCTGCGTCTGTCTCTGCAACACAACAAACATTTGGTAACGTGGGAACAGCACGTCAACTATCGATGGATGGTACCAAAAGTTCAACGCAGCAGCAGCAGCAACAGCATTTGCAACAAATAGACGATAGCTGGGTGGAAATGCGTGATAAACGTTTGTCAAATATCTCGACAACAAATCGTCAAAGTCTTAAATGTGATGCTTCCGAAAGGACTTGTGCTTCGGGAGATAATAATAAAAATGGTAATATGACGGCGACGTTAAAAAATTCAACTGCCAATATTTTGAATCCTTCGAATCCTTCTGCAACAGCGGCTAATACGGGAAATGCACCTTCTGACCAAGACTATGTAGGTGTAGAGGAATCATGCATACTTGGCATTGACTATAATGAGAGGGCAACAATTGGTTTGGTTGTGCCAATTTTAGCTGATACCACAATACATTTGGATGGCGATGGGTGAGTATTTGAGTTCCTAAAATAAAATTAGTGTTATTACGTACACTCACATAATAAATGTAATCATTTATTTGCAGAGGTTTCAGCGTGTCGGTATTTGGCAAGACTCATATTTTTAAGCCAGTTTCTGTACAAGCAATGTGGTAAGTGACTTTGTCGTTTTACACGGACTAAAAGTGTATTAAGTGTTTATTGTTCTTTTAAGGTCTGCATTGCAAACCCTACATAAAGTATCCCAAAAGGCTCGTGAGAATAACTTTTATCCCGGTGGACCTTCACATGATTGGCTATCCTTTTATGAAAGTCGCATAGAATCAGAACAATCATGTTTAAATGAATGGAATGCTATGGACTCTCTCGAAAGTCGTCGGCCACCATCACCGGATGCCATACGAAACAAGTGAGTGTTTTGATTATATTTTTCATATCCATGCGTTAAATCTGTTTTCGCTTTTTAGACCCACTGCAAAAGAAGAAACAGAAGGAGTTATCAAAATGAAATTAAAAGAAATAATGATGTCCGTTGATTTAGATGAAGTCACTTCCAAATATATACGCAGTCGTTTGGAAGAACATTTAGATATGGATTTGGGTGAATACAAATCATTTATTGACGCAGAAATGCTAATGATATTAGGACAAATGGATGCTCCCACCGAAATATTTGAACATGTTTATTTGGGCTCGGAATGGAATGCTAGCAATTTGGAAGAGTTACAGAAAAATGGGTTAGTAGTATAGTGTATTTTATACAAACTACAATAATATACAATGCAATTTATTATCTCTTCTTTGTACAGAGTTCGTCACATTTTGAATGTAACTCGTGAAATCGACAATTTCTTTCCGGGCATGTTCGACTATCTGAATGTACGTGTTTATGATGATGAGAAAACTAATTTACTTAAACACTGGGACAATACATTTCGTTATATAACCCGAGCTAAGGCCGAGGGATCTAAAGTGTTGGTCCACTGTAAAATGGGCGTGAGTCGCTCAGCCTCGGTTGTTATAGCATATGCCATGAAAGCCTATAATTGGGAATTCCAAAAAGCCCTACAGCATGTCAAGGAAAGACGCAGCTGCATAAAGCCCAATAAAAACTTTCTAAACCAATTGGAAACCTATCGAGGAATGTTAGATGCCATGAAAAATAAAGAAAAACTGCAGCGCAGTAAAAGTGAAACAAATTTGAAGAGCACAAAGGATGCCCGTCTTTTGCCGGGTAGTGAACCCACACCCTTGATACAAGCCCTCAATCAGTCGAAATCCAAATCTGGTGGTGATAGTAACGACGCCATAGATGGACATAGCAATTCATCTGCCTTAGATAATTTGGTGCCTGCTAGCGCAACAAAATTGGCACGACCAACAGCTCGTAGTGACCACAAACATCGACGATTAATGCGTAGATCCAGCAGTACTTCGCCACGTACAATACAAACACCAATGTCATCTATAATCGTTATGAAACAACAATCGCAGAGCTTGGAACATTTGACGCCCGATCGTAGCATAGCAGAAGAACCAAAAAACATGCGTTTCCCCGGCAGTAATGGGGAAAACTATAGTGTTACACAAAACCAAGTATTACACATACAAAAGCACACTCCTCCACCCTCCTCATCATCGCTAAGAGCCCAGTCAACACCACCGCCAACGTTGGTGGAGTGCGGAAGTCCATTGCAAAAGATGCAAACTTCACCGCCTGCTGCCACCTCTGTACGTACCATAGTTCACGACTTAGAGAATCATCAAATACACGATCCTTCGCGAAGAATAGCGGATGATCGCAAATCCTTGAATTTGGCATTTGCTAAGACAGCAGAAGATGCCGAAGAGTGTTTCAGAAGTGCCGAAATACCACAATCTTCAGCTGCTGGTACTGACGGCAGCAGTACCAGGAAGATGGGGAGTCCTGTTTGGACCTCATCCGCCAAGTTAATAACACAAACTTCCAACATTAATACTAGTGTTGCGTCCCTAAATCGTGAAGAAGCCATACAAAAACCACGTCCGCATTCTCGCAAAACGCAATCATGGGCTGCAACCAGTGGTGGTATTATAATGGATAGTGCCGTGCAGGGTTCCAGCAGCAGCATCGATTCCATTTCAACCCAAACTTCAGCACCAGCAGCAATTCCAGCTACTCCAGGTTCAGCAGCTGTGTATGAAGGTCTAGTGAAAACACGTTCCCGCCAAAGAGAATTGCCCTCGCGCCATGCCTCCTGGGGTTCTGGTGACAATCGTAGCGGTATGCCAATGCGCAACAGCTCCTGGGGAGCTTTTGACACAAATCGCAATAGTTGCCAGTATGCCAGCGCCTTCAATCAACACGTCAATGCAAATGCCATTTTTGAAGGGCAAATTCATGAACTTAATAAGAGTAATAAGACTGCCTCGGCCGAGAGCCGATCAACTCATGGTCCACAGCAACAACATCACCATTATGGTACCGTGAAACGAACTAAACAAAAATTGGAAGAGTCGACAGCCCTAAAAAAGCTCTGCCAAGAAAATGGTAGTGGATCTGAATGTGCCAGCAATGCGTCCTCCAATACTAATGAAGCTGGCGATGATGCCGTGTATACAAAACGAAGTTCCAATTTATATCGTTCGGCGTCGGCTGCAGCGGGAACACGAACTCGTTTTGCTCAACGCTGTAACAGTGAAGAAATTGTACCTAGTGGAGGTGGCAATGTTACCACCCACTGTTCACTTGTGACCTCAGGAAGGCGCAGTGATGGTAATCGTCCAGCCACAGCTGACATATTTTCTGTGTCAGCTCCTGAGACCTACACCATGTCTGACATTGAGAACAAAAACACTTTAACCGGAAATGGTAGTGATGAAGAAAATGTGATCTTAAGAAGGCCAGACAATCAAATAGCTTGTACAACTGAGGATCAACGAGTCTCGGGCAATGTTCAAATTCTTAAGAAGAGCTTTGAAGCAAAGGCAGGTGGTGGTAGTGGAGGTAACGTTGGCACTAATGCAGCGGCCAATCAGCCAACAATCAATCCAACAACTGGTAACATTTGTTCCTCCAGTAAACCAACCAAGGGACATCAATCACTGCCATCATCACCAGTAGCTCAACATGTGGATCATCAACATCAAACAAAAACGAACGCATTTCTAGAACAGCATATGACAACATCATCAACAACTGAACAATGTGATCGTAATGTAAAGGGTTTAGTGCATAAATATCAGACATCGTCGTCGTCGTCATCATCATCATCGAGCTCAAGTGTAACGACGACATCAAAATCAATAACGAATCAATCAACTTGTACAAGGGCCACCGCAGTGGGGACGACGACAGAAAGCTCACAGAGAGTTGTTAAGGCCCGACCAAGTTCTTGTTATGAACCTCAGAGATCTTTGACAGGCAAGCCACATGAGTTTAGCGAAAGTCGACCCCCACCAGCACCGCAAAGATTGCCATCAGCCAATGCTACTATATCCAGCCAGCCAGTTCATCACCATCATCATCTAAACGAGGGAGTATTAACGCAACAACAGCAGCCGCCACAACAGAGACGTTTGCAACAACATGGAAAAACTCATCCACTCACAATGCTAAACTTACAAAAGCAAAGCTTCAATGCAGCCGCTTACAATACAATGTAATGATGATCTTATTACAAACAAAACAAAACAGAAAACAAATTGAACCGTTATCGAATCAAAACAAAATTCTCAAAGAAACAAAAAAACAAAACATATATACATTTCAATCAAATCTCCACCATTATCATCCCCACAGCATAATCACCCTCTAACATGGTATTGTCATATTTTAAATGATCCACAATCACAAAACCACAGCATTACTATTTTTTTATCAAACACACACACAGTCACACAAACGCATACATAACGTACCCTGTATAAGTGCATTCAACATCATCATCATCATCATCACTTCACCCGCAATAAAAAATCGACAAAACTTATGACGCGACCCATTCTCTTATTGTGTGTCACATTATTATTCCGCTTTTTCTTTTCATCCATCATTATTATTATATTATAATTATAAACAAGTGTTATGTGTTATTATTTATATATATATTGTCCTCTTTTGTTTTCATTGTATTCACAAAACAAACAAGCAACCAAGAAGCAAACAAACGGAAAATTAATTGTATTTTAATTACATTGAATTTTGCTGTTTTCTTTTCCATTTTGTTCTCCACCTCCACAACGCTCTCTCTCTCTCTCATATCCCTATCAATGTAAGTGTTCTTTGGAAATGTACTCTGTTACAATATCTCATTGGTATTTATATAACTGTACATACTATTTTATAGACAACATTTCGGCTGTCGTTGATCGTGGTATAGATTATTTTTGTTTTATACACAAATCCGAACTTTTTCATTTAAAAGATCTCGAAGTTTGCATGCAATCATTTTATTTTATTTATTAAAAAAAATCAAGTCCAGTTTATGAATGTCGAAAGAAAATGATTGCAAATGAAAAATACTAATTCCATGTGTTTTCAAAATTTTTGTTTAATTGAAAAAAAAACAAAAATTAAAAACAGTTGTCAGACGTAGATATTTTTGTGCAAGAAAAATGGAAATTATTTATGTTTAGAAAAGGGGCAAATTTCACGTTTACAAAGTGGCGATTTTTTGCGTATTCTAGAATAGAGTCTATTGTTGCGTGATTTCGCTTTGTGGTCACAACTAAGTGCTTGTTTAGTGAGGGAAAACATACAAAATTCTTTGGGTGTTGACTTTAAAAATGTTCATTGAAGTAGCCATGGCACTGCAATCATCATGTCAAAGGAGTCCAATTCATTAATACATTGTCAAACAGTACTATATTGCTAATAAACGGTCGTTTTTCATTTTACCTCTTTCTGATCATCTAGGATCGACATGGCCACCTCTAATGAGGTGCAGTATCTGGCTGCAGTAACTCTCAATTTTAGGGAAAAACTCTTAGTCATGACAAGGCTATGAAATGGAAAGGCAATTTTATGTACAGAAAATTCAATAAATGTTAGATATTTTTAATTTTGAATCACAATTCTCCAAGAATAAAATGTTCATTGGGCGTATGATGAATATACCGTTTGATGTTATACGTTAGGGTGTCCTTGCTCTTGGCAACAACATGCATAGGCCTTTAAACAAATACCTCAACTTTATATCATTTTGGCCCAAATCAAAATTTTAAATCTTTTCAAAAAACTGTATTTCGTAATCAAATGTCTAAAACATACATACATGTTATTAATACTATCAATTATGTTTTGTCTTGAGATTTCAATTACCGCCGCATTTCCATTTCCGCCTTTTGTTATGACAACAAAAAAATGTCTGACGTTTTCTGTGTTGCCATTTGATCGATTGCATTGTCTTGATAACTTCGAAACATTTTCATTTTGTACAAATTTTCCATATTATCCCCGCAATTAAAAAAATTTTTAAACACCTTATTTTTTTTACTCCCTTTTTGTCTTTATCAAACTTCCTAAAACTGAAATATTTTTACAGATTTTTTCGCATGTTACGCTCGGTCAAGTACACGTTTGACTACACCAAAATAATATGCTATTATAACAACCATACAGCGAACAGCCAACAATAATACCAAGCTACAACTCCATTTATTGCGTTTAATATGAAATTTAATTTTACAAGTATGCACACCCACATACACACCCCAACGGTATTATGCAACTAATTTTGCGTTATTAACTAACAACAACACAGCCAGTCGGAAAAGTAAATCCTATTTGAATTTTCCATTGTTCCACACTTTTATGATCTAACTTTCTCCAATTATTATCCAGTATGCTATGCTTTATTATTTCTAAATATTATTCATTCTTTTTATTTATATGTTTTTTAAACATTGTATTGTACTTTTTTTATAGAACATTTATAAAAACATTCAATTTGTCATAAATTTCAAACCACACAAAACAAGCAAAGGACATGCAAAACATAATTACGTTGGACGTCAGTCACCAATATTCATTTATCAGTAGAAAACTTGATTTGTTAGGGGACAAAGTGGATTCTAAATACCACGTAATCTTCTTTTCATTCAGTTTTCTTTGACAGACTAAATGAAACCATTCGTGCCTGGCGGCCGTACTAAAACCCAATTATCTTTTTGTGAAAACCACAAGTTTATGATTATTTTTTTCCTTAGTTTTATACACATAAACAGAAAGGAGAATCACATCAGCAAACTATTATACAAAACAAAAAGTACTCTATATTTTAGCTCTAAATAATTAAAATAAAACAAACCAATCATTTTTTTGTAAATATTGTAAGATTTACTATTTTTATGTTTGTATGAAACCAATGGTTTTTAAAAATAATAAATTATATAAAATTAAAATTTTTAATTACAAAGCATAACCAGAGTGTAATTTCTATCAATATGGTTGGGATGAAGAAAATAGCATAATGTCGGGTTTGGGTGCTTTTACTGCATACTTTCTAAAGCTTATCATAATAACGCTGGTAACAAATAGACGTATTGCATCATAAAGTACATAACAGTCAGCGACAAATACATACTGCATTACAGCTGCTACATAATCAGCAAATTTACCGGGAAAAAGACATCTCTTCAGACCGAAACTAGTATCAACTTTCAGATTAAAGAAATTCACACCACCGACATTGAAGAGGATATCCTTGTTCACCAGGGTGAGTTAGTAAATGTTACTTTTCTCCCACAAAAAGTTTGAAAAAAAAAATAATTTAATCACTGGAAAGTCAAGTTCGCACAAACACCACAAAACCAAAACATTAATATCAGCTGGCCTTGTTGCTCAAACATAGAGCAGATAAAAACACGATAAAAGACCGATAAACTCCGAAAACTTATCGATATTAAAGCAAGAGTGTTGCCAACCACAACGAATTTTCCGTTACATTTCTTATAGTTTCAATTATTAAATATGCAACGTTCACCTCCACTAAAGGCCATTGCTACCCAGCAAACAATTAGTGCCCAGTCATCGAAACGAAACAGAAATGAATTATCACCAGGTACTGGAACATCGCCGGTTGCACTCTCACAAATGGAACTTATACACCTTATAAGCAGCACAATTAATGCAAATTTAGACGAAAAACTAAAAACGTTGTCTACAAAGGAAGATATTGAAGAAGTAAAGGTGGAAATAACCTCAATTGGCTCGGAGTTAAACCTTCTAAGGTTGGAAAATCAACAGCTAAAGGTGGAACTACAGCAAGTACGAAGAGAATGTGAAGAAAATAAAAAAGATATAATGTGGATGCAGGAACATATAAAAAGCAGCAAAATTTTCATCCGTGGCCTAAATTGTACAAATGAGCCAACAAAAGAAGTAAATAATTTATTAACAAACAAACTAGAACTGAAAATGAGGGCAAGATCTGTTCGAAAAATTTATGAAAGAAATGGAAAAATGAGTGTAGTGGCTGAATTCGAAACGAACCATGAATCGGAAGAAATTATGCGTAACAGCAGGAAGCTAGCTGGTTCCAACATTTATATAGAACGAGATCTAATCCCATCAAAGCAACAATTTAAAAAAGCTTCTCTTTGTCTCAAGTCGAAAATATTGGCCATAAGTAAGGAACATAGAATCACAGTTAAAGAAGACAGCATTAGGATAAACAATACATGGTTTAGTTGGAATAAAGATCGGAAGCTCATTGCCGGAAAGAACGATGGTAAAGATGAACTACACAAACTTTATGGTGACATTATTAAATCTGTGGACACTAACTACGACTACTTGCTGTGTGAAACAGAGTCAAAAAACTAAATACAATCCCAAACTCATTTTTTCAAAACCTTTCTATTTTATCATATAATGTAAATGGGATTGAAAACAAATATTTATACCCATCCTTTTTCAATTATTTACATAATAATGATATAATTATACTCACTGAAACCCATTTGATTGAAAATAAATTTGAAAACATAAAAAAGTATTTCCCTGGATTTCAATTGTATAACGTTGCAGCAACAAAAGAGCACATATATGGCCGAGCAATTGGTGGCATCATATTCGCAGTCAACGAAAGAACTACAAAATTGGGCATAACGCATAGAGTCATACAGTATGATAATACCAATTGCTATCAGTTTCACTCCAAACAAGGACCATTATTTACCATTATTCCTCAATACTGGAGGCCCGCTCAATGGGACAACGAGTACAAAAAGATCCGTAAACTTCTCGAAGAAAATGATATGTTATATGCAATACTAATCGGAGACCTTAATTCAAGGATTGGTGAATTGACACAAGATTTGAGTGGAATTTATAGAGAACTATTTGCTGCAGGTATGGCCACACGAAAATCTCGGGACAAACTTACAAATAGAAAAGGGAACCTCCTAATAGAATTATGCACCAACAATAACCTTCTCATTCTAAATGGCAGAACTCGTGGAGACGAAGATGGCCATCTTACATACATAAGTGGAACAGGAGAATCCGTAAATGATATATGCGCAGTATCCCAGGAAATTTTAAGCCTTGTGGAGGAATTTGTAGTAGAGAATCAAACATGGTCAGATCATTTACCAATAAAACTCAAACTCAAATTTACTACAGAAAACACTAACATCAAGAATCTTAACCTGTTGCCTAAGCTCTTATGGGATAAACATAATATAAACAGATACCAAGAATGTATCCAAGAGAATTTGAATAAAACTCTGAGTAGGAAAAATGAAGTTACCTTAGACGAGCTTGGAAACATAATAAAAGCATCAGTAAAATCTAAAGTGAACAGAAAAGTGTTCACGCCAAAGCAGCCATGGTATGATTTCAAATGTCATAATGCGCGTAAAATTATGTTTTCTTTACTAAAAAAATATAAGAAAAGCAACACACTTGAGACTAGGAAAAAATACATAGAATCAACAAAGAAATACAAAACTATATGCACGTCCAACAAACAAAGTTACAACAGATACCTGTTAGATACAATCAACAATGTTAATGACTCAAAACAGTGGTGGAAAGCAGTGAAAACGATAAGGAACCAAAGATATCAAATCAGTACGTCAATATCCTCAAGTAGTTTTAAAAATTACTTTGAAGGTCTGTTGAATCCCCCGCATCAAGCTCTTGAGATAAGCTATGCTCAAAATTTTATAACTGATCCAATTCTAGACAGTGAAATAACCATGTGCGAGCTAAAAAGTATATTGAGAAAATTGAAAATAAACAAAGCGCCAGGAGAGGATAGAATTTCATATGAACACATTATATACGCAACTGATGATTTTCACAAACAATTGATCAGGAGATATAACGCAATTTTAAATAAAGGATGTATTGATAATGCTTTTAAGAAAACCATAATTTTCCCAATCCACAAAAAAGGAGATATGTCAGAACCATCAAACTACCGAGGAATTGCTTTTATGAATAGTATTGCTAAAATAATGATGGGAATTTTAAATCAGAGACTATATGATTGGGTAGACTATCATCAAGTGCTTTGCGAATACCAGGCAGGTTTCCGAAAGGGCTATTCGACGGTGGATAATATATATAACCTGGCATCAATTGTGAATATTAAACAAAACGAAAATAAGAAAGTATATGCTTTCTTTGTGGACTTTAAAGCCGCTTTCGATAATGTCTTCAGAAAATCCTTAATATATAAACTAGCTCGACTTGGTGTTTCGAATAAATTTCTAAAACTGATTGAAAGTATATACAACAACACAGAGTATGCGGTTTGGACAGGCGAAGAACTGTCAGACTACTTTGAAACCAGTTCAGGAGTGAAACAAGGTTGCCTCCTGTCGCCATTGTTATTCTCGCTCTATATAAATGATCTACACGAACATCTAGAAGGAGGTATTGATATTCACAATATAAACATTAGGCTTTTGCTCTATGCAGATGATATTGTGATTTTGTCAGATGATATAAAAACGCTACAACAAATGATCTCAAACCTGGAAAGCTATTGTGAAAAGTGGAATCTGAAAGTCAATATGAGCAAGTCTGAAATACTCATATTCAGAAAAGGAGGAAGGCTGGGCAGAAATGAGAAATGGAAGTTTAATGGAAATGAAATTAAAAATGTAAATGAGTACAAATACTTAGGAGTCACCTTTACCCCGAAACTTTCATTTTCAAAACACATTGAGAAACGAACTAGCCAGTCAAAGATGGCAATAAACTCTACATGGATTGATTTCCTGGGGAAGAAAGATGTAAATATGAAAATGAAATGGAAGGTCTATGAGGCTGTTTGTAGATCAGTACAAACTTATGCTGCACAAGTATGGGGATATTCGTATTTTGACGAGGTCGATAAGTTGCAGCGTTACTTTTTAAAGAAAATCCTCAAAGTACCAAGTTTTACACCTAACTACGCTCTTATGCTTGAGACCAATGTCGAAAATTGTCACTTATATACACTCAAACTAAATCTAAAGTATATACATCAAGTATTGTACAGATACCAAGAACATCGGTTACCGACAATATTAACCAATATATTGCTAGAAAAAGAAGGATTCTGGGTAGCAAATATTAAAAGTATGGCTCATCGGTTAAACGTTCAATGGCCAAATACCGCAAATGAAGATGAATGGACATTATTTAGCAAATGCATTATTGGTAAAGAAAAAACATATTTATTACAGGAAAACTTGAGGCTAAAACAACAAAGCCAAGATAGAATTTATAAACATTTAGACTATAGAATGGGAGAAATGTACTTTACTGACTCTTTTACTAGCGATCAGATTTCATGGATCTTTAAAGCACGATGTGGACTTATCAATTTGAATGCAACCAGATTTAACACTGAAAATGCAGAACGTAAATGTACGTTATGTAATCTGATTCGTGATGAAACATTGCAGCATTTCATTGGAGAGTGCCCTATCCTGGCAGAATTTAGGACGAGTTTTTTCCAATCCGCAATACTATCCGAAGAAGATGTGATTAACATTCTGGATGGTCGTGAAGCACATTATTGGAGACAGCTGGTCATATATTTAAAAATATGTTTAAATTATAGAGAATTTCTAATATTTGAATACAACTCAGTATAAACATAAATTAACTTGTAATCAGATACGACAGACGGTTTATTAAAAACCATTGTCTATTTAATAAAAAAGTATATATTATATATATTATTTATATATTATATACATCCTAATAAAAATCATAAAGGATCGAAAAGATGTTCCTTTTCGGCTCGTTAGCGCTGCCGACTAAAAATTTGGGAACATTGTTCTTCAGATTTCGTAGCAAATCTTAACCAATGAATAAAGCATTTGCTCTGTCCCAGAACCTGTAAGGGAAATAGGTTTTTACATTTTTGTCGTTTTGAAATTTAATAGAACCACAAAAATTGCTTTGTTGTAGCAAGTCGACGATTCGAGCACCTAATACATTTATCTTGAACTTGGGTTAACTTTTCCTTCAAAGTTACCAGATTCGTATATGAATATGCATCATTGCCTCTAAACTTTCAGAGTATAAAGTTTGTGTCAATGTAATAAAGAACAAGTAAAAAAAACAGCTAAGTTCGTTGTATGAGGGCTATACGATATCGTGGATCAATGTAGACAATTCTCTTCCAGGCGGTAAAGTACTTAGAAGGAACTCCTTGTGTGGATTTTCAGATAATTCCATTGAAAAATGTGGGTAAAATCAGAAAAATGCCGAATAACGGTAAGCATCGTTATATGTACGATATCGATACCATATACAGGGTGAGATGAAAAAACTGCAACCAAATTTAGACTGCTCTCATTTCTAAGCCACTCGTCCAACAGCTGTTTAAATAATTCCAGTGACAGCTCTTTATATTGTTTACAAGCGTACAAAAGAATTTTGGTGAGAATATTCAAAAAAAATTTAGTCGTGAGGCTTTAAATGTAAATAAATCTTTAAATGTAAATAAATCTTTTGTGTCTCGTACCATCGCTCGTTACCGTGATACTGGTAGCGTAGCCCGACGTCAAGCAACATCAGCAGAAATGATTCGAAAAGTAAAGAAGCGACTTGATCAAAAACCGTGTCGCAGTGGCCGGAAAATGGCTCGTGAGCAATATTCCATTCGGCAAATATTGAAAAATGAGCTCGGGGTAAAGTCATTGAATTTCCAAAAAAGTGCAAGAACTTACACCGCAACAGAAAGGAAATAAACTCAAAAGAGCTAAAGAGTAGCTTCGCTTGGCCGAAAGTGGTGAACTGCCAAATTTGGGTTTCTCCGATGATAAAACATTCGTTGACCAGCAGTTTGTAAACAAACAAAGTGACCGTGTTTACTTGTCAAAGAGGTCAGCTGAAAATGTGCACCTTCGATTGGCCACCAGAACTCAAGCGGCTGCCATGGTGATGGTGTGGGTCGCCATAACAGACGATGGTCGCTCTCCGCTCGTATTAATCGATCATGGCATCAGAATAAATGCCGAATATTATTGCGAAAATATTGTCGATTGTGTAATATAGCCTTGGACACTCAAACATTTTGGCCGCAGACCTTGGACATTCCAACAGGACTCAGCACGCGCCACCCAAGAATGCTTACAAAATGAGGTTCCTCGCTTCATTTCCAGCTCACAATGACCGGGAATGAGCCAAAATACTGCAGAGGAAAATTCGGGCAGCGTGTGACGGATTCATTGGCCGTTTGACGGCCATAATTCGTACCAAAGGTGGCCAATTCGAACAAATCTAAACTTATTCTAAAATTTGATGCTATTTCCGGCATTTCTTGCTTTCACTCAATAAAATTTAAAAAAATATATAAAAATTATTGCGTTTGACATTGTTGCAGTTTTTATCTCACCCTGTATGAAGACATAGACGATTTTCCGTCATAGGTTTTAGCTTCAAATACGAAACAATTTCGGTAAAAATGATGCTAAATTCATCAGAATAGCGAATATTGAGGGTACCGTTGTATGGGTATACAATTCTCTTTTAGTGGGTAAAGTACTCACAAAGAACTCCTTTTGTAGAATTTAAGACATTTCCATTGAAAAATGACCTGCCTGCGGACATAAAACAGATATGTGCAAAATTGTAGCTTCCTTTTTTGTTTCGTTTGGACCTTAGCTTGATTAAAATAGGCAGACAGGCCTAAATCTTAGAATTTTACGCTGAACAAGATTATATATACTTTGTTAGTTCTAAATTTTTAAAACGATGAGTTACAAACGGAATGACGTACTTAATATACCCCCATACCATGGTAGAAGAATACAGGTAGTCGCATCGACTCAGCTGCTGGAACAATGAACTGGCAAACTGATTTTGGGATTGAAAATGTTGAATGAAAAATTATAAAAATTATTGACATTTGTAAAAATTGTTAAAAATGTATGTTATAACAGCCTCCTTTTGGCATCGTATAAAAAAAAAACATTTAAAATCCGCTTATTTTAATAGAACATTTAAAGATCTTTGACATATCAATGTTCCCAAGCGTTGATGCATCTATCTATACTCTTCTATCATGCCCCATAGTATGTATGATGGAAAAAATACATACATACAATACATACATATAATATAATAAGATGGGACCATGGTAGAAAAATATAGGTAGACGCGTCGAAACAGCTTCTGGGACAATGAACTGTCAAACCAATTTTGGAATTGAAAATTATTGAAAAACGCAAATTATAATAGCCTCCGAATGACGTAGTTCTACAATAGATGGCGTTGGTTATGGAAAACTATGTTATGTCACGATATCGTGACATAGCATTAAGTTATAATTTAACAGAGCTGACACTTTTCAGGGTTGTTGTTGATTTTTATCGATACAATGTGCAAGGAAATGCTCTGGAATAGATTTTTGAGAGCATGTCTATCATACGTGATATTTTTTCCGCGTATATCCGCCATTTTTTCGGCGATATAGGAATAACGTATTTATGTCGCCTGCCATCTACTACCTAATAGAAATATTAAAGCCCATATGCAATTTGTCCAGTCTTTATAGTTTTTTGTCATTGAAAGATAGTACAAAATGCATTTCCAATAAATTGTCAATTTTTAGTTATAGGTGGCGTTAAAATCGACTGGAAAAATTCACTTTTGAAAGCTCTCTCCGGAAAAATATGGCTCCTAACATTGAGTGAAATGTTGTTTTTTTCGAAAAAAAAAACAATGTTACCACTCTTTTTTGCTTAAAAAAGCTTAAATGGAAAAGTCAAATGCAGACATTGCCGAAATTGATGTGGTGTCCGTTGGAATTGCAATTTTCGAATTTCGAAAAAAAGGAAAGTTGTGCTGAATTGTGCTAGGTTTGTGCTCAATTGTGCCGACATTTTTTTCGAAATTCGAAAAAAATTCTGAGATATTCGAAAAAATCTGAGAGAATTGCAATTTTCGAATTTCGAAAAAATTAAAGTTGTGCTGAGTCGTACTCGGTTCGTGCCCATTTGTGCCGTAAAAATTTTTTCGATATCTCTTACCAATTTCGAAAAAAACGATAATTTCGAAAGTATGTCAGAATTGCAATTTTCGAATTTCGAAAAAGTTAAAGTTGTGCTGGATCGTGCTTGATTTGTGCTAACTTGTGCCGTTTATTTTTTCTCAATATTTTCAACCGTTTTCAAGATATGGCAATTTCGAAAAAAACAGTATTTTTCAGAAAAATTGCTGTAATTTTTGTAAAAATCAAAATCGCATATTTAGAAACAAGATATCGAAAAACTAAAAGTTGTGCTGATTTGTGCAAACCTAGCACAATTTTTCGTCCATACATTGAAAATTTGTATTTCCACTCGTTACTAGTTAAAATTGGAAAAAATACATATATAACGAAAAATTGCTGTAATTTTTGTAAAAATTCAAATATCGAGATGCGGTAAATTGTGCTGAGTTGTGCTCAATAAGCACAATTTACCGCATCTTGATATTTAAATTTTTACTTTCTTTTTTTTTTTTGATTTTTACGATTTTAACGAGTAACGAGTAGAGATACAAATTTCAAATGTATGGACGAAAAATTGTGCTAGGTGAGCACAATTCAGCACAACTTGCAGATTTCAAAAATTGCAGATTTCAAAAATGCTAAGTGAGCACAACTCAGCACAATTTACCGCATCTCGATATTTGAATTTTTACAAAAATTACAGCAATTTTTCTGAAAAATACTGGTTTTTTCGAAATTGCCATATCTTGAAAACGGTTGAAAATATTGAGAAAAAATAAACGGCACAAGTTAGCACAAATCAAGCACGACCCAGCACAACTTTAACTTGATATACTTTCGAAATTATCGTTTTTTTTTTAAATTCGTAAGAGATATCGAAAAAATTTTAACGGCACAAACCGAGTACGACTCAGCACAACTTTAATTTTTTCGAAATTCGGAAATAAGAATTTTCTAAGATTTTTTTCGAAAAAAAATCTTTTTTCGAATATCTCAGAAATTTTTTCCAATTTCGAAAAAAAAAATTCGGCACAATTGAGCACAAACCTAGCACAATTCAGCACAACTTTCCTTTTTTTCAAAATTCGAAAATTGCAATTCCAACGGACACCACATCCGAAATTGGCTGTTTTTAACAGACTTACGCTGTACATTACATGATGGCATCGAAAAATCCACTGAAATCATAGACAAATGAAGATATAGACAACAAAAATTAGTTTTGCGTTTGATTTATGCATTCAACCCACTCGAATTCAAAAACACATTTTATCGTTTTTCAAGAATTTCACTGACATTTTTCGATGTCATCACGTGCTATTCACATTTCTGACAAATATCCTACAGTTTTTGTTATTTTTAATGTTTTAAAATTGAGTGACTTCAATATTCTCACTCAAACCCCTGAAATGATATATCTATACATCTGCTGATTCGATTTTTTCGAAGATAAACGGTGAGAGCATTTCGTTGTCTATATCTTCATATGTCTATGCTGAAATGCTTGAAAAACGATGAAATTGGTTTTTGATGTCGAGTGCGTGCATAGACAAAAGAAAATATAGACAACGAAATGCTCTCACCGTTTATCTTCGAAAAAAATCGAAGCAGCAAATGTCGTCTATATCGTTTCAGGGGTTTGAGTGGGAATATTGAAGTCACTCAATTCTAAAACGTTAAAAATAACAAAAACTGTAGGATATTTGTCGGTTGGAAATTGTTCCATAATAAAATAAATGTGAAAATTACGTGATGACATCAAAAAATATGGTTATATGTTTTCGAAGTCGAGTGGCTTGAACGCGTAAATGAGTATGTTGACTATGCAAAACATGATGAGAGCCACCTGGAAAAAAAGACCAAACTAAATTTTCGTTGTCTATATCTTCATTTGTCTATGGTGCGTGTTGACTATGCAAAAGCGTGGATAAAAAGACAAAACTAACTTTTCGTTGTCTATATATTCATTAGACTATGATTTCGGTTGAAACATATCCAAATATTTGTCAGAAGTGAGAAGATGTATATTTGGGATCAGCATACAATTTTAAATCAATTTAACGATATATGTCTATCTGCCTATCTGTTTAAATCAAGATGCAACCAATATTGGAGCTTTGAAATTTGAAATGATAATTTGCATTGCATCTAGGATGATTGTTATTGAAAATGAGGCATGTCGGTCCACGATTTCCTATATCTCCCATTTAACGCTACCTCTAGGTGTTTTGTATTTTGATGATTTTTATCACCTTTTCGACGGAATTGTTTTAATATTTTTTTTTGCGATATCACAAAGGAGAAATCGGTTATCGTAGTAAAAAGAACAGAGCAGTAGTAAGTGGTCCCCGAAATTGTTAGATACTTTTTCCCCTGTTTGCTTAAAAAAAATCTAATTGTATGTATGTTGTTGAGATTTTTCTTGCACTGCAATTTTCCATCAAAATAAATAAACAGGGCTTATAAACTCCTTAAGGTGAGAATACATAAAACGATTTTTGACTGGGTTAAGTCATCGACTGGCTTCTTCATAGAGAAACAAAGGAGTCTTACAGTACGTTCATATATATGAGGGTTAACCCACTGGATTTGGATTTAAATTGTCATTTCCATTACTTTTACTTCAAATAAATCCTCTCAAAGTAGGTTAACCCTACAAAAAGTTCAAACGTAAACATGGCATTAGGTTGACTTAGTACGATTTTGGCTTTACACTTCTTCTTTAAACCCTTGCTCATTTAATGTACTTTGGGATATCGAACAACTTTTAGTAATAATTTGGGATATCGCATGGCACAATTACAGAACAAAGCTAACTCCTAAATACATTTTTTTCTTTTGGTGGTCTGTTCCAGAACCTGCAAGAATCTACTAGTTACGCAATCTCCATATCTTCAAGTCAACCTAATAAAAGCAAGGAAAATTAAAAAAAAACCTTTACATTCTTGCAGTTTGCAACAAAACAATAGCCTACTAGTTTTGCAATTTTTTCGATATCATAATGGAAAAAAAGGTTATAGTAGTAAAAAGTTGCACATGCTTGCAGTTCTGAAACAGAACAAAACTAGTAACTTACATTTACCAGAAAAGCTAACTACTTGCTTATTCTAATCGAAAGTCGACTGTTAATTTGCTTGACAGATGAAAACAGGTAATCGCATCGATACAGCTGCTGGAACAATAAACTGTGCAAAAATGCATATTATAACAACCTCCTAATTTTTTCAGTTGTGTGAAATTACTGAGTAAATCTTTTTGGGAACGTAACCAGACATACATTTGATGTGCCTCAGATTATCCTTTGTATATCATAATATAATCGATTTCCGATAATTTTTTCGTCGACTTATATATCCCTTTGATTACAAAGAAAAATTTTATGGTCTGGCAGGTCTGAAAAATGAAAAGTCATCTCTCGGCTCATTTCACTCAATATGGTGATAGACATTTTTTATGGGCCACAAATAAAAGAAAAACAATGTTGGTGTACTAATTACGCATAATTACCTAATCTTTTTGATTACAATCCAGTAACGATAGTAAATCGTAATAGTTTAAAGAAGATAAACAATCAAATTGTTCATAATGAGAGAACACAGTGGATTACTCTCATCTAGAGATGAATGCACCAATACAACTTTACTGCTTGTCAAAGTTATAGGCACGCAACACGGGAAATTTTCATAAATTTTTTGTCGTCGAAGAAAAGCAAGAAAATAGAAACATACGATTAGTTTTGTTAAAATTTTATTGAAAGCATCCATGTTATCAACGATAGCGTATGCGAAGCTAATTGGCCGTTAAAAATATAATGAAAAATAACAGATAGAAGAGTCAACTTGAGAAAAAAACAAGACAAAAAATTAAACGTTTGGCGAGTGAGTGGTGTGCGTGTGTTTGTATGACTACGAAAAAGTGACAAGCAGCAGATTTTGCGAATTACTGGTTGGTTGATTGAATTTCTATATTTTGTTTTATTGTTGCTACTTCTCTTTGGACCCGACGACTGAAGTACGTACGTGGCGTTAACTAGTTTATATGTCGATAAATGTTAGGTTTTCTGTAGCTAAATTGTTGCGATTGTGTTTAATTTAATAATTGACTCTTCCCTGGTACTGGTGTGAAAACGTAAGACAATTAAGGACTTGTAGCCAGAGTGTCCAGTGACAGAGCCAATAACAAACAAATTGGGACAAATTAAAGAAGTGTAGAACGAAGGAAATCAACATCATTTACCTATTTGCACATCGGTCAACGGTTACGACGTTTACGCGATACCATACCGACGACTAAAAGAAAGAAGTCGACGACGAAGACAGCGGACAACGGGAAAGGAGAGTGTAAAGAAAAACAGAACTGAGGCGCTGGTGGTGTGATAATGACAGATGTTTCCGTAGTTTCTAAAGTACCCGGCAACGAAAATGAAAATGACCCGGAGATGAAAGGTTGGCTTCTCAAGTGGACAAATTACTTGAAAGGCTACCAAAAACGCTGGTTCGTATTATCAAAGGGTGTTCTAAGCTATTATCGTAATCAGGGCGAGATGACTCACACATGTCGTGGAACCATTTCACTGCACGGTGCTCTTATTCACACCGTTGATTCGTGCACATTTGTCGTCTCCAATGGCGGTACACAAACATTTCACATCAAAACTGCCAATGAGGTAGAGCGTCAATCATGGGTTACCGCTTTGGAACTGGCCAAGGTGAAGGCCATTCGGGCCATGGAAAGTGAGGAGGAGGAAGAAGAGAAAACTTCCCAAGTGGTGCCCAGCCAAGAAATAACAACGGTGTTGCGCGATCTGACCGACCGTCTGGAGAGCCTACGCACCTGTTACGATTTGATAAACAAACATGGTGTTGCTCTACAAGGGGCTCTCAATGATTTGCGATCGATAAATCTTGCGGCAAGCGACGAAGAAACAATTGCCAGTCGTATTAAAATCGTGAATGAACGCGCTACACTCTTTCGCATAACGTCCAAAGCAATGATAAACGCATGCAATGATTATTTACGCTCAGCGGAGTCTCAGGGCCACAAGTGGTCGAAGGCCTTACAGCACGAACGAGAGAGTCGACAGCGTTTTGAAGAGATGGTTGAACAATTGGCAAAGCAGCACACTCAATTGGAACAGGCCGCCCACTTGGTTCAACATAATAAGGTTGTACCAAACCCACCCTTGGCTGCTCCCCAAATCATGGACTCTTCCATGACACAATCGAATTTTGTTTCAGACGATGAAACAGAGTTCTTTGATGCGGAAGGTACAAGTACGCTAACACAAAACGAGTCCAACGAAGACAGTCCACAAAATGGTTCGGATAGCGGAACATTCATTTTGCAAATGCCTCATAGCAATAAACATATGCAAGCTGAACAATTCAGTTGTAGTAGCAGTTCTTCGGAAGCTGACCTTTCATCTATTCGGAAATTACCGCAGCAGGTCTGCGTGTTGGATAATCAGAAATCTATGGACACACCCGATCGAGCAGCACCAACAGGCGGCTCGGATCGTAATACCAAAACCCCTTCAGGTAACAATTCATCACCCAATAGTTCCGGTGGCCATAGTGATAGTTCGTCGTCCAGTAATCCAAACAATCAGTCGAATTCCGGCGGTGGTTCAGGAGGAAGTTCAGGTGCGGGCGGTAATGGCGAGGATCCCAATAAACCTGGTGGCAAATCGAATGTTCCCGAAGATGGGCAAGTCTGCAAAAAGGTAGTTCGTCAAAGGCGTACACGAGTTCCTGATAAACCACACTATCCACTCAACTTGTGGTCGATTATGAAGAACTGTATTGGCAAGGAGTTGTCCAAAATACCCATGCCTGTGAATTTCAATGAACCACTGTCCATGTTACAACGTCTAACCGAGGACTATGAATATGCTAGCATATTGGATTTAGCTGCCCGTTGTACAGATGAATGCGAACAATTAGCCTATCTAGCAGCGTTTACCGTCTCAGCCTATGCTACGACGGCAAACCGTACGGGAAAGCCCTTTAATCCACTGCTGGGCGAAACGTATGAGTGCGACCGTACGGATGATTTGGGCTGGCGTTGCATTGCCGAACAAGTGTCACATCATCCTCCAATGGCAGCGCTTCATTGCGAAGGCCGTGCTTGGACATGCTGGCAGGAATTTACAATGACAAGTAAATTTCGTGGAAAATATTTGCAGGTAAGATCGCAATTACATTTCTTATTAATATTTTTTTATATTTCGCCTAGCCTTGGTCTTATTTGATATCCACATTTCATTTTTACTACTGCGTGTGAATCACATTTCCTTTCTTCCCCATTGTTTAGGCTGATGTTGCTGTTGGCATTATTGTTGTCGCATATGCAGCAAAATAAAAATCAACATTCTACGACAATGTGTATTATACATGTACTATACAATTAGAAACAAAATATAGTACAATGTTTTGTTTTATAGTATAGGTATGAAAAGGAGGAATATTTCATTAAATGTTGTTAGTAAAAATGAGAATTAATTAAGGGGGATTAATATTTTTTTACATATTAAGGAATACGAAGGTTTCCTGTCCTACTTAATTAGTAGATTGATTTTAAATGTAGAAGAAAAATGATTTGTTAGAGGCACTAAATCAAATGTTTCGTCTATTACCTATATTTTCATGCTGATATACATAATTTTCTAAGCATATATATATATTTTTTTTTAAACAACATACAATTGGTAAACTGATGGGATATTTATTAATCATTAGTCGAAACAAACTGACATTGAATCTAAATAGTGCGATAATTTGTAAATATTAATCGCGAATACATAATTTACATACATTACTGTGCCAATCTCAGCCCTGTTGTTGTCAAAACCAAAATAATTTAAACTATATATTGACAAATACGCTTTTTGTAACAGGCATCTTAGATGTTTTTTGTCAAACCTTCTTCACTAAAAACTTTTTATGTATGTAAAAGTTTTTGTAGACTGTCATAATTTACGTGTACGTGTACTCGTAATAAATTTTCCTTGCAAATACCTATAAAGCCTAGATAAATACTTATCATTCGCCATGGTGGGTACTTATTTATGGCGTAATCTTGATAGTTTCTTTTTTCTATTATAATTTGTCTATGAAATTCTTTTTTTAACATTATTGACGCAACGCATACACTAAAATTAATTTTCTTTGAACCAATACAAAAAGTAGCTACATACGCATGTTGAAATACTACATTTAAAATTATGATAATGGCAAATGGTGATGTTTGTTGGTATTTATGGAAGAAATTAATTATTATCTCTCGGCTGGCTTTTTAGGAAGCATCTTGCAATAATATGTTATTATATCCTCTGTCATATGGAGGACCTATTAACTTTGTCATTCCGTTTGTATCTCCTCTAAATCTTTAAGTTAGAACCTTCAACTGTATATAGGGACAGATAACATTGTGCGCTGGAAATGAAGCGAGGAACCTCATTTGGTAACCATTCTTGGGTGGTGCGTGCTGAGTGCGATGGTGCTAGAGTCCTAATGAAATGTCCAAGGTCTGCGGCCAAAATGTTTGGTTGCCAAGGCTTTCCAGAATATTTTCGAGATTATAATCGGCCTTTATTCCGATGCCACGGTCGATTAATACGAGCGAAGAGCGACCATCGGCTGTTAATGCGGCCCACACCATCACCATGGGAAGATGCACATTTTCAGCTGACCTCTTTGGCAAGTAAACACGATAATTTTGTTTGTTTACAAACTGCTGGACAACGAATGTTTTCTCATCGGAGAAAACCAAATTCGGCAGTTCACCACATTTGGCCAAGCGAAGCAACTTTAGCTTTTTGTTAATCTATTTTCTTTCTGCTGCGGTGTAAGTTTATGCACTTTTTGAAATTGCAATGGCTTTACCCCAAGCTCATTTTTCAATATTTGCCGAATGGAATACTGCGATATTTGCAGCTCACGAGCCATTTTTCGGCCACTGCAACGCGGGATTCGATCAAGTAGCTTCTTTACTTTTCGAACTATTTCTGCTGATGTTGCTGTTTTTGTCCATCCATTTCCTTGACGTCGGGCTACGCTACCACGGTAACGAGCAATGGTACGAGACACAGAAGATTTATTCACATTTAAATGCTGGAGTGCTGGAAAATTCTCACCAAAATTCTTTTGTACCCTTGCAAACAATATAATAGGCTGTCACTGGAATAATTTTAACAGCTGTCGGACGAGTGGCTTAGAAATGACAGCAGTCTGAAGTTGGTTGTAGTATTTTCATATAACCCTGTATTCTTGATTAGCGTAATTTTCACAGTAAATTAGTCCGTCTGTCTGTTTTAATCACACTATCAAAGCAGGTCAAGATTGAAATTGGGCCTTTTCGGTCCACGTTGTATAGCCCCCATTCAAATTCGGTAATTTGGCGATTTCTTACGGATCCGTACAAAATTCTGTATTAATAGTTGGTATTGGGATCTACCTCAGGTGACAGAACATAGTCTGTAAAGATTCATCTTTTTCTATTCTCCCCATATAACAGTGTCCTCCTATATGTGTTATTTTGATGATTCTAGCCAACTTCGCCTCCTGTTTCACGATTTTTGAAGACAAACTGATTTTTCAGCCGATTTCTGTCGCGTCTGCAGTTTATTCCACTTTAAACGACAAACGCAACTGAAATCGGTTTGAGTATTGAAATATTTATTTTTAAAGGTTTTCTTTACCTCATTATTTGGGTTATTAATGCTCCATCATAGTATGGTGGGTATATTAAGTTTTCCATTCCGTCACACCTCGAAATATAAATGTTAGACCCCACAAACTATATATATTCTTGAACAGCATAAAATTCTATGCCAATTTAGCGATTGATATCCGAATGTTTGTCTATCCGTCCGTCTCTCGGTGAAAATCACTCTAGCTTCCGAAAAAAAATTAATTAGGTTGAAAAAACTTTACTCAGATGTTTTTAGGTCTGCAGGACCCTTGGTACAGGCCCATATAACAGTACAGCTAGAATTAAGGTTTTTTGAATGTTTTAGTTACAATTTCAAACCGAATTTGCTGTAAGATGGGAATATGTGTTCCTAGAATGTAGGCAACATCCTTACAGGGAACTTTACATATATGTCTAAATTTTGGTATACACACCATATTTTGATGATTTGTGTCACAGTTTTTACCCGATTTTTTTCAAATTTGGTATTTGGAATTCGTAAAGGGAGGTACCTGCCTTTGACAGATAATTGGCTATAAAGTTCCACATTTCCATACTGAAACACCTGGTAATCAGAATTTTTAAATTATAGCTAAAATTGTATAAAAATATGTGCACATTTTGCCATATTTAATTTCCCTGCTTTTAATGTCAGCCACTTAAGAAACCACACAAACGTCTATTAACATGTGTGAACTTCATTTGGATTCTTACCGTACACGTATATCCACACATATATATGTTCTTTGTCTATACATATATTAATAATCTAAATAAATGAAATATATAAAATTGTTCACTGTCTTTGTTGCATGGCTCAGTTCAGTTCAGTTTCGGTTATTTGATTTGATAACAAGTAAACAGTGAAGTAACTATGCTTATTTGTGACACTTGGTGCTTCTTTATGTCGTTCATTGTCATGCATACATACATACAAACATATTTGCTCGTGTGAACGCGTATTTCTCTCTCATTGACATATTTGTACAGACGCCTGTGAATTTGAATATCACAAATTGTATACATATACGTGTTGTTGTTGGTGTTATAATTGAATATTGTTCTTTGATATCAGTCAAAAACTCTTAATGAGATATACTAATTCCCCAGTTATCGTTTCCCCAGCAAAGCAAAAAAAAAAAAAAATGAGTACATTTTTATTAATTTTCTTTTATTTGTATTCCCTTTATTTGTTAAATGATTTATAGGGGGCCAAAACTTATAAAAACAACTGAAGAACAACAACAACAAACTGAGTGTACAAAAATACAACCGTACAAACTTATGTTTCTTACGGCTTAACAGCAGTAGTACTGTAAGCATTCTCATTAAGCTATGCATAATATAGCGACCGACAAGATGAACTATTCAGAAAAAAACTATCATAAATATAAATGATATGAGTAGCAAAAACAATTTTGATAAATAGAAAATGTAGACGTTTAGAATCTGAAATTTAAAATGAATATTGTAAATATATTTATGTACAGAAAGTGAAGGGCACTTCTTCTTATCTGAACTATTTTGTAATCTTGGATTGAATGTTTCAGAACATACACAGAAATAATGGTTGATAATGGCAGCATTTTGAAAGGATATAGTGAGGGGTTTCAATAAAGTTTGGTACACTATACATATAAACCAGTAAAGAAAGTCCTAAAGTCGGGCGAGGCCGATTTTATGATACCCTACACCACTTTGCTAATTTAGTTGAGCTCCACTTAATAATTAAAAGTTTTTATGGGAGAATTCAATCATACACGCTATAATTATAATTATAATTATAATTTAAAATTCAAAGGATTAAATATGCCGAAGCATTTGTATCTTTTAAATTCGGACTTGTATTGCCTATTTGGTGCAAAATTAATTTGAAATCAGATAAAGATATATATGGGAACTATACCCAAATCTGAACAATATAGAATATTTCAGTTGGATTTGCAACAGATGTATGCCTTGTATATACCATTAACATTAGACTTACATATACTTTCTTTATACTACAGGGTGAAAAAAAAAACTGTAACAAAGTCCAACGCCATAATTTTTACATTTTCTTTTTTAAATTTTATTGAATAAAAGCAAAAATTGTCGGAAATAGCATCAAATTTGAGAATAAGTTTAGACTTGTTCGAATTGGTCACCTTTGGCACGAATTGTGGCCTTTAAACGGCCAATGAATCCGTCACACGCTGCCCGAATATTGCTCTGCGGTATTATGGCCCATTCCCGACGAAGCGCTTGCTTGAGGTGATCGACACTTTGGTATTTTTTTAGTGCCAACCTAGCTTTCCAAAATACTCCCGACACAATAGTCCAACGGTTTGGAATCAGGAGATTTCGGTTGCCATTGTGCGCTGCAAATGTGGGTGGCACGTGCTGAGTGCGATGTTGCTAAGTCCTGTTGGAATGTACAAGGTTTGCGGTCAAAATGTTTGCGTTCCCAAGGCTTTTATACACACACCGTCCAGAATATTTTCGCGATACTATTCGGCCTTTATTCTGATGCCACGATCGATTAATACTAGCGGAGATAGACCATCGGCTGTTATGGCGACTCACACCGTCACCATGGCCGGCGCTTGAGTTTAGGTGGCCAACCGAAGGTGCACTTTTTTAGCTGACCTCTTTGGCAAGTAAACACGATCATTTTGTTTGTTTACAAACTGCTGTACAACGAATGTTTTCTCATCGGAGAAAACCACATTCGGCACTTCACTACTTTCGGCCAAGTGAAGCAACTCTATAACTCTTTTGAGTCTATTTTCTTTATGTTGTGGTGCAACTTTTTTTTAAATTTCAATGGCTTTACCCCGAGCTCATTTTCAATATTTGCCGAATATTGCGATATGTTCAACTCTCGAGCCATTTTCCGGCCACGGCAACGTGGGTTTCGATCAAGTCGCTTCTTTACTTTTGAAATAATTTTTGCTGATGTTGCTGTTTTCTTCCGTCACCTTCCTTGACGTCGGGCTATGCTATCAGTATCACGATAACGAGCGATGGTACGAGACACAAAATACTTATTCACATTTTAATGCTGGAGTGCTCTAAAGAAATCACACTATCACGCTTGAATTCCATCACGAATAACTTTTTTTCTGGAAAATTCTCACCAAAATGCTAAACAATATAATGAGCTGTCACTGGAATAATTTTAACAGCTGTCATGATACTACAAATATTGCAAAATACGAAATTTGGAAAGACCTGGAAATATTGCCCCCAAAACTACTCTTGTTTGTCACACCTGCCTGATGATAGACTTCTTGATCTAGAGACTCTCTCTTGTAGGGGAGAATTTTATCAACCATATGATGACTCCCACGATAACACCCAAACAACGAAAGCATATGATTTTTCTGATGTACGGGGAGGATCTTCGCCTCCTCTGGTGTTATTTAGAGGCATCCAGGCAGTTCTCATGGGAGCATTCTGGCAGATCTAGATGTTCTTCCGCTGCGTAGCAATTATATTCGCATACCACACTGTGGCGCATAGCTGACCATAGATCGAATTTCCTTTTCGCTCAATGGGCTTTTTACATCTTTTTACCCTTTATCCACAGCCTACTAATATCCATTCCAATGTTGCAACACTTCAGATAGACTTCGACTTGGAAATTCGGTCTTATTTCGGGTATTCGACCAGCAGGCATATAGCGAGTGGTTGGAATATCAAATAGGTAGTGTTGTCGCATCAACTGTCTAAATGAAAAGGTTGCTAAACCAAAAAAAAAAAAAAAGAAACAAAAAGAAAAACTTAAATTTCTAAAATGGCGTATAGAAGATGCAATATTTGTGAATTATTTTCAGTAATACACTCTTTCATATATTTTAACCAGAAAAAATGTTAATTTTGACGACACTGCCTATTTTTGATGTAAATGCACTTAACATTTGTTTCGTTTTTCTCGTATATAAACTGTATTTTTGCTCCGCTTTTAACTTCAATATCATGTGTACCAGTTGGCTATGGCCATCCCTAATATAATGAATAATTTCGTTAATATTCGAAATGTGTCTCCATCGAAATCCCTAAAATAATGCTTCTCTGGTCAACGTTCATTTGGACCATTAGCGACACGCAATGTGTGACAACAGATTTCTGTACAGTTTTGAATTCAATTCTGTATACATAGCGGCGTTGTACAATTCAGCGGTGTATGTTTAAATTTTTGTTAGGTTCAGGTCAAAATAATTACTAAATTGTAAAGAAAGAACTTTGATTGTCGCATATATAAATGAATAACTATTAATTTGAATAACTGATGAATTAGGGGGTTGGTAACAAATGTTACTTGGGTGTCAAGACCATGTTATGCTTTAATTTAATTGCGCGCATATCACAGTTGTGACGCGGCAAGGAATGACTACTATATGTATATACATACATACACCTTTATAAAGAGGGCTGAAAAATCGTTTTCTTATATAATATGTTCATTTCGAGTCCCTATAAGAGACAGAAATAAAGAATGGATGGATTTTTCTCTATAAATCATTTGCAGTTAATAAAGAACAGTGATGATGTCATCACATTTTCAGTTCAATGTATTGCTGCTATTTTTTAAAGATAAGATATAAGATGTTCAACAAATTGAAATCACTAACTAAAAATAATTAGAACTCCTTTTAAACTAGTCTTCATGGGAGGTCTAACAGAGTTCGATTAATGAGCTTCTTCACTTGAAAAACACTACTGTTTGAATTAAACATGTGGTTTTTCTCTTTATACCCTACGCCACACCGCAGTACAAGGTACGATGATTTTGTGCATTTGTTTGTAATATGCCGAAGGAAACGAAATAGACCCATAGTTCCTTTTGATGATCTTCATAGAATCACATTCTGAGTCTATTTTTACATGTTTGTCCATGTATTTTTGTAAACCAAGTACAGGGCGCATTTATTGTCTAATTGAGATAAAATTTTCCACAAATCATTTGTTTGGCCCAAGGACGAACCCTATTGACATTAGTGATAATAGGATCAGATTTGGATATAACTCCCATAAATAGTGTCGTCCGATTTCTAAGTATTGTGCACCAAATGCGTAATATCAGTTCGAATCAAAGTAATTTTGTCACACACGGCTAGGTTCAGTCCAAGTATGTCTTGCAATTTTAATGAATATCTGTTCAGATTTAGATAAAGCTCTCATACATATTTTCGTCTGATTTCGGCACATCCGAACAAATTCAGCCCAGAAGCAAGTATTTTAAATTTGGTGGAAATCGGTTTAGATATAGTTATAGCTCCCATATATATGTTTCATCAGATTTAGTATTTAAATCCCTCACATTTGCAATATGCACTTTACAATAATGATATTTGGTACCAGATATCAGATACCGCTCAGAAATACCTCTGCCAAGTTTTATCGATATCGGTTGATTTGGATAAAGCTTCTATATGAAGGGTGAGATAAAAAAAAACTGCAACAAAGCCAAACGCCATAATTTTTACATTTTTTTTTAAATTTTATTGAATGAAATAATAAAATGTCGGGAATAACGTCAAATTTTAGAATAAGTTTAGATTTGTTCGAATAAGTCATCTTTTCACGAATTATAGCCTTCAAATGAAACCATCACACGCTGCCCGAATATTGCTCTTTGGTATTTTTGCCCATTCCCGGCAAAGCGACATTTTGGTATTTTTTAGTGCCAACCTTGCTTTCCAAAATACCCCACTCACAATAGTCCAACGGATTGGTATCCTGAATGCGATGGTGCTGAGTCCTGTTGGAATGTTCAAGGTCTGCGGCCAAAATGTTTGCATGTCCAATGCTTTAATACACCCTCCAGAATATTTTCGCAATAATATTCGGCATTTATTCTGATGCCACGATCGATTAATACGAGCGGAGAGCGACCATCGGCTTTTATGGCGGCCCACTCCATCACCACGGTCGGCGCTTGTGTTATGGTGGAAAACCGAAGGTGCACATTTTCAGCTGGCAAGTAAACACGATCATTTTGTTTGTTTACAAACTGCTAGACAACGAATGTTCTCTCACCGGATGAAACCAAATTTGGCAGTTTTGGGAAGCAACTCTTTAGCTCTTTTGAGTCTATTTTCTTTCGGTTGCCGTGTAAGTTCTTGTACTTTTTAGAAATGGCTTACCCCGAGCTTATTTTTCAATATTTGCCGAATGGAATATTGCGATATGTTCAGCTCACGAGCCATTTAATGATCCCAAGAAGGTAGCATATCATTCACAATATACTCTTAAAGAGTCAAGTATGATAATCCAATCCATTAGGAAACATGTTATTTAGTTAAAGATTGATGCAAAATAGTCAGTGTACAAAAGAAACAAATGCACTAATATTCTAATTTTTTGGCATATCTTTTCAGATTATACCATTGGGCAGCGCATACTGTCATTTCCCAAAAACAGATCATAAATATACCTGGCGAAAGGTTACAACAACTGTTAATAATATTATAGTAGGTAAACTTTGGGTCGATCAACATGGAGAAATGGAAATTACAGGCCTAAATGCTGCATCAGGCCTTAAATGTATGTTAAAGTATGTACCGTATTCGTATTTCTCACGTGACAGTCAAAGACGCGTCAAAGGTGTGGTAATGGATCGCAACAATGAAGTCAAGTGGGTAATACGTGGTACTTGGGACAGCAAAATCGAAATTGCGCCAGCCCTCTCAACATCTGGCCCACCAGACAGCCCTGTCTATCAGACAGGAATATACAAGACGGCATGGCAGAGAAATATGCCGCCACCGGATAGCGAGAAATACTATAACTTCACTACATTAGCGGCCCAACTTAATGAAATGGAAGAAGGCGTGGCACCGACAGACTCACGTTTGAGGCCTGACCAACGCCTTATGGAAGACGGTCTCTGGGAAGACAGCAATCGAGAGAAGTTGCGTCTGGAAGAAAAGCAAAGAGCCAAAAGGAAACAACGTGAAGCTGAGGCCGAAGCTTCTGCTGCTAAAGGTGAACCCTTCCCGCCCTACCAGCCAGCATGGTTCACTCAGGAGCGTGAAGAGGGTACAGATAATATTGTTCATTTGCATACCGGCAAATATTGGGAACACAAGAAACGGCAGGATTGGTCCAGATGTCAGGATATTTTTTAAACAATAACTGCAACATAAAATAATTAAATAAATAAATTGTTACCACAAAAAACACTAAATCATAATATAATTTTTAAAATACATAAATACACAAAAACCCATTTCAAAAGTTATAATTATTGAAAACAAAAAAAAAATGTAGTTAAATTAGGCCTTAACGGAATATCGCAAACAAGAGCATAGACATTTTCTTTCCAAAGTAATACTAAACCTTTAAAAAGAAGAACAACAAAATGTATGCTTCACAAAAAAAGAAGAAAAAGAAACCAAACACATTGTTATCTATTATTTTTTATCCTCGTTTGCTATATGCATATACACATACATGCAACATACATATATATCGTAATTAATATAAAAATGGATGTATGAAAGCACCTCAACAAGAAAAGCAAAAATACAAGAACAACAACTTTGACAACTCTTTATATTAAACAGACAAAACGAACTCCTTTTCCTTCCTTCCCTGCTATTTTATATTGATTGCTACACGCCTTTAGCAGAAAGCAGTAATTATAAATGTAATAAACAAAAATATTAAAAAATAATTTAAAATTAAAAATATATATGTTAAATAAAAACAAACGAAAACAAAAAAAAAACGAAAACCAACAGTTTTTAAGTGTAACAACTACAATAGCAACAATAAATCAGCCGTACTAGGTTTGTGTAAAACACCAATATTCATTTGTTAATCAATGATAATAATAATAAAGAAACAACATGACAACATTTCCAAAACAGAAACGAGGAACAGGATTTTAGAATCTCCTACGCATTCATTGCCTCCATACTGAAAACATGTATTTTAAGTGATTAAACTCAAAACTGGCTTACACTTTTTTTCTAAAATTCATTGCAAATGGTTTCATTTCTAAAACAAAGCGAAAAAAAAAACATTTGTCATGAATGATGTGTCACTACACAATATGTGTAATATAAAGAGGGAGAGGAGCAGCACAATACCTCTAATACATCTGAGCTAATTTAGTGAACATTATTTGTCAAAATTATACTACTAGAGTCTGCCGCAAACAAAGAAAAACGAAATATATTAAATAAATTCCTAATTATCTGGCCATGTGTTGAATATGAATTGTTAAATACGTATGTGTTTTTTATTAGTTATAAACACTAAGCGGATTATTTGTATAATTATATTTATACATATTTATTTGCAAACTTTGTGGAAAATTATCAACATTGAACAAATCTCAAATCGTTCATTGCCACCACCTTTATTTCTTAATCGATTTCAGACTTGATTGTACAACACCTGTAGCGATAAAACAATGTATTCCTTTTGTCTTTATCAGATATGGTCCGTTTGACAGTATTTAAAGTTTTCGCCTGTCGTCGGAGAGTTGTAAACGTCATAACCTGTCTCAAACATAGAAAAATATATAGCCTCATAAAGTTCTAAATTATTGTACTATCTCACATCCCAGGTTGGTTGATAAACATTTGGATCGTATTATTGAAAATTTGCTCTTTTCAGATTTTCATAAAATAAGAATTGATCGCCTGTTCTTAAGGGCATTGTTATTTTTATAAAAAAAAATAACCACATTGCTTATCGTACCAGCTTTACTTCCTGCAACCATACAGAAGGCTATTTAGGAAATGTATGGAACGATTTCTCAGATGATAGACACGCGAGCATTAAAAATTATAATCAGCTTGACAAATATTCACTCGCTGTCAAAAACTCTTATTATTTACCAAGGTTTAGGACTTTTTCGACGTATGATAGGTCGGAAAAGTATGTCATATGCGTCACAAGTTCCGACAGGCCATAAAGACTATTTATGACCTCTTCAAGCTTTTTTTATATTCTTGAGAATTCTACTCCGATGGTTCTCGCTGTATAAAGAGTCCTGCATACACAGTTCGATCAGAGATAACCCAATCAATATACTAAAGATAATTATATAGAGTCGCATTCTGCGATTCATTAAGATATGAAGATCGTTAAAAGTGAACTCGCATAATGAAGAGAATATGAAGCTGGAATCGATTTATAATGCTCTCTATGCCACTGGTATTTTCTCAATCCTGATTGAATGGATTAATAGCATGGTAAAATGCGGGTAATTAATTGGGGCTTGGATAAGAGCTCCATTAGGAAAACAGTCAGCAGAGGGACACCGCAGGGAGGAGTTCTCTCACACCTGCTTTGGCTTCTTATGATTAACGAAATACATGTGAGTTTCGACCGGCTCCGAATAAAGGCAATCGCATATGACGATGACGTTGCGATTTTGATAAAGTGGTCGATTTCATCTAACTATTTCTGATCTAATGCAAAGTGCACTAGTACAGATGGCTGGTTGGGCCTGGCAATGGTCTGAGGGCAAAACCTGCAACTCAGAACACTTTTTAAAAAAGGTTAATTTTCGAGTATTGGGTGGAGTTACTCTGATTCTCTCCTCGTGTGCCAAATACCTCGGTACGGTTCTGGACCAGCATTTAAACTTGAACAAGAACATCGAGGAACTTATAAAAAAGGGCCTCATTACCCTATGTTCATGCAGGAACGCTATAGGGATGAGCTGGGGGCTAAGACCACAAGTACTACACTGGATATAAGGTGAAGATAACAGGATTATTGATTACATACCCAGCTTTTTCGACTTCAATTACATTGATGTTACTATACCTGATGCCTGGGCTGGTGACGAGCCTCGGTCAAGCCATATACACAGACGGTTCCAAGATGGATGAAGGCTCCGGTGCTGGCGTATTCTTTCCCAACCCAATCATAAAACACTCATATAAACTTAATGACAATTGCAGGGATTTTTAGACGAAAATTCTTGCAATCACGAAGCCAGCCGAAACGGTAAAAGAAATCTGGAGTAGCAGACAAGACTATATATGTGCACAGACAAGCGACCCTCAAAACTATCAAATCAAGTGTCATTTAATCGAGAGTTACCCTTGAATGCTTTGTTGGAAACGTCTGGACCATTCTCTAAACGCGGAAAACCTACTCAAGCTAAGCAACGATGGCAGCGTCTTCCAAGTTGAAACGTTTGCAATTAAAAGGTTAGGTGAGGTTAAAGGATGCGTGGTTGTGTAAGCAACCACTCCACTCGGTGACCTATTGGTCCATTGTGTTCATCCTAATTAAGAGAAGATGGGAAGAATAAAATAATGAAAGGGAAGGAAACGAATGGTGAAGAAGCGGGCATTTGATGGTAGGTATAGAGAAGATAGTAGATTTGTATCCACGGTGCAATCAGCGTGTCGTTCTTAGTCATTTTAATCTAACTGAAGAATGACCGCTGGCTCGGTTTCGGAGAGGGAGGACAAGTCGGGCAGAATTTGCTTACCTCTGTCGCACTCCGATAAGAGTTGGTCAGTGGCAGACCCTCAAACCTCTCAGGTTTCTCTTCGTCCTTTCCATTGTCCTAGTTCATTGAGTCGCAGGGTACACCTAGCAGCTTGTTTCTCTACAAATAGACTTGAGGGTTTTTAGTTGAGTAGAGTGTCCAATGAGGATTGGGGTGCGCTCCTAAACGCGCCCGTAATTAGTAGCGATGCAACTCTTTGGACTTTATCAATGCTTTTGCTGAAAATAGTTTTCCTCCATAGGTTAGGATTGGTCGGACGACTGACTCATATAATCATTTGATTATATGATTTTCCGCCTCCTTGTAAAAAGTACGAGCTCAGTTTTAGATGGGTTCACGCCAAGTCCGTTACAGCGTGCTTATCTGAAAAATTTAACTAGAACTCCCTGCATAAGGTCTGAAACAGTTTGCGGGAATTTCCCAACAATCAACAAAACCACATCGTCAGCGTAAGCCACGACCTCTGTTCCGCCGTGTTCCAGCTCGATTAAAATGTCATTTATCACCAAAAGCCAAAGTAGTAGTTACACAATCCCTCCTTGCGGATTGCCCCCAGTGACCGTTTTCCTAACAAAACACTCCCCGATGCTTAAGTTGATGATTCTGCTGCTGGACATAACATCAATCCATTCAACTAGGAGTGGTGGTATACTAAGTTTTGTAAGAGAAGTGTGACATTGTTGAAGGTCACCTCGATGTCGAGAAAGGCTGCCAAAGTGAAGCACGAGTTATTCAGTTCTTCTCTACATAACCCACAACGTCGTGTTGCACTGTCTCAGCGTAGTTAAGGATAGTAAGGATCTAATCTCAATATCTATTAGTCTCTCCAGAGTTTTCAATAGGGGATATAAGTAACTGTAACTTGTGATGGAATGCGAGAGAGACACAGACAAGCTTTAAATGAGTGAGTTACTATTTATACTCTGTTTTGTGAGTAATAAAATAGTTCTTTCTTATTTTTAGCTCGTTTCTGCTACACTTTTTCACTGCTCTACCAAATTATTGTTTAGTTGGTGATGGTGAATCGAGGTGTAGGGTTCGAGCTTCTCGTGAATTATTAAGATAAATTATTAGGTTTAATTTGTTATTTGATAAGTTTGAATTAATCATTGAATTTGTATTATGTTAGGGTATTGTAGATAGATAATATAAGTTATGGGCCCTGTGGACTTATTTATATTTCTTTGTAAGGTAAATAAATGAAATATCACTTCCAGGAATGGAATATTCTTACCGTCGATGCATTCTGTAACATGGCGGGAATAATGACATCCGGTCTCGGTGACTTGAAAGTCTTGAATGAGTTTATAGCCCACAAAATCTTGGGAGTGCTTACAATCCTCTCAGTCAGACTCACGTCCATCGCCCCACGATGTTGACTAAACTGATCTACCAGTTGGTCATTTACCGCATCAGTGCAGTTCAGAAAATGAGTACTTGATAACAAATTGAGAGTCTTTAGACCAGAGTCAGTCCAGCTTCCGTCATTCCGTTTTGGATTTGCAATTAGAAAGACTATACCTAGTTCGAAAATACCATGGAATGGCAATTGCAATTAACAGTGTTTATTTATTATAGTAGTAGTACAATATTAAACAATATCCGTTAAAATTTCTCCCAATATGCTATATATCTTCCGTCATTCCGTTTTGGATTTGCAATTAGAAAGACTATACCTAGTTCGAAAATACCATGGAATGGCAATTGCAATTAATAGTGTTTATTTATTATAGTAGTAGTACAATAGTAAACAATATCCGTTAAAATTTCTTCCAATATGCTATATATCAGTCCCATTTCCATCGGTCCGGCGCAGATTTTGGTACCAATTTTTATTTTCTTAAAATGCTTCTCCTTAATTAATAAATAGTCGTTTTTTTGTTTCTTTCTTTCGATATGGAAAAATTTAACCGAAATGAATTTAAAATGTAAATGTTACCTTGATTTGATTAAAAACAAGTAAGCAAAGGCTATAATCGTGCGGGGCCGACTATGTGATACCCTACAACACCACAATATGATAGAAGACCCCTTATGTCCAAATCCATTTTGGGAGATTTCGTTTTTGAAATTAGCTTTTAGTTGTTGTCGTCCATTTACAGCTGAATATAATCCAATGGTCATCCAAAATGTTAGACTTTTTTCATGTCCTTAACTCTCTTCTCAGGCGTGTCGATTGGCTTCAATTGTGTGATCAAGAACATTTTTCTGTTTTTGGTTCATTTGAACCCCTAAATATTTTGCGATCATCTCCAAAAGCGAGAGGCCCCTCTGTATCTCCAAATCTAGATTAATATATGATTTTCTTGTCTACGATATTTGGCTATATTCGTCGACGAAATCAGCATAAAAAAGACAGAAGTTCGCCTTTTGTGTATTTCGAATATCGCCTGTAAGTAATGTTGGTATTTTTTTTTTCACACAAAAGTAGTGGTCCATTCTATCCTCTGTTCTAACTCTAACTTCATGCGAGATTTCGTGTCTTTTGGTTTCTATTTGTGACCTTTATAACGGCTGCAAAATCAAAAATATTTTTAATTGTTGGTCCATTCAACCTCTAAATACATTGCAGACATCTTTGAAATCGATAGACCTAGTCCTTCTGGGCCTAATCGGACGATAATTGCAATCTGTATATAATAACTTCAACCCGTGTTGTAAAGTGCAAAAATATTACAAAATATACACTTCAGTATTATAAGTCAAATTAAAAAAAAACACATGCGATAAAAAATATGAAAAAATAAAAAAATGTCACAAAATACAACAAAATTTGTATTAACATCGTTATTGGAAATTTTTCATGCGATTTTTTTAGATTTTATACTTTTATGCCAAAAGGGCATTCTAAATTTACAAAATTTGTCAAAATCGCTCCAGCCATTCTGGAGATATAAGCATTATAGCTAGCATCCCCTTCCTTTGTATATATACATTGTATATATTTCGCTATATATATCCGATATTTTTACTATCGGCATCTACGTAACGTCAGAATTGACCTGTTCTTCTATTTGTGATTTCGCCGGCATTAAAAATATTCGCGGTTTAATGGAAAATTTGACTTTTATTTATCACAAATGCTATGGTCTATTTCAACCACTAAATATTACCCGATGACCATCAAAATTGGAAGGTTTCTGCCCAGCCCAAAGCTCTAGCTCCATGCTAACTTTCGCTTCGATTGGTCTATAATTGTGACCTGTAGAGCAACTGCAAAATCAGGATTTTTCAGTTTTTGGTCCATTTCAACCCCTAAATATTATGCGATCATCTTCAAAAGAAATAGGGTTCTATTCTGACCCTAACCCCACCTACATATCAAATTTCGTGAAGATCGGTTCATAATTGCGACCTGTAGAGTGATTACAAATTAACATGGACAGACGGACGGACGGACATACATAGCTAGATCGACTCAGCTCGGCGAGATAGGAAGATCCATATATACTTTCCTATGTGGGAAATCAATATTTCGTGGTGTTACATAATTTTTGGCCCAATCAAACTTATAATACCCCCAACACATAGTGTTGTAGGGTATAATGACTAAATATCAAATGTTAGAGTTGAACCCCAGTTGTTTCTATCACAAATTTTCATATTTATCGAATTAAAATGAGCAAACCCAAATTCGTTTCGAATTTTCCAATATCGAATACAAGAATTTGAGCCAAGGCTCTGCAAGCACTCAGGACATATCAAAGTATCTGCAAAGAAGTAGCAGACGTCAAGTGAATGGGAAGGAGCTCTCTCCGTATTATGAAACCTCCAATATAGTCAATTTGGGTTTTGTAGGGATATGTCAACCAAATTACAAAAAATACTTTGTTTTTCTCCTTCATTTCGTAATCAGTAGTTGATTTTTTGAAAATAATATGGGTCTGTTTTAAGTATGTCATTTACAATGCAGCATTAACAAGGCAAAAATTCAAGTTATTTGTCATAGAACGACCATGATTAACCGATTATATGAAACGCTATTACTAAGAAGAACAGGAAATAGATAACTTTTATATATTCTTTATCAAATATGTATTGCAAAAAATCTTATCAAAAATTTATTGTCATAAGTGAATAATGCAGATTTACAGTAACAAAATGCAAGTAAGGGACTATTTTCCAATGTCAATACGAAAATGAATGCGAAAAAAATACGATTTTTGTTTATAAAATAAATAAATTTGAAAAACACTCGAGATTGAGTAACAGGCATTTAATTTTCCAAAAACCGTTGATATACATAGACCAAACCAGAATCGAAATCGCATACAAATAATATCAGTACCAAGTACGAAAGCGTAGACAAGAAAGTGCGAAACCAAGGGGAAAATGTCTTAAAAAAATTAAGCATAGCAAGGAGTCATCTTGAAATTGGATGTACATTGGAAGTCATCATGAAATTGGATGTACATTTGGCAAAACGTCTTGATGTTAGCAGGTTGAAGGAAACCACTTCTATCCTTAATTTCCGCAGTCGTGGCGGTTCGATTTGTGATTTCACTCGAAAGCGAAGCTTGCTTGCGAGCAGGATTGCTCGAAGAGTGGAAGTTTTTTACGAATTCTACTCTTCACTCGTTGGTTTTTTGTGAGAGCACATGGCTAAATCAAGAGAATAGGATAATTTTGAGAAAGTTGTGAATGAAGGAACCTATCTGTATGTTGTACTGTCAGAATTACCAAAAAAAAGTGTGTAGTTTATTTTGTATAACGAGAAAAAAATGAAATCTAAAATTTCATTCAATTATCAAGTTTTTATCGTATCAAATGTTTTAAGAATAATTTCATCAATTATTACGCTACATTCTAACTAACTGACTTCCACATTTTCTCAGGCTACATTTTCGAAGTTATATTTTCTTAGCGCATTCTGGTATGATCAGCATTTTTAGCGATAAATGTCGAATATTGAATATATTAAAAACATGTTTGCGATTTCAAAACTATAATTTGGAATATATTGAAATATCAAAATGTATACCAGATTTTGTTTATATTAAACGCATATTTTAGATTTTATTCAATGTATTCCATTTCATGGCCCTTAACATCATACAATTTCGTGACAATATTATAAATATACTACAACAAACTTATTGAAAAACAACTAAGATGAAATATAATAAACAGAAGACGACTGTTATGGGATTTTTTACAAGCCACCAGAAGTTTGTGATTCTGTTGAAATGTCTAATGACTTCAAAAGGGCTTCCACTGACGGATCGCGACCTCGGAAATGACGGAATACTTCAGCGGTGGGCATAGTGCTACCCGAAGCTAGGAAAGTATCTTTGAAACGTTTGCCAATTGAACTTGCATCCGTAGAGTTCTCCAAAAATGCATCGGAAATGTCAGCAGCAATCATTTTCGAATAAAGGTGACTGAAGTGTGCTGCTCCCCAATCACCGGAAAATATTTCGGTCCATGAACAGGGATGTGAATCTTTTTTGTCCAAAGGCAGGCATCTATACACGGGCCATAATTTACGAACAATTTCTGCCCAAAATTGCTCGGATTGATGCAGTTCTATATCCAAATCGGATAGATAAAGTTCATGGCATAAATTATAACCAGCCAGGTGGGTTTTTAGTAGGCGAACATTTCTAGCCAAATCGTCTGGTAAAGCTTCGTCAGACTCAATATGGCCGGATACGGTTTTCAAAATTGTAGGATTATCTAAAAAGTTGCACATAACATGTCCTGCTACTTGTGAGGCATCCCATTCAACACCCGACAAACCAGCCAAGTCGGTGAATGAAGCTCTGGTCAAAAGATGTTGCATGGCAGATCCAAATGTTTTAAATACCATCTTCAAATCATCAACATTCAGTAAATATGGCTTATCATCAACTGGTGCATTGAAATTAAATATCAATGCGCACAATGGCGACAAACCCGCTGCATCATTACGATTACGTACGCTAACCATCCAGCCATTGTTCTTTCCGAATTTGTTTTCTTTTGAATAACAATCGACATAGAAACCTCCAACGGGATGATTGCTGTTTGGGGCATCACAATCAAAGACATCAAAGTATTTTACAGCTGGTTGCCATACCTGAGCATCTGGACGTTCTACAATTTTGATATTAAAGAGCTTTTCACTTAAAGCAAAAAGTCCCGAAAATACTCGAGGCAATGGGAAATATACGCGTAGAGCTTCTTCATCTAACTTGTGTTCAGATAACAAATATTTACGCTGCCAATAGGTAACATCGCATAACTCCAATTTGTGCTCGAAACCACTTTTTGTAGCAAACTGTTGCAAATGCTCAATTTCCACAGATTGGGCGGGACCAGCAAATTGCAGAAGTTTGGAGAAAACTTGTTTTAGTTGCGGAATTTCTTTGACCATTTTAGTTTGCATTGACATTGTTGCAAAATTAGGGTAGCCCAAAGCTTTGGCTTGTCTGCGTCGCAATGCACGAATTTTCTCCAAATGTGTACTATTCTCTAAACTTTGTTCAATGTAGTTTGATGCCTTACGGGTGTTAGCTTGCCATATGTTCCAACGTTGCATGCGATCGGGGCAATATTTAAGGAAACCTTCAACTATTTGCGGTTGCAATGTAAATTTCCAAGGACCTTGTGTTACGGGTGCATTTGAATCAATTGCTGTGGCTTCCAGAAGAGTTGAGGGAAAATCCCTTACTAATTGATAGTCGTTAATGATGTGGGCAAAGCTGTGTACTGAAACATTTACTTTATTCTTGAAGGTAGCTCTTTCCTTACCCAATCGCATTAGTATTTCTTTAAGGCCATTTCTGCTGTCATTATTTAAATTTAAGCCATTGAGTTTTCCCTCCAGTAAGTACTTTTGCAAGAGACGTTTTTCTTGTGGATCTTTTAAGTCTTCGGATTCTTGTTCTTGCAGAGCTTCAAATAATGTCTTATTGCAGAATCTGGAAGCTCTTGCATTTCTAGCTCTCTCGTGTATGTTCATATAGGATTTGGTAGGTATCAATGTACTGTTACCCAAGTACAAAGCCTTTGCAATTCCCCATGTTGTGTCGAGTGGTCCTGTGACTTCATCCAATTCCTTAAAAACACGACCCACATCAATTTTCTCATTTTCCGGGAGATCCTGTATTTCACCCTCAATACGTTTAACTAACTTTTCCACAGCACCAGCCTGACTTCCAATGGCTCCTAAACAATTTTCAATTGTTATGTCATTGAAAGCTGGCAAGCCATCTGGCTTAACAATAACATCTCCAGCCTGACCTTCCTCCCCTATTTCTGGTACTCTGAAATATACAACGGAAAGTGTCATTTTGTGGTTACCTCAGACCTCATGCCGGTGGGTTCAGTGCTGTAGTCAGCAGCCTACTTACAGTACAATGTAACCATTTTTGGGTTTTGTGGTATGTAAATATCTTCTTGCCGCTGGATTTTTTGTCAATTGTCGAACAGCCGTTAACATATTTCTCGATTTTTATTTAACAATTAGCAATTTGATTTTCAATGCACTCGAGAAATATGTTGATTTACACAACCAAAGTCAGCTGGTGAAGAATTCCAAAGCACACAAACAAACGCACAATCAATTAAATGGGAAGCTGACGTTTACCTAATACAGTTAGCGTGTTAAAACTTCGTTAGCGCCAACAGTCCTCACTGTGTTTATACCACTAAGGCAAATGACAAATGTCAGCTGTTTTTCAGTGTTGGACAGCGGCGGACACGACTTTTGGTTTTGTCATTGAATTTTTAGTGTTTTTTGATTGTACAAAGAAAGTATAAACAATATTAAATTTAGGAATAGCAACTATTATTTATGTGGAAAACTTTAGTATATTTGTAAAGTCATAACTTATTAGAGGAAGATTTGCTGTCGTCTCTATTACTCTGCTGGCGACTTTAAAACGTTATCACAAAAACAGCTGTTTCAATCTTCCCTTTTGCCCGGTCTAACTATGAATTTCGTAATAAAACTGTCTAGACATGGATATAATTATCAATATATCCGGAAACTATCTACAACGAGGAGAGTAGTTGTAACAGGTCTTGGAACTGTATCACCATTGGGTATTACCCTCAAAGAATCGTGGCAACGATTGATAAATTGCGAGTCAGCCATCTCAAAATTAAGCGATGACTACAAGGGCCTACCATGCCAAGTTGCGGCACAAATCAAGAAGGATAAACTTCCTCTCGAACAATACTTAACAAAAAGTGATATTAAACTAATGAGTCCAGCAACACAACTTTCAATTTTGGCAACAGAAGAGGCATTACAGGCAGCAAAATTGAATACGAAAGACTTGAATAACGATCAATTGGAACGCATTGGAGTATGTGTTGGTATGGGCATGTTCGATTTAAGTGAAGTCTATGGTGCATGGCAACAATTACAACGTGGGTATAATCGCGTTAGCCCATTCTTTGTGCCACGTCTACTGCCAAATATGGCGTGTGGTCACATTAGTATGAAATATGGCTTGAGAGGTCCTAATCATTCGGTTTCCACTGCATGTGCTACTGGCGCTCATGCCATAGGCGATGCTATGCGCTTTATAAGAAATGGTGATGCTGATGTTATGATTGCCGGAAGCGGGGAATCTTGCATTGATCCTTTGTCAATTGCTGGTTTCTGCAGACTGCGCGCACTGAGTACATCTTTTAATGAGACTCCCGAGAGAGCATCGAGACCCTTTGATAAAAAGCGCGATGGTTTCGTTATGGGTGAAGGATCAGCTATATTAATTTTAGAAGAATTAGAATATGCACGAAAACGTAATGCACCGATTTTAGCTGAAATATTGGGCTATGGGTTATCGGGTGATGCCTATCACATCACCTCACCCAGCGAAGATGGCACAGGTGCTACATTGGCTATGCAACGTGCAATCAAGGACGCCGGTATAAAACCGGAAGAGGTAACATATGTGAATGCCCACGCCACTTCAACGCCTACGGGTGATCGAATTGAGGCTCGCGCAATACAAACAGTATTTGGGGAACATTCTTCGAATATTCGTGTATCCTCAACAAAAGGAGCTCATGGTCACCTACTAGGATCATCCGGTAATTTAGAAGCGGCTTTCCTCATACAGGGATGTTATGAAAATAAACTACCGCCATCAATAAATGTGGATAACTTGGATGAGAGCGTTCAAGTTCGCATTGTATCAAAGCCCGAAATATGGTGTGAAGATGGAGGAAAACGACGCATTGCTCTGAAAAATTCATTTGGATTTGGCGGTACTAATGCTTCGTTATGCATTTCCAGTTACAGCTAAAACTGGCAGCCGATAACTGTTTTTTTTTTAGAATTTGCATTTTTGTTATAATTGTTGCTAAGTTGAATATGTATCTTTCGAAAAATAAAATTGTTTTAAATGATGTGAAGAAAAATGTTGCTTCGTTTAAGTTTGTAGGAAGTTCGACAAGTAATTACCCCTGTCATCCATTATCTACTTTGCTTACAAATTTGTAAATGTAATTTTATTTTACCTTATATTTTAAAAATAATAATCATAACTTATATTTCTAACAATTCTTGGAAAGAAGTTGAAAGTTTCTGGAAGAGAAAGAAATGTTGATAATCCAATTATTTATATGCATTAAATTATAGATACGAACCGATTTACAGAATGGACATGTTCCAAATGCAACATCTAGGAAAGTTTTGCCATCGGCTAGAGTATTAAACCATTCCTTTAAACACTCAGCATGAAATATGAGATTACAGTGAGAGTTGTCACATGAAATTATAGGGATTTCACCACGATCCAATTTATAACTATAACATATATTACAATAGCCAAGATCATTAATATCAGTGTCATCAGTTGGTGACATGGGAAAGAAACATAAATCAAAAATGCGTAGAAGGTTTTTGTGCACATCCAGTTCATTATCCCAATCACGCAGACCTTCACTGTAAACCCGACGAAGATTGGTCACCTCGGTTGTTGGTCCAATTAAATGTACGCTCATCGATGTCAATGGACTAAATGGGTCAGAAAATTGAAGCTTTATAAATACACGTTCTTTCAGAACAAATAATCTCCAATTTTCCTTAGTTGTGGGAAGACTTGGTTGGACAACGTGGCATAATTCATCAATTTCCGCGAAATTCTCATAAAACGGAGACAAATCATCTAATATTTTTCGAAACTGTTGTAGTAATGCTGTAAGTGAAGTAGCTTTTCCCAATAATTCAGGTACATCGATACATTTGGGTAAACTGTGGTCTAATAATTGTAGTGAAGGAAGTGCTACGTCCAAATAATGTTGTTCGCTCTGGGAAAAGTTACAAAAACGTACACGAGAACACGATTCATTTGTCTGGATTTCATATTCAGCGGGTAAATATAGACCAGCTATTTCAGCATAGATATTTTGATTTTCTAACTTTGGGACATGACTTTCATCTTCACATTTTTTCAGTCTATTAATTACATATGGGATATTATCGATAAGTTCGCCAACAGTCCAATTGCAATTGATTTTGGAATTGGCGGGGGTAAATGTTTCCACTTTAAAATTTTGTATTATGTGCATTGTAACACCCTCCAACACTGGATAATTCGGGCACATTACTTTCACATTAACCCAAAAATCCTGTAAAAATCCCCAAGTTTTTACCAAATAACAACAACATAATTTAATTGTCTTACGTTTATCTTTAAAGGTCCTTCAATACATATACAGTTTTTGTTGCCATACCGAGTATGGCAAACGAGGCCAACATACTTTAATGAAAGTTCCTCAAGTTCAGGGCAATCCTCAAAGTCCATTTCCAGGTTTTATTTGAATAGCGTAATTAAAGAGCGCTTGTTTTAAAGTTGATTGGGCACATAAAGAACCGAACATGGCAGAAGAGTACAGGTAGATGCATCAACGCTTGGGAGCATAGATATGTCAAAAAAATTTAAATGTTATTTCAAATATAAGTAGATTTTTATATGTTTTCTTATACGAGGTCATTCGGAGGATATTATAATTCTTGTTTTTCAACAATTTTTACAAATTTAAATAATTTTTCATTCAACATTTTCAATTCCAAAATTGGTTTGCGTCTACCTATATTCTTCTACCATAGAACCGAAAATGAATAATATCGCATTTAGACCATGGTAGAAGAATACAGGTAGTCGCATCGGCACAGCTGCTGGGACAATGAACTGTCAAACTTATTTTGAAATTGAAAATGTTGAATGAAAAATTATTGAAGTTTGTAAAAATTGCGTCGTATACGAAAACATATAAAAATCTACTTATTTTTGATAAAAATATTTTGAACATTTGACTTATCGATGTTCCCAAGCGTTGATGCATCTACCTATATTCTTTTACCACGATTTAGACCAAATATAAAATCAGGTTCATAGCTCAATGTTAACTCCATGGTAGAAAAATACAGGTAACAACAAGTGTTGTTGTACAACAATAGTAACAACAACAACAATTTTGTTTTTGTACGAATTACAAGTGTCAGAGTTATATGTCCAAAAATGTAGACAAAATAATTAATTTTCAATAAATTATCTTGATTTTACAATTATACATTTTTGGAATTTGGACTATTAAATTTGAAATGCAGAAGAATAGTTCCTCAATTATTCAATTTGAATGCTTTCATACCATGGCAGAAGAATACAGGTAGATGCATCAACGCTTGGGAACATTGATATGTCAAAAAAATTGAAATGTTTTTTTAAATATAAGCAGATTTTTATATGTTTTCTTATTCTAAGTCAAAAGAAGGTTATTATAATTCGCGTTTTTTCAAAAATTTTTGCAAATTTAAATAATTTTTCATTTAACATTTTCAATTCCAAAATTGGTTTGACAGTTCATTGTCCCAGCAGCTGTGTCGACGCGTCTACCTATATTCTTCTACCATGTTTCATACCATTCACCTGAATGTATAGTTGTTAGCTGTAGGTTCTAATCTCTCAACACTTCAAGCAATCGCTAGAAATTCGTGGAAAATGCAGCATCCCTTTCAAGTTGAAACCAAACAGCATACATACATAAAGTATTCTACATTTTGCAATTTTAGGAAAGATGAAATATACGAATATACAATCTAACGTGGTGTCGCTGTTCCTTAACCGAACCGTTTCCGAACCATCGCCTTTGGCGATGTTTTCTATTATTACGCAAAAAATATGTTCACATCGCCCTGAAATGAAATTTTATATCAAAAAAGGGTATACCTATTTTATATCAAGAAATGGAATTAAATCACAAAACGTCATATCGAGTTTGGCACTAGTATTACTATAGAGTCAAATCAACTGGGACTTGCTGTTACCTGTAATAATTATACCATAAGTTAACTCAAAGTTTTTTTTTATTTTTTGAGATGTGATATTAATTAACATTAATTTTTATTGAACACACAATAAATAAGTATTCCAATTGTCACAGCTAATTATCAGGCTAGCTGTTTAAATACATAATCGTGACTGAAATTACCAAAAACAAACACAAATTGGTCGGTTTTCTAAACGTTGGTACATGGCAGTATGATGCAAGGAAATCTCATGCAAACATATGCTATAAGCATGGTACAATAAAAAGGTAAGGTAAAGCTACCAGCTGATATATAATTTTTTTTTCAAAGTGTTCCCGACTTCTGCCAAATTTGTATATGTATTTACATGGTACAATGAAATCAAGATAGGGCAGAACTACCATATGATATTATTTTATTTATTTATTTATTTTTTTTTTATTTTCTTGGCTTAACATGTCAACTTTATTTGCGTATGCGTGTGTATTGTTTTCAATTTATGAAATTTGTTAAGAAAATATTCAAACTCAGCTGATTTCAAAATGCTTATTTCAACATATGCACGGAAAAATTGCCAATTGTAGCAAAATAAATCTGTAGAGATATGTAGAACACGATTTTAAAAAGAAAGTAGGCCTTTCATTCAGTTTTCCCGTTTATTAATTATTTGTTCAAAAACAATGTAACCATGGTACAATAATAATTGTACCATGAATGTAACAAGATGCATTTGTTTTGATCGTAATTCTGACATTACAATTCTTACAAGTAGAGCTCATTACGTGCAACTTTTTCCAAGTTATCCTACCTTGACTCCATTGTACCCACGGTAAAATTAAGGAGGTAAAGCCATTTCAAATGCGACTATCCATCTCTGCATTACATGTAATTTACCTTGTCATATTTAACTGAATATAAAATAGGTCCCCATCTCCGATTTTTGTGTATACTATAATTATAATAATAATAATAATGAGAAGTCAAAATAAGTTTGCATGATTTTACTTTCTTCATTCTTCCATGATTGCACCATGTGTATTTAGTTTTTGCAAAATAAAAACATAATATTTTCCGAATCGCGCATTTAAGTTATTAACCAGTTTTGTTGTGGAATTAAAATATTGGACAGTTAAGATTATATTTTTGAAAGCAAATCCAGGCTTTTTATTTATTTTTCATGCTATTAACTCTTTTTAAAATTGAGGAAAATATCAAATAAATGAAAACAACGTGTTGTATAAAATTCTAAATAGTTCTAAAAGGAAGCGGGTATAGCATTCTGTAGTTTTACGAATGGTGCAAGTACATAAAAAGCTTGAAGTCATGGCTAGGCATATCAATGTAAAATTATAATGGAAAGCGACGGCAGGATTTTATTGCGTCTCTGTAATTCCTTTATGAAATGTCACAAAATATGCTAGCCATTATAATTTGACATTAATATGCCTAGCCATGACTTCAAGCTTCTTATGTACTTACACCTTAACTCTTCATTGTACCATGATAAGTGCAGTGCATGGTAGAAGGATACAGGTTTGACAACATCCCATTGTCAAAAGTGTTCACAAATCCGCAGAAGACCGTAAATGATGGTCCCAAGCATGTGATTTAAGGGCTAAGTACATAAGAAGCTTGAAGTCATGGCTAGGCATATTAATGTCAAATTATAATGGCTGGATTTTAGTGCGGCTCTGTAATCCCTTTGTGAAATGTCGCAAAATATGCCTAGCCATGACTTCAAGCTTCTTATGTACTTAGCCCTTTAATATTACATGATATATGATGATTCAAAATTTTGAGCATTTGTGGGGAGGAACCAGAACGTTCACTAGGGATACATCGTCAGATCTTGCATTGATAGGAATTTGAGAATGTGCCGTTCAATTCGCCTTTTCTGGACGTTGTTGTTGTTATTCAAAACGTTGATCAGTGGGTATGGTACTAGAAGGAGTGGTCCTTCAATCCATTCTTTAAATTAGATCTTTCGTCCGTAGTAATATTGGGATCTACGAAATTTGAAGACAATAGGGATTTTGTTATTTCATATTTTATAAGATAAATTGTGAGAATTGTGATCCTTTGGAGGCACTAGAAGACGTGGGCCGATATTATCCCTTTTTCTTTCTAAAATTTGATACTCTTTTTAAGTAGCCGGCTTTCTAATGAGACTTGAAATCTTCTCATCTGGAATGCGTGAACCCACGTTTTTCTCAATGTTTTTTCGGCGGCTAAGCTAGTCAAAGTTTAGAAATAACGAAGAAAATAGTGCAAATTGGGTCTTTTCGGAACCCCTTGTCAAAGGAAGTACGCGTTTCTCCCTGAAAAAAACTTATGCGGTTTTAATCAGGACAAAAAGACCGACATTCGGTAAAACTTCTCTATTTGAAAAAACTAGGCAATCCCTCGGTGGTAACTATAATGCAATTTTGGGTAAAAATGGCTGGATGTGTAGTTTTGGCGAAATCGGATATTCTCTTTAAGCGTTATCAGAAGTACGAATGGAGCACATGAATACATCGATGAGACCATTTTTTCTATGAAACACTTTTTGGCGAATTAATTTATATATGCCCTCTGAAGTCTTAAGGCTATGGTTTTACCCTGGTTGGTTTTTCTGAATATTTTCCATATGTTTTCCCGTATAACTTAACTGACTGATCGACATAATTTTGATTCCACACACACACAGGCTTTCGCACATTATAACCTGGCAGGTCTTCACCTTCAGTTGAAGCATTTTTTTTCACAAAATTGATTTCATATTTGAATCGTTTATAAATGTAATAAATGTTTGAAAAGCTACAGTTACAGAAAATGCAAATATGGGAATGCTTATTTGAAATGTCTACCTTCTTGATTCTACCATGATGGCATCATAACCCTACCTTGATTTTATTGTACCATGATACAATGAACACAAGGTAGGGTAAGGCTGGAAATACATAAAGAGCATATTTGCCTGGCTTAAGTCATCGGCTGGCTTCTTCGTAGATGAACAAAGGAGTTTTAGGTTGACTTAGTTCGATTTTGGCCCTGGCCTCCTTTGTTCATTTCCGAAGAAGCCAGCCGATGACTTAAGCCAGCCAGATAAGCGCTTTATGCTAGGAACACAATTGGAGCGAACGACGAATTTTTTCGCGGCGTATGTTCGTCGTCAAAAATAAAACACATATGTGTATATGGAAGTGCACACAATCACGGCACCGGCGAAAATTTCGTCGGTCGCCGCGATCTCAATTAGCTTTATTTCTATTTCATACGCCGGCGACCGGCGAACAAAACTGTACAAGGTGGCCATACTTGTACGAATTTTATGTGTTTTAGTAAATAAAGTTACTTTTTACTTTAAAATTTGTTATGGTCACTCTACTATCTGTTACTCGTATAAAAAAACATAATTAATTTGTTTATTTATTTGTGTACTTGCGCCTGAGTGAAGATGGATATCAGTGAATTTATAATAGAGAAGATGAACATAAGTGAAATTATAATAGAGAACGTAAAGAATTATGTGTTCTTGTATAATTCATTGTAGTCAACAAATGAGCAAAAAGTAAACAACTTCATCAGCTGTTTTATAATTTCGTCGGTATTGTGTTCCATACGACGAATTTTCGCGGCTCATTTTGTCGCCGCGTAGGGCGAAATTCGTCGTTCGCTCCAATTGTGTTCCTAGCATATTTCATACGCCGGCGACCGGCGAACAAAACAGTACAAGGTGGCCATACTTGTACGAATTTTATGTGTTTTAGTAAATAAAGTTACTTTTTACTTTAAAATTTGTTATGGTCACTCTACTATCTGTTACTCGTATAAAAAAAAATAATTAATTTGTTTATTTATTTGTGTACTTGCGCCTGAGTGAAGATGGATATCAGTGAATTTATAATAGAGAAGATGGACATAAATGAAATTATAATAGAGAACGTAAAGAATTATGTGTTCTTGTATAATTCATTGTAGTCAACAAATGAGCAAAAAGTAAACAACTTCATCAGCTGTTTTATAATTTCGTCGGTATTGTGTTCCATACGACGAATTTTCGCGGCTCATTTTGTCGCCGCGTAGGGCGAAATTCGTCGTTCGCTCCAATTGTGTTCCTAGCATTATGTATTTCCAGCTTAATGCTAGGAACACAATTGGAGCGAACGACGAATTTCGCCCTACGCGGCGACAAAATGAGCCGCGAAAATTCGTCGTATGGAACACAATACCGACGAAATTATAAAACAGCTGATGAAGTTGTTTACTTTTTGCTCACTTGTTGACTACAATGAATTATACAAGAACACATAATTCTTTACGTTCTCTATTATAATTTCACTTATGTCCATCTTCTCTATTATAAATTCACTGATATCCATCTTCACTCAGGCGCAAGTACACAAATAAATAAACAAATTAATTATGTTTTTTTTATACGAGTAACAGATAGTAGAGTGACCATAACAAATTTTAAAGTAAAAAGTAACTTTATTTACTAAAACACATAAAATTCGTACAAGTATGGCCACCTTGTACTGTTTTGTTCGCCGGTCGCCGGCGTATGAAATAGAAATAAAGCTAATTGAGTTCGCGGCGACCGACGAAATTTTCGCCGGTGCCGTGATTGTGTGCACTTCCATATACACATATGTGTTTTATTTTTGACGACGAACATACGCCGCGAAAAAATTCGTCGTTCGCTCCAATTGTGTTCCTAGCATAAGGCTGCAAATACATAAAAAGCTTGAAGTCATGGCTAGGCATATTTTGTGACATTTCACAAAGGGATTACAGAGCCGCACTAAAATCCAGCCGTCGTTTTCCATTATAATTTGACATTAATATGCCTAGCCATGACTTCAAGCTTCTTATGTATTTAGCCCTTAAGTCTGAAAAAATGCAAGTGGTTTGTAATGCCAGCATAAAATCCTATGTCGATTTAGAGATGTCCGTCCGTCTGTGTATAGCCCCCATAAAACGGCACATTCCGGCACGGATTTTATGTTTTTGAACCATAATAGTATGGTTGGTATATTAAGTTTGTCATTCCGTTTGTAACACCTCGAAATATACTTTTTAGACCCCACAACGTATATATATATTCTTGATCGGCATAAAATTCTATGTCGATATAGAGATGTCCGCCCGTCTGTGAAAATCACTTTAGCTTCCGAACGGTATGTGAAGTTCGTAATGGACAGCCTAAGACAGAAAATTGTCTGTGCAGAGCCACAATTTTTATACCCTCCACCATACCACCATAATATACCCTCCGTATATTAACTTTGCCATTCCGTTTGTAACTCCTCGAAATACTCATATCAGACCCAACAAAGTATATATATTCTTGATCAGCGTAAAATTCTAAGTCGATTTAGCGATGTCCGTCTGTCTGTCTGTCCGTCTGTCTGTCTGTCTGTTGTAATCACGCTATCTTTCGAATGAATTGAGATAGGTGGCTAAAATTTTGCACACATGTTTATTTTTCCAGTAGGCAGGTTAAGTTCGTAAATGGGCCATGTAGGTCCACGTTTTCATATAGCCCCCCATATAACGGTACCTCCCTATATTCGGTATTTTGATAATTTTAGAGACATTATTCACGGGAATTGTTTCAAATTTGGTATTTGAAGTTCAAAATGGGTACTACACCCTAAGACGGAAAATTGTCTGTGCAGGTCCACGTCTTCGTATAGCCCCCATATAACGGTACCTCCCGATATTCGGTATTTTGATGATTTTAGCGACATTATTCACGGGAATTGTTTCAAATTTGGTATTTGAAGTTCAAAATGGATACTACACCCTAAGACAGAAAATTATCTGTGCAGGTCCAGGTCTTCGTATAGGCCCCATATATCAGTACCTCCCTATATTCGGTATTTTGACGATTTTAAGTACAATACCCACCGAAATTGTTTGAGATGTGGTATTTGAAGTTAGTAATGGATGCTACAGCCTGTGACAGAAAATTGTCTATGCTGGTCCAGGTCTTCGCACAGCTCCAATTTAACGGCACCTCCTTATATACGATATTTTGATGATTTTAGCTACATTATACACCGTTTATTTCAAGTTTCGAATTTGAATATGGTAATGGCTTATGACAAACAATGCCTATGTGTGTCCATTTTATTTTTTAAAAATTTCCAAATTCGTTGCGAATGGTGGAGGGTATTAAAAGTTCGGCCCGGCCGAACTTACTGCTTTTTACCTTGTTGTTCTATTAAAATGTGAAATGGAAACTTTTATAAAGGAAAGAAATGTCAAATGAAAAATTTTATAAAGGAAATACTTTTCATTTCATATTTTCATAGAACAAGAATCCAAACCAGGTTCACGTCTTCGTATAGCCCCCATATAACGGTACCCAAATCTGTTCCAAATAGTGGAGGGTATTCAAAGTTCGACCTAGCCGAACTTACAGCTTTTTTACTTGTTTTTTTTTTTCAAACTTCCTATATTGGGAAAAACCACAAAACATGAATGGAATGTTGGGGTTATTTCACAAAATGTAATCTAAGATGGCAGGACAAAACAGTTTTATCCGAAAATTATAATTTGTTGCTCATTAGCCTCGAAAATAAAAGCTTCTATTGCACCTGAATTTGCAATATTTTCTAAAAAAATATTTTTTTATACAAGCTGCGGAGCTCCAAAAGAAAAACAATTGTATGTAGGAGGCTGCTATGTTCTATCTCTTGTAATTAGCATCGATAACAATATTCCAATATTCTAGCATTTACATTGGATCCCTTTACGATGATAATTGATACATTACAATATATTTGTATATATTTTTCGTCGAGCTAATTTTTCACTACATTGTTTTATCTCAGCATAATATTAAATTTAATTAAAATTGACTTATAATTTTCTGATGCAATATCAATGCAAATATAATATTTTACAACATATGAAGAAAGTCCATTCTTTAAACGGGCAGAATATTCTTTGTTGATAACGTTTACAATCTCTCACCGTATGAACTCTATTAATTAAAGAGTAATAAGTATTAATAAAATACGTCTGCAACTGATTAAACGAACAAGTGATGATTTTATTTAGATCACATGAAGCGCTTGGTAACTGCATTAAAGTGATTTTGAAACGAAAAAAAAGTCTTGTTTTCCTTAGGTATGGTATGAAACCAGGTATGATGGTTTCCTACGTAACGTAAATTTTTAATGGAAATAACAAAATACAAATGAACAAAACATATGTACAGTACGAAGTTAATAAATTTCGAAAAAAAAGATTAAACGTAGACAGGTATAAGTACGTTTATATATATGAGGGTTAACCCACTGGATTTGGATTTAAATTGTCATATCCATTACTTTTACTTCAAATAAATCCACTCAAAGTAGGTTAACCCTACAAAAAGTTCTAACGTAAACATGGCATATGTCACAGAAACGAATGTGGATTTAATTCCGTATTTAGCTTCTTCAGAAAACGAAAAATTTGCTTGGTTTCAAACCATTTTTGTATTTTTTGGGTACTTGTAACTTTACAACTTCAAAACGCTTTCAATAACTTTAAAACACTTTCAAGTATAACAATAAAAACTGTAAATTCGGCCGGCCCGTACTTTGAATACCCTCCACCATTTGGAACAAATTTGGCAATTCTCAAAAACAATACAAATTCTGTTAAAATCTTAAAAATTCAAAATTTATTTAAATAAAATAATGGATAACGCAATTCGTTTATTTTATATTGAAGAACTGACTTATAAATTTATTTCACGAAATTAATTACAAATTCGCATTTCGTTTATTATTTTTAAATTAATATGAAGATGCCATTGTAAAAAATGCAGTGAATACCAGTTACTTTTAAAAATAATTACCATATATTTGTAAAAAATGCATAAGGTGTAATAATGAGAACCCGATAATATGAACTTTATACTTCACTTTTCCTAAAGTAAGGGTGCAAGTACATAAAGAGCTTGAAGTCATGGCTAGGCATATTTTGTGACATTTCATAAAGGGATTGCAGAGCCGCACCAAAATCCTGCCGTCGTTTTCCATTATAATTTGACATTAATATGCCTAGCCATGACTTCAAGCTTGTTATGTACTTGCACCTTAAGGGATAACAAAAGTGCACTATAAAGGAAAGATATAAAAACAGGCCATAGAATTTTATGTTGATCAAGAATATATATACTTTGTGGGGTCTAAAATATATATTTCGAGGTGTTACAAACGGAATGACAAACTTTATATACCCTGCATACTATGGTGGAGGGTATAAAAATGAGGTGTTAATACCAAAAATACAATTAAATTTACATTTTTTATCCTTTTATTTTAAATAATCAGCAAATTATTTGATTTTTAGATATTTAATTCGACCTTTATTATATATTGTTATACCTTTATTATATATTGTTATGTCCTTTATTATATATTGTTATGTCATCTGTGACAAAACAGATGACAGCAACACAAGGTCGGCGTTTGAGCTTGGCGAGATTTTGTAAATTTTGTTATATGTTTAAACAGTGTTGTTCCGTCCTTCCGTTGGAGGACGAAATATAAAAAATAATAAATAATTAAACAACAACAAAGACCTCGAGCTCGTTTTTATTAAATTTACATTTATAACAATAATCAGCAAATTTTATTGTTTCTCAATTGTCGATGCCAATTGTTAACAAAGTGTTGCCACATCATATTTTTCTTGAAAACCAGTCAAACATAACTTCAATGAAAAATTGAAGCAAAGATAAAAAACAAAATAAAAATGTTAGTATTTTGAAATATGTATTTTGGGGCAGTACATGAATTTATTTATAAGTAAAAAAACAAAACATGTTAGAAAGATTTCCGAGGCATCTCTTAAATTCCTCCAGCGTATTGTGTCATTACTTTGCGCTTCAATTACAGAAACAATCGAAACTCCCGGCATTATTCAAAATTGTATCCAACAAGTTGTTTTCATTTACTTGGTATTTTATTTTTCATTTTCTCATGAGTTAAACATCGCGAAAGAAGAATGAAATGGCTCGATGTTCTCTCAAAAATATGATCCTAAGTGTTGAATCTTTGAATTCCGTGGTAAATCTGGTTAATATAGTTAATGGGCGCCCCGCAATTTAAGTTTCTTCCAATCATGGATTTTGAAGATATTTTGTTTTTATTTTTCAAAACAATAAATACATACACAAAATTGGGGTAGGTACCCTTATGTGGGAGCTATATGAAAACGTGAAGCGGTATGATCCAATCGCGAACTTGGCCTACATACACATCAAATGTTATCTCTATCTATAAAAGAGGAAAATGTTTGTTTGTTTGTTTGTAATTTATGGACTCGAAAACCGGTGAACAGATTTTCTTGAAAATTTCTATGTATTCTACAATATAGCCTGAAAGTAACATAGGCTATATGCATTTTTGAAATTCTACTTGGAACGGAGGTACCTCCTAAAAATGTAGTTTATAAATGCACATGTCTGTTGACCGATTACAGATACAGTCTCCAAATTTGAAATGCATAACGGCATTCGAAACAAAAATAAATTTGCCAAATTATATTGAAATCGGTTCAGATTTGGATACAGCTCCCATATATTTTTCGGGCGATATCATGTATTTGATACATTTAACACGCTGTGTACGCCACATTTCAATGAAATTTGGAATGTATGATGGAATTTTGTTCAATAAATAAATTTACCAAATTATATAGAAATCGGTGCAGACTTGGATATAGCTCCTATATATTTTCGATTTCACACATTTGATGCACCAAACACGTATATGTTCCAATGAAGTTTGGGATGTATGACGGCAGATTTGGATATAACTCCCATATATATTTTCGTCCGATTTTGTTTATTTGATGAACCAAACACAACATGTATGTCCGATTCCAATGAAATTCAGACAGAGAGAAGAAATCTGGAAAAATGTGCTAAATTATATTGAAATTGGTTGAAGTTTGGGTATAGCTTCGATAGTATAGATTAAATAATTTTTACTTGCTCAGCCCTCACACCTTTGTTATTTTTAGGAAAATCCAACCGGTCTTTTGAAGATGAGTGGCATTTCTGTTGCAATTAGTGAATTCGAGTTAGCAACTCCTAAAAATAACAAAGGTGTTAGGGCTGAGCAAGTAAAAATTATGAGCCGAAGTTGAACTAAGACAACCTAAAACTCCTTTGCTCATTTACGAAAAAACCAGCCGATGAATTAAGCAAGTCAAAAAAGCCTTTTATATAACCTCACCTAAAAGGTGAAAATACATAAACAGCTTTTTAATGGCTCTAGTCATCGGCTAGCTTTTTACGTAAAAGAACAAAGGAGATTTAGGTTGATTTAGTTCAATTTTGATCCATAATAAAAACTTGCTCACCTTATGCTCTCTTTTTTTACAAAGAACCCAGCCGATGACTTAAGCCAGTCAAAAAAAAAAAACAGTTTTATGTATTCTCACCTTAACTGTGTGTGTATGATCTTTATAGAACTGCTTCCTGTCCGTCTGTTTGTTCACATGTTCTTGTAATCAAAGTACATGATTTTGTTCGTGTCTTCATTCATATATGCTTTTAAAATGAATCATGTGCAGCTTTTTAAATATCTGGAAATTTTTAAGATTTTTTGAACTTTGAGACATGCATAGTGTATATACAAACTCATATAATCATTCGAATGGAACACCTACTCGGCTAACATGAAGCTCACTGAAGCACAATTAAATTTATATTTAATCTATACTAGCCGTCTTGGTGTTATCAATGCTATTCCGGAGGTCAAACTTTCGTGCTTTTATTTTATAACTACACGTATTTCTTCAGCATGTTGTATTTATTGATTTATTTGTTCTATTAACCGATGAAATACTCGATATTTTGCAGCAGTTGTCATTTTTTAGGATGAGATGAGGAGAGAGAAAAGAAACGTTTACAATTTATGAAAACATGGTAAACATTACCATCGTTCTCCACTAATAAACAAATGTTGTTTTATAAAAACAACAATAATGGGATTAGGCCTGACGATTTTTGCAACAACTAGAAAACATAAAACGTTTTATCAGGCATGACACAAGAATGAATTCGGTACGAAAGTGATTTCAATTTCGTATTTAGCTTCTTGAGAAAATGTAAATCGCAAAATTTTTTCGATTTGAACCCACTTTTGTTTTTGCAGGTGAAATTGCATTTTTATGGAAACTTGTGACTTTAAAACACTCTCAAAATACTTTTAGGTAATAAAAATGTTATCTTAATGACAAATACTTAATTAAATTTACATTTTTAATCTTATTATTCAAAATAATTAGCAAATTTTAATGGTTTCTCAATTGACGAAGGCAATTGTTAACAAAGTGTTGCCAAATCACCTTTTTCGTCAAACATTTACGAAGAAGCCAGCCGATGACTTAAGCCAGCCAGATCAGCGCTTTATGTATTTCCAGCTTTAAGCCAGCCAAATATGCGCTTTATGGGAATACATAAAGCGCTTAGGCTGGAAATACATAAAGAGCATATTTCGTTGGCTTAAGTCACCGGCTGACTTCTTCGGAAATGAACAAAGGAGCCCAGGGCCAAAACCGAACTAAGTCAACCTAAAACTCCTTTGTTCTTCTACGAAGAAGCCAGTCGATGACTTAAGCCAGCCAAATATGCTCTTTATGTATTTCCAGCCTTATGCTAGGAACACAATTGGAGCGAACGACGAATTTTTTCGCGGCGTATGTTCGTCGTCAAAAATAAAACACATATGTGTATATGGAAGTGCACACAATCACGGCACCGGCGAAAATTTCGTCGGTCGCCGCGAACTCAATTAGCTTTATTTCTATTTCATACGCCGGCGACCGGCGAACAAAACTGTACAAGGTGGCCATACTTGTACGAATTTTATGTGTTTTAGTAAATAAAGTTACTTTTTACTTTAAAATTTGTTATGGTCACTCTACTATCTGTTACTCGTATAAAAAAAACATAATTAATTTGTTTATTTATTTGTGTACTTGCGCCTGAGTGAAGATGGATATCAGTGAATTTATAATAGAGAAGATGGACATAAGTGAAATTATAATAGAGAACGTAAAGAATTATGTGTTCTTGTATAATTCATTGTAGTCAACAAATGAGCAAAAAGTAAACAACTTCATCAGCTGTTTTATAATTTCGTCGGTATTGTGTTCCATACGACGAATTTTCGCGGCTCATTTTGTCGCCGCGTAGGGCGAAATTCGTCGTTCGCTCCAATTGTGTTCCTAGCATTATTTGACTGGCTTAAGTCATCGGCTGGCTTCTTCGTAAATGAACAAAGGAGTTTTAAGTTGACCTAGTTCGATTTTGGCCCTAGGCTCCTTTGTTCATTTCCGAAGAAGCCAGCCGATGACTTAAGCTAGTCAAATAAGGCTGGAAATACATAAAGCGCATATTTGGCTGGCTTAAGTCATCGGCTGGCTTCTTCGGAAATGAACAAAGGAGCCTAGGGCCAAAATCGAACTAGGTCAACCTAAAACTCCTTTGTTCATTTACGAAGAAGCCAGCCGATGAATTAAGCCAGCCAGATAAGCGCTTTATGTATTTCCAGCTTAAGCGCTTTATGTATTCCCAGCTTTAGGCTGGCTTTAGGTTAACTTAGTTCGATTTTGGCCCTTGGCTCCTTTGTTCATTTCCGAAGAAGCCAGCCAAATAAGCGCTTCATTCTATGGAGGGTATATTAACTTTGTCAATCCGTTTGTAACTCTTCGAAATATTCATAATAGACCCTACCATTTATATATATATTGTATATCAGCGGAAAATTTTAAGACGATCTAGCGATGTTTTTCTGTCTGTATGTCTGTCTATTGTAATATGTCTGTATGTTTGTCTATTGTAATCAAACGAATAGATAGATGGTTATAATTTTGCATTCATGCATAGTTTACCAGTAGGCAGGTTAAGGTCGTAAATGGGCCATGTCGGTCCACGTTTTCGTATATCCCCCATATAATGGTACCTCCAGATATTCGGTACTTGCAGGCCCACGTCTTCGTATAGCGCCAATATAATGGTAACTCCCTATATACACGGAATTTTGATGATTTTAGCTACATTATTCACCGATTTTTTTTTTAAGTTTCGCATTTGAGTATTGTAATGACTGATGACAAAAGTTATCTATGCAGGTATATATTGTCGTATAGACCCTAATATAACAGCTACATTTTTTATTTTTAAGATTTTAACAGAATTTTTAACGGATTTTATTTTCGAAAATTGCCAAAATCGTTCCAAATGGTGGAGCGTATTCAAAGATCGGCCCGGCCGAACTTACTGCTTTTCTCTTGTTTTTTTTTTCTTTTGGTGCACCTATTCTTTCGAGAGATGTACATTTTTGTATATTTGTGCATTGTTTTGAATAATAAAGAAAACAATTTGGAATTGTTCCCAATTCAGTTGTAAGAAAAATTTATATTTTCGACGTAAAAAAACTTAACAATTTTCAGATAAAACAATATTATCCTTCCACCTTGTAATTAGATTGTTAAAATAACCCTACAGTTCGATTCTTGTTTTGCGTTTTTTCCAATGCGCAAATTTTTCCAATTTCTGAAAAATATTAAAAAAAAACAATACCAATTGTTGCACACTTGACACGTCTTTTTTACACAATAAGACTCTAGCATGGGAGAAAAATACAGGTAGACGCATCAACGCGTGGAAACATTGATATATCAAAGAATTTTATTTTTTTTTTTGAAATAAAAGTAGATTTTTATATGTTTTCTTATACGACGTCATTCGTAGGTTATTATAATTCGCATTTTTCAACAATTTTTACAAATTTAAATAATTTTACATTCAACATTTTTGACAGTTCATTGTCCTAGCAGCTGTGTCCATGGATCTTCAAAAATTTAAAAATGATACTTTGATAACCGATTATTCCTTTATGATATCGATAACAAATTGCAAGACTAGTAGATTCTTTCAGGTTTTGTAACAAAGCATATATTAATTGTAACTTGTAGTGCAAAGTTAAATTCGACCAATGCTAACTTGACTACACTACGGAATGCTTCCATACACATACCTTTTTGAAATGAGTCAGTTTTTTATTTTCATTTCAAAACACTTATACAACTTGCGGGAAAATAAAAAACACCAGCAAAGAAGAGATTCCATTTTCTCTTGTCAATAATTTCTATAGCATTTCGCACACATACGCTCACATTTTATCGCTAAAACCTTTGAGCATAAATCTCTCAGTGAAATTTGTACAAGTATAAAATAATAGTGAGGATTTTTTTAAATGGAATACTCTGACAGATTTTTAGATCAGTTTTCTTTCGAAATTTGAACGACAAGGTTTACGATACGAGCCGCGTTAAAGCGGGAAAATTAAAACAAATATTGAAAACGATTTAAATAATAATTATAAGTGTCAATATATACCTACATTATTTTGAATATTTTTCGAGAAATGGGTTAGTTTGTAAAGAATCTACAGCACTTTGAAAACCGACTAAATCGATAATCATGTATTACAGCAGCAAATACGCCTAGCACAAAACTTCACTTAGAATCTATAGACCGCATTGGCAGTATACCCCTTGTTGAGACCAGCCTAAAACATGCAGAACTTATATATGGAAAGGTGAAGACAAGCAATCGCCTATTCAACTGGTATTTTGAAACGGCCGAATATACAATTACATCGGCCTATGAATCAGTTATGCCAGCGGTAAAGTTATTCGAAAGTCCATTAAAGCGCTTAGACAATGTGGTTTGTAAAAGTTTGGATATTTTGGAACAACATATTCCGCTGGTATATCTTCCCCCGGAAATGGTGAGTACTTCTCTCAGGAAATCATTTCAGTTCATACACAACATTGATGGGCATACAAACAAATACATATTTATACCACATTTCATCGTACGAACACGATCATTAATAAGACAATTATTTTGGGCTTAAAGATGTATTGGAATACTAAAGAGTACATGTCGGATCATTTAGTGAGGCCAGTCCTAAAACGGGCCGATTCTGTTAAACAAATTGGCAATGCAGTCTTGGAAAGTCCAATAACGACATTTGCTGCAGAACGACTAGATGGTGCCTTGACGGTTGGTGACAAATTTGTTGATAAATATTTAATACCCATTGATGGTGAAGCAGATCAGACTGATGGTAAGCAGACCTTATTTTGTAAGTATTATAATTATGTGCGCATTTGTGCGTACAAATATTGGTTCGAAAATAGTGATAAAGTTTATTTTGGAACACATTCACAATGCATGTTATAGTGCCAAGAGAAAAATGGAGACATGGGGTGAGAGTCGAGAGAAAGCTCATTTAAATTTAAGGTTATCACTTTGTGGAAGATCACCACGAATGCCTTTTTAATCTAGGCGTTGTTTATACACGATGATGAACTTATTATTTGTTTTCTGTTCATAATTTACTTTGTCCAAAGATAAGCTAATTTTAAATGAAACACCAGCTTAATATGTCCGTAAATCAAGTTAAAATGTCATGTGTTAAGGATGTGAAATTTGTATGTGTGTGTTTTCTTACTAAATTCTAGAAATTAGAAAAACACATACATATGAAAATATATAGATATGGAAGTATGTTGTCAGAAACACAATTCAGAACAAAACATAACCACAAAATGATCATATATTTTTTAGGGTTTTTATTAAAGAAGACGTATATAATTAATGATAATTACATACAGGATGAGATAAAAAACTGCAACAAAGCCGGATTGGTATCCGGAGATTTTGGTGGCCATTGTGCGCTGGAAATGAAGCGAGGAACCTCATTTTGTAACCATTCTTGAGTGGCGCGTGCTGAGTGCGATGATGCTGAGTCCTGTTGGAATATCCAAGGCCAAAATGTTTGTGTGCCAAGGCTTTAGAGTCTGAAGTTGGTTGCAGTTTTTTCATCTCACCCTGTAGAGGTTTATTCAATCTGATATGAAATCTTCACAATCCCGTGCGGAATCTGCATACTAATGAAGAGCGTCACAGGGTTTTTACGTTTACATTATTTGTGTCCGGTTACTTTTCCTGCAGGAATTGTCCAGCAACTTCTTTCTGAGAGGTAAGGAAAGGTAAGCAAACCGAATCCCATAAAAATTTGCAAGCAATAAACTGATTTGTCAAAACAAAACAATTTGCCCCCACTAAAAAGAAATGAAGCTCGCAAAAATTAAAAATAAGACGGAAAACAAAACAATGAGGCTTATGATTTCCAAAATTAGGATATTTTAAAATCACAGGACGGAAAAGAGGAATAGTTGCAAGTAATTGTTAGAAGAAATTTGTCCAGCAAGAACTTGCAAACTGTCAGTAAAATAACTGTCAATTTGCAAAAATCAAAGTCGCAAATATTTCTGCGTAAAAAAACATTCCTCATTAAAACAACAACAAAAAGTTTTTAAAATTGTATTTGCTAATGATAATAAATTGAACCAGAAAAGAAAGTCTTAAAGTCGGGCGGGTACGACTTTATGATACCCTACACCACTTTGCTAATTTAGTAGAGCTCCGCATATCAATTAAAAGTTTTTATGGGAAAATTCAATCATACACGCTAAGATTATAATTATAATTTAAAGTTCAAAGGAGTAAATATGCCGAAGCATTTGTATCTCTTAAATTCGGACTTGTATTGCCCATTTGGTGCACAATTAATTTGAAATCGGATAAAGATATATATAGGAGCTATATCCAAATCGGAACCAATCTCGATAAAATTTAGCAAAGATATTTCTGAGCTGTATTTGATATATTTCCCTGAATATCGTTGTTACGGAGTGCAATCACTCTAGCTTCCGAACGAAATGAAGTAGATTGATAAAATGTTACTCAAATGTGTATTATGTCTGCAGGACTTTTGGTATTGAAAATGGACCATGTAGGTCCACGTCTTCGTATAGCCCCCATATAACGGTACCCCCCGATATTCGGTATTTTGATGATTTTAGCGACATTATTTAGCGGAATTGTTTCAATTTTGGTATTTGAAGTTCGTAAAGAATACTACATCCTAAGACAGAAAATGAGCCATGTAGGTTCACGTCTTCGTATAGTCCCCATATAACGGTACCCCCCGATATTAGGTATTGTGATGATTTTAGATACATTATTTCCCGGAATTGTTTCAAATTTAGTATTTGAAGTTTGTTTGATTGAATCTAAAATAGTAGGACAATATAATTTCAATCCAAAAAATGTACAATGTGTCGTTCATTATTCAAAACAATACACACATACACAACATGTGTGTATGTTCTGACAGACTAAGGGCAGAAGAAACTTGTATTTAGGGGGTAGCTTTGTTCTACGTTCTGTAATTTTGCCATGGGTAGTCGTATCGTCACAGGTAACGGGACAATGGCTTGTCAAACCAATTTTGGAATTAAAATTTTGAATCATGGTCGAACTAAGAAGGTAAAGCCATGTAATCATATGTTTAAATTTTTTTAAAATTTATACATTTGAAAATATCTCATTGTCAAAAAGTATATTCATAAATCCATTGTATACGCATCAAATCAGAGATGAGAACTGTTTTATTATTCATTGAAATTTGACAAGGTAAATTACAGAAAATGCAAAGATGGGAATGCTTTTTTGAAATGAGTTTACCGTTATTTCATTGTTCCATGATTTGAATGAAAAATTATTCAAATTTGTAAAAATTGTTGAAAACGCATTTTGTTATAAACTCCGATTGACGTCGTATAAGAAATCTCATAAAAATCTACTTACATTTGAAAAAAACATTTTAAAATTTTTGACATATCAATGTTCCCAAGCGTTGATGCATCTACCTGTATTCTTCTACCTACATGCAGGGATGCCAACTGTTCTGTTCTGCTTTATTAAAAACCACCATAAATCGCTACCGACCAAGGTAGATGTACTAGGTAATCGCATCAGCCCAGCTGACGGCACCATTAAATGTCAAAACAAATTGTTGTAATGAAGAATTCGCCCTAAATGAATGCAACAACAAATTTGTTTATGTTGTCTTCCCTAAAAGTACCTTTTTATAATATTTCAAATAATTTAAGAGCAAGTTTAGAGTGAAACCAGTAAAAAAATTAAAAGAAAATGAAGGAAGGAGGTTAGAATGGAGTGTAGCTTTAAGAATTAAGTTGGCCTCAACATCTAAGATTCCCAAAGCACATCATGGGAAGTAGTGCAAGAATTTGACTCTTGCCATTTACAGTTACGGAAAACTTTTGGTTTAAACCAGTAAAATATAGTCATTATAAGTTTCTTGGTTTAAAATATATCGCAATACTACAATTAATACTTATTTTACTCTTATTTGTTCTACAATAAAAACTTTTATTGCGACGTTCGTTTACGACGAGAGGCACACAAAATAAAATGTAAACAAACACCTCGTTTCTGATTGGTTGAAACAATTTTGCCGCAACCTTTTAATGTCATGGCGAATCTATGTTTTTCGCCTTAGATGCCAATTTTGACATTTGAGGGTACCACAAAAGTTGCTTTGTTGTAGCAATTCGCCGATGCGGTTACCTGTTAGATCTACCTTGCTACCGACTAAGACTAAATAACAGTATATCTAATGTCAGACTATGAAATTTTTAATTACTGTGAAAATTAGTTTATAGGTATGAAGGGGGTGAAACTATGTACACAACCTTCTGTAATCTGAAATTATTCTTTGTGCTTAAATTCGTAACTCTCAAATCAAGATGGCTGCACGTCATTTCTTTGATTCCTTTTTAATTTGTCAAAAATTTTCATATGAAAAAAAATTTGTTTGTAGACGTCATTGGAAAAAATGTTCAATGAACATTTTTATAGTCTGGCATAAGACTATGAAAACCCACCCACCCATCTCTACTGACTAAGACAACCAAAAACTATGAAAATTTGTAAAAACGGCAGAAATAATCATTCGTTAGGCAGAAAGAGGGAAAATTACACATGTATTCATACGTATTTTAGATTTCAATTAATTTATTAAAAAATATATATGTTTTTTCTTCTTAATCTGACTTGAACATATAACAAACAAAAAGTAGGAAAAACACTTAACATAAACAACAAGACCTAATCAAAAAGAAGAACAGGTCTCACCCACATATATACAAACGTTTGTCAGTTTATTTCCAAACTCATCAACATCTGCAAAGAAAGTTTCCTTACAAGGCTTATAAAAGGTCGGCTAGTAAACCAATCTCTGAGTTTGCAGTTTGAAATTTAAACAAAGTCAAATCACAAAAGTGAGCATCTAATAAGTTTATTGTCAAATTGTTGTTACAAGCAAGTCTTATTATATTACAAGTCTTATTGATAAATCTTATATAGACCTTGTCCGTTATTATTTTTTGTTTGCTTTAAAAGTGATGACAATAAAAAATTTTGCGTAAAAATCGCTATAACCACTACCTTAAACAGCAAAAGTCGCTACTGTAGCGATTTAAAAAAGAAAAGCTCTACAACCCAGTGGTTTTTATGCGTCAAAAATCACCACAAGTAACGGGAAAATCGCCAAATTGACATCTTTTCCTATATGCATGTTCTATCGTATGTTTACAAGTTTTCCAAAACTACGCTTTTGAAAACATCTCATTGTAACAATTTATGTTTATAAATCATAAATCCATTTTTTTGTGCATAAATCAGATTTGAAGTCATATTTGACGAAGGAAATTAAAGAAAATGTAGACCTGGGCCTCAATTCTCTCTCTATGATAATGTAAAATGAAAACTTTTATAAAGGAAACAAATGACAAATGAAGAATTTTATTAAGAAAATATTTTCCATTTCAAATTGTTATAGAACTAGAATCCATACTCGGGGGCTCAGTTCTTCATCTATGAAAATATGAAATGTTTTATAAAGGAAAGAAATGTCAACTGCAAAAATTTGTAAAGGAAATATATTTCATTTCGAATTTTCATAGAAAAAAAGATACAGCTCCTGGATATCCTCATTTGAAATTAAGCTACCTTGAAATATGAAGTTGTACTATGTGTACTAAACAGTTTTTACTTAAGGTGAGAATACATAAAACGCTTTTTTGACTGGATTATGTTATAGCTTGGCTTCTTCGAGGAGCAACAAAGGAGTTTTGGGTTGACTTAGCTCGGTTTTGGCCGTAGGCTCCTTTGTCCTTTTAAGAAGAAGCCAGTTCATGGTTTAAGCCAGCAAAAAAAATCTCTTTATGTGCGTCCACCTTTTGTCCTATTTCGGCTTATAGTTTATACCTCTTACCCCTCTACGCTCCTTTGTTATTTTACGAAGATGACTTAAGCGCATTTATACTATGGAATAATATTAATATTGAGTCAATAAGCAATAAATCCCTATAATGTGGGTTAATCAGGATAAAATGTTATATCTAAGCGCATAATTAAACCTGATAAAAAGCTATTTATGATGCTGCACCTTTAACTCGGGACACTAACAGGTTGAAGAAACTTCGACCGGAAATTATTAAAAATAAAATAAAATTTCTTCAAACTATTAACCACTTCCACTTTGAATGTATTATTATCAGTAGTATTTCTTTTGTGTTTTTATTTTTGCAACATTATTATTTGTCTTTTCATGTTTCCTGATAATGATTATATGTCACTTCTGTATACATATAATTGCAGCACCAAACGAAGATAACAATGCAGAGACACCAAATGAGAAAGGCGCCATCAAGGCAATTCATCACGGCCAACGTTTCTCGCGCAAACTAAAGCGTCGCTTGACCCAAAGAACATTGGCCGAAGCGAGGGCCTTGAAAAAACAAAGCAAGGAAGCTATACATGTTTTAATATATGCCGCTGAACTGGTAATCTAGACTCATTCAAGAACTCCTTCAATAAGATATAACGTTTTCATATTTACAGATTGCTACAGATCCCAAGTTGGCTTTGCAAAAAGCTAAAGAACTTTGGTCTTATCTGAGCCAAGATGAACCTGAAAACCAGGCTAGACCAACAACATTAGAACAGCTGATTGTTTTGCTCACCAGGGAATCAGCTAGGCGTCTTGTTCATATGGTGAATTTTGGTGCCAATGTAGCAGCTAACATACCAAAGTAATAATTTCTTCTAAAACAATTAAACAGTATGAAAACTTTAGTTTTTCTCATCAGGCGATATTATGGTCGGCTGATTCTATAACAGATTCTAGATTTAAAATAAATCCAGTTGGCAGAAGACTGTTCATTGTTCGGAATCAAGATAAACCATTTTACATAAATGCTCTACTTCCCTGCACGTCCAAAGTAATGTGGGCGTCTCGAAAATTGCCAACATTATCTTTTATTTTAAAGCAACATTTAATTGTTTTCTTTTACTTTTTTTCGCAATGTCAAAAACTGTTAACATTGACTGATTTTGAAAAAAATCCTAGACAGTTAGGAAAATATTCGTACGTGTAGTAAAATGTAAAGGTGATAATATATAAAATGTTTTTTTTTTTCATTGGCTTAAGTCGTGGGCTGGCTTCTTCGTACAGGAACAAGGGAGTTTTAGGTTGATTTCGATATTGGCTCTATTCTCCTTTGTTCTTTTCCGAAGAAACCAGCCGATGACTTAAGCAGCCAAAAAAGCGTTTTATGTATTCTCACCCTCTGATTTGTCAATTTGTCTTGTGTAAACGTCACGTGAATAGCATTTATAGCATGGTAGAAGAATACAGGTAGTCTCATCGACGCAGCTGCTGGGACAATGAACTGTCAAACAGATTTTAGGATTGAAAATGTTGTATGAAAATTTAATAAAATTTGTAAAAAAAGGTCGAAAAATGCGTATTATAACCACCTCAGATTTGTGTCTTATTAGAAAACATTTAAAAATCTATTTATTTTTGATAAAACATTTACCTATATTCTTCTACCAATATTTATAGAAACTTCGCGTTTCGGTTTACACTAGGGATTCGTAAAAAACAATTGAGATGGAGAATACATTCTGATTTAGTACAAATGTATAGTACCAAAACTTAAAAACTTGGACTTGTTTCCAATTTTGTTTTCAACATTATTGTAACTAATTTTATCATAACTTTTTTCTTTGCTCTCTAGAACTGTTGCGCATACTTCAACGGAGGTTGTTCATCATATAATTTATATCAATAATCGTTTTATTAGCCTTACAAAATTGGATAAAGTTCGAGATTTATCTAAAGAAGAAGCTCAAACCATTATTAAGCGTATGGTAGCCTTTTACGGCGATCTACAATGTCTAACCAATACTTATTTGGTAAGTTAAAATTTGTTTATAACCTTTAACCAAGTTCACGTCTCTGTATGGCCCCCATATAACGTTACCAACCAATATTTAGTATTTTGACGATATTAGGACATAATTCACCGGAATTGTTTAAAATTTCATAATTTAAGATCCTAATGGGTACTACAGCCTATGACAAAAAATTAAATATGCCGCCAAACGTTTTCGTATAGCCCCAGTATAGCATACTAAATCATCATTTAAACGGTATTTTCCCAATTTTTTGAAATTATTCAAGTTTCTTATAATGGCGGAGGGTAGTTTTTTTTTACTTGTTATTTTTCATAAAATTTTTTTAGTTTGCTGTTTAAGTGTCTTAAATAATTTTTCGATTTCGTTCGTTTAGAAAATTGTTTTAGGGTGAATTCAGTAGATATTTGAACATTAGATATTTTAAACAACGAATAGAGAGCGAATCTCGTTACAAGCGAACTTTGTATAAGATACGCCATTTGTCATGGTAGAAGAATACAGGTAGTCGCATCGACACAGCTGCTGGTACAATTAACTGTCAAACCGATTTTAGAATTGAAAATGTTGAAAGAAAAATTATTAAAATTTGTAAAAATTGTTGAAAAATTCATATTATAACAGCCTTTGATTTGCGTCGTATAAAAAAATTAAAAATCCACTTATTTTTCATAAAACATTTTAAAAACTGTGACATATCAATGTTCCCAAGCGTTGATGCATCTACCTATATTCTTCTATCATGCCATTTGTTGGATGTATATTAAAAAGTTGGTAATATTAATTGGGCGTTCTATCAAGACATGTTGTAAGTATGTGTCTAAATTAATATTTTAGAATATGGTCAAGATTGCGCATTACATAATATTTGCAATATGAACATTTCTTTCTTTTTAGGAACGCCTTGCGACCTTCTTATCAGGTCGCATAGAAGCCGAGAAAGTTTCAGGACATCGGTCAACCGTTGGTTCAACATCTTCTGGCACATCCGCCAGACGACGACTGGACGTTCAAGAGAATAATACACCATCGTCACATAATAATATAAATGGCGTTTACTGAGACGCAGAGTTTTTTATTGCAGTCGTATTTTTATGTCTAATTATCGAATTTTATTTTTGCATTCATATTCGTTCTAATTAATATATTTATATAAATAAAACTCTTTTTACATACACAAACCTTCTTTTAATTCTACACAATATACAACTTATAAGATGTACCTGATTTTGTACTTTTTTCAAAAATAATAAGTCAGAACTTAATATGATTCGTCCATGGTACATGCATGGCAGAATTAACAAGGTTACTTCTTTTGCCAAATCGGTAATGGAAACCATTAGGTAGAAGAGCTTTGTAAAACTACAGAAATGCAGCCCTGAGGCTGTGCCCACTCCCTGTCAGAATTATTCAAAATTAGATGCAAGAACCAGTTCTTTTCATTTATTTGATTTTTTTTGAAATTTTTAAAATGAGTTCAATATCACGAAAAGTTTTTTTTTCAAACTATGATCTAAATTGTTCAATCTTTCAATTCAATTGCAAAGCTGATTAATATATTTAATGTGCGCCCTGCAATGTACGTTTCCTCCAATCATTGTCGCAGAAGTCGGACACACTCAGAAAAAAATGTTATCAGCTAATGGATCAACCCTACGTTTTTATTGTAACATGATGACATTTATATTGGAACTCACAACTTTACCTAAAACTCGACGTACTCGGTCAACGTTTTACACCACATAAGTTAAACTCATGTATTCATATGAATATTACCGAAATACGTTGAGCGTAAGAATTTCAATATTGACAATTAAACATGGCAGAGTTACCTTAAATTCGACGTAACGTATTTAAATTCCCCACTATTGTAAAAATTTTGTACGACCGTATTGCCCAAATTCTCCCAATTGCTATTTTTTTGATTACAGACATTCAAAAAACGGAATTGCTCGATTGTCAATGTTGAAATTTTTTAACTTCGAAATTTCGTACGACCGACGTATTTGCGTAGAAGAATACATTGTATGAGAAGAAATAAAACAAACAAATTTGAAGAAGTAAAAAAGTTGTAATTTTGGCCTTGCCGAACTTTAAATACCCTTCTCCATTTTTAACGAATTTGGCAATTATCAAAAAATAAAATCCGTTCAAATTCTGTTAAAATCTTAAAAATACCAAATGGGTCTATTCGACGATGTTGATCGGCATAGGCAACTTTTGTCATAAGCCATTACAATATTCAAGTGCGAAACTTGAAAAAAGCAGTAAATAATGTAGCTAAAATCATCAATACAGGGAGGAACTATTATGTGGGGGCTATACCAAAATGTGGACCTGCCTTAGGCTGCAGTATTCACTACGAACTTCAAATATCAAATTTGAAACAATTCCGATGAATAATGTCGGTAAGATCATCAAAACGTCAAATATAGGGAGGTGCCGTTATATGGGGGCTATAAGAAGACGTGGACCTGCACAGACAATTTTCCGTAATAGTAGTAGTATTCATAACGAACTTCAAATACCAAAGTTGTAACAATTCTGGTGAATAATGTCGCTAAAATCATCATCAAAACACCGGGAGGTTCCGTTATAGGGGGGCTATACGAAGACGTGGACCCATGGTAAAATAATGAGGTAGAACAGCTTCGTAAAACTACAAAAATACATCCCTGAGGCTATGCCCTCCTTCTCTCAGACTCATTCAAAATTATATGCAACAAGTCATTTCATTTCATCTTTTTCCTCATTTTTAAAATGACTTAAATAGCGCAAAAATGAATGAAATGCCTGGATATTCTCTCAAAAATATGATCCAAACTGTTCAATATTTCAATTCCATGGCTAAACTGCCGCTAGCCGCAATGGTTTTGAAAATCAATGGTTTTGAAAATATTTTGTTTTCGTTTTTCAAAACAACAAATACATACAGAAAATTGGCAGAAGTCAGGCACACTTAGAAAAATTCAATCAGCTGTTAGCTCTACCTTATCGTTTTATTGTACCTTGTTTTTTTCTACAATGGGTAAATAAGTACGTCAACGTCGCACTCAGTCGACTTTTTCATCACAAAATTTAAACACATGCTTTTATATGAGAGTTGCCAAAATATGTCGGGCGTAGACAATTTCAAAATTGAACATTTTCAACATTGACAATTGAACAATTTCTTTTTTGTTGAAAATGTAAATGAATAATACGACAATGTGAATGTTTGTAATTTGAAAATATTACCATGGTGGGAATTTAATAAAATATCAATTTTTACAACGTTATAAATAACCAAATAGGTAGATTTTAGGATATGGATCCGAGACAGGGATGCCAACTGTTCCGACGTAAAAATTGCTACAGATAAGCTTTTATTGAAAACCACCATAAATCGCTGCTGACTAAGACTAAATAACACTATGAAAAACCACCACAAATCTCTACTGACTAAGACAAACAAACGCAATGCAAATTTGTAAAAACGTTACGCAGAAAGAGGGAAAATTATGCATGTATTCATACGTATTTTAGATTTCAATTAATTTATTAAAAAGTACATAGGTTTTTTTCTTTTTAATCTGGCTTGAACATATAAAAAACAAAAAGTATGAAAACACTTCACATAAACAACAAGACTTAATCAAAAGGAAGAACAGATCTCACACACACATATACAAACGTTTCTCAGTTTATTTCCAAACTCATCAACATCTACATAGAAAGGTTCCTTACAAGGCTTATAAAAGGTCGGCTGGTAAACCAATCTCTGAGTTTGCAGTTTGAAATTTAAACAAAGTCAAATCATAATAGTGAACAACTAATAGATTTATTGTCAAATTGTTGTTACAAGTAGTCTTCTTGTTAAATATTATATAGACCTTTGTCCGTTATTATGTTTTGTTTGCTTTAAAAGTGATGACAATAAACAATTTTGCGTAAAAATCGCTACAACCACTACCTTAAACAGCCAAAGTCGCTATTGTAGCGATTTAAAAAAGAAAATCTCTACAACCCTTAAACAGTGTTTTTTATGCATCAAAAATCACCACAAGTAACGAGAAAACCACCAAATTGGCATCTCTGATCTGACATATTTGGGTAATACAAACGTATAACACATTTTACCATAGTGGAGAAGTTGAATATTTGTGTACGCTACGTCGAATTTTAGGTAACGCTGTTAGGCAGGTATACATGTTGAACTTTTCAACGCCGTCAAAAGTCGACTTTTGTATCTCTAATTGGTAATTTTTGTCAGTCTTCAGAAATCAGTGAACGTGAGTGGACGCGAGGTGAAGTGGATTATTCTAAATTGACTCAGTCTCGCAGTTTAAAAAAAAAAATTAAAAATTTTATGCCACTCGATCATTACTATTAAAATGGAAATAAAAACGCAAATGTTGTTACAAAATAAAAGGCATATTCCTTGGCCATGGTTTTATTTGATGAAATCTATGAATCCAATAATTTGTGTTGGACCTGTTTATAAATTTTCTGTATCCGTTGGCTGGCTTCAGCACACATATACACACATTCTTCAAGATGGCTGATGATGGAGAAAATTTGATGTTGGAATGTAATTTTATTTGGAAAAAGGTTAATAATGTAGTATTAAACATTACATGAAGTGATATTTATTTGGGGTATTGTTTTTTATATTCACAGGTGAGACACTACCCTTTTTCTTAAAGACACGGGAATATGAGTGAAACTTTTTGAATGTCCCATTTGATTATCTTAAAGAAGGAGAACCGTTTATAGAAACGTCATTAAAGACAATGATTATTATAAAAAAGATACAATTTTTATCTTTAAACCTATTATCCTCATGGAAGAAATCGATTTACAAGTAAAAAAACAATGACCTCTTTATGTGTCAGACCAGTTTTTGAAATTTTCTGTATCCAGTCGCACACACACAGGCACACCTATGCTCACATTCTTTTACTGCAAGATATATGGCTGTCTCTCGTATTGTAGAAATACATTCATATTGGAGTTCGGTTTACAAATAAAAAGGTGGATATTTTTATTTTGTTGTTAGATTGCAATATTTTTATTTATTTGCTTTTTTCATATTTTATAGATGATTCTATAATGCAAGACTACAAGGCTAGGATTAACAAAATTACAACAAACAGGGGTAAGTGGCAAAGCAATCCATTATTACGTGTTTTTTTTGTTATACTTACATTTTTTTACTTACACGTTTTTATTATTTATTAATTTCATTATTAAAGAGCAATAAGTAATATATTTTCACATGAACAAAGTTTTTTCTTCGTGTAACTTATTGTTCTTTGTTTACAAATCCATAAAAGTAAAATACCATCTACAAGTAAATATATTTCTGAAACGCGCATGTGTGTATACCAAATACACACAAACACAAGATATATTTATTTATGCGTTATCTCATTCACTCACATACCAACAAAATGTAAAGTAGCTATATTATATAGGAATTCTGCGTTCTATTTAACTTCTACTTGGCAAGCAAACCGATCGATGAATCCTGCTTACCATTAAAACAAATTTCACATACTATACAAAGAACATGTCCAAATGAACCATAGTCGGGCAACAGCATGTTTTCACAATTGGGTTACACCTCACATACAGTTTATATTAAGATATATTGTACAGTTTGAACAAAACCGGTTTATTTATTCCTTTATAAACAAACATAAAATTATGTAAACAAATATGCGATGGATGGAACATTCGAACAACTGTTTCCACAGTGATTTCCTGTTGGCGTTTACGTGATGTTATTCATGAATTTTAAGGGCAATAGAAAAAATTAACAGGGAATAAATTCTTTAATTGTTTGGTGTAATTTCATTTTCATTCGAATTTGCTTACAGTATATTTTGTTTTTGCTTTTTTTCAGGCTATAACACAATAGAATGCATAATTCGATTATGGACAATGGGGACACAATATAAAATCGGCACAGCAAGGACTCGGTATATATGATTATGAATATGACAACAAAATACAAACATTCCAAAGATTACTAACGCTCGACTTGCTAGTCTTCACTATTCTAAATGTCGCATCATAAGTATAAAAATTGAGAGATCAATGTGTCATTTGTATAACTTTTACTTAGTATTCATTACGTATACATTCTATATATACCGTTTTATATATACCAATATCAAAGCATGGCCTTGGTCGTGTTAGTAAATTCTCTTTTCAGGTACATTCCAAAAACCAATCCAACAACCATCAAACCAACTACAAACATCGTCAACAACTAATTAATTTTTGTCCTTATATAATTAGTATTGTAATATATTTACTTTTGCTGCACACCACCGCCACAACAATTCAATCTTTTACATAAACCTTTTCAAAATTTTAGCTCCTAAATATCAAACTGCATACGCCTGTGAAGGTAAGAAATTAACTATAGAGTGTGATCCAGGCGATGTCATAAATCTTATACGAGCTAATTATGGACGCTTTTCAATAACAATTTGCAATGATCATGGAAATATGGAATGGAGTGTCAACTGTATGTTTCCTAAAAGTCTTACAGTTCTGAATTCAAGGTAAGCTAACGGATCTAACAGACTTTCTTTGTGTCGAACGCAAAAGGAATATGTTGTTATTACATGGCAAAATGTTCGATATTGTTTTAGATGCGCACACAAGCAAAGTTGTGGAGTTTTGGCCACAACTAGCATGTTTGGAGATCCCTGTCCCGGTACGCACAAATATTTGGAAGCCCATTATCAATGCATTTCAGCATCTCAAACATCGACCACAACTAATCGTCCCAGTCCACCGCCGTGGGTTCTTTCGAATGCACCACCTATTCTGCCGAATGGTAGTTCATCTATTATTAATCCTGGACTAGTACAACCTCCTTTACCACCAGCACAACTACCGCCTAGAATGCCTCCAATGCCAGGATTGCCGGTATCTGCTGTACCCTCATCTCCGGGCCCTCCTACAATACATACCACACTACCGGGTGGTAGACTTAAGGCAAATAGCTCAATAAAACCGCCAACAAGGCATGACGGACTACCTCCACCGCCTCCGTTACATCACCACCATCACACGAATGGTAACCATCATACTGCTGCGAAAACTGATCAACAGAAAGACATTCTTCCCAGAGATCACCCTCACAAAGCGCCGACACAAGAGACTAAAACAGTAAAAAGTCAAAGCGGTGGAGTCAGCAATACAACAACACCGCCCAACACGAGAATTTTAACTGGTGTTGGAGGTACAGGGAGCGACGATGGAACTCTGCTTACCACAAAAACTACCACCAGACAGCAACAGCTACCAAATCCATTGCCCTCTGGGACAACAACTGTTTCTTCCTTGGGCAATATCAATTCCACCTTGGGTTCTGGCATTATCAAATCGATAAATAACATAAACTTAAATACTGGATTGGTTGGCGAAGACGAAACCAATATGTTTTGTGGCCCTACGCATGCTAGAAATTTATTTTGGAACATAACACGTGTTGGTGATGTTAATGTACAACCCTGTCCGGGTGGGGCAACAGGTATTGCGAAATGGCGATGCGTGTTAATGAAACGAATGTCGCTAGACGAAGATGAAGACATACCATCTTCAACACCAAACGCATTGTGCAATGGAACTACGTGTACAAGTTTTCGTTTGCGGAATTTTGAACCTACATGGCACCCTTTAACGCCCGATTTGACGCAATGTCGAAGTCTTTGGCTTAGCAATTTAGAAGTTCGTGTTAGCCAACGCGATTCATCTTTGATTTCAATTGCAAATGATCTGTCTGAAGTGACTAGCAGCAAAACCCTTTACGGCGGGGATATGCTCGTGACCACCAAAATAATTCAGACAATGTCGGAAAAAATGTTCCATGACAAAGAAACGTTTCCCGATCAACGTTTGCGAGAAGCAATGATACTAGAATTGTTACAAGGCGTTGTAAAGACTGGATCCAATCTTCTAGATGAATCGCAGTTATCCTCTTGGCTGGATCTAAATCAGGAAGACCAAATGAGGGTTGCGACTTCATTGCTAACTGGTTTGGAAGAGAACGCATTCCTATTGGCTGACACTATCATACGCGAACGGAATGTTGTGCAAAAGGTTAAAAATATATGTAAGTATATATTATGGTAATGACATGAGAATTAGAAAAAATACTTTTTTGATTTTTTCTTCTAGTGCTCTCCGTAAGGGTTTTAGAAACAAAAAACATGCAATCCAATGAAGTATTCCCCGATAATGGACAATGGCAAATAAGTGACGATAGAATTGAATTGCCCAAAGCTGCACTTATAGAAAATAGCGATGGAGGTCTTGTTCGTATAGTTTTTGCGGCCTTTGACCGTTTGGAATCGATATTGAAACCTTCATATGACCACTTTGATATAAAGTCAGCGAGAAGCTACAGTAAGTAAACCAAGTTAAATATTCATGATGAGTTTATAGATAACTTCGTTCCTTTCAAATAGTTCGGAGCACAGCAATTTTAACAAACGATACCGCCGACTCCTCCAATTCTTCACCATCACCGCAACGCATACGAATTTTGAATAGCAAAGTTATTTCAGCTAGTTTAGGCAAAGGACGACACATCCAACTATCGCAGCCCATCAAATTAACACTGAGGCATTTAAAAACGGAAAACGTCACCAATCCAACATGTGTGTTTTGGAATTACATAGATCAGTAAGTTAGAAAAACAAATTGCTTAGTGAATATTTTACAATAAGTTCTTAACCATTTTTTTATAGCGCTTGGTCAGCCAATGGTTGTGTTCTGGAATCAACCAATCGTACACACAGCATCTGTATGTGCAATCACCTTACGAACTTTGCCATTCTAATGGATGTAATGGATTCCCATACCCATTCACTTTTTACGATGTTCGATGGCAATATGCGTATCTTGATTTACGTTAGCATATCGATCTGTTTGATATTTATTGTGGTAGCCTTACTAACACTTAAAATATTTAATGGAGTCTTTATAAAGGTAAGATCGTCAACGTCTTCATCATGCCAAGGTGGACAGCAGCAGCTAAGTCATTCGCGCCGTGGTGGCGGCAGCAGCAGAAGTAGGCAAAATAACATTATTGATCAGACGCATGAGTCAATACAGATCACAAATCCAACGCAAGTTGCAACAACCTCAAATAATATTCAAAACCTGCAACAGCAGTTAAATTTACAACATATGCAAAATATTTCACCCTCTAATGTTACTGCCAATAATTTCATACATCATAATTCCATACGCAATTCAAATAGAAATAATTTGAATGCGAACAATTTCAATTTGCAACAACAGCAGCAGCAGCAGGTAGTGGCAGCTGCAGCTGCCGTTGTAGTTTCCAATAACAACCAGCGTAATTTGCAAATGAACAATTTGAATTTAAACTTAAATCTTCAGGCTCATCCCCATCACAATCATGGCCACAATTTAAATCACAATCATGTGACTACAGCGGCTCAGCAGCATATGGAGACTTCAATGTCTAATACTGCTGTAGCAGCGGCAGCAATTGCCGCCGCTTTGCAGCAACACCATGTTAATACGAATGCTGCCGTCGCAGCCGCTGCTGCTACAACCACTCCGAGTAGTAATAATTTAAATGTTAATCGTAATAATCATAACAATGCAAACAATAGCAATCGTATTAATAATCCCGATCCAAATAATATAATAATGCAAGGAAATATGGACGATTTACAATATAAGTGGTGGTGGTGGTGAAAATACAAAATGTATTTCCATACTTATAGATATATGTATGTTTAGTAGTATTTTTTAATTATGAATTCTATTTATTATTTTGTGATATACCTTTAAGTAGATTTTTTATTAAAAAAAAAAAAATTGATCAATTTTTCTAGGTTTTCATTGTAAAACATATTTATTGTAACAAGATTTAGTCTAATTGGGTGTGCAAGACATCTTCATATGATATTGTTTGTTTTTCAGCAACAATTATAAAATTGTTTCAATCTCTTAAATATATATTTTTTTTGATCGTGATTTCGTTTAAAAAGATTTTCATTTAGTAATTGTCATCGTCAAAATAGAACAATAATTTAATTGTTTTATTTTTCTGAAATCTTTCTTTTATTTTATATAAGTTACAATGTAATTTATCTGTTTGTAATGTTTTATTTGCTAATTTTTTTCTCGTTTATTTCAATATAAATAAATATAATTTATGTTCTATAATGTTTTAAATTTACGTATGTGTGTTTACTTTGTAAAGTCTTGTTTTTCTGTTGTTCAAACCACCACCACCACTACTACCAAGTATAGAACTATCTCTAATACGAACTATACTAGTCATATTCTTTGCTATTTCCTTGTATTATTTCTCAAAGTTCCATTCAAAATTATTTTTTGTTTTACAAATCTCATATGATGTTGGCATATTTCTACATTTCCATCCCCTTATTTCTCTTATTATGTCTTTGCAGTCTGCACGTACTTCTATTTATCGCAGTATTTACATATGCTTGCTTTTAGTCGAAATTCTCTTTCTAATTGGTATTGAACAAACGGAAACGAGTAAATTTTGTGGATTTATAACAGTATTTTTACACTGTGCTATTTTGTCGGCCATTGCATGGTTTTGTTTTGAAGGTAAGTACGAGCAATATTTTAAGTATATGTATTTATGAGCCAATTTCAATGCAAAATCGACAGATTTTATGGGTGTCACTAAATTAAAGAAACATTAACTATGTATATTAAGCGTTGCGTACAATAATTGACATCTTTTTACAATGACTACGCATTTTGTATGGCCGAATTACCTAAATCCGCTTGGACCATATCTCCATTCAAATCAATCATAATTGAAACAATCTTGGGATAAATAATAAATTGTGTTGACCGAAAATCAGAAATTATGATTTTATATTTTCTCAGAACGAATTTTTTTAAATTTTAGTTCCATAAAAATATAAACCGTATTTTCTTGGCAAAATAGTTTAGCAGTATTCCTACGTTTCGCTAGTATTGACATTATAAAGTTAGTTAAACATAACACATTATATATTTTGGTATAAATCGATATTTGCTATATCTCAAATCGGAGTAAATCTTTTTACGAAAATTGTGATTGGATTTTGAAATATAATAAAAAAAACGTACCACAATAATATATCCATTTTCGGTTTGTCAAGATGGTTTTTATTTAAAAATAAAAGTAATTCTGGGAATAAATACAAAGTTTAAAATGTAATATGCTCTACGCTCCTTAGATGCGTCCGCTCTCGGTCAATGCTCAACGACGACTGACTCATAAACTCATTTTGATAGTTGACAATTCGGCCTCTCCTGACTCTTCGTCCCTCCTGGGCGAACCATCATCAGACTCATCTTTATCTTCGATTTCGAGACTTGGATCACCATAGCACCAGGGCTTCATATGATCGGTCGACATAACACCGCAATATTTCCTTTGCTTCAAACTTAAATCCGGCAGATCCTCTACCAGATAACGATCGTTTCCGATAATTTTCGTGACGATGTATGGTCCTTTATACCGCGCATCCAACTTATGCGATTCTCCTGTAGGCTGCGGTACCGTGTCTATCACCACCAAATCGCCTTCCTTGTACTGAGTTGGCTTGGAATGACGGCTGTCAAATCTTGCTTTCCATTTTTCCTTTTGTTTCTGGATGTTAGCAACAGCCTGCTGTTGAATTACCCTAACATCGAAATTCTCTCTTTCTTCATCACCAACCGCCTGGATAATTCTATTGTAACTGACATCTCTGAGACTAAAGTTGAATATTAAGTCATTTGGACTGAACTTTGTAGTCGCATTCAGCTGCGAGTTAATACTCCACTGTATCGTCGTTGTCTCAGTGTCCCATTCTTTTGTATCACCTACTAGACATTTCAACGCATTCAAAACTGTCTGGTTGATCCGCTCGGCTTGGCCATTGGCTCTTGGTGTTCGGACTGCTGTTTGTACATGTTGTATTCCACAAACTGTTGGAATTCTTTAGACGTGAACGCCGTTCCCTTATCCAATACAATTCTTCGTGGCTGTCCGAAAATCGACATAACTTCTCGCAGCGCTGTTATAAACGCCGTGAATTTCTTGGATTCTTCCTTGACGTGTATCTGGTAATATCCTGATGTCATGTCTAACGTTGTAAAATACTTATTTCCAGATAACAACGAAAGTTGTTCTTCAACCACTGGCATCGAGTACTGCTTTTTGATGGTGACTTCATTTAATGCTCGATAATCCGTACACATACAACTTTCACCGTTCGCCTTTTTGACCAACAATACTGATGCTGCATAGGGCGAATCACTTGGGCGAATAATACAACATCGAAGCAACTTGTCAATTATGTCTGACAGAATTTGTCTTTGAGAAAATGGAACTTGGTATCTTTTACCAACTACAGGCTTGTCCGTAGATAAACTTATTTCCATTTGTGTATTTTTACACCTTCCAAGGTCTTCAAGGGTTTCAGCAAAACAGTCCTTGAATGACGACAGTATTTGGTCTAATTTTTCCTTTTGATGCTCATCCAGACTTTCTCCGACATTAAATGTACTTGGCATTGTTGACCTCACCTTCAAGACACCATGCTCAATTGTAAGTTTTGTTTGCTTCTTACACAATACATCTCTTCCTAAGAGAACGTCATATCGCATCAAGTCATTCGGCACTACATAAATGGTAGTCATTAAACTCTCCTCGTCGATGACAACGTTAGTCTCAAACATTTCCACCACTTCAACAATAGATCCACCAAAACCTTTCATTCTTTTTGACGTTACTTCCATATCGCAACCCTCTGGAACTACAGCTTTCCGCATTAAGGTAAAGTCGCTTCCAGTGTCCACAAAACCTTCATATGTCTTACCATTGACCGTAACATCTTTCATAACCGGTGGGCAGTAATCCTTAGACTCTTCTGTCATTGCTGCCACAGTTGTACCTTTACCTTTGCATTGCGATGCATCGTGACCAATCTTTGCACATTTACTACACTTCGGCTTCTTCAATGGTTGTGGGCAACTAGTTGAGATGTGCCCAAACCTGTTACAATTGAAACATTTTACTCCCTTGGTTGGCGCTCCACCTGAGACACTTGCGGTTTTGTCATCCTCGTCATTCTTTGTTTGCTTCCTTGCATACGTTTGTATGGTCAAATTCTCCAACGACCTTAATAATTCACTACATGTCTGCGGGTTCATAGCTAAAAGTGTTCTTGTTAAGCTGCTATCATTGAGACCATTTATGATGTATGACAGTATTGATGCCTCATCTACGCTTCCTCTTTTCCCTATGGCCAACATTGCGTAATAATATTCCACCAAAGACTCATTCGAGTTTCGTTTCCTAGCTATAAGTTCACGATGAATGTCAGCAACACTTACTCGACTTGGGAAATCCTTTAAAAATTGTTGTCTGAACTCTTTCCATGTTTCAACCACTGGTAAAGCGTCTATCCACATTTTAGCAACACCACTCATTTTATGATGAACTGCAAACAAAGTTGTTTCATCTGACCATCCATGAAGCCTTTGCAACGTTTCAACCTTGTCAATGAATTGGACTGATGTAACATTTCCTTTAATTGGATCGAAGTCTGGTATCATTACTATGTAATCCTTTAAACAACCAGATGTTCCGGAACCAGATTGTCTTGATATTACTTCAGCTGGAACTTGCTGTTCTGTATCCCTTGAATTTAACCCTGCATTTGACGTAATAGCCCTTTCTGTTGAAAGTGTTGTTAACTGTTGCACACTTCTTGCTAGAGTCAACATTATATCCTTTAGCTCTCGCATTTGACTTGTTAGAGAATCATCACCCGTCTCAGCTTCATCAAATCCATGGAAATCCTCCTGTGACTCTGAATCTTCAACTTCCACTTCGTCATTTCCATTGCAAGCCATGAGTCTAGCAATTTTCTCGGACTTATTTCCTGTTCGTGGTAAGCTTCTTGCCAGTAATAATTTGTCTAGCTCCGCAACCTTTAACGAACTTATTTTCACCTTCATACTTTTCCTTGTGAATTTTCCTTTTTAATTCGTTACTTCAGCAAATCTAGAACTATTCCTTTTTTTTTAGAAGCCGCACGCCCTAAAAATATACGTTAACTTTTCCCTTTTTAAACTTCTTCTTCGGGGTTCCCCTCTTTATGTCTTGCTTTCAATCTCCTTGATGTACTATCGTTGTCCTACTCACTCACACTTTTGAGTATACCTTTGTACATTCTCCTTTGATTGATGCTTTCTTCTTTGCTCTCTTTGAGCACGTTACACACTCTCACTAAACTCACTCGAACTTTTGAGTTTAGGTGCCTTTGCGTGGTTTCTCCTTTGGTCGTCGTTGTTGCTTTGCATTGAGCTCTTCACTACTACATCACTTTGACGCCTTAGTTTCTCAGCTCTTTGAGTATTTTTCTGCAATTCTTATCCAAAATGATGAAATTCCTTGTAGATTTCTGTTCTTATCCCACTTCTGATTCTGTCAAGATGGTTTTTATTTAAAAATAAAAGTAATTCTGGGAATAAATACAAAGTTTAAAATGTAATATGCTCTACGCTCCTTAGATGCGTCCGCTCTCGGTCAATGCTCAACGACGACTGACTCATAAACTCATTTTGATAGTTGACAGGTTCCACAATTCGAATTGTAAACTTTGATATGAGACTTACTTCAAACCTGTTGAATCAGTTTTCTAGATATATGGAAGGGCTGTTCCAGAACCTGCAATAATCTCCTAGTTTTACAATATTTTTCGATATCATAAAAGGAAAATCGGTTATCATAGTAAGAACTTTTTCATTCTTGCAGTTCTGGAACAGAACCATGGTTGTTTAAAAAAGGAATAGGATTTCCTAGAAATCGTCACATTTTTACAACACATTCAAATGTTCCTATTATTAAATGGTGTCCGTCCTTTTAAACATTTTTTCCTAGCAAAGTATATTTTGTGGTTCATAATATTTCAAACTTCTTTTTCGATTTGGTGACAGCACTTTCACCCAGCCGCTGAGGTTTTCTTATTTATTGAGGCAAATTAAGCCATTTCGACTCTTTTTGTCATTCGACTTGTCGACTTGTTATATCTCAAATTTTAGAAAATCTTTTATTGAAATTGGATTTTGAAAATCTTTATGTCATTAAAGGCCACTAAAATATATCTAAATCCTATTCCGCATATATATTACACAAAAATAATTTCATTCAAACTATCTCTGTTAAACTTATACATATATTTTTGTAGCTTTTCAATCTTATACAACACTTACCACCGATGATATTCTACTCGAAGTCGATCAAAGTTCTAAAGTTAACTGTTATTATTTGCTATCCTATGGCCTGTCACTGACAATCGTGGCAATTTCATTGGCCATCAATCCGAGCACTTACACTCAAAATGATTATTGTGTTCTTATGGAAACAAATGTGCTATTCTATGCCACATTTATAAGTCCAGTGTCGCTATTTCTTATCGTAAGTATTTTAAAAGTTTATTACTTGGCTTTTTAGACAAATAATCTGTTTTTTTTTTTTAAATAACTATATATAGGGTGCTTTGGGTTACACTTTCCTATCATGGGTAATAATGTGTCGTAAGGCGAGAACTACGTTGAAAAACAAGGAGCATACAAGACTGGCTAATGTTCGGTAGGCTATACATACTGTGGCGATTAATGTATCAACAAACAATCAACATTAAACTCAATCCTATTCTTTCAGTTTTGATATACGTTGCTCTTTCATATTTCTATTGTTGCTGTGTTCCGTGTGGCTTTCCGCCTATTTCTATCTGAGACGTTCGAAAATGGATGACCAAATGGCTCAGCTTTATGGTTATCTTTTTGTAGGTTTCAATACAATGATGGGAATTTATATTTTTGTTTTCCACTGTATACAAAATGAAAAGGTACGACTAAGCTTAATTATTAAAAAAGGACCATTTAACCAAATTTTACTCAATTAAAAACAGATTCGTCGTGAATATCGCAAATATGTCAGACAAAATTCTTGGTTGCCAAAGTGCTTGCGTTGCAGCAAGACTTCAATATCATCGGGTATTGTCGGTGGCAGTGCTTGCGGTGGTATGAATTCTGCTGGCAACGCCGGTACTTTGACGAGTAATGCCAATGCTCTGGGGGTTTCAAGTACCGGAACTCAAATGAAAAAATCGAAAATACCCATTGGAGATGCTAATGAAAACGAGGACATCGTAAACATGGCGGCAGCAACGGATGATGCTATATTGGCAACGAGTGATTGTGAAATGAATGACAGTATTTCACGACGGCAGGGTTCATCAGCAAGTGCCGGCAATACTGCTACCTTACAAAGTGGTATAATCCAGGGTAATCTGGTGTTACAACACTCATCTAAATCCAATGAACCGATCGCACCACCCAACCATACAGTCCTAGAACGAAATTCGAATATCATTATGGGAATACCAGGTGCTTCTGGGACATTGAGATCAACTGGAGGGGGTGGAATGCACACGCCTAGTGCTGGTCATACTTCACCGACATCATCTGTAAGCTCAACACATTTAATTTTCGGACAAGGACATAAACAACAGCAATTGGCTGCCGGTAGCATGAACGGTCCACAAACACAAGAGGCCTTTTATCACCAACCAGACTACTATGCTTGGCAGCAAAAGAACCTTAAGGGGGGTCAAGCGAGAGATTATCATGGTGCCGGTGTATCGCCTCAACAGCCGCAGCAACAAACACACGAATTTTTCTATTGGACCCAGAAACATAATCAAGGACATGGCAAAAAGAAGCGTGGAAGCAATACTGGTTCCGATTCACCAAGTGGATCCCTACATTCACGTAATACAGCGACATCCCAACAAATTCTGTTTTACCCATCGTACAAGAAAACTACAATGAAGCAACAGCAGGGGCATGCTTTACAACAACAGCATCCCTACTATGCCGAAGCTATAGATCCAGGTGCGCCTCCATACTACCAGCGACAACAGCAACAAATGCAGCGTAGGCCAATGCATGCGCAGCAACATCAGCTATCATCGGACGATGAACAAATGGAGCATGCGGCACACGCACATTTGTTACAACAGATCAATCGTCGTGGTCAAGGCCCTGGGGAATTTTCTCTAACCCCAATGACAATGGGGCCACAACAACGTTACTATAGAAATAAGCATTCCAACTGTGATTTAAACCAACCTGACAATTTCGATATGCATCGTGTGGTCGGCGATGGTAGTGGTGGGGGTGGGATGGTAGACCCCAGTGCCGGCGAAACTTACTATAATCAAGGTTCGTTGTGCGGTGATAATGGTCCTGTATACGAAGAAATCTTAAGTAATCGTACCTCCGATGTACAACACTACAATGTGGACGATATGTTGCCTCAGCACGATTATGAAGATGAACGTGCCATGCAGGCCTTATACCAACGTCAACAGCAAAAAAAGTTAATGAATCGATATCCAACTCACAGTAGTAATGGTGGTCGAATGGCCACTAGTCATGATTACGTGGATGATTTCGAAGCGCCAGTTAGTGGCGAAAGTCCCTACAGCGATCCAGATGACGACGATGATGATGAAGATGATCGTGACGATGACTGCAGTGATGACCAGTTGCCGCCTCAAAGCGATGAACGTATGAGAAGATTAATGGCCATGCAAGATGCCGACTTTCAAAGAAGATTTCAGTAAGTATTGTAATTGGAAATATTACCAGCAAAAATTTAAACAGGTTTCATTCATCTATATTTATAGACGTCAGTTGCGTAAAAATGCACAAGCGAATGATGGAGCATCCGGCCCCCCAGGCTACCATGAATATCATGAGTCTGTGCAGCCATATTTACAATCCCAGCAAGTCCACCACCCACAGCAACAGCCAACACAACACCAACAGCCCATAACGGTTTTTGGGGTAAGTAGCGGCTCCGGAGGTTCAATACGTAGTTTTAAAAAAACTGCTCCCGCTTCCGGTAGTCGCTTAGCTGTCAATGAGCTATTCAATCATGGTCCACCACTGCCGCCTGCCAACCAGCATTCTATGCAGAAAAATAAGCATTTACAACAACAGCAGCAACAACAAAGTGCACAGTCTCAGCTTCCGCCAAATCATCATCAGCAACAACAGCAAGTGTCTCCACAGTCGCTAAGTACACCAGTTGTCGGACGAAATATATCTGCCATGCTGGATGAGAACAATACTGTGAGGTGTTATTTAGAGCCTTTAGAAAAGTAATTGGTATATCACAATCCCTCTTAATGCATTATATGGAAAGACATTCTAAACGTGTTTAACAATGTGTATTTATTGAATAACAGTAGTTAATGAAAACCAAATCAATCCTAAGACCCGGAAATCCAAATCCGCTGAAAAATAAACAGTTTTTTGTTTTTTCAAATTCTCTAATGTGTAGTAAGCAAAGCAAAAACCGCGCATTATGTGTAATTAAAACAAAACTAATTTATAGAAATGTAAGAACCAAGAGTACATTTAACAACACTCACCCATACCTTTAATAAACTCCCACTAAAATTATTGGTAATTTTAAGTCGACGAACATGAAACCTGCTAAAAACAAATGCCATTTTGTTGATTGACTTTAGACGATATTTTTGTATGCAAACACATTTATTTTTGATGTACTTTTGTTTTGTAATAGAAAAGCTTTTTTCCCCGTCATTCCTTAAGCAAAAAGGGATGAATATGCAGATAAGGTATAAATCGGGATTATTTCATAGATTATTTTAACTGCAATAAGTTACATTAACTTTAAACGTTTTTAGGTTTAACAAATGTAAAGCTTAGACTAAGAATATTTTCTATTATAATTAGTGGCTTTTTTAATCTCTTTTCCTGTATAGTCATTCAGTCTGTTAAGCTTAATATGATTTTGTAAATTATTTCACGAGTTTTCACAGTTGGTTAATGAATTCAGTATCTTTTTCCTCATTGTTTTTTCTTTTACACTCGGATTTATCCAAATATCTAATTTACCCTTAGATACTTTTTTATTTTTTGTTTGTTTATTAAAACCTATATAGTAACGAATGTAAACATTATGTAAATTTATAACTTATATCTAAAAATGAAGAAGTTTAATAAATGTGTATAGTATGAAATTAAAAATATTTATTTCTATTGTGTTGATTTCTGCTAAGGTTCAGGTTCTAACTCTAAATAAAAAAATCAGCTCGTTTCACAGGAATGAGTTGGTATGTTTGGGCGGGTAATTAGAGAGATGCAGTGCAATGTGCGAAATAGGAATTACTATAGGTAGGCCCATATGTTTTCTACCAAAACATTTTTTTTATAATAATAATAAATTGGCAACAAGAAATAAAATAAAAAAAATGAAATTGTTGCATCTAAATAAAAAGGTAAGATAGAGCTGATTCCAATTTTGTGTACGTATTATTTGTTTTTGAAAAAACAAAATATTTTCAAAACGAAGATAGGAAGAAACTTACATTTCGGGCGTGCATTAAATCAAAGTCAAATGCCATAATTATTACATTTTTTTTTAAATTTTATTGTATGAAAGAAACAAATGTCGGAAATAATATCAAATTTTAGAATAAGTTTAGATTTGTTAGAATTGGTCACCTTCGGCACGAATTATAGCCTTCAAACGGCCAATGAAACCGTCACACGCTGCCCGAAAGTTGCTCTGCGGCTTTTTGGCCCATTCCCGGCGAAGCGCTTGCTTGAGAAAAATTAAATGGATGCATCTAAATAAAAAGGTAAGACAGAGCTGATGCCAATTTTGTGTATGTATTTTTTTTTTTTTTTTTGAGAAACAAAATATTTTCAAAACGAAGATATTAAGAAACTTAAACTTATTAAGAAACTTGCGGGGATGCATTAAATACAGGGTGAGATAAAAAAACTGCAACAAAGTCAAACGCCATAATTTTTACATTGTTTTTTTTTTTTTAATTTTATTGTATGAAAGCAAAAATGTCAGAAATAACATCAAATTTTAGAATAAGTTTAGATTTGTTCGAATTGGTCACCTTCGGCACGAATTATAACTTTCACACAGCCAATGAAACCGCCACACGCTGTCCGAAAGTTGCTCTGCGGCATTTTGGCCCATTCCCGGCGAAGCCAACCTTGTTTTCCAACATACTCCAGACACAATAGTCCAACGGATTGGTATCCGGAGACTTTGGTGGCCATTGTGCGCTAGAAATAAACGAATAACCTCATTTTGTAACCATTCTTGGTGGTGTTGAGTCCTATTGGAATGTCCAAGGTCTGCGGCTAAAATGTTTGCTTGCCCAAGGCTTTAATACACCCTCCAGAATATTTTCGCGATAATATTCGGCATTTATTCTGGTGCCACGTCGATTAATACAAGCGAAGAGCGACCATCAGCTGTTATAGAAGCCCACACCCTGGCCGGCGCTTGAGTTCTGGTGGCCAGTCGAAGGTGCACATTTTCAGCTGACCTCTTTGGCAAGTAAACACGATCATTTTGTTTGTTTACAAACTGCTGGACAACGAATGTTTTCTCATCGGAGAAAACCAAATTCGGCAGTTCATCACTTTCGGCCAAGCGAAGCTCCTTTGAGTCTATTTTCTTTCTGTTGCGGTTTAAGTTCTTGTACTTTTTGGAATTTCAATGACTTATCCCGAGCTCATTTTCTTAATATTTGCCGAATGGAATATTGCGATATGATCAGCTCACAATCCATTTTTCGCCCACTGCGACCCGGGTTCAATCAAGTCGCTTCTTTACATTTCGAACCATTTCTTCTGGTGTCACTGTTTTCTTCCGTCCACTTCCTTGACGTCGGGCTACGCTACCGGTATCACGGTAACGAGCGATGATAAGAGACTCAAAAGATTTACATTTAAAGATTTACCACTTGTGGTTTACCAGTAAACCATATAATGAGCTGTTACTGGAGTAATTTTAACAGCTGTCGAACGAGTGGCCTTTAAATGACAGCTGTCTGAAGTTTTTGCAGTTTTTTCATCTCACCCTATATATTAGCCAGTTTTGTCAATTAATTTAAAGTTTGAACAGTTTGGATTTCCTTAATCTTTCGCTTTTCCTAGTTCACTTTAAAAATGAGAAAAATGTCAAATAATTAAGAACAACTTGCTGCATATAATTTTAAAGATTTATGACAAAAATCTGGCTTAGCCTAAGGGGTTGTATTTCATGGTACATGGTACAATAATAAGGTAAGGTAGAGCTACCAACAGATTTGTTTCTAAGTATACCCGACTTCTGCCAATTTTTGATCTGATCCAGAACTACAAAAATTGAAAAATGTTTACTACGATGACGGATTTTCTTTTATGATATCGAAAAAAATGCAAAATAAGTCGCAATTGTTTTCAAAAGTAAAATAACAAAATATTTTTGAAACATTGCGGGGCGAGCATTAAAGATATTAACCAGTTTTGCTAATTACGTGAAATATGGAACAGTTTGGGAAACAACTTTAGTTTTGTAAAAACTCTTCTTTTTTTTCGATTTTTTTCCAGAGGTAGATATTTTACCCCGATTTTTTTCTGGGGGGATGGACCCGGGATTCCAGATTTTTGACCCGAAGCTAGACGAGGATTCACTTATCCGATGTAGATAATATAGGTATCGTTTGAAAGCCTGTCCAACAAGTGGGTTTATTTATGAGAGGTTAGGAAGTTATAGTCATAGTTTCCGGAATCAGGTAAAAATATCTATCACCGGAAAAAATTCAAAAAAATTGAAGAGTTTTTTACTAAACTAGAGTTAAGCCCAGTTTGGATCAATTTTTTGAGTAAAATCCAGGCTCGCTCTTGTTAACTCACTTTAAAAATGAGAATACATATAAAATAATTAAGAACAACTTCTTGCATATAATTTTGAATAATTCTGACAAAAATCTGATATAGCCTGAGGGCTGTATATCTGTAGTTTTACGAAGTTACCCTACCTTTTAATTGTACCATGGTTAATAATTTGTTACCTTTTTCTGACGAAAAAGTTGACAAACTTTATTTCGCAAAAAAATCACGAAATTCCTTCCTTTGGTAAAGATGTTTAAGTAAGTATTTTCAGATAAAGGGTGATTTTAAAGAGCTATAGCAAATTGAAAAAAGCAAAATTTAGAAAAATTAATGAAATCTGTATTTGAACTGATAACGGACCATACAATTTTGCCTGCGACTAGGCCTGCTTAGTCCATTTTTGGCATACTTTTTCCCCTTTTTGGCCGGTGTCTCATAAATAAATGTTTCAATTTTGGCCAAAAAAAGGATATCATCTCACGGTAGCGTTAACCATTCACATTTACTTTGCGATTCCCATCTTCTTTGAAGAAGTTCGGCCACGAGGCCCTTGTATGCTTGAATGTAGATATTTGTAGGATCCCGTTAAAACTCGTGATTAGGAGTTTTATCTGGTAACTTTTGTTTTGGGCTTATTATTAAGCCTATAGTTTACTATATCTTTCTTTTTTCTCTTACAATTTAAATTGTATATCCTCTTTTGTATTACAAAAACCCTTCTCGATATATTTTGCGAACGTTTACACCCTATGTTGCTGCATTTTGTCTCGATTTGTATAGCACACTATTTCATCTATACAATGACAATTTACGATATATATTGTCTTGTAAAACTAAAATGAGATTAATACTTAGCTTGGTTAACGGTAAATTACCTTTCGTGTCTTATATTTATATAAATTGGAATTTTTTTCCACATCATACTTTAGCTAACAAAGCCCAAAATTAGAAAAAGCCAAAAAAGTTATGCCATAAATTGTGATCACTTAAGAAAAAAAATTGAGGAAAAAATATGATTTATTTAAAATTACAGTTTTATATACGATTCATAATCTCCACTATTGAACATATATTTATAGTAAATATACCTTACTGGTAAAACCGCTGGACTTATCAGATGACCATACAGATCGTTCATGTGTCTATTGATTGTCAGTAGACAGTTTAAGTTCGTAATTTGCTCATGTCGGTTTACTACCTTTTAAAGGTATCTCCAAATGTTCGGGATTTAACCATATAAGCACATTTTCTATCGGATTTTTTGGCATAGGTACACGTTCTGCTTAAGAACCTTCAAGAATGTTTTCATATTTCCTCACAGCAATATGTAAAACATAAAGTTTATAGACGGCTTTGTTTTCTCAGCTATACTTATTTTGATATTACTATGGGAATATTAACATATGCATTTTAAACGTTTTGACCAACTGTCGGCAATTAAGTAGAAAGCTTTCTTATCTGCCAATATTTTCCCGACATCTTCAAATACTGTTTCATTTTTAAGGAACAATATCAGTTTCAATCTTTTATTTCAAAAGGAAAACAAAGTGTACTCAATTCAAGTTATTTAGAAAATATTCTTTTAACTCTTCCCGTAATAAAAATGCTTCTGATGATGAACGGAAAGTTGATGTAGATGTATAAGTGGGAAGGAAACTGTGTTCTTCCCTCCATTTTCCAAGAATTTTACGATCACCAATCTGATGGTCAATCAGTTCACTAGTAAAATAATTATTATCATTTTTTATCATTAAAAAATTATGCAAAGCCACAGTAGCTAGTATATATTTCTCCGCCATTTCAGGGCTTATATTAGCTTTTGTGTGTAATATTTTCCATCTGTTAGATAAAATGCCAAATGCGTTTTCTATAATTTCTTGGGCGTTGGATAACATTGAATTGAATATTTCTTTTCCTTGTGTTAAATTATTTCCCGGAAATGGTCGCATCACATTCTCTCTTAAGGGAAAAGTTCTATCAGCAACAAAATAATAGGGGAAAATTGTTCTTGATCCTGGTAGCTTTTCATTGCACGGGATATCTAAACTGTCATCCAATATTTTTTGTCCGAACTCACTTTGTGCAAGTATACCTCCCTCTATATCATTACTTAATGCACAAACATGTACATGTGTAAAAACGTAATTCGCATCACAAATTATCAAAAGTATCACACTAATGGTTGTTTTCGAGTTATGCGAAGAAGCGATACGTATATCCTTTGCACCCAGTACGCCTAAACAATTGGGCAAGGACGTATTGGCGTAAAATTCTTTCGCAATAATTTTGAACTCTCGTTTGTTGGGCGGCAACATGAACACAGGGTGAAGTCCATTCCAAATATCATCACATGTTTCAGATATTACTTTGCGCACTGTTGAAATTCCTATATTGTACACCAAAGCAAGAACTTGAACATTGCAGTCATTTGCCAAAAAACTAGAATGAAATGTTTTATTTATGAATGTACGATACGAAGATAGTATATGCTTACATTACTGTAACGGCCAAACGAGTCTCCGACCCTATGGGCCTTCGGTTAGAAAACCTTTCCAATTTGTCTTCTAATATTGAAAACAATAAATTGTAATTATCAACGGTCATTCTAGTTACGGCAAAGAAATGTTCTTCGTTCCTTTCCATAATATATTGGGCACAGGCAGTGTAGTATTTCTCATCTTCGGGAGATATTCTTATTTCATGAGCTTTATTTATATTATTTTCTTCAGTCATAATTCCACAGCCAATATATAATTTCAATTTTCCAGGGCAGTGGTCATTATTAACATAAACCAATTGCCAATTTTGACAAAAAATTCTGTTCTGCAAATAAACAACAACAAACACTAATACTAAAAAATGCAAAATAAATATAAGTGTTTGCTAGAAGCACTATTATTGGGAAACAACTATGATTTTTTTGGACTACTTGCTTTATATTTTAATCAAAAAACTGCAATTTCTTTTATGTTCTGCGCACCAAAAGTTCCTGCAGTTGATCTCTTACGTAAAAGAGAAATAATGTAGGTTATTAAATTTGAGGTAAAGCTGTCCTTACGGTGACGATCGCGACCACACCTTTTCAACTTTTTCCATTCATGGCAGTCTGTTGCAAATTTATCGCTCCTGAACTTGAGATTGAAGACAATGTTCAGAACACACTTCCATTTGCATTTTGGCTTTTAATTTGTTTTAATGCCATTGCTCTGTTCACAGTACCTTCCATACCATAAATCTACAATTGTTGTTTTTCTATCTACAGGATTACTTAAGAAAGGGCAGCTCAGCCAAAAGTCTTTGTTGGTAAGCAGTACCACAAATGCCATTCCTGTCGCCCAACATTGGTGCAAATGCTTAATCATCAAATAGTTTTTCAGAAATATAAAATGCTGAACAGTTTGTGAACGAAACAATTGACAATTCCTCAAATTGAACCAATTCAAATGTCAATTGAAATTGGTTGATTACATCGTCGCTGATGTTGCTAACTCCTAGGTAAGGTCGGCCAAGAAGAATCATAAGAACCTCCGAAAGGTAAGATTAGTCTCTCTTTGGCTTAACTGTAGTTTAGTAAAAACTCTTCGAATTTTTTTTCTAGAGGTAGTTATTTTTACCCTGGTTCCGGGAAACTATTTTTTTTCTTGGGGGACGGACCCCAGATCTTCGACCCGAAAGTAATATAGGGTAATTTTTAAGTGGTTCGGAAGTTATAGTCAAATTATTGATTTTTTGGACCTGTTTTTTATATAAACCCCAAAAAGTCCCATTGCTGACGCTCTTACCTTTCCAAAATGCTACAATATGTGCTAATAATTTAGGCCCCTTTTCGACTTTTTGGGGTTTTTATAAAAAAAAACGGTTCCAAAAAAGCAATAATTTGACTATAACTTCCGAACCACTTTAAAATTACCCTGTATTATCTATATTGTCTATAGCGGGTAAGTGGATACGATTCTTAAAGCCGGGCTTTCGTGTCAAAAATCGTGGGTCCCGGATTCGTCCTCCAAGAAAAAACTTGTTTCCCGGAATCAGGGTAAAAATAACTACCTCTGGAAAAAATTTCGCCCAATTCCAAATTAAATTCACTTGATGTAATATACTTGTAAGCATTGAGTTCTGGGGCTTTTGTGAAGAGCAAAGCAAATAAGCGTGTGTGAAGCCAAAATGAAACGCGTTCCCAAATAAAAAAATAAGAAAGACAAAAAGGAATGCCCGATAAAAAAGAAAGAGAAAGCAAAATCCCCGAGTACCCCGTTGTTTACGAATGAGTGAAATGCATAACGCCGTGTACATCTGTTGACACGAAGAAAACGCAATCAATTGGAAAGATAACAAGGTGTTCCTGCAATTTTAAAAAACCTTTTGTTCTGTGATTTCAATCACAATAGAGAAGAGGTGAACCCATGGTGTAATTATTACAGGTAACAGCAAGTCCCAGCTGATTTGACACTATAGTAATAATAGTGTCAAACTCGATATGATGTTTTGTGATTTAATTCCATTTCTTGATATACAATAGGTATACCCTTTTTTGGTATAACATTTTAACTGCAGGGCAATGTAAACATATTTTTTTTGCCTAATAATAGAAAAAATCACCGTTGTACTTAACAAAAGCCAAAGGCGATGGTTTGGAAACTTTTTTTTTTGCCGTTAAGGAACAGCGACACCACGTCAGATAATATATTCGTATATTTCATGTTTCCTAAAATTGCAAAATCTAGAATACTTTATGTATGTATGCTGTTTGGTTTCAACTTGAAAGAGATGTTGCCTTTTCCGCGATTTTCTAGCGATTGCTTGAAGCGTAGAGAGATTAGGACCAACATTCAGGGGAATGATGTAAAAGCATTAAAATTAAATATTTAAAAAAGTATTATTTTGCATTTTCAATTTAATAAACCAAATCCCAAAAATGTATATTTTTGAAATTAAAACAATTTATTGAAAATCACTCTGACACTTGTATTACTTACAAAAACAAATTTGTATGTGGTTGTTGTTACGATTGTTGTACAACAACACTTGCTGTTACCTGTATTTTTCTACCATGAGGTGAACCATGGCACAAGAACAAGATGTTCCTGCAATTAAAAACATTGATTTAATGTCAAAATTATAATAACTAGAATTTGTTTATCTTTTGTTCTGTGATTTCAATTACAATATTGCGTGTATAAATCAAGAATGAAATCAGCTGGTCTTATCGGCCATGGAGGATGTGTGGTATGGCCAAAACAAAGAAAAAATAAAAAATAACTACAATTCAAAGAAGTAACTACACGAACTACAATTCAACAAGAAAAATTAAACGATTGCAATTAAAACAATTGAACAATTAGAATTCAGCAACAAACATAACAGAAAACAAGTAAAAAAACATTTAGTTCGGCCGGGCCAAACTTTTAATACTCTCCACCTTAGGGTAAAAGAAACATTAGAAGAAATGTGGCAAAAACCACTAAAATGCCGAATATCTGGAGGTACCGTTATACGGGGGCTACACCAAAACGTGGACCTATAATTACAATGTTTCGCCACACGAACTAGGACCCATTATGACCAACAAATACCAATTTTCAGACAAATCCGTGAAAAAATGTGGCAAAAATCATCAAATTACCGAATATCGGGAGGTACCGTTATATGGGGGCTATACCTAAACGTGGACCTATAATTACAATGTTTCGTCACAGGAACTAGGACCCATTATGACCAACAAATACCAATTTTCAGACAAATCCGTGAAAACATGTGGCAAAAATCATCAAATTACCGAATATCGGGAGGTACCGTTATATGGGGGCTATACCAGAACGTGGACCGATATATCTCATTTTCAATACCAACCATCCTAGACACAATGCAAATAGCTCTGCTAAATTTTGGCGCTCTACGTCAAATAATGTGGGCTGTATCGTGCTTTCAACAGACAGACGGACATCGTTAAATCGACTTAGAATTTTATGCTGATTATGAATATATATACTTTATGGGGTCTAAGACGAATATTTAAGGATGTTACAAACGGAATGACAAAGTTAATATACCCTCCTTTCCAAGGTGGAGGGTATAATGATATTGAAAATGAAAAGAAACAATATCCTGCATTAAAAAACAAACACACTATCCGAGCTGCAGGAATTCTCAGTCTCATGGCTCTATAAGAAAGGTTGCTCAACTTCGAAGAAACAAAAAAATGCAACTCTGTAATGGAGTCTTATAGTAGTCTTATAGACTTGGGCAGCATATATCTGACTATGTGGATATTTTCTTGGGAATTAACTTTGAACGGTTTGTTAATTGTAGGGTGTTATGCTCTTTTTATAAAATTGTGAAAACAGGTGTACCTGCTTTATTAAAGAATATGTTTAGATTTGCTATGTCCTCGAGAAATACTCAGATATTTATACCTAGAATATACAATTCTACTTTTGAGAGATCTTTTGTAATACGAGTTGCCCGTTTATGGAATTATTTGCCTACTGAACTGAGAATATTTTCACCGTCTAATAATGCTTTCCGCTTAAAACTTATAGGCCACCTTCGTAATTCTGATCTTCATATTATCTAATGTATATTATTAGTTTGTTAAAAACAGTACATGTTTTTAGTACTTTTACTTTTGAGATATGTATGTACACTTATTTAAGGCTTGTTGCTTTGTTGCTATCACGTCCTTTATTTATTATTAATATTAATCTCTTTTTTTAATTTTTGTGTAGTTATGGGCTGGGGAGCCAAATATATTGACTTAGTTAATATTAGTTTTAAGTTATTATTTTCTACTTGGAGCATAATTACGTTATTAATACTATTCATTGGCCTTGGAGGCTTTAGTATTATGGTATGAAATGAATAAATAAATAAATAAATAAATATATTTTTTAACATGCAACAATGGGTTTTCTTTATTTTACTTTTCGCAAAAATACTGTAGTGGGGACACCCCACAAAATATAAATGAAATATTGGGTTTCTCCACAAAATAGAGGTACAATGTTATTTCATCCAAAATAATACACTTTGTTTCCCATTTTTGTTGCATCTAAATTTGAAATAATTTCAAATTATTTTTTTTTTAATTAAAACCAGGGTAGAAAAATACAGGTAACAGCAAAGTGTTGTTGTACAACAATCGTAACAACAACCACAAACAAATTTGTTTTTGTACGTAATATAAGTGTAAGAATTATGTGTACAAAAATGTAAAGAAAATCAATTTTCAATAAATACATTTTTGGAATTTGGATGATTAAATTGAAAATGCAGAAGAATAGTTGCTAAATTATTAACTTGGAATTCTTTCATACTATTCTCCTGAATGTGCAGCGGTTAGCTGTATGACCTAATCTATCAACACTTCTAGCATTCGCTAGAAAATCGTGGAAAAAGCAACATCCCTTTTAAATTGAAAGCAAACTGCATACACACATAAAATATTCTACATTTTGCAATTTTAGGAAACATGAAATATACGACTATGTTGCTTAATGGAGTGTCACTCCTTTTTAACCGTGAAAAACGTTTTCGCACCATCGCAGTTGGTACAACGGCGATTTGTTAAGTACAACGGCGATTTTTTCTATTATTATGAGCCAAAAAATGTCCACATTGCCCTGCATTGAAATTTTATATTTAAAAATGGTATACCTTTTGTATATCAAGGAATGGAATTAAATTACAAAATGCCATATCGAGTTTGACACTAGTATTACTATAGAGTCAAGTCAGCTGGGACTTGCTGTTACCTGTAATAATTATATATAATATATAATTATATATTAAAACAATACACACACATATACAAACTGTGCGTATGTTTTGACAGAACAGGGGCACAAAAAATGTATTCAGTGGATAGCTTTGTTCTGCCTTCTGTAATTGTGCCATGGTAGACATTATTAAATCAGTAAATAAAATTTAAAAAATAAACAAGTAAAACATAAATCATTGCTAAAATGAATATCTTTTAATTTCGCTTGTTATTAAAAGGTGATTATTTAAAACACTTTTCGGCCCAAAATAAGATCCGAGAGATCCGGTTAGTGTAATAATATAATCGGATCTTGCCTTAACATTGAGTAGATCCAGAAATGTATGTCTTCTACCACAACGCTTTCTAATCTCTATTAAATCATGTTCGAAAGATTAATTCATACAATATTTTGCTTTTATTCTTGGATACCGCCATGGTACAATAAGGAGGTAGAACAGCTTCCTAAAACTACATACAGCCCTGAGGCTATGCCTCTCAGACAAATTGTTTTTATTTATTTCATATTTTTGTTCATTTTTAAAATGAGTCAACTAGCGCGAAAGATGAATGAAATGACTGGACATTCTCTCAAAAATATGATCCTAAGCGTTCACTCTTTCAAATTAATATTATTAATGCGCGCCCCGCTATTTAAGTCTCTTCCAATCCTTGATTTTGAAAATATTTTGTTTTTATTTTTCAAAACAATAAATACATACAGAAAATTGGCAGAAGTCGGGCGCACTTAGAAAAAAAATTTGTAATCAGCTGGTAGCTCGACCTTACCTTTTTATTGTACCTTGGATACCGCATTCCAAATGTTATAATAAGTCAAAGGCTTTATTAAGTGTTGCAATTACTTCACACGGTTCAATATTTTCAAAGCAAAGTCTCGCAATAGGAATCATTCCAGATATAAAATTATTTTCGACTCTAGACTCGAGTGCTTATCTTCGAAAATAAACTATGTTAAGAGGATCGTGCTCAAAGTTATACGACATGTAATAACTAGAACGAAAAGTAGTTTTTCGCAATTGTGAATTTATCATTGTAATCTATAAATTAAAAATGTGTAACAAAAAATCAGGAGATACAAAATTTACACTGTGTCATGGCGCAATAACAAGTTTTTTTTTAAAAAACCAAATGTGTTGTCAAAATTAGTTTACACTATTTTGGCTATTGTTTATCTTTATTTCCGTGATTTCAATCACAAGAATGCATTTTGACATTACATTTGGTAGTCAGTTGGCTTGGGGGACCTTATACTCGGGCCCAGCGAACGAAAATAAACTTTACCAAACGTTTACCAATCGTTTTGTTCCGTATTTTCTTGAAGTACGAAACGAAAAAAAGCCGATATTAAGGTAACGGGACTTGCTTTGTATTTTGTACTGTTTGCGTAGATGAGTGGAAACAAAAACAAAACTGAAAAGTACTCTGCTGAATGACGCAACATTGGAAACGAAACATTACAAAACTCATTGCAAACGTTTCTCTGTATATTAACTCATTTAAAACTAATATTAATTTAAATTCAAATTAAATTATTTATTGATTACGTCCAATATACAATGGAAACAGTGTAAAAAATATCTAGAATGATTACTCAAAATGTAGCAGTCATCGTTTCGCACAGCTAACGTTTGGAAACGTTTCCCGGCGATTGGTTCGCAAACGATACATCTCGGCAAACCACAGCCGAAGTACGTTAGGGCAATCGTATTGTTTGTGTACTTCGGTCATTGAAATGTTTGTGGTATTGTTTTGTTTGAAGTACCACTTCGACTTCGTGTGAGCAGTACGTTATTCGTTTCATTTGTTTTAGTTCGCTGCTTGGGCCATGTACTGTGTAGTTCACGAGAGTTCCGTTGAACAATTAACAAGTAAAAAAACATCAAGTTCGGCCGGGCCAAACTTTTAATACCCTCCACCTTAGGGTAAAGGAAACATTAGAAGAAACGTGGCAAAAACCATTAAAATGCCGAATATCGGGAGGTAGCGTTATATGGGGGCTATACCAAATCGTGGACCTACACATGCAATGTTTCGCCAACGGAGCTAGAACCCATTGTGACCTACATATACCAATTTTCAGACAAATACGTGGAAAAATGTGGCAAAAATCATCAAATTACCGAATATCGGGAGGTACCGTTATATGGCGGCTATACCAAAACGCGGTCCTATAATTACAATGACTCGCCACACGAACTGGGACCCATTATGATCTACAGCTACCAATTTTCAGAGAAATTCTTGAAATTTCTTTCTTTCTATTTTCTTTTAAATTCAAAACAATACACACATATACAAACTGTGTAACTATTTTGACAGAATAGGGGCACCAAAAAAATGTATTTATGGGATTACTTTGTTCTACCTTCTTTAATTGCTACGCCCACACCTTAGCTTAAACTGAATGGAATTCAATAGACAATAGATTCAAAATTATCTCCTCAACAATATGTATGCTTTCTTTAGAAACTTTTTACGCTAAGAATTTCGGCTGATAATGTTTCTTATGAAGCCAAATTCAATATTTGCTCTGTTCCGGAACCTGCAAGAGTCTACTATTTTTACCTTTTTTCGATATTATAAAGGGCATACGGTTATCGTAGTAAAAACTTTTACATTCTTAATTTACATTGCATGGTACAATAAGGAAGTAGAACAGCTTCATAAAACTACAGAAATACAGCCCTGAGGCTATGCCCGCTTCCTGTCAGAATAATTCAAAATTATATGTAACAAGTTGTTTTCATTTATCTGTTTTTTTTTTTGTTCATTTTTTAAATGAGACAAATAGCGCGAAAGATGAATGAAATGACATGGCATATCTTGTTAATATCATTAATGCGCGTCCCACAATTTAAGAATGTTCCAATCGTTGATTTTGAAAAAAAAATTCTTTCTATTTTTTAAAACAATATATATATACACAAATTTGGCAGAAGTCTTGCACACTTGGAAAAAAATGTAATCAGCTGGTAGCTCTACCTTATCTTTTTATTGTATCATGCATTCTTTTGGTTCTGGAGCGGTTCAGAGCAAACATTGTACAATGAAGACAATGTAGGCTAAATTTGAAAAATTTGCAAGTAAAAAATCAAACAACTTTTAGCATTGATTTCAAATAAATAATTGAAAACCGCGAAAACTGAATGGAAGGTCAAAAATCTTATATATTTTAATGCCTTTTTGTATTTATTGTTAGCATGATTTTTACGGTTTTGTTGAGTGCTACTAATTCCCGTTCCGGTACTAATTTCTTTTTTCAAGTACGGGAACAAAGCTTTTGTCTTGTCCTGTAAACCCAGTTTAATAACTGGCAAACACAGGGACGAGTTGCCAACCTATATTTGGACGGCGTAATGACAACCCAAAGATGCGACGATTACAAACAGTGGCAATTCTAGTTGTATAAAGAGTGTTTATGTCTCAAGTCTGGCTTTGACTCGTTTTAATTTGTTTAACTTGTAAATAACTTATAGATTTATTTTTATATTATGAACATTTTGTAATTTTGAACTAATCTTTAAAAGAAAATGAAGTTCGTTGAAATATATACTCTTTTGGGTATAATAACAGCAGGTAATGGTTTTAATTTGTGAAAAGAATTTTCTAAGCCACACCCCTGGCTCAGATATTCTCATAACATCGACACATTAAGACGTTGATTCATTACAAGTAAAATGTTAATAAATCGATTCTTATTCTCATTATAGTCAATGCCCAGTCGTATGCGTCAGTGGATGCCCGACAAGCTTGTGTGATTCCAAAAATATTACAAGGATCATGGTTCTCTTGGGAAACTGGTCGTCCAACTGCGACTGTTATTGACGCTACTCAGATGTCGCGTCGAGGTTATTGTGTTGCAATGGAGAAACTTCGCGCTGATGAATATTCATTTGTATTCAAGGAACAATCTATCAATTGCTATCACTGTGTAAGGACTTTTATAAGGACATTAAATGTCTTCGAAAAGTTTGAAGGTATTATACTTTTTCTAATTTGTACCTGTAATGTTTTTTTATGGTGGCACTTGATTTTTGTTGATCTATTGGCGTTTGTAAAGCATTTCATTACTCAGCCAAAAACTGGCGGCTTAACTCTAGTTTAGCAACAATTTTGATTTTTAGATCAGATTTTTATTTCAAGGTTGAGTTACCTTTTTCTGACTGTTCATTATTTTCGCAATTCTTCCAGGTCCATGTGTTTCCGTACCCGATGGCACCGAACCCACTGTTGAATATGTATGCCGTGGCATAAAGGATGACCAGCAGCTAATTACGCTTTTCAATGAAAATTTTGTACCAATCAATTGCCGTAGTTCCCTAGAAGGCGTTTGGCACTTTACATATCAAAACCGATTCCGTTTCACGGGTGTCTGCAATAAACCTGATGCACGTATACAATCGTGTCAAACAGCTGGTACACAGTTTTTGATTCAAAATCAAAAATTTAATATTACCTATCAACAGTGTGAGGGTATGGATGGTACATTTAGTGGTACAGTGGAATACAGTTGTCTGGGCGATTGGTTTGTTGGTAAAAATCATTATTTCGCTGTGGCCAATACAAAAGAATCGCGTAAAGATGAAAAGTATCGCTGCTTCCTTAAAAATCGTGATGATGATTTATACATTGGTGTCTCAATCACTGCCGAATGTAATACTTTGAAAACACCCGAGCAGTCACCAGAACGTTTGAAATTGACTCCGGTTAAAGCGGAATATGTTGAACCTGGTTGCACTTTGCCACAAAATTTTAGCGGAGAATGGGTTAATACCGCCAACATTGATGCCGAAGTCATAATTGATGATACACACATAAATGAAACTTATTATCCAGATAGAGCGCGTTATAGACGCACCATTTATGTATGTCGGGAGCGTCGTGGAAACCGTATAATGATGGCCCGTCTTACTGTAGACGGTTGTCAAAAGGATTATGTTTGTTTTGATTTTATGCCAAGACATCATAACATAATACGCTATCGCAAGGGTTTGGCAGTTATCAAAGACGACTTTAGTACTGTATGTTCATGGGTGCAATTCAAGAATGCTGAAGCTTGGAAATATGATTTATTATTGGCCAAAAATCCAGTAGCTGTTAGATGTCCCGTCGCAGGAAAGTTTAATTTTACACAACGCGGCGAGCATCCTTTCAAGACAAGGTGGAACAATAAGAAATTCATAAAAAACAACATCCTTGACTATTTTTTTTATTTCTTTTTTAGAATATTGGGAGGTGTAACTCTTAGTCCACGTCCTGACATTCGCTGTAAGCAAAATATATCCGATTTGTCAGTTTGTGATACAGATCAAAAGGAAATGGCAGTAGATGAAAACTATTGTCTTTCAGTAGATCATTTGGGTAGACCAGTTGATATTTACAGTAAGTTTTGATCGTATTCCTAGAGTTTCGAAATTAAAGCATCACGTGTATTTTAGGTGATCCCGATTATCGCATGAAATGTATTGGCTTTTGGAAAGAAAATTTAAAATCATATCTAATAACCTATGATGACTTGGATCCTTTATCAAAATACAGGTGTTGGGTATATCAAAGAGCCGACTTAAATAGAGTACTTATGTCACAAGGTATTGTAAACACGAAATAGTTTTAAATATGTATCGTTGAAATTTGTGTTTTATTATTCTTAGCGGTGGGAGCATTTTGTAAATTGAATCAAGATGTCACATCGTGGAATCACTCAGAAGGTGCAGCTGTTGCTATAGATGCGATAGAATATGAACGAGAGCGTGACGATTGTCCCATGTATTTTGATGATGGTGAAGATCCTTGGCGTCAATCAGATGCTTCAAATGTGATTTTTGATTGGGATTTTTATAAAGCAGGCGCTGATCGTATAATTTTAGCTATGAATATACCATCAATGCTAACGCTTGTGAGTGGGTATATAATTCTTAGGCTAACGAGATTTATATTTTAGTATGGAGAAACGGCCATAACGTGTAAGAACAAATCGCAAATAATTTTCTAGAATCATCACATAAAAGCGTTCAGTTTCGAAATCTCTAGCAAACAATATCAAGTGTCTTACTAGTTTAAGTTTCCAATATATACAAATAATCTTTTTTATATACAAATTATTTTAGGAATTATCCATTCCTGTAACAAAAACCAATTCCGTCCATTTTCCATGTAAGAATACATGAACGTAATAATTAACACTACTTTCCAATTAGAAGTAATATTAAACAAATTGATTATTATTGAAGTTTTATTTGGAATCTACTATAGTACAATAAGGAGGTAAAAAGTGTCGTAAAACTACTGAAATACTGCTCGGAGTCGATGCCGTTTTCTGTCAAAAATAAATGTTACATGTTGTTCTCAATTATTAGATATTTACCCTCATTCTAAAATGGATTTTAATGCGCGAAGAATGAATTTAATTCCTGTATTTTCTTTCAAAAATATGATCCAAACTGTTCAATATTTTAATTCCATATCAAATTTAAGTTTTAAGTCTTCAATGCGCGCCCCGCAAAGTCCGTTTCTTCCAAACATGCATTCTGAAATTTGTTTATTCTTTCAAAACAATACCTTTAATGTACCTTGGAATCTACTACGAGTGAAGAATAAAATAAATGTTTGTATCATAACCGAACCAACTTAATAATTTCAAGTTGGGTTGGTGGGCGAAACTTAATATAGACGCAATTGGTCAGTGTTTAATAACAAGTTAAGTTTTTTTCCTTTTGAATAAGTTTCTAGGATATATAAATTTATATTTTAATAAGAAAATGATGTAAAGTAGACATATAGGGTGAGATGAAAAAAACCGCAACCAACTTCAGACTGCTGTCATTTCTAAGCCATTAGTCCGACAGCTGTTATTATTTTCATTATATTGTTTACAAGCGTACAAAAGCATTTTTGTGAGATTTTTCCAGCAAAAGATTTATTCGTGATGGAAATCAAGCGTGATAGTGTGATTTATTTATATTCGGCTGGAAAACCACAAGTGGCTATCGTTAGAGCATTCCAGCATTTAAATGTGAATAAATCTTTTGTTTTTCGTACCATCGCTCGTTACCGCGATACTTGTTTCGTAGCCCGACGTCAAGGAAGTGGACGGAAGAAAACAGCAATGGTTCAGCAGAAATGGTTCGAAAAGTAAAGAAGCTACTTTATCGAAAAACGTGTGGCAGTGGCCGAAAAATGGCTTGTGAGCTGAACTTATCGCAATATTCCATTCGGCAAATATTGAAAAATGAGCTCGAGGTAAAGCCATTGAAATTCCAAAAAATGCAAGAAATTACACATTGGCCGACATAACAGCCGATGGTCGCTCTTCGCTCGTATTAATCAGAGTAAATGCCGAATATTAGCGCGAAAATATTCTGAAGGGTGTATTAAAGCCTTGGGCAAGCAAACATTTTGGCCGCAGACCATGGACATACCAACAGGACTCAACACCATTGCACTCAGGACGCGTCACTAAAGAATGGTTACAAACTGAGGTTCCTGGCTTCATTTCCAGCGCACAATAACCCCCAAAATCTCCGGATACCAATAACTAAACTAAAAAATACCAAAGTGTTGATCACCTCAAGCAAACGCTTCCCGGGAATGGGCCAAAATACCGCAGAGCAACATTCGGGCAGCGTGTGAAGGTTTCATTGGCCGTTTGAAGGCCATAATTCATGCCAAAGGTGACCAATTCGAACAAATCTAAACTTATTTTGAAAATTGATGCTGTTTCCGACATTTTTTGCTTTCATTCAATAAAATAAAAAAAATATAAAAACTATGGAGTTTGACTTTGTTTCAGTTTTTTTATCTCACCCTGTAAGTTGTTTAAATGTTTACAGCTCTAAAATGCCTAATTGTCGTTTAAGGAGATTTTAGAGTGCGGTCAAACATTATAATAGTTTTCAATCTTTGGGACTGCAACTATTCTGTTCAATGCAGTAGTACAAACTCATGTGATGTGGAAATGTTCATTCTTGGCGACTGACTGCAAGCTGTGTTGTAAAAATTTCAAAGCCACATCATATACAATAAATTTTTACCTATGTCAATCAATTTGATATTGCGTAAAAAACGTTTTCGGAGAACTATGATAATCTCTCAATCTTTACATTGTTTGCCTATAAAAAAAGATCCAGTAAGATTTTCAATACTTAGTATCTGTCAGCGATACCGAGCAGGATCATAAATAAGGTTGCAGAATATCGATATATTTTTCCTCATATTTTTATAAAAAGGTCCATGAAAATATAAAATAGCTCACACATTTAATACTTTTAATTTGTCATTGAAATGTGTATTTCAGTAGATCTTATGGTTTATTTGTGTTTTTTCTCAAGAAAATCATCATGTTTCTTTGGATATTTGTTGTTTTAATTATAAAGTCGGTATTTTTCTTTAACATTTTGTTCAAATTTTAAGAGTGATTTCTTCCATATGTAATTATTAAGTTAATATTCTCTAGAACATAGCTCATTATCATTCGTGTTTCTTCGTTTCGAAACTACTTTATCTTAAAATTTAAACTCTCATCCAGTACATAGAAGAGCGAATTCTGTTGTAGTCAGGAAGATTCTCAACGGGGCCAACAGCAGCAACAGCTGGACATCTGTCGAAAATGTACTTCATGGCAACATCGCGTACATTCTGCACATCGACGGCATCAATACGTTGTTCCAATTCGTGCAATGGAATGCGGCGGTTATAGCAAAGCATTTGACGGCCGATATCTTCACAGATTGGTGTTGTGCCATCCAATTGCAACAACATGTTGGTCTTCAACAAATTCTTGGCACGCTCGACTTCAGCTTCGGTGACCATTGTGCAGAGACGCATCCATTCCTTTTGTACATTGAAAAGCATGTTTTCGCATTCCAATGGATCGCAGACAAAGTAAATGCCCCACAAACCGGTATCTTTGTAGCAGGTGTTGAATGATTGGAAGCTGTGGCACAAATCTGCAAGAATATGAATAATTTAAAAAAAAAACTTTTTTTTGTAATTTTAACAACTTACTGTCTTCAGCGCTAGCACGAGCCAAATTGGAGGCATTGTTGACGCCACCACCTTGAGAACGATCCCAAGCTCCGATAAGTGTGTTGGCCACCATCAAGGGAATATTATCTTGATCGGTCCAACCGCAGCCTTCAACAGCGACGGCAATATGGGCCAAAGGCAAGGAATCATCACGTACACGAACTTCAGAGCCAGTGAAACGGCAGGGAGTAACCTCTGGTGGTTTGCCATCATAGGTGTTAGCCAGCTTGCCCAAATTTTGTTCAGCCAATTTAACCAAATCGTTGTGCTTAACGCCACCAGCGCCGGCCAAGACAATGCGAGAAGCCTTGTAGTGGGTGCTAATGTAGTCTTGCAAATCAGCTTTGCCAATGGACTTAATGTTCTTGGTGGGACCCAAGATAGTTTGGCCCAAAGGAGTACCTTGATAGGCAGTGGCGTGCAAATGATCGAATACCACTTCTTGTAAGTTACTTTCAACTTCTTGCATTTCACGCAAAATTACGGAACGTTCACGCTCAATTTCGGATTCTCCCAATTTAGAGTTTTGGATGATATCGGCCAAAATTTCAACAGCCTTGGGTACATCCTTGGACAAACATTTGGCGTAGAAAACAGTTTGTTCCCGAGAAGTATAGGCATTCAAATGAGCACCCATGTTTTCTACTTCCAGTTCCAAATCGGTTTGTGAACGCTTGGCAGTGCCCTAGAAGAATCAATTTTAAATTTAAAATCTACATTATAACAATTCCAATTGGCAAACCTTAAAAGCCATGTGTTCCAAAAAGTGAGCAACACCATTATTTTGTGGAGTCTCAGAACGAGAACCAGCATCGATCCATAGACCCACTGTGGCAGTGGCTGCACCCGAATCTTCACTGGCTACACGCAAGCAATTATCCAAAGTGGTAACTTGAGTGGCTGGGATGTTGACGAGAGTCTTCTTCAAGCTGGCGGCATCGGAAGCTTTGTAACGCTGCAAATAAAAACATAATTAAGATCACACACCTAACCTCAAATGAGTTCACTCTTTTCGTCTCTACATTACAAAACTTTCCTTAATCCATAAAAATTTTTAGTTATAGAAATATCACTAATTCACTCATATATTTAAAGTTTATTACTTAAGAATTTTTCTCCTGGGCATTTTTCATTTTTTCCATTACGTAATGTCAAATGGTTTGCTTTTGTAACAACAAAGTGACGAGTTATGCCGAAACATTTCTGATGAAAAACTCAATTTAATATCTTTACCTTCAGCAAATTGATTCCTTTGGATAATTGTCGCATATTTTGCGAAACGCCAAGCACACGCATAGCCATGGTGAAGGGATTTGTTATTCAAATTTCCTTGCTGACTTAAATAATTACAAAATACTCTCGTAAAATGGGCCCCAACTGGACGATATTTTCTTAAACGAAGTTGGCTGCAGCTAATGACATTCTATACTGTCAAAGTTTACAATAGGGTACGTTCAGTGGGTTTTAGTAATCTTATGTTTAGACTTTGATCCGAGTGTGAAAACTGATTGCTTTCTACATTGTACAGCACTTGGCAGACTGTATTGTACTACTATTTAACATTCAATCTTGTGGAAAACCCCGAAATTCCATCCTTGTTTCGCAGGTTTTCCCAATATAACCATTAATTAAGAAATATCTACTTAATTCCCCACACAAAATTTGCTGAACGAACAAGGATTTTTGTTCTCTGTTCCTTTAAAATCAGTAAGATGAAATGTGTGCTATCCCTAACAAATGAGAGAATTATCGAAAAAATAAATTATGACATTTAAAAATTAAAAATAGAAAAATTTAATGAAATATAAAAAAATAGGAAGACTGAAAATTATGAATGAAAACTAAATGTTGAATGGCGTATGTACATTCAAACGAAAGTAATTTTTGTTCTCTCTCATCCGAGGTACGCATTTTGTCCCCGAGTTGAAATTTCCACAGAAAACTGCAAACAAAAGAGGCAATATTTTCAAAATGCTTGTATCGTTTTACAAGTGTCTTTCCAGCAAAATTTAAGACAGAAAAATACAAAAATATGTTCAAGATGTTAACATTTACACAAAAAGTTAAAAACATGAATGAAAATTGTAAAGTTAGTAATATAATAAATCTTTGAGAAAAAAAAACAATCATGTATTTTCGTATGAATTCCCATTAAAATCAACAAACAAAATTTTTGGAAGAAGAATTATTTTACTATGAATTACGAATCGAGCCGTATGAACGGGTTAATTCGTGTACCTAATTATGAGAGCGAACAACGTAATTGAAAGTGCATTGAGAACATAGCATTAGAGTAGATTCAAAACGACTAGGCTAAATGGGCTATAACATTTAAATATGCACAAAATGAAATCGATAACAAGATTGTTAAATAAATCGATAATAACGAGCGAAAAGTAAATTTATGGCCTCAACAGCAACATCAACAAAATCTGTGTTTTTCACCTGCGAAAAATCAAGAACTTGGCTTGGGTTTTCAATAATTTCTAATATATTATTTTAAATGGCTGGGAATTTCTGGCAGAGTTCGCATTCGCAACAATGGATCTTAGATCGGCAAGATTTAATACGTGAACGTCAATATGACTTGCAAATCCTAACCGAAGAAGAATACCAAAAAGTGTTTATTTTTTTTGCTAATGTTATTCAAGTTCTTGGAGAACAATTAAAACTCCGTCAACAGGTTATTGCAACCGCAACAGTGTACTTTAAACGATTTTATGCGCGCAATTCCTTGAAGAATATTGACCCACTGTTGTTGGCTCCAACATGTATTCTACTGGCATCAAAAGTAGAAGAATTTGGGGTGATTTCCAATTCCAGACTAATATCGATATGTCAGTCGGTTATAAAAAGCAAGTTTAGTTATGCCTACACTACCGACTTCCCCTACAGAACCAACCACATATTGGAGTGTGAATTTTATTTATTGGAGAATTTAGACTGTTGCCTCATAGTTTATCAGCCATACCGTCCGCTGTTACAGCTTGTTCAAGATATGGGTCATGATGATCAACTATTAACGCTAAGTTGGCGTATTGTAAACGATTCGCTCCGCACTGATGTCTGCCTACTGTATCCACCTTATCAGGTACGTTAAATATATGTATATATAAGCTCTTAATTTGCAAAACTGTGGATATCGGTACAAGCAATGTGTATTTTTTTTTTGAATCAGTTAAAATATTAGAAATATTATGTTAAAAAATCCAGATCTTAAGAACCTATAGTCTCGTAACCCGGTGTAATAAGCATAAAACACTATTTCCCCAAAGAAAATATGTCCACTTTTATTTTGTTCTCTGGCGTTTCCTTTACGTCACAGAATTACAATTGGTTACAGTTTCAGACACATACAATTTTCCTTGTTTCAAATATTAAATTAATGCATATTTGTTCCTTACGAAATTCTATCCTTATCATTCATTTATATTAATATATTTCAGATTGCTATTGCGTGTTTACAAATTGCGTGTGTGATACTACAGAAGGATTCCCAGAAAAGTTGGTTTGCCGAGTTAAATGTTGACCTCGATAAGGTTCAAGAAATTGTACGCGCTATTGTCAATTTATTTGAATTGTGGAAAGATTGGAAGGAAAAGGATGAAATACAGATGTTGTTGGCAAAAATTCCTAAACCAAAACCAGCACCGCAACGTTAACAATTATAAGTTATTATAAACATTATTTATTATTTTAATTAGCTACAAATATAAGTCGGAAAAGATAATTTGTGTTTTTTTTTTACATTTTATAGGTACTTTGTATGTCCACTAGAAAATTTAGTATCCAATAACCTTGCCTTATCCACAATTTGTTTGGTTTGATTTTTATCGATTTTATTTAGTTTCAAATCAATATCACGGCTAAAAGGTCTTCTTTCTGGTTTGGAGCCACTTTCTTTTAATTCCTTGGCCTAAAGTTAAATGAAGATATCTAAATATATAAATTTAAATTCTAAACAAAAGTTACGTACCTTTCTTTTTTCCTCTTTTCTCAATTTCTTCTGATGTATGTCCACCAGCGATTCTTCACGTTTGTGTTTCTTTTTATATTTTTTCGCCATTCTTTCCTGTTCATCGTCTCTTTGTTTATCATACAGAGCTTGGGCGTGAGCTTTTAATGATTCTTTGGATGTAGTTGGCTTGGTCCGTTCATTTTCAGTAGATTGCGGTGTTTTAGTCCAAGATGACCTACAGGTATTTTATTATATATGTATATAGATTTTGTTATTTATTTTATTTACCTATCACTAAAATCTGGACGTTCTTTTCCTTGATAGAAACCTCTTTTCAAATTATTAAGTGCTGCTAAGCCCCCCTTCATGCCCACATCGGGCAATTCTAACATCCATTCCTCGCGTACAGTCTGATCGTTAGAGCTGCTAGGCAAAAGACCATCAAGAGCGGCCATTTTCAATTCCAATGCTCTTTTCTCTAACTCTATTTGTGCAGCCGATATTTCTTGGTCAGTGTTTGCGGGAATTGGCCCATAAGTTCCATCTAATATTTCTTCTTGTTCTTCTTCATTTGTTGATTCGTTCTGTGTTAATTTATTGGTGTACATTATCTTGTCAGTGTCCAGACATATATTTTTGGGAAGAACCGGTCCTATAACAATGGGGTTCTCATTGTCGGTCTTATTTGCCAAGTGAGGTGGTAGGGCGGGTCCAAAAGAGTCAGCTTCACATGTTGTGGTGCTTGTATCAAGATGTCTTGGAGGAGCAATAGGCTGAATCTTCATAAATTCTTTTTCTTTTGTGGACTCAGCCCCCTTTTTTAATTTCTTTTCTTTGCTGGATTTCTTTTCTTTCTTATGTTTTTTTGATTTCTTCTTTTGTTTCTTTTTCAACTTGTGCTTTCTTTCATAGCTCGATGATGAGGATGAAGATGAACACGTCTCATTATCACTAGACATGTTTGTGATGGCATGTGTTGGCGATATGTTGTGTATGACCTCAATAGAATGTGATGATGTTGAAAACTAAAAAATATAAAGAGAAAAACATCTTAGATTTTTGGCGAACGAATGTATTTTTTATTTATCTTAACAAATGAGAAAAAGCTACAATACAAATACACATTATTAACTTAATCCCAAATGTTATTTTTGGCTTTAGGTATACTTTATTATATAGATCCTCTCGGAAAGCACTTTGAACTTTAATTTTAACGAAATAAATATTTCTAAATTATGACTCGAACAAAATTATAAAATGAATTGGAAACTAAATTAGCTAACTTCATAATCCAGAATTATGCATAAAAATGCACGTCAATTTTTGAAAAATAAGGATATAATTGGAGATCAAATTGCAAACTTTATATTTTCATAAATTATCAGAAATACACAGTTCATAAAAAAGTTTAATATATGTGTGTAACAAATTATAACACAAAAAATTAACGGTTTTATGTTTATAAAAAAAGAACATGTAAATATCCATACAAAAAGTTCTACTTATTTTAAATTCCTACACTAAATAAGTTTAAAACAAAAAATCACTAACAAATTAAAGAAAGCATTGGACTTGAAAGAAATAAAGAAGCTCCATTCTAGCATTTTATTTATCGCCACAAACTTTACTATATATTAACACTGGTCTCATTCCAAACAGACCAACAACAGCAACAATTATATTAGCATGGGACGTAATTGTTACTTCGCGAATGTTTTCATTGCTTTGCGTGCTGCATATATCAATGATTTTGTTACCCCAGCACTGGGTATATTTTTTAAAGTTTGAGTTATACTGCTACGCCACACTATATCGTTAACTGACATTGACACAATTTCGTGCAGATTTTTCAAAGCGGCCAGAGGTTCAACTATGTCAATGTAGCTACCCTTAAAAACGGCATTGCGTATTAGTCGCCTTCTTAGTTCAGATGGAGCCTGACGTAAATGAAATTCAATAGCCTTTATTGATTTGTCTTGTTCAAATTGGGTTACAACCTTTTCGGAGCCCTTTTCTTTGGCAGCAAAATCAACGGCGACATATTCTGACAAGTCTTTCATTGCCGGTTTGTATAGTTCGAAGAACTCGTTCTCTTGTGCCTTAACAATATTTGCAACTTTGTTTTTATTTTCACCGAAAATCATACGAAAATCTCCTTTATAACTTAAATTAGCTATGGCATGGAACAGTTGATATGAAGTAAATTTCTCTGGCAACATTATTAATGCTATATGAAAAGCGTTTCGTAAATTTGTTGCCAAGGCTTGTTTTATTTGTACGTCATCATCTGGAGCCACAATATCCTGCACGGGTTTGTGTAGGCGTCCTGCCATGTACAGATGCTTCCATTCCAGTAAATCTTGCAGCATTTGTTCTTTCGATATAACACCATACTTGATTTGTACACCAATATCGGGCAATGGTACAAGTGTATTAAAATAAACACCGGCTCCAAAATTCTCTTGATATTTCATGATAAGTTTTGGTCCCAAATGCCGCATTGCTGAATAATGGCTCTCATGTCGGCTTATATTTTCTGCATGCCAACCCAGTGGATCACGTACACAAAATACCAAATCAATGATATTATTCTTCTGCTGGTTTATATCGGCATATCCAATTTGCTGTTTTACCCCAGAGCCATATGCAAAAACATACGAAATACCTCCTCGGGGAAATCGTGCCAAAATATCTTTATACAGATTCATGTTGCGCTATACCTATGCACAGAATATGAAGGGTAATGTTTATGATATTTACTTGTCTAAGAATTGGTTTAATCTAAGTATATTTCCATTCAGAAATTTACACTTTCTTTGAAGACCGAAACACCGCAAGTTTACACAAGAATGGAAGTTCAAACTAGAACAAAAAAGAGAAAAAAGGAACAAAGCAAAAATGATTTGGACACACTTACGGCAAAATATACTTACATCGCATTAAAGTCGAGGCCTCGGACATCTGCACACTTTGTGGAATCACTGAAAGTGAGGATCACCAAATTTTTCATTGCCCAAAATTCTGTAACGAAAGGAAACAATTTAAAATCTTCGAAAGGTACAAGGACTTACCATCAATTTTAAAAACCTTCTCGCCAGAAAACTTCGTCGAACTGTCAAACTTCATTCACAAATGCAATCTTCAACTCTGATTTTCTCTGTGAGATAGCAGAAACATAAACAAAACAAAGAATACGATTATTAAGTAATCTATAACCTAGTAATTTGGCATATGTGTACTTCGGGTACCTGCCAACCATGACGAAGAAGGAGAAAGAGAATCAAAAAAAAAAAAAAAAAAAGCAAAAATGACTGATAAAGTTAAAAGTCAAAGCAAATACAGGTATCTACAAGATCGATTCGAATTTCTCCCAGCAAAACAGATGCTGCAAAAACGAAGGAGTTTGCCTCGAATATCGCTTTTACCAAGGACCATGGTAGAAGAATATAGGTAGATGCATCAACGCTTGGTAACATTGATATGTCAAAATTATTAAAATGTTTTATGAGAAATAATTGGATTTTTAAATGTTTTTTATGCGACGCAAATCAAAGGTTATTATAAAATGAATTTCTCAACAATTTTTACAAATTTTTTCATGCAACATTTTCAATTCTAAAATCGGTTTGACAGTTCATTGTCCCAGCAGCTGTGTCAATGCGACTACCTGTATTCTTCTACCATGCCAAAGACATGAAATGTTCGGTGTGTACGGTAACCCCATATTTTGTAATATTTTTTGATAGAGTTTGACAGGATTAATAGTTATTTGTTGCAGACGGTACCTTGTGCATCGGGCGGTTTTAGATTTTTATTGTACATTATTGGTAATGAAAATATAAAAAAATAATAATCTGCATCAAAATATATCTGCGGTTAAGATTTGTGCCAATGTTGTATTGATGATTTAGCCGTTATTTTACAATTTTTTCACTCGAGACAGTGAAAATCGTATTTTTTTCAGTAAATTCTTACTGATTGAATGTTACTTCAAAAATAAATTGCCTGAAATTATTAAAAAATTTTGCATCGACCATAATGTTATTCTGTTTTTTAACCTATTAAAATCTTTAGAAAAATATTAAACATAAATTTTGACCTATCCTTAAATTTTCGATTTTTTGTTTATATATTCAAAATCAATCAATGTTTTGTTTATTCGATAATAAACAACTTGGTGCAATTGTTTTGATAGTAATTCTGACCGTACAATCCATACAGGCATGGTGGGATTAAGGGGTAAAATCATGCAATCATATGTTTACAATGTTTTCAAAAAATATTAATTTGACATCTCATTGTCAAAATTTGTCATGGTATAAGAATACAGGTAGACGCATCGACACAGCTGCCTAGATTGAAAATTTTGAATGAAAAATTATTAAAATTTGTTAAAAATACATAATATAACAATGATATAAGAAAACGTATAAAAATCTACGTATAATAACAACAATTTCCAACTTAGCCTACCTTCTCTTCACTGTACTATTATCCTGGAATTTGACCCAATCCCAAGTTACATAAAATCGAGATATTTTAATGTTCAAGTTCAAAATTTAAATATGCAACAAAAGGCTTTCTTTAATTTTATTTTTTTAACAAAATTCTTATATTGGAAAAAAAAAAACCCGCGAAAAAAGAATGGAATTTCGGTGTTATTTTACAAGATTAAATCTAAAAAAATTTTCAATTTTTTACCCATTTCGTCGATAATGTGTATTTATTTTGCAGCCAAATATTATTGTATTTTTTATTCAAAACAATACACACACATACACGAAACGTTTCTCTCTTTTTGCATTTTCAATTTGAAAATATTTTATTTGGAATTAGCAGCACTTATTGTGTTTTGAGAACAACTTTACAAAATGTGAAAAATGAAGATATTAATATGTAATAAGAAAATAAAATGCTATTTCCAACATTTTTAGACAAACGACATTAGCAACACGTTCAAAGGATTCCGGGGAACACATCAAATCTATTTTTCTTTTATCGCTTATATTTTTATTTTTTGCTAATTTCCTTGTAAAATTCCTTTCTTTTAATTCTTTTAATAGGAGACAAATTGGTTTGTTTTGAAAAATCAGATGTCAGTCTGTTTACTTTTTCGCATTTTCTTTGCAAACGAGAATACAACTACTTTACTCTCTCAGAAAGATGTTGCTGGACAATTCCTGCAGGAAAAGTAACCAGACACACCTATTGATGTCATTTTGTATTTAATCAGCTGATATTAGGTGTATGTAGCACCATCTGCTTACCATGGTACAATGATATCAAGGTAGGGCTATGATACCATATGATTTCAATTTTTTTATTTTCTTTGCTTAATATGTCACCTTTGTTTGTTTATATATGTGTTTTCTTTTCAATAACAAAAAAATTGTCCAGAAAACATTCAAATTCGGATGTTTTCAAAATGTTTATTTCATCGTATGCATCGACAAAATCTAGAGTTTTTGTAGCGAAATAATCCTTTAGAGATATATAGAACCTGGTTTTGAAAAGAAGTGTTGACCTTTCATTCAGTATTCGCGGTTTTCAATTATTTATTCAAAATTAATGCAACAAGTTGTTTGATTTTGTTATTGTTTTGATACTATTTCTGACATTACAAGCCAAACAGGTAGACCTCTATACTTGCAATTTTTTCAAAGTTGACCTACCTTCTCTTCATTGTACCATGCTGCTTACCATGTAATGGCATATAAACAATAGTTCTATTCATGGTACAATGAAGACAAGTAGACTAAGTAAGAAAAATTTGCAATTAAAGAGGCCTGCCTGTATGGGTTGTAATGTCGAAATTACAATTACATCAAATACCACATGTTGTTTATTATCAAACAACTTGTTGCATTGATTTTGAATAAATAAACAAAAACGCAAAAATTTTATCGAAGATCACAATTTCTTTTTAAAATCATGTTCTATTTGTTTAATAATTTTGACATTACCATAGAATGGTGGGGGTATAAAAATTGTATTCAGTTGATTGCTATGCCTTATCCTGTCTTCATTGTACCATGGTTTGAACCTCCTTTTCAATTGTCTACTATACAACACTATATTATATATTTGTACTATATTTATATAATTAATGCATCTGTTTATAATACACTATGAAGCGTAAATATGTATGTTTCAATTTTTTAAAAAAAAAGGGGGAAACACCTTGCTATTATTTCAAGCCATTCATTTCTCTGATAGCATGAGTAATCACCATATGGATATACATCTATATTTTGTTCGCTTTGGGGGTATGCCCTTTATTTATTAATATGAGTATAAAAACGTTTCACTGAAATGTGCGCTAGTTAGTTGATCGAGAAATATTTAAAAAATCAGTTGTTCGAATAGCTACTATTAAATAATGACTGATAATAAAGAACATATTGTTAATCTGACTACAGAAGGAGATGATATTGTTGATCCATGGACAGTAGCCAGTAATAGCGATTCTGGAATTAATTATGACAAGTTAATAGGTAAGGAAGTGCACAAATTAAAATAGCGTTGTTGTTGTAAAAATGTATTTATATATTTTCGTTTCAGAACGCTTTGGTTCGTCCAGAATAGATGACACGATAATAAAACGTATTGAAAAGATAACCGGCAAACCAGCTCATCATTTCATTCGACGTGGGATATTCTTTTCCCATCGTGAATTGGACACAATTCTGACATTGAAAGAACAAGGCAAACCATTTTATTTATACACTGGACGTGGCCCCAGCTCTGAGTCATTGCATTTGGGTCACTTGATACCATTCATTATGACAAAGTATGTAATATGGTAGTTAAGGTGAAAATAGATAATTTGAAAGCTTTTTTTACCTTCATAATAAGATATCTTCAAGAAGCCTTTGATGTTCCGCTGGTCATTCAAATGTCCGATGATGAAAAAACAATATGGAAAGACTTAAAAGTTGAAGAATCTATTACATTGGCCCATGAGAATGCCAAAGATATTATAGCAATGGGTTTCAATCCAGAGAAAACATTTATATTCAATGATTTAAATTTTATGGGGTAAGTTTGACTTTTTATATTTTATTTAAAGAACAAAGATTTAGTGGCAAAGATTCCATCATGGTACAATAAGGAAGTAGAACATAATTATGAAACCACTGAAATACAGCCCTGAGGCTACGCCCGGTTTCCGTCAGAATTTCTCCAAAGTTATTCCCATTTATTTGATATTTTTCCTCATTTTTAAAATGAGTTGAATTGCTTGGATTTTCTTTCAAAAAATTGGAAACCAATATTTCAGTTCAATGAGAAAACTGGTTAATATCCTTAATGCCTTTAACGTCAAAATAATGTGATACTAGACTCTCCCTAGTTAACGATAGAATAAAATATGATTCTCGCTAATGGCAATTAAAAAAAAATAATAATAAAAAAGGATTTTCACTATTGGTTTAGCTCATGAGATAATATTAATAAAGCTCTTTGGAATTAACGTACAATTTTTGACTTCGCTTTAAATTATGTGTGTAAATGTAGATTCTATATCAGATTTAAAATAAATCCGATTGTGAGATTTACTTTGTATGGTGATAATGAAGGCTCAAACGGATAAAATTGTATATTTAAACCCTGTATATATTTAGGTTCACGGATACCAGTAGCTTTAGCTTTGAAAATGGAGGCGAATTCTTTGAGATTTTTTTTCTTTTTTTTTTTGACATTAGCTTCATAACATTAGCTTCAGCATACAAAAATAGTTTGAATTTTAAAATATAAATTGACATTCAGAATATTGCGAGGAAACATTAAGACAATTTTGAGATTATATTCCGATTTAACAGTATCAGTATCTTCATAACGAATGTTAACCCGGAAAAAAGTTCTAAGGTAAACATGCTTTGAACGTTTGTCTTTCATTTTTTCTTGTTTATTTGTTTTTCTTTTTTTTGCCTCTATAATTTTTGAGGTATTAGCATTCATGAGGTAGAACATGTTAAAACCCAATTTAGTTATTTGACATAAATAACAAGGAATTCACTAAAAGGTTTTTGAATTAGTTCTTCGTTACTATGTAAAATTTGATTCTCCACCATATTAATTTCAGTAATATAAATGTAAGGAAAAGATTGCATTTCATAACTTGTATGGGCTGCTTCAAAATATTGTTCAGTGCAATTATGTATGAATTTGTTGATATATTCTCTTTGCAGTCAATGTCCCGCATTCTATCAAAACGTCGTACGTATGCAAAAATGTGTCACCTTTAATCAAGTTAAAGGTATTTTTGGATTTGTCGAATCAGATTTAGTAGGAAAGATTGCTTTTCCCGTAGTTCAGGCTGCTCCGGCACTTTCCAGTACGTTTCCGTTCATATTTGGAGATCAGAAAGTCCATTGTTTAGTTCCGTGTGCCATCGACCAAGATCCTTATTTTCGTATGTGTCGAGATGTCGCTCCTCGATTGGGCTTTCCGAAATGCGCTTTAATACATTCGATATTTTTCCCCGCTCTACAAGGTGCTAGATCGAAAATGTCTGCAAGTGATGAGAATTCGGCAATATTTCTTACGGACAATCCTGACACTATTAAGAGCAAAATAAATAAATATGCGTTTTCTGGTGGTCGCAGTACTGTGGAGGAACATCGCAAACTTGGCGGTATACCCGAAATTGATGTTGCCTTTCAATTATTATACTTCTTCCTCGATGATGACGAGAAATTGAAGAGGATTCATGCTGATTATTCTAAGGGATATATGCTCACTGGAGAAATAAAGAAAATAGCCATTGAAGTAAGTAGTCTGTTTAAATTATACATATGTACTTCTTATACATACTAATATTCAAATATTTTATGAAGACCGTAACACCAATTGTGGAATGCCACCAAGCAGTGCGTAAACAAATATCGGATGAAGTTTTAAAATCTTATATGGAAATACGTCCTTTGAAATTCGAAGGTGGTCTCGCAGTGTGATTTAATTATGAAACATAAAATAAATTGTTCATGCTCATTCATAAAATGCGTTGTTATTTTGCTTTGTATTTTGTATTATTGGATGTTGTTCGTTAACTTAAAAGTTTTCTAAACTAGAGCAAGTTGTGAGGGTTTGATTTAGTATCTATCTACTTATTCCTTCCTTCCTTATATTATGTTTAGGTCAGATGCTAAACGAACAATATTGTTGTTCTGTAATTCCCTCTATAATGGTTCGATATATTGAAAACCCACAGGACAAAAGTCTTAAAATATTTAAATAATACAGACTTAGGCTGAGGGTATTCATCCGTCGGCAATACCGACTGATACTATTTAACTTGTTTAATTGTTATTTTTAATATTTATTTTATTTTTATTAAGTAACAATAAAAAATGATATAATTACACATTATATAATTACAAAATTAAACTAAAGAGTAGTTAGTAAAATTAAAAAACAGGGGGCGTTTTTGGTAAAAATTTTCTCAAAGGTCTGGATGACGGTTAAATGATGATCTAAATAAAATATTGAATTTACGTAAATACCAACTGTTAAATGAAGTTTATAATTTTATTTTCAAAAATTTTTTATTGGTCATGATCCGTTGTTTCGCTTTCTGGACTTTGAGTCGTCTATTTAGTTGCCTAACCCTAAAAAATATTCGGCATTTGAAAAAAAGCTCTTTAGCTTTATCCGTTAAGTTGATGTTGTTGCTTCTTTGCATAAGAAAGTACTTTAATTTGGAAAAGTGTATAGCGTAAATACCTGCGCCTTTAACTGAGATATGTTCATCGCTTAGTTTGTGGGTAATGGACACATCGCTTTTATTGGTGTGTTGCAATACCATTTTAATTGTGGTAGTGGTTTCTTATTAATTTGAGGAGATGAGGGACGTCGTAAAATGTAAATATTTTATTGTTAGGACTAACGGGATGTTGAAACCAAGGATTCTCTAAGTAATATACATGTAGATTAAATGAATATTTTTTAAAATGCAAGGATATATATATATATATATATATATATATATATACGCCAGGTAAATATATATATATATATATATATATATATATATATATATATATATATATATATATATATATATATATATATATATATATATATATTTGAGGGTCCCATGTCGCATACCACAGCGATTACAACGAAACCAGCACTCCAAAGAGCTTCAATTATATTGAGCAAAATTTCCTTCGTCATTTTTTGATCGAAATTGTAATATACAGGCTGCTTCCAAGACTTCTTTAGCCCACTGGCCATTACAACTTGTACGAAGTTTGCCGGTTTCCGTACAAAATCTTCGCGCAAGTTGTATTCGTATGTTTCTTTTACTTTCATTTCATCAAAGGAAAGTACGCATATTTTTTCCTCTGGCAACATATTATTAATTTGCCGCATAAAGCCAATAGAGGTGGATATCAGACCTTCTTTTACATCGACTTTACTACACCAACGTTGCAGAGTATTAACATGAGGAAGGGGATATCCTTTATTATATAAATGTCTATATGCTCTTGGGCCGGAAGCGTGGAGACATATGGCATTTGAAATATCCTCCCACTCCCACTCTACTCTGCTATTGGTCTCCAGTTTTTTGATTTGGCCTTTGCTAAATATGTTTTTCAATGACTTTAGTGCCGAATTCGCCTTCAGGAGTTGCAACTCCAAATCTTTGACTTGGTTTTGGAGCTTCCTTAGAACTTCTACATAATTCTCCGAAACAAAAATTACTGAGCTATAAGCAAAATTATATAAACGAATAATTATAGAAATACGAAATACGGAGTATCAGGAGGTACATGTACCTACCATGGAAGACCTAATGTGTGTGTGTGTGTGGAGATGTCCAAACAATGCTTACTCGGTTTGTGTTTCGGCATCTTTCATTAATGGTTCTGTGATATGGTAGGGCATAACAACTTCTTTATCATTTTTATTTATTCCAGCCTCACACTGAAGCATCCTCCCGACTTCTTTGCATTGGGCTCCGCTATATATACACCGTATTTTATATATTTAATGTATATTCTCACTTCTAGCAAATACGTACCCAGGACATTTCTTTTTTGAACAACCAGAATAGAATTGATACATCTCTGGTACAGCGCATGGTAATAATTTCATTCTACAACTTATGCCCGTTATATACTTTGGGTTAAAGTGATGAGAACATATTTTGGCGTTTGGGTTTAAAGTGATCCCACAAATCGCACTCCACTTCAACCTCTTCGTCTCTTCCTTGGGTACATTGAAAAATGTTGCTTTTCGTTCACTATCCTTTCTTTTGCAAACAGCACAGCACCTCATATTCTGTTTTTTTTATTTGAATTATATCACAAAATTTGATTTTTATATTTTTGTGTTTATTTTTTCCTCTATGATGTTTGAATTTCTGTTACGTATTTCTACGGCGAATTCGAATTACAACAACTTGTTTGACATATCAAGTTGACTACAGCTGGCCTGAAAGGGTTACCTTGTAATTCTACCATGGTACAATCCATACAGGCATGGTGGAATTAAGGAGGTAAAATCATGCAATCATATGTTTACAATGTTTTCAAAAAATATTAATTTGACATCTCATTGTCAAAATTTGTCATGGTATAAGAATACAGGTAGACGCATCGACACAGCTGCCTAGATTGAAAATTTTGAATGAAAAATTATTAAAATTTGTTAAAAATACATAATATAACAATGATATAAGAAAACGTATAAAAATCTACGTATAATAACAACAATTTCCAACTTAGCCTACCTTCTCTTCACTGTACTATTATCCTGGAATTTGACCCAATCCCAAGTTACATAAAATCGAGATATTTTAATGTTCAAGTTCAAAATTTAAATATGCAACAAAAGGCTTTCTTTAATTTTATTTTTTTAACAAAATTCTTATATTGGAAAAAAAAAACCCGCGAAAAAAGAATGGAATTTCGGTGTTATTTTACAAGATTAAATCTAAAAAAATTTTCAATTTTTTACCCATTTCGTCGATAATGTGTATTTATTTTGCAGCCAAATATTATTGTATTTTTTATTCAAAACAATACACACACATACACGAAACGTTTCTCTCTTTTTGCATTTTCAATTTGAAAATATTTTATTTGGAATTAGCAGCACTTATTGTGTTTTGAGAACAACTTTACAAAATGTGAAAAATGAAGATATTAATATGTAATAAGAAAATAAAATGCTATTTCCAACATTTTTAGACAAACGACATTAGCAACACGTTCAAAGGATTCCGGGGAACACATCAAATCTATTTTTCTTTTATCGCTTATATTTTTATTTTTTGCTAATTTCCTTGTAAAATTCCTTTCTTTTAATTCTTTTAATAGGAGACAAATTGGTTTGTTTTGAAAAATCAGATGTCAGTCTGTTTACTTTTTCGCATTTTCTTTGCAAACGAGAATACAACTACTTTACTCTCTCAGAAAGATGTTGCTGGACAATTCCTGCAGGAAAAGTAACCAGACACACCTATTGATGTCATTTTGTATTTAATCAGCTGATATTAGGTGTATGTAGCACCATCTGCTTACCATGGTACAATGATATCAAGGTAGGGCTATGATACCATATGATTTCAATTTTTTTATTTTCTTTGCTTAATATGTCACCTTTGTTTGTTTATATATGTGTTTTCTTTTCAATAACAAAAAAATTGTCCAGAAAACATTCAAATTCGGATGTTTTCAAAATGTTTATTTCATCGTATGCATCGACAAAATCTAGAGTTTTTGTAGCGAAATAATCCTTTAGAGATATATAGAACCTGGTTTTGAAAAGAAGTGTTGACCTTTCATTCAGTATTCGCGGTTTTCAATTATTTATTCAAAATTAATGCAACAAGTTGTTTGATTTTGTTATTGTTTTGATACTATTTCTGACATTACAAGCCAAACAGGTAGACCTCTATACTTGCAATTTTTTCAAAGTTGACCTACCTTCTCTTCATTGTACCATGCTGCTTACCATGTAATGGCATATAAACAATAGTTCTATTCATGGTACAATGAAGACAAGTAGACTAAGTAAGAAAAATTTGCAATTAAAGAGGCCTGCCTGTATGGGTTGTAATGTCGAAATTACAATTACATCAAATACCACATGTTGTTTATTATCAAACAACTTGTTGCATTGATTTTGAATAAATAAACAAAAACGCAAAAATTTTATCGAAGATCACAATTTCTTTTTAAAATCATGTTCTATTTGTTTAATAATTTTGACATTACCATAGAATGGTGGGGGTATAAAAATTGTATTCAGTTGATTGCTATGCCTTATCCTGTCTTCATTGTACCATGGTTTGAACCTCCTTTTCAATTGTCTACTATACAACACTATATTATATATTTGTACTATATTTATATAATTAATGCATCTGTTTATAATACACTATGAAGCGTAAATATGTATGTTTCAATTTTTTAAAAAAAAAGGGGGAAACACCTTGCTATTATTTCAAGCCATTCATTTCTCTGATAGCATGAGTAATCACCATATGGATATACATCTATATTTTGTTCGCTTTGGGGGTATGCCCTTTATTTATTAATATGAGTATAAAAACGTTTCACTGAAATGTGCGCTAGTTAGTTGATCGAGAAATATTTAAAAAATCAGTTGTTCGAATAGCTACTATTAAATAATGACTGATAATAAAGAACATATTGTTAATCTGACTACAGAAGGAGATGATATTGTTGATCCATGGACAGTAGCCAGTAATAGCGATTCTGGAATTAATTATGACAAGTTAATAGGTAAGGAAGTGCACAAATTAAAATAGCGTTGTTGTTGTAAAAATGTATTTATATATTTTCGTTTCAGAACGCTTTGGTTCGTCCAGAATAGATGACACGATAATAAAACGTATTGAAAAGATAACCGGCAAACCAGCTCATCATTTCATTCGACGTGGGATATTCTTTTCCCATCGTGAATTGGACACAATTCTGACATTGAAAGAACAAGGCAAACCATTTTATTTATACACTGGACGTGGCCCCAGCTCTGAGTCATTGCATTTGGGTCACTTGATACCATTCATTATGACAAAGTATGTAATATGGTAGTTAAGGTGAAAATAGATAATTTGAAAGCTTTTTTGTACCTTCATAATAAGATATCTTCAAGAAGCCTTTGATGTTCCGCTGGTCATTCAAATGTCCGATGATGAAAAAACAATATGGAAAGACTTAAAAGTTGAAGAATCTATTACATTGGCCCATGAGAATGCCAAAGATATTATAGCAATGGGTTTCAATCCAGAGAAAACATTTATATTCAATGATTTAAATTTTATGGGGTAAGTTTGACTTTTTATATTTTATTTAAAGAACAAAGATTTAGTGGCAAAGATTCCATCATGGTACAATAAGGAAGTAGAACATAATTATGAAACCACTGAAATACAGCCCCGAGGCTACGCCCGGTTTCCGTCAGAATTTCTCCAAAGTTATTCCCATTTATTTGATATTTTTCCTCATTTTTAAAATGAGTTGAATTGCTTGGATTTTCTTTCAAAAAATTGGAAACCAATATTTCAGTTCAATGAGAAAACTGGTTAATATCCTTAATGCCTTTAACGTCAAAATAATGTGATACTAGACTCTCCCTAGTTAACGATAGAATAAAATATGATTCTCGCTAATGGCAATTTAAAAAAAAATAATAATAAAAAAGGATTTTCACTATTGGTTTAGCTCATGAGATAATATTAATAAAGCTCTTTGGAATTAACGTACAATTTTTGACTTCGCTTTAAATTATGTGTGTAAATGTAGATTCTATATCAGATTTAAAATAAATCCGATTGTGAGATTTACTTTGTATGGTGATAATGAAGGCTCAAACGGATAAAATTGTATATTTAAACCCTGTATATATTTAGGTTCACGGATACCAGTAGCTTTAGCTTTGAAAATGGAGGCGAATTCTTTGAGATTTTTTTTCTTTTTTTTTTTTGACATTAGCTTCATAACATTAGCTTCAGCATACAAAAATAGTTTGAATTTTAAAATATAAATTGACATTCAGAATATTGCGAGGAAACATTAAGACAATTTTGAGATTATATTCCGATTTAACAGTATCAGTATCTTCATAACGAATGTTAACCCGGAAAAAAGTTCTAAGGTAAACATGCTTTGAACGTTTGTCTTTCATTTTTTCTTGTTTATTTGTTTTTCTTTTTTTTGCCTCTATAATTTTTGAGGTATTAGCATTCATGAGGTAGAACATGTTAAAACCCAATTTAGTTATTTGACATAAATAACAAGGAATTCACTAAAAGGTTTTTGAATTAGTTCTTCGTTACTATGTAAAATTTGATTCTCCACCATATTAATTTCAGTAATATAAATGTAAGGAAAAGATTGCATTTCATAACTTGTATGGGCTGCTTCAAAATATTGTTCAGTGCAATTATGTATGAATTTGTTGATATATTCTCTTTGCAGTCAATGTCCCGCATTCTATCAAAACGTCGTACGTATGCAAAAATGTGTCACCTTTAATCAAGTTAAAGGTATTTTTGGATTTGTCGAATCAGATTTAGTAGGAAAGATTGCTTTTCCCGTAGTTCAGGCTGCTCCGGCACTTTCCAGTACGTTTCCGTTCATATTTGGAGATCAGAAAGTCCATTGTTTAGTTCCGTGTGCCATCGACCAAGATCCTTATTTTCGTATGTGTCGAGATGTCGCTCCTCGATTGGGCTTTCCGAAATGCGCTTTAATACATTCGATATTTTTCCCCGCTCTACAAGGTGCTAGATCGAAAATGTCTGCAAGTGATGAGAATTCGGCAATATTTCTTACGGACAATCCTGACACTATTAAGAGCAAAATAAATAAATATGCGTTTTCTGGTGGTCGCAGTACTGTGGAGGAACATCGCAAACTTGGCGGTATACCCGAAATTGATGTTGCCTTTCAATTATTATACTTCTTCCTCGATGATGACGAGAAATTGAAGAGGATTCATGCTGATTATTCTAAGGGATATATGCTCACTGGAGAAATAAAGAAAATAGCCATTGAAGTAAGTAGTCTGTTTAAATTATACATATGTACTTCTTATACATACTAATATTCAAATATTTTATGAAGACCGTAACACCAATTGTGGAATGCCACCAAGCAGTGCGTAAACAAATATCGGATGAAGTTTTAAAATCTTATATGGAAATACGTCCTTTGAAATTCGAAGGTGGTCTTGCAGTGTGATTTAATTATGAAACATAAAATAAATTGTTCATGCTCATTCATAAAATGCGTTGTTATTTTGCTTTGTATTTTGTATTATTGGATGTTGTTCGTTAACTTAAAAGTTTTCTAAACTAGAGCAAGTTGTGAGGGTTTGCAAATTCTAGAAAATTAGCTTAGTAAAAGTTCTTTAGTGTTATAATAGAACAGTTCTTTAGTGTTGGACGCTTTAAACTGTTTTTATTCAGGTGATGTTACTGGGAAATTTCTAAATTTTACAACACTCCGTAACTGAACTTTCCAAATTGTTCTTTTCACCCTCTTTCATTTACTGGTTATTTTGTGCAAAATATTGGGTTTTTACATCATGGTACAAAGATATAAAAAGGTAAGAACTAGATAAAATGTACATTGGCAAATTATTTTGTTTTGTAATAATATATGTAGGTTCGCTTCTTATTACAGAGTTTATTTATGCAGAAAACACAGTAGAACAGAAAAAGTAGTTAAATATTCTTTAAACCCATATTAAGTCCTGGGCCTCAATTCTCGTTTTATGAAAATGTGAAATGAAAACATTTATAAAGGAAAGAAATGTCGAATGGAAAATTTTATAAAGGAAATATTTTTCATTTTATATTTTCATAGAACAAGAAAATATACAAGGCGAGTTAACTGACGGTAACGTCAAAAGGAATTGCCAGGTCAAAAGGACGTCTCATAGTCAAAATTTTTATTTACAAATCTGCTTACCATGTAATGGCACATATAAACAATAGTTCTACTCATGGTACAATGAAGACAAGTAGACTAAGTTAGAAAAATTTGCAATTAAAGAGGCCTGCCAGTATGGGTTGTAATGTTGGAATTACAATTAAATCAAATACCAGATGTTGTTTATTATCAGACAACTTGTTGCATTGATTTTGAATAAATAAACAAAAACGCAAAAATTTTATCGACGATCACAATTTCTTTTTAAAATCATGTTCTATTTGTTTAATAATTTTGACATTACCATAGTGGGGGTGGGGGTATAAAAATTGTATTCAGTTGATAGCTATGCCCTATCCTGTCTTCATTGTACCATGGTTTGAACCTCCTTTTCAATTGTTTACTATACAACACTATATTATATATTTGTACTATATTTATATAATTAATGCATCTGTTTATAATACACTATGAAGCGTAAATATGTATGTTTCAATTTAAAAAAAAAGGGGGAAACACCTTGCTATTATTTCAAGCTATTCATTTCTCTGATAGCATGAGTAATCACCATATGGATATACATCTATATTTTGTTCGCTTTGGGGGTATGCCCTTTATTTATTAATATGAGTATAAAAACGTTTCACTGAAATGTGCGTTAGTTAGTTGATCGAGAAATATTTAAAAAATCAGTTGTTCGAATAGCTACTATTAAATAATGACTGATAATAAAGAACATATTGTTAATCTGACTACAGAAGGAGATGATATTGTTGATCCATGGACAGTAGCCAGTAATAGCGATTCTGGAATTAATTATGACAAGTTAATAGGTAAGGAAGTGCACAAATTAAAATAGCGTTGTTGTTGTAAAAATGTATTTATATATTTTCGTTTCAGAACGCTTTGGTTCGTCCAGAATAGATGACACGATAATAAAACGTATTGAAAAGATAACCGGCAAACCAGCTCATCATTTCATTCGACGTGGGATATTCTTTTCCCATCGTGAATTGGACACAATTCTGACATTGAAAGAACAAGGCAAACCATTTTATTTATACACTGGACGTGGCCCCAGCTCTGAGTCATTGCATTTGGGTCACTTGATACCATTCATTATGACAAAGTATGTAATATGGTAGTTAAGGTGAAAATAGATAATTTGAAAGCTTTTTTGTACCTTCATAATAAGATATCTTCAAGAAGCCTTTGATGTTCCGCTGGTCATTCAAATGTCCGATGATGAAAAAACAATATGGAAAGACTTAAAAGTTGAAGAATCTATTACATTGGCCCATGAGAATGCCAAAGATATTATAGCAATGGGTTTCAATCCAGAGAAAACATTTATATTCAATGATTTAAATTTTATGGGGTAAGTTTGACTTTTTATATTTTATTTAAAGAACAAAGATTTAGTGGAAAAGATTCCATCATGGTACAATAAGGAAGTAGAACATAATTATGAAACCACTGAAATACAGCCCTGAGGCTACGCCCGGTTTCCGTCAGAATTTCTCCAAAGTTATTCCCATTTATTTGATATTTTTCCTCATTTTTAAAATGAGTTGAATTGCTTGGATTTTCTTTCAAAAAATTGGAAACCAATATTTCAGTTCAATGAGAAAACTGGTTAATATCCTTAATGCCTTTAACGTCAAAATAATGTGATACTAGACTCTCCCTAGTTAACGATAGAATAAAATATGATTCTCGCTAATGGCAATTAAAAAAAAATAATAATAAAAAAGGATTTTCACTATTGGTTTAGCTCATGAGATAATATTAATAAAGCTCTTTGGAATTAACGTACAATTTTTGACTTCGCTTTAAATTATGTGTGTAAATGTAGATTCTATATCAGATTTAAAATAAATCCGATTGTGAGATTTACTTTGTATGGTGATAATGAAGGCTCAAACGGATAAAATTGTATATTTAAACCCTGTATATATTTAGGTTCACGGATACCAGTAGCTTTAGCTTTGAAAATGGAGGCGAATTCTTTGAGATTTTTTTTCTTTTTTTTTTTGACATTAGCTTCATAACATTAGCTTCAGCATACAAAAATAGTTTGAATTTTAAAATATAAATTGACATTCAGAATATTGCGAGGAAACATTAAGACAATTTTGAGATTATATTCCGATTTAACAGTATCAGTATCTTCATAACGAATGTTAACCCGGAAAAAAGTTCTAAGGTAAACATGCTTTGAACGTTTGTCTTTCATTTTTTCTTGTTTATTTGTTTTTCTTTTTTTGCCTCTATAATTTTTGAGGTATTAGCATTCATGAGGTAGAACATGTTAAAACCCAATTTAGTTATTTGACATAAATAACAAGGAATTCACTAAAAGGTTTTTGAATTAGTTCTTCGTTACTATGTAAAATTTGATTCTCCACCATATTAATTTCAGTAATATAAATGTAAGGAAAAGATTGCATTTCATAACTTGTATGGGCTGCTTCAAAATATTGTTCAGTGCAATTATGTATGAATTTGTTGATATATTCTCTTTGCAGTCAATGTCCCGCATTCTATCAAAACGTCGTACGTATGCAAAAATGTGTCACCTTTAATCAAGTTAAAGGTATTTTTGGATTTGTCGAATCAGATTTAGTAGGAAAGATTGCTTTTCCCGTAGTTCAGGCTGCTCCGGCACTTTCCAGTACGTTTCCGTTCATATTTGGAGATCAGAAAGTCCATTGTTTAGTTCCGTGTGCCATCGACCAAGATCCTTATTTTCGTATGTGTCGAGATGTCGCTCCTCGATTGGGCTTTCCGAAATGCGCTTTAATACATTCGATATTTTTCCCCGCTCTACAAGGTGCTAGATCGAAAATGTCTGCAAGTGATGAGAATTCGGCAATATTTCTTACGGACAATCCTGACACTATTAAGAGCAAAATAAATAAATATGCGTTTTCTGGTGGTCGCAGTACTGTGGAGGAACATCGCAAACTTGGCGGTATACCCGAAATTGATGTTGCCTTTCAATTATTATACTTCTTCCTCGATGATGACGAGAAATTGAAGAGGATTCATGCTGATTATTCTAAGGGATATATGCTCACTGGAGAAATAAAGAAAATAGCCATTGAAGTAAGTAGTCTGTTTAAATTATACATATGTACTTCTTATACATACTAATATTCAAATATTTTATGAAGACCGTAACACCAATTGTGGAATGCCACCAAGCAGTGCGTAAACAAATATCGGATGAAGTTTTAAAATCTTATATGGAAATACGTCCTTTGAAATTCGAAGGTGGTCTCGCAGTGTGATTTAATTATGAAACATAAAATAAATTGTTCATGCTCATTCATAAAATGCGTTGTTATTTTGCTTTGTATTTTGTATTATTGGATGTTGTTCGTTAACTTAAAAGTTTTCTAAACTAGAGCAAGTTGTGAGGGTTTGCAAATTCTAGAAAATTAGCTTTGTAAAAGTTCTTTAGTGTTATAATAGAACAGTTCTTTAGTGTTGGACGCTTTAAACTGTTTTTATTCAGGTGATGTTACTGGGAAATTTCTAAATTTTACAACACTCCGTAACTGAACTTTCCAAATTGTTCTTTTCACCCTCTTTCATTTACTGGTTATTTTGTACAAAATATTGGGTTTTTACATCATGCAACAAAGACATAAAAAGGTAAGAACTAGATAAAATGTACATTGGAAAATTATTTTATGTAGGTGCGCTTCTTATTACAGAGTTAATTTATGCAGAAAACACAGTAGAACAGAAAAAGTAGTTAAATATTCTTTAAACCTATATTAAGTCCTGAATTATACAAGGCGAGTTAACTGACGGTAACGTCAAAAGGAATTGCCAGGTCGAAAGGACGTCTCATAGTCAAAATTTTTATTTACAAATCCATTGTATATACACAAATCAGAGATGGAAGAGATTTTTATTCAGTGAACTTTGCCAAGGTATTTTACAGAAAATGCAGAGATTATTTACCTTCTTAATTTTACCATGCAGAAATGAATGAATGAAATGCCTATATTTTCAAAAATATGGCATGATAAAATTAACAATGTTAATTCATTTCATATAAGCATTTTCTGTAATATATCTTGTCAATTTTAACTTCATTGAAAACAGGGTAAATTTAAACGGTTTGTTTCAAATTCTTAGTTTTAATGTATTTTGCAAGAGAATTGTGAAAAGTAAAACTTGCGAACAATCACCTTATTTGTCAAAACAAAATATTTGCCCGTCATTGAAAGAAATAGAGCACGCAAAAATAAAAAATTCGTCGAAAAATATTATTAGGCCTGCGATTTTGAAATAAACATGTTAGGAAGAGAGTGCTGTTGTCGCAGGTAAATTATTGTCTGGAGGTAGTCTCCGACACTACTTCTTCTCAGATGCAACGTATTCGTAGGGCAGTAAATTCGATTGTTCGTTACGTGTATGGCTTGCGTCGCGGTGATCATGGTTCTTGTTTTGTTAATGACCTCCTGAGATTGCCATTTAGCAGCTACATTGATCTTCGTATTCTTCAAATTCATTACAGTGTTATGTGAAATTTCACTCACCTCTTCGTGACAACTTTGTGTTTTGTTGATCATCTCGAAATCCTCAATTGTTGTGTCCAAGGTTTTCGTCATCCATTGGTGAGAGATCCTTTGTGGTTAGGGTGGTGAGATTGTGAAATCAGCTTGCTTTGGCCTTACGTACGTTTGCCTATACCAATTATCTGTTTAGGATTAAAGTAATTGAGTACCTTCGCCTAAATATGTAGGCTATGTTTTTGTAGTGGTTGCATCGGTTTATTATGGGTTTTTCTTTTATTTCTTTTTGTTGGGCTGGGGAGCCACTATATTATCTTCTTAATTTTTTTTGTGGGGTGTTATAATGTAAGTTACTATTTATACTCTGTTTAGTGAGTAATAAAATATTTCTCTCTTATTTTTAGCTCGTTTCTGCTACACTTTTTCACTGCTCTACTAAACTATTGTTTAGGGTTCGAGGTGTAGGGTTCGAGTTTCTCGTGAATTTTTAAGATAAATTATTGATTTAATATGCTATTTAAGTTTGAATTAATCATTGAATTTGTATTATGTTGGTGTATTGTAGATAGATAATATAAGTTATGGGACCTGTGGCATGGTAGAAGAATATAGGTAGATGCATCAACGCTTGCGAACATTGATATGTCAAAATTTTAAAATTGTTTTGTCTAAAATAAGTACATTTTTATTTATTTTCTTATATGATGCAAATCGGAGGTTGTTACAATATGCATTTTTCAACAATTTTTACAAATTTTAATAATATTTCATTCAACATTTTCAATTCCAAAATTGGTTTGTCAGTTCATTGTCCCAGCAGCTGTGTCGAAGCGACTACCTGTATTCTTCTACCATGGACCTGTGGGCTTATTTATATTTCTTTGTAAGGTAAATAAATGAAATGAAATTGCTTGTCAAAATGTAAATCACCAGAGGGAGAAGTAGAGGAGTTGGTATTCAGTATTTCAGAAGTTCCCTTTCGAAACGCTTCCCTTTTTTCAGAACTTTTGTGTTAACGGACGACCTGTAGCAGGACTCTCAACCTCATTTTTTTCTAACTTATCGACAAACATCGCCAAAATTATGAACGAAAAGCTTAAATTAAAATTGACAGCACTGTTTCTATCGGAAGGACTCAGCGACTACTTAATTTTGGTCGCTAACTTTCCGAAAATTTTGTTAAGAATTTTAGGAGAACTACACTCACCTACAGTGTGTTAAAAAAAAACATTGTGGCCTACCTGATTTCGTTCGGCCGACTTAGGTCATTGGCTGGATTCTTCGGAAATGAAAGAAAGGAGTCTAGGGCCAAAATCGAACTAAGTTAACCTAAAACTCCATTGTTCCAGCCGATGACTTAAGCTAGCCAAATAAGCGCTTTATGTATTTCCACCTTAAGGCCAACATCGAAAAAGTCAACACATTTCTTCTTTGTTCTTATACGAAGAAGCCAGCTTATGACTTAAGCCATTCAAGCAAAGCATTTTTTGTATTCTTAAGGTGCAAGTACATAAAAAGCTTGAAGGCACGGCTAGGCATATTAATTTCAAATTATAATGAAAAACGGCGGCAGGATTTTAGTGCAATAAATTTACGAAATGTCACAAAATATGGCCCGCCATGACTTCAAGCTTCTAATATACTTACACATTTACCTTAACATTCAAGTAAATTAATAAATAATAGTTCTGACCACGGTACAATGAAATCAAGAAAGGCAGAACTACCATATGATTTTATTTTTTTTATTTTCTTGGCTTAACATGTCAACTTTAATGTGTATTATAGTACGTTTACATATAAATAGGCTAAACCACTGGATTTTGATTAAAATTGTCATATCCACTACTTATACTTCAAATAAATCCTCTTGAAGTAGGTTAACCCTGAAAAAAAGTTCTAACTAAACATAGCATTATTTTCAATTTATGAAAATTGTTTAGAACATATTCAAATTCTGTAGATTTCAAAATGCTTAAAGTGAAAGTACATAAAGGACTTTTCCGTCTAGCTTATCCAAATTTAGAGACTGTGTATATAACCAATCAACAGATGTGTGCATACAAAATCTAATTTTTTTGGAGGTACCTACGAATCTGATGCTATATCTCCAGTTCCAAGTGGAATTTCAAAAATGTATGTAGCCTATGTTACTTTCGGGCGATGCTGTAGTATATTTGGAAATTTGTTTAGCGGTTTGTTTATTTGGAAAACTGTTTAGCGGCTTCTGAGTCCATAAATTACAAACCAACAATCAAATAAACATTTCATCAAACGTGCAAACATTTCTCTCTTTTATAGATATTGACGGATTCAGCCAATGACATATAGTCCGTTTACATATATTAGGTGTGTCTGGTTGCCCTAAAATTTGTAACAATTGTTACAAAAAGTTACTGGAAGTTGCCGCTAACCCGAAAGTTCTGTAAAAGAGAGCGGTTAGAGAAAGAAATTTTGACAGTTCTTTCAGTGAGAGTTTGCAAATATTTAATTTTATTGAAAGTTTCCTTTCTATTTATAAAACTTGTAAAATTGGTGGGGCTTCCTTTGTATGTAAGAATGTAAGTTTTTACTACGATAACCTATTTTCTCTTTATGATATAGAAAAAAATGAAAGCCTAGTATATTCTTGCAGATTCTGAAACAGAGCAATTAAGTTTTTACCCGGGCTAACTGTCAAATTAAATTTAAAGTTTCCATAGTGAAATTTATTGTGATTCAGTGTACATTCGGGTAAAGATTTTATGTAGTCGTAATTTCAAGCCGTAAAAAATCCTTTTACGTTTTTACCCCTTTAGGAACAGCTGATAGTTCCTTTTAAAGAATATTTCTCTGAACTGTTACTTTCGGAACCACAGAACTCTATAATTTTTAGAGCAGACACGTTTCATTCCACATTGCAGCATTTATTCTTTGTAGTTTTAAAAACTTATAAAAGCTAATAGACAGTAGGAATTATGAGTGAAACTGTTGCCGAGGGCGTGGAGGCTTTGACTCTTAACAATGCCAAGGAGACTGACGAGCAAGTTGTTACTGGTGAAGAGGTGACAGGTAAAGATCATATTGCCAATTTAGAATTCGGAAGGTGCTACTCCACTACTCTGAATGAATCATTTAGAAGAAAAGAGATGAAACCAAACAACCGATTTATAGTATTGTTGTGTTGTTCACAGTAGGTGATGACCAAAATGATGTTGTGGATCCATGGAATGTTTCCAGTACCAGTGATACTGGCATCGATTATGAGAAGTTAATCAGTATGTAATAATACAGCATATTTATATATTGGACTCTATAATATAAGTTTGTTTCTTTTTAGAACGCTTTGGTTCATCCCGAATCGATGACGAATTAATAGCACGTATTGAAAAGATAACTGGCAAGCCAGCACATCATTTAATACGCCGTGGAATATTTTTTTCTCATCGTGAGCTCAATACCATTTTAACGCTCAAGGAACAAGGCAAGGCATTTTACTTGTATACGGGTCGGGGACCAAGCTCAGAATCACTCCATTTGGGCCATTTAATTCCATTCATTATGACAAAGTAATTATTGTTGCATGGCGCATATTATGAGCCATTGTAATTAAACGGATTTTACTATTTAGATATCTCCAAGAAGCATTCGATGTGCCTTTGGTTATACAAATGTCTGATGATGAAAAGACATTGTGGAAAGATTTGAAAGTTGAAGATGCTATTAAATTGGCACACGAAAATGCAAAGGATATTATCGCCATGGGATTTGATGTCGAAAAGACGTTTATTTTTAATAATTTAACTTTTATGGGGTAAGAGTTTTTCAATTTTTATTATTTTAAATGCAAAAATAGTAGTACGACTTTTTCAAATGTGTAAAGATAATTGAGTTAAAAAACTGCCACCAAAAATGTAGTGATTTTGTTTGTGTCTAAAATGTGTTCTCGATATCAGGTCTTCGGTTGGAATTTATGACTTTTTTTCCATTCGTTCAAAATTGTTACCCATAAAGTATCTGAATTATGAAATGGGCCATAAATAGGTGACGAACTCTGCGTCCCGTTAAAAATCTCATAACTTAAATGTACATAGCATAGCGGGACTTCGGCCGCCATTAATACATATGACATTATAAATAATGCTAGGCATACAACTTTTTTCATAAAGTATCTTAAAACTCAAATGTTAATGACTTTAGCCGCTTTAGTAAGAGGTATTTGGCAAATTATGAGACCCTATACCTTGGAAGGTATGAATTAACACCCAAAGATATTATGATGTTAAAGTCTGGATACAAAGAATAACTTTCCCACAGATGGTTTCAAATTATATTCAAGACCAAATGTGGTAGGATTCTATTCCTAAAAAAATAAATTTTAGATGACCCGATATAAACGAAAAAATAAGTGACGAACTCTAAATAAGATCAATAATTGATTTTTTAGTAAAATATGCGCGCATTTAAGTTTATACCAAAAATGCCTTTATTGTTTTGATTAAATCACATCGATATTTCTATAAAATATTTTTAAATTTCAACATTTTTTCTTTTAGACAATGTCCAGCATTCTATCAAAACATCATACGCATGCAAAAATGTGTAACTTTTAACCAAGTTAAGGGTATTTTTGGATTTGGAGACTCCGATATTATTGGCAAAATTGGATTCCCCGCTGTTCAAGCTGCACCAGCTCTTTCAAGTACATTTCCATTTATTTTCGGAAATAAAAAAACCCACTGCCTTATACCTTGCGCTATTGATCAAGATCCATATTTCCGCATGTGCAGAGATGTAGCACCACGTTTAGGCTTTCCCAAATGCGCACTGATACATTCGACTTTCTTCCCCGCCTTACAAGGTGCTAAGTCCAAAATGTCTGCCAGTGAACAAAACTCGGCTGTTTTTTTGACCGATACTCCCAAACAGATTAAAAATAAAATTAATAAATATGCCTTTTCGGGTGGCCGCGTTACTGTAGAGGAACACCGAAAATTAGGTGGCATACCAGATATTGATGTTGCCTACCAATTACTCAAATTCTTTTTGGAAGACGACGAAAAACTTGAAGAGATACGCCTTGCCTATAGTAAGGGTGAATTGTTAACGGGTGAAATTAAAAAGATTGCGATTGAGGTGAGTTTCCAAACGTTTAACTAGTATATAAATTTAATAATATTGCCGTATATTTATTAGACTGTAACTCCTATTGTGGAACGCCATCAAGCTGCTCGTAAGTTGGTGACTGATGAAGTTTTACAGAAATTTATGGAAATACGTCCGTTGAAGTTCGGCTAAGCAAGTTAAACTGTTATTTGCACATAGTGTTACTACGACTTTGTCACAATTAAAAATATTTTTTTTATTTATTTTCGCTTGTAATACGATAAAAAATTATTTTTTAGAAATACATTAAAGTTCTTTTTGCGTTTAGAATAAAACAATTATATACAACAATACAAAAGCCTACAATGTCGATAAAGTATTTAAAATTATAAGGAATTTCAAAATAAAATTGCATTGCAAATATTTGAACGATATTCAACTGTAAGCCGTGGTCTAATTAAAAATATGCGTTTATATGTATATTTTTAAAATTTTCTGTAAATGGGATATTACAAATATATTGTAAATAAAATGTAATTTAAAAAAGAATTGTATAGTGGGGAATATACCAAATATGTAAATAATAAGTTATTTTCTTTCCATTTTTTGTGCGAACATAATTGTCGCTCAAATTAAGAAACATCACAGAATGGAAATATTTTAGCCATATAGGCATAATAATCGTTAGCGTATGGCTTGAGCCATATGCAGCGGTGTAACCATAAGAGTAAGCTCTGCATCTTTTAGATTTGCACCTCTTAAGTTTGCCTCCTGTAAATCGCTTCCAGATAGATTGCAACGTTCTAAATCTGCACCGGCCAATACGGCAGAGCGTAAATTGCAATTCTTCATGTTTGCGTTCTTGAGATTAGCAACGCGTAGATTTACTGCTGCCATATTTGAACTTTCCAAACAAGCCCCCTTCAGATTCACACCTTCAAGATTGGTACGCAAGCCTGATGGATCTTCAAAATTGCATCCTCTTAAATTCGCACCTTCCATATTTGCACATAAACCTTAAAAAAAGCAAATATTATATTAAGCAACAATAATATAACAAATTTTCATGCTTCACTACCTTTTACGGATATCAGTTGGGCACATTCTAAATTGGCATATGCTAGATCAGTGCGCTCCAAACAACAATATGTTAAATTAGCATGAGATAAGTTACATCTCTGCATGCAGGCATACTGGAAAGGAAGTAAAAAATAAACTGGATAAACACAACAGTTATGCTAACATAACAAGAAGGAATCGATTCATTTTCTTCTACCTCCATATCTGTAGAATTTTAAAATAAAATTTTCTATAAAGACGTACTTTATAAAATAATTGTGTCTGAACCGTGGCCAATTTTTGTTCAAAGCTTGTAAATACATATTCGAAGAAAAACAATAATATTCCGAAACCAAGAGGGCAAATATGGTCTAATATTTCAATATTACGCTTGTACGTAATATTTATTATTATTATTTACCTTAAAATTTATGTTACGAAAATCCAGTTTTCTTAAATCAGCACCAGCTAAATTTACACCTTGGAAACGTATTTCTGTTATATGTGATGTCTGTATAAGTGCTTTAATGACATCTCTTCGGGTCAATGGCTGATTATCTAAAGATTGATTGTTTTGCATTATTTGTTCTTCCAACTGACTGACCAGGGATTCCAATCCATAGAATTTAGCTTCTTCCAATACTCCTTCTAAGCTTATATTGGGATCAACAATAAGTTGACCATGTCTTAGATAATTAATGATTGGTTCGAAATAATGGGCACTGCGATCAATTAAATATGCTCCAGTCTCATCTTGATCGCTGGGCATCATGGCACCCTCTTGAGAAAACATTCGGGCCAACATACTATCCGGTTCTTTGCTCACCAAAGTCCATATTGTAGTTTGAAAAACCTTGCCTCCAACGTTTAGTTTAATCCATTTGGAGGATGGAAATTTCTGTTCGGGCACAGCCACTTTCAAAGATGAACATGGCTTGTCAGCCATTGGGTTTTTTACTCTTGGATCCGTCGCCGCCCCAGTTTCGTTATCAATTATTGATACTATATTGTAAGTATCCATCTCTTTACTGATTATTTACAAACTGTTCTTGCAATTGCAATCAATAATTTTCCCGAGCGAAAAGCAACAAAATCTTATAAGCATGGAGTAATGTTAAGGTGCTCAAGCAAAACTCTAAATTCAGACCATATGTCAAATTTTGTTTACCTTTTATGCTGTGATTTCAATCACAATAATGGATATTGACATTTAAATTGGTAACCAGCTGGTTTTCATGAGAAAAATATAATCAGGGTACAATAAAAAGGTATTTGCAGAGTTAAAATGTATTTACAATTTTTATCTGGCTTCTGTCCCTTCTGTGTTTATAAAAAAGCAACTCTGATACAAACATTACAAAGTAATTTGTAAAACAAAAACAAAATATTTTCAAGATCAATTATTGGAAGAAACTTAAATTGCGGCGCGCGCATTAATATTATTAAGCAGATTTGCCATGGAAAGATTGAACACTTAGGATCATATTTTTGAGAGAACATCCAGACATTTCATTCATCTTTAGCGCTATTTGACTCACTTTAAAAATGAACAAAAAATATCTAATAAATGAAAGCAACTTGTTGCCTATAATTTTGAATAATTCTGGCAGGATGCGTGCATACCTCAGGGCTGTATTTCATTTCATTTCATATGTTTCATGTTTCCTAAAATTGAAAATATAGAATACTTTATGTATGTATGAAGTTTGGTTTCAATAGGAAAAGGATGTGGCCTTTTTTACGATTTTCTAGCAATTACTTGAAGGGACCTACATCAAACAACTATTCATTCAAGCGAATGACATGAAATCGTTAAAATTAAATATTAAATAGCCCGTTCTTATATGCATTTTTTACAGAGATATGGCAAGCTTTTTGTAAAATTAATTGGTAGTTACTGCATTTTTTTACAATGGCATCTTTATTTTTGTTTAGAAATAATAAACAAAACGAATTCGTAAATAATTTCGTGAAATAAATTTATAATCAGTTCTTCAATATAAAATAAACGATTTGCGTTATTCATTTTTTTATTTAAATAAATGTTGCTGTTATTGGCATATTATCAATATAAAATATGGCAACATAAATTCAGCAAACTTTACTTTAAAAGAGGAAGGGAAATTTAATAATCCAAATTCCAAAAATTTGAAATTGAAATTTTTTACTGAAAATTAATAATTAAGTTTAAAATTTTTAACAAATTTGTATGTGTTTGTTGTTACATGTGCTGTACAACAATATTTGCTGTTATGAGTGTTCATGGTAGAATAATATAGGTGGATGCATCAACTCTTGGGAACATTGATATGTCAAATTTTTTAAGTGCTTTGTCAAAAATAAGTCGATTTTTATATGTTTTCATATACGACGCAAATCGGAGGTTTTTCAACAATTTTTACAAATTTAAATAATTTTTCATTCACGATTTTCAATATCAAAATCGGTTTGACAGTTCATTGTCCCAGCAGCTGTGTCGATGCGACTACCTGTATTCTTCTGACATGCGAGTAGGTGTGTCAGGTTACTTTTCCTGCAGGAATTGTCCAGCAACATCTTTCTGAGAGAGTAAGGTAGTTTTATTCCCTTTTGCAAGGAAATTGCGAAAAGTAAACAGACGGTATTCCTGCAGAAGCTTGCAACTAATCGGCTGATTTGTCAAAACAAACCAATTTGTCCCCAATTAAAACAATTAAACGAAAGGAACCACCACCAATTTCACAAGCTTTATAAATAAAAAGGAAATTGACAATAACATAAAAATATGAGCAATAAAAGAAATATAGATTTGATGTGTTCCGCGGAATCCTTTAAACCTGTTGCTAATGGCATTTGTCTAAAAATGTTGGAAATAGTCTTTTATTTTCTTATTACATATTAATATTTATGTTTTTCACATTTTGTAAAGTTGTTCTCCAAAAACAATTAGTCTTGCTAATTCCAAAACAATATTTTCAAATTAAAATCACAAATAGAAATAAATAAACAATAGAAAACATATGATTGAATGTCGATGAATGGGAAGAAGAAGAGTTGCAAGAGATTGCAAGAAGAAAATAGGTGTGTCTGGTTACCCTAATATTTGTAACAATTGTTACAAATTGTTCCTGGAAGTCGTCTCTTAACCCGAAAGTTCTGTAAAAGAGAGACATTTTGACAGTTCTTTCAGTGAGAGTTTGCAAATTCTTGCTGGACAAATTTCTTCTTGCAATCACTTGCAACTCTTCTTCTTCTCATTCATCGACATTCAATCAGATGTTTTCTATTGTTTATTTATTTTTGTGCTTTCAATTTGAAAATATTTTTTTGGAATTAGCAAGATTAATAGTTTTTAGAGAACAACTTTACAAAATGTGAAAAACGTAAATGTTAATACGTAATAAGAAAATAAAAGACTATTTCCAACTTTTTTATTTAAAAAACTTGTAAAATTAGTATTGCTTCTTTTGTTTTTGTTTTCTCCTTATGGGGGACAAATTGGTTTGTTTTGACAAATCAGCTGATTAGTTGCAACCTTCTGCAGGAATATCGTCTGTTTACTTTTCGCATTTTCCTTGCAAAAAAGAATAAAACTACCTTTTCTCTCAGAAAGAAGTTGCTGGACAATTCCTGCTGGAAAAGTAACCAGACACACCTATTTGTCCAGCAAGAATTTGCAAACTCTCACTGAAAGAACTGTCAAAATTTCTCTCTCCAACCGCTCTCTTTTGCAGAACTTTCGGGTAAACAGACGACTTCCAGTAACAATTTGTAACAATTGTTACAAATTTTAGGGTAACCAGACACACCTAGTATTATTCTACCATGGCAGAAGAATACAGGTAGATGCATCAACGCTTGGGAGCATTGGTATGTCAAAAAAATTAAATGTTTTTCAAATATAAGTAGATTTTTTATATGCTTTCTTATACTACGTCATTCGGGGGCTATTATAATTCGTGTTTTTCAAAAATTTTTACAAATTTAAATAATTTTTCATTCAACATTTTTAATTCCAAAATTTGTTTGACAGTACATTGTCCAAGCAGCTGTGTCGACGCGTCTACCTATATTCTTCTACCATGTATTCTACCATGAACAACAGACAAAAAAGTGTAAACAAATGATGACATTACATTTGGTTTTTAAAATTTGCAGGCACACCTTTTTATTGCGCCATGGTTTGCTGTTTGAGAGGTTACGAGCACGTGTTGAGAGTGACAAAGCAAAACTGCACATTTTTTTCTAAGCGAAATAATTATTGTCAAAAAAAAAAATAAATTTATTGAATAAAAATAAACTTGCAGGCATCACATTGCAGTATTTGTTGCATAAAGATGCCTGGCACTGTTCCACCAGACATGGACTGTGATGTCGTTGAAGAGGAAGTGGCGTCAACATCCAATGGTGCTGTGTTTACAATTAATAACAAAGTTGCGGCAAACAAGAATACCAACGACAGAAAGAGGCAGCGGATTGATAAATGCAACTTGCCAATTAACGTTGATATATCAGATTTATCTAAAAGATTGTCAAGTCATAATCCAAGCGATCAAAACAAATATGGCATTTTGGGAGTCCTAGCCGACATGGATATTGAGGGCACACCTCCTGTAAAAAAAACCAAAATTCCTGCCGAGGATGGAGCGAAGAAGCCTGTAAAAACAAAATGGTGCCCACCAATTTTTGTTTTTAACGTTAATATCAAAACACTGATTGATAAGTTAAAAGATTCAATACCTCCAGGCACATTTAAAATTAAAAACATTAATAAAAATAAAAGTAAAATTTATTTTTCAGACCCCACTGTTCATTTGTCAATGATGTCAATTCTCAGGGATAAGAATATACATTCATATTCTTTTACACCAAAAGAACTCAAGCAGGTTTCGCTTGTACTGCGGGGTCTCTATGGAAACTACGATGATGATTATGTAAAATCAGAATTGGACCAAATCGCGCCAAACACTGTTGCAAATGTGACAAGGTTCAAAACAAAAATGTCCATCAAGAAACAATTGGACACTGGGCTTTATCTAGTATCTCTTTTGCCAGGAAAAACGTTAGGTGATATCTCCCATATAAACGAATTTGAGTACACAACAATTTGGTGGGAAAAACCGAAGAAAAAGGACAATGACATTCAATGTCACAGATGCCAGAGGTGGGGCCACATCTCTCGGAACTGTAATTCCGCATACAAATGCGTTAAATGTGACCAGGAACATGGTCCTGGAGAGTGCAAGAGGAATCCGTCGGATTCATCCAGTCCATATTGCAGCAACTGCGAGGAGTTTGGACATCCGGCTAATTTTAAGGGATGTCCAATGTACAAAAAGTATGCCACCGCCAGACAACAACATCAAAAAAAGATCACTGAAGTCAAAAACCAAGCAATTAGTAACATAAAAGAGGCATTGCGGCCATCTGTAGTATTACCTGGTACTAGTTTTGCCAGTATGCTCAGAACACCACCTTCTGCAAAGACACATCAAAAACATACGCCATCAAAACCAAAAGTAATCGAAGAATTCCTCAAATTAGTGAACGTTTTCTTACAGCCTGAGGAATTATCACTAGAAGAAGAGGTAGATGTATTTCTATCAAATTACAATACAATGACAAAAGTAGAAGCTAAGTCTGAATTTCTCCGGCTTCTAAATAAAGTTAAAAGCACTTATGGACCATAAGTCAATAAGTCTTTTAACATTCAATGTCAGATCTCTCGTCGACAGAAGTAGGCAAATTGATCTGTATAATATTCTACGTCAAAACAATATAGATATTGCATTTATACAGGAGTGTCATTTGAGAAGAAATAGAAGAATTAAAATACCAAATTATCATTTTATACGTGACGATTCATCTGTGGGTGTTGCAGTTGTGATCAAGACCAATTTTATATATAATCGGGTTGTACCTGATAATGTGACATTTTTCACATCGTTAATCAAGACGGAAATCAAAATGAACAACGAAAGACGAAAGTATATAGTTGGTTCGGTTTATATACCATGCCACTACAACACCCAACTTCTTGAAGCCGATTTGAATAATCTCAACACTTTTCTTGATAACTACGACGGATTTATCCTTGGAGGTGATTTGAACTCTCGTAGTCCAGACTGGGGCGACTCCGTTGAAAATTCAAATGGTAAGGTTTTAAAAAAATGGCTAAATGAAAATATTCTGAATGTAAACAGGATCTGTGACTCTTCGCCGTCATACCCTAACGGTCCGTCATATCTAGACCATTTTATTGTCAGTGCCAACCTAGTACACAGTAATCTGGATAACTGTAGAATTTCATCTTTACCTACCTTCTCAGATCACTTTCCAATCAAACTAACTATGGACCTTAGAAGAGTTGAATTCATCATTAAGCCTTCAAGGATGTATACCTCATACAGAGACACAAATTGGAACAGTTTTCAATGTGATATAGACCAAGAAATGGAGAGACTGATGCCTTCTACCAGAAGAAACTTATCCAACCAAGAGATTGATAATCTAATAAGTGAATTCAATAACACCATATCCACACTTCACACTAATCATTCGACCTCTATTGAAATATTAGACTCTAAATTTCCACTGTCTGAACGAACGAGAAAACTGTATAAAATGAAGCACCAATGGCAGAAGGAACTTAAAAAAATTTTCCACAGATGCGGAAATAGACTTAGCCGTGAGTATGCCATTTTATCTAAGCAAATACAATTACTTAAGGTAATAATAAAAGAGTCCGTGAACATAGAACAAGCCAAACATTTCAGTAGCAGGTTGGAAAACATAAAACCTGGTCCATCGGCATTTAAAGAAATATATCGCATTTCTGGCAAAAGAAAATCTCCATTTTGTCAAAGAATAATACATAACAATAACATAATCACAAATACCAATGAAATTGTTGAGTTATTCCAGAACCATTTCTCATCTACTTTTCAACATTCGTCTCCACAACAACCTGTTGCTGACCTTGATGCGAGAATATCCTCTGTCACCGGTGCAGTCCCTGAGCACATTTACTCATTTGATAGCTCCTTTCAATCTCTCAATAACACTGACAGCTTCCACTTCACAAAGGCTGGGGAAGTTAGAAATATTGTCAATAATATCAACAATAAGAAGTCTTGTGGACCAGACGGATTATCAAATTTTATTATAAAAAAACTCCCTGAAACTGCCTTCACTTTTTTGGCAATAATATTTAACAATTGCATAAACAATGGATACTTTCCTACTGCGTGGAAAGCAGCTAAAATAATCCCCATTAAAAAGAAAACTGACAGCGAAACTGTCTCTGATTTTCGACCAATTTCATTGTTATCAAACATTGGCAAAGTCCTGGAGAGGATAATGAAGGGCAAGATTGAAAACGGCTTCATAATTGATCCTGTACCTAATTTTCAATTTGGATTTAAGCAGGGACACTCAACACAACATGCACTCATTAAGTTTCATCACGATATCACCAAAAACCTAAGAAACCAAAAATGTACAGTAGCTATATCACTAGATATAGAAAAAGCCTTTGATTCAGTATGTCACAGTGCCATCTTATATAAACTTGTAGAGCTGGAAACAGACCCATACATTGTTAAACTTATACAGAGTTACCTGTGTAACAGAACGTTTACAGTACAAATTCAAGACAAATCTTCATCAATTGGTCCTGTGAACAGTGGGGTCCCACAAGGAAGCGTGCTAGCTCCATACCTCTTTAATCTGTTTCTCAACGATTTTCCCCATGTCGTACAAAATTCACAGGCTATATTATATGCAGATGATTGTTTAATATATGCCCATGATAGCAACCCCGCAGAAGCACTAAATAAAGCTGCTTACCACCTAGGAGTAATTAAAGAGTATTATCAGTCCTGGAACATTAAAATAAACGCCTCAAAGTCGGAAGCCATTTGTATACGGAATGCTTCTGGGAAATGTCCTCAAAAAGTAGTTCCTGAAAGCAAAAGACTGCAACTGATTCTGGACGAAATTGAAATCCCATTCCACAGCAATATAAAATATTTGGGTATCCAGTTTAACAAACTTTTAAAATTCAATACACATGGACGTTCTGCGATACAGAAGGCGAAGCGTATATCTGGAGCCTTTTCTTACCTGTTTAATAACCAATATTTGCCGCAGAAAACAAAACTTCTTATGTATAAAGTTGCCATTAGACCTATTTTGCTATACGGATTCCCAATCTGGTTCACTATCTCTCCTATAGTGGCCAAAGAATTGGAAGTCTTTGAAAGAAAAATCCTCCGAAAGTGCATTAACAAACATTACTTGTGTCATGACAAAAAGTACTCCAATAGTTTTGTATATGAAACGTCTGGAGTTCAGCCGCTCTGTAACTATGCATTTAATTATCAAAAGCTATTTATCGAAAGATTGGCCACACATGAGAATGATTTGTTAAAAGAAATCTTTGAATATGAAAAGTTACTGCGCTGGTCTGGATCGGCATACATATCACCTGTTGGAATCATAAACGAAAATCTGGACATCGGTCCAGAAACATACACACTTCCAGATTTTTATAAAAAAACAATACCTGGCTCGAACCGGGGCTAATCTAAACTACCTAAAAAAAACCTAAATTAATATTTATAATAATATTTTAACATGTTGCTTATAAGCTTAATATTATGAGCGCTCGATTTACATATACATGCACATATATTTGATTTAAACAAACTGTGATATTTTTTATGTACGAAACACACACTTTTTAACTCTACTGTTAAATCATATCTCTGTTGTACATTGCTTTAACAGATCGTTGTTATCTATTTATTAAGTATTGATTAGTATTTTAAGTTATTTATTTTGTAACAGACTATAAAGCGCTGTTTGTCATTCCAAGGCCGTGAGCAAGCCTTTCAAGAATTTATCATTTAATCGAAACGTTCATGTTTTATATAAATTGTCAAAAGTGCACAGTAGCATACCTCGTCGACATAGTGTATTAGAACAAGACGATAATAATTCTAAGGTTATATGTTATCATTCGAACTGCATAACACTATCACATAGAAAAAGAAGAAGACTCAATAAAAAAATTTACTTACTTACTTGCGCCATGGTTTGTTTACTTCTTAATTACGTTCGTTGCTAACAGAAAATATTTAAAACATAAAGCTTTATTTAACTTTTCTTAGATTAAAATGTCCGAAATTCAGGATTGTTCGGTTAAAAATAAGAAGGCTAATGCTATTTTAAATTCTAGTGACTATTTCCACAATTATATTCTACACGAAGAACGGCGCATACATGAAATAGAATCTGCGAAGCAATCGTCCAATGAATTTCCCCAAGGCATTAGCACGTTGGACATTTGTCAGGAGCTAAAACAGTTTAAAAAACAAGTATTTTTGGATGAGAAGCGCAGACAACAACTGAGAAACGACAACCATGAATTGCGTTTGCTGCAGAACCAGCTTCAGTCTGCACTGGTATCCAAAGAGCTGCAGGAGCAAATTGATGCACTAAAAAAACAAAAGGAGCAGGATATGCAGAGAAAGAGAGAAGAAAATGCTCAGTGGGAGGTGGAATGTGAAAGGGCCAAAAGGTCCATTTTGGAAGAGGAGGAAAAGGAGCGGCAAAGAAAAACACAAAATCGAATTTTACTGCAAGAACAAATGTGTGAAGTGCAAAACAAACGTAAACAGGAATTGGAAACAGTCATGAAGGATCGTGAGGATATGCAAAAAACTTTGAAACAAATAGAGGCGGACAGACAAAGAGAAAACGACATATCTTGGAGATTTCGTGATCTATGCCGAAAGGAAATGGAAGAATGCATACGTATTAGAGAAGTTCAAAAACAATTGGAAAGAGAAAAAAACCTTGACGATAATGAACGTCTCTTGGCCTATCAACGTGAACGGGACGAACTTAAAGAAAGGATGGAAGCCGAAAAGAAACGTATAATCACAGAGAAAATGGCATTAAGTGAAAGAATTGGCAAGGAGTTAGACGATATAAATAAAGAAAAGCAGAAAAGAGATGATGTATTGTTGTCACTACTTGTCGAAGAACGCAGGGCAAAGGAGGACATTAAGCATCGCCAAATGCTTGAAAAACTGACAGAGGAACGGACAAAATTACGATCTGAATTGGAAAATTATCGCCGAGAAATTGCAACACAGAAACAGCGTAAGTTTGCGGAAGAAGAACGCCAAATGCGTGAAGAATGTTTGCGCCAACTGGCAGAACGTGATAAACTAGATCAATTGTCAAATGAAAAACGCAGGAGAAAAATTGTAGAGCACAACAGAGCATTGAAAGAAATGATCGAAGGACGTCGACAACAACGTGCTAAGGAAATTGCCAATAGGATTGGAGAATTTGAAAATTTGCTAAAGGAAGAAAATGAAAGGTAACTTAACATGTTAATGGATAAGTTGATAAAAATAATCATTATTTTTTATTTGTAGGAATGATTGCATTGAAGCAGAACGAATACGAATGTTACAATCTGTACCTACAGAATTACTACGCTACTTACCACCAGGAATATTAAAACCATCAGATTGGGAGCATATTCCTTTATCTTCTGAAAAATAAAAAAATTAAATGCCTGCTTTTATCTCTTTTGAAATCTCTAATAATTTCATCACATAGTAAAAAAGACAGTAATTTTATGAATTTCTCAGTTACGTAAAAATGTTACGTAGTTCATTGGCCATTAAATGGATTAATTACAAAATTAATGTCATTAAAAATGATTTATTGTCAAATGAAATTTCTGCAGAAAAGTCCTAGGAAAATATACAGTCCAATCAGCTGCCCAAGTGTACCACATAATTCAACATGAGTAGGTGTGTGCGGTGTATTATTTAGTAACTTGATCTGAGAGTAGTATCTCTCAGGTGCAAATATTTATTAGAATTGGTTTATTTTAAGAATTTAATAGAACTGCGGTAACAGCAAGGACACATCTTAACATGAAATGGCAAATACGCATTAAGACAATACAGTACAACGTTAGAGTCAAAACTAATTAAAATACGAAGCTAAAATTTTGTACAGATCAGTCTTTTGTCTGCAGTCAAGTTCGAAGATAGTTTATATCAGTCCACGATATCGTTTAGCCCTCATATAACGGTACCTCGATATTCGGTATTTTGATGATTCTAGCCAATTTTTTCAATGGAATTGTCTCAAAGTCCACACAAGGAGTTCCTTCTGAGTACCTTACCCCCTGGAGAAGAATTCTCTATATAAGTACACACGTATATCCTCCATACAAAGATCCTACCGATATTCGGTATTTTGATGATTGTACCCAAATTTTTATGGAATTGTGTAAAAATCCACAACAGGAGCCCTCATATAACGGTACCTCCCCGTATATGGTCTTTGATGATTTTAGCGACATTATTCACCCAAATTGTTTAAAATTTCGTATTTGAAGTTCGAAATGAGTATAAAAACCTATGACAGAATATTACCTATGCAGGTCTACGTCTTCGAATAGCCCATGGTAGAATCATGAAGGTAAAGTCATTTCAAATAAGCATTTCCATCTCTGCGTTTTCTGTAACTGAGCTTGTCAAATACAATCTTTCATATGAACTGTCACAACAAAAACAAGACAGGTTTATTTACATTTATAAATATTAAACCAGTTTGGTTTCAATTTAGAAGGGTTGTTGCTTTTTCCACGATTTCCTAGCGATTGCTTGAAATGTTGAGAGTTTTGGGCCTATAGCTAATAGCTATACATTCAGGGGAATGAGTATTTTAAGAACTATTCTTCTGCATTTAAAATTCAAAAATGAATAAATTAAATGAACGTTTTTTTAAATTTAAATAATCACATTAAAATTAATTATTTTGTTTATATTTTTTGACATATAACTCTGGCACTTGTATTACGTACAAAAACAAATTTGTATGTGATTATTGTTAGGTTTGTTGTACAACAACACTTGCTGTTAACTTGTATTATTTGTATTGTTCTACCATCATCTTAAACATATATTGAAATATTCAATATATTTTACAAAAAAATGCTCCGAATCAAACGTTTAACTCTAGTTTAGTAAAAACTCTTCACTTTGGAAAGGGACCCTAATGAGCCCTTTTTCGACTTTTTGCGGGTTTTATAAAAAATCCGGGACCCAAAAATCGATAATTTGACTATAACTTCCGAATCACGACAACTTGTTGGGTAGGTATTTTAATAAACTTTCCAACGATATCTACATTGGGTTTTTACTAAACTAGAGTTGTTCCAAATTTGATGTCTGCATACAATGTGGCCGAATTATAATGTGAATCTGTGTGCATGGAATTAAAATTGAGTCGATGAGCCACTTTAATGTTATGGGCATGGTACAATAAAAAGGTAAGGTAGAGCTCCCAGCTGATTACAACTTTTTTCTAAGTGTGCCCGACTTCTGCCAATTTTGTGTATGTATTTGCTGTTTTGAAAAACAAAATATTTTCAAAATCAATGATTGGAAGAAACTAGATTTGCCATGGAATTGAAATATTGAACACTTGGATCATATTTTTGAGAGAACATTAAGACATTTCATTAATCTTTTGCGCTATTTGACTCATTTTAGAAATTAACAGAAAATACTAAATTAATGAAAACGATTTGTTGCCTATAGCCTCAGGGCTGTTTTTCAGTAGTTATACGAAGCTGTTCTACCTCCTTATTGTACCATGGTTATGGGGAAAACATATTGTTATACCCATGGCTCAATAGGAAAGGTTGCTCAACTTCATAGAAACTAGGAAAATGCAACTCTGTGTCAAATAGAATTTTAAATATGCAACAATTATTTTGTTTATTTTTCAGGTTTAAACAAAATTCTCATATTGGGACGAACCCGCGAAGCAAGAATCGGAATTTTTGGGTTATTCCATAAGATTGAATGTAAAATAGTAGGAGAATACAGTTTAATCCCAAAATTTTAGAATGTTTTGAATGTTTATTTTGTAACCAAATTTGAAATAATTTCAAATTATATTTTTTATTCAAAGCTATACACGCGCAAAATAAATGCATATTTTCGACGTTAACTCATTGTACAATTTTGGGATAAAACTGTATTGTCCTACTATTTTCGATTAAATCTTGTGGGATAACCCAAAATTCCATTCTTTTTTCGAGTGTATCTATCTAGTTTAGTTAGTACATCCAACAACAAGTTTTCTGTCAAAAAACATATTTAATTCGAAGTAATTCAAATCATAGTAGTACAAAAAATAAAAAGTTTATTATAAAATTGTTGTCTGAAGTAGTCTTCTTGCCCGACCTTATGTAGTGTAAAAACCATTAAGTTTATTGTCAAATAGCTCTCAAAAGTAGTACTCTTGTCCGTGAGTTGATAGTTTAATAGGCTTTGCGTTCTATTAAACGTCGTCCGCCGAGCATTGTGATTTAAACCTTGTAGCCACCAACTGTGCTATCATTTCACAATTACTTACTTGCTTCCTAAAAAGAAGAAGAAAATTTATTTAGTCGACGAAAATTCACATATTGCGAGTTATTTTTCTTTTGGAAAGTTCAAGATTTTTTCGTAAACGGTTATATATTTGCAATCACCTGTCGAACTGTGGAAATAAAAGCTATTACAAGTAATTTTGTATATCCAGCTCGATATGATGACGGCATCAGAAACAGCTACCAATGCTGCTCCCTCAGAAAGAGGTCAAAGAGGTGTGAGTCGCGTCCTGGCCAAATTAGATAGTTCCATAGAGTCAGGGAACTACTATGAAGCCCATCAAATGTATCGAACATTATATTTCCGTTATACAGCACAGCAAAAATTCGATGAATGTTTGGAGTTGCTTTATAATGGAGCTTTGAAGTTAATTTCCAAACAACAAGAAACTAGCGGTGCAGATTTAGGTCTGCTTCTCTTGGATACATTGGAAAAGCGAGGTAATAGCAAAAAGGATGGCGATCTGTGGGTGGAACGGATCGGTAATATAATTACATGTCTTAATGCTGGCTGTGTGGAACGTGAAACCCTAATTGTAAGAGCAATGCGGCAAACGATTTACATTTATACAAAATAATGAAATTATCTTTCAGAACCGTTCCATTAAATGGAGTGCAGAAGTTTCGGGAAATTATCCAGGTGACCCTGCCTTGTATAAAATTTTAGCAAATGTGTTTTGGTCTGAAGGTAACACAGAATTGGCTCGACGGTATTATATGCTTTGTCGCGATGGTAACCTTTGTGGCCGAATTCTTATCAAAATCAACGAAACTAAAGGCTACAAGAGCGAAGTGGATCTGTTTATTGTACAAGCCGTCTTACAACAAATCAGTTTGAATGATCGCAAGACCGCAGAGGACACATTCACTGCATATACACGTTATCATCCAAAAATAAGTCGCAAAGAGGCCCCGTTCAAACAACCGCTATTGAACTTTATCCATTTTCTCTTCAGATTAATGGACACAAAGAATTTAGAAGCCTTTAAAGCTCTATGTACATTATATAAAGCAGAATTAGAACGAGATCCCGCATTCGAAAAGTACTTGACTAAAATAGGAGTACAACATTTCGGTGCTAATCCGCCGGTATCAGAAAGCCGATTTGGGGGTATGTTTGGTGATGTTATATCCCGTTTGTTGCAAGGTATCGATGAAGATGATGACGATGAAGGCGACACTGGCCGCGGCGTCGGGGAACGTGGTCAAGGCGATGGTGCTCACGCTCTAGACTGACGTAATAGTAGTCCAGTGTGGTGGGAGTAAACGACTATATATGTTGCTATGTATAAATATGTTTCTAAAGTTACACTTAGTAATTTTATTGTCTGCATTGCTAATTATTTGATTTTTTATTTCGTGAACATATAAAAATTGTGTCCTTAACTGATTTTTTGTTTGATATATTTTGCTTAGTTTTTTAACAATCATATTATAAATGATATAATATAGATATTTAAATTATATTTAGAATTTACTTTTTGTAAGGTCAATCTTCGACTGAATTTTAGGTTTGGATAAATGTAATGGAGATGAAACAAGATAATTTTTATCACCAGCATTAAAAGTAGGGCGAAAGTAACGAAAACTTCATAACATGGTACAATGATGACATATCTTTCAATTATACGTTTATAATTTTTATACACTCAGCCATATGGCTATAGAGGGTATATATCATTTGATACAGTCAGAACGGGCCTAAAACTTTAGGTCTCTTTAGACCGAATCCTTTAAACGAAATTTGGTGTTAATCTTGCGTTTTCCGATCGTAATATCAAACATAGATCGAGTTCAGAGATGGGCAAAACGTCAAAATGCGCAAACTTTCCAAATCGTTATATTTTTAACCTAGCTACGTCAGGATTGAAAATGGACAATGTTAAAAATTTGAACATTTATAACTGATATAAAATCCTTAATATGAGTCCGATTGTCTTCAAATTTTGCACATCTCAATTTTTTACCAACACAAAATCGGATATGAAGAACTGATTAAACGGACAACTCATTCTGGTACCTCCCCCACAACAGATCAAAATGTTCAATAGCCATCAGCCGCATAAAAAGCGAATAAAAAACATGGCTCATCGTAATATTTCTATCAACGCAATATCGGGTGGGACGTATCGGACCACCAATTCTGGTGACACAAGATCTGGTGTGAATATGAGATATATCCTCATTACCCATATATTACCTCACCCATAAAGAGCCAAAATTCTTAACATTTATATTTTTTTCATAGAAATTTAAAATTTTAATTAACAATTATTCGCATAAAATTGAAAATAAATGGTCTATTTTCTTTCTTCAGAACTACCCTCATAAACGATTCAACAGTTTGAATAATCATAACGCAACTGTTAATATAGTTAAATAAATGGATAGTGCATGGTAGAAGAATACAGGTCGATGCATCACTTAGGAACATTGAACATGCGCTTAGGAACATCAATATGTCAAAAATGTTGAAATGTCTTTTCAAATATAAGTAGATTTTTATATGTTTTCTTATACACTTTTGTGGGTCTTCTTAAATATTAGTGTTCAAAAATTGATTATTTTTTTATAACTCCCAAACCGATTTAAATAAATATTTCATCTGACCACTTGTTGAAAAAATATTTTTATAAAATGTGATAACTATATTGTCCACATAGGGTAAGCAAATCCAAGTCTTGAACCCGGACTTTCAGGTCAAACATACTACGACTCTTCCCACAAGAAAGTACGTTCCCGTAATTAGGTTAAAAATATATGAAAAATCAAGCAACCAGAGAGTTTTTACTCAACTAAAGATAATGGTGTGAAACATAGGTTGCTCATTTGTCGCGGTAAAAACAGATTTACATACGAAATATCTACCCGTGTAAAGCCTTTTAATAGATAAATCACAATAAATTTATGTTTTCTATAGTCCAGTTTATTGTACAAATTTTGTATGTAAACATCGAATTTTTTGTATGTAAACGTACTTTAAGCCGGAGTGATTTTGTGTGTAAACGCATGGCAGAAGAATACAGGTAGATGCATCAACGCATGGAAGCAGCGATATGTCAAAAAAATTTAAATGTATATATATTTTCTTATACGACGTCATTCGGAGGTTGTTATAATTCGCGTTTTTTAACAATTTTTACAAATTTAAATAATTTTTCATTCAACATTTTCAATTCCAAAATTGGTTTGACAGTTCATTGTCCCAGCAGCTGTGTCGACACGTCTACCTATATTCTTCTACCATGGTGTAAACGTGTTAATAAGCTGTTCATGTTTACTACCTTAAGAAGTCTCTTCTGTCAGTCTGTAGAACCCTGGATGTCAGTTTTCAACCTCTGGATCCATTGAAACGTTAGTTTTTCAATCTGTTGATCCCTTGCAAATCTAATTTTTGACGTGAATTTTTTTGTGCAAACTGAATAAGTGTGTGTATGATTGCAGTAAGAGATTGATAAATATGTTAATTTTGGTGAGAAAAAAGTTTTAAAACAATTTGGGGGACAAATAAGTGTGGTACAATACAAGAGCACTACGATGAAAGTGCAAAGCTTTGCGAATTATGAAATGCGATGAAAAAGAAGAACGAAAACAATTGATTTATATGACGGGTTAAAAACCAAGGAGGCAAAAGTCATTACAAACAACAAAAATTTAGTGACATCGCATTGTTTATTTGCCCCCCCCTACGAACATATGAAGAAATGATAAAAATATAATTAGACATCCAACGTAATTGATACTTACTTTTAGTAAAATTTTGTGGAAACCCGAAAGAGAGGATTGCAACAAGCTAAAATAGTAGAAATTATCAGTTGGCGACGACGAAATGAGTGATTCTCACAATAATCTGAATACAATAACAACGAAAGCCGTGATCGAGGCAGCGGTCGAGTCATCTAATGTAGACCTCGGTGAAACTGATGCCAATGAGACGAGAAATGTGGAGGAAAACATAGGTTCTGCCACACCCGTGGTCGCTACAACATCCTTAAAAGTCATTTCGGAAGACGGAGGAAGAACTGATGATGACAAGCAGCAAGATATTGAAGAAATTCGACGGACTTCAATACACTCGAGTACGTCTGCCATAAATATACTAAGCTCAGTTGGAGATATTATAAGCCTGCCATCAAGTTCGCGGCAAACAAATGCAGATGCTGCTGTCGGTGTTAGCAATAGTGTGGCTGATGCCTACCAGCCGCAAGATGAAGCAGAGGGCGAACGAAGTTGTTGGATTTGCTTTGCCACGGACGAAGACAATCGATTAGCTGCTTGGGTACAGCCATGTAAATGTCGTGGCACTACCAAATGGGTCCATCAAAGCTGTCTTTATCGCTGGGTAGACGAAAAACAAAAGGGCAATGCTTTACGTACAGTTAATTGCCAACAATGCCAAACTGAATATATTATAGTTTTTCCCCAAATGGGAAAAGTTGCAAATATACTAGAAGCTTTTGACAACATAATAAGACGTGTAAGCCCATTTCTAGCTGCAGGTATATTTGTCGGATCTCTCTATTGGACCGCAGTAACATATGGCGCAGTAACATTTTTACAGGTGAGTACTCTTCTTTTATCGAACTTGATTATTCACTTTCATTTAAATTTCGTATTTATTTCATAGATTGTTGGGCACAAAAAGGGCTTAGCTCTAATGGAAAATGGAGATCCAATATTATTGCTAATTGGCCTTCCAGTCATACCTGTTGGTTTGGTACTAGGTCGTATGATCCGCTGGGAGGATGCTGTTATTCGCCTTATTCGTAACCGAAGGAATGTGGCTCGTAAACTACCACTTATGAATTTCATTATACCTTATCCGTAAGTTTCTTGTCACCTTTGAATAATGTTGATAATAATTTGAAAAAGAGGCAATGCAAGAAGTAGATTAAGTTGCTGGCAACTTCGTCCATAACGTTAAGAATTTTTGATATATTGTAAGCAGCAAACTATCAGATGTAAAGGTTGATATGTAGTAACACATGCTATGATTTTTCACATATTAAAGATATTTTTGCCCCGTGTAATCTCTGAAAGTTTAGTTCCGCCAAAAAGGGAAATAGCAGTGATTTGCAGAGTTCTAAGTTATCCACGTCTTATTGTTCAATTTCTTTACTAAAATGATTTTTGGAAACACTGTATCATTACATATTGAACTCGGAATAAATGTTGGTATTGAACTCGGAATTAATGTTTTCCCTGGGGCAAATTAAAATTGTTTAATTTGAATGAAAAAGTCCGAAGTACTACAATTACACTACAATTACATCGGAAAATGTGTTGTTTTTATACCCTACAACACTATTTGTTGGGGGTATTAAATGTTTGATTGGGCCAAAAATTATATAACGCCTCGAAATATTGGTTTCCCACTTAGAAAAGTACATATGGATCTTCCTATCTCGCCGAGCTGAGTCGATGCATCTACGTATGTCCGTCCGTCCGTCTGTCCATGTTAATTTGTAATCACGCTACAGGTCGCAATTATGGCCCGATCCTCACGAAATTGAAAATGTTTGTGCAGTTATGGTCAGATGATCGCATAATATTTGGGGGTTGAAATGAACCAAAAACTGAACAATTTCTGATTTTGCAGTTGCTCTACAGGATTATCGCAATTATAGACCAATCGACGACGGAAGTTAGCATGGGGCTAGAGCCTAGGACTGGGCATAAGTCTTCCAATTTTGATGGTTATCGGGTAAAATTTTGTGGTGAAATAGACCATAACATTTGTGTTAAATAAAAGTAAAATTTTACATTAAACCGCAAATATTTTTAATTCAGGCGAAATCAATTTGACTGATATTGAAGTGTATATTTTTTTAAATTTTTTTTCACCTTACAACACAAGTTGGGGTTATTATATACAAATTGCAATTATCGTCCGATCCTCACGAAAATTTTTACAAGGGTAGGGTTAGGCTCAGAAGTGCTAGCCCTTTTGTTTTCCAAGGTCACATATAGAAACCAAAGAACGCGAAATTTCGCATGAAGTTAGAGTTTAGACCAGCGGGTACTACTACTTTTGTGTGAAAAAATACCAACATTTCCATTCTACCGAAACGCTAAAAATAACTTACAGTCGAAATCCAAAATACACAAAGACGAACTTCGGACTTTTTATGCTGATTTCCTTGACGAATTTAGCAAAATAGACAAGCAAATCATATAGATGAGCCTAAATTTGGAGATACGGAGAGGCCTCTTGCTTTTGGAGATAATCGCACAATAATTATGGGGTTCAAATGAACCACAAACAGAAAATTTTCCTGATCACACAATTGAAACCAATCGACACGGAATTTTGCAGAAGAAGAGAGTTAAGGATAGGGAAGAATTCTAGAATTTTGGATTAGCATTGGATTATATTTAGCTGTAAAATGGACCACAACAACTAACAGCACGAAGCAGTGCGTAAATATTGGGTAAATGTCCCTGGTCAAAATGCTAAGGGTAATATCTAGGCAGTGCTCCGTGACATCATTTTAAAAGCGAAATATTCCAAAGTGGATTTGGACATAAGGGGTCTTCTATACTATATACGACTATAGCCTTTGCTTACTTGTTTGAGAATAAACACGGTTTCCAGCGGAAAATATTAAAACGATAAAAAAAGCAATTGATTAATATAGAGGTCCATGAAGAAAAAAAATTAGTAAAGTAAATAGGACAAAGCATTAATGGCAGGGATTAAACGCACACAAAATAAGCAATAGATTTCGGCAGCTGTTCGTAATGGATACTACAGCCTAAGACAGAAAATTGTCTGTACAGGTCCACGTCTTTGTATAACCCCCATATAACGGTACCCCCCGATATTCGGTATTTTGATGATTTTAGCTACATTATTCACCAATTTTTTTAGGTTTCGCATTTGAATATTGTAATGGCTTGTGACAAAAGTTACCTATGCAGGTCCATGTCCTCGTATAGACCCTAATATAACAGCTACATTCTGTATTTATAAGAATTCAACAGAATTTTTAACGAATTTTATTGTTTTTGAGAATTACCAAATTTTATTCCAAATGGTGGAGGTTATTCAAAGTTCGGGCCGGCCGAACTTACAGTCGTTTTACTTGTTTCTAACTATTGAATCATAAAACTACTTAAAAATAATTATAAAAATGAATAATAATTGTTTACAAATTTAATGATTTTTACTAAATTAAACTGTTTTTAAACTATTGAGATATTTTGTGTTTCTTTTTTTAGAGAGGAAGATGAAGAGCAAACAGCACAAAATCCTGCAACTCCAACATTATCGGATCCAGTTTCGGCAACACGTATATTTTGCGGAGCTTTACTTTTGCCAACCATATCATCAATTGTGGGACGACTATTATTTGAATCGATTGAGAACACATTGCATCGGACGCTTTTGGGAGGTCTTACGTTTATAACGGTAAAGGGTATTTTGAAAATTTATCTGAAACAACAACAACACACCCGCAAAAAGAAACGTCGCATTGTTGACTATACCGAGGAAAACGTTCGCGTCTATGTGAATCGTTCTAATTCAACCAGAAGTCAGGGTAATACTGCTGGTTCAACAGCAGCACCAGGTGCTAATCAACAACAACAACAAGCAAATGTGCCAAGACCTAATGAACGCGACAGTGTAGTGTAGGGGAATTCAGGGAACTTGAAAATTACGAAATTTGTTGGTAAGACCACTACGTAAAAGAAAACAAAAAAACAACTTATTAAAAAGGTTCCGTCGTATAGTAGTTAAACTTTTTATATATAACTAATAATATGTGCTGTTAACAATGCTCTCACTTTCTTCTAATCAAATCAAGAAAAATAAATAAATAAAAAAAAATATTAATTATTATATCTTATGAATTTTTGAAATAAAATAATTCGAGAAAAACTTGACTAGGCGTAATAAACTAATATAAAGTAACCCCCTTTTATATCTAACAAATATGTGGGTAAACTGTCACACGGAAACGTACGTATGGGCGGTCATATTTCTGTAATTTACTAACCATTCGTTTTGTTAAAACAACATACAAAATTATAAAATCATGGCACAACATGTTAATAAGGAATCGATCAAATGATTTTGAATTTTATATAAAGTTATCGATTCTATAAGTAAATGCAACACACACATACGAAATATGGCATAATGGGACACAGTACAAGAATGTATTTTTTTTTTTTTGATAACAGACATGATTACAATATTTAGATAGTTTTAATAATTTAAAAAAATTGCAAAAAAATTATGATGATAGATTTTTATATATTTAATATGTAATATTTTAATATAAAATAGAATTTTTGATAGATAATATTTGTCCCCTTATTTTTTGGTTTTTTTTTATATATTACATTAAACTTCTTTAATGTCGGTCCATAATGTAATTTTGCTTGAGATTTCAAAGATTATTTGTCTGCATATCTGTTATCTGCTTTTTGTTGTATGTCTACATTGATACAGATATTATAATTTTGGGCAGTAATTAGGTCTTCCAGTTTTGCCAAAATAATACAATCAATAATTATTTCATTTTCAACGTTTGGCTCTGAAAATAAAGTAGGTTTAGTGTACATGTGTCTCAATCCTGCCATATTATTCAATTACATTTTTTATATAGTTTAGATGTAAACGATACCGGAAAGATAATGAGAAAAAAATATATTTGTAGCTTTAATCTAATTAATCTCTCATAAATGTACTATTAAGAAATTGTATATTTTATGCCATACATTACTGTGTTTTTGTTTTTAATTTTTATGTACTAACAAGAAAATACCAAATGTGTTATTTGGTAGTTTATTGAAATCACAGCAGACCTAGGATAAGTGATTTCGCAAAAAAATCAAATTTCATTCTTTTTTTTTATGGAATCAACTTTTGTTGCAAGGAACCAATGTTATTTGTTAAAGATATATATATTTTGCAGTCATTTTAAATTACATATATTTTATTAAAAATTTCATTTAATAAATAATTGAAATAAGCTATAATAAAAATGCATTACATTTCTTTTTATACCCTCCACCATAGTTTGGAGGGTATATTAACGTAAAATTCAAAGTCGAATTGGCGATGTCCGTCTGTTTGTCTAAAATTTTGCACACATGTTTATTTTGCCAGTAGGCAGGTTAAGTTCGTAATTGGCCATGTAGGTCCACGTTTTCATATAGCCCCCATATAACGGTTACTCCCGATATTCGGTATTTTGATGATTTTAGTTGTTGTTGTTGTAGCAGTAGTGCACGTATGTGTTTGTGTTCTGCTAATCTGGTTCCAGCTCCAGGTTTAGAAATTCGGCTACTTTAACGGGCTGTAGCCAGAGATCCTCTGGAGTGAGTTGGGTAGGTTTGGCTGAGCAATTAAAAAGGTGTAGCGTATTGTGCGGGCCTGTATCGCACGCCGGGCAGGCGTCACGCACATCTTCATCAATTCGTGCCCAATACGAATTGAGGCGACTACACCATCCTGAACGTAATTGCGCCAAAACTACCCTGGTTTGTCTAGGCAGCTGACGTTCTTCGGCTGCAATGGATGGGGGGTGGACTCCGAGGACGGCATTCACTTTATAACTGCTCATAGCATCCGCGACTGCATCGGTGTGAATGCCACTCAGACCTGCCTGATAGGCTTCTTGATCTAGAGGCTCTCTCTTGTAGCGCTGGACCTCCCTCTCTAGATCATGTATGTCCTTCCTGACACGCCTGGGTGGGGGAGAGTTATCCACCATATGATGGTTGGGATGACTCTCACGGTAACACCCAAGCAGGTACTGCAACGAAAGCATATGATTATGCTGACGTAAGGGAAGGACTTTCGCCTCCTCATGTAGATGGTCCACTGGTGTCATGAGGAGGCACCCTGTCGCAGTTCTCAGGGCAGCGTTCTGGCAGGTCTGGATATTCTTCCACTGCGTAGCACTAGTATTCGCAGACCACACTGGAGCCGCATAGTTGACCACAGACCGACCTATCGCGTTATAAGAGGTCAACAAGGTTTCTTTGTCCGCACCCCAAGAGCTGCCGGCTAGCGCCTTGAGGACCTTGTTCCTACTTTTCATCTTGTCGCAGATAGCTGTGGCTTGCGCGGACGACTTGAACATGCTGTCGAACGTTACCCCAAGAATCTTGGGGTAGTTCGTGGTCGGTATTAGATTCCCCTCGACCTGAACATTCAGCTGTGTTCTCATCTCCGCAGACCATGTGGTAAAGAGTGTGGCCGTTGATTTCGTGGCGGATATTTTCATATTCCTCGCGTGGAAGTATGCGGCAAGCTCCGCGAGATAGGGGTTCAACCTTTCGCATATGTCATCGACCACTGGACCCGACGCCATGATCGTACAATCATCCGCATACGTTACGATCTCAATGCCGTCTGGAGGGCGAGGAATTCCGGAAAGGTAGAGGTTAAACAGTTCCGGAGATATCACCCCGCCTTGGGGAACTCCCTGTTTCACTCTACGGGCTTTGGACTTCTTGTTCCGGAATTCCACGTACGACTGGCGTCCACACATATAGTTGATTATCCAACGTTTCAAACTTGGCCGGAGGGTAGTTCTCTGTACGTCCTCAAACAGTGTGGCATGATTGACCGTATCAAATGCCTTTGATAGGTCAAGGGCTACCAACACTGTTCTGTCACACGGCCTGTTCTGGTTCAGTCCTCTACTAATATGTGTGGAAATGGCGTGTAATGCTGTTGTGGTACTATGTTGTGGACGGAATCCATGCTGGTGGTTGGCAACTGTATAGCTTCCTCTAATGCTGGGGAGGAGTAAAGCCTCAAGAGTCTTTGCTACTGGCGACAAAAGCGAAATCGGCCTGTACGATTCGCCTTTACTGGCATCCTTGCCTGGCTTCAGTAGCGGGACCACCCGGCCCATTTTCCAGGTTTCGGGCACTATGTGGGTGGCTAGCGACAAATTGAGAACTTTCGTTAAGTACTCGACTCCCGGCGTATCCAGCTGCTTCAACATTACCATTGAGATTCCGTCCGGGCCCAACGCTTTGGATGACTTAGCGTTACAGATGACATTTGCAACATCACCCATCGTAAACTGTGGTGGTTCCTCCTCGGCGGGAAGAGATCTGATACGACGTAGTACTCTTCGCTTCGCCCTATCGCTCTCGGGGTGCTCGACAAATTGTCGGTTAAAATATTCCGCGCACCTCTTCGGATCAGTCACCGTTACGTCGTTAAAAGTGACTGAGGTCCTATCATCCTTTTTTCCAGGGTTCGAGAGCGACTTAACCGTTACCCACAGCTTACTCATATCGGTTCCAATGTTGCAGCACTTCAGATGGTCTAGCCACTTTTTCCTCTTATGCTCCTGTACCAACCGGTTGACTTCAACTGTCAAATCACTGATTCTAGGATCAGTAGGGTTGGTACGACGGAGATCATCACGCTCGTTTGCTAATCCCGCTGCCTCTGCTGGGAAGTTTGGTCTTATCTCGGGTATTCGACCAGCAGGTATATAGCGAGCGGCTGCAGCTCTGATGATGTTTCGGAAAATCCTTTCTGCTACCCGAACATCAGAAGGGTTGGGCAGTTCTCTGAAGCGGCGGTTGGTGAATTCTCTGAACTCTGGCCAGTGAGCTTTCCCATGGTTAAGGAAAGTGCGGCGTTCAGAGGTTATGAAATCGGGCGACCTGCTTATGGAGACGATTATCGGGAGATGGTCTGAGCCAAGAGAAATGACGGGTTGCCAAGTCACGTCATTTATCAGACCGGGTGACACTATGGTTAAGTCTGGCGAACTGTGACACTCTCCTCTTATTCGGGTGGGGGCATCCTCGTTAACCGTGCAAAATGTGGAGCAGTCAATCTGCTCTGCCAGCGCTGATCCCCTCTGGTCATTACCTAGGACGGAATGCCACAACTCATGGTGGGCATTAAAATCCCCTAGTACCAGGCGGTTATTGCCTACCAATAATGGGCTAATATCAGGCAAATAACGCGGTTCACAGCTATTAATCGGCGGGATATACACATTAAGCACCTCTACCTCGGCAGTTCCACACTTGACTGCTAATCCCATACATTCCATGTATGGATCACTAGAGACTAGCTCAAGCGAGATAGGTCTGTACTGAACAGAATGGTGTAACAGGAACGCTAATCCCCCACCTCCACTTCTGGTGCGATCCTTCCTTAGTACGTTGTAACCATAACAACGTTGTAGGCTGCAATTTTCATTCAGCTTGGTTTCCTGCACCGCTGCGATCTTAATATTCCTCCGACTCATAAATTCCACTATCTCATCAATTTTGCCTCGAAGTCCGTTGCAATTGAATTGCAAGAATGATGCACAATCCGGAGTTGGAACAGCAACATGTGGCGTTAGGTGCTGCGGTGTTGGTTGCTGTTCTGGAGACTGCGGTGGAGTGCCATACTCCGACGACGTCTCTGACGAGGACGACGAAGAAGAGGACTCGCTGGGGACTACGTTACTGCAGCAAGTCGCAACATAATCCCTTTCGCTGTAGTCTCGCAAACGCCTTAATCCGGAACAGTTCTTGAAGTGCACCCACTCTCTGCATCCATTACATCGCACCGAGACAGATCTGTGGTGGATGACGTTCTGACAAACCGAGCAGAACCAAGGTCCGGGGTTTTCCTCAATCCCGGCACGGACCAATAAAATCCGGAGCAAGCATTCCGGGATATGCTGCTCCCAATGCAGAAAAATAAACAAACACAAACATGTACATACTGGGTTGGCAGCCGCTGGCCGAAACTGGAATCTTGTTGTTTCGGGTCAATCCGGTATCGTAGAACCCGCTGCCGTGGGATTGGATGATTTTAGTAACATTATTCACCGCAATTGTTCCAAATTTGGTATTTGAAGTTCGTAATGGATACTACAGCCTATGACAGAAAATTGTCTGTGCAGGTCCAGGTTTTCGTATAGCCCCCATATATCGGCCCCTATATTCGGTATTTTGGCGATTTTAGGTACAATACTCAACGAAATTGTTTGAGATGTCGTATTTGAAGTTCGTAATGGATTCTACAGCCTATGACAGGAGATTATCTGTGCATGTCCACGTCTTCGTATAGGCCCCATATAATGGTACCTCCCTGTATACGGTATTTCGATGATTTTAGCGACATTATTCACCGGAATTGTTCCAAACTTGGTATTTCAAGTTCGTAATGGATACTACAGCCTACGACAGAAAATTTTCTGTGCAGATCCACGTCTTCGTATAGCTCCGATATAACGGTATCTCCCTATATACGGTATTTCGATGATTTTAGCTACATTATTCACCGTTTATTTCAAATTTCGAATTTGAATATGATAATGGCTTATGACAAACAAAGCCTATGTAGGTTCACGTCGTATAGACCCCAATATAGTGGTCATTTTCGGTATTTTAACAGAATTTTTAACGGATTTTTTTTTTTTTTTGAAAATTTTCAAATACATTTAAAATGGTGGAGGGTATTTAAAGTTCAGCCCGTCCGAACTTGTTAGTATGCTTTTTAACTTGTTAGTATTCTGCACAATGAACGTATAAAACCTGTTTGTTTTGCAGTCTGGAGGGCGAGAAAATGTTCTTCTGACTCATAAAGTTTACGATTTCATTGATGTTACCACGGACATCATCACAGTTGAATTGGAGAAACGATGCATTGTCCGGAACTCGAACAGCAATGCGTGGCGTCAACTGCTATACGTCTTGCTGTTGTGAAGATTGCGGGGGAGTCTCATACTCCGACGACGAAGACTCACTGGGGTCTACATTGTCGCAGCAGGAAGCAATATAGTCCCTATCGCTGTACTCCTGTAACCGGTTTAAGCCGGAACAATTCCGGAAATGCACTCACTTCATACATCCGTTGCATCTCACCGAGACCGATCTATGGTGGATGCGATTACGACAAACTGAGTATATATCTGGAAAATCATGCGTGGGTGATTGGAGACTAGTTTAAGGGAGAGAGCTTTGTCTTGAGAACAAAACTGAGATGGAAAAGGTAATCCTTATTCACGTCGTTCATTAACAACTTAGATTGTAGCTGCTCTAAGATATATCCCAATCTGAGTCGATTCCGACGATATTTGCAAAAATGTATCTTTTGGAACGTTCCCTTTTGCATGTTAACCCCAAATGCATAAAGACATAATACCCTTATCACAATGCGGGGAAGGCTATAAAAAAATCGAAAAATTAACGTAAGGTATACGTAAAATGTGGGAAATGAAAGAACAACCTTAGTCTTAGTTTTTATTTAAAAATATGTTCCCTAAGTACTACTGAAACTAGTAGTTTATTGCTAGATTTTCCCAGCGCCTCAACCGCAGTCAAAAGTATGTACATCCTTGCTTTCCAAAATACTCCAGACACAATAATCCAACGGATTGGTATCCGGAGATTTTGGTGGTCATTGTGCGCTGGAAATGAAGCGAGGAACGTCATTTTGTAACCATTCTTGGGTGGCGCGTGTTGAGTGCGATGGTGCTGGGTCCTGTTGGAATGTTCAAGGTCTGCGGCCAATATGTTTGCGTGTCCAAGGCTTTAATACACCCTCCAGAATATTTTCGCGATAATATAAGACATTCACTCTGATACCACGGTCGATTAATACGAGCGGAGAGCGACCATCGGCTGTTATAGCGGCCCACACCATCGCCATGGCCGGCGCTTGAGTTCTGGTGGCCAACCCAAGGTGCACATTTTCAGCTGACCTCTTTGGCAAATAAACACGATCATTTTGTTTGGTTACAAACTGCTGGACAACGAATGTTTTCTCATCGTAGAAAACCAAATTCGACAGTTCACCACTTTCGGCCAAGCAAATCAATTTTTTAGCTCTTTTGAGTCTATTTTCATTCTGTTGCGGTGTAAGTTCTTTCACTTTTTGGAATTTCAATGGCTTTATCCTGAGCTAATTTTTCAATATTTGCCGAATGGGATATTGCGATATGTTCAATTCACGAGCCATTTTTCGGCCACTGCGACGCGGGTTTCGATCAAGTCGCTTCTTTACTTTTCGAACCATTTCTTCTGATGTTGCTGTTTCCTTCCGTCCACTGACTTGACGTCGGGCTACACTACCAGTATCTCGGTAACGAGCAATTTATTCACATTAAAATGCTGGAGTGCTCGAACGATAGCTACTTGTGGTTTTCCCGCCAAATATAAAGAAATCACACTATCACGCTTCAATTCCATCACGAATAATTTTTTTTTTGAAAATTCTCACCGAAATGCTTTTGTAAGCTTGTAAACAATATAATACAATTGTTGTTCGTTGGTAATGGAATAAGTTGAGAACGGTTGGAACGATTTGCATATATCAAGTTAAATGTATTACATTTTAATACATTTTAACTTACATACAAGTACTTCCCCGTAATAATCGTAGCCTCAATAACACTGTTGTGCAGTTTTTATACCCTCCACCATAGTATGGAGGGTATATTAAGTTTGTCATTCAGTTTGTAACACCTCGAAATATACATTTTAGACCCCACAAAGTATCAGCATAAAATTCTATGTCGATTTGGCGATGTCCGTCTGTCTTTGGAAATCACTGTAGCTTCCGAACGAAATGAAGTAGATTGATTGGTAGATGTAGGTTCACGTTTTGATAATTTTAGCGACATTATTCACCGGAATTGTCTCAAATTTGGTATTTGAAGTCCGTAATTGATACTGCAGCCTAAGGCAGAAAATTGCCTGTACAGGTCCACGTTTTGGTATAGCCCCCATATAACGGTACCTGCCTATATTCGGTATTTTGATCATTTTAGCGACATTGGTGTAGCCCCCATAGGACGGCAACATTTGGTATTTTTAAGATTTTAACAGGATTATAATTTTAACGGATTTTATTTTTTTGAAAATTGCCAAATTCGTTCCGAATGGTGAAGGGTATTCAAAGTTCGTCCCGGCCGAACTTACAGCTTTTTTACTTGTTTACTGTTAAACTAGTAACATATAAATTGACAAAATTTTATTTTGAGCCAAATTCTGTCACAGATTCCAAACTTCATTGATATGCATTGCGTGTTTGATGCATTAAATACACGAAATCGGACGAAAATACATATGGAAGCTATATCCAAATCAGAACCGATTTCAATATAATTTGGCTCGTTATAAATTCCGTTACACATTCAAATGCTGTTCTGATGCTTGTAACGACAGGATTTCTCCCCTATTTGTTGAATATGTGTGAGAGAAAGACCAGTGTGATTTGTTGTTCAATAAATCGTTTTTTTATTTATTTATTAATTGCGAGATTCGTTTGTGTATCAAAAGTAATGTTAAATGACTTAGTTTCTACGTAGACCGAATTGTTCCACTAAAGTCCGTCGTCCGGATGGGCTCCCCGGGGTTCGTTGATATGAGACCTGGATAAGTACTCGTGGCCTTAGGATTGGATGGGTTGGTGGTTGTTGGACTGAAGCCTGGACAAATATTCTCCGTGTTCTCAAGGATTCTGGGAAGGATGAGGGCTACAGGCTGTTGAGCTGTGAGTATTAGGGAGATAGGGAGAGATGAAAGCTACTGTTGCGATAAACCTGAATAGGTACTTAAGCAGACTACAAGGATCTAATATGCGGTTGCGAGAGACTTTACTACAGAGAGGCTTTACTACAGGTTAAGAGAGACTTTACTACAGGTTATTCAAGGAGACGGTTGCGAGAGACCTTAATAAGTATTCAAGCACTATAAGGATTTTTAAGGATAATAATGGACTCGCCAAGGATGTGTTAGGACTCACACAAGGGTGTGCAAGGATATAAGGATTCGATCCCAGGATGCCCCGAATGTTCTGTTGCTTCCGTGGTCTGGTACTGACTGTCCCCATTCTAAGTTTGATCGTCCTTTTATATGTGAGTCCAAACACGTGTCTTGTGGTAGAATAACGCGACCTTGTTTACTCCATTTGAATATCCCAATAACATAATCAGGGAAGATTATAACGGGACATCTCCCTCTCTCGCCCTTGCTCTCTGTAAGAAAAACCCACAGAACAAAACGCGCTCTCTTGTTTCATACTTTATTTATATAACAACACAACTTTGGTACAAAAGTAACTTCAGAGTGTGGACAAAAATGAACTCCTTGTGATTTTCGTAGTCACATTCTATATCTCCAGTTACAAGTGGAATTTCAAAAATTTATGTAGCTTTTGTTATTTCAGGCAATGTTGCAGTATACTTGGACATTTCCAGGAAAATCTATGCAACGGGTTTCGAGTCCATGAATTATAAACAAACAAACACACAAACATTTTCCTCTTTTATAGATATAGATAATATTGATCACATTTAAAGTAAGCTTTTAACTGTATTTTTTTAAAGGACGAAAAAAGACTCCTTTCTTGAACCGCTTTACAATTTTCTACCAATATATTTATACCCTACACCACAAGGTGGTCAGGGTATTATGTCTTTGTGCATTTGTTTGTAACATGGAGAAGGAAGCGAGATAGACCCATAGTTACTTTTGAGGATCTCCATAGAATCACTTTCTGAGTTGATTTATGCATGTCAGTCCGTCTGTCCGTTCGTCTGTTCATGTATTCTTGTGAACAAAATGTAGGTCGCATTTATTATCCGATTAAGATGAAATTTTGCACAAATCATTTGTTTGGCCCAAGGACGAACCCTATTGAAATTGGAGATAATCGGTAAAAATTTAGATATAGCTCCCATATATATCTTTGTCCAATTTGCCTTTTATTGTACACCAAACGTGTAATATCAGCCCGAATAGTATGGAATTGTGCACATACAACCAAATTAGGCCTGAAAATAAGTATGCCAAATTTGATCGAAATCGGTTCAGATATAGCTATAGCTCCCATATATATTGTTCCTCCGATTTGTTATTTTTGTCCTCCGCAGCCGTAATATGCACTATGTAACAACAATATTTGGGGAAATATATCAAATGCAGCTCAGAAATATCTTTGCTAAATTTTATCGAGATCGGATCAGATTTGGATATAGCTCCCATATATATCATCCGATTTACCTTTTACCCAAATAGGATGGAATTTGGCACATGCGACCGAATTGATACCAGAAGCTAGTTTGCCAAATTTGGTGAAGATCGGTTCAGATACAGCTGTAGCTCCCATATATATTGTTCATCCGATTTGTTGTATTTGTTACCCACAGCCATAATATGCACTCCGTAACAACGATATTCAGGGAAATATAGCATTTTCAGATTAAATGAAACCTTTTGCAATTCAAATGAAACCTTTTGCAGTGGAAATGAAACCTTTTGCAGCCGAAATGAAACCTTTCGCAACCGAAATTAAACTTTTTGCAAATCAAATGAAACTTTTAGGTTTATAGAAGGAAAAATAACAAAACATTTTTATTTTTGTAGTTTTTAAATTAAATCAATTAATTATAACTTATATATTGACAAAGAGGATTTTTATTGATTATAAATATCTACATATATTTATAATATTTCTTAAATTTTCAATTATTGTAATAACAAATGGTTCTTTATTGATTTGATATAAAATGCTTCCATATTATTAAATTCCAAATGCTTAACGCTAAAAAGAGATATTTAAACAAATTTTGGCCTTTATAGGTATGGCCAGGACTGAAATGTGAAATTAAGATTTACCACAATTTTTATAGTATACTATTAATCTTACCTAATAAAGGATTCCCGCTTCGCAGCTTTATTGAGAGCAGTCGTGATTTCAATAGACAAGTAAGTGGAAATCCTTAAATCAACTATGATCATGATTGTACATACTTTATGGGGTCTACGACGAATATTTAGAGGTGTTATAAACCAAATGACAAATTTAATATATCCTCTTTTTCATGGAGGAGATTATAAAAAGGTACCTAATTCGGGTCCTTTGAAAAAAATACCTTGAAAAACTTTTTTAAATCTTTCTGCATCTACATTTTTATGGAAGCTTTAAGAAAAAAAAATTATAAAAACATAGATATTAATAATCAACAAAAATTCCCCTTTAACTATATATTAGTTATAATTAGTTGATTTAATTTTAAACCTACTAAAAATAAAAATGTTTTGTTATTTTTCCTTCTAAAAATCTAAAAGTTTCATTTGATTTGCAAAAAGTTTCATTTTGGTTGCAAAAGGTTTCATTTCGGTTGCAAAAGGTTTCATTCCCGCTGCAAAAGGTTTAATTTCCACTGCAAAAGGTTTCATTTCCACTGCAAAAGGTTTCAATTCCACTGCAAAAGGTTTCATTCCCGCTGCAAAAAGTTTCATTCGAATTGCAAAAGGTTTCATTTAATCTGAATATGCTATATATCAAATACAGCTCCGAAATATCCTTGCCAAATTTTATTAAGGTCGGTTCAGATTTGGATATAGCTTCCATATATATCTTTGTATGATTTCAAATTGATTTTGCACCAAATGGACAATACAAGTCCGAATTTAAAAGATACAAATGCTTCGGCACATTTTGTCCTTTGAACTTTAAATTATAATCATGGCGTGTATGATTGAATTCTCCCATAAAAACTTTTAATGGTTATGTGGAGCTCTACTAATTTAGCAAAGTGGTGTAGGGTATCATAAAGTCTTTTAGGACTTTCTTTACTGATTTTCATATGTTTAACTGTAATATAGTCGAAGCACTATATACCTAAAATGAATGGTATAGTCCAAAAGTGTGGAAGAGGGGGAAACTTACCTCCCCTATTTAGGTTACTGTTCGTTGTAAGCATTCAAAACACCGATACACGTGTCTTCCTTTTTTATACCCTCTGCCATACATAGTATGGCAAAAATCATCAAAATAATAATTTTAAGCATAACAAAGTATATACTTGATCAGCGTAAAATTTTAAGACGTCTTAGTCTGTCCGTCCGTCTGTTGCAATCACGCTAGCATCAAAACGAATAAAGATAGGAAGCTAAAATTTTGCACAGATCTGTCTATTTTCTGCAGACAGGTCAAGTTCGAAGATGGGCTATACCACCATATCGTATAACCCACATATAATGGTACTCCCCGATATTCGGTATTTTAATGATTGTAGATAATTGTCTGATAATCTACAAAAGGAGTTTCTTCTGAGTATTTTACCCCCTGGTAGAGAATTGTCTATAGGTCCACGATATCGTATATCTCTCATACCACGGTACATTATTCTTCGGAATTGTTTTAAATTTTGTATTTGCACTTCGTAATGGGTACCAGAGTATGTGACCCCAAAATGACGATAACTCCATATATTCGGTATTTCTAAGATTTTAACAGAATCGTTAAAATATTCTATTACTTATTTATATTTAAAACCCTACACCGCATAGTGGTAAGGGTATTATGTCTTTCTGCATTTGTTTGTAACATGGAGAAGGAAGCGAGATAGACCCAAAGTAACTTTTGAGGATCTTCATATAATCACTTTCTGAGTCGATTTATGTATGTCAGTCCTCCCGTCTGTCCATGTATTTTTGTGAATAAAATGCAGGTCGAATTTTTTATCCGATTGAGATGAAGTTTTCCAAACAATATTTGTTTGGCCCAGGGACGAACTCTATTGAAATTAGTGACAATCGGTTCAAAATTAGCTATTTTTATATATCTTCAATATACATCTTCATCCGATTTTACGGTTATTGCTCACCATATAGGGTGAGATATACAAAAAATGCAATAATGTCAAACTCCATAATTAAGACAATTTTTTTTTAATTTTATTAAATGAAAGCAAAAAATGTCGGAAATAGAATCAAATTTTAGAATAAGAAATTATACTGTAACAGAAAGAAAGCAGACTCAAAAGAGCTAAAGAGTTGCTTCGCTTGGCCGAAAGTGGTGAACTGTCGAATTTGGTTTTCCCCGATGAGAAAACATTCGTTGTCCAGCAGTTTGTAAACAAACAAAATGATTTTGCCAAAGAGGTCAGCTGAAAATGTGCACCTTCGTTTGGCCACCAGAACTCAAGCCGGCCATGGTGATAGTGTGGGCCGCCATAAAAGTCAATGGTCGCTCTCTCGCTCGTATTAATCGACCGTGGCATCGGAATAAATGCCGAAAATTATCGCGAAAATATTCTTTGCGATGTGTGTATTAAAGCCTTGGGCACGCAAACAATTTGGCCGCAGACCTTGAACATTCCAACAGGACTCAGCACCATCGCACTCAGCACGCGCATTCAAGAATGGTTACAAAATGAGGTTCCCCGCTTCATTTCCAGCGCACAATGGCCATCAAAATCTCCGGATACCAATCCGTTGGACTATTGTGTCTGGAGTATTTTGGAAAGTAAGGAGCAAGCGATTCGTCGGGAATGGGCCAAAATAACGCAGAGCAACATTCGGTCAGCGTGTGACGGTTTCATTGGCCGTTTGAAGGCCAAAATTCGGGCCAAAGGTGACCAATACGAACAAATCTAAACTTATTCGAAAATTTGATGCTATTTCCGACATTTTTTGCTTTCATTATGGCGTTTGGCTGTGTTGCATTTTTTTATCTCACCCTGTATGTGAAAACTCCAAATAAAACTTTCTAAATTTTCTATTTTGTTTTCATAATTTTATATGTCAGTCTTAATTATCTTTATTTATCATTTTGATCTTTCAGAAACTTAGCACCTTCTACCCTTCGCTGCCAATTAGTTTGTAAATCCAATTGATAACTTCAGAGTAAGTAAATACTACGAAAAAATGATAATTAAATAAGTATGTGTGTGTGTAACAGTACATAGATAATTGTTTGTTTTATTTTTTCTCGTGCTCTGATATCAACGAATGCATTCTGCTTTTGTTTCGAAAAAGAAATATAAGATAAGATAAGCTACTTCGATACACAGGTGACGACTTTTAAATGTATTTATAGGCGTATGAGTGTTTGTGTGTACATATGAATAACAATGAACACTGATTTTTTACGGCTCACAAAAAATTGTGCGATATAGTATTTATTTCCAGATGAAACAACTACAAATAAGAAGCATCATTGTCCCGAAATCATGGCGAGTGCTGTTTTATTAGTCGACAAATGCAGGACTGACTCATTAAGATGAAATAATATATATTCGGTGTCTATAACTTGTATCAGTTCTTATTTTGAAAATTGAACATGTTCATTGTGTGACCATTGATGAAATGTTTTAAGTGATTTTCAAAATCTGCTGTATTCATGTCTGTTGAAATTAACATTGAGGCCACATGGTTATGTGTAGGGTGATTGGCGTGGCTAAAAACCTATATGATACTAGAGTTTAAGTTTTCAGAGAATGGAATCGCATCCTACCAAAACTTTCCAATGTGGGCTCACGGAAATATATGTGTGAAAAGAAATGTAGAACTTTACTACAAAAAAGATCATAATTTCGTATAGCTCTCATACAGGGTGAGATGCAAAAAGTGCAACCAACTTTAGACTGCTGTCATTTTTAAGCCACTCGTCCGACAGCTGTTAAAAATTATTCCAGTGACAGCTCATTATATTGTTTACAAGCGTACAAAAGCATTTTGGTAAGAATTTTCCAGCAAAAAATGTTATTCGTGATGGAATTTAAGCCAGATAGTGTGATTTCTTTATATTTGGCTGGAAAACACAAGTGGCTATCGTTAGGGCACTCCAGCATTTAAATGTGAATAAATCTTTTGTGTCTCGTACCATCGCTCGTTACCGTGATACTGGTAGCGTAGCCCAACGTCAAGGAAGTGGTCGGAAGAAAAAACAGCAACATCAGCAGAAATGGTTCGAAAAGTAAAGAAGCTACTTGATCTAAACCCGTTTCGCAGTTGCCGAAAAATGGCTCATGAGCTGAACATATCGCAATATTCCATTCGGCAAATATTAAAAAATTAGCTCGGGTTAAAGCCATTGAAATTCCAAAAAGTGTAAGAACTTACACCGCAACAGAAAGAAAATAGACTCAAAAGAGCTTAAGAGTTGCTTCGCTTGGCCGAAAGTGGTGAATAGCCGAATTTGGTTTTCTCCGATGAGAAAACATACGTTGTCCAGCAGTTTGTAAACAAAATGATCGTGTTTAGTTGCCAAAGAGGTCAGCTGAAAATGTGCACCTTCGGTTGGTGATGGTGTGGGTCACCATAACAGCCGATGATCGCTCTCCTCTCGTATTAAACGACCGTGGCATCAGAATAAATGCCGATTATTATATTCTGGAGGGTGTATTAAAGCCTGGGGCACGCAAACATTTTGCCGCAGACCTTGGACATTCCAACAGCATCATCGCACTTAGCACTCGCCATCCAAGAATGGTTACAAAATGAGGTTCCTCTCTTCATTTTCAGCGCACAATGACCACCAAATTCTCCAGATATCAATCCGTTGGACTATTGTGTGAGGAGTATTTTGGAGAGCAAGGTTGGCACTAAAAAATACCAAAGTGTCGATCATCTCAAGCAAGCGCTTCTCCGGGAATGGGCCAATATACCGCAGAGCAACATTCGGGCAGCGTGTGACGATTTCATTGGCCGTTTGAAGGCCATAATTCGTGCCGAAGGTGACCAATTCGAACAAATCTAACCTTTTCCAGGATAATTCTGCCGATACAATATGTGTACCAACGACAATCTTCCGAAGCGTACTATCCATTGGCATTATGAAAAGAATACGAAGTTCCGACCAATTCCGAAGTATATGGCCATTTCTGGAGATATCCTTGGATCAGGATAATTTCATTTACCAATATGCCTTCCAGGACAATTCAGACTATACAATATGCGTACAATCCATTGGCATTGTGAAAAGTATACGAAGTTCCTGCCAATTGCGAAGTATATGGCCATTTCTGAAGATATACTTGGATCAGGAAGATTCCATTGACAAATATGCCTTCCAGAACAATTCTGCCGATGCAATATGGATACCAACGGAAAGCTTCTGAAGCGTACTATCCATTGGCATTATGAAAAGTATACGAAGTTCCGACCAATTCCGAAGTATATGGTCATTTCTGGAGATATCCTTGGATTAGAACAATTCCATTTAACAATATGCCTTCCAGGAGAATTCTGCCGGTGTGGGTACCAACGGAAAGCTCATGAAACGTACTATCCATTAGCAGTATGAAAAGTATCCTTGGATCAGGATAATTCCATTGACTAATATGCCTTTCAGGATAATTCTGCCGATACAATATGGGTACCAACGCAAAGCTTCTGAAGCGTACATTGGCATCATGAAAAGTATCCTTGGATCAGGATAATTCCTTTGACCAATACGCCTTCTAGTACAATTCTGCCGGTACAATATGGGTACCCGCGGAGAGATTATGAAGCGTACTATCCACTGACATTATGAAAAGTATACGAAGTTTTGAGGTATATGATCATTTCTGGTCATATCCTTGGATCAGGATAATTCTATTGGCCAATATGCCTTCCGAGACAATTCTGCCGGTATCATGCACTCTATAGCAATGTTATTTGGCATAAAAAATACAAAGGTATCCGTCAAATTTGGTGAAAATCGATTCAGAATTACATATGGCTCCCATATATGAGTTCCCTCTGAAACTAAATTATAACTGCTCTAAAGCCAAAGGATGATAGGTTTTATGATCTACTTCAAATAAATGATTTTGTTACGGGAGCTCTACTAAATATGCATAGTGGTGTAGGTTATCACATAGTCGGCCTCGCCCAAATTTTGACTTTTCCTTAATGGTTTGTATTTGTTTTTATTTTTTCAACACAAAAAATGTTTCAATTATCAAAGTTGAAACTGTTCAACTTTGAAATTTTTTAACGCCCGACGTATTTGGGTAACATTAACATATATACATGTGTTTTACTGTTATACCAAATGGAATTATGGTAGCTCAGGCCGTTCATATAATACCAAATGGTATCAAATTTTTTTAGTACACTTTTAGTACACGGGATATTCATCTTACATCTCATCAGCCACCCTCGTTCCAAATTTCACAATTCAAACTCTATCGATTGGACGAATACAATGGATTCAATTTTTAATACATTTTAATACATTTAGTACACTTATATGTCGAATTTCAAAAAAAAAAAAACATGAGCCTTATCTCACTCCTATACATCAACCACCATTTCGCCTGGGCGTGGATGATTCGTCCACTTAGTAATCACGCTATTTTTTATATATAAAGATCAAAGGCAAAGTTAATATGTTTCTGGGGTGCAGAGGTCAAAAAACGGTGTATGGTTCCCTCCATCAGTACACAGTTTATTTGTGTTTTTGTGATAGCTTTATCAATTCAAGCATTTATATACTACGTCACACTGAGGTACAAGGTATTATGTCTTTCTGCATTTGTTTGTAACATGCAAAGATAAGGAGATAAAAAATAGTTCCTTTGGCAATTTGCATAGGTTTCTAAGAATTCACATTTATTATACGATTAAGGCCCTTACCAAATGGTCATCATAATCATTGTACAGCCGAATTAATCCAATACGCCAGGACCATAACTCCAATCAAATCAACCAAAGTTTAGAAATTTTGAAAAATAGTATGTGACCACTTATTTATATACCTTTTTGGGTGACATACCAAAAGATTGGACCTATCTGTCTTTTACTTTTCCATTAATATATAATATGAATAAAAACAAGTAAGCAAAGGCTATAGTCGTGCGGGGCCGACTATGTTATACGCTACAACACTACAATATGTTAGAAGCCCCCTTATGACCAAATCCATATTGGAAGATTTCGCTTTTGAAATTAGAAGTCTAGGGACATTTGCCCAATATATATGCACTCTTTCGGGCTGTTAGTTGTTGTGGTCCATTTTACAGCTAAATATAATCCAATTGTTATCCAAAATGCTAGAATTCTTCCCTGTCCTTAACTCTCTTCACAGGTGTGTCGATTGGCTTCAATTGTGTGATCGGAAAAACATTTCTGTTTTTGGTTAATTTGAACTCCTAAATATTTTGCAATCACCTCCAAAAGCAAGAAGCCCCTCTGTATCTCCAAATTTAGACTCATCTATATGATTTGCTTGTCTACGATATTTGCGCCTTTTGTGTATTTCGGATATCGCCAGAAATAATGCTGGTATTTTTTCACACAAAATTAATGGTCTCCTAAACTCTAACCTTTATAACGGCTGCAAAATCAGGAAAATTTTTAGTTTTTGGTCCATTTCAACACCTAATATATTGTGGACATCTTTGAAAACAATAGGCCTAGCCCTTCTGATCCCAACCCTACCCTACCTTGCAATATTTATATAATATCCCCAACCTGTGTTGTAAGGTGAAAAAATATTACAAAATATTATAAGTCTAACTGAAAAAATCGCATGCGATACAAAAAAATGTGAAAAAATAAAAATATGTCAGAAAATACTACAAAATCTACATTAACATCATTATTGGCATACTTTTCTGCGATTTTTATACTTTTATGTCAAGAGGGCATTCTGAATTGATACAATTTGCCAAAATCGGTCCAGCCATTCTTGAGATATAAGCATTTTAGGTAACATCCCCTTCCTTTGTATATACATATTGTATATATTTTGCTATATATAACCGATATATTTACTATCGGCATCTACGTAATGAATTGACCTTTTATTCTATTTGTGATTTCACCGGGATTAAAAATATTCGCGGTTTAATGGAAAATTTGACTTTTATTTAACACAAAAATTTGAAGGCTTCTGCCCAGCCCTAAGCTCTAGCCCCATGCTCACTTCCGCTTTGATTGGTCTATAATTGCGACCCGTAGAGCAACTGCAAAATCAGGATTTTTTTCCATTTCAACCCCTAAATATTGTGCGATCATGTCCAAAAGAAATAGGGTTCTATTCTGATCCTAGCCCCACCTCCATTCTAAATTTCGTGAAGATCGGGCCATAATTGCGACCTGTAGAGTGATTACAAATTAACATGGTATAGTCCCCATACAACTATACCTTCAGGTGATCTGTGTCAAACTTTTTACAGAAATATTTCAAATTTGGAATTTGAAATTCCTAATGGTTACTATAGCCTATGACAGAACATTGCACATGCAGGTCCACTTCTTTGTATGATCCTCATATGACCTCCATATATTCGGTATTTTGAGAATTTTAGCGACATTATTAACTGGAATTGTTTCAAAATTTGGTATTGTATGTTCGTAATAGGTACTAAAGGCTGTAACAGAAAATTACCTATGCGAGTCCATGTTTCGTATAGGTTCCATATCTCGGTACTTGTATGGGAATTCGCACTAACTTCCTCGTTGTGCAAAGTCATACTATGTACTCATTAGCAGTGATATTTGGTACACATAGGGTAAGTGTACCAGTAGTCGGCACTTTTAGGATTTTCGATTTTTCAATCTTTCATCATTCTGAGTGCAATCCTTCAGTTGCTAAAAAATAAAGTTGTTCAGATTCCAAATTTTGTTTAGTTTTCCAAATAATAAACAAAAATGAATTTGTTTTTATTAAATTGGCAAAATTTGCAATTTCAATAAAATAGTAGTTTTTTGCCAGTAGTCGGCACCATTTTCCAATGCTCGGCATGTCTATTTGCCAGTAGTCGGTATATGGTATTTCAGTAAAAAAAAATATTATTTTGTATATTTTTTTTTATTTCAAATAGTATAAAACAATGCTATATTACTAATTCACAGTTTAATTCAGAATTTGAAATTAATTTCGTTTTTAAATAGTGTTTTATTTAATTATCATTACTTTCAGTAACGTATGAATTTTCAGTTAAAATAAAAATGAGATTTAATAAAAAAAGTACATTTCTTATATTTGGAATTTGTGAATTGATCTTTTTCCTTTAGATAGCCAACATTTTGTTTTCAAAAATGCCACCGCCATTTAAAACGTCAAATAGCTGATTTTTTTTTTGTTCCTAATGTCGGCATTAAATAATATAACAGAAAAATGCTTGATTTGTATGTTTTTATACCCTGCAACACTATGTGTTGGGGGTATTATAAGTTTGATTGGCCCAAAAATTATGTAACACCTCGAAATATTGGTTTCCCACATAGGAAAGTATATATGGATCTTCCTAGCTCGCCGAGCTGAGTCGATCTAGCTATGTATGTCCGTCCGTCCGTCTGTCCATGTTAATTTGTAATCACTCTACAGGTCGCAATTATGGCCCGATCTTCACGAAATTTAGAATGGAGGTGGGACTGGGGTCAGAATAGAACCCTATTTCTTTTGGAGATGATCGCCAAATGTTTAGGGGTTGAAATGGACCAAATACTGAAAAAATGTCGGATTTTGCAGTAGCTATACAGGTCGCAATTATAGACCAATCGACGCGGAATTTCGCATGTAGCTAGAGTTTAGGGCGGGGAAGAAGCCTACCAATTTGGGTGGTCATCGGATAACATTTAGCGGGTAAAATGGACCATATCTTTTGTGTTGAAAAAATTCAAAATTTTTCATTAATATTTTTTTTAAATATTTTAAATCCCGGCGAAATCACAAAGCCATGACAAGGTTACTTCTGATCTTTACACTGATGTTAACATCCAACAAAACGGATATATAGCAAAATATGTGCGATATATATGTTTATCAAAGAAGATATGCTTGAAAAATCTCTTATATGTCGAGAACGGCTGAACTGATTTCGAAAGTTATCATTAGTTTAGAATCTCATAAAAATATCTCTCTAAAGATGAAAATATTGATTTTGTAAAATTTTCTCATATTTTTTCAATTTTGTCATATTTTTGGCATATTTTCATTTTGAATTAAACATTTGGTAATATTTCTACAGCTAACAAAACTAAGTAGTTAGGATATCAGGATATCATATGCAGATCGCATTTATGGCCCGATCCTTACGAAATCTTGCATGGAGATAAGATGAGGGTCAGAATAAAAGCCTACTCTTTTTGGAGATGATCGCCATATATTTAGGGGTTGAAATGGACCAAAAAACTGCAAAATTGTCGCCCGATCCTCACGCACATTTGAATGGGGGTTACCGGACATTATAAAAGCCAAGCAGTTTTGGATGGCCATCCAAAAATATTCAATGTGTGAAATAGTTTGCCAAATTTTGTAGACAAAATACGAAAATGTCGATTCCAGTGACTTTTTGGAGAATTCACAAATACAGGAAAGACGCACTTCTGACTATTTCGTTAATGCTGATTTCGTTGAAGAATATAGTCAAATGTCAGTTTCTCATTTTTTTGGGAAATATTGGTTCCAGATCTAGGAAGACCATTTACGTGCAACATCTACCAATAAATTGGAAATGAGCAAATTAGTTTAAGTTGCTATCATTCGAAAATTAGAGAACGAAACCTGATGGTTTTCTTTTATTATTTGTCACAAAATCTTGTGGAATTCTTTCGAGTATCTCGCCTATATCAACTGTATGGTTTATTATAGTGTCGTAGGGTATTCAACGGTCGGCCCCGCTCGACTGTAGCCTTTGCTTACTTGTTAAGTTATAAAATGATCTTTAGACTGTTATTTACTATTGTAAAATATTTCTGATTCCAAAAGTATTAAATTTAATTTACTTAAATCGGTTATTAAGTTGACGCCACCACTATTTTTTTCTTTACAAACAAGCACTATCGCACGCGTTGGAAGACACTCACTGACGAAAACCGTTATTCGCTCGTAATAAATGATCGGAGGTCATTGTTTTTTTTACAGAAAGAGAGCAGAGAACACTGTTGAGTTTTTTTTTGCATTTATTTCATAATTTGGTCAATTCTATTCTCAGTTATTTAAGTTTAAATTTCAAAACTGGCGACTACTATGACATGTCGAACTTAGGCACACTTACCATATAGCTCTGCCAAAATTTAGTGGAAATAGAGTTCAACTAAAGTCGTAATATGCATTCAATAACTCGCATTGTTGTTACGATTAGTTAAAAATAATTTCCAATATAAACGCATAGAACTGTTAAATACAATGCTTAGTGTAGGTCGTATCATATAGTCGTCCTCACTCAACTCTTGTCCCTAACTTCACTGCCTTCAATATCTATTCCTTGGTACTCACAAAGTTCGCAAGTTCGTACAAACACACATACGTTGAGCACAAATAAATCCATTAACATTGTTGGGTTCAAAGTTCGTTATCAACAACGACATCAATACGACCGTTATGCACTTCTTTTTCGAAATTCGAAATGTGGGTGTTTGTCACAGGAAAACATGGTTCAATTAAATGTGGTATCTACCTACCTACCCGTCGACACATATATATATATACATACAAACATAAGCATGTATTTATTAGCTTGTTCGTTTTTAGCGACACGACTGCCTCTTTGGCAAAATCTTATTCCCATTGTTTGGAAAGTCTGTCCAAAAACAGTTTTCTTTTTGGCTTTAGTGAAATTTCTGCATTTGCATTTTGTGTACCGTTAGAAAAAGGGTAACGTTTCCGGTTTTATGAATACGCCACAATATCTACTCCTTTTGTCTTGCTTGGTTTTGCTGACTGACTCCTTGCCAATTGGCAATGTTTTATTTTTAGGTTTTGGGTGATTTTTTGTTGGAAACAAAGCTGCCGATCGTGTGCTGTTGATTTTCGTTTCCCAAAAAACCTCTAGTTGTACAACCACACGGTGTAAGGGTATGGGCAAAACCTTTGACTGCTATTGAAGTTGATAGGCGTTCTTGTTGTTGTTTTGTGTATTCTCTTTTCTAAAGAAATTGTTGCTGTTATTGGAGTTGTTGTATTCTATTCGTGATTTGTGTATTTTCTTGTTATTATTCTTGTACTAAATTCGGTCGTTTGTTTATGTTTTGATAAGGTGGCCATATCAAAGATGTTTGAGCAGTAATCACTTGGCTGTTGGAAATAAATTAAAACCAATGAACATGATTACTCGTAGAGCCATATGCAATCGTTATCAGGAAGATAAGACCTCTCTTTCTTGCCAAACTTTTGGATATGCTAAACAACTTTGGTTTTCTAAGGTCTGATGAAATATTTAAAAAAAAAATTAAAATTGTGGTACGTTTAGTCCACGGATGCTAAATAATAAAAAAGTGTCGTTCCACCGTTCGCGGAAGCATAGCTATGTGATATCGGGTGCGTCCACAGGGTGCGGATAGTGGAAAACCCAATAGATATATTGCGAATGAAATAAGCAAAAGAGCACAGCTTATCGGTTTCCAGGGGAATGCAGTTACACGCCTTTGTATAGCCATCAAATAAAGATACCTCCCGATATTATGTATATTGATGATTTTAGAGTCATTTGTCGGGGGAATTGTTTCCGACTTCGTATTTAAAGTTCGTATTGGATTCTTCCATCTATGACAGAAAATTGTCTGTGCAGGTAAAGTTGCAAGTTCCTTCCAAATGGTGGAGGGTATTAAAACTTCGGCCAATCCGAACTTAGCTGTTTTTTACTTGTTACTTTTGCTTGGGTTTACCTAACTAAAAATTCGTTCCCCATTTGCCATGATTCTTTGTACCAATTTAGACAAACTAGAAAAGCGAAAGTGGAATCACCACGTTTTATAACCAATTTAACTTTTTTAACTTTTAAATTTTTTTTGTAAAAAAATTTCTTCAAAACTAATAAAGTTTAACTCCGTAAGCTTAGGTTCTAAAGATTGTCCACCAGTTTCTAAAAGTGAGGACTTTTTTTTTTAAATAACATCAAATTTTAGAATAAGTTTAGATTTGTTCGAATTGGTCACCTTTGGCACGAATTATGGCCATCAAACGGTCAATGAAACCGTCACACGCTGCCCGAATGTAGCTCTGCGGTATTTTGGTGTATTCCCGGCGAAGCGCTTGCTTGAGATGATCGACTCGAATGGTATTTTTAGTGCCAACCTTGCTTTCCAGAATACTCCAGACACAATAGTCCAACGGATTGGTATCCGGAGATTTTGGGGGCCTTTGTGCGCTGGAAATGAAGTGAGGAACCTCATTTTGTAACCATTTTTGGGTGGCGCGTACTGTGTGCGATAGTGCTGAGTCCTGTTGGAATGTCCAAGGTCTGCGGCCAAAATGTTAGCGTGCCCAAGGCTTTGATACACCCTCCAGAATATTTTCGCGATAATATTCGGCATTTATTCTGATGCCAAGGTCGATTAATACGAGCGGAGAGCGACCATCGGCGGCCCACACCATCAACATGGCCGGCGCTTGAGTTCTGGTGGCGAAACCGATCATTTCGTTTGTTTACAAACTGCTGCACAACGAATGTTTTCCCATCGGAGAAAACCAAATTCGGCAGTTCACCACTTTCGGCCAAGCGCAGCAATTCCTTAGCTCGTTTGAGTCTATTTTCTTTCAGTTGCGGTGGAAGCTCTTGCACTTTTTAGAATGTCAATGGCTTTACACCGAGCTCATTTTTCAATAATTGCCCAATGGAATATTGCGATATGTTCAGCTCACGAGACTCTTTAGGGCCACTGCGATGCGGGTTCCGATCAAGTCGCTTCTTTACTTTTCGAACCATTTCTGCTGATGTTGCTGTTTTCCTCCGTCCACTTCCTTGACATCGGGCTACGCTACCAGTATCACGGTAACGAGCGATGGTACGAGACACAAAAGATTTATTCACATTTAAATGCTGGAGTGTTCTAACGATAGTCACTAGTGGTTTTCCAGCCAAATATAAAGAAATCAAACTATCACGCTTAAATTTCATCACGAATAACTTTTTTCTGGAAAATTCTCATCAAAATGCTTTTGTACGCTTGTAAATCAAAAATAATGAGATATCTCTGGAATAATTTTAACAGCTGTCGGAGTGGTTTTGGAAATGACAGCAGTCTGAAATTGGCTGCAATTTTTCATCTCACCCTTGATCGGCAAAAAATTCTATGTCGATTTAACGATGTGTGTTAGGTCTGCAGGACGTTTCGTATTAAAAATGGGCTATATAGGTCCACGTTTTGGTATAGACCCATACAACGGTACCACTGTTTTTTTGGTTTATGGGTGTTTTTGTCACAATTTTAAACCGAATTTGCAGCAACTTGGCAGTATATTTTCCCATTATGTAAGAAACATAGAACGGTCAATATAGGTCTTAGTTTTGGTATAGACCCCATATAACTGTACTTCCAGATACAGCCCATGCCAGAAAATTGCATATCTAGGTCCAGGTCTTCATATAGCCCTCATACAATGGTACCTCCCTATATTCGATATGTTGATATTTGTACGACATTATTCACCGGAATTCTTTCAAGTTTCGTATTTGAATGTAGTAATGGCCTATGACAAAAATTGCCAATGCGGGACCACGTCTTTGTGATTTCGTACTTTTTATAATATTCAAAATAATTTCGAATTTTTTTCTTTTAAATTAAAATCTAAATGTACAGCTCATGGTAGAATTAAGAAGGTAAAAATATTTATTTGACAACATCTAATTGTCAAATAAATCCGTTGTATACACCTAATTTTTAGATTGGAACCTAATTTTTATTTAGTGAAATTTAACAAGATAAATTGTAAAAACTGCAGAGATTGATTTACCTATTTGAAATGGCTTCACCTTTTTTTTAACTTTTACCATTTGTGAGAATCGATACAAACAAAATGTGGTGTTTTACAATCCAATTCCAAAAAACATACACATCTGGTCACCTTATATATCACAGATATTAACGTTATTTCGGTCATAAGTACCTTATATTTGTTCTTTTGCGCAGCTGTTGTTGTTGTTGTTGTTGCTGGTTTTGTTTTGTTCATATGACTTGCCTGAAAAAAAAAAACAAAAACAACGAAGCGGCGGTGTTTCGCTACAGATGATGATAATTATGAAAACAATAAGAAAATCGTAAAACGACGAAGAACATTTTAACAGCCAACGGCCAAGTTAAGATGATCAAGAAGAAGAAGACAACTAAGACGGCGAAGAACTCTCATGCCCATGGTAAGACACAAAAACACATCAACATTTATTTATGTAGTGCTTGCTGTGCGATCTTCATTTGGTTCGGTTCGCCGCCGCTGCTGCTGTGGCTGTTGTTACTGTTAGTCAGTCTGTCAGTCAGTTAGGTAGATAGATCTGTTTGCAGCCGCCACCTTGGTTGGGTGAAATAAAAAAAGGAAATCTCATCGAAATAATAAAATATAAAATAAAATCATCATCGCCGTCGATGTCGTCGTCGTCGTAGTCTTCTGTGTGCCGTATGACACACACAGTCAGAAAAACCGTCAACAGCTAGCAGCTATAATAAAAACAAACAACAAACAGAGAAAAAGAAACAACATACAGAAGAGAGTCAGTCGGAACAGACAAACGTACACAAACACACGAACCCCCCATACAAACAGCTAGCCAGTCATTCATGAGAGTTCGTAAATGAAATAAAACTAAATGAAAAGTAAGTAAAAGACGACATTAAGTTTGGAGTGAGTCGAACTTTAGGTACGCTTCACTATTGGAAATTAATGGCAACATTGATTTCCAAATTAATTTGCTTTTGTCGTATGGTTAATATTATCGTCTCAATATAATATTATGCATACGCAACAGGGAACAGAAAAGAGGGAGGGCTAGATATTTGTTAAATTTTACTTTAAAGAAGTTCGGGGAGATTTACGTTTTATCTGGGCGAACGTTAATTTTCGGAGACAATTAGAAAACGCCGTTTATACCTCTGTATAATTAAATTACACCAAATGAAGTAATTGATTGTCGATGAGGGAAAGAAGAACTTGAAATTTCTTATGAATATCACCTAATAGGACAAAACACAGTGTTATCGGAACTAAACTTCTGTCTTTTGAGAGCTATCATTTAGAATTTACATGTATGTAGATCAATTCATTAACTATTCGGTACCGTGTCATATACCCACTACAATTATGTTATGATTATGTCAAAAAAAAAAAAAAAAAAAAAAAAAAAAAAAATCGGTCATAGTCCCCAGAAATCGCTCGTTACCGTGATACTGGTAGCGTAGCCCGACGTCAAGGAAATGGACGAAAGAAAACAGCAGAAATGGTTCGAAAAGTAAAAAAGAGGTTTAATCAAACCCGCGTCGTAGTGGCCAAAAATGTCTCATGAGCTGAATATATCGCAATATTCCATTAGGCAAATATTAACCAGAAAAGAAAGTTTTAAAGTCGGGCGTGGCCGACTTTATGATACCCTACACCACTTTGCTGCGCATAACAATTAAAAGTTTTTATGGGAGAATTCAATCATACACGCTATGATTATAATTATAATAATAATAATAATGATAATAATAATAATAATAATAATAATAATAATAATAATAATAATAATAATAATAATAATAATAATAATAATAATAATAATAATAATAATAATAATAATAATAATAATAATAATAATAATAATAATAATAATAATAATAATAATAATAATAATAATAATAATAATAATAATAATAATAATAATAATAATAATAATAATAATAATAATATAATAATAATAATAATAATAATAATAATATAATAATAATAATAATAATATATAATAATAATAATAATATACTAATAATAATAATAATAATAATAATAATAATAATAATAATAATAATAATAATAATAATATAATAATATAATAATAATAATAATAATAATAATAATAATAATAATAATAATAATATAATAATAATAATAATAATAATAATAATAATATAATAATAATAATAATAATATAATAATAATAATAATAATAATAATAATAATAATAATAATAATAATAATAATAATAATAATAATAATAATAATAATAATAATAATAATAATAATAATAATAATAATAATAATAATAATATAATAATAATAATAATAATAATAATAATAATAATAATAATAATAATAATAATAATAATAATAATAATAATAATAATAATAATATAATAATAATAATACTAATAAGAATAATAATAATAATAATAATAATAATAATAATAATAATAATAATAATAATAATAATAATAATAATAATAATAATAATAATGATAATAATAATAATAATAATAATAATAATAATAATAATAATAATAATAATAATAATAATAATAATAATAATAATAATAATAATAATAATAATAATAATAATAATAATAATAATAATAATAATAATAATAATAATAATAATGCCGAAGCATTTGTATCTTTTAAATTCGGACTTGTATTGCCATTTGGTGCACAATTAATTTAAAATCTGATGAAAATGTATATAAAATTTGGCAAAGATATTTCTGAGCTGTATGTGATATATTTCCCTGAATATCGTTGTTACGGAGAGCATATTACGGCTGTGGGTAACAAATATGACAAATCGGATGAACAGTATATATGGGAGCTATAGCTATATCTGAACCGATCTTCACCAAATTTGACATACTAGCTTCTAGACTCAATTCGGTCGTAAGTGCCAAATTTGGGCAAATATTAGACGTTTGGTGCACAATCAAAAGTAAATCGGATGAAGTTATATATGGGAGCTATATCCAAATCTGAACCAATCTCGATAAAATTTAGCAAATGTATTTCTGAGCTGTATTTGATATATTTCCCCAAATATTGCTTTTGCAGAGTGCATATTATGGCTGCGGAGGACAAAAATAACAAATCGGGTGAACAATATATACGGGAGTTATATCTGAACCGATTTTGATCAAATTTGGCATACTTATTTTCAGGTCCAATCTGATCGTACGTGCAAAATCCAATACTATTCGGACTGATATTACACGTTTGGTGCACAATAAAAGCCAAATCGGACGAAGATATATATAGGAGCTATATCTGAATTTTGACCGATTATCTCCAATTTCAATAGGGTTTATCCTTGGGCCAAACAAATGATTTTTGCAAAATTTCATCTGGATGGGACAATAAATGCGAACTGTACTTTGTTTACAAAAATACATGGACGGACGGACGGACATGCATAAATCGACTCAGAATGTGATTCTATGCAGATCATCAAAAGGAACTATGGGTCTATCTTGTTTCCTTTTGCCTGTTACAAACAAATGTACAAAGACATAATACCCTGACCACCTTGTGGTGTGGGGTATAAAAATGAGCTCGGGGGTGCAAGATCAGAAAGAAAATAGACTCAAAAGAGCTAAAGAGTTGCTTCGCTTGGCCCAAAAGTGGTGAACTGCCGAATTTGGTTTTCTCCGGTGAGAAAACAATCGTTGTCCAGCAGTTTGTAAACAAACAAAATGATCGTATTTACTTGCCAAAGAGGTCAGCTGAAAATGCGCACCTTCGGTTGGCCACCAGAACTCAAGCGCCGGCCATGGTGATGGTGCGGGTCGCCATAACAGTCGATGGTCGCTCTCCGCTCGTATTAATCGACCGTGGCATCAGAATAAAGGCCGAATATTATCGCAAAAATATTCTGGACGGTGTGTGTATTAAAGCCTTGGGCACGCAAACATTTTGTCCGCAGACCTTGAACATTCCAACAGGACTCAGCACCATCGCACACAGCACGCGCCACCCAAGAATGCTTACAAAAAGAGGTTCCTCCAATACCAATCCGTTGGACTATTGTGTCTGTAGTATTCTGGAGAGCAAGGTTGGCACTAAAAAATACCAAAGTGTCGATCACCTCCAACAAGCGCTTCGCCGGGAATGGGCCAAAATAGCGCAGAGCAACATTCAGGCAGCGTGTGACGATTTCATTGGCCGTTTGAAGACCATAGATCGTGCCAAAGGTGACCAGTTCGAACAAATTTAAACTTATTCTAAAATTTGATGCTACTTCCGACATTTTTTTCTTTCATTCAATAAAATAAAAAAATGTAAAACTTATGTCGTTTGACGTTGTTGCAGATTTTTTTTTATTTCACCCTGTACAAAAAAAAAAATTACTTTTACTTTACCAAGTAATGAGTAACAACGCCGCAGGGGTCACACCTCCGAATGCATAAGGTCATTGGCTGAAATCCCCGCGTCAGTAAACAAACAAAAAACAAGAAAACACGAAGAGAAGTTAAATAACAATTCACGTTCGGTACAGTGGCTGAGTGCCAATCAGAAGATCACATGTTTAGCCCTTCGGTGTCAATCAGATGATCTCATGTTTAACCACTCCAAAAATTCAAGTGTGGATAATTTAAACTTATTTATTTGCTCTTGGGGACAGTGGGGGTAAATACTTCCTGCCAAATGTCGATGATAAGATAAGGAGTTTGTTTGGCAGCTTTTTTTGTCAAAATGCAATTTTCTATAAAACCATTTATAACTCCTTTTGAGTAAAGACAACCAAACAACATGAGTAACCAGATATATTCCCTAAAAAGTTATAGCTCATCATACAATCAGACTAAAAACAAAAACAAGGTAACAGCAAGAGCAAACAACAATAACAATACATACAATCAAAACGTTCGCATTTAGAGTGCACTCAACAGAAATCAGTTATTGTGGTATTCGTCGTTGTTCGGTGTCATTCATAAAAGTGCTTTTGGTTCGAACGGATACGGTTACTTACAAGCAAGCTAACCAAAGTTATCATTTTCGCTGCGACCGTCGTTTGTCGTCTTCGTTGTTATTATATTTTTTTATCTCATTGTTTTTATTTTTTCGTGTTTACTACCACCAAAAAAAAAACACAAAAAAAGCCCTTTACCACCTCCCCCTCAAACAACAATAATACCGACAAAATACATAGAGAGGTACCTACAACATAGTGTAGCTTGCTATTGCCGGAGCTGAAACAAACAGACAAGCAGCAACTAAAACAACAGCAACAACAACAAACACACACAAAAGCCTACCTAAGAAGATAACCGAAACCAAATGTTCAAACTGCTGTGGCGCTGAACCAAACTTTTTGTTGGTGGCTGGATGGCTTAAACGGACTGACTGACATATAGTCTACACTACTTTATAAAGAGTTTATTGTTGTTATTTTGTTACCGTGTTCTTCTCGCATGCTGTTTGTCGGAATAGTTAGTTAGTTAGCTGGCTGCTTGGCTGGCTGTTTGTTTGACTGGTTGCCTGCCTGCCTGCCTGCCTGCCTGGAAGTTGTATTGTTTGACAACAAAACCAAAGTGGTACAAAAAAGTTTCTTTCAAATCACAAAAAGCTAAACAAAAACAAAACCAACAGCAACAAATCTAAGGCAACACACATCCAACAATAATAACAATAACAACAACAACATAAAGTGTGAGGAGGATTTGAGTGAGATTTTGTTGCGGCCTCTGCCACCACGGCTGTTGATGTTGCTTGCCGAAGTTTGTGTTGTAGTTGTTGTCTCGAGGAGAGACCTCCAAGCTACGACAAACAAAACAAACAATAAAACATAAAAAAGACAATAATAACAACAACAACAACACCAGCAAAAGCTACGAAATTGCATGAAATGAACTTTAGACTCCTCCAATGTCTGTCTGAACACGATCGACCGAGAGACCAAAACCAAGTTCTTTATTACAATTTCGGAAACGAAAACATTAGTGTTTAATGGCAATTGCTAACCAATGGTTGGGAAAACCGAACCGAACCGAAAGATAGACTGACAGACTCTTAGCCAGCCATCAGAATGGTAAGCAACAAATGAAACGATTTGAAAAGAAACTGCCCCGAGATCCACGAGACCAACCATCATAACCGGAGCATTTGTTATGATCGATCACTTGATCGGTTGAAAGAATACTACAAAAATAACAATAACATTAACAATTACACCAGCAATAAAAGAAAATAAACGGAGCGGAACTGAATGGATCGTATCGACTGACCGAAAAAAAACGATATTCTTCATAACCGAACAAAACAAACAGACAAGTATTGAAAAAAAGTGATTTCAAAAAGTTTTGAAATCCTACCTACTGTTGTGAAGTTTAAATCAAATGTTAACATTCTAAATTTAATTAGTGTAACAAACAACTCCACCACCAACAACCACAACAACAATCAATCAATTATCGCCAAACACAAAAAAGTGACACAAGTCTCAAGTTAGGCGAAGTGAAGTGTGAAAAGTGATAAATTAGCGATAAAAAATAAGGCTTTTACTTTTTCCTGATTATTTCTGGACAAGTTTGTAGTCAATGTCCGGCAATTGGAGTTCGTGCTAAAGGAAAGTCCAAACATTATTATTAGTGTTATTATAATAATAATCATAAGAAACAAAAACGAAAGGTGGTCTGGTGGTGCATCCATCTAAGCGCCGTTAAATACAAAACAAACAAACAAACAAACTGCCAAACTAACCTCTCTCTTAGTGTGTCTCACTCTCTCTCTCTCTCTCTCTCTCTCTCTCTTTGACTCGTTGTCGCGGCGGTTACTTGAAACTTTCAATATTTTTGTAACGTTTGACTGCTACCGTTTATTATAACTGTCTGCCAGCCTGAGATTATTATGAGCAACACAATGACCGCTCATGAACCCATAAACTATCTGGACAGCATCCTTAACGAAGAGGAGAAACGTTGCGAGTACAGTCATCAATGGCGGAATTTCACCATATCACGTTCAGGTCGTTTCAAATCGAAAAACAAACATCGCAATGTTGTCGATGGCAAAATGTTTGATCGCAGCACTGGCTCATCATCATCCACATCGTCGTCGTCGTCGTCGTCATCGCCATCCATTAACAACAGCTCACAGCAATCATCAGCATCAGCCGGTGCTTCAATGACATCCTCATTTGATAAGGATAAAAAGGTAAGTTAAGTTTGAAAGGAAACGTTTGATGTGTTGTTTCAAAATTTAGGAAGATAAATGCAAAAATGAAGGTAATAATAAAAACTCCAGAATTGCCAGCTGTAGTTTTTAATTTTAAAATATACAAAAATGTTAAAAATTGTTCACTTAGAAATACACACATTTAGAACAGGGTTAAACAAGATACCATGGGGTAGTTTAAATTCTTCAGATACTCTGGACAAAAGTAAAGGACGTTGTGCAAAAATAAAGGACGTTGTGCAAAGTAACCAGTAAGGAAAGGTGAAAAGTCGGGCAGGGCCGACTATAACATACCCTACACCACTATGCGTATTTATTAGAGCTTCCGTAGCAAAAAAAATATATTAGGATATTATGTGAAGTAGATCATACAAACTATGAAATAAATGAACTAAACCATATTTATGGGAGCTATTACTATTTCTGAACCGATTTTCTCCAAATTTGATGTACAGGGTGAGATAAAAAAACTGCAACTAAGTCAAACGCCCTAATTTTTACTTTTTTTTTCAATTTTATTGTATGAAAGCAAACCATATCGGAAATAGCATTAAATTTTAGAATAAGTTTAGATTTGTTCGAATTGGTCACCTTTGGCACGAATTAAGGCCTTCAAACGGCCAATGAAACCGTCACACAATGCCCGAATGTTGCTCTGCGGTATTTTGGCCCATTACCGGCGAAACGCTTGCCTGAGGTGATCGACACTTTTGGAATTTTTTAGTGCCAACCTTGCTGTCCAAAATACACAATAGTCTAACGGATTGGTATCCGGAGATTTTGGTGGCCATTGTGCGCTGGAAATGAAGCGAGGAACCTCATTTTGTAAATATTCTTGGGTGGCGCGTGCTGACTGCGATAGTGCGGAGAGAGACCATTGGCTGTTATGGCGTCCCACACTATCACCATGGCCGGCGCTTGAGTTCTGGTGGCCAACCGAAGGTGCACAGTTTTAGCTGACCTCTTTGGCATATAAACGCGATCATTTTGTTTGTTTACAAACTGCTGGACAACGAATGTTTTCTCATCGGAGAAAACCAAATTCTGCAGTTCACCACTTTCGCCAAGCGAAGTAACTCTTTAGCTCTTTTGAGTCTATTTTCTATCTGTTGCGGTGTAAGTTCTTGCACTTTTTGGAATTTCAATGGCTTTACCCCGAGCTCATTTTTCAATATTTGCCGAATGGAATATTGCGATATGCTGAACACTTCACAAGCCATTTTTCGGCCACTGCGACGCGGATTTCCATTAAATCGCTTCTTTACTTTTCGAACAATTTCTGCTGATGTTGCTGTTTTCTTCCGTCCACTTCCTTGACAACGGGCTACGCTACCAGTATCACGGTAACGAGCGATGGTATGAGACACAAATGATGTATTCACATTTAAATGCTGGAGTGCTCAAACGGTGGAGTGCACTTGAGGTTTTCCAGCCAAATATAAAGAAATTACACTATATGACTTCCATCACGAAATAAAAAAAAATTCTCACCAAAATGCTGTTGTACGCTTGTAAAAAATATAATGACCTGTCTCCGGAATAATTTTAACAGCGGTCGGACGAGTGGCTTAGAAATGACAACAGCCTGAAGTTGATTGCAGTTTTTTCATCTCACCCTGTACTTGCTTCTAGAATGTATTCGGTCGGATGTGTCAAAACTCAGGTCATTTGGACTGATTTTGGCCATAAATCGACTCAGAAAGTGATTCTAGTAACTATGAGTCTATCTCGCTTCCTTCAACATATTACAAAAAAATGTACAAAGACATAATACCTTGTACCGCTATGTGGTGCAGAATATAAAAACTGCCGAATTTTGTTATTAAATAATTGTGGGAGAAACCTTCAAAATATCGAAAGTCTTGAGGTATCGCTATATGGGGACTGTACCTATTAGTGGACCGGAATCGCAGATTTTTTTCCAAATAGAGAATTGACATACCGAGAAGCTCAATGGCCAAGTTTCAGCTAATTTGGTTTGAAATTGTGGCAGAAGCCTTCAAAATACCGAAAATCTGAGGCAACGTTACGTTATCAATAATAATCACTCACAATCAGCGAACCTTACTAAATCGACTTACAGGAATGACAAATTTAATATACCCTCCATTGTATAGTGGCAACTCATTTTTTTGATGTCTTGGCTCTGGAATCTTTCATAAAAAAACAGTAAAATTGAATTCATAATAAAAGTTCCCCGGCGGTACCTAGAATCATTTTTCCATTTTGATTTGGTTTTAGTTAGCAAAGACAGTGTGAGTTGGCAACTCTAAGAGCCACAATCATTAGCGAGATAGATCATTATGAAATTACCAATTTTTGAATTTATTTATTTGATCTAAATTCAAATTATCTAAAATAGCAATTATACGAGACAAATCAATTTTTGATGTCTTGTTTGATCAAGTTTTTTTGTTTTTTGATTCCAACTCTCAGTTTTTGGTTATATTTAGCATATATTCAAACTTATGTGTGTATTAATTCACATGAGAAAATGTGTGCGTTTTTATGAGAGTATATTCATACACACATATTTGCATAAATACAGTGGTGAGCGATGTAGAAGCAGAGATAACTGGAGCGAAGAAAGAGCGTTTGACTTCGGTGTAACGCGAATAGGCATTCGAAGTTAGTTCAATAAGACTTAGGAATCTACAGGGTGAGATAAAAAAACTGCAACAAAGTCAAACGCCATAATTTTTTTATTTTTTTTTAATTTTATTGAATGAAAACAAAAAATGTCGGAAATAGCATCAAATTTGAGAATAAGTTTAGATTTGTTCGAATTGGTCACATTTGGCACGAATTATGGCTTTCAAACTGCCAATGAAACCGTCACACGTTGCCCGAATGTTGTTCTGCGGTATTTTGGCCCATTCCCGGCGAAGCGCTTGCTTGAGGTGATGGACACTTTGGTATTTTTTAGTACCAACCTTGCTTTCCAAAATACTCCAGACACAATAGGCCAAACGGATTGGTTTCCGGAGATTTTGGTGGCCATTGTGCGCTGGAAATGAAGCGGAGAACCTCATTTTGTAACCATTTTTGGGTGGCGCGTGCTGAGTGCGATTGTGCTGAGTCATGTTGGAATATCCAAGGTCTGCGGCCAAAATGTTTGCGTGCCCAAGGCTTTAATACACCCTCCAGAATATTTTTGCGATAATATTCGGCATTTATTCTGTTGCCACGGTCGATTAATACGAGCGGAGAGCGACTGTCGGTTGTTATGGCGGCCTACACTATCACCATGACCGGCGCGTGAGTTCTGGTGGCCAACCGAAGGTGCACATTTTCAGCTGACCTCTTTGGCAAGTAAACACGATCATTTTGTTTGTTTACAAACTGCTGAACAACGAATGTTTTTTCATTGGAGAAAACCAAATTCGGCAGTTCACCCCTTTCGGCCAAGCGAAGCAACTCTTTAGCTCTTTTTAGTCTATTTTCTTTCTGTTGCGGTGTAAGTTCTTGCATTTTTGGAATTTTAATGGCTTTACCCCGAGCTCATTTTTCAATATTTGCCGAATGGAATATTGCGATATGTTCAGCTCACGAGCAACATTCGGACAGTGGACTTCTTGTGGTTTCATTGGCCATTTGAAGGCCATAATTCGTGCCAAATGTGACCAATTTGAACTAATCTAAACTTATTCTAAAATTTGATGCTATTTCCGACATTTTTTTTTGCATTTGACTTTGTTGCAGTTTTGTAATCTCACCCTGTATGTAAGTGTGTGACATCAAGAATTATAACAATTCTGATATGCACACACGAGAATGCACAAGGATAATAAGAGTGACAACATATATGTAAAAGCATATCGACTGATAGTAATTTTAGATTAACCATTCGATTGATTTTCCCTGACGTATTAGTGACGTATATTTGCAAATTTTTAAGTAAGTTTCAGGTGGAAAAAGCAAATATCTGTTTTTACCTGAAAATTGTCATAATATTGATTAATTGATATTAGTTTTTTACCTTTTTTTATTAGAGTATCTCCACTTAAACACAAACAAGTAAAAAAGCAGTAAGTTCGGCCGGGCCGAACGTTGAATACCCTCCACCATTTGGAACGAATTTGAAAATTTAAAATAAATAAAATCCATTGAAAATTCTGTTACAATCTTTTAAATACCTAAAATCGGAAGGCGCCGATATATGGGGGGATATACGATATTGTGGACCTATATAGACAAATGTATGTCTGGGGTTAAAGTAGTCACAAGAACTCCTTGTGTGGATTTTCAGACAATTCCGTTGAAAAATGTGGCTAAAATCATCAAAATACCGAATATCGGAGGTACCGTTATATGGGGGCTATACGATATCGTGGACCGGTATAGCCCATCTTCGAACTTGGCCTGCCTGCAGACAAAAGAGAAATCTGTACAAATTTTAGCTTCCTTTCTTAATTCGTTTAGACTGTAGCGTGATTACAACAAACGGACAGACGGACGGACAGGGCTAAATCGTCTTAGAATTTTACGCTGATCAAGAATATATATACTTTGTTGGGTCTAAAATGATTATTTCGATGAGTTACAAACGGAATGACGAACTTAATATACTCTCCATACTATGTATGGTGGGAGGTATAAAAATAACATGAGCGAGTTCCGATTATTGAGTTCTAATTGATTTAACTTAGTTTCAGAATTGACCATGTGTCGCCTATTTATACAGTATTTTTGCAAACTATTCGTACATATTTGCTAGCGACTGTAGCTTAAGATGTCGTTATGTTGTTGTTTCTGTTTTTATAGAGTTTATTTCTTTATTTGTATGATCAGTTGTGTTTTTTTGTGAGATTTGTCGGTTCGGTTGCTGTTTAGATGTGAAACAACTAAAAAGGGAGTTTTATGCAGATTTATATGGCTTCTGGTATAAACCGACAGACCAACATACCCTGATACAAATATAACAACTTTTTTTTCGTATTTCTTTTTCATATATCTTTTTTTTGATTTCGTTTCGATTGGGTTTTGTGGAATATGCACAGATGTACGTACGTACGTTCGCTCGCTCGCATGTCCGTCCAATTGATTGGCTTGTCCATAGATCCAATATGAGTGAGTCACCAATTTTTCTCGAAAAATATAAAAAGACAACACGGAGACATTATCATTATTAATAATATTATTTACATGCAAATGTCTGTCTGTCGGTCTATAAATGAATTGGCTAAGAGATTGAAATGAGTTTTTAAGCCTCATAAAAATCCACAATATTAGCACAACATTTGCAGTTTACTACTGACTTTGCTGCTGCCAGTTGATTCAAACCTAATGCGATTATCATTGTTGTGGTTGTTGCTGCTGTTTTGATCTTGAAAAGATTTTTATGTATTCCTCCCTCATTGTTGTTTCAGCATGGAAACAAATCTGTTTGTTTAGTTTGCATTGCTTTTTATTTAGTTTTTTTTTTTTTTAGATTGAGTTCATTAGAATATATGTGGAAGTGTTCGGCTTGTTTTGAGGTTATTGTTTTGATGATCCAAATAAAGCGTTTTGAATGAGCTCATTTAAGATAAGTTTAGTTTAGCTGTAGTTGTAGGAGTGTGAAAGTTTAATATATTGCAGGAACAAATGTTTATGGGTATAGTGTTGACAAATTGTTTGCGCTTCAAGTTAATTTGCATAATTTTAAAACAATCTCGTACTTATATGGGGAAGAGATTTAAAAAGTAAAATTTTCTTGAGAATTTTTGATTGAGCAGACTAGAAGCGATCGTAGGTAAAATATTCTCGCAGAAGATCAACATGGAATATTTTTAATTGAGGATTTTCGGTTAAAAAATTGGGAATAACATGCAGTGTCAGGTTATTGTTTTAAAAGGTGTCAGGAGTTGACCTTTTTAGAAGACCAATAGATCCAGTGAATGGTCTTATTATAGAAGATTTGTTTTTGATTGGTCTACTCACACGGGACCAATAGAAAACCAGTAAGGAAAGGTCAAAAGTGGGGCGGGGCTGACTATATGATAACCTACACCACTATGCGTATTTAGTTCATCTACCTTAACAAAAAAATATTTATAAGGGGGGTTTATGTAGATCATATCAACTATGAACCTTATTGGAATGCGTATCACGGCTTTAGAGTATTTGGGAAATATATCCAAACGAAACGATTTTCAACAAACTTGACGGAGGCTTTTGTACTTCTAGTACCATATAACATTACTGTATAAGTGCATGATACTACTTTAATAAAAATTATATTAAATAATACTTATTGGAGCAATATACCGGACCGAGTTTCAGCAAATGGAAAAATTCAGTTGAATACGACAAAATCTAACCAATTTTGGCTGATATTACACATATAAAATCGTGTGAAGATGTACTGGGTGAGATAAAAAACTGAAACAAAGTCAAACGCGCTTGAGTTCTGGTGGCCAACCGAAGGGGCACATTTTTAGCTAATCTCTCTGGCAAGTAAACGCGATCATTTTGTTTGTTTACAACGAATGTTTTCTCCAAAAAAAAAAATCTTTATCTCTTTTGAGTCTATTTTCTTTCTGTTGCGGTGTATGTTTTTGCACTTTTCGCAATTTCAATGGCTTTTCCCCGAGCTCATTTTTCAATATCTGCCGAATGGAATATTGTGATATGTTCAACTCACTACCCATTTTTCGGTCACTGCGACGCGGGTTTTCCAACAAGTCGCTTCTTTATTTCTCGAACCATTTCTGCTGATGTTGCTGTTTTCTTCCGTCCACTTTTCTACCAGTATCACTTTAACTTAGACACAAAGATTTATTCACATTTAAATGCTGGAGTACTCTAGCGATAGCCACTTGTGGTTTTCCAGCCAAGTATGAAGAAATACCACTATTACGCTTGAATTCCATCACGAATAACTTTATTTTCTGGAAAATTCTCACCATACTGTTTCTGTAGGCTTGTAAACAATATAATGATTATTGGCATATTTTTAAGCGATTTTTTTAGATTGCATTCTTTTATGTCAAGAGGACATTCCAAATTGACAAAATTTGTCAAAATCGGTCCAGCCATTTTTTGTATATACATATTGTATGTATATCGGTATATATATCCGATATATTTATTATCGGCATCCACGTAACTGCCTGAATTGGCCCTTTCATCTATTTGTGTTTTCGCCGGGATTAAAAATATTTGCGGTTTAATTAAAAATGATACTTTTATTTAACACAAATGTTATGGTCTATTTCACCCACTAAATATTATCCGATGACCATTAAAATTGGAAAGCTTCTGCTCAGTCCTAAGCTCTAGCCCCATGCTAACTTCCGCATCGATTCATCTAGAATTGCGACCTGTAGAGCAACTGCAAAATCAGGAAAATTGTGCGATCATTTCCAAAAGAAATAGGGTTCTATTCTGGCTCTAGCCTCACCTCTATTCTAAATTTCGTGAAGATCGGGCCATAACTGCGACCTGTAGAGTGATTACAAATGTACATCGACAGACGGACATACGGACGGACGGACATACATAGCCAAATCGACTCAGCTCTCTTTCTCCCTTTCTCTCTGAAACCAGTTCAATTAATCCCATAAAGTCTTATCAATGTTATTGCCGAACATACATTTGGATTTGATATATAAATTGGAATTAAGCAATTCAATATGAGTTTGTTGATTTTCGATTCATTTGATTAAGAAGGGCTTCGTTTACATTTATTGCTATTTATTTGCAATTTATTGCTAATTGATTGTCAAGTGAATCTTCATTAAATTAGAAAAAAAACTCGTTTTTTTATTTCTCTACGATAAGCATTCGAGTTTAATTGGTTATTCGTGTTTAGAATATTTATTCATATATAACGATTCTAAGGCGCAAATTCGATTTTATATTCACACTACTTTTTTTTACACATGAAAGAATGATAGATTGAGGTACGTATATTTGGATCGTTCATAAATCATCCAAAAACTCTTTTAATTACGAAACAATAGTAGGATATAAGAGTGATATTGTCATAGAACATCAGATAGTCGTCCTTTTAATAAAAAACAGTAAGACGGTTTCTTTAATAAAATCCAAGAAGTGACCCTTAAACAGAAGAGTAGTACACTGTTTTCACACAATATAATATAAGGCTATTCTATTCTATTCTATTCTATAGATGATCTTACTAAACTCTTTTGCTCCACTCTGTTTACTCTATATTCATCTATGATATAAATGTGAATTTTTCCACCAACTTTATGGTACTTTATAAAAGATAAGCCTTTTATTTTTCTTCACACCAATTTGTAACATTGTCATAAAAATAATATATATATATAAATATATATAAAAATAATATATGTTTTATTATGACGTCTTTGTCGGCTAAGGTATATAGGGGACAACTTTATTTCCACTAAATTAAAAAGGTATGAATTTAATTAAAACAGCTATGCTATTTACGTGTGTACGTTAGGGTGTACCAAAAAAATAAAAAAGAAAATACAAGGTGAAAAAAATGCATAAAAGTCAAAATTAAATTAAATTTTATTAAATAAAAGCAAAAAATGTCGAAAATATCGTCAAATTTTAGAATAAGTTTAGATTTTTTCGAATTGGTTGCCTTTGGCACGATTTATGACCTTCAAACGGCCAATGAAACCGTCACACGCTGCCCGAATGTTGCTCTGCGGTATTTTGGCTCATTCCCGGAGAAGCGCTTGCTTGAGGTGATAGACAATTTGGTATTTTTTAGTGCCAACCTTGCTTTTCAAAATACTCCAGACACAATAGTCCAAGGATTGATATCCGGAGATTTTGGTGGCAATTTTGCCTGGGAAATAAAGTAAACCTCATTTTGTAACCTTTCTTATGTGGCGCGTGCTGAGTCCTGTTGGAATGTCCAAGGTCTGCGGCCAAAAAGCGTGCGCGTCCCAGGCTTTAATACACCCTCCAGAATATTTTCGCGATAATATTCGGCGCTTATTCATGGTCGATTAATACAAGCAGTGAGCGACCATCGGCTGTTATGGCGGCTTACACCATCACCATGGCCGGGGCTTGAGTTCTGGTGGCCAACCGAAGGTGCACATTTTCAGCTGACCCCTTTGGCAAGTAAACACGATCATTTTGCTGGACAACGAATGGTTTCTCATCGGAAAACCAAATTCGGCAGTTCACCACTTTCGGCCAAGCGAAGCAACTCCTTAGCTCTTTTGGGTCTATTTCCTTTCTGTCGCGGTATAAGTTCTTGCACTTCTTGTACCCTCCACCTTTGAAAGGAGGGTATATTAACTTTGTCATTCCGTTTGTAACATCCTTATATATTCGTTGTAGACCTCATAAAGTATATATATTCATAATCAGCATAAAATTCTAAGTCGATTTGACGATGTCCGTCTGTCTGTCCGTCTGTCTGTTGTTGAAATCACGATACAGCCTATATTATTTGACGACGATCACCAAAATTTAGCAGATCAATTTGTATTTGGATTGTTGGTATTGAAAATGACATATATCGGTCCACGTTTTGGTATAGTCCCCATATAACGGTACCTCCTGATATTCGGTATTTTGATGATTTTTGCCCCATTTTTTTCTCGGATTGGTCTGGTATTTGTAGGTTATAAGGGGTCCTAGTTCATGTGGCGAGTCATTGTATGTATAGGTCCAAGCTTTGGTATAGCCCCATATAAAGGTAACTCCCGATATTCGCTACTTTGATTATTTTTGCCGAAATATGTCTAAAAATTTGTATTTGTGGGTCATAATGATCTCTAATGTTTCCTTTACCCTAAGGTGGAGGGTATTAAAAGTTTGGTATGGCCGAACTTAATGTTTTTTCAGAGTGCTGTTTTTGGAGTGCTCTAACTATAGCCGCTTGTGGTTTTCCAGCCAAATATAAAGAAATCACACTATCACGCTTGAATTCCATCACGAATAACTTTTATTCTGTAAAATTCTCACCAAAATGCTTTTGTACGCTTGTAAATATAATGAGCTGTCACTGGAATAATTTTAACAGCTGTCGGACGAGTGGCTTAGAAATGACTACAGTCTGAAGTTGGTTGCAATTTTTTCATCTGACCCTGTTTATTCTTTGTGGCGTCTAAAATGTATATTTTGAGGTGTTGGAAATGGAATGACACCAGACAATGGCGGAGTGTATTACAAATGATGAATAAGTCGATTCAGTTACATGAGTATACTTTTAACTGGATGTTTACTTTTTTTTCAACATAGTAACTTTGTCATATGGTACAATATTTTCCCAACATCGTTTGCTGTTTGTGTTTCAGTCCATCTTTCGAGATGCTATTCCTTTTTGCATGCTTCGTTGCATTAAATGTCTTAAAATTGCTCGTAAAAGTTTTTAATTTTAAATTGGAAACAAATTAAACCGGGATATTTTTTGTACAAAACTTGTTTTGTATTTTAATTGGCACATTGTTGTGGTGTGTGTGTGTGTACACACCGGTGCTCACCGGACACAGTGTGTTTTTATGGTGCAATTACATCTGTGATAAAAAAAAAACGCATTTGCAATATACTTTTCCACAGTTCACTCAAATCCTTTTAATGAAGTAATAAAGTTGGTGCGACACTCTTATCGGCAGCTAGGGTACGTTACCTTTTCAGAATCTGTTTTTCTTTCTTTCTGACTAAAGTACTTTGTATTTTTTTTTTGATACAAACTTATTTGTTAATTAAATTTTATTACAAGCCATAAAAATTATTATTCTCAATAAATGTTATAATATTTTTTTGCTGAGATTAAATGTGTTAAAAAATTTCTTTTGTTTAAGCGCAAGAAGTGTCAGATTTTAGGACTAATGAAAAAACATAACAAAATTTCTGTTTACTGTCTTATAAAGACATTCATCAACCGCGATGGGCAATTTATAATTGTTGTATTCATAAATTACTCTCGATTTTAATTTTGCCTTTACCGCAAAATTCGGTGATTTTAAACGCGAAATGTTCATATTAGATGTGAACAAAAGCAGGGAACATTGTTTTTATCGCTAGGCCGTATCGACTACTTTATTTTTGTCGCTAGACTCACAGGCAAATGGTCTTTTCCAGACCTGCAAAAATGTAAAAATTTTTACTACGATAACCGATTTCCCCTTTATGATATCGAAGAAAATTGCTAAACTAGTAGATTCTTGCAGGTACTGGAACGGGTCAAAAATTTGTGATCTCAAAAACCTACTGATAGGTAACAATCGACCATATTCTGTTTGGCGTCGCCGTCAATTTTGAGATGATATCACATGTTGTCGACGTTGACACTAAGTTGATATTTCGAAACGGTGTCGACTAATTACCGATATTTTGAATCTGTCATCTCTAATATTTGCGACAGCTGATTTACTTTGTTTACAATTTTTGTTGAAAAACTGTGTTTTGTTTCTGAATGTAATTTTGAATCGAATGCTAAAGAATAAAAAAGCAGTAAGTTTGGAACGAATTTGGCAATTTTCAAAACAATAAAATCCGTTAAAAATTCTGTTAAAATCTTAAAAACACCAAATGTAGCAGTTATATTAGGTTCTATATGAAGACATGGACCTGTATAGGTAACTTTTATCATAAGCCATATTCAAATATTCAAATGCGAAACTTAAAAAAAAAAATCATCAAAATACCGATATCGGGAGGTATCGTTATATGCAGGCTAAACGAAGACGTGGAGTTGCACAGACAATATTCTGTCATAGGCTGTAGCATCCATTTCGAACTTCAAATACCAAATTTTGAAACAATTCCGGTTAATAATGTCGCTAAAATCATCAAAATACCGAATATTGGGAGGTACCATCATATGGGGACTACATATAATATACATTTAATTAAAATTTTATCAATCGTTCGGAAGCTAGAGTGATTTCCACAGCCGGATAGGCGGACGTCGCTAAATCGACATAGAATTTTATGCTGATCAAGAATATATATATTTTGTGAGGTCAAAAATGTATATTTCGAGGTGTTACAAACTGAATGACAAACTTAATATACCCTCTATACTATGGTGGAGGGTATAATAAAAGAAATTCGATAAGGACAAGAAGACTTGTGGTGCAGAAATGGAACGTATTTGAATTTCCGGATGAAAAGTACGCAGCAAAATCAAGGTTATCTAAAGGTTCGAAATCTATTTACGACTGAACAAGGCTGCATTTAGGCACATATTGGAGACAGTATCATCTCATTTGGATCAACGTTTACCATCATATTGGCAGCAACGTTGCGTTTTTTTTTGCCTTGGGATTGGAAAGGATTTCAACTTGGTACTATCACAGCCAGTCGTGTTGAAGATTCTGTCTGAGACTCTGCATGTCATGGAAATTACAGTCAGCCGTTTCCAATGCTAATGCAATGCTAAATGCTCAGATTCGGGGTATAGGCTTTGACATTGCCCTCGATGAAGAGATTCCTCATGTTTTATTTGTTTCTGGAATTGGAGCAGATTAGCCACAGCTTTCTCTAAGGGACTGAATGTCAGGATATTCCGCCTCCAGTAGCCTTGATATGGAAAACAACTTGGCTTTGTTGGTAATGAATTTTTGTTGAACTTAACATTTTAGATTCCGCCAAAACTGTACGAAGAACTTTATTAAACGACCTATTTTTCTAAAACATAATTTACTTTGGTGGCTCCTTGAAATCATTTGGAACGGAACCTCTGCAAAATCCCCTTTGTAAGAGGCGTATTTTTTCCAACTCTTTAACTAATATATTAAATTGACCTGAAATTGTTGTTTTTATTTTGGAATGTTCATTTCTATTTAATTCTGGAAACCCATAACTGCAAAGTCAGAGCCAATACAAGCCCACGTTTTCCTAAATAATTCCCAAAAAAAAAACTCACAAATATTGATAAATAGTCATATTGACACCAATAATACCGATTCGATAGAAAAAAGGCGAGAATACATAAAAAGCCTTTTTCACTGGCTTAAGTCATTGGCTGGCTTCTTCGGAAAAGAACAAAGGAGCGGGGAGACATAATCGAACTAAGTCAACCTTAAAGTCCATTGTTCCTCTACGAAGAAGCCAGCCGATGAAATAAGCCAGCCAAATAAGCGATTTATGTATTCCCACCTTTAAGTCATCTTCATCTAAGTAGGCAGGTTAAGTTCGTAAATGGGCCATGTAGGTCCACGTTTTCATATAGCCTCCATATAACTGTACCTCCCATTGTTCGGTATGTTGATGATTTTAACGACATTATTCACCGAAATTGTTTCAAATTCGGTATTTAAAGTTCGAAATGGATACTACAGCCTAAGACAGAAAATAATCTGTGCAGGTCCACTTCTTCGTATAGCCCCCATATAACGGTACCTCCCTATATTCGGTATTTTGATGATTTTATCGACATTATTCTTCAGAATTGTTTCAAATTTTGTACTTGAAGATCGTAATAGATACTTCAGCCTATGACAGAAAATTGTCTGTGCAGGTCCACGTTTTCATATAGCCCCCATATAACGGTACCTCCCAATATTCGGTTTTTTTGACGATTTTAGGTTTACTATTTACCGGAGTAGTTTCAAATTATGTATTTATAGTTCGTAATGGGAACTACAGTCTGTGACAGAAGGTAGGTCCAGGTCTTCGTATAGGCCCCATAAATCAGTACCTCCCAATATTCGGTATTTTAACGATTTTAGGTTTATTATTCACCGGAGTGGTTTCAAATTACGTATTTATAGTTCGTAATGGGAACTACAGTCTGTGACAGAAGGTAGGTCCAGGTCTTCGTATAGGCTAGGTCTTCGTATAGGCCCCATAAATCAGTACCTCCCTATATTCGGTATTTTGACGATTTTAGGTACAATACTCAACGAAATTGTTTGAGATGTCCTATTTGAAGTTCGTAATGGATGCTACAGCCTGTGACAGAAAATTATCTATGCAGGTCCGATATAACGGTACCTCCCTATATACGGTATTTTGATGATTTTAGCTACATTATTAACAGTTTATTGCAAGTTTCGAATTTGAATATAGTATAGTAATGGCTTATGACAAGCAAAGCCTACGTAGGTCCACGTCGTATAGACCCAACATAACGGCTATATTCGGTATTTTTAAAATTTTAACACAATTTTTAACGGATTTTTTTTTTTTTGAAATTGCCAAATTTCTTTCCAAATGGTGGAGGGTATTCAAATTTCGGCCCGGCCGAACTTACTGCTTTTTTACTTGTTTTTACATGAAACCGATTTTTATCTGTAATGAAAAATGTTAGAGATTCCCATCACTATTAGAAATTTTATGTAATGATTTTCAAATCTTAAACGTTGCAGCATTTCCTAGGATAAAATAATTTAAAAAACAAAAATAAATTACAGCGTTTCCCACAGTATTTCCGGAAGTCTCAAGATCATACAAATGTGGGTATATATGTTTGTGTGTTTATTTTTTTTCACGCAACGTATATGGTTTGGTCGTGTGTGTCATACTTATATATCGATAAGAATACAAAATTAACATTGTTTTTAATGCTGTTGTTTTTTATTTTTTTTTTTTTTTTTGAACAAATAACGACAACGTGATATTGAACTTAAATGTTCTTTTTCCCATTGTTCGCGCAAAACAGCATTTCGGTTATAAAAGTACCGAAACGAAGAACAACAAAATACACATTATGATATTGTTACTGATAAGTGATTTCGAAATGGAAAAGAACGACAGACAGATAAATTGAAAATGGTACTATAAAATAAAAAAAAGATCCGAGAAAAGGAAATGCAATTAAGTGATATCAGAATATCAGTCAAACGTCGAAAACTAGCACACACACGCAAATATTGATATTTAGAGAGAAGGGGAGAGGAGAATGATCATTAAAAAGTAGAAAGGCAAAATAGAATTTAACATTTGAATGTTATTCCATAGGAAAACATGGACCCGGACTCGGGGCCAATATTCAAAATCATGGTATAAGAATATGAACTGCAAGTGTACAACAAGTGTATAACAATTCGAAAGTGGTAATACATAAAAGTCCCTTTGACTGGCTCATGCCATCTGCTGGCTTCTTCGGAAAAGAATATGGAAACGTAGGGTCAAAATCGAACTCAGTAAACTTAAAACACCTTTTTATACCCTCCACCACAGTATGGAGAGTATATTAAGTTTGTCATTCCGTTTGTAACACCTCGTAATATAGATTTTAGACCCACTAAGTATATATATTCTTGATCAGCATAAAATTCTATATCGATTTAGCGATGTCCGTCCGTCCGTCTGTGGAAATCACTCTAGCTTCCGAACGAAATGAAGTAGATTGATAAAATCTTACTCAAATGTATATTATGTCTGCAGGCATTGAAAATGTGCCATGTAGGTCCACGTTTTGGTATAGCCCCCATATTACGGTACCTCCCGATATTATTTATTTTGATGATTTTAGCGACATTATTCATCGGAATAGTTTCCAATTTGGTATTTGAAGTTCGTAATGGATACTACAGCCTAAGACAGAAAATTATCTGTACAGGTTCACGTCTTCGTGTAGTCCACATATCAAGATATTCGGTATTTTGATGATTTTAGCTACATTTTTCACCGATTTTTTTAAGTTTCGCATTTAAATATTGTAATGGCTTATGAAAAAAGTTACCTATGCACAGAATTTTAATTTTAACGGATTTTATTATTATTATTATTTTTTTTTTTTTGAGAATTGCCCAATTCATTCCAAATTTTGGAGGGTATTCAAAGTTCCGCCCGGCAGAACATAAAGCGTTTTTACTTGTTTCCTCTAGGAAGAAGTCAACCAGTCAAGAAAGCGTTGAATGTATTCTCACAATAACTCTTAAAGAGTTAGCACTTGATGGCGCCAAGGAGGATACATCAAAAATTTCAGGGCATTATCACAGTTATATTTTTATACCCTCCACCATACTATGTCATTTCGTTTGTAACTCCTCGAAATACTCATTTAGCCATGTCCGTCTGTCTGTTGTAATCACGAACAAATTGAGACAGAAGGCTAAAATTTTGCACACATGTATATTTTGCCAGCAGGTTAAGTTCGTAAATGGGTCATGTAGGTCCAAGTTATCATATAGCCCCCATATAACGGTACCTCCCGATATTCGGTATTTTGATGATTTTAGCGACATTATTCACCGGAATTGTTTCAAATTTGGCATTTGAAGTTCGAAATGGATACTACAGCCTAAGACAGAAAATTATCTGTGCAGGTTCACGTCTTCGCAAAGCCCCCATATAACGGTACCCCCCGATATTCGGTGTTTTTATGATTTTAGCCACATTATTTACCGGAATTGTTTCAAATTTGGTATTTAAAGTTCGTAATGGATACTACAAGTCAAAAAATGAGCCATGTAGGTTCACGTCTTCATATAGGCCCCATATAACGGACCCCCCCGTTATTCGATATTTTGATGATTTCAGCGACATTATTTAACGGGATCGTTCCAAATTTGGTATTTGAAGTTCGTAATAGATACTGCAGCATAAAACAGAAAATGGGCCATGTAGGTCCACGTCTTCGTATAGCCCCCACATACCGTACCCCCGATATTCGGTATTTTGATGATTTTAGCGACATTATTTACCGGGATTGTTTCAAATTTCGCATGTGAAGTTCGTAATAGATAATTCAGCCCATGCCAGAAAATTGTCTGTGCAGGTCCACGTCTTCGTATAGCCCCCATATAACGGTACCTCCTATATTCGGTATTTTGATGATTTTAGCTACATTATAAACAGATTTTTATGACATTCGGTATTTTTAAGATTTTAACAGAATTTTTAACGGATTTTATTTTTTTTTGGAAATTGCCAATTTTGTACCATATGGTGGAGGATATTAAAAGTTCGGCTCGGCCGAACTTACAGCTTTTTTACTTGTTTTGTGTGTCTTCCATACGAAAAGAAGCGATTGATTACACTTATTTAAGAATTGAACACATACTTTACCTGAGAATTATAAAACACTGTAATACGTGCGTTGACTGACTGACTGAAAAAGTACAAAAGAGCGTTGGTCCATAATCGAACTAAGTTAACTTAAGACCCCTTTGTTCCTATGTTCCAGTCAAAAAAGCGTTTTGTGTATTCTTACCTTAAAGTCTATGAAAGCGAAGTTTGGAAAAAGAAACAATAACAAGTAAAATAGCAGCTAAGTTCAGCCGAACCGAAATATTAATACCCTCCACCATTTCGAAAAAAAATTGAAAAATTTAAAAAATAAAATCCGAAAATTAAAATGAAACCGTTATATGGGGACTATACGAAGACGTGGACCTGAAATACGAAAATTTTGTCATAGGCTGTAGTGCCCATTACGAACTTCAAATACGAAATAATGTCGCAAAAATCATGAAAATACGGAGCATCGGGAGGTACCGTCATATACGAAGATGTGGACATGCATACGATTTTTTTGCCATAAGTTGAAGTACCCATTAAGATCTTACAATACGAAATATTGAAATGATTTCGATGACTTATGTTCCTGAAATCGTCAAAATACCGACTATCGGAAGGTACCATTATGTGAGGGCTATAGGAAAACGTGGACCTTCTTATAAAAATGATTGTCATAGGCAGTAGTACCCGTTACGAACTTCAAATACGAAATTTTAAGTAATTCCGGTAAATAATGTCGCTAAAATTATGAACTTACCGAATATCGGGGGGTGGCTATATGAAAACGTAGACCGACTATTTACAAACTTAACCTGCCTACTGGCAAACTATGCATGTATGCAAAATTTTAGCCTTCTATCTCAATTCGTTCGAAAGATAGCGTGATTACAAAAGACAGACAGACGGACATTGCAAGATCGTCTTAGAATTTTACGCTGATCCAGAATAAAATTTGTAGGGTCTATAATGCATATTTCGAGGAGTTACAAACGGAATGACAAAGTTAATATACCCTCCATAGAATGGTGAAGGGTATAAAAATAAGATGAGATGGAAAAACTGCAACCAACTTCAGACTGCTGTCATTTCTAAGCCACTCGTTCCAATGACAGCTCATTATATTGTTTAAAAACGTACAAAAGCATTTTGGTGAGAATTTTCCAGAAAAAAAGTTATTCGTGATGGAATTCAAGCGTGATAGTGTGATTTCTTTATATTCGGCTGGAAAAACTCACTTAGAGCACTTCAGCATTTAAATGTGATCAAATCTTTTGTGTCTCGTACCATCGTTCGTTTGCGTGATACTGGTAGCGTAGCCAGACGTCAAGGATGTGGACGGAAGAAAACAGTAACATTTACAGAAATGGTTCGAAAAGTAAAGAAGCGACTTCATCGAAACCCGCGTCGCAGTGGCCGAAAAATGGCTCGTGAGCTGAACATATCGCAATATTCCATTGAAAAATGAGCTCGGGTAAAGCCATTGAAATTTCAAAAAGTGCAAGAACTTACACCGCAACAGAAAGAAAATAGACTCAAAAGAGCTAAAGAGTTGCTTGGCTTGGCCGAAAGTGGTGAACTGCCGAATTTGGTTTTTGTTTGTAAACAAACAAAATGATAGTGTTTTCTTGCCAAAGAGGTCAGCTGAAAATGTACACCTTCGGTTGGCCTTCAGAACTCAAGCGCCGGCCATGGTGATGGTGTGGGCCGCCATAACAGCCGATGGTCGCTCTCCGCTCGTATTAATCGACCGTGGCATCAGAATAAATGTCGAATATTATCGCGAAAATAATCTGGAGGATGTATTAAAGCCTTGGGCACGCAAACCTTTTAGCCGCAGTCCTTGGACATTCCAACAGGACTCAGCACCAATGGCCACCATAATCTCTGGATACCAATCCGTTGGACTATTGTGTCTGAGGTATTTTGGAAAGCAAGGTTGGCACTAAAAAATACCAAGGTGGAAGACTTAGGCCCAGCCCTAAGCTCTAGTCCCATGCTAACTTCTGCGTCGATTGGTCTATAATTGCGACCTGTGGAAGAACTGCAAAATCAGGAAATTTATCAGTTTTTGGTCCATTTCAAAATATTATGCGATCATCTCCAAAAGAAAATAGGCTTCTATTCTGCCCAAGCCCCACCTCCATTCTAAATTTCGTGAAGATTGACCTGTTTTTAACATGGATCGACGGGCATATCTAGATCGACTCAGCTCGGCGAGATAGGAAGATCCATATATACTTTCCTATTTGGGAAACCAACATTTCGAGGTGTAACATAATTGTTTTCCAATCAAACTTATAATACCCCCAAAACATAGTGTTGTAGGGTATAAAAATATCAATATAGGTCTACCTTTTTATACAACCCTTATATAATGATACCTTGATTTAAGTTATTATTTCTCCTACATTACGCTTTAGATTTGTAAGATTACAAATTCAACCTTGAATTGAAGAACTTGAGAGAATGACAAACACCACACTTATGAATCATGCTAACATTATCCCACCCTTCAAATTTCCGACTGACACTTATTCTTGTTACAAATAGAATATAATTTATTGAATTCATTACCCAATTGGAGATATTCAACTTTAAATCTCTAACGAGAACTTCATCATCGACGACGCAAACAATAGAACGAGTCATCTACCCATCCGCACTACCTACACTACTTTTGCAAGGAATTAAATAAGTTGTATAATTTATTGATTTACGATTTAACAACAACAACAACAATAACCAAAGAATAACAAACATTCGTAATGCAATTTGTGGAAATAAAAGGACAAATAAATAAAAATAAAAACAATAAAGTGTTAAAGTTTAAAAATAAACTATTAACAATACAAACGTCGTTATCTATATCAGAGCACAAGCAAAACACGCTGACTTAAAGAGGCATTAAGCATTTCCAAAAAAAAAAAAAAAAAAATTGAAAAAAGTAACCAGACAAAACAACGAAAATAAAACAACGAAATTGAGCAATCATTTATCGGGATTAACTAAAAATATAAATGAATACAAAAAGTGTGACAGACGCACAAATACATTCATCGATCCATCCGTTCATCCAACCCACCATATATCGAATATCAATTCACCAAAAAATAAATATATATATGTATATGAATGGAAAAATATTAATGTGGGTCATTTTCAGTACATTTTACATATAAAAACAAGTAAGCAAAGGCTACAGTCGTGCGGGGTCGACCGTTGAATACCCTACAACACTATAATAAACGATACTGTTTATATAGGCGAGATACTCGAAAGAATTCCACAAGATATTGTGACAAATTATAAAAGAAAACCATCAGGTTTCGTTCTCTAATTTTCGAATAATAGCAACTTAAACTAATTTGCTCATTTCCAATTTATTGGTAGATGTTGCACGTAAATGGTCTTCCTAGATCTGGAAGCAATATTTCCCAAAGACCTATAATCTCTCAGAAGTGGCAAAAGATTAACATTTATTATTGGTGTTTGACTGAAACGCATCTATATGAGATACAGACATTTGACTATATTCTTCAACGAAATCAGCGTTACCAAAATAGTCAGAACTGCGTCTTTCCTGTATTTGTGAATTCTCCAAAAAGTCACTGGAATGTACATTTTCGTCTTTTTTCTACAACAGTTGGCAAACTATTTCACACATTGAATATTTTTGAATGGCCACCCAAAACTGCTTGGCTTTTGCAATGTCCGGTAAGCCCCATTCAAATGTGCGTGAGGATCGGGCGATAATTACGACCTGCTAACAATTTTGCAGTTTTTTGGTCCATTTCAACCCCTAAATATATGACGATCATCTCCAAAAAGAGTAGGCTTCTATTCTGACCCTCATCTTATCCCCATGCAAAATTTCGTAAGGATCGGGCCATAAATGCGACCTGTATATGATATCCTGATATCCTAACTACTTAGTTTTGTTAGCTGTAGAAATATCACCAAACGTTTAATTCAAAATTAAAATATACCAAAAAATATGACAAAATTAAAAAAAAATATGAGAAAATGTTACAAAATCAATATTTTCATCTTTAGAGAGATATTTTTATGCGATTTTTTTAGAAGTTTTTTCTTTCCTGCCAAAAGGCCATTCTGAATTAATGAGAACTGTCGAAATCAGTTCAGCCGTTCTCGACACATAAGAGATCTTTCAAGCATATCTTCTTTGATAGGCATATATATCGCACATATTTTGCTATATATCCGATTTGTTGGATGTTAACATCAATGTAAAGGTCAGAAGTAACCTTGTCATGGCTTCGTGATTTCGCCGGGATTTAAAATATTCGCGGTTTAATAAAAAATTTTGAATTTTTTCAACACAAAAGATATGGTCTATTTTACCCTCTAAACATTATCCGATGACCACCCTAATTGGTAGGCTTCTTCCCCGCCCTAAACTCTAGCTACATACGAAATTTTTTCAGTATTTGGTCCATTTCAACCCCTAAACATTTGGCGATCATTTCCAAAAGAAATAGGCTTCTATTCTGACCCTAGCCCCACCTCCATTTCAAATTTCGTGAAGATCGGACCATAATTGCGACCTGTAGAGTGATTACAAATTAACATGGACAGACGGACAGACGGACAGACGGACGGACGGACATACATAGCTAGATCGACTCAGCTCGGCGAGCTAGGAAGATCCATATATACTTTCCTATGTGGGAAACCAATATTTCGAGGTGTTACATAAATTCTGGCCCAATCAAACTTATAATACCCCCAACACATAGTGTTGTAGGTTATAACTAAACAATTGATCAGAATGGAGGTTCAGATATATTTGGACTATATCGTCTACTTCCTACACTTTATATGAGATATGTGCAAATTTTTAGAAAGTGTGGAAATATACGTGAGATGCCAGATATAGCGGAGAAATATTTAGATATAACAACTGGTATAGAGTCGCCGAATTGTTCCACAAGTTATGACAGATATAAATATTGGAAATTGTGACACTTTGTGGGTGAGGTACCAGAAATTGTGGCCCTTTGTGTGTGAGGTACCAGAAAGGGGTTGGCAGATTTTGCGTTAGCAATAGTGTTTCGGATGTGTGAAATTTGGAGAGACCTGGATGCTTATTTCGCATTTTATGAGGGTTTTGATTTTCAAAATGTTGAACCCTTTGTGGGAGAGGTACCAGAAGGATTGGACCGATACATTCAATCTTCACAGCAGATCTTGTGTTAGTAAAAATAATGAGATGAGTGAAATATACAGAGATCCGGATGCCTATTTCGGATTTTTTTTATCGTTTTGGTTATTCAAAGCTTTGACCCTTTGTGGGGGAGGTACCAGAAGAAATGGTCCGATCTCCACAACCTTTAAAACAGATCTTGTGTTGATGGAAATATTGAAAGGTGTCATGTCTGAATGGAAACGACTGTTAATTTTGCGATTTATGAGCTTCATGGATATTTAAAATTTTGATCCTTTGTGGGAAAGATACCTGAAGCAGTGGACCGACATATATCATCTTTACACCAGACCTTGAGTTAATAAAAAATATTGTGATGTGTGTAATTTGAAGAGATGGATGCTTATTTCGCGTTTTATGAGCGTTTTGCTTTTTAACATTTTGAACCCTTTGTGGGAGAGGTACCAGAAGGATTGGACCGATACATTCCATCTTCACAGCAGATCTTGTGTTAGTAAAAATAATGAGATGTGTGAAATATACAGAGATCCGGATCCCTATTTCGGATTTTTTTTTATCGTTTTGGTTATTCAAAACTTTGACCCTTTGTGGGGGAGGTACCAGAAGGAATGGACCGATCTCCACCACCTTTAAAACAGATTTTGTGTTGATGGAAATATTAAAAGGTCGCGTTTTATGAGCTTCATGGATATTTAAAATGTTGACTCTTTGTGAAAGACATACCTGAAGCAGTGGACCGACATATACCATCTTTACATCAGACATTGGGTTAATAAAAATATTGTGATATGTGTAATTTGAAGACAATCGGACTCTTACATCGCATTTTATAAGACTTATAATTATTCACAATTGTGATCCATTGTGGAAGAGGTACTCTCACCTGACCTAGCATTAATGCAAATACTAGAATTTGCAAAATTGGAGCACAATTCGATTATCCTTTCTCTTACTGTGCAGTAAAATATTTTATTGAAAATTTCGACCTTTTGTGGGGGAGTTACCAGAATGAGTACACCGATATTGCTCATCTCCGAACTCGATCTAAGTTTGATTATAATATTTCGATGAACCAAGTTTGGACCAAATCGGATAGTCCCTTCCAGAGTTATAGACATCACTAGATAGACTCCAAATTTCCTGAAACGGATTTCATTAAGGCACGTTTTGGCCGTATCATTTATTCTGATGCCACGGTCGATTAATACGAGCGGAGAGCGACCATCGGCTGATATGGCGGCCCACACCATCACCATTGCCGGCACGACAATTTTGTTCGTTTACAAACTGCTGAACAACGAATATTTTCTCATCGGAGAAAACCAAATTCGCCAGTTCACCACTTTCGGCCAAGCGAAGCAACTCTTTAGCTCTTTTGAGTCTATTTTCTGTTCGTTGCGGTGTAAGTTCTTGCACCTTTTGGAATTTCAATGGTTTTACCTCGAGCTAATTTTTTAATATTTGCCGAATGGAATATTGCGGTATGTTCAGCACACCCACTGCGACGCTGGTTTCGATCAAGTCGCTTCTATACTTTTCGAACCATTTCTGCTGATGTTGATGTTTTCTTCCGTCCACTTTCTTGACGTCGGGCTACGCTACCGGTATCACGGTAACGAGCGATGTTACGAGACACAAAAGATTTATTCATATTCAAATGCTGGAGTGCTCTAACGTTAGCCGCTTGTGATTTTCCAGCCGAATATAAAGAAATCACACTATCACGCTTGAATTCCATCACGAATAACTTTTTTTCTGAAAAATTCTCACCAAAATGCTTTTGTACGCTTGTAAACAACATAATGAGCTGTCACTGGAATAATTTTAACAGCTGTCGGACGAGTGGCTTGAAAATGACAGCAGTCTGAAGTTGGTTGTAGTTTTTTCATCTCATCATGTATATACCCACTCTAGCCATATGGCTGAAGGTATACATATTTTTGAACGGAATAACGAGATATTTTCTTAAACATTAGCTCAGACTTCTTTCAAGAAGTTCTCCAATATCTAACTTGGGTGTTGTCTGAGATACCTTAAGAGTGGTTTAATTTATAATAAGGGTTCAGAAAAAATTTTTACCCTAAGAAAAGTTTCAATTTTACCGAAATATTTGAAAACTTACACCAAGTTGAAGTACACATACATTTCATGGCTGTAATACCAAATATAGACATGAATCTGAGGCGACAACATGGCATGCATCATCATTACTCATTATTAGTCAATGAATTAATGAATAATCAGAACAATTGTTTTAAAGAAACAATGGAAAATGACTTTGTTTCACAATCACAGCCACACTCACACACACAAAAGAAAGAAGGAAGTACGCTTAACACAATAAACTGGGTAATTTCCGTATAAATTTAAACCTTACAAAAGATGTGGAAATAACAGGAATACCAGTTCTCGCACATTTCACCTATATATTAATTAACACATATTGAGAAGATGAACACGTCAAATCACCTTTAAAGTCGGGTAATGTGTAATTTGCGTTTTACTCAGCAATTCTCGTATATTTTATATACTATATAATCTCTTTATATATAAAAGAGTAGTGAAATAACTGGCTGGCTGTGAAACGACATTCAGACGAAACGGCTGAAACTAGAATCTGAAAAATTTGCACGAGTGTCAGTCTTGGTCGTAGGCCTGGGTTTTTGTAAATTCGTTCTAAAATGTTACGAAAAAAAATTAAAATGTACCAAAAAATATTGAATACTTTGTATTGGACAAACGGAATGAGCTAAAATTCTGAAATTTGGTATGAGAATCATGGTTGAAAAGTAGTTTTGTGACATGAAGATGGTGTTTTTTGGAAATGTGTACTAAGTGTACGAACTGTACTAAATGTTACTAAGTTTGGAACATTTTGATTTAGGGTAAACGGAGGGAGCAAATATGTATTACAAGTGTAAGAAAAGTTCTAAATCGTACTATGTTTGGTACAATTTGGTATTGGGTGAACATGTAAAAATTGGTATAGTATGGAGAGCATATTAAGTTTGTCATTTCGTTTGTAACACCTCGAAATATACATTTTAGACCCCATAAAGTAAATATACTCATGATCAGTATAAAATTCTATGTCGATTTAGCGATGTCCGTCCGTCTGTCCGTCTGCTTCCGAACGAATTGAAGTAGATTGATAAAATTTTGCTCAAATGTATGTAATGTCCGCAGCACTTTTGGTATTGAAAATGGGCCATGTAGGTCCACGTCTTCGTATAGCCCCCATATAACGGTACCCCCGATATTCAGTATTTTGATGATTTTAGCGACATTTTTCACCAGAACTATTTCAGATTTGGTATTTGAATTTCATAACGAATACTACAGCCTATGACAGAAAATTGTCTGTCCAGGTCCACGTCTTCGTGTAGCCCCCAAATAACGGTACCCCCGATATTCGGTATTTTGATGATTTTAGCGACATTATTTACCGGAATTGTTTCAAATTTCGCATTTGAAGTTCGTAATGGATACTACAGCCTATGCCAGAAAATTGTCTGTGCAGGTCCACGTTTTATAACCTCCATGGTACCTCCCTATATTCGGTATTTTGATGATTTTAACTACATTATAAACAGATTTTTTTTCAAGATTCGCATTTGAATATTGCTATAGCTTGTGACAAAAGTTGCCTTTGCAGATCCACCTCGTCGTACAGACCCTAATATACGGCTACATTCGGTATTTTTAAGATTTAAACAGAATTTTTAACGAATTTTATTTTTTTTTTGAAAATTGTTAAATTTGTACCAAATGGTGGAGGGTATTCAAAGTTCGGCCCGGCCGAACTTACAGCTTTTTGGAAATGTGGACTGTAAAGCACAGAATGGTATTTGTACGAAAAGTATTAAATTTGGTATTGGGGAAATGGATAGGGCTGGAATCCTCAAATTTTATATGGAGGTCTCTGTTGGTATCTAGAATTGAGATATGTAGGTGGTTTTAAAAATGTGTATGTACAATAATTGTACGAAAAATACTATGTTTGGTATTGGAAAAAGGGATAGAACTGAAATTTTGATATTGGATTTGCATATGGGGACATTGAAACAGTTTAGGACAGAAAATTGGATGTTTGTCCATTTTGCAATGGTTTACGAATATCCTCCTCGGTTTACTTCAAAGTGAAAAATTTTGAAGACTTTGTTGGTGTAAAAGGTCAGCATTTTCCTATTTTACTTTCCGAATATCTTGTCCCGAATATCGTTGTTATGGATTGCATATTAAGGCTGTGGTGGATTTAATTTCATATAAACATATATTGGATATCTGAACCGATTTTTACCAAATTTGACATACTCGTACCTACAATTGTAAAACCATGCTATTTGGGTTAATATTACACATATGGCGCCCAATAAAATCGAAATCGCGAAATGTGAGCTATATCTAAATTCAATTCAATTTTTGCCAATTTCAATAGGGTTCGTCCATGGGCTAACCAAATGATTTGTAACAAAATTCCATCTCAATCGAAGAATAAATGCGACCCGTAATTTAACACAAGGAAATGCATACATTGTTTCAGAATGTGATTATATGGATATCATACTGATAAAAATGCCTATACGAAGACCTGGACCTGCACAGACAATTTTCAGTTACAGGCTGTAGTATCCATTACGAACTCCAAATACCAAATTTGAAACAATTCCGGTGAATAATGTGGCTAAAATCATCAAAATACCGAATATCGGGAGGTACCGTTATATGGGGGCTATATGAAAACTTGGACCTACATGGCCCATTTACGAACTTAACCTGCCTACTGTTAAAATAAACATATGTGCAAAATTTTAGCTTTCTATCTCAATTCGTCCGAAAGATTACAACCGACAGACACACAGGCAGATAGACAGACATCGCTAAATCGACTTAGAATTTTACGCTGATCAAGAATATATATACTTTTTTTGGTCTGACATGAGTATTTCGAGGAGTTACAAACGGAATGACAAAGGGGAGGGGGGCCTTTATATGGGGGCTATACGATATCGTGGACCGATATAGCCCATCTTCGAACTTAACCTGCCGGCAGACAAAAGACTTATTTTAACAAGTAAAAAAGCAGTAAGTTCGGCCGGGCCGAACTTTGAATACGCTCCACCATTTGAAACAAATTAGAACATTTTCAAAAAAAAAAAAAAAAAAAATAATAATAAGTAATAAAATCCATTAAAAATTCAGTTAAAATCTTTAAAATACCTAATATCGGAAGGTGCCGATATATGGGGGATATACAATTTTGTGGACTTATATAGTCAAATCTATGTCTGGGTGTAAAGTACTCACAAGGAACTCCTTGAGTGGAATTTCAGACAATACCATTGGAAAATGTGACTTAAATCATCAAAATACCGAATATCGGGGGGTTCCGTTATATGGGGGATATACGGTATCGTTAACCTATAAAGAAAATTCTCTGTCAGGGGGTAAAGAGCTTACAAAGAACTCCTTGTGTAGAATTTCAGGCAATTCCGTTGAAAAATGTGGCTAAAATGATCAAAATACCGAATATCGTGGGGTACCGTTATAGGGGGGCTATACGATATTGTGGCCTACGTAGATAATTCAAGCAATAAACCGCAAGCAACTCCTTGTGTGGATTTTCAGACCATTCCGTTGAAAAATGTGGCTAAAATCATCAAAATACCGAATATCGGAAAGTACCGTTATATGGGAGATATACGATATCGTGGACCTATATGGACGATTCTCTTTCAGGGAGTAAAGTGCTCACAAAGAACTCCTTGTGTAGAATTTCAATTCCGTTGAAAAATGTATCTAAAATCATCAAAATACCGAATATCGTGGGGTACCGTTATATAGGGCTATACGATATTGTGGACCTATATAGATAATTCTCTTCCAGGGGATAAGGTATCCACAAGGAACTCCTTATATGGGTACCGTTATATGGGGGCTATACGATATCGTGGACCGATATAGCCCATCTTCGAACTTGACCTGCCTCCAGACAAAAGACAGATCTGTGCAAAATTTTAGCTTCCTATCTTAATTCGTTTTGACTGTAGCGTGATTACAACAGACGGAAGGGCGGACAGGGATAAATCGTCTTAGAATTTTACGGTGATCAAGAATATGTGTACTTTGTTGGGTCTAAAATGATTATTTCGATGAGTTACAAACGGAATGACGAACTTAATATACCCTCCATACTATGTATGGTGGAGGGTATAAAAAGAAATTTGTCCAGCAAAAATTTGCCTTCTTTCATTCCAAGAACAAAAAAATCTATCTCGAGTCGCCTTCTTTTGCAGAACTTTTGTTTTAACAGACGACCTTACTACAGAATTAATATGTAACGCTAAAACTCTAGACTTCGGTCAAACTTAACTACTGTTTCATGTGTCTTCCATACATTCCTGCAACTTTTATTTGGTCAGGATCAATTTTTAAAATTAGTTGTACTACATATAAAATAGTTATTGGTAAAAAAAAAAGAATACGTCTATTTTATTCCATCAAAATAATCAAATTTCACGAAAAAAAATCCCTTATCTTAACAAGTAATAAAATGGCTATATTTTTGCTATGTTAAATTTGTTTGTTTAGTTGTCATTTTTAAATAAAAATTTATTGTTCAATTATTTTTAATTTTTTGTAGAAACAGACTTTTTTTGGAAAGGTTTGCATTATTTTATGTCAATAATGTCAATTTATTGTTTTTCTTTTTCTATAAATTTCCATAGTGCTTTTTACCTTTTCTTTTTTTTTTTGTGTTCTCTTTTTGATTGCAGCTGCGATATTGAATTTGTTGTACATTTGCTGATAATAGAAAAAAATATACAAGACAATAATGTTTTTTTTTCGCGAAATAAGCGCAAAATTCCAGGTATCGATATTGATATCAGTAAACTTTCTTCAGAACCTGAAGACTTTATTGTTGTTGGTGGTTGTGTTTTGTTTAGACACTTATTCTTTTGCGGAGTGCGATATTATAACGAGTTCATTTGAAGTACATATGTTCGTAATAATTATTCTGCTGTCATGTACCCTACCCCATTTGTTTGGGGGATTTTATTTCAAATTGTGCAGTACAAATAAAAAGTAATGGAGTCACGTTGTGTTTACTTTTGAAATTTCATGTGGTTCTTCACATAATCAAAGATGATGTAATTGAGAATAAGTAACAAGACATTAAGTTCGGTCGGGTCGAACTTTTAATATCCTCCACCATTAGGTAAAGAAAACATTTTTATACCATACACCACATAGTGGTAAGGGTATTATGTCTTTGTGTGTAACATAGAGAAGGATGCGAGATAGGCCCATAATTACTTTTGAGGATCTTTATAAAATCTCTTTCCGAGTCGATTTATGCTTTTCAGTCCGTCTGTCCACGTATTTTTGTGAACAAAGTGTAGATCGCATTTATTAACTGGTTGAGATAAAATTTTGCAAACTATATTTCTTTGGCCCAAGGACGAGCTCTGTTGAAATTGGTAAGAATCGGTTTAAATGTAGCTATAGCTCACGATTTCGGGTTAATTGTGCAACAAATGACCAATATCCGTCCATATGACCTGAATTTTGGCACACCCGACTGAATTCATTCTAGAAGCAAGTACATCAAATTTGGTCAAAATCCATTCAGATATAGCTATAGCTTCCATTATTTGTTTCATCCGATTTGGTGTTAAAGTTCCTTAAATTCGTAATATGCACTCCACAGAATTAATATTTGATACCAGATATTAGATACAGCCCAGAAATATCTGTGGATAATTTCTCTCATATATATCTTTTTCCGGTATCAGTTTTATTGTGCACAAAATGGCTAATATCAGCCTAAATGGGCTGAATTTTGGCACTTGCAACGGAATTCAGTCTAGAAGCAAGTACATCAGTTCAGATATAGCTACAGGCCCCATATATATGTTTCATCACATTTGGTGTCTTACATAACAAGGATATTAGATACCAGACTTCAAATAGAGCTCGAAAATACCTCTTTTTTAATATAATGCTTATCGAAGTCATATCATGCACAAAACAGCAATGTTAGTTGGTACTAGAGGAACAAAACCCTGCTGCAAATTTGTTGAAAATCGATTCAGAGTTGGATTATTGTGACTACTCTAAAGCCATGATACACATTCCAATAGGGTTCATAGTTGATATGATCTACTTCACATAAATTCCCAATATAAACTTCTTTTGTTACGGGAGCTCTACTAAATACGCATCATGGTATAGAGTATCATATAGTCAGCTCCTTCCGACTTTGGAACTTTCCTTACTGTTAATAAAAAAGTATCTGGATCCATTGCGAAAAACAAATACCACTTAAAAACAAAAATCCGTGGGAAAATGTGCCTAAAACCATCAAAATGCCATGTATCGGGAGGTACTGTTATATAGAGACTATACGAAAACGTAGATTTACATATGTAATGTTCTGTCACCGTAGCTAGAACCAATTACGAACTACAAATACCAATTTTTAAACAAAACCAAAAATCATCAAAATACTGAATATCGGAAGGTATCGTTATATGGAGGTTGTAGCAGAAGGTGGACCGATATATTTCATTTTCAATACCAACAATCCTAGACACAATACAAACTACTGTGCCAAATTTTGCAGCTTTATCGACAATTTAACAGACAAACAGATGGACATCGTTATGTTGATCGTGAATATATATACGTTATGGGGTCCCTGACGAATATTTTGAGGCGATACAAACGGAATGACAAATTTACAAACGGCGATACAAATGACAAATTTACAAACGGCGATACAAACGGAATGACAAATTTAGTATACCCTCTTTTCCAAGGTGGCGAGTATAAAAATCAGTATAATATTGGTAAAATGTTAAAAATGATGTAAAACCATTTAAGGAGATCGTAAGTCCAGTTGATTAAGCCATAAGTAATTGCTTTTAAACTTCAAACGTTTCAAAAAGTCTTTTTGGTAAACTATTAGGCTTTCTTTCCAATTAATCACCATCAACTTCTGTTCAATAGTTGCTTACGGTCAAAATTTAATTTATAATTTATTTTAGTGCATTAAATTATACACAAAATACAGAAATTTCCAATGCCATCTTCTGAAAAAGTATTACACCTAGATATACAGGGTGAGATAAAAATAGTGCAACCAACTTCAGACTGCTGTCATTTCTAAGCCACTCGTCCGACAGCTGTTAAAATTAATTCAGTGACACCTCAATATATTGTTTACAAGCGTACAATAGCATTTTGGTGAGAATTTTCCAGAAAAAAGTTATTCGTGATGGAATTCAAGCATGAAGGGGTGATTTCTTTATATTTGGCTGGAAATCCAGCACTTCAGCATTTAAATGTGAATAAATCTTTTGTGTCTCGTACCATCGCTCGTTACCGTGATACCGGTAGCGTAGCCCGACGTCAAGGATGTGGACGGAAGAAAACAGCAACATCAGCAGTAGTAAGTAAAGAAGCGACTTGATCGAAACCCGCTTCGCAGTGGCCGAAAAATGGCTAGTGAGCTGAACATATCGCATACATATTTCATTCGGTAAATATTGAAAAATGAGCTCGGGTTAAGGCAATTGAAATTACAAAAAGTGCAAGAACTTACACCACAACAGAAAGAAAATAGACTCAAAAGAGCTAAAGAGTTGCTTCGTTCGGCCGAAAGTGGTAAACTGCCGAATTTGGTTTTCTCCCATGGGAAAACATTCGTTGTCCAGCAGTTTGTAAACAAACAAAATGATCGTGTTTACTTGCCAAAGAGGTCAGCTGAAAATGTGCACCTTCGGTTGGCCACCAGAACTCAAGCGCCGGCCATGGTGATGGTGTGGACCGCCATAACAGCCGATGGTCGCTCTCCGCTCGTATTAATCGACCGTGGCATCAAAATAAATATCGCGGAAATATTATCGCGAAAATATTCTGGAGCGTGTATTAAAACCTTGGGCATGCAAACATTTTTCCGCAGACCTTGGACATTCCAACAGGACTCAGTACCATCGCAATCAGTACGCGCCACCCAAGAATGGCTACAAAATGGGGTTCCTCGCTTCATTTCCAGCGCACAATGGCCACCAAAATCTCTGGATGCCAATCCGTTGGACTATTGTGTCTGAAGTATTTTGGAAAGCAAGGTTGGCATTAAAAAATACCTTGTTTTGTCATAGAAGTTATTTTTAAAATAACTTCTGGGGAGAATATCCCAGACAAAAACAAGGGAACTGATGAGGATTGGTGGCTCTTTCCGAAACCTAGGTATTCCCTGCCTTACCCCCTGGTAAACATTACCATCGTTCTCCACTAATAAACAAACGTTGTTTTTATAAAAACAACAATAAAGGGATAAGCCTGACCATTTTGCAACAACAAAAAGTAATTTTTTTGTCAAATACGAAATTTGAAACAATTCCCTTAAATAATGTCGCTAATATAATCAATTTTGAAACAATTCCGGTGAATAATATTGCTAATATCATAAAAATACCGGATACAGGGAGGTACCGATATATGTGGGCTATACGAAGACGTGGACCTGCATAGGTTGTAGTACTCATTACGAGCTTCAAACTTTAAATACGAAACAATTGCGGCCAAAATGTCGCTAAAATCATCAAAATACCGAATATCGGGGGTACCGTTATATGAGGGCTATACGATATTGTGGACCTATATAGACAATTCTCTACTAGGGGGTAAAGTACTCAGAAATAATTCCTTGGCTACAATATAGCCCATCTTGGCTTGATACAAAAGACTGATCTGTGCAAAATGTTAGCTTGCTATCTTAATTCGTTTTGACTCTATCGTAATTACAACAGATTTTTTTTCTGTTTGGGGAATTCACTATTCTTCTACCCTATATGAATGTACCCCATGAACCCATTTATTTTATTAAATAGTATTTTTGCAATAGTTTCTTTCAAAACTAAATATCTATAATCTGTTATAGTTGAAAATTCAATGCTGAGTAGTTGTCAAAGACATTCCTCAGAATTACCGGCTTTAGCGCTTAGTTTTTGCAACATAATTTTTAATTTAATTATTATTATTTTCTTTTTTCTACTTTTTTCCAGATCTCATCACATTACGGTTCATCAGCCTCTATGAAATCCTATCAAACACAAACACCAGCTAAGGCGATCTCATCATCATCATCATCGTCGTTTACCTCTTCGACGTCTAATAACCGGCAACGTGACAAAGTGGATTCTTACAAAAGTTACTACGAAACGAATTTATAGATTCCAACCATAGCACGAAGCAATGTCCATAGTTGGCAGCCACATTATAACTAATACTTTATATATTTTTTAATTTATTGTTAAAGCCAAATTCCAGAATAAGAGAAAAACAAACAACGATGACTTATTTTTTATTTCCGTTAATTGTATTGAAAAAAAATATTATGATTTTTTTCCACGATTTGTTCTAATTATATTTTTTCTATAGAAAATAAGAATTAGTTAAAAAAAAGCGATTCAATATTGTGAAAATGCGAAAGATATAAACGAAGCGGTCAATGGAAAGAAGTTCGCGAGAGTAGAGTTTAGAAATGTTCAGTACTTGCACGTGGTGGGATTCTTTGCGGCAAAAACTATCTAAGAAAGTATATCAGTTACTAAGCTTTTGTTTAAGAAAATGTTCAGAATTTGTAACATAAAAGAACATGCCCTGGTAGATTCCGTCGATAAAGGATTTATCTTACATCTTTTCATTTCATTTTTTATAAATAATTTCTGACGATCTTGGAATATCTCAGTCTCGTTAAAATCTGTAAACTTCAGGCTCAACGACATACAAGAGCGTGCTAACCAACAAGGGCGTCATTACATTTTTCCAATTTATGTACATGTTTTTTACTCTTAATCCCAACAAAAGGCTTCCATTAACTTCCTATCTACAGGGTGAGATAAATAACTGCAACAAAATCAAACGCCACGAATTATGGCCTTTTCACGGTCAATGAAACCGTCACACCCTGCCCGAATGTTGCTCTGCGCCCATTCCCTGTGAAGCGCTTGCTTGAGGTGATCGACACTTTGGTAATTTTTTGTGCCTACCTTGCTTTCCAAAATACTCCAGACACAATCGTCCAACGGATTGCTATCCGGAGTTTTTGGTGGCTATTGTGCGCTGGAAATGAAGCGAGGAACCTCATTTAGTAACCATTCTTGGGTGGCGCGTGCTGAGTGCGATGGTACTGAGCCCTGTTGGAATGTCCAAGGTCTGCGGCCATGTTTGCATGCCCAAGGCTTTAATACACCCTCCAGAATATTTTCGCGATAATAATCGGCATTTTATCTGATGCCACGGTCGATTAATACGAGCGGAGAGCGACCATCGGCTGTAATGGCGGCCCACACCATCGCCATGGTGGCCAACCGAAGCTGCACATTTCGGCTAACCTCTTTGGCAAGTAAACACGATCATTATGTTTGTTTACAAACTGCAGGACAACGAATATTTTCTCATCGCAGAAAACCAAATTCGGCAGTTCACCACTTTCGACCAAGCGAAGCAACTCTTTAGCTCTTTGGTGTCTATTTTCTTTCCGTTGTGGTGTAAGTTTTTGCACTTTTTGGAATTTCAATAGCTTTATCCCGAGCTCATTTTTCAATATTCGCCGAATAGAATATTGCTATATTTTCAGTTTACGAGCCATTTTTCGGCCAATGCAACGCGGGTTTCGATCAAGTCGCTTCTTTACTTGCTACTGCTGACGAGCGATGGTATGAGACACAAAATATTTATTGACATTTAAATGTGGAGTGCTCTAACGATAGCCACTTGTGGTTTTCCAGCCAAATATGAAGAAATCACACTATCACGCTTGAATTCCATCGTGAATAACTTTTTTTCTGGAAAATTCTCAACAAATGGCTTTTGTATGCTTGTAAACAATATAATGATTTGTCACTGGAATAATTTTAACAGCTGTCGGACGAGTGGTATAAAAATGACAGCAGTCTGCTTGCGGGTTTTTCATCTAGGCATATTAATGTCAAATTATGAAATGTTACAAAATATGCCTAGCCATGACTTCAAGCTTCTTATGTACTTGCAGCTTAAGGCTGGAAATACATAAAGAGCATATTTGGTTGGCTTAAGTCATCGGCTGGTTTCTTCGTAGATGAAGAAAGGAGTTTTAGGTTGACTTAGTTCGATTTTGGCCCTAGGCTCCTTTGTTCATTTCCGAAGAAGCCAGCCGATGACTTAAGCCAGCCAGATAAGCCCTTTATGTATTCCCACCTTAAGGATTGTAATGCTAGACTTTTGTTTTTAATACTAGAAACACATAACTGACCTCTTTGATTCCACGGCGCATGGAATGGATTTTGTCGGTAAGAAAGGGTAAGGTTTGCTTTACATCCAGCTGGTATAGTCTCCTTGGAATAAGCTCAGAATTTAAAATCCTTCTTTCTTTTTTATCGAGATTCTTATTTCTTATGAAAAACAATCGATCGATATAAATATACGTTTTAGAGAACGTACATATTTAACTTGAAATACTTTTCAAAATACATATTATTTAAAAAAAAAAAAATATTTAGTACTTAAGCAAAGTATGTGAATAAATAACATTTTAGAATTGTCCAACAAGCAATGTCTATCACTGCTGAAACATGTGCTGCCTGAACAACTGTGCGGCCTATTAGAATTGCCAAAAGAAAAACTAAGAAATAAATATCAACTAAAATATAAGTGTACTTAATTGCTATAACTTGGAATATTTCTTTTCAAAATATTGAAATATATTGATTTAAGACGTTTAAGAATTTGATAAGTATTTTGTTTGAAAATAAACGTGATAATAACCCCTTGATAGTTAATATAACAATAAAAAGAATAAATAAATAAATCAAAAAGCAATCCCATATTATGTTTTAAGACTTCCAATTAGTATAGTAAAAAGTATATATATTTTTTTTCTTTTGAAATTGTATTATACATATGTTTTTAGTAAAAAAATAATCATTCTTATATTATAGAGATACATACATACATTTTTTTTTTAAATAAATAAACTACACACAAACACAGATTTGATTGTTGTTTTCCTTTATTTTATTATGCCATTTAAGATAAATGCCTACAGTTGGGCGCCACTCAGCCTATTCAGAAAATTTAAACGCATGTATATAGTAACTTGTCGTGTGAAGTGCTATAGGATAGAATAATCTCAAAGGAAAAGTAAAAATAGAAAATATTTATAAACAGTTATTTATAACAATGAAAAGTCCATAGAACAGTTGTTGCAGTAGCAGTTTCAATATATATGGATTGAAAAGATTCGGTGTTAATTTAAGGAGGTATTAACTTCGAACTTTTGATAACCTTCTCCATGGAGAATGAAAATAGTTGAAAAAAATTATGGAATGCGCTCGTTTCGAATTATTTTTACAAGGCAGTTCCAATACCCTTTTAAAGTTTGTTTAAATCTTTCAAAATATTATACGATGTTGGTACCCTTACCGGTGGAGTCTATGAAAATACAAAACTTGATAATCATAAAACAAAAAAAAATGACAATGAAAATACCGAATATTGTGGAATACAATTTTATGGGGAAACATTGACATATATAATTGATTTCTGACGTTACTTGAAATTCGTAACGTCAATTTCATTCGGAAAATGTGACAAAAATCATCCAAATAGCTAATATTGGGGGTTCAGATATATCCGGGTTATACTTAATAGAGGATCTACATATACAATTGCCTGCCAGAGCAATTGGCTCCAATTACAAATTTCAAATGTCAAATTTCCATTGAGGATCTGGCAAATATACTAAGAGATCCTACATATATGTATATTATATACAAAAAATTTTCAAAATATCGCTCGTATTAATTGACCGTGGCATCAAAATAAATATCGCGGAAATATCGCGAAAATATTCTGAAGCGTGTATTAAAGCCTTGGGCACGCAAACATTTTGTCCGCAGACTTTGGACATTCTAACAGGACTCAGAACCATCGCAATCAGCACACGCCACACAAGAATGGTTGCAAAATGAGGTTGCTCGCTTCATTTCCAGCGCACAATGGCCACCAAAATCTCTGGATACCAATTCATTGGACTATTGTGTCTGGAGTATTTTGGAAAGCAAGGTTGGCACTAAAAAATACCAAAGTGTCGATCACCTCAAGCAAGCAACATTCGGGCAGCGTGTGACGGTTTCATTGGCCGTTTGAAGGTCATAATTCGTGCCAAAGGTAACCAATTCGAACAAAACTTATTCTAAAATTTGATGCTATTTCCGACATTTTTTGATTTCAATCAATTAAATTAAAAAAATGCAAAAATTATGGCGTTTGACTTTGTTACAGTTTGTTTTATCTCATCCTGTATTGTCTGCCAGAGCAATTGGCTCCAATTACAAACTTCAAATAACAAATTTCCATTGAAGATCTGAGAAATATACTAAAAGGTCCTACATATATGTATATTACATTCCAGATAATTCTGTAGAAAAAGCTAGTTAAAATTATCAAAATATCGAATATCTGAGTAAAATTTAATCCAAATACTTTATTCAGTTTGGAAGTTTGAGTAATTTCCTCAGGTGGACATGACTAAATCTACAGAATTCGATAGAGAATATATATACTTTGTAAGATCTTAGATGGTTATTTCGAGGACTTGCCCTTAAGCTTCATTTTTTATTAAAACGTAATATATATATTCCCTTATCTTTAGGTAAGACCCATCGCTTCTGATTACTGGTGCATTCGGGAGCACACCTCAGGTCGCACTATGAACCCTACTGTGCTTAAGTCTCATAAGTCCTCACGTAGAGGAAAAGGCAATCAGGTGTGTCCATGACTCCTTTGAACGCTCTGCTATCTTAGGTCGTGTGGGATGTATAAGGGGAGCAGTCAATACTAGTGACTACATATCAGCACGGTTGAACTTCGAAATCTGGAATCGTAACAATCCACCTTTATAGCTGTCTATACTGACGGTTCTAAGATGGAATGTGGGACGAGTGCTGGGGGTCTTCTGTGATATCCTTAATATTAGCAAATATTCCAGGCAGAAAAATTGGCGACTATAGATCTATTGACAAACAGGAACAGTGAAGTTAACGGACCGGTGACCATATACGTCGATAGTCAGGTGTCACTGAAGGCAGGACGAGGGGAATTAACTGACATTGAAGTTGAGAACTCGGTAAGACTCCTACCACATCTTTACTACGGGAGATTCGAAAGCCGAAATGTAGCGTGAAAACTGTTTACCGTAGGCTCCGCAAGGATGAGGAAGAAATAGAGACAATTCAAATTTATTGAATCTTTGTCTTTTTAACCTTTGCTCTGCACAGTCCCATCTCACCAATGAGGGACACAGGTTTGTGGGAGAGAAAATAACACATGATCTGTCTTCATTTTCTGAAACAGAGCCTGCAGCTAGCCAGAAGATATAAGTGGCGAAAGATGAATAGTCGTTGATTGCCTTTTGTTTTTTATCTTTTTTCTCCAATCTCTTTTGTTTTTCTCTTTTATCTCAAATGACTCAATGGACCAGCAGATCTCCAAGTGGGCGGCTACCTTAAGGCAACCGATCGTCCTTTATCCTAACAAAGTCTGCTTCCTTACTGTCCGGCCAGGACAGTCAAGCTGTAATCGAAAATTATTTCTACACGAAACACACTTCGATTCCAGCAGAACTGTTAAAAGAATGCAATCCGATACCCGGCATGTAGTTGACCCCTGTTCGAAGAATGGGATGAATAAACAAGACCGTCCTTATCCAAGTTCCCCATGGCGGAGTGTTATCTTTTATTATTCACCATCTACAGGCTTTCGATTGCACCATATTGGTATATGATAAATTCAATTGAATAAAGAACTTAATCCGTAGACGTAAAAACTTCTAATTATATCTTATAGATTATGCGTAGTAACTTTTGCCACCACATGTTGCAAAAGCGTATTCTTACATTAAATTTAAATTTGAATGCAATGATTTCCATTATTAACCCCGAAACTCTTCAGTCCATATCATAGTTATAGTAATAAGAGTATTTCATTTAATGAAGTTTATAAATTTTTAAAATTGAAAAGTAAAAACTGGATATTTATATTCACTACGAAAAGATGTATATGTTTTGAACACAGTTCTTCCTTTTTTCCTAGTTTTTCGTGCCGTTTTTTCTTTTTTTTTTTGGAAAATGCGTAACTATAATTTAAAACATAATCACGTTTGATTATCATTGCCACTGGCCGGTGCGTCTGTATCACTGAGTGTTGTTGGTGTCACAGCAGGTTTCTCTATATAACTTACATCTAATAAACAAAACTTAGCCCTGCACATAGGACATGTACATTTCTGTTCTAACCACACTTCGCGTTCATGATCATTTTGTCGGGCAGCAAACCAACGTGCCAAACACTCAACACACCACATTGGACGACAATAACAATTTGTACAACAATTATCTGCACTTAACGGTTGACCATTTCGATCAACGTCTAAACATTGTTTATGGATTTTTATATTAGGCTCAGCCACCATGCAGGCAAAACATTTCTCTGCTATACGATCGGCTTTATAGATGGGATTAAGGCTAACCTGTTCCTTGAATACATCAATGAAACGATCGATCACATTTCGATGAAATTGTATATTGGATGGTATAAGAATTGGTCGTGTTATACGTTCTTCAAGATTCCGAAATTCCAAGGCATTAATGCGTATGTGAAAATCGGGTACACCAGCACGATTAGTCTTCACCATGATACTGACCATTTGCAGGGTGTCATTGTTATCCTGAGACACGTTGTATGTTTCCGTCTGTAAAAAAAGAACATATTTACAATTTTAGTGACGACAGAAGCAACAAAATATATATGTAGTAAAATTCAAAAATGGAGCTAAAAACGATTTTAAGGTGATTGTGGTTGGTTAAAGGGTCGGCGTGCAACATTGATATCTAGGGACTAAATAATATGTTGAAAGAAACCAAGTGAAACACAAAGGGGTTCTAGAATGAAAATTTGTTGTTGGCTGACTTCCAAAATCTTATTTGTTTTTAAACAACGTCATAGAATATCAAAAGAGCATTTTTTATATTAGATGCTATTGCAAAAGTATGTACTGACGCAAAATCTACATACAAACTCTCTATGACACTTTTTATACCCTCAGCCATATGGCTAGAGAGGGTATATATCATTTGATACGGTCAAAACGTGCCTAGTCGAAATAACTTTTTTAGACCCTAGGTATCTTTGGAACAAATCCGTTTCAGGACATTTGGAGTCGATCTAGCGAAGTCCGTCCATCTGTCTGTCTGGCTGGCTGGTGCGCACGGTAACTCTCGAAGGGAGTATCCGATTTGGTCCAAACTTGGTAGATGGTTATATTTTTGTCAAACTTCGATCGAGTTCCGAGATGGGCGATATCGGTCCAATCCTTCTGGTACGTCCCCTAAAAAAGTTCGAAATTTTCAAAAAAAAAAAAAAAAAAAAAAAAAATTGCCAAAAAGATAAACGATAACCCGATTTTGCTCCAACTTTGCAAATCCACTGAAGGCAAGACGAGGGGAATTAACTGACATTGAAGTTGAAAACTCGGTAAGACTCCTACCACAACTTTATTACGGGAGATTCGAAAGCCGAAATGTAGCGCGAAAACTGTTTACCGCACAGTCCCATTCTCACCAATGAGGGACACAGGTTTGTGGGAGAGAAAATAACACACGATCTGTCTTCATTTTCTAAAACAGAGTCTGCAGCTAACCAGAAGATGTAAGAGGCGAAAGATGAATCTGTCTTCATTTTCTAAAACAGAGCCTTCAGCTAGCCAGAAGATATAAGTGGCGAAAGATGAATAGTCGTGGATTGCCTTTTGTTTTTTTTTTACCTTTTTTCTCCAATCTCTTTTGTTTTTCTCTTTTATCTCAAATGACTCAATGGACCAGCAAATCTCCGAGTGGGGCGGTTATCTTAAGGCAACCGATCGTCCTTTATCAAACAACTTTGCAAATCCAAATGTTTGCGTCAGTGCTAGGTCAGGTGCGAAAATTAACAATATCGGTCGAATCGATCAAGTACCTCCTCCACAAAGGGTCAAAATTGTGATTAATTACAACTCTTATAAAATGTGATGTAAGAATCCAATTGTCTTCAAATTTCACATTTCCTTATAATTTTTTTAACTCAAGGTCTGCTGGTAAAATGGTACCTCCCCCACAAAACAGTTCGATTGTCTTCAAATTTCACACATCCCAATAATTTTATTAACCCGAGGTCTGGTGTGAAGATGGGATATATCGGCCCTCTCCTTCTGGTATCTCCCCCACAAAGGGTCAACATTTTGAATATCCATGAAGCTCATAAAAAGGGAAATTAACATCCGATTTTATTCAAGACTTGGTACATCTTAATATTTCCATCAACACAACATCTTTTATAAAGATGGTAGAGATCGGGCCGCTTCTTATGCTACCTGCCCCACATAGGTTTCAAAATTTTGAAAAACAAAACGCTCAAAGAAAGCTATATAAGCATTCAACACTCTTCAAATTTCACATATACAAACATTTTGCTAACACAAGATCTTTTGTGAAGATGATATATATTTGCGAACCCCTTCTGACACTTCACTCACAAAGGGTCACAATTTAAATATTTTTATCTGTCATAACTTGCGAAGCAAGTCAGCAATTCTTTATAACATGCTATATCTAAATACATCTATCTTTGCCAGAAACCTGAGATGAATATGAATTTTTATCGGAATTTGTGATTTTGCAAAAAATTATATATAATTGTTCGATTTTCTTGCATTTTTGCCCATACCAACTTTTTTATCTGTAATATATGAAGTATTAAAATTGAATACTTTTGTCGGCTATATATAAATCATTTTAACATTTTCTAAAAATTATTATATATGTATGTCATGTAAAAAGAAGGAAGTTACCAATATAGTCCAAACCTGTCACGTCGCAATATTTATATTATATTTATTTAGGTCCGATATGAAATGGGCAATATTGGGCTATTCCTTCGGAATCTACTCCATAAGGGATTAAACATTTGAATAATCATAACAGAAGTCAAAATTTTTTAAATTAATGGTTCATTGGCTGATGTATACATATATCGGCAAACCCGACAGATACTTTTTAACTTGTTTAAGATAGCAACCGCTTCCACAATCGGTTTGGTATTTTTCTGTTTTTTTTTGCAAAGTAATATAAAATAGAGCTAAATTATTGCAAAATGCAATTTAGCTTTTAATGTAGAATGAACTACAAGTGAAGTGATTGCGGACCACATCATTTTGGGTGAAAGAAGTCACGACTTTCACACGGACCTGGTACGGTTAGGAATGTTTCTTGGACTGATTCGAATGATGCAGAGAAAGTCTATTTCACCTTTGTATTTGCAAGTCAATATCGAGTTCAGCACAAGTATAACTCAAAGAAGAGATATTGAAGAAATAAGTTGTATTCATAATCCCGGAATGGAGTCTAAAAATCGAGGCTTATCGTGAGCACAAATGATCTGGGACTACAGATTAGACATACATTTATGCCCCAAGACCGGGAGCTCTTTTACCCTTTATTGCATTACTATAATCCTTCTACCTTCAGGACATTTTCGTATCATTGCTGGCAGACTCATTACCAAATTTACTTAATAACATACCTTAGCTACACTCAGAACGGTATCACTTTGATGGGCAAAATTGACATTGTACAGCGAGGTTTTTATAATCCAATTTTCTGTAGCGATTACTGTCGATATCGAATTTAATTTCTTCTTGTAAATATCCGGCCTAAAAGTAAACAAATAATAAAGTATTACTTTTTGGCAAATACACAAAAGTATACCTGCGGAATTCGTTGCCTATATCCGATTCAACATCTGATGTACTGTTCGGCGTATTGGAAAACTTTTGTAAGGTTTGTGTTATGGGATGTCTCTTCCAATTCTGTTGATACCAATTAAATATCAAGGCCGGAACGGCTAGAACAGCCATCAAACTAAAACGTTGTGCCACTTTCCACGTGAGTGTTTTAAAAGCCACTGCCTCTTGCGGCATAGGGAAATCTGGATCCAATTCAGATTCTTCTTCGGTATCATCGTACTCCGTAAAGACAGAGAATTTAAAACGATGTATGAGAAAGTAGATTGCCGGCAGACAACTGTGTATGAAGAGATTCAATGAGGTGCGTCTCTGATGGTAGCGAACAAAATTCAGATGTTCTTCGCCCAACCAATTGGAGAACAATTGTTCAATGGTGAGACCCAAACGTCCAAATTCCTCTGGTGGATAGATGATACACATACATAGCAGCAGATAGAAGAGATTGAATAGGAGTTCTGACTCGTCCATGAAAATTGTGGAAAAACGAAAAAGAAAACAAAAAAATGTACACTGTTCCAACGTAAAAACACACACTTGCCACTTGGCAATGTTCTTGTCGTGTTTCTAATCTTTCTAAGGTCAACGGGAAGAGATATTTAATGACTCGAAGGTGAATGTTCTCCAAAAACGTCGTAGAAGTTTTGTTGTGTCGTTCCGATTCTGATTTGGTTCAACGGTATTGTTCAAGGAAGGGTATTATGTGAACTAGTTCTAGTTGCAAGGCTAATTTTAGTTACAGCTGTTTCAGGGACATGTACGTCGAATATTAATAGTTAAAAAGTAAAACCACAGATAAATTCGTCCGGTCTGAACTACTACAATATCCGGAGGCTGAAAGAGCTACCATGGCAGAAGAATACAGGTAGATGCATCAACGCTTGGGAGCATTGATATGTCAAAAAAATTTAAATGTTTTTTCAAATATAAGTAGATTTTTATATGTTTTCTTATACTACGTCATTCGGAGGCTATTATAATTTGCGTTTTTCAACAATTTTTACAAATTTAAATAATTTTTCAATCATCATTTTCAATTCCAAAATTGGTTTGACAGTTCATTGTCCCAGCAGCTGCGTCGACGCGTCTACCTATATTCTTCTACCATGAGAGCTACCTTCCAAACATGGTACAATAAAAAGGTAAGGTAGAGCTACCAGCTGATTACAAATTCTTCTAAGTGTGCCCGACATATGTCAATTTTGTGTATGTATTTATTGCTTTGAAAAATGAAAACAAAATATTTTAAAAACCAATGATTGGAAGACACATAGATTGCGGCTCGCACAATTAAGCTATTAACCAGTTTAACCATGAAATTGAACAGTTTGTATCATTGCATATAATTTTGAATGTGTCTGACGGGAAGAGGGCGCAGCCTCAGGGCTGTATTTCTGTAGTTTTACAAAGCTGTTCTACCTCCTTATTGTACCATGCTTCCAAATAAATTTTTCCCTGGAGTACCATGGTATAATTATTAAATGTAGAAGCAAAGCAAACTGCAACTCATTTGGCTCTATAGTAAAGCTAGTGTGAATTTCGATATGACGTTTTGATATACAATAGGTATACACTTTTGTGATATAAAATTTCACTGCAAGGCAATGTGAACATATTTTTTGCCTAATAGTTGAAAAATTGGATATTAAGCTTAACAAGACGCCAACAACGATGATGCGAAAACTTTTTCAGAGTTAAGGAACAGTGACGCCACATAAAGTAATAAAGGGTGAGAAAAAAAATACTGCTACAAAGTCAAAAGCCATAATTTTTTTTTAAATCTTATTTAATGAATGCAAAAAATGTACGGAATTTATTCTGATGCCACGGTCGATCAATACGAGTGGAGAACGACCATCGGCTGTTATGGCGCCCACACCATCACCATGGCCGGCGCTTTAGTTTTGGTGGCCAACCGAAGGTGCACATTATTAGTTGACCCTTTTTGGCAAGTAAACACGATCATTGTGTTTGTTTACAAACTGCTGGACAACGAATATTTTCTCATCGAAGAAAACCAAATACGGCAGTTCACCACTTTCGGCTAAGAGAAGTAACTCTTTAGCTCTTTTTTCCTATTTTTGGAATTTCAGTGGCTTTACCCTGAGCTCATTTTTCAATATTTGCCGAATGGAATATTGCGATATATTCATCTCACGACCAATTTTTTGCCACTGAGTAGCGGGTTTCGATCAAGTGGCTTCTTTATTTTTCGAACTATTTCTGCTGATGTTGCTATTTTCTTCCGTCCACTTCCTTGACGTCGGGCTACGCTACCAGTATAACGGTAACCAGCGATGGTACGAGACACAAAGGATTTATTCATACTTAAATGCTGGAGTGCTCTAACGATAGCCACTTCTGGTTTTCCAGCCAAATAGAAAGAAATCACACTATCGCGCTTAAATTCCATCACGAATAACTTTTTTTCTGAAAAATTTTCACCAAATACTTTTGTACGGTTGTAAACAATATAATGAGCTGTCACTGGAATAATTTTAACAGCTGTCGGACGAGTGTCTTAAAAATGACAGCAGTCTGAAGTTGGTTTGCAGTTTTTTCATCTTACGCTGTATATGCAGTTTGGCTTCAATTGGACAGGGATGTTGCTTTTTCTACGATTTTCTAGAGTATGCTTGAAGTGTTAATTTTTGGGAATAATCCCCACATTGCATTCATGTTTTGCATTCTGTTAAAATTTGTAAAATAAACAAAACTAATTGTTGCATATTCAAAGTCTATTTGACACTATAAAACCCCGGTACAGAGTTGCATTTTTTCCTAGTTTCGTGAAGTTGAGCAACCTTTCTGATTGAGCCATTATAGTACACAAATGTTCTGCTACTACTGTAACAACATCAAGTTGATAGATGATTTCTGATTCCACATAGATATGTAGGTAAGAGTTTTTGATGGTAGGTTTTAGGCGATGCAGCGCCTTCATTACCCCACATCTTCTTACATTACTTCATACGTTTCTTTTGGATTTTTGGCTATATGTTGCAGTGGCTTTAAAATTTGGCATCGCTGATTACTTTGTTTCTAGGATTGTTGGTATTGAAATGAGATATCGGCCCACGTTTTGGAATACCCCCCTTATAACGGTACCTCCCGATATTCGGTATTTTGATAATTTTTGACACATTTTCCACGGATTTGTCCAAAAATTGGTATTTGTAGTTCATAATGGGTTCTAGCATCGGCACGGCATTTAGGGTCACGTTTTCCTATAGCGCACATATAACGATACCCATCGATACTCGATATTTTGATAATAATGTTTTGTATGGTATACAAAGGCCTCATCCACTTTATGTTTTTTTTTAAGTTTAACAGTATTATCCAAATGCTTTCACTGGCAGTAGTTTAAAGTGCAACACTTTTGAATTCAGACACTTTTATATAAAAATGTTTTCTTTACCTAAAGATGGAGGACCGAACTTAATTTTTTTACTTGTTTTTAATGAATGTTGTTTGATAACTTCTTGTAATATTTGTACGAGAGATAGAGAGAGAAAATTTACTCAGCAAGCCAACTGACTACCAAATTTAATGTCAAAATGCATTATTGTGGTTGAAATCACAGAACAAAATGTAAAAAAAAATTGACATTAAATCTGGTTTTTATACCCTCCACCTTGGAAAGGAGAGCATATTAACTTTGTCATTCCGTTTGTAACATCCTTAAATATTCGTCTTAGACCCCATAAAGTATATATATTCATAATCAGCATTAAATTCTAAGTCGATTTAACGATGTCCGTCTGTCCGTCTGTCTGTCTGTTGAAATCACGATACAACCCACATTATTTGACGCTGCAGAGCTATTTGCATTGTGTCTAGGATGGTTGGTATTGAAAATGTGATATATCGGTCCACGTTCTGGTAGAGTCCCCATATAACGGTACCTCCCGATATTCGGTATTTTAATGATTTATGCCACATTTTTTCACGGATTTGTCTGAAAATTGGTGTTTGTAGGTCATAACGGGTCCCTGAGCGTATGGCGAAACATTGCATGTATGGGTCCATGATTTGGTATAGCCCCCATATAACGGTACCTCCCGATATTCGGTTTTTGCAACATTTTTTCACTGATTTGTCTAAAAATTGGTATTTATGGGTCATAATGGGTCCTAGTTCGTGTGGCGAAAATAACGGTACCTCCCGATAATCGGCATTTTAATGGTTTTTGCCACATGATGTTCTTCTAATGTTTCTTTTACCCTAAGGTGGGAGGTATTGAGAGTTTGGCCCGGCCGAACTTAATGTTTTTTATCCACGCTTGAGAACATTTATATGCAAAAAAATTGAAATGTTTTGTCAAAAATAAGTTGATTTTTATATGTTTTCTTATACGACGCCAATCGGAGGTTATTAAAATATGCGTTTTCAATAATTTTTCTAAATGTGCCCGACTTCTGCCAATTTTGGGTATGTATTTATTGTTTTGAAAAATGAAAACAAAATATTTTCAAAATCAATGATTGGAAGACACCTACATAACGGCTCGCGCATTAAAGCTATTCAATAGTTTAGCCATAAAATTGAAAGATTGAACAGCTTGGATCATATTTTGAGAGAAAATCTCGGTATTTCATACATTTTTCGGATTTTTTAACTCATTTTGAAAATGAGGAAAAAAAATTGCAAACAACTTATACATACATAATTTTGAATGAGTCTGACAGGAAGCGGGTATAGTCACATGACTGTAGTTTTACGAAGCTTTTCTATCCTCCTTATTGTACCATGAATCAGTCCATCTCTACCCGATATGGTGACGACGATGTTGACTCTAAAATATTGTTTAATTTCTACCAAATTTAATGCAAACCGCTCTTAATGAGAGCGGAATTGATAACAATTGATAACATGGTTGTGATCTATTGCCCTAATTTCAGTATTATATATTAATCATAATTATACACAAAGTAGAAGAATACAGGTAGTCGCATCAACCCAGCTGCTGGGACAATGAACTGTCAGACCAATTTTAAAATTGAAAATTATGAATGAAAAATTATTCAAATTTGTAAAAATTGTTGAAAAATGCCCATCACAAAAACCTCCGATTGGTGTCGTATAAGAAAACTTATAAAAATTTACTTATTTCTGAAAAACATTTTACAATTTTTGACCTATAAATTTTCCCAAGCCTTGATGCTTTCTAACATGATTATACAATTCTATTTCGTTTTATTTGAATAAATTTCAAATGTATTAAATGACCGCAAAAAACACACATTTAAATAAGTATGTTCAGTGCTTTGGTTGAACAAATCAATTGTATTGCTATCGTCCAATAGATGGCGCTCACACATATTTTATAAGGAAAATAAACAAAACATATTTTACTATAATTATTTGAACATCTTATAAATTGAAAGGGCACGATCTAGTTTTAGTTAAATTGTTTCTTTCTACCTTTAATAAAATTGTAAATATACTAGGAAATTTGGCATATTTAACTTAAAATTAAAAGCCGTTAAAATCAACTGGTATTGTGTATGTTTAGTTGTGGAGTAAGTGGCAGTTAAAATGTAAGCATGCGTCTGCTATAATTCACTAGATGGGGTACATCATTTACTAAGAAGTATCAGAATCCAAAATAAACATTTTTACCCATTAAAGGACGACATGAAATTTTGGGACGTCGTTACTCCTCTTATATAAAACTAAATTAGAACTGATACTTTACTTACACAACAGATGTGATAATTTAAGAAAAAATACCACCAGCAGTTAAAATTTAAACTTGGTAGCTGCTAAACAAATAAAAAAACCTTTTTACAATATAAAAACGACGCCAATGCGAATAAGACTGACTATTTCGAAACAATATAATAAAAAATATATTCACACTGCAAAGAATTAAAAAATACCGTTTTAAAACAATAAAATAAACGATGCTGGATGAGATGAAAAATACTGCAACCAACTTCAGACTTCTGTCATTTCTAAGCCACATGTCCGACAGCTGTTAAAATTATTCCAGTGACAGCCCATTATATTGTTTACAAGCATACAAAAGCATTTTGGTGAGCATTTTCCAGAAAAAAAGTTATTCGTGATGGAATTTTTTATATTTGGCTGTAAAACCACAAGTGGCTATCTTTAGAGCACTCCAGCATTTAAATGTCAATAAATCTTTTGTGTCTCGTACCATCACTCGTTACCGTGTTACTGGTAATGTAGCCCGACGTCCGGAAGTGGACGGAAAAAAACAGCAACATCAGCAGAAGTGTAAAGAAGCGACTTAATCGAAACCCACGTCGCAGTGGCCGAAAAATGGTTCGAAAGCTGAACATATCGCAATATTCCATTCGACAAATATTGAAAAATGAGCTCGGGGTAAAGCAATTGAAATTCCAAAAAGTGCAAAAAGAAAGAAAATAGACTCAAAAGAGCTAAAGAGTTGCTTCGCTTGGCCGAAAGTGGAGAACTGCCGAATTTGGTTTTCTCCGATGAGAAAACATTCGTTGTCCAGCTGTTTGTAAACAAATAAAATGATCGTGTTTACTTGCCAAAGAGAGTGTGCACCTTCGGTTGGCCACCAGAATTCAAGGGCCGCACCATGGTGATGGTGTGGGCCGTGGCATTAGAATTAGAATAAATGCCGAATATTATCGCGAAAATAGAACTGGATGGTGTATTAAAGCCTTGGGCACGCAAACATTTTGGCCGCAGACCTTGGACATTCCAACAGGACTCAGCACCATCGCACTCAGCACGCGCCACCCAAGAATGGTTACAAAATGAGGTTCATCGCTTCATTTACAGCGCACAATGGCCACCAAAATCTCTGGATACCAATCCGTTGGACTATTGTGTCTGGAGTATTTTGGAAAGCAAGGTTGGTACTAAAAAATACCAAAGTGTCGTTCACCTCAAGCAAGCACTTCGCCGGGAATGGGCCAAAATACCGCAGAGCAACATTCGGACAGCGTTTGACGTTTTCATTGGCCGTTAGAAGGTCATAATTCGTGCCAAAGTTGACCAGTTCGAACAAATCTAAACTTATTCTAAAATTTCATGCTATCCCCCGGAAATAGCAAATTATGGCGTTTGACTTTGTTGCAGTTTTTTTTTTATCTCACCTTGTAAATCATATAGGTTTTTAACACTCTTAATTTGAGTAACTGAAAAATAATATCAGCTATTCGACGGTTGGTGAAAATATATTTTAATTTTTGCCATGAATATTTATTTCTATTTAGAAATTACTATGGATTCATAACTTATAAAAAAAAAATCGTGCCACTTACATAAGTCAGATCTGTGATTTATTATGCTATAAAAAATATGCATTAAAGACTTTTAGTCCGGCAACGCGGACCGGGTCAGCTATTAATCACTAAAGAAAAGTTGCTAACGAAAATAGTATCAATGTACAGTAAACTAGTACTCTGTTCCAAAAACTGCAAGAATGTAAAAATGTTATAACGATAACGGTCTTTTCATTTGTGATATCGGAAAAAATGCACAACTAGAAGATTCAGGCAGAGTATGGACTTGTTTCAAAAATATGAAGATCTTTTAATAATTCCCAAAGAATAAAATGTTATTCAAGACCCCCTATAAAATATTGTTTAAGCTTGTCTTCTTTAAAATTCGATTTTAGACCATGTTTTAGTCAACTTGTTCTGCATTGAATTGCATTTATTCATTTCATCTTCATATGTTAATCAATCGCATATGAATTTGTACATTTGATCAACTTTCCAAAGATTTGTTGATTTCTCAAACCACAGCAACTATAATAAAATACTAAATACGAATAAAAAATTATTTGAATACAAATAATGTTCGACCATTCAATTCTATGGGCCGCAAAAGACTCATTTGAAGTTTAATTAACAAAAGTTCAATGAATTATACGCATGCATACACACACGTACCCCAGCACACGCACATACGTTCGATAGCTCATTATTTAGTTCGAAGCCATAAAGTCGAAAGATGAAAAAAAAAAAACGGATTTATTCAAAATGCATTCAAAATAGGGAGAGCATTAAAGGCAGATCTAGGGTCCATTGGGAGTAAGTGCATACACATCTCTCCTGCAGCATAGATTTGCATGTGGTTTCCAATGACCATTTTCACCAATTCCTGTATGTACTTGCAAACATACACATGTACATGCATTCGTACGCAATGGATTGGTAGGTAGCCATGGATTATATATGTCTGTCTTAGAGCCGAAGTCAATTGATTACTTTGCCTTAATGCATTGCATTTTGACTAATGATTTCATTGACCACAAAACAGAACTGGAAAATGCACAAAAATAACGAATATCAAAAACAAAACGAATTCAACAACATAAATAACACTTTGGCAGAGAGAAGTCCATTAGTAATTAAACCGGATGCGGATATAATTAAAATAACGGAATTGATTCAAATTCGTTATGAACAATTTTTAATTTGATTGGGTGGAACAAGGAACGAAATTTGGTTCTTATAGAACAGCCTGCATAACAGTGTCAGTGTTTTTTTTTAAAGTTAACATCGAAAAGTATCCACCCTCTTCCACACTTTTGGAAATTTTCGGATTACGATTTCTCGGAATAACTGCATTTAAGGTGTATAGTGATAGAAATATTTGTCCTTTTTAAAAAATATGGTTGAAAACTATCCTTAAACGGGATCGCCTCAAGCAAGCGCTTCGCCGGGCCATAATTCGTGCCAAAGCTGACCAATTCGAACAAATCTAAACTTATTCTAAAATTTAAATTTCCGACATTTTTTGCTTTTATTCAATAAAATTAAAAAAAAAAACAATTTAAAAAGCAGTAAGTTCGGCCTGGCCGAACTTTGAATACCCTCCACCATTTGGAATGAATTTGGAAATTTAAAAAAAAACCTTAAAAAAAAACCTTAAAATTTTAAAAATACCGAATATACCCGTTATATTGGGGTCTATACGACGTGGACCTACATAGGCATTGTTTGCCATTAGCCATTATCATATTCAAATTCGAAACTTGAAATAAACATCAAAATATCGTATATAGGGAGGTACCGTTATATCGGGGCTGTGCGAAGACCTGGACCTGGATAGGCAATTTTCTGTTACAGACTGTAGTGTTGCGAACTCTAAATACGTAATTTGAGACAATTCCGGTGAATAATGACACTAAAATCATCAAAATACCGAATTTTGGGGGTACCGTTATATGGGGGCTATGCGAAGATGTGGACCTGCTCCGACAAATTTCTGCCTTATGCTGTAGTATTCATTACGAACTTCAAATACTAAATTTAAAACAATTCCGGTTAATAATGTCGCTAAAACCATCACAATACCGAATATCGGGAGGTACCGTTATATGGGGGCTATACGAAGACGTGGACCTGCCCAGTTATTTTTCTGTCATAGGCTGTAGTACCCATTTCGAACTTCAAATACCAAAGTTGAAAAAATTCCGGTGAATAATGTCGTTGAAATCATCAAAATACCGAATATCGGGAGGTACCGTCGGGAGGTAGGTCCACGTCTTCATATGGCCCCCATATAACGGTACCTCCCGATATTCGGCAATTTGATGATTTTAGCGACAGAATCTTTTCAAATTTGGTATGTGTTCGTAATGTATACTACATCCTAAGTCAAAAAATGAGCCATGTAGGTCCACGTCTTCATATAGCCCCTATATAACGGTATCCCCCGATATTCGGTATTTTGATGATTTTAGCAACATTATTTAACGGAATCGTTCCAAATTTGGTATTTGAAGTTCGTAATAGATACTGCAGCATAAAACAGAAAATGGGCCATGTAGGTCCACGTCTTCGTATAGCCCCTATATACCGTACCCCCCGATATTCGGTATTTTGATGATTTTAGCGACATTATTTACCGGGATTGTTTCAAATTTCGCATGTGAAGTTCGTAATGGATACTTCAGCCCATGCCAGAAAATTGTATATGCAGGTCCACGTCTTCGTATAGCCCCCATATAACGGTACTCCCCATATTCGGTATTTTAATGATTTTAGCTACATTATAAGCAGATTTTTCTTCAAGTTTCGCATTTAAATAGTGTAATAACTTCTGGCAAAAATTGCCTATGCAGGCCCACGTCGTCGTATAAGCATTCGGTATTCTTGAGATTTTAACAGAATTTTTAACGGATTTTATTTTTTGGAAATTGCCAAATTTGTACCAAATGGTGGATGGTATTAAAAGTTCGGCCCGGCCGAACTTACAGCTTTTTTACTTGTTTTACCTCAACCTGTATGAATTCCGTTAAGATTTGGACTCTTCATGTCTTCTAGGACATATAGTAGAATTTTATGACAAAAGACCCATAGTAACTTTTGAGCATCTTCATTGAACTACTTTCTGGGTCGATTTATGCATGTAAGTCCGTTTGTCCTTCTGTCCATGTATTTTTGTGAACAAAATACAGGCCGCATTTATTATCCGATTGAGATGAAATTTTCTAAATAATATTTGAAATTGGTGAGAAATATTCGGTATTTTGATGATTGTAGAAACATTTTTTAATGGAATTGTCTGAAATTCCACACAAGGAATTCCTTCTAAGTACTTTACATCCTGGAAGATAATTGTCTATATAAGTCCACGAGGTGAGCTTGACTCCATATATTCGGTATTTTGATGATTGTAGACAATTTTTTCAATGAAATTGTCTGTGAATCCACACCAGGAATTTCGTTTAAGTACTTCGCCACCTGGAAGTAAATTGTTTATATAGGTCTACGATATCGTATATCCCACATACAACAGTACCTTCCGATTGGGGTTTTTTATGATTGTAAACAGATTTTTCAATAGAATTGTCTAAAATCCACACAACGAGTTTCTTCTGAGTACTTTACCTCCTGAAAGAGAATTGTCTATAGAGGTGTACGATATCGTATAGCCCCATATAACGATACCCCCCGATATTCGGTATTTTGATGGTTTTAGCGACATTTTTGACCGGAATTGTATTCAAATTTCGTATTCAAAGTTTGAACCTCTTAATGAGTACTACAACCTATACAAGAAAATTGTCTGTGCAGGTCCACGTCTTCGAATAGCCCACGTATAACGATGCCTCCCCTTATCCTGTATTTTAATGATATTAAAAATATTATTCACCGGAATTGTGTCAAATTTGATGACATTAGCGGCAATATTTAACGGATTTTTTTTTTCAAATTTCGTATTTGAAATTCGGAATCCATACTACAGCCTATGATAAAAAATTACTTATGCAGGTCCACGTCTTCGTATATCCCCGGTTTTCATCTATCCCTGTTCTAAACCCTATTAAAATATATCCACTGATTTTGAGAGTTTTAAAATTTATATTTTTTTCTTTTCTTAATTTCAATGTGGCCCAAAAAAAACCTAAAAATTCTCCTACCATTTCCATGGTCCTATTCTATAGACAGCTATGCCACAAGGAAGATACAACCGTTTTGAAAATGCAATAGTGCAGGTGTTTGTGCATTAGACTCATTATTCTTTACAACGTCGAAACGTCGACTGACTGGCAGTTGGACTATTGAAGTGTTATGACCTGCTGCAGGCTAACCAACATTCAGTATTGTATCCTTCAAAACAGTGCGTACATTTGTTCGAAAGGATACTCACCCATGCATCGTTCTCTAAGTATGAGTGTATTTGGTGTTCTTTTCAATTCGGTCCCATGGGGGTGTGAGTGAGGAAGTTTGTGTTTTCATATTTGTGCGTTTTGGGGCAATTTAAAATGCGTAGATACTTATGTATGTTTGTGTGTGTAATTTTTTGCTGGCATTTGAAAATGAGTTTAATTAGCAACCCTTTCAATATTTTTTGCCGCTGCTGCAATTCCTTGAGAAAGAACAGTAGTAAAATTTGTGCGTATAGAAGAAATGACGGGTGGGATGGGTGTTATGGCTGGTGTAGTATATTATTTTTTTTTTCGTCCTGGTCTTATGGTTCCGTTCGTATTTTGTGGCATATGGAAGAAAATCAATAATACGCACATTCCATGTTTTATTTAAAACTGAATTCAAGCGTGCAGTGTTTTCTCGACGCAACTCACTTGAAAATTTCAGAATATTGAATGTTTTTATTGAAAGTTTAATTGGATTTTTTCAGTTTTTTTTATTCCTACACGAAATTGGCCTCAATAATTGGGCTATTTGTAAAATTGTTTTCAGCATTTGTTTGGTACTTTAACTTTTTTCAACTGTCTTACATAAATGCATACATAAATATATGAATGTGGTATTTGGTCTGTTAATTACATATATTATTACAGTTAAAAAAGGTGTAGGGTTTGAAAATTAATTCCACAATATGTTATCCATGATTTGTGTCAATACCAACTATAGAAAAAATGAAAACATGTCACTGTGTTTCTAAAAGTCTATGTTTTATTGAAATTGTTGTTTCGGGAGGGATATCGGTTCAGATTTGTATACAGCTCCCATATATATTTTTATCCGACTTTAGGTTTATTCTGCACCAAATGCTTAATATTAGCCCAAATGGAGTGGATTTTGGCTCATTCGACCGCATTCAGCCGAGAAGCAAGTAGTTCAGTCTTGATAAAATCGGTTAAGATATGGCTGTGCTTCAATATATACAGAGTTTGTTAAAAAAAACTGCAACAAAGTCAAACGCCATAATTTTTAAAATTTTTTGTAATTTTATTGAATGAAAGTAAAAGATGACGGAAAGAGCATAAAATTTTGAATAAGTTCAGATTTGTTCGAATTGGTAACCTTTGGCAGCGTCACACGCTGCCCGAATGTTGCTCTGCGGAATTTTGGCCCATTCCAGGCAAAGCGCTTGATTGAGGTGATCGACACTTTGGTATTTTTTAGTGCCAACCTTGCTTTCCAAAATACTTCAGACACAATTGTCCAACGGATTGGTATCCGGAGATTTTGGTGGCCATTGTGTGCTGGCAATGAAGCAATATTCGGCGTTTATTCTGATGCCACGATCGATTAATACGAGCAGAGAGCGACCACCGGCTGTTATGGCGGCCCAAACCATGACCATGGGCGGCGCTTGAGTTCTGGTGGCCAACCGAAGGTGTACATTTTCACCTGACCTCTCTTCGGAGAAAACCATTTTCGGCCAAGCGAAGCAACTCCTTAGCTCTTTTGAGTCTATTTTCTTTCTGTTGGGGTGTAAGTTCTTGCGCTTTTTGGAATTTCCATGGTCTTACCCCGAGCTCATTTTTCAATATTTGCCGAATGGAATAATGCGACATGTTCAGCTCACGAGCCATTTTTCGGCCACTGCGACACGGATTTCGATCAAGTCGTTTCTTTACTTTTCGAACCATTTCTGCTGATGTTGCTGTTTTCTTCCGTCCACTTCATTGGTTAAAATCGTTTAAGATATGGCTTCAGCTTCCATATATAGGGTGAGATGTAAAAACTGCAACCAATTTCAGACTGCTGTCATTTCTAAGCGACTCGTCCGACAGCTGTTAAAATTATTCCAGTGACAGCTCATTATATTGTTTACAAGCGTACAATAGCATTTTGGTGAGAATTTTCCAGAAAAAAAGTTATTAGTGATGGAATTCAAGCGTGACAGTGTGGGTTTTTTATATTCAGCTGGAAAACTGCAAGTGGCTATCGTTAGAGCACTCCAGCGTGGCCAAAAGTGGTGAACTGCCGAATTTGGTTTTCTCCGATGAGAAAACATTCGTTGTCCGATCGTCGTTTGTAAACAAAAAAATTGATCGTGTTTACTTGCCAAAGGGGTCAGGTGAAAATGTGCACCTTCGGTTGGACACCAGAACTCAAGCGCAGCCCATGGTGATGGTTTGGGCCGCCATACAGCCGGTGGTCGCTCTCCGCTCGTAATAATCGACCGTTGCATCAGAATAAATGCTGAATATTATCGCGAAAATATTCTGGAGGGTGTATTAAAGCCTTGGGCACGCAAACATTTTGGCCGCAGACCTTGGACATTCCAACAGGACTCAGCACTATCGCACACAGCACGCGCCATCAAAGAATGGTTCCAAAAAAGGTTCCTCGCTTCATTTCCAGCCCACAATGGTCACCAAAATCTCCGGATACCAATCAGTCTGAAGTATTTTGGAAAGCAAAGTTGGCACTAAAAAGTACCAAAGTGTCGATCACCTCAAGCAAGCGCTTTGCCGGGAATGGGCCAAAATTCCGCAGAGCAACATACGGGCAGCGTGTGACGGATTTATTAGGCCATATTTCGTGCCAAAGGTGACCAATCCCAATAAATCTTAACTTATTCTAAAATTTGATTCTATTTCCGACATTTTTTGCTTTCATTCAATAAATTTAAAAAAAGGCCATATTTCATGCCAAAGGTGACCAATTCGAATAAATCTAAACTTATTCTAAAATTTGTTGCTGTTTCCGACATTTTTTGCTTTCATGCAATAAAATTAAAAAAAATGTAAAAATGCAGTTTTTTTATTTCACCCTGCACACTGTTCATCCGATTTGTTATTTTTGACATCATACTTGGTGCCAGACATCATATACAGCTCTGAAATACCTCTCTATTTTTGAAAGCAAGGTTGGCCTCTATTTTTGAATAGGCCAAAATACCGTAGAGCGACATTCGGGCAGCGTGTGACGGTTTCATTGGCCGTTTGAAGGCCATAATTGGTGCCAAAGGTGACCAATTCGAACAAATCTAAACTTATTCTAAAATTTGAAGCTGTTTCCGAAATTTTTTGCTTTCATTCAATAAAATTCTAAAAAAATGTCAAAATTATGGCGTTTGACTTTGTTGCAGTTTTTTTATCTCACCCTGTATACTGTTCGACCGATTTGTTATTTTGTTATTTTTGATTTCATACTTGGTACCAGACATCATATACAGCTCTGAAATACGTCTGCCAAATATTATCAAGATCGGTTCAGATTTGGATATAGCTCCCATATATATCGTTATCCGATTTCATGCTTATTGTACGCCAAATGGTTAATATCATCCCAAATAGAGTGGAATTTGACATATACGACCCTTTTCAGCCTAGAAGTAAATGTATCAAATTTCCCCCACATTCGTAATATGTAATCCAAAACAATAATATTTGGTGCCAGACATCAGATATAGGTCAGAAATACCTCTGGCAAATTTTATCGAGATCGGTTCAAAGTTAAATATAGCTCCGATATATATCTTCGTTCTATTTCAAGTATATTTATCGCCAAATGTGTAATATTAGCCCAAATAGGATGAGTTTTTGACAAGGACTACCAAATTTGGCCTAAAATCAAGTGTGTTAAATTTGGGTTCAGATTTTATCAGATTTTATATATAAGTCACCCAAATCCGTATTATATACCCCATAAAGAGGATTTCCCATACAAGATGTACCCAATCCTTAAAGTACCTCTTTAAAGTTTTATCTAGACAAGTTCAGATTTAGATACATCTCCCATATATATTTCCCTCCAATTTGATGTAAATTATGCATCAAAGAAGCCACATTTTTTCGATTTTATATTAAAGTATTCTGAAAGTCATAACTTGCCCTCCATTCCAGCGATATTTGGTTTGAGAGGTCACATACAACATAAATTTATCCCAGTCAAGTTTATGGGAAATCGAATAATATATAACTTTTATAGGTAAGTCTTAACCTATATTTAAATTAAACCGCTCTAAAGCTTTAATACACAACAGTTGATGTTACTGGATAATTCTTACTGGGGAAAATTTTTCGAGTAACAACAACATATCATCTCCTTGGTTTGAAAATGAAATTGAGAGCATAATTAGGAATTTGATGCTGATGTAATACTTCACACTTTGTTGATTCCGCAGCGAATGTTGGGGTGTAAAATATACAATTATCTCCGAACAATAAAACTTCACCATTGGAATTGTTTTCAAAATTTGTGTGAATAAGTGTATAATTTACATTTATTAGAACACCAAAAACACAGAAGATTATTCTGTCAGTCAAACAGGCAGGGTAGGATTAAGAAAGGCCCTGGAATCTATCAAATGTTGATCCTTGAAAGATATATGTGTCTCGAAGGTCATATGCCTCGGGGTAAAAATTGTTGTGAATGACAACAGCGTAATTTGCACTTTTTGGTGGATACCATCCCCTTAGACAGAAAGTGGTCCATATTGGTCTAAGTTTTCCTATAGCGCCATATATTTTTACCTCCCGATATTAGGAATTTTGATGAATTATCCATATTTTTCAATTGCATTGTTTCAAATTTGGTATTTAAAACTCGCAATAGATTAAACTTCGTGCGGTAGAAAAATATTTCAGTAGTTCAACGTTTTTATATAGAGTCATATAATTGTACACCTTTATGGTACTTTGAAGGCTCGCTTTTTATACCCTACACCACAAGGTGGTCAGGGTATTATGTCTTTGTGCATTTGTTTGTAACAGGCAAAAGGAAACGAGATGGACCCATAGTTCCTTTTGATGATCTGCATAGAATCACATTCTGAGTCGATTTATGTATGTCCGTCTGTCCATGTATTTTTGTAAACAAAGTACAGTTCGCATTTATTGTCCTATCCAGATGAAAGTTTCCACAAATCATTTGTTTGGCCCAAGGACGAAATTTACATATAGCTCCCATATATACCTTCGTCCGATTAGCCTTTTATTGTGCACCAAACGTGTAATATCGCTCCGAAAGGTATGGAAATTTGCACATACAACCAAATTAGACCTGAAAATAAGTATGCCAAATTTGATCGAAATCGGTTCAGATATAGCTATAGCTCCCATATATATTTTTCATCCGATTTGTTATTTTTGTCCTCCGCAGTCGTAATATGCACTCTGTAACAACAATATTTGGGGAAATATATTAAATACACCTCAGAAATACCATTGCTAAATTTTATCGAGATCGGTTCGGATTTGGATATATCTCCCATATATAACTTCGTCCGAATTACCTTTCCAATGTGCAACAAACGTCTAATATTTGTCCAAATGGGATGGAATTTGGCACTTACAACCGAATTGAGTCTAGGAGCTAGTATGCAAAATTTGGTGAAGATCGGTTCAGATATAGCTATAGCTCCCATATATACTGTTCATCCGATTTGTTATATTTGTTACCCACAGCCGTAATATGCACTCCGTAACAACGATATTCAGGGAAATATATTAAATACAGCTCAGAAATATCTTTGCCAAATTTTATCGAGATCGGTTCCGATTTGGATATAGCTCCCATATATATCTTTATCCGATTTCAAATGAATTGTGCACCAAATGGGCAATACAAGTCCGAATTTAATAGATACAAATGCTTCGGCATATTTAGTCGTTTGAACTTTAAATTATAATCATAGCGTGTATGATTAAATTCTACCATAAAAACTTTTAATTGTTATGCGGAGCTCTACTAAATTAGCAAAGTGGTGTAGGGTATCATAATTTATTTTAGAGCTCACATTATTTATTTTAGAGCTTTGAAGTTTGTTACCAAGCTTTCCACAAAATGCGAGTGATATGGACGAATGACTCGTCCTCAGTCCCAGGAACGGCTACTAAACACACCATTAAATTCCAGCATACAACAGCCGGAATACTTCCCAGGGTAGATAAATTCATCCGTTTACTTCTGAGCTGAGAGCAGGTTTTATGAAACCAGTAAACTAGAGTCTTAAGTATTGCAAATACTTTCGAACTGACATCAACACGAATATTCCCAATCCAAAATTCACACTATTTTCAATAAGCTGAGAGAAAACCATGTAATTACAGGATGAGATAAAAAAACTGCAACAAAGTCAAACGACATAATTTTTACATTTTCTTTAAATTTTATTGACTGAAAGAAAAAAAATTCGGAAATAGCATCAAATTTTAAAATACGTTTAGATTTTTTCTAAATGACCACCATTGCCATGAATTATGGCCTTCATACGGCCAATGAAACCGTCACATGTTTCGCGAAAGTTTTATCTGCGGTATTTTAGCCCATTTCCCGCAAGGCCAAAATACTCCAGACACAATAATCCAACGGATTGGTATCCGGAGATTTTGGGGCCATTGTACACTGGAAATGAAGCGAGGAACCACATTTTGTAACCATTCTTGGGTGGCGAGTGCTGAGTGCGATGGTTTTATCTGCGGTATTTTAGCCTATTTCCCGCAAAGCCAAAATACTCCAGACACAATAATCCAACGGATTGGTATCCGGAGATTTTGGGGCCATTGTACACTGGAAATGAAGCGAGGAACTTCATTTTTTAACCATTCTTGGGTGGCGAGTGCTGAGTGCGATGGTTCTGAGTCCTGTTGGAATGTCCACGGTCTGCGGCCAAAATGTTTGCGTACCCAAGGCTTTAATATACCCTCCAGAATATTTACGAGATAATATTCGGCATTTATTCTGATGCCACGGTCGATTAATACGGGCGAAGAGCGACCATCGGCTGATATGGCGGCCCACACCATCACCATGGCTGCTCTTGAGTTCTGGTGGCCAACCGAAGGTGCAGATTTTCAGCTGACCTCTTTGGCAAGTAAACACGATCATTTTGTTTGTTTACAAACTGCTGGACAACGAATGTTTTCTCATGGGGAAAAACCAAATTCGATAGTTTACCACTTTCGGCCAAGCGAAGCAACTCTTTATCACTTTTGAGTCTATTTTCTTTCTGTTGCGGTGTATGTTCTTGCAATTTTTGGAATTTCAATGGTTTTACCCTGAGCTCATTTTTCAATATTTGCTGAATGGAATATTGCGATATGTTCAGCTCACGAGCCATTTTTCGGTCACTGCGATGCGGGTTTCGGTCAAGTCGCTTCTTTACTTTGACGTCGGGCTACACTACTAGTATCACGGTAACGAGCGATGGTACAAGACACAAAAGATTTATTCACATTTAAATGCTGGAGTGCTCTAACGATAGCCACTTGTGGTTTTCCAGCCAAATATAAAGAAATCACACTATCACGCTTGAATTCCATCACGAATAACTTTTTTCTGGAAAATTCTCACCAAAATGCTTTTGTACGCTTGTAAACAATATAATGAGCTGTCACTGGATTAATTTTAACAGCTGTCGGACGAGTGGCTTAGGAATGACAGCAGTCTGAACATGGTTGCAGTTTTTTCATCCCACCCTGTACTTAAACCTATACTTTTCTTAATTTTTAAAAGGTTTTTTACCTTGGGCGCCATAATCGTATACAATTCAATAAAAAGGCCCATCGGGACCTTTCGTTCGAAAATGCATTTGAAATTTAAATAGAACTCAACCTGTACTCAAACCTATACATTTCTTACATTTTAAAAGGTTTTTTTACATTGGGCGCCATAATCATATACAATTAAAATAAAGGCCCTCCGGGCCCTTTCATGCAAAAATGTATTTGAAATTTGAATAGAACTCAACTTTTGTTCAACAATCAAAAAGGACAAACATTTAAATGAATTAAGGAGTCAGATGAGCATTAGAGTCAGACAGACAGCCGGCAGATACATTGCATGGACGGACATATTTTCAGACAATGGCAAAGTTAGTTTTGGTTAGTACTTAGAGCAATTTATGGTGGCAAAGTGATGAAATGCATATTCATGTATACAATAGACTAAAATGGTATTAAAACATTTAACGGCAACAACAACAACAACAACAAGGACAACAACAAAGGTATCAGTAGCATAACTAAAAAGGCAAAACCAACCAACTACCAGACAGTCAACCAGTAGCATCAACATCATCATGATCTAACTTGGAAAGGCAGCTCCTACAAATATTTGCCAGATGCAATTGGTTGGTAATGGAGACTAAATTTGTGGCAGGCACTCACATGCATAAACATACGTACCTAAATCTGTATGTACTTCAAGAGCAACAGGAGTCAGTCGTTTGCCAAATTGTTTTGGGTATTTGTAAGGCTCTTACTTTGAATGAAATTTGTAGAAAAAACTTTTTCCATTTTCTAGTTTTCGGTTACATTGGTTGGTGGCTTTGTCGGTGACGTTGAGTGCATTTTTGGCGCCTAGAATCTATTCTGAGCTCCGCCGTATGTGTGCCCTTCGGTGTGGGACAATGTGTAGCTGCAACTTTTGTGTGTTCAATGTAAAAGCCTCTATGTGGTTGGTAAGTGGATTTCTGACAGAAAGTCTATGATTTTTAGGTGCTGCTTGTGGTTGTGGTAAGAAGTGAATGCCAGCAATAATGATGATGATGATACCCAAGTGTTGCCTTAAATTGTTTTTCGGCAATTTGTTAAGTACTAAAGCGTATTGTGGCATTTAAAAAGTTGCTCTTTGCACACAAATATGCTTGTACTTAATGTGTAGAGCATTTGAGGGTAACTAGATAATTTGATTTTGGGCTGGAGGAAGGAACAACTTTGTGGGGATATTTGACTGATTTTATGAGGGAACATTAAATAAAATAAATTTAAAATGTATAATGACTTTGAATTGTAAAAAAAAGAATTAGATCAACGATTACACGTTAGCAACTAGAATTATAGGTCAGAGGGACCATTAAAATAACGACAAAAGCCTAGGCTTAGAAATTTAGCTCGAACTCAGTATTATTATTATTAACAACTTTTATATGAGTTTATCATTATAGTCGATATTTTTATTGGCAGGCCAGGCCGAACTTTGAACACCCCCTACCATTTGGAACGAATTAGGAAATTTGCCAAAAAAAAAAAAAAAAATAAATAAAATCCGTTAAAAAATTTGTTAAAATCGTAAAAATAAAAAAAATACTGAATATTGGAAGGTGCCGATATATGGGGGGATATACGATATTGTGGACCTATATATATATATATATATATACATATCTATGTCTGGGGGTAAAGTACTCACAAAGACCTCCTTGTGCAGAATTCCAGATAATTCCGTTGAAAAATGTGGCTAAAATCATCAAAATACCGAATACCGGGGTACCGCGATATGCGGGCTATACGATATCATGGACCTACATAGACAATTATCTTCCAGGGTATAAAGTACTCACAAGGAACTCCATGTGTGGATTTTCAGACAATTTCATTGGAAAATGTGGCTCAAATTAACAAAATACCGAATATTGGAAGATGCCGATATATAGGGGATATACTATATTGTGGACATACACAGACAATGCTATTTTAGGGAATAAAGTACTCACACGGAACTCCTTGTGTGGAATTTCAGACAATTCCATTGAAAATGTGGCTAAAATCAGCAACATACCGAATAATGGGGTGTACCATTAAAAGGGGGCTATATGATATCGTTACCTATATAGATACTTCTCCTCCTGGGGGTAAAGTACTCACAAGGAACTCATTGTGTGGATTATCGGTACCGTTGTATGGGGCTGTGCAATATCTTGGACCTATAATAACAATTCTCTTCCAGAGGGTAAAGTACTAAAAACGAACTGGAAAATGTGGCTAAAATCATCAAAGTACCGAATATCGGGTGGTACCGTTGTATGAGGGCTATACGATATCGTGGACCGATTTAGCCCATCTTTGAACTTGACCTGCCTGACCAAAAGACTGATCTGTGCAAAATTTAAGCTTCCTATCTTTATTTGTTTTGACTCAAGCGTGATTACAACAGACGGACGGACAGAGCTAAATCGTCTTACAATTTTACGCTGATCAAGAATATATATACTTTGTTATGTCTAAAATGATTATTTCGATGAGTTACAAACCGAATGACGAACTTAATATACCCTCCATACAATGTATGGTGGACGGTATAAAAAAAACAAGACACGCGTATAAGCATTTTAAAAGTTTACATCGAAAAGTAGCAAAATTAGAGGGCGCAAGTTTCCCCTTTTCCACACTTTTGGAAAATTTTGGATTAAGATTCCTCGGAATTCCCGCTTTTAATGTGTATAGTGTTTTTGGTAATAATAAAAAGTAAAAAAGCAGCTAAGTTCGGCCGGGCTGAATTTTAATAACCTCCACCATTTGGAAGAAATTTGAAAATTTTCAACAAATTCCGAAAAATACAGCTTAAATGACTACATTTATAGGCGGGCTATACGAAGACGAGGATAATTTTTTTTTTTTTGTCATAGACTGTACTATCCGTTACGAACTTCGAATACGAAATTTGAAACCATTCGGGTTAATGATGTCGCTAATATCATCAAAATTCCAAATAAAGCGAGGTACCGTTATATGAGGGCTATATGAATTCATGAACCTGCATACGAAATTTTTAGGCTGTAGTACCTTATACAAACTTTGAGTACGAAATTTGAAACAATCGGGTGAATGATGTCCCTAAAACCATCAAAATGCCAAATGTGGGAAAGCTATACGAAGACATGAACCTGCATTCGAACTTTTTAGGATTGGGCTGTAGTATCCAATACAAACTTCGAGTACGAAATTTGAAACAATTCGGATGAATGATGTCGCTAAAATCATCAGGATACCGAATATCGTTAGGTACCGTAATATGAGGGATATACGAAGACATGAACCTGCATTCGAACTTTTAGGCTGTAGTATCCAATACAAACTTCGAATACGAAAGTTAAAACAATTCGCGTGAATGATGTGGCTAAAATCATCAAAATACCAAATATCGGGAGGTACCGTCAAATGGAGGCTCTACGAAAACGTGGACCGACATGGCCCATTTACGAACATAGCCTTAGACGGACATCGCTATATCGTCTTAGAATTTTATGCTGATCCAGAATATATATACTTTGTATGGTCTATCATGAATATTTCGAACGGAATAACAAAGCTAATATACCCTCCATAGAAGGTATAAAAATACAAGAAATATTTGACCCTCAAGCGAGTCAAACTCCATTTAAATGGAATCGCAAAATGTCTACGTATTCTACAAAATTATTATTATTATTTGTATTCTACTAGTTGTTGAAAGAGTCTAGGTCTTATTTTCTAAATGATTTTACTGAAAATTAGTTCTTTGGGTTTCTTGCTTTTCTCACCCAACACTAAGAACTGAAGCCAGCTGACTGTGGACCGCGAAGGGAGTTCGTTAATTGGGTATTGGAGAGACAACATAGAAATTCAGATTTTAGATACTTAAAGAATGGGCCATGTCCACCGTTCTCACTTTGGTATAGCCCCTACATGAGGGTAAGCCCCGATGCGATTACGATATGCAAAGTTTCAAACAAGTCGCATACAACCTTCGATTTTTTTAGGAATTTATTTATTTTTTAATTTTTGGTCCTTTATGAGGGAGTTACCGATTTGGCCAACCTTCGAACACAATCTGGCAAATGGTTAATATTGCCATCATATTGAATTTATCTGTAACAAATTGAATATACAATTGTATGGGATTTGAAACCAAGTGATATTAGAAAATAAAAACCCGACATACTATTGTTTGGAGCATTAAAAGCTTTCATTGTCTGTATTTATGTACCCGAATTCACAACCTAAATTCAATTCCACTAAATTATGTATAAGATTAAAGTTCAAACAAATAATTAAACTTTTTTTTTTAAGTCGCTTCGATATTGTGTGTCTGTTATGTGGAAGTCATACAATGGACAACGACAACAAGTTGCAGCCCAGTCAAGGCACCGGCAACATGCAGCGTATGAAATGTCTGCACTAAAATCGTTGACATCCAACGACGATGACAGACAGCAACCACGCTCTCGGATAGCCACAAAATACACAAAAACCAAAACCAAACCAAAAAAAGAACTTCGAGTAGTGGCCTGAGTCAAAATTAAAATTCAAAATGAGTTTTTGACAAAAACACTTTTGTACAACAACAAACACAAAAGCAACACCAACAACTATAGCCGAAAGAACAATGACATCGACTATAACTTTGGCAGCACAACACCAACAAACTAAACGGCCGTCGTCATCCATACTATTTAGCTTTTGTTTTTGTTGTATCCATAAAATTTAAGCGAAATTTTCTTACACACATTTTTAGTTCTTCTTTTGTTTTTTTGGTTTTGTGGAAGGCACGCATACATTGATATCGGCACTACAGGGTGATACAAACTGTGAGTTTTCGATTTCAGACGAGTTTAAATTCCACGTACGACTCTCGTCCATATGAATAGTTAACTATCCTACGTATTAAACTAGGTCAGAGGATAGTATTTTAGATGGCTGCGAATAGAGTGATGTAATTGATAATATAAAATGACTTCGATGGCACCAAAGTTGACGTATTTTCGGCCGGAGGGTCTGTTGATAGCTTGAAGTTTTAGCTGATATTCATTCGGAATCGGAGAGAATTCGCAAGACTATGCATGGAAAAGCGGAAGGGAAATATCGTGCACATTTCTGAGTTTTCGCCGACATACGCATGAAATGTTTACCTAAAAATTCAGCTAGTTTTCCTTTACCAATAGTAATAACAATAATATGTAAACATTCACTTCATAAACCAGTAAGAAAAGCTCAAAAGTCGGGCGGGGCCGACTATATGATACCCTACACCACTATGCATATTTAGTAGAGCTCTCGTAAAAAGGTTTATACAGGGCATTTCAGAGCTCTATGAGATATTTGGTACAAAATCAAAATCTATCGTGCATTTTACGAACTATAGCTATCTTTGAACCGGGTTTCTCCAAATTTGACGTATTAGCTTCTAGACTGAATTCGGTCTTATGTACGAAAATTCAGGTGATTTGGGCTGATATTGGCCATTTGTTGCACAATTAACACGAAATCGGATGAAGATACATATGGGTGCTATATCCAAATCTGAACAGATTTTGATAAAATTAAAATCGACTATTTTTGGGCTTTATCTGATATCTGGTACCAAATATCATTCCTGTGAAGAGTATATTACGAATGTAAGGGACTTAAAGAGCAAATAGGATGAAACATATATATGGGAGCTAGAGCTATATCTGAACCGATTTTTACTAAAATTTGTGTACTTGCTTATAGGCTGGTTTCGGTCGGATTTGCCAAAATTCATGCGATTTGGGCTGATATTGGCCATCCGATGCACAATTAACACGAAATCGGATGAAGATATATATGGGAGGCATATCCAAATCGGAACAGATTTTAATAAAATTAAAATCAACTATCTTTGGGCTTTATCTGATATCTGGTACCAAATATCATTCCTGTGGAGTGCATATTACGAATGTGAGGGACTTAAAGACCAAATCGGATGAAAGATATATATGGGAGCTATAGCTATATCAGAACCGATTTTTACTAAAATTGGTGTACTTGCTTCTAAGCTGGTTTCGGTCGGATTTGCCAAAATTGATGCTATTACGGCCATTTGGTGGTCAATCACCCGAAATCCGATGAAGATATATATGGGAGCTATATCCAAATCTGAACCGATTTCGATAAAATTTAAAACAGCTATTCCTGTGCTCCATCTAATACTTGGTACCAAATATCACGGTTGTGGAGTGAACATTACGAATGTAAGGGACTAAAACACTAAATCGGATGAAACATATATATGGTTGCTATATCTATATCTTAACCGATTTTCACTAAATTTGATATACTTGCTTCTAGGCTGAATTTGGTCCGATGTACTAAAATTCAGTCCATTTGGACTTATATCGGCCATTTGGTGCACAATTAACCCGAAATCGGATGAAGATATATGGGAGCTATATCCAACTCTGAACCGATTTCGATAAAATTACAAACAGCTATTTCTGGGCTGTACCTTATATCTGGTACCAAATATCACGGTTGTGGAGTGAACATTACAAATGTAAGGGACTAAAACACTAAATCGGATGAAACATATATATGGTTGCTATATCTATATCTGAACCGATTTTCACTAAATTTGATATACTTGCTTCTAGGCTGAATTTGGTCCGATGTACTAAAATTCAGTCCATTTGGACTTATATCGGCCATTTGGAGCACAATTAACCCGAAATCGGATGAAGATATATATGGGAGCTATATCCAAATCTGAACCGATTTTCTCCAAATTTGTTGTATTTACTTTAAGGCTAATCTCGGTCACATGTGCCAAAATTCGGGCCATTTGGGCTGATATTGGCCATTTGGTGGTCAATTAACCCGAAATCGGATGAAGATATATATGGGAGCTATATCCAAATCTGAACCGATTTCGATAAAATTTAAAACAGCTATTTCTGTGCTCCATCTAATACCTGGTACCAAATATCACGGTTGTGGAGTGCATAGTAGGAATGTGAGGGACTTAAAGATCAAATCGGATGAAAGATATATATGGGAGCTATAGCTATATCTGAACCGATTTTCTCCAAATTTGATATACTTGCTTCTAGACCGAACCCGGTTGGGTGTGCCAAAATTCAGGTAATTTGGACTGATAGTGGACATTTGGTGCTCATTTAACCCGAAATCGGATGAAGATATATATGGGAGCTATATCTAAATTTGATCCGATTCTCACCAATTTCAATAGGGTTCGTCCTTGGGCCAAAAAAATATTGTTTGGAAAATTTCATCTCAATCGGATAATAAATGCGACCTGCATTTTGTTCACAAGAATACATGGACAGACGGACGGACGGACGGACGGACGGACGGACGGACAGACGGACGGACATGCATAAATCGACTCAGAAAGTGATTCTATGAAGGTTCTCAAAAGTAACTATGGGTCTATCTCGTTTCCTTCTCCATGTTACAAACAAATGCACAAAGACATAATACCCTTACCACTATGTGGTGTAGGGTATAAAAACTAATTTTGTTGCCACCGTAAACATTCAACGATCTTTGAACACGAATTGTACATTAATTTTTCCCCGACAAAGTAAAACCTCTTAAAGAAGGCGAGAGAGTGTGAGGGAGAGAAACGCGCTCCAACCCCACAACAAGAAAAAATACTTTAGACCAGCGCTGCTCAAGAAAAAATATCTCTTTCCAGTCAAATTTCTCTTTGCTTATTTAAATTAAGAACAAAACAGTGTTAAATCATTATTTATACAAATATTTTTTTATTTATTTGCATTATAAATTATTTTGGCAACATTCATGTTTAAAAACAATTAAATGTGATCTAAAATATAAAGAACAAGTAAAAAAGCAGTAAGTGCGGCCGGGCTGAACTTTGAATACCCTCCACCATTTGGAACGAATTAGAAATTTTTCAAAAAAAAAAAAAAAAAAAAAAAAAAAACAAAAAAAAAAAATAATAAATAAAATCCATTAAAAATTCTGTTAATAGGATATGTGGGGGGATATACGATAATGTGGACCTATATAGAGAATTTTCTGCCAGGGGGTAAAGTGCTCACAAAGAACCCCTTGTGTAAAATTTCAGACAATTCCATTGAAAAATGTGGCTAAAATCATCAAAATATCCACAATTCCGTTGAAAAAATGTGGCTAAAATCATCAAAATACCGAATATCGAGGGGTAATGTTATATGGGGGACATACGATATCGTGGACCTATATGGATAATTCTCTTCCGAGTTATAAAGTACTCACAAGGAACTCCTTGTGTGGATTTTCAGACCATTCCATTAAAAAATGTGGCTAAAATCATCAAAATACCTAATATCGGGGGATACCGTTATATGGGGGCTATACGATATAGTGGACCTATATATATATAATTCTCTTCCGAGGTGTAAAGTACTCACAAGGGGCTCTTTGTGTGGAATTTCAGACAAGTCCGTTGAAAAAATGTGGGTAAAATCATCAAAATACCGAATATCGAGGGGTAATGTTATATGGGGGACATACGATATCGTGGACCTATATGGATAATTCTCTTCCGAGTTATAAAGTACTCACAAGGAACTCCTTGTGTGGATTTTCAGACCATTCCATTAAAAAATGTGGCTAAAATCATCAAAATACCTAATATCGGGGGATACCGTTATATGGGGGCTATACGATATCGTGGACCTATATATATATAATTCTCTTCCGATGTGTAAAGTACTCACAAGGGGCTCCTTGTGTGGAATTTCAGACAAGTCCGTTGAAAAATGTGGGTAAAATCATCCAAATACTGAATTTCGGGGGTATCGTTATATTGGGGCTATACGATATCGTGGACCTATATAGACAGTGCTCTCTCAGGGGGTAAAGTACTCAGAAGGGACTCCTTGGGTGGATTTTCAGACCATTCCATTAGAAAATGTGGCTAAAATCATCAAAATACCGAATATCGGGGGTACCGTTATATGGGGTCTATACGATATCGTGGACCTATATAGACAATTCTCTTCCGAGTTATAAAGTACTCACAAGGAACTCCTTGTGTGGATTTTCAGACCATTCCATTAGAAAATGTGGCTAAATCATCAAAATACCGAATATCAGGGGGTACCGTTATATGGGGGCTATACGATATCGTGGACCGATATAGCCCATCTTCGAACTTGCCTGCAGACAAAAGAGAGATCTGTGCAAAATTTTAGCTTCCTATCTTAATTCGTTTAGACTGTAGCGTGATTACAACAGACGGACAGACAGGGCTAAATTGTCTTAGAATTTTACGCTGATCAAGAATATATGTACTTTGTTGGGTCTTTAATGATTATTTCGATGAGTTACAAACGGAATGACGAACTTAATATACCCTCCATACTATGTATGGTGGAGGGTATAAAAACAGAATTTTATGTTTCCCTTAAATTATCTCTTTTTTCGGCTCATGTTCTAGAACACGGTTTTGGGCAGGGCTGCTTTAGACAAATTGTTTAGAATTCGGACCTACGTCGGTCAGACGCGTCGGAAAAAAACTTCTCCCTTTCAGCAGATGCAGCGGACGTCCTACATTTGATTCTTTGGGCAAAGACAACACGTTAACTTCTTCGTGGATCAAAAATATTTTTATACTTTCAGCCTTATGGCTACAGAGTTTATATCGTTTGATATGGCAAAATTGTCGGTCTCTCTGGGTGGATGGCGTACATGATAATTCTCGAAAGAAGTATTCGTTACGTCCCAAACTTGGTACATTATTTTTGGACAAACTTAGATCAAGTTCGAAGATGGGCAATATCAGACCACTCCTTCCCCTTCTAGTACCCCTATAAACGGTGAAAATTGGAACACATTATATCGTGATAGTTTACACGTCTGAAGCTAGAATCTTGATCATTTCCACGATGGCCTTTTTGGTGAGTAGGCATCTGATAAGTTTGGGTTTTTGGAAATTCGTACTGAAAGGGAATTAAAAATTTGATACTGAATGAAATAACAATTTTGGAATAAGAATCACTGATGGAGTGTAGCATAGATGTACCAAAGGGATTTTGGAAATTCGAACATAAAAGTTAAGAAAAGTTCTAAAATTATGCTGAAATTCTAAAGTGGTAATATTTGGTATTATGTTAACGGATTAATCTAAAAATTTAAATTTGGTATGAGGAAGTTAGCGATGTCCGTCCGTCTATCCGACTGTGGAAATCGCTCTAGCTTCCGAATGGAATGAAGTAGGTTGATAAAATTTTACTCAAATGTATACTAAGTCCGCAGGACTTTTGGTATTGAAAATGGGTCATGTAGGTCCACGTTTTGGTATAGCCTACATATAATTATACCTCCCTTTTTTCGCTATTTTGGCGATTTAAGCAAAATTATTCACCGGGAATGTTTCAAATTTGGTATTTGAAGTTCGTAACGTTTACTACAGCCTATGACAGAAAATAATTCGTGGTATTTGAATTTCGAAATAGATACTACAGCCTATGACAGAAAATTGTCTGTGCAGCTCCACGTCTTCGTATAGCCTCCATATAACGGTACCTCCTACCTATACCTATGGTGCTACCTATGCACCTATGGACCTTTGATATTTTTAAGAGTTTAACAGAAAATTTTACGGATTTTATTTTTTTGAAAATTGTCAATTCGTTCAAAATGGTTCGGCCGGGTCGAACAGCCGAACAGCCACCATTTAGTCCACCATCTTCCTGATTTCCTACTAGCTGGAATTCCTGATTTCCTACTTGCTGAGGTTTTCTTTTGCACTTCAACTACAGTAACCGTTCTCTACCTAGATTGCTAACTAACTTCTATTACCATCTAAGTTACTCTTACGGTAAGTTTCTGGTACCACTCATAAGTCTCCACCCTGTATCTACATAAATAATTTCTCTGCGGGTGTTTCTGTTTTTTGTCATTCCCTAAAGTATCAACCATACGAACGCTTACTCACTCATATTACTTTATTGGCGAATCGTGGTTCAATGAACTTCAATAATGTTCAACTCAAAAAACACTTTGGCAGACAGCAAAAACACACACACACACACCCTCAACACATCCGTACTCAGGCGTCGACGGACACAATACATTTTTGGTTATCGTAGGTTAGGGCAAATTGCCGAACAAACACATAAACGCACCCTTTCCTGTTTGACATTTTTGGGGGTATTATTGAGAGGCAGAATTACTTTCGAAGGCAGAAAAACCACAAAAAAACACTTGGTTGAAGGGGGAAAATGAAGACGAATGTTGATGACATTTTGGGAACCGAAAATATTGCAATATTCTGAATAATAACGAAAATCACGAAATATATTTAGTGTAGTATGGGTACAATAATTGCACACATGAATGAGAGTGTATTAGGAAAAAAATTTAAAAATGGTGAGGTTCCAACGAAATTTTGACTGAATAGATAAATAAAAAAGAAAAATTCAAAATTTAATTTAATTCATTTAAAAACGCCAATCACTCCTAATACGTACTTTTCGTGTGATTGTAGCACTCATTTGCAAAACGGTTCCATATCTTAACCTTAGACAACAAAAGTGTAGTCTGTATCAAGTTTCAGGATTACAGCTCTATTCCTTCGTCAAATACCATATTTAGTACTATTTAGTATTTTCGTACAATTATAGTACCACCTCCATATCGCAATTCTAAATTTAGTACCATTTAGCACTTTTCATACTAATATAAAATGCATTTCGAAAACTACCTCCATATCTAAACCACTAACACCAACAATGAAATTTACAGGGTGAGATAGGATGAGAGAAAACCTGGAACCAACTTCAGACTGCTGTCATTTCTAAGCCACTCGTCCGACATTTGTTAAAATTATTCCAGTGACAGCTCATTATATTGTTAACAAGCGTACAAATTTTCCAGAAAAAAAGTTATTCGTGCTGGAATTCAAGCGTGATAGTGTGGGTTCTTTATATTTGGCTGGAAAACCACAAGTGGCTATCGTTAGAGCACTCCAGCATTTAAATGTGAATAAATCCTTCGTGTCTCGTACCATAACTCGTTACCGTGATACTGGCAGCGTAGCCCGACGTCAAGGAAGTGGACGGAAGAAAACAGCAAAATCAGCAGAAATGGTTCGAAGAGTAAACAAGTTAAAAAGCTGTAAGTTCGGCCGGGCCGAACTTTTAATACACTCCACCATTTGGTACAAATTTGGCAATTTCCAAAAAAAAAAAAATAAAATCCGTTAAAAATTCTGTTAAAATCTTAAAAAATACCGAATGCTTATACGACGACGTGGGCCTGCATAGGCAACTTTTGTCATAAGTTATTACAATATTTAAATGCGAAACTTGAAGAAAATCTGTTGATAATGTAGCTAAAATCATCAAAATACCGAATATGGGGGGTACCGTTATATTTGGGCTATACGAAGACGTGAACCTGCACTGACAATTTTCTGGTATGGGCTGAAGTATCCATTATGACCTTCACATGCGAAATTTGAAACAATCCCGGTAAATAATGTCGCTAAAATCATCAAAATACCGAATATCGGGGGGTACGTTATATGGTGGCTACATGAAGACAGTATCTATTACGAACTTCAAATGCCAAATTTGAAACAATTCCGGTGGATAATGTCGCTAAAATCATCAAAATACCGAATATCGGGAGGTACCGTTATATGGGGGATATACGAAGACGTGGACCTACATGGCCCATTTACGAACTTAACCTGCCTACTGGCAAAATATACATGTGTGCAAACTTTTAGCCTTCTATCTCAATTTGTTCGAAAGATAGCGTGATTACAACAGACAGACAGACAAACGGACAGACAGACAGACACACAGACAGACTGACATGGCTAAATCGTCTTAGAATTTTACGCTGATCAAGAATATATATACTTTGTTGGGTATGACATGAGTATTTCGAGGAGTTACAAACGGAATGACAAAATTAATATACCCTCCATAGTATGGTGGAGGGTATTAAAAGCGAAACCCGCGTCGCATTGGCCGAAAAATGACTCGCAATATTCTATTCAGCACATATTGAAAAATGGGCTCGGGGTAAAGCTATTGAAATTCCAAAAAGTGCAAGAACTTACACCGCAACAGAAAGAAAATAGACTCAAAAGAGCTAAAGAGTTGCTTTGCTTGGCCAAAAGTGGTGAACTGTCGAATTTGGTTTTCTCTGATGAGAAAACATTCGTTGTCCAGCAGTTTGTAAACAAACAAAATGATCGTGTATACTTGCCAAAGAGGTCAGCTGAAAATGTGCATCTTCGGTTGGCTACAAGAACTCAAGCGCCGGCCATTGTGATGGTGTGGGTCGCCATAACAGTCGATGGTCGCTCTCCGCTCGTATTAATCGACCGTGGCATCAGAATAAATGCCGAATATTATCGCGAAAATATTCTGGAGGGTGTACTAAAGCCTTGGGCACGCAAACATGTTGGCCGCAGACTTTGGACATTCCAACAGAACTCCGCACCATCGGACTAATTAAGCGCCACCCAAGAATGGTTACAAAATGAGGTTCCTCGCTTCATTTCTATCGCACACTGGCCACCAAAATCTCCGGATACCAATCAGTTGGACTATTGTGTCTGAAGTATTTTGGAAAGCAAGGTTGGCATTTAAAAATACCAAAGTGTCGATCACCTCAAGCAAGCACTTCGCCGAGAATGGGACAAAATTTGGAACAAAAATAAATTTGCAAAATTATATTGAAATCGGTTCAGATTTGGATATAACTCCCATATACAGGGTGAACTAAAAAAACTGCAACAAATCAAAAGCCATAGTTTTTACTTTTTTTTAAATTTTATTAAATGAAAGCAACAAATATCGAAAATAGCTTCAAATTTCATAATAAGTTTAGATTTCTTCGAATTGGTCACCTTTGGCACGAATTATGGCCTTCAAACGGCCAATGAAACCGTCACACTCTGCCCGAATGTTGCTCTGCGGTATTTTGGCCCATTCCCGGTGAACGCTTGCTTGAGGTGATCAACACTTTGGTATTTTTTAGTACCAACCTTGCTTTCCAAAATACTCCATACACAATAGTCCAACGGATTGGTATCCGGAGACCTTGGTGGCCATTTTGCGCTGGAAATGAAGCGAGGCACCTCATTTTGTCACCATTTTTGGGTGGGGAGTGTTTAGTGTGATGGTGCTGAGTCCTATTGCAACGTCCAAGGTCTGCGGCCAAAATGTTTGCGTGCCCAAGGCTTTAATACATCCTCCAGAATAATATTAGGCATTTATTCATTGGCTGTTATGGCGGCCCACACCATCACCATGGCCTGCGCAGTTCACCACTTTCGGGCAAGCGAAGCAACTCTTTAACTCTTTTGAGTCTATCATCTTTCTGTTGCGGTGTAAGTCCCTGCACTTTTTGGAATTTCAATGGGTTTACCTCGAGTTCATTTTTAAAATATTTGCCGAATGGAATATTGCGATATCTTCATTTCATCCGTGCCAAAGGTGACGTTTGACTTCAAAATGGGTAGTGAAGCGCACCGGGTTCAGTTATCTCTTATAAAATGGGAAATAAGCATCCGATGTATGTCAAATTTCAATTAAGTTTGGAATAAGTGGCGGAATTTGGTCTAAAACAGTAAAAAAAAGTACACAACATTTGAGACTACTTTACCGATATTCGGTATTTTGATTATTTTAGCGACATTATTCACCGGAATTGTTTCAAAATTGGTATTTGAAGTTCGTAATGGATACTTCAGCCTAAGATAGAAAATTGTTTGTGCGGGTTCCGTCTTCGTATAGCCCCCATATAACGGTACCTTCCGATATTCGGTATTTTGATGGTTTGAGCTACATTATTCATCGATTTTTTTCAACTTTCGCATTTAAATTTTAAAATGGCTTATGACAAAGATTACCTATGCATGTCCACGTCGTTGTATTGTCTCTAATATAACGGCTACATTCGGTATTTTTAAGATTTTAACAGAAATTTTAACGGATTCTTGTTTTTGAAAATTGCCAAATTCGTTGCAAATGGTGAAGGGTATTCAAAGATCGGCGAACTTACAGCATTTTTACTTGTTTAATGTACAACCTAGTTGTTTCCAGACTTTTCGGAGTATTAAAACATGATCCTTCTATGATGCTAAAAATTTTAGTTCAAGGAATAACATTTTCATACCTTAATAAACATTTTAATTACATTTTATTCGTTTCGATCGCAAAAGTGTTAATATAATTTTAGAACACCTCAATGTCAATCACGCCGCACTCTACTCCCCATTCATTTGGTTACCTCAATTGCAAAAGACAAGAGAAAAGAACGCATCAATGATTTTTAGTTTGTTGCTGTTGTTTTTTGTCGTATCTTGGACTGGCTTTTCTTTTTCATTTAATGTCTAAAATGTACAAAATATTGAAATTCATGATGAGACATTAAACACCCAACACGAAGCTATATGAATACAACAATATGACGCCATTGTGGTTAGTCAAGCCTTTCTTAACTTCATGCGTTTTTTTTTTGTTTTCCTTGCAACATCTTGACATTGCCACCAAGAAAATATAGAAAAAAAGCAAAGAAAACCAGTAAGAAAAGCTCAAAAGTCGGGCGGGGCCGACTATATGATACCCTACACCACTATGCATATTTAGTAGAGCTCTCGTAAAAAGGTTTATACAGGGCATTTCAGAGCTCTATGAGATATTTGGTACAAAATCAAAATCTATCGTGCATTTTACGAACTATAGCTATCTTTGAACCGGGTTTCTCCAAATTTGACGTATTAGCTTCTAGACTGAATTCGGTCTTATGTACGAAAATTCAGGTGATTTGGGCTGATATTGGCCATTTGTTGCACAATTAACACGAAATCGGATGAAGATACATATGGGTGCTATATCCAAATCTGAACAGATTTTGATAAAATTAAAATCGACTATTTTTGGGCTTTATCTGATATCTGGTACCAAATATCATTCCTGTGAAGAGTATATTACGAATGTAAGGGACTTAAAGAGCAAATAGGATGAAACATATATATGGGAGCTAGAGCTATATCTGAACCGATTTTTACTAAAATTTGTGTACTTGCTTATAGGCTGGTTTCGGTCGGATTTGCCAAAATTCATGCGATTTGGGCTGATATTGGCCATCCGATGCACAATTAACACGAAATCGGATGAAGATATATATGGGAGGCATATCCAAATCGGAACAGATTTTAATAAAATTAAAATCAACTATCTTTGGGCTTTATCTGATATCTGGTACCAAATATCATTCCTGTGGAGTGCATATTACGAATGTGAGGGACTTAAAGACCAAATCGGATGAAAGATATATATGGGAGCTATAGCTATATCAGAACCGATTTTTACTAAAATTGGTGTACTTGCTTCTAAGCTGGTTTCGGTCGGATTTGCCAAAATTGATGCTATTACGGCCATTTGGTGGTCAATCACCCGAAATCCGATGAAGATATATATGGGAGCTATATCCAAATCTGAACCGATTTCGATAAAATTTAAAACAGCTATTCCTGTGCTCCATCTAATACTTGGTACCAAATATCACGGTTGTGGAGTGAACATTACGAATGTAAGGGACTAAAACACTAAATCGGATGAAACATATATATGGTTGCTATATCTATATCTTAACCGATTTTCACTAAATTTGATATACTTGCTTCTAGGCTGAATTTGGTCCGATGTACTAAAATTCAGTCCATTTGGACTTATATCGGCCATTTGGTGCACAATTAACCCGAAATCGGATGAAGATATATATGGGAGCTATATCCAACTCTGAACCGATTTCGATAAAATTACAAACAGCTATTTCTGGGCTGTACCTTATATCTGGTACCAAATATCACGGTTGTGGAGTGAACATTACAAATGTAAGGGACTAAAACACTAAATCGGATGAAACATATATATGGTTGCTATATCTATATCTGAACCGATTTTCACTAAATTTGATATACTTGCTTCTAGGCTGAATTTGGTCCGATGTACTAAAATTCAGTCCATTTGGACTTATATCGGCCATTTGGAGCACAATTAACCCGAAATCGGATGAAGATATATATGGGAGCTATATCCAAATCTGAACCGATTTTCTCCAAATTTGTTGTATTTACTTTAAGGCTAATCTCGGTCACATGTGCCAAAATTCGGGCCATTTGGGCTGATATTGGCCATTTGGTGGTCAATTAACCCGAAATCGGATGAAGATATATATGGGAGCTATATCCAAATCTGAACCGATTTCGATAAAATTTAAAACAGCTATTTCTGTGCTCCATCTAATACCTGGTACCAAATATCACGGTTGTGGAGTGCATAGTAGGAATGTGAGGGACTTAAAGATCAAATCGGATGAAAGATATATATGGGAGCTATAGCTATATCTGAACCGATTTTCTCCAAATTTGATATACTTGCTTCTAGACCGAACCCGGTTGGGTGTGCCAAAATTCAGGTAATTTGGACTGATAGTGGACATTTGGTGCTCATTTAACCCGAAATCGGATGAAGATATATATGGGAGCTATATCTAAATTTGATCCGATTCTCACCAATTTCAATAGGGTTCGTCCTTGGGCCAAAAAAATATTGTTTGGAAAATTTCATCTCAATCGGATAATAAATGCGACCTGCATTTTGTTCACAAGAATACATGGACAGACGGACGGACGGACGGACGGACGGACGGACAGACGGACGGACATGCATAAATCGACTCAGAAAGTGATTCTATGAAGGTTCTCAAAAGTAACTATGGGTCTATCTCGTTTCCTTCTCCATGTTACAAACAAATGCACAAAGACATAATACCCTTACCACTATGTGGTGTAGGGTATAAAAACAGAACAGAACAACAACCACAACAGAACATCATTGTCATCCAGCATTCGGCATCTAGGCGCAGAAAGATGAACATCAAGAGAACTCTATCGAAACAAAAACAGCAAAAAATCCCACAACTTTTAAAGCCTGGAGACCAGCGTCATCAATAGTTTTTAGATCATTTGCTCGCAAAAAGACTCAAACGAAGTCGTACATACGCACGCACATATTCGAATAGCGATGAACATAAAACGAGTCAATAAGAATTAAGAAATAAAGGTTTTGTCTTTCCAATATTTTCGTTGTCGTTGTTCTTTTTGACACAAAAAATTGAACTGATTTCAACAGAAATTTCAGTCAGTGGAGTGGAGGAGGATAGACAACGTAGAGGGGGTTCATAGTCCTGGTTGAAAGAGGTTTTAAGATGCCACCTGCATACAAAAAACAAGTAAAAAAAACATTAAGTTCGGCCGGGCCGAACTTTTAATACCCTCCACCTTAGGGTAAAGGAAACATTAGAACCCATTCCAATTGTTAGACATATTCATGAAAAAATGTGCCAAAAATCATCAAAATACTGAATATCAGGAAATACCGCTATACGGAAATACCGCTATACCTATACATCCACTGTTTCGCCAAAGGAGCTAGAACCCATTAGGACCCACAAATACCAATTTTTAGACAAATTCGCGAAGAAATGTGGCAAAAATCATCAAAATACCGAATATGGGGGGTACCGTTATATGGGGGCTATACAAAATCGTGGACCTATACATGCAATGTTTCGCCACCGCCAAATAAAAATTTTTAGACAAATCCGTGAAAAAAAATGTGCCAAAAATCATCAAAATACCATTATATGGTGGCTATACCAAAGCGTGGACCTATATATACAATGTTTCGCCACACAAACCCTTGATGACCTAAAAAATACCAATTTTCAGACAAATTAGAGAAAAAATGTGGCAAAAACCATCAAAATACCGAATATCGGAAGATACCGTTATATGGGGCCAATACCAAAGCCTGGACCTATCAATCCAACTTAGAATTTTATGCTGATTATGAAAATACATACTTTATGGGGTCTACGACGAATATTTAGGAATGTTACAAACGGATGACAAAGTTAATATATCCTCTATTCCAAAGTGGAGGGTATAATAATTATTATTTGGAGGAGTTCTGAGAGGATTGTCAGGCGTGCCGGCAGGGCACATACTCTGGACCACATTTGACAGAATGTGGGTGATCATACTAACGGGTTTCTGTGGCGACATAACGATCTTTTCACCAGGTTTAAAATAAATATTTGATAACAAGATTCTACAAAATTAAATTTGTTGTGATAGTCCAACAGATTATTAAAGTAGAGCAAAAAAGCAAACAAGTGTATGGGGTCTTGAAAGTTTACATCGAAAAGTACCCGAAATTGAGCGGAGACACACTTTTGGAAATTTTTGGATTAAGATTCTTCAGAATCCGAGCATTTTAGTTATCTAGTGTCTTCGCCAATATTGCAGAAAATTTTCATAAAAACAATTGTACCTAGACATATGGTTTATTATGAGATTAATTATGAAATTTTGTGTAGAATAGTGCTTATTTCGACACCTTCCGCTTAAACTGAAAGTTTATGTTACTTTCAGGCGTCAACTCGAAAATCGTCCGAGAAAAAAATGATCGAAAAATTAGGAAATATTTTGGTTTTTATTTTGGGACATTCATGCAAATATATTAATGATATAACGTGGAAACAGGGATTCCTTTTCTTTGGAGACTCACAGCAAAAATTGAAGAAGAATGGTTTTGTCTCTTACGTCATCCTTCTAAAATGATGCTTTGTTGGAGATGTTTGCACAGACTCACAAAAAGTACGGATTTAAGCCTAAAATGTGTTTTTATACCCCCAGCCATTTGGCTAGAGAGGGTATATATCATTTGATACCGCCAAAAAGTACCTCATCGAAATAACGGGACCAAATCCGTTATAGGACATTTGGAGTCGATTTAGCGATGTCCGTCTATCTGTCTGCTGGCTGGTGCGCACTACAACTTTTGAAGGGAGCATCCGCTTTGGTCCAAACTTGGTACATCGTAATATTATTATCATTTTAGATGGAGTTCGGAGATGGACAATATCGGTACCCTCCATCAAGTACCTCCTCCACAAAGTGTCAAAATTTCGAATAATTATAACTCTTATAAAAGGTGAAGTAAAAATCTGTTTGTCTTTAAATTACACACATCACAATATTTTTTATTAGCTCAAGGTCTGGTGTGAAGGTGGAATATATCGGTCAATTCCTTCTGGTACCTCCCCCACAAAGAGTCAAAATTGTGAACATCCATGAAGCTCATATAACGCGAAAGTAACACTTCATTCAGACTTGGTACATCTCAATATTTCCATCAATACAAGATATCTTATAAGGATGGTAGAGATCGAACCATTTCTTCTGATACAACCACCAAATAAGCATTCAAAACTCTTCAAATTTCACACATACAAACATTTTTCCTAATATAATATCTGCTGTGCAGATGATATACATCTGTGAACCCCTTCTGGTACCTTCTACGATGTCGTATATCACCCATATAACGGCACCTTCCGATATTCGGTATTATTATGATTTTAGCAACATTTTTCAATGGAACAAGGAATTTCTAGCGAGTTCTTTATCCCCTGGAAGAGAATTATCTATATAGATCCACGATATCGTACAGCCCCCATGTAATGGTATCCCCCGATACTCGGTATTTTAATGAAATTAGCCACATTTTTCAATGAATTTTTTAAATCCCACACAAGGAGTTCCTTGTGAGTACTTTACCCCTGAAAGGGGTCCACAATATCGTATAGGTCCACAATATCGTATAACCCCTCATATGTCGGCACCTTCCGATATTCGGTATTTTTAAGATTTTAACAGAAATTTTAATGGATTTATATATGTATATTTTAACTTCAGCGTAAAATTCTAAGTCGAGTTAGCGATGTCCGTCTGTCTGTCTGTTTTAATCACGCTATCTTTCGAACGAATTGAGATAGAAGGCTAAACTTTTACACACATGTTTATTTTTCCTGTAGGCAGGTTAAGTTTGTAAATGCGTCATGTAGGTCCACGTTTTCACATAGCCCCCATATAACGGTACCTCCATATATTCGGTATTTTGATGATTTTAGCGACATTATTCACCGGAATTGTTTCAAATTTAATATCTAAAGTTCGAAATGGATGGATACTACATACTACTACTACGAAATGGATACTACAGCCTATGACAGAAAATTGTATTTTGATGATTTTAGCGACATTATTCACCGGAATTGTTTCAAATTTAATATCTAAAGTTCGAAATGGATGGATACTACATACTACTACTACGAAATGGATACTACAGCCTATGACAGAAAATTGTCAATGCAGGTCCCCGTCTTCGTACAGCCTCCATATAACGGTACCTCTCAATATTCGGTATTTTGATGATTTTAACGTCATTATTCACCGGAGTAGTTTCAAATTACATATTTAGAGTTCGTAATTGGAAATACAGTCTGTGACAGAAAATTGTCTATGCAGGTCCAGGTCTTCGTATAGGCCCCATATATCAGTACCTCCCTATATTTGGTATTTTGACGATTTTTGGTACAATACCCACCGAAATTGTTTGAGATGGCGTATTTGAAGTTCGTAATGGATGCTACAGCCTGTGACAGAAAAATGGCGATGCTGGTACAGGTCTTCGCACAGCTCCGATATAACGGTACCTCCCAATATACGATATTTTGATGATTTTAGCTACATTATTCACCGTTTATTTCAAGTTTCGAATTTGAATATGGTAATGGCTTATGACAAACAATGCCTATGTAGGTCCACGTCGTATAGACCCCAATATAACGGCTATATTCGGCATTTTTAACAATTTAACAGACATTTTAACGGATTCTATTGTTTTGAAAATTTCCAAATTCGTTCCAAATGGTGGAGGGTATTCAAAGTTCGGCCCGGCCAAACATATCGCTTTTTAACTTGTTTATACATAGGAATTATACAAAACCATTTTCAGGATTAACTGTGGCAACTCTTTTCGTTCAGTTCATAAATAATGATATTTTTTTTTTTCATTTTTGTTTTATTTTTCAATGGCCGATGTTATTCTAAGGGACGTCCAAACTAATAATCGATGAAGGGATACCCTAAAATTGTAGACCCAATGGAGAAGAGGGACACCAAACGATTTTTTTTTGCTTTTTGCAAAAATAGTTTACGGCCAAGTTACGTGAAATAATGACTACTTTATGTTTATTTCGTCACAAAGTCTCTGGCCTAAGTTATGCTGTTTTCATTGCATTTGCTGTTGTTGTTGATTTTGTTCTATGTAACCATATAATCGGTCACTGACTTGTCAGCATGGCTGCTTTGCAATTCGAGAAGTTCCAACTCTCTTTCACTGTTTGCTGCTGGTGCAGCCTGCACTTCTGTTTCATCTCCCTCATGCTTCTTCTTGTTCTGGTTGGTGATGATGAAATCAAGCTGTAACCAAACATTACTGCGGTTCCTCTTCGAAAACCATGTATTTTTGTTCCCTCCACTCAACGGCCAATGCATGTCTAGCATCTCTCATATGCAGTATTCGCAAGAAACTTTAAGAAGACATACGAAATATAATCTCTCGGTTGACACTGAGATGGCAAAAGTTAGACAAGTCATCTAAAATTGTTGCCCCTGTGTTGTTGCGCATGCGTAGCCAGAGTGAAATGGGAGACACGAAAAGAAACAAGCTCGAAAGAAATTAAAAACAAATTATTAAGCCCTGCTGTCGGACATAAGTTCAATTGATGATGATTTTTTTTTTTTAGATTTTGATTGATCGTGTTTTCGTAAATCTCTTGACATTGTTAGGTTAGGGAATATTTGCAAAATTTGATTAGTTTTGGGGCTTGTTTCTATGTGACAATACGAAAGGGAATGAAAATGAAAAACACACTTCTAAATAAGATGCTTTATTTAAATTTAAAATTGAATTAAACACACAACGTAAAGAGAATATAAACAAATATGGCGTTATATGTTGCTACCATTTACATAGTAGAATGGTTGCAAACTTCTGATTGGCACATATGTTGATTTTGCATCACCACTTAGTTTCGACATTTTTTCTACCTTTTTGTAGCCGTACTTAAATTTGTCAAAAATAACTGTTTTTTTTTTTTCGAGGATGGCTGAAAAGCAATATATACTAGAACTTTGGGTATTGACCTTGCCAAGGATATACACGGATATGCCTTGTGGCTAAAATATTAGGAAGGTTTTTGGAAATACTGTGACAAACACATATGTTTTTTGACCCTTTACCATAGTATGGAGAGTATATTAAGTTTGTCATAACGTTTGTAACATCTCGAAATATACATTTTAGACCCCAAAAAGTATATATATTCTTGATCAGCATAAAGTTCTATGTCGATTTAGCGATGTCCGTCCGACTGTGGAAATTACTCTAGCTTCCGAACGAATTGATAAAATTTTACTCAAATATATGTTAAGTCTGCAGGAGTTTAAGTATTGAAATTGGTCATGTAGGTCCACGTTTTGGTATCTATATCTATAAAGGAGGAAAATGTTTGTATGTTTGTAATTTATGGACTCGAAAACCGCTGAATAGATTTTCCTCAAAATTTCCATATATACTGCAAAATCGCCTGAAAGTAACATAGGCTATATAAATTTTTGAATTTCCACTTGGAACTGGAGATATAGCATCAGAATCGGAGGTACCTCCCAAAAATTTAGATTTTATATGCACATATCTATTGATTGGTTGAAGATACAGTCTCCAAATTTGGAATACGTAACGGAATTTGGAACAAAAATAAGTTTGCCAAATTATATTGTAATCGGTTCAGATTTGGATATAGCTCCCATATATATTTTCGACCGATTTCGTTAATTTAATGCCTCAAAGACAATATGAATGTTCGATTCCAATGAAATTTGAAATGTGTGACGGGATTTGATCCGAAAATAAATTAGTCAAATTAAATTGGAATCGGTTCAGATTTGGATATAGCTCCCATATATATTTTCGGCCGATTTCAAGCATTTGATGCACCAAACACGCTATGTATCCCCAATTTCAATGAAATTTGAAACGTGTGATAGATTTTATCTAAAAAATTGATTTCCCAAATTATATTGAAATCGGTTCAGATTTGGATATAGCTCCCATATATATTTTCGACCGATTTCATGTATTTGATGCACCATACACGATAAGTATGTTCGATTCCAAAGAAATTTGGAATATGTAACGGGATTTTGATTAGAAAATAAATTGGTCAAATTATATTAAAATCTGTTAAGATTTGGATATAGCTCCCATATATATTTTCCGCCGATTTCACATATTTGATGCACAAAACACGATACGTATTTCCGATTCCAACGAAATTCGGCATGAGTGGCTAAATTTGGTACAAAAATAAATTTGACAAATTATATTCAAATACGCTCAGATTTGATTATAGCTCCCATTTATATACTCAGCCGATTTCACATATTTAATGCACCCAAAGCGAGAGAGACGAAATCTGGCACCAGAAAAAAATTGCCAAATTGTATTGAAATCAGTTGAGGTTTGGATATAGCTAACATATATATTTCGGCCGATTTCATACATATTATGCACCAAACACGATATATATGACCGATTCCAATGAAATTCAGAATGTGTGGCGGAATTTGGTTATAATAATAAATGTGATAAATTAATTGGAAATTAGTTAAGGTTTGGATATAGCTCCCATATATATATTCTCGGCCGATTTCACATATTTGACGCACCAATTTTAATGAATTATGAAAGGTGTGGCGGAGTTTGGTGTAAAAGTAATTTTTTTATAATTATACTTAAATCGGATCAGATTGGGATATGATTTTAATAAGAACCATTAACCCACAACGCCTTAGGCTAACACTAAAAAACAACACAACAATTTATTTGAAATACGCTTATTACGGCGAAGTATGTTGCTATCTCGAATTCACTAATTGCAATAGAAATGCCACTCAACTTCAAAAGATTGCAGTTTACTCCACGCTTGGTATTTGCTATGAAATAAATAAATCCAAAGGACAAACCCTTCGTGTATGCATGTCATGTTACTGCTTTTGTAATGATTTTGTTTATTAACGCATTAAATTAGTGCAATACTTTTTTTTTAATTTTTAAATTTGTTTTTCTTTATCCAACATATATTCGTAAATAAAATTTTAAATGCATATAAAATCAAAAGGGGTAGCGAAGCGCACCGGGTTCAGCTAGTAGTCCCCATATAATTGTATCTCCCTATTTTCGATATTTTGGTATTTTGCAGATTTTAGCGACATTATTCACCGGAATTGTTTCAAATTTGGTATTTAAAGTTCGCAATGTATACTACAGCCTACGACAGAAAATTGTCTGTGCAGATCAACGTTTTGGTATAACCCCCATATAATAGTGCCTCAGTATACATTATTCTTCGAATTTTATGTTTTAAGTTTCGCATTTGAATACAGCGTGAAATAAAAAAAAACTGCAACAAAGTCAAACGCCATAATTTTTTTTTAAATTTTATTGAATGAAAGCAAAAAATGTCGGAAATAGCATCAAATGTTAGAATAAGTTTAGAGTTGTTCGAATTGATCACCTGTGGCACGAATTATGGCCTTCAAACGGCCAATAAAATCGTCACACGCTGCCGATTTGTTGCTCTGCGGTATTTTGGCCCATTGCCGGCGAAGCGCTTGCTTGAGGTGATCGACACTGGTATTTTTTAGTGCCAACCTTGCTTTGCAAAATACTCTAGACACAATGGTCTAGTCCGGAGATTTCGGTGGCTATTGTGCGCTGGAAATGAACGAGGAACCTCATTTTGTAACCATTCTTGGGTGGCGCGTGCTGAGTGCTATTGTGCCGAGTCCTGCTGTCCAAAATCTGCGAGCCCAAGGCTTTAATATACCCTCCAGAATATTTTCGCGATAATATACGGCATTTATTCTGATGCCACGGTCGATTAATACGAGCGGAGACGACCATCGGCATTTTCAGCTGACCCCTTTGGGAAGTAAACACGATAATTATACCCTCAGTCATATGGCTACAGAGGGTATATATCATTTGATACGGTCAAAACGTGCCCAGTCGAAATAACGGTTTTAGACCATAGGTCTCTTTGGTCCAAATCCGTTTCAGAACATTTGGAGTTGATCTACCGATGTCCGTCCGTCCGTCTGTCTGTCTGGCTGGTGCTCACGATAACTCTCGAAGGGAGTATTCAATTTGATCCAAACTTTGTACATCGTAATATTTTTGTCAAACTTAGATCGAGTTTGGAGATGGGCAATATCGGTCCACTCCTTCTGGTACCTCCCACACAAAAGGTCGAAATTTAAAAAAAAAAATATTTTTTGCACAAAAAGAGAAGGGATAATTCGATTTTGCTCCAAATTTTGCAATATCGGTCCACTCCATCAAGTACCTACCCCACAAATGGTCAAAATTTGGAATAATTACAACTCTCATAAAATGTGATTTAACAGTCCGATTGTCTTCACATTTTACACATCTTAATATTTATATTAACCCAAGGTCTGGTGTTAAGATGAGCAATATCGGTCCACTCCTTCTGGTACCTCCCCCACAAATGGTCGAAATTTGCAAAAAATATATTATTTTGCACAGAAAGTGAAGGGATAATCCGATTTCGCAAATCCTAATATTTGCATCAGTTCTACGTTAGGTGTGAAAATGGAAAATATCGGTCCACTCCATCAAGTACCTACCCCACAAATGGTCAATATTTGGAATAATTACAACTCTCATAAAATGTGATGTAAGAGTCCAATTGTCTTCAAATTTCATACATCCAAATTTTTATATTAACCTAAGGTCTGGTGTTAAGTTGGGCAATATCGGTCCACTCCTTCTGGTACCTCCCCCACAAAAGGTCGAAATTTGCAAAACATATATTTTTTGCACAGAAAGAGAAACGATGATCCGATTTTGCTCCAACCTTGCAAATCCTAATATTTGCATCAGTGCTAGGTCTGGTCCGAAAATGGACAAAATCGGTTCACTCCTTCAAGTACTTGCCCCACAAATTGTCAACATTTTGAATAATTACAACTCTCATAAAATGTGATTCAAGAGTTCGATTGTCTTCAAATTTCACCCATCCCAATAATTTTATTAGCCAAGGTCTGGTGTTAAGATGGAGTATATCGGTCCACTTCTTCTGGTACCTCCTCCACAAATGGTCGAAATATTTTCTGCACAGAAAGGGAAGCAATAATCTAATTTTGAAAAACGTAACACTTAAAGAAAGCGAAATAAGGATCAAATTTCAAACATACAATAATTTTTTGCTAACACCAGATCTGTTGTGAAGATGCTATATATCTGCGAACACCTTCTGGTACCTCACCCACAAAGGGACACAATTTTCAATATTTTTATCCATCATAAATTGCGAAGCAACTCACCGATTCTTTATATTGCTATATCCATCTTCCATCTTTATTTTTTTATATAATTATTTTTATATATAATAATATTTATATCATATTTATTTAGGTGGGATACGAAATGGACAATATTGACCGATTCTTTCAGAACCCACCCCATAGAGGGTGAAGAGGGCTGAGGGTATACATCTGTCGGCAAAACCGACCGATACTTTTTTACTTGTTTTGTTTGTTTACAATCTGCTGGACAGCGAATGTTTTCTCATCGGAGAAAACAAAATACGACAGTTCACCACTTTCGGCCAAGCGAAGCAACTCTTTAGCTTTTTGAGATTATTTCCATTCCGTTGCGGAGTAAGTTTTTGCACTTTTTGGAATTTCAATGGCTTTACCCCGAGCGCATTTTTCAATATTTACCGAATGGAATATTTCGATATGTTCAGCTCACGAGCTATTTTTCGGCCACTGCGACGCGGGTTTCGATGAAGTCGTTTTTTTTACTTTTCGAACCATTTCAGCTGATGTTGCTGTTTTCTGCCGTCCACTTCCTTGACGCCGGGCTACGCTACCAGTATCACGATAACGAGCGATGTTACGAGACACAAAAGATTTATTCACATTTAAATGCTGGAGTTCCCTAACGATAGCCACCTGTTTATACAACTTTCTGTAACAGGAGTTACAATCCATTACTAATTACAAACAAAATTCGTGAAAAATTCTGGCTTAAAATATCAAAATACTGAATATCGGGAGGTACCGTTATATGGGGGCTATAGGAAAACGTGCACATACATATCTCATTGTCAACACCAAGCATCCTGTGTCTAGAATGAAATTGTGCCAAAATTAAAAAAAAATACATAGTATATGGAGTCTAGGAGGAATGTTCAAAGGTGTTACCAACGGAGTGACAAATTTAATGTATCCTCCTAGGGTGTACAAATCAGGCTTTGACTAATCATAACCACTCTGGACCTGTGGAACAATGTTTAGTACCTTTAAGAACTAATACTCTTTTAGTCCGATATTACCAAGACTCTTTTCGGAGAAGTTTAATTTGTAACTCTAGCCTTGCAGTCCCTTAATACCTTGTGAAAAGTTCTTTTAGTTTGAAATTCCAAAAATATGGCCCTCCCAAAAATCAGCTTTTATGTACATTTCAAGGGTTACCTTCTGATTTCAAATTATAACTGTTCTAAAGCCATACTACCCATTCAAAAGCGATCATGCTTGTTATGATCTATTTCACATAAATTCCAAATATAAACGTGACTGGTAGCTCTACTAAATATATATATTGGTGTAGGGTATCATAGAGTCGTCCCTGCCCGTCTTTTGGACTTTCTTTACTGGTTCTTCTTTAAAGAATGCAACATATACTCACCTCTACAAATCGACTGTTACCTGCATTGCAAAACTTCAAGTACCTTTTGGAAGTTTAGTTCGAATTTCCTAAAATTCCACCTGATCTCACCCCTACACAAAAAAACATGGAATTCTTGCTTCAACCGTTTGAATTATTATTAGAATTATTATTTTTCCGTTCGCTAAATAATAAGTTACATTATCTGGTACAAATTAGTACTTTTTGGGCCCATTCAGTTCGAATTTTCAGACAAACGCGTCCGTTTATTACGGTCTTCACTTCTTCCACCTACACCTCGATTATACACTTGGTCGATCAAAGGTGGTGACAAGGACTTTTTAAAATCCCATTTGCCGTTATTTCATGGCAAATAATTGGCAATACAATGCGCTCGTTTTGTTGTTGTTGCCGCTTGCATATTGGACTCACTCAAAGCATCACTGAAGTGGAACTGTATTGCAAAGCGAATTGAATTATTATTGACTCTCGGTCATTTGGGATAAAATCGCTTGAGAGTCACTTAACTTACTTTACGAAAATTTCGTAAACGAACGCCCGAACATAATTGGTACGGCACACACGCACTCCCCCCATTTTGTTTCACACAACGAACGCATTAAGTTCAAGTGTTGGGGAGTTCAATTTGGCATTTTTTTGTATTTTGAGTGCTTCAGAACAGGTAGCAGCTTTCAGCGGTTGATGGATAAATGGATAGCTGTATGGGTGTTTGAATGGGTGTACGCATTTTGTAAGCAAATTGACTCGTTAGCAAAAGTTCAACTAGACTTGTTATGTGCTACTCGTATGTATGAGTGTGTGTGTGTGTGTGCGCTGTTGTTTTTATGTTATTATTTTGGCTTATTCGTTCGTAAGGTGGCCAATTAAGACAGTTCAGCCCAATGTGCATTCTTCACTTAACTCGCCGTTTCTAGTTGAATGGGGGCATTCCTTTCCTCAGTTCCCCAAGCAGAAAAGGCACACAATTCGATAATAAATCATCGAAAATTGTTGTGGTGCTTGTTTTGAATTGCCATTAATTATGGGTTTTGTGTTTTTTTTTCGTTTCATTCTGAAAATGCATTTTTAATTCGTAACGTTTCCTTTTTGGCGCAATTTTCATTTCACACTGCTCTGCACTGTTGACTTGCAAGGAGTTATGCCGATGTTACGTTTCAATTCAAATTCGTAATAAGTTGATGGGAGGACATGTGTTGTAACATAAAATAATTCTTTAAATAAATTGAAAATATTAAAGACTATAACATTGCATTGATAAGTGTCATTACGTAAAGTTTAATAGAAGTAATTTCTTTTTCGAATGGAAAATTCATTTTGATAAAAAACAAGTAAAAAAGCTGTAAGTTCGACCGGGCCGAACTTTAAACACTCCACCATTTGGAACGAATTTGGCAATTCTCAAAAACAATAAAATCCGTTAAAAATTCTGTCAGGAGGTACAGTTATATGAGGGATATACGAAAATGTGGACATGCACAGACATTCTCCTGTCATAGGCTATAGCATCCATTATGAACATTAAATACCACATTTGAAACAATTCCAGTGAATAATGTCGCTAAAATCATCAAAATACCGAATATGGGGAGGTACCGTTATATGGGGGCTATACGAAGACGTGGAGCTGCACACACAATTTTCATTCATAGGCTGTAGCATCTATTTCGAACATCAAATACCAAATTTGAAACAATTCCGGTGAATAACGTCGCTAAAATCATCAAGATACCGAATATCGGGAGGTACAGTTATATGGGGGGAATACGCAACGTGGACCTGCACAGACAATCTCCTGTCATAGGCTATAGCATCCATTTCGCACGTCAAATACCAAATTTAACAGAATTCCAATGAATATTGTCGCTAAAATTATCAAAATACCGAATATAGGGAGGTACCGATATAAGCAGTCTATACAAAAACGTGGGCCTACATGGACCATTTTCAATACCAAAAGTCCTGTAGACATAATATACATTTGAGTTAAATTTTATCAATCAACTTCAATTCGTTTGGAAGCTAGAGTGATTTCCACAGACGGATAGATGGACGAACATCGCTAAATCGACATAGAATTTCAGGCTGATCAAGAATATATATACTTTGTGGGGTCTAAAATGTATATTTCGAGCTGTTACAATTTTTTTCCTGCATGTCTCTTTCTCGTTGTAAACATGTAGAAACATAATGCAAAAGAACAGTACAGAGAAAAAGAACGTTTGTAATGAAATATATTCAAACGGAACTATTTGGAACAAAGGAACTATATATAACTATAACAAGTTCCTAAATAGTTCCTATTGAGAAGAGAAACGAGAAAGATCGATCAGCTTCGTGAACTAAATTGCCCAACTCTAAGACAGACTCGACGTCAAATATACCTACATTAAACTATCTTCACCGTAGAACACTTCTTCGTCGCGAAGTCTTAAGAGAGCTGCGGGTGGCAGATGCTTCTCCTTTGTATATTGGAGAGTTCTTCGTAATATTCATGGAATTGTTCCACTATCCTATTTTCTATGTTTTGGCTTCTTTCTAGTTAAGGGCATTCCTCATTATGAAGAAGTCGATCTGGCTAAATTCTATAGAATTATAAAATTTCCAATTTTCAATTGTTGGTCTCATTCCTAAACACTATGGCAAGATCCCTCATTCTCATAACCTTTTTCTTTCCATTCGAGCAGAAGATATATCAGCACAAGGCGCAAAAAAGTAGGACCGCATAATTTGCTTGTAGATAAGCAGTTTTACATCCGACGATTGTCCTCTTCGCATCCGGAATAGCCTCTGGTAGGCTTATTTCTTTTTTTGTCTTTGACAGCACATTCTCTACGTGACGGCGGAAAGTCGAATCTGTCGTGCAGGGCGATTTCTAGGTATTTCATCCTATCGGAAGTTCCAATTAGTTGGTCACCAACCTTGATCGTCGAGATGTGTCTCCGGAAGCTCTTTGCTGTAGACTGTGCTTTGCCTTTTTGAACCACATACGCACTTTCCAACGTTAAGGTTGGGGACTTAACTTTATTGAATTAGTTGTGGAGCGTATTCATGTACGCATTCAATCTTCTTCCCACTGTGTTTCCGAAGCGACTTCGTAGGACAATAAAATTAAATCGGCGTACATTAGTAGTAATCGTTCTTCAGGCAGTCCGGATGTGTCGATAACAAACATGTTGTACAAGACTGGTTCCAGAATTGATCTCTGAGGAACCCCTATTTTACCAGTCGTTGTTCAGACAGTTTGCCATTAACTCTAACCCGAAGGACTCGATCCTGGGAAAGCTTGCTACCATATTACAGGCTTGTCCATCGAGTCCAAACATTTGCTTTTTGTATAAAATGCCATGTTGCCATACGGTAGCAAAGGCTTTGGTGAAGTGCAGACCAATTACAATTGTTATTATTTTAGTCTTGAAATCGTCCGTAAAGTATGTTGTAAAGGCTGCTAGAGCATGGGTTGTAGAGTGGCTTATTATATATCTGAATTTTAAGTCCTTTCATAACCTTCTCTCTTCGATTATCCGGTAAATTCAGCGCAGTAGGAAGTGTTCAAGCAGCTTATCAAAGGGCAAAACAGGAATATCGGTCTATAGCTTCCCCAAAGGCTTGCATCTGCTCCGGGCTTAGAAATTGGTACCACTAGTGCATTCTTCTATGCTGGAAAAATAGCCGTCCTTGAGGCAGTGTTTAAATAATATTGGCTCAAACTCTTTACAACAATGTCAGGGACCCTATCACTGCCACAAGACTTCTTCGGTGCCTTCTTGCTATAGTTGAGCCGATCGTGTCAAAATCGTCCCAGCGATGTGCATTGATTGTAGTGGGTCTACAATGCTTTGAATTTGTTGCCGAATTTAATAGAGAGCATGCGAATTCCAAATACTTCCACCGCTGCATCGACCAGGTTGGAGAAGGAGTTGTCTGTTATTTCCTCAGAGTGGAGACTATCCTGTCAGATTAATAGTTTTTTATGTGTTATTTATGATTCCCTTTATAACCTGTCGGAAAGCTCGGCCAGCGGCTCTTTTGAACTTCCGATATGTCTTCGAGTTTACCTCGACCTTGGGCGGAAGATCTCCAAGGAAACGACTCCTGACTTCATGTGTTGACAGGTTGTTTTCGATGGCCAATCTGAGCTCAGGCCATCTGCACATGCATCTACCTCGGTAATGACGGATCGGATGGATGACGATCTGGATCTGCTGTGAATCATAGGATTCCCCGTAGCCTTTTCCGTTCTGGGATGAATCTGAGAATGTTGGGCGGAAGAACTCCAAGGAAACGACTCCTGACTTCCTGTGTTGACAGGTTGTTTTCGATGGCCAATCTGAGCTCAGGCCATCTGCACATGCATCTACCTCGGTAATGACGGATCGGATGGATGACGATCTGGATCTGCTGTGAATCTTAGGATTCCCCGTAGCCTTTTCCGTTCTGGGATGAATCTGAGAATGTTGGGCGGAAGAACTCCAAGGAAACGACTCCTGACTTCCTGTGTTGACAGGTTGTTTTCGATGGCCAATCTGAGTTCAGGCCATCTGCACATGCATCTACTTCGGCAATGATTACTTTACGATCCACGGCAAGGAAGTGCTTCTGTAGTCCTTCCTGTATGTCTTCTATACAGCCGAATTCCTATTTAATTAAAGTTGGAGAACACTGCTTATCAGCTCTTGCGATGTCTACTGCTCGATAATCGGTTTCAAATCCTTGTGTTGATAATGGTTCATTGTAATCACAAGCTTATGTATGATCTTCCATGTTCGTTGGACCTTGTCGCTTCGAGTGTTGGACAGAGATCAAGGTTACTACAACTGTACAGCTGTGGAGGAAAGAGAATAGGACACGTCCTCTCGCGTCGGTTACACTTTCTTTCTCGTTTGGCGCCCAAATCGCACCAAACAACCAGTCGCTGAACAGAAGGATTAGACTAAACTTCACTCTAGATTGAGTGTTGGCAGATACATTATAATGGACAACGTTTAGGGAAAACTAGAAAATCAGAGGTAATGGGTCTCCATTACCATTACCATAGGATATTGTTTAGCAAGATTCAACTATTTGGATGCGCCAAGATGTACCGGATAAATTGAGATGATATCAGGGACTTTAGTTGGGATTTACAGTGACCACCAACCAGCCAGATATATAGAAAGACGGCATCGCTACTTCACCTCCTAATTTCAGGAAAACAGTCTTTGTATAAAGTGGCATAAAGTCGAAAGCCGTTAACTCTACGAGGAACATTTTGGTTGCATCAATTGATATATGCATATGGGACTGTGTTTAACTATTAAATTCCTGCAATGGCAAAAAAAAAAACCGTAAAGGAAGTCTTAAAGTCGGTCGGGGCCGACTTTATGATACCCTACATAACTTTGCTAATTTAGTAGAGCTGCGCATAACAATTAAAAGTTTTTATGGGAGAATTCAATAATACACACTATGATTATAATTATAATTTAAAGTTCGAAGGGCTAAATATGCCGAAGCATTTGTATCTTTTAAATTCGGTGCACAATTAATTTGAAATCGGATAAAGATATATATGGGAGCTATATCGAAATCGGAACCGATCTCGATAAAATTTGGCAAAGATATTTCTGAACTGTATTTAATATATTTCCTTGAATATCGATGTTACGGAGTGCATATTACGGCTGTGGGTAACAAATATGACAAATCGGATGAACAGTATATATGGGATATATAGCTATATCTGAACCGATCTTCACCAAATTTGACATTCCAGCTTCTAGACTCAGTTCGGTCGTAAGTGCCAAATTTCATCCAATTTGGGCAAATATTAGACGTTTAGTGCACAATATAGGGTACATCGGACGAAGTTATATATGGGAGCTATATCCAAATCTGAACCGATCTCGATAAAATTTAGCAAATGTATTTCTGAGATGTATTTGATATATTTCCCCAAATATTGTTGTTACAGAGTGCATATTACGGCTGCGGAGGACAAAAATAACAAATCGGATGAACAATATATATGGGAGCTATAGCTTTATCTGAACCGATTTCGATCAAATTTGGCATACTTATTTTCAATCTGATCGTACGTGCAAAATTCCGTATTATTCGGACTGATTTTACACGTTTGGTGCACAATAAAAGGCAAATCGGACGAAGATTTATATGGGAGCTATATCTAAATTTTGACCGACTATCTCCAATTTCAATAGAGTTCGTCCTTGGGCCAAACAAATGATTTGTGCAAAATTTCATCTGAATAGGGCAATAATTGCGAACTGTACTTTGTTTACAAAAATACATGGACAGACGGACTAACGGACATGCATAAATCAACTCAGAAAGTGATTCTATGGAGATCCTCAAAAGTAACTATGGGTCTATCTCGCTTCCTTCTCCATGTTACAAACAAATGCACAAATACATAATACCCTGACCACCTTGTGGTGTAGGGTATAAAAAAAAAAATATTTTTATCTCACTTACAGCTCCAGTACACAAATACTTCCAAAACCACACAATTCCTGGCCAGACAAGACTGTCATTAGCACATTTACACACATTTTGCCGCAACTATTTATTTTTCCCTCTTTTGCCATTGGGTGGCAATGTGTTTTGTTAACACATTTATTTTCTGGATAGCATTCGTATGGAAAGAAAGCTATGCTTACTGTTTTCATCAAATTATCTATCGTCCGATGCGTGATCAGGCAGACGGCAGGTAATATGCTGGCTGGCTGGCAAGAGAGAGGACATGAAACTCCTTTCAAATGCATTAATATATATTTTTAATATTGTATTTTTTTATGAGCAAATAAAGTTAAAAGAAAACTGCCTCTGATTATGACAATGATCGGTCATAAAATATGATTTTCGTACCCCTCTCCCCCTCCCAAAAAACAAGTTGTGGCATAAATATCAGACAGCTAACCAACCAGCCAGCGACTCAGATAAATTTCCAATGTTAATAGAGACAGAACGTCAGAGATGGTTAACGAATTGTTAATGGTTGAATGGCTGGCTAACTGACTGACTGACTGGCCAAAGATCGGTGGTGTTAAAATAAAGTATTACACGAAGAAGGCATTACCGGGCTGCCTAATTGTTATTGCCGGCAATTATAATGGACATTGGTGATTTTCGCTTAGTTTATGAGCTAATGTTAGAAGTGTGCTTGCCGATGGCAATCGGAGTAACGAGATTTAGTGTATATTTTACAATAACATTGTGCGCGATAAGAGCTTAGAATGCATCGATTTGTCAAGAGATAATGTCAAATTTGTTGAAATTAAATTCAATACTTGAAAGATTTTATTAGCCGTGTAACAGCTGGAGCGTTGTTATATATTATCGTCGGGCAGTCAGTCATTGGTATGCTTAAATGTGATCGATATTGTATTTTCATGACGTCTTCTAATTTATATTTTAACTAACTGGCCCGGTCCGCTTTGCCAACCCGGTGTTATGGTATTTTATGCTTATAAGTTTGTCCTCAAAATATACATTTTAGACCCCACAAAGTATATATATTCTTGGTCAGCATAAAATTCTGTCGATTTAGCGTTGTACAGGGTTGCCCATATTCGACGGACCCATGACTCTTTGGGCCCATTCCAATCGAGAGGCTTGTCCGCAGGCAACGTTCTTTGCGTCAATTGAATTTTGTACGGGAACAAATGCAAATCAATGCGAATAATCCGTTGTAAAGTGGACCGAGCCATGCCCAACTGCTGAGAACGGCGTTTTTGGGATGTTCTTGGGGACCTCTCGAAACAGGCTCGTACGGCAGCGATATTCTCGGCCGATCGCCTTGGTCGACTTTTATATGGCCTTTTCGAATTAGAAAGAGCCTTACCAGTCGAAAACTGTTCATATAAACGCTTAATTGTGTTCTTAGAAGGCACACTTCTCACATTTTTTAATGTTTTAAAAGCACGTTGAGTTTTCACAATTGACTTCTTCTGTTGAATGAAAATTTCAACTATTTCAGAGCGCTCGCGTGGCGTGTATTTGTTCATGGTATAAATCTGCTTGGACTGACGCTTCAAACGCGGTATGTCATTAAGCGATGTGACATCTCTGTCAAAAGTTATGGCGTTGCCAGATGGGTCCGTCGAATATGAGCAACCCTGTACGTCCGTCTGTCCGTCTGTGGAAATCACTCTAGCTTCCGAACAAAATGAAGTAGATTGATAAAAAATTACACAGATGTCTTTTGGCATTGACAATGGGCCATGTAGGGCCACGTTTTGGTATAGCCCCCATATAATGATACCTCCCGATATTCGGAACTTTCTTGATTTTAGCGACATTATTCACTGGAAATGTTTACAATTTAGTATTTGAAGTTCGTATTGGATACTTCAGTCTAAGACAGAAAAACGCCTGTGCAGGTCCACGTCTTCGTATAGCCCCCATATAACGATGCCTCCCGATATTCGGAACTTTCTTGATTTTAGCGACATTATTCACTGGAAATGTTTACAATTTGGTATTTGAAGTTCGTAGTGGATAGTGCAGCCTAAGACATAAAATTGTCTGTGCAGGTCCACGTCTTCGTATAGCCCCCATATAACGATACATCCCGATATTCGGTACTTTGTTGATTATAGCGACATTATTCACCGGAATTGTTTACAATTTGGTATTTAAAGTTCGAAATGGATACTTCAGTCTAAAACAGAAAAATGCCTGTGCAGGTCCACGTCTTCGTATAGACCCCATATAACGGTACCTCCTAATATTCGGTATTTTGATGTTTTTAGCGACATTATTCACGGAATTGTTTCAAATTTGGTATTTGGTACCGTTATATGGGGGCTATACGAATGGGGGTTACACGAATGGGGGCTATACATGCCCCATTTACGAACTTAGCCTGTCTACTGAGAAAAAACTCATGTCTGCAAAATTTAACTTTTTGCCTCAATTCGTTCGAAAGAAGATTACAACAGACGGACGGACTTAGAATTTTACGCTGATAAAGAATATAGAGGATGAGATAAAAATCTGCAACAAAGTCAAACTCCATAATTTTTATGTTTTTTAAATTTTACTTAATAAAAGCAAAAAATATCGGAAATAGCATCAACTTTTGGAATAAGTTAAGATTTGTTCGAATTGGTCACCTTTGGCACGAATTATGGCCTTCAAACGTCCAATGAAACCGTCACACGCTGCCCGAATGTTGCTCTGCGGTATTTTGGCCCATTCTCGGCGAAGCGCTTGCTTGAGGTGATTGACACTTTGGTATTTTTTGTTAGTGCCAACCATGCTTTCCAAAATACTCCATACACAATAGTCCAACGAGTTGGTATCCGGAGATTTTGGTGGCCATTGTGCGCTGGAAATGAAGCGAGGAACCTCATTTTGTAACCATTCTTGGGCGGCGCGTGCTGAGTGCTATGGTGCAAAGTGAGAAAAAATTCGGTAGTTCACACCTTCGACCAAGCGAAGCATATCTTAAGGTCTTTTGAGTCTATTTTCTTACTGTTGCGGTGTAAGTTCTTGCACTTTTTTGGAATTTCAATGGCTTTACCCCGATCTCATTTTTCAATATTTGCCGAATGGAATATTGCGATATGTTAAGCTCACGAGTCATTTTTCGGCCACTGCGACGTGGGTTTCGATCAAGTCGCTTCTTTACATTTCGAACCATTTCTGCTGATGTTGCTGTTTTCTTTCGACCACTTCCTTGACGTCGGGCTACGCTACAAGCATCACGGTAACGAGCGATGGTACGAGACACAAAAGATTTATTCACATTTAAATGCTGGAGTGCTCTAACGATAGGCACTTGTGTTTGGTTTTCCAGCCAAATATAAAGAAATCACACTATCACGCTTGAATTCCATCACGAATTACTTTTTTTCTGGAAAATTCTCACCAAAATGCTTTTGTGCGATTGTAAACAATATAATAACCTGTCACTGGAATTACTTTAACAGCTGTCTGACTGTAGCTTAGTGGCTTAGAAATGACAGCAGTCTGAAGTGGGTTGCAGTTTTATACCCTACAACTCTATGTGTTGGGGGTATTATAAGTTTGATTGGGCCAAAAATTATGTAACACCTCGAAATATTGGTTTCCCACATAGGAAAATATATATGGATCTTCCTATCTCGCCGAGATGAGTCGATCTAGCTATGTATGTCCGTCCGTCTGTCCATGTTAATTTGTAATCAAGCTACAGGTCGCAATTATGAAGCGATCCTCACGAAATTGAAAATGGAGGTGGGGTTATGGTCAGAATAGAACCCTATTGTTTTTGGAGATGATTGAACGATATTTAGGGGTTTAAATGGACCAAAAACAGAACAATTTCCTGTTTTTGCAGTTGCTCTATAGGTCATAATTATGAACCAATTGACGCGAACATTTATGTGGAGTTAGAGTTTAGGAGTGGGCAGAAACCTACCAATTTGGGCGGCCATCGGACAATAATTAGCGGGTAAAATAAAGCCTAACTTTTATGTAAGAAAATAAAAAAATTCCACTAAACCGCGAATATTTTCAACCCCAGTCAAATGACAAACACATTAAAAGATCACTTCGGACCATTACAGCGATGCTAATAGCAAGGAAATAGCAAAATAGGTACAATATATATGTAAAAGATTTGATCTTATTTATTCTGCTTATAAACCGCTGGGCCGATTTTCACAATTCCCATCAATTCGGAATGGTCTTTTGCCAGAAAAGCAGAAAATCTAAGAAAAATATACCAATAAAAAAGTGAATATTTTTTGTTCCATTTTTTTCAATTATTGTTATATTTTTTATCGCATGCGATTTTTTCAATTTGACTTAAAATTTTGAATTGTATATTTTCTAAATGTTTACACCCTTCAACACGAAGTTTTGAGGGTATTATATGCATGTCGCAATTATCGTCCGATCCTCACGAAATTTGGCATGGGGTGTATGTACACTTAGAGGTGCAAGTGGACTAAAAAAATATTTTTTTCTAATTTTGTAGTCGCTCTATAGGCCACAATTGAAAACTAATCGACACGGAATTTCGCATCAGAAAAGAGTTAAGAAAAGGGAAGAATTCTAGCATTTTGGATGACCATTGAATTATATTTAACTGAAAAATGGACCACAACAACAAACAGCACGATGGAGTGCGTAAATATTGGACAAATATCCTTGGTTAAAATGCTACGGGTTATATCTGGGCAGTGCTCCGTGACATAATTGGAAAAGCTAAATTTCTAAAATGGATTTGATTTCCCAAATGGATTAGGGGCTTCTAACATATTGAAGTGTTGTAGGGTATCACATAGTCGGCCCGGAAGGCTATAGCCTTTGCTTATTTGTTTTTCATTTCACCCTGTATATCTATTGCTACAACTGTTGACCTTCCTTTGCTGGTTTCAACGAATTTTTGTACAAATGTCAACATATTTAACTTGACTCCCCAGATTGGATTGAAAACTCTCTGATTTCCTGATTATTTGCAGGTTAAGATCGAATTATTTAAACGACTTTGTTGGGCCTTGTTGCATATTACGTCACTTGATCAAGTTTTTGGAGGGCAAGGTATTTCTCATACATATGTAATTTACATTCAAAAATACATACATGAAAAACTCCGACTGGAAAGCAAAAATTTCACATTCCAAGTAAATTGCTATTTATAACTTTGCCGACTATAACAGGAACGTCGCAGTTCATTGAAATATCTTTATTAATTTGATATGTCTTGCTGTCGTTGAAGAATGGCTGCGATCTTCGTGGCTGCAGCGAACATCACTTACATGGTTGTTGGGCAACATTGTTGCAAATAGGTTCGACATGAAATCAGAAAAATTTGAAAATGAAGGCCACGAAAGTACGCATCAGATTTGAAACTTATTCCCAAATGGCCAGGCAGTTCATGTGGAAGAACAGCAGATTTTGCTGTCGATGTTGATGTAAATGTTAATGCTAATTTTTGTTTTACAAAAGAAAAAAACGAAATAAGGAAAAAAGAACACAAGCGAACAGAACGCCAAATCGGAACACTAGAGAGCAAACTGGAAAAGGGCTGCAGCCCATACTAAGTTGGGTAATTCTTGCGTGAGTAAAAGATAATAATTAGTTTTGTACTGGAGTCTAGAGTAGACAATTGCTACCGTTCTGGACTATTTTGTTGTAGTTTGTTCTTGGCAGTGGAAACTGAAACCTTAAATTTAGCTAAGCTAGTTGTTTTGTTGTTTTTCAACAACAAATCTTTGTTGTTGTAAATAATTGTAATTGCCATGCGTTAATGTTGTGTTGTTGTTGTTGTTGCTGCTGCTGTTATTCAGCCAGCTCCTCCGTCAAGGTGGTAAATTTTAATTACAGGTTATTCAAAATGTTTTTAATGAATTTTTAATCTATTTGAACTTTCTTTTGGTGGCAAGATGTTGTTACAGTTGTTGAGAAAATTTTGCAACAAATACAATAATAATAAGTTGAAATTTTTCCTAATTAAATGTGAACAATATGTATAGGTATGTGTGTTTATGGTGGTGCGTAGAATATTAACATGAATTCTTTGCAAGTGTAAACGGAGCATAAATGCTTTAGCTATCTTGATTTTATTTAATACTTCTACATTTTTCTAGGGGCATGGATCTTATCTAACATCATGACACCGAAAATGTTCTTGTGAGGCGCATAGTGGAAACTACATGGAGAATCCAAAAAAATATATTTATACCCTACACCACAAGGTGGTCAGGGTATTATGTCTTTGTGCATTTGTTTGTAACAGGCAAAAGGAAACGAGATAGACCCATAGTTCCTTCTGATGATCTGCATAGAATCACATTCTGAGTCGATTTATGCATGCGCGTCTGTCCGTCCGTCTGTCCATGTATTCATATAAACAAAGTACAGTTCGCATTTATTGCCCGATCCAGATGAAATTTTCCACAGATCATTTGTTTGGCCCAAGGACGAGCCCTATTGAAATTGCAAATAATCGGTCAAAATTTAGATATAACTCCCATATATATCTTCTTCCGATTTACTTTTTATTGTGCACCAAACGTGTAATATCAGCCCGAATTGTATGGAATTTTGCATATATGTCAAATTTGATCGGAATCGGTTAAGATATAGCTATAGCTCCCATATATATTGTTCATCCGATTTGTTATTTTTGTCCTCAGCAGCCGTAGTATGCACTCTGTAACAACAATATTTAGGGAAATATATCAAATGCAGCTCAGAAATATCTTTGCCAAATTTTATCGAGATCGGTTCAGATTTGCATATATCTCCCATATATATCTTAACCCGTTTTGAAATTAATTGTGCACCAAATGGGCAATACAAGTCCGAATTTAAAAGACACAAATGCTTCGGTATATTTACTCCTTTGAACTTTAAATTATAATTATAATCATAGCGTGTATGATTGAATTCTCCCATAAAAACTATTAATTGTTATGTGGAGCTCTACTAAAGTATGAGAGTGGTGTAGGGTATCAAAAAGTCGGCCCGCCCAACTTTAGGACTTTTTTTACTGGTTATATATTTTTGTCTGTTTTCTACCCTCCACCATAGAAAATATGGTAGGTATATTAAGTTCGTCATTCCGTTTGTAACTCATCGAAATAATTATTTTAGCATCAACAAAGTTTATATATTTTTGATCAGAGTAAAATTTTAAGACGATTTACCTTAATTTTGCACAAATCTGTCTTTTGTCTGCAGGCAGGTCAAGGTCGAAGATGGGCTATTCCGGTCCACGATATCGTATAGCCCCATATAACGGTACTCCCCATTTTGATGATTTTAGCCACATTTTTTAATGGAATTGTCTGAAAATTCACACATGGAGTTCCTTGTGAGTACTTTATCCCCTGGAAGAGAATTATCTATATAGGTCCACGATATCATATATCGCCCATACAGCGGTTCCTTCCGATATACTGTATTTTTATGATTTTAGCCACATATTTCCTTGTGAGCAATTTACCCCTTGGAAGAGAAATGTCTAAATATGTCCTCGTTTTAATATAGCGCCTATATAACTGTTCTCCCAGACATTTGGTATTTTTGATAATTTTAGCGACATTATTCACCGGAATCTTTTTCAAATTCGTATATAAAGTTCGGAACGTTACTACAGCCTTTGACACAAATTACTTACGCAGGGCCACGTCTTCCTATAGCCCCCATATAGTGGTTTTCATTCGAGCGATATATTTCGATAGAGATTTTTGGAAATTATTCAAGTTTCTTCCAAATGTTGAAGGGTATAAAAAGTTCGGCCCGGTTGAACTTAGCTCATTTTTTACTAGCTTTTTGTTTTTGAGTTGAAATTAGTAATTATGAATATCGAAACAGTGAAAATATTATTTAATGAATTTAAAATTCAGGATAAAAGGCCCTTTTGTATATAAACAAGTAATAAAGCAGTTAATTTCGGCATGGCCGAACTTTAAGTACCCTTCAGCATTTAGAAGAAACTTGAAAATTAAAAAAAAAAATCGAAAACTACGACTTAAATGAAAACCTTTATATGGGGGATATACGAAGACGTGGACCCGCATACGAAATTTTATGTCAAAGTTTGTAGTACTCATTACGATCTTCAAACTGTAAATATGAAATTCGAAACAATTCCAGTAAATAATGTTGCTGAAATCATCAAAATACCGAATATCGGGAGGTACTGTTATTTGGGGGCCATACGGAACATGGACCTCCATGCAAAAATGTTTGTGATACTCTGTACAGGGTGAGATAAAAAAACTGCAACCAACTTCAGACTGCTGTCATTTTTAAGCAACTCGTCCGGCAGCTGTTAAAATTATTCCAGTGACAGCTCACTATATTATTTACAAGCGTACAAAAGCATTTTGGTGAGAATTTTCCAGAAAAAAGTTATTCGTGATAGAATTCAAGCGTGATAGTGTGATTTCTTTATATTTGGCTGGCAAACCACAAGTAGCTATCGTTAGAGCACTCCAGCATTTAAATGGGAATAAATCTTTTGTGTCTCGTACCATCGCTCGTTACGTTACGTGGTACCGGTAGCGTAGCCCGACCTCAGGTAGTAAAGAAGCGACTTGATCGAAACCCGCGTCGCAGTGGCCGTATAATGGCCCGTGAGCTGAACATATCGCAATATTCCATTCGGCAAATATTGAAAAATTAGCTCGGGGTAAAGCCATTGAAATTTAAAAAGAACTTACACCACAATAGAAAGAAAATAGATTTAGAAGAGCTAAAGAGCTGCTCCGCTTGGTCGAAGGTGGTAAACTGCCGAATTTGGTTTTCTCCGATGAGAAAACATCCAGCAGTTTGTAAACAAACAAATGATCGTATTTCCTTGCCAAAGAGGTCAGCTGAAAATGTGTACCTTCGGTTGGCCAACAGAAATTAAGCGCCGCCCATGGTGATGGTGTGGGCCGCCATAACAGCCGATGGTCGCTCTCCGCTCGTATTAATCGACCGTGGCATCAGAATAAATGTTTTATATTATCGCGAAAATATTCTGGAGGGAGTATTGAAACCGGGGGCACGCAAACATTTTGGCCGCAGACCTTGGACATTCCGACAGGACTCAGCACCATCGCACTGAGCACGCGCCACCCAAGAATGGTTACAAAATGAGTTTCCTCGCTTCATTTCCAGCACACAATGGCTACCAAAATCTCCGTATACCGGTGTAGGGTTGCCCCTTTTCGACGGACCTTTTGGGCCCATTCCAATCGACGAGGCTTGTCCGCAGGAAACATTCTTTGCGTCAATTGAATTTTGTACGGGAACAAATGCAAATCAATGCGAATAATCCGTTGTAAAGTGGACCGAGCCATGACCAACTGCTGAGAACGGCGATTTTGGGATGTTCTTGGCGACCTCTCAACACTGGCTCGTACGGTAGCGATATTCTCGGCCGATCGCCTTGGTCGACTTTTATATGGCCTCTTCGGATTAGAAAGAGCCTTACCAGTCGAAAATTTTTCGTATAAACGCTTAATGGTGTTCTTAGAAGGAGCACATTTCACATTTTTTAAGGTTTTAAAAGCACGTTGAGTTTTCACAATTGAGTTCTTGTAAATTTCAACTATTTCAGAGCGCTCGCGTGGCGTATATTGGTTCATGGTAAAAATCTGTTTGGACTGACGCTTCAAACGCGGTATGTCATTAAGGGATGTGACATCTCTGTCATGGCGTTGCCAGATGGTTCCGTCGAATATGGGCAACCCTGTATTGTGTCTGGAGTATTTTGGAAAGCAAGGTGCCTCGCCGGGAATGGGCCAAAATTCCGCAGAGCAACATTCGGGCATCGTGTGACGGTTTCATTGGCCTTTTGAATGCCATAATTCGTGCCAAAGTTGACCAATTCGAACAAATCTAAACTTATTCTAAAATTTGATGCTATTTCCGACAATTTTTTGCTTTCATTCAATACAATTTCAATTCAAATCTGCCAAAGAGGTCAGCTTAAAATGTGCAACTTCGGTTGGCCACCAGAACTCAAGCGATGGTGTGGGCCGCCATAACAGCCGATGGTCGTTGGACTATTGTATCTAGAGTATTTTGAAAACCCATGTTGGCACTAAAAAATACCAAAGTGTTGATCACCTCAAGCAAGGTGCTTCGCCGGAAATGGGCCAAAATACCGCGTTTGACTTTATTGCAGTTTTTATACCCTCCACCATACTATGAGGGTATATCAATTTTGTCATTCCGTTTGTAACTCCTCGAAATACTCATGTCAGACCCAACAAAGTATATATATTCTTGATCAGCGTAAAATTCTAAGACGATTTAGCCATGTCCGTCTGTCTGTCTGTCCGTCTGTCTGTCTGTCTGTTGTAATCACGCTATCTTTCGAACAAATTGAGATAGAAGGCTAAAATTTTGCACACATGTATATTTTGTCAATAGGCAGGTTAAGTTCGTAAATGGGCCATGTAGGTCCAAGTTATCATATAGCCCCAATATAACTGTACCTCCCGATATTCAGTATTTTGATGATTTTAGCGACATTATTCACCGGTATTGTTTTAAAGTTGGCATTTGAAGTTCATAATGACTACTACAGCCTAAGACAGAAAATTATCTGTGCAGGTCCACGTCTTCGTGTAGCCCCCATATAACGGTACCCTCCGATATTCGGTATTTTGATGATTTTAGTGACTTTCTTTACCGGAATCGTTTCAAATTTGGTATTTGAAGTTCGTAATGGATACTACATCCTAAGTCAAAAAATGAACCATGTAGGTCCACGTCTTCGTATAGCCCCCATATAATGGTAACCCCCGATTTTCGGTATTTTGATGATTTAAGCGACAGTATTTAGCGAAATCGTTCCAAATTTGGTAGTTGAAGTTCGTAATGGATACTACGGCCTAAGACAGAAAATTTTCTGTGCAGGTCCACATCTTCATATAGCCTCATATACCGTACCCCCCGATATTCGGTATTTTGATGATTTTAGCGACATTATTTATCGGGATTGTTTCAAATTTCGCATGTGAAGTTCGTAATGGATACTTCAGACCATGCCAGGAAATTGTCTGTGCAGGTCCACGTTTTCGAATAGCCCCCATATAAAGGTACCCCCCATATTCGGTATTTTAATGATTTTAACTACATTATAAACAGATTTTTCTTCAAGTTTCACATTTAAATTATTGTAATAACTTATGACAAAATATGCCTATGCAGGCCCACGTCGTCGTATAAGCACTCGGTATTCTTAAGATTTTAAAAGAATTTTTAACGGATTTTATTTTTTTTTTTTTTGGAAATTGCCAAATTTGTACCAAATGGTGAAGGGTATTAAAAGTTCGGCCCGGCTTTTTACTTGTTTTATCTCACCCTGTAGTTCGATTTAAATTGGTGTACGTTATAGTATAATCTGCGCCCATTACTGGACTCTGTTACCAAGTTTGGCCATAAATATAAATCCTTTCATATTTGGAGAGGTTTTTTATAGAACTTTGTATAGTTGACTTCATTACAATTTTTTTTTCGATACTCTAATGCTGTGTGACCCATCGTCACAAACATACATACATACATACATACATTAATGTGTAAATGCATAATTTTATTTATACATTTGCGTACACCTGATGACTTTGATAGTTGTTGTTGTTGTTATTGTTTTGGTATGAACATCAAATGCATGTGTTCTTCCTGTATTTTCGTTGCTGTTGTTGTTGTTGTTTAATTTTGAACTGGCCATAAGGAATGGAAGAAAAGCAATTTAGCATAAACTATTTTTGATTAGTTTTAGCTCCCTTTTTTGATTGTACGTACACAGAATACTTTCAATGGCAGGGTTGGATGGACGGATGGTTGGACAGGCGGTCATTTATGTAGACCATAGACATAGATATAAACATTTATGTAAGCCATCATGTAAATATGTTGGTGAGTATGTTCGAAAACGACATACTTATGTAACAACTGAATTGATGCGGCTGCTGCCAACCACTTTTGCTGCTGCTGCTGATGATGATGTATCATTTTTTTGTTGTTGTTTGCTGTTGGTCTGGATGATATTCTTGTTCTTCTCGGATTTTTTTTCGTTTTTTTCGTTACCTCACCAATTACACTGAGTGGACCCCGGCAATTTTGTTACATCCGGCCAAAAGGCAATTTTTATTATTTTTGTCGATTTGTTGCTGGCAAAAACTTTATTTTAGAATCGCCTTTTTGTTCTTGTTGTTGCTGTTCGTTTTCTTCATTCTGGGATTTTTTAAGCAATTTCCCTCTTTTTATTTTTTGGGGTCCCAGAGTGAGTGGAGTGAAAACAGTGCATAGAACTTGTTTTAATAGATCAGCAAATGCATCAGCAGCAACACCAACAGAATGGACAGGTGCGCTCGGCTACTCGGCTGTGCCTGTCTAGGTTGTCGACTGGTGATTGTTGGTTGGTTGCCTGTAATGTTATTGTGGTTGTTGTTGTACACAGCCGCCAGTAAATATCGTTGACCGGTGGTGGTTTTGGTTTCATCCATCCAAACGCTATTACTACTATGTTGCACTAGTTTTAACTTTTGGGTTTCCTATCAATTTCCTCCTCTGAGCAGTCACTTGGAGTTGGAGTAACGAAATTTTTGTGGTCTCTTCAGTCATTCAAGCAATGAATCAAGTTGCCATCTATCCATCCATCCGACAGACAGACCGACAAACCGACGGACGGACCTTTCTATCTATTCAACTATCGGTCCTTCCTCATCGACCAATTTATTCAATCACAGTTGGGCGGGGGCAAACAACATCGGCGACGTTTTTGCTACTAACTTGTTTTTTGGGTGTACCAAACTCCAGAGCAGAGCATGTCATGCCATGGCATGGCATTTCGTCCATACTCAAAGTATTTTTCCTAGCTAACAGCCATCTATCCAGCCATTCATCCATCCATCTATCAGCATCCCAACCAACAGTAGTTGCATAGCCTTGATGGAGATGGAGCTTGATGATATGCAATCAGTTTTTGAAATTACTGCTTATCACCATCATTATTGCGAGTATTTGAGGCAACAAGTCATCGCTTTTGGACACCGTCTTCCATTGTCATCGCTAACTCAAAAAAAAAAAAAAAAAAAAAAAAACACGAAGGAAATATTCGACGACCTGCAATGCCTGTGGCATGCTGCGATGGGAGATGGCAGGAAATCGAAATGTTCTTCGAGCCGTGTTGATTACTTGTTTTAACTTTCTAATGGTAGGTGCTGGAGATAGACTACTTCGTTTATTTTTGGCTGATGTTTTTGGTCAAGTTTGGTAGCTGTTATTATTGTAGAATAGAATCATCCGAATTGATGATTTGTAAGTGCCACAAAATTATGTGGTTACATTACCATCAGTTTGGAGATTGTTGTTGAATGTTGACGCCTAGGTTCGAGTGCGACCGAAACAATTCGTTTATTGATGCTAATGATTATCTTTGTTGAAAGGATATTTGAATTTGAAATGTTCGACAAGTATTGCTTTATGGTATGTTTCTCTAAAAGAATCGATTTTTTCGCTTCCAATTAGAAATGAATCATATTTCGGCGTCTTTAACCGGGGTCGAATCGAGCGATCGAAAAAAAGCTTGCATTTTGATTAAATAAAAAAATTTCTAAAATTTGAAGTGAATTTGGCTCTTAGGGTACAAGTACATAAAAAGCTTGAAGTCATGGCTAGGCATATTAATGTCAAATTATAATGGAAAACGACGGCAGGATTTTAGAGCGGCTCTGTAATCCCTTTATGAAATGTCACAAAATATGCCTAGCCATGACTTCAAGCTTCTTATGTACTTGTACCTTAACTTCACATTTTATAAGAGTTATAATTATTCCAAATATTGACCCTATTGGAGAAGGTACTTGATGGAGTGGGCCGATCATTTACGCTCCTTGACAAAAATATTGGGATTTGCAAAGTTTGCACAAAATCGAATGATACTTTCTCTTTTCATGAGACAAAATATTTTCTTTGCAATTTTTGAACATTTGTGGAGGAGGTACCAGAAGGAGTGGACCGATGTTGGACCAAATCAGATACACACTTTTGAGGGTTTACGCGCACGCCAGCCAGCAAGACAGGTAAACGGACGGACGGACACCTCTAGATCGGTTCTAAATGTCCCGAAACGGGTTTGGGCCAAAGAGACCTAGGGTCTTGATTTCATTCAAAATTGTTTAGGTTAGGTTAGGTTAGGTTTTGGCTGTATCTGATATTCTGTGCCGAACATCATCGTTATATAGTGCATATTATGGATTTTGAGTAACTGAAATTTGAAATCGGATGAAACATGTACAGGGTGAGATGAAAAAAACTGCAATCAACTTTAGACTGCTGTCATTCCTAAGCGACTCGTCCGACAGCTGTTAAAATTATTCCAGTGACAGCTCATTATATTGTTTGCAAGCGTACAAAATCATTTTGGTGAGAATTTTCCAGAATAAAAGGTATTCGTGATGGAATTCAAGCGTGATAGTGTGATTTCTTTTTAATTTGGGTGAAAACCCACAAATGTGAATAAATCTTTTGTGTCTTGTACCATCGCTCGTTACCGTGATATTGGTAGCGTAGTCCGACGTCAAGGAAGTGAACGGAAGAAAACAGTAATATACGATGAGAAAATTTGTAAGCAAACAAAATGATCGTGTTTACTTGCCAAAGAGGTCAGCTGAAAATGTGCCCCCCGAACTCAAGGCCACCAGAACTCAAGCGCCGGCCATGGTGATGGTGTGGGCCGCCATATCAGCCGATGGTCGCTCTCCGCTCGTATTCATCGACTGTGGCATCAGAATAAATGCCGAATATTATCGTGAAAATATTCTGGAGGGCGTATTAAAGCCTTGGGCACGCAAACATTTTGACCGCAGACCTTGGACATTCCAACAATATACAGCACCATTGCACTCAGCACGCGAGTTACCTACAGCCACCAATAAACAACATTATTATTAAGTTCATTATTTTCAACCACAACCTCATTTATTAAAAACATCATTATTGTTAACACCATTATTATTAACATCATTATTATTAACATCATTATTATTAATATCATTATTATTAACATCATTATTAGTTACAACATTGTCATAAGCACCAAAGAGCTAACACCAATATTGTTGACATTATTTCGTCAGCAATAATTCTCCACTTCAACATCACAATAACAACACTAGTAATAAAACTATGACGGAAATAACCCAAAAAGAAATGTTTACTTTTACTGTACCCAATACAAATTTTTAGCTTAAGTATTTTTCTTGATAGCTCTAGATTTTATGTTCCTTTGTTCTTTGTTAACTCTAAGAAAAATCAATAATTGTAAAATCGCTTAAATATAAGAATTTTTTGAATAAAGCATCAGTTGTATTTGGCATCTAAAACAGAATAATTCTTGTTTTCTGATTTTTCGGCGGTACGGAAGTTAACTGGCGCAGTCGTACGGCCATTGTTGGTGCGGTCTTTCTCAAGTGAAAAAAAAATATAATTAAATAAATGTATCCTTAAAACAGAAAAAAAAAAAAACCCCAAAAAAAACAGTGACAAGTTAATTGTGGAAAAAACAGTGAACTATCCTTTAAAGGACATAAAAATTTTTTTTTTAAGAAAAATTTGGTGAAGAAAAAAAATATATTAAATTAATTAGGCTTGACGGTATATCAAGTAATCCTTAAGGAGAAAAATCGTGCGCCAACAATCGGAAAAAAAAAGAACCTACGTCCGTACAACCGAGAAAATCAAGTGCCAATACAATATAGTATTTTGTTGAAGGAATATCAACAATTTACTATAAGAAGAGAAGGAATATCTCTTAAATAAAAATATATATTTAAAATCAAAAATAATATTTTGTTGACGGAATATCAACAAATATTACCATCCGGAGAGAATGAATATCTTTTTGGTTGGAATAAATATTTAATGAAAATCGTTGAAGGAATATCAACAAATAATACGGTCATAGTGGATCAGATCAGATAAAACAAGGAAAAAATCAACTAACAAAAACAAATAACAATACAGTGAAGATCAAAAAAAAAAAAAAAGGAAAATCAACTAAAAATAACAATTAAAAAGTTAATAACATATAACAATAACAACAACCGTAACAAAAACAGAAAAAAAAAAAAAAAAAAAAAAAAAAAAAAAAAAAAAAAACAATTAAAACAACAAACAACAACTACAAGTGAAGAACAAGAAATAGTCCTGAAGCAGTCCATATCTACAAGCAACTTATACAGGTCTCATCGGAGGAAAGAAGCAGATAAAAACCTTGGAAATCAACAATGAAATTATTTATTATGATAATACTAGGGTAATTATTTTAAGAAAATTATAATATTTATCACTATTATATTACTTTATAAAATATAAAACAGAAATAAGCAAAGAAATATTTCAATTATAAAGAAAAAGGCTAATCAAAATATCTCAAATCAATAAAAAGGGTAATTATATTAAATGCGAAGACTAAGACCAAGACCATATTCTATTCGATACTTAACTGCAATACCGGAACAACAAGAAATGACTACCGTTAATGACATTAGTGCCCCTCAGGCGCTACAATCTCAACAACCGTCACAATCCTCTCAAGCATACGAAACATTAAAAATTCCAGATGCCGTAAAAGATTTACCAACATTTAATGGAAATCCAAGGCAACTAAATGATTTTTTAGAAAACGTTGAAGAGATTTTAAGAATATTAGCGAATATCGATGGTTCTAACCAAGCAACAGTAGTGCTTAGAGCCATCAGAAACAAAATAGTGGGAGAAGCTAATGAAGTACTTAATTCATCCGGTACTCCGTTAGTTTGGGAGGTAATTAAAGCGAATCTAATACTTAAATATTCGGATAAAAGGAGTGAAACCTCCCTTGTGCGTGAACTCCACAATTTACGACAAAATAATCAGACTGTGCAAGAATTTTATGGTTCAGTTATAGAGCTACAGGCAGCAATAAATAATAATATATCAATTCATGAAACTAACAAACATGTCATAAACTCGAGGCGCGAATTTAACGCTAAAATGTGCTTAGATGCATTCTTAATAGGCCTCCGAGAACCCCTTGGCTCAATGATTAGGTCTATGAGACCCGATTCATTAGATGAAGCATTAACATTCTGCATTCAGGAACAAAATATACAATATTCAAGAAGACTTACTTACAACCAACCATTCTACCAACCAAGGTATAGACAGAATACACGGAATTATGCCCCTGCTCGTAATTACCAACCAAATATGAATAACACACATAGATTTACACACGGACAAATTCACCATTACGCACAAAACAATATAAATAGATTCCAAAACACGGTTAATACTCAGGGAAGAAATCAATATAATCCAATAACTAATGCATTTTCACAAAAGGGACCTCAAGCACCTAATGGAAATACCTTTTCTCACAATGGGTCCGGACAGAGCAAATTCAGCAACTTCAGGCAGCAACAGCTTACGACCAAACCCTTACCACCACCAGAACCAATGGATGTTAGTTCTGGTTATAGTCATTTAAGAAAACCTATGACTACACAAACGAGACAGACATCGTACCTAAACAACGTCAATGTGTCTCAAGCTTACCATAATGATCTAGACGGATATTACCACGGACAAACACATGACAATGACTTCGAACAAAACTACACTTATCATCAAAATGATGATAATGACATGAACGATCTAAAAGACCAACAAAATAATGGTATTAGAACGGAATACGAAAATGTAATAGTTGATAATGAAAATTTTCATATGAATGCCTACCCACACCAACGGGATACTTAGATATTAACAAACATGGACACACATTACCCTATATTAACATATCCTCCCCATTTGGTAGACCCCTGAAATTTTTAATAGATACTGGAGCATCGTCATCATTCATAAACCCAGAATTTGTAAATGACGAAGAGTGTATGACTTGCAAACCAATTACAATCACAACAATTTTAACTAAACACTCACTGGACAAAAAAATTAAGCTACCCTTATTTACGGAATTCAAACAAAAAGGAGATACAGAATTTTTTGTCTTCAGATTTCACAACTATTTCGATGGACTAATAGGATTGGACATATTAGATTTTCTCAAAGCTAAAATAGACCTAGGTAACAAAACTCTAGTAACAAGTCAAGCCATCATACCTATTCATCTCAAACCCAATTTCACTTCTGAGAAATTCATTATTCCAAGCTCTTCCAGAGTTGTTATTAATGTACCGGTAGACACACAAAATGGTAGCTTTTTTCTCCCAAGGACTTTTTTGGGTTCTGACCTCTTTATTTCAGAGGGACTGTATCATTCTAAAAAGTGGTACAGCCTTGTGGAAATAGTTAATACTTCTGGACATGATAAAATTGCATACATTGAACAACCAATAAAGACGACACCATACAACGACCAGAATTACATCGAAGTTAATAACTTCAGTTTAGAACACAACTGTATGAATGATAATCATGACATTTTAGATTCGATAAGGACCGGTCATCTTAATAAAGAGGAAAAACAAGCTTTGCTGAAGGTTTGCAAATGCTTTGAAGATGTGTTTTTCAAGGAGGGAGAACAATTGACATTCTCGAATCAAATCAAACACCAAATAAGGACAACTGACGACAAACCCATTTTTACAAAATCATACAGGTACCCTTACATACACAAAGAGGAAATACGCAAACAAATCGATAAAATGTTGCAACAAGGTGTAATTAGAAGAAGTTTTTCACCATGGAGTGCTCCTATATGGATCGTACCAAAAAAATTAGACTCGAGCAATATACAAAAATGGAGACTTGTTATAGATTATCGCAAATTAAACGAGAAAACTGTTTCTGATAAATATCCCATACCCAACATAACTGACATATTAGATAAATTGGGGAGAAGTCTCTACTTCACAACTTTAGATTTAGCTAGCGGTTTTCACCAGATCGAAATGCACCCAAAAGATATTGGTAAAACAGCATTTTCTGTCGATAGAGGTCACTATGAATTCGTAAGGATGCCTTTTGGATTAAAAAATGCTCCATCCACTTTCCAAAGGGTAATGGACAATGTATTAAATGACTTGATCGGGACTGTCTGCCTTGTATATTTAGATGACATAGTTATATATTCAACTTCCTTAGAGGAGCACATACAACACTTGAAAAAAGTACTCGGTAAATTACGTACAGCCAATCTTAAGATACAACTGGACAAATCAGAATTCCTAAAGAAAGAATGTTCTTTTCTCGGACATGTTATTTCCACTGATGGTATTAAACCCAACCCTGATAAAATTCATGCCATAAAAGCTTTCCCCGTACCAAAAACACAAAAACAAATAAAATCATTTTTAGGACTACTAGGTTATTACAGGAAATTTATTCAAGATTTCTCGAAATTAACGAAACCCCTCACAGAATGTCTTAAGAAAGGGAGAAAAATAATATTAAACGAGAGATATTTGAACACATTTGCTACTTGCAAAAATCTTTTAATGAACGACCCACTGCTCCAATATCCTGACTTTTCAAAACCATTTAATTTAACCACCGACGCTAGCGACTTTGCTTTAGGAGCAATACTTTCCCAAGGACCAATAGGTAGTGACAAGCCTATATGTTACGCAAGTCGTACATTATCGAATAGCGAAATAAATTACTCGACGATAGAAAAAGAATTACTTGCTATCGTATGGGCGACAAAATATTTCAGGCCATACCTTTTTGGAAGGAAATTTAAAATAATTACCGACCATAGGCCCCTTACATGGATCATGAGTCTAAAAGAACCAAATTCAAAATTAATCCGCTGGAGATTAAAACTAGAAGAATATGACTATGAAATTATCTACAAAAAAGGAAAATTAAATACTAACGCAGACGCACTAAGTCGTATTAAATTAGACAATCTATCTGTAAATGAACATGTCGATATAAACACTAATTCAGTTGATAACATCTCAAACCATGGTACACAAGGAACAACAATCCATTCCTCCGACGAAAATGTTGACGATGGAATACCGATATCAGAAAGACCAATTAACGAATTTAATATTCAAATTATATTTCAAACTCAAATCGGTGGCTCACCAATAACCTTAGAAACAATATTTAAAAATAAAATACGCAAGACTATACGTAGAGAAAAGTACGACGAACAAACATTGACTAACATTTTCCAAAATTATATAGCACCAAATAAAGTCTCTGCGCTTATGGCAGATGACGATACATTTAAATTAATTCAAAGCACCTACTCAAAATACTTTGCAAACAGCAAACTATTTAAGTTAGTACGATGCATGGACATTCTACAAGACATAAGAACCATTGATGAGCAAGACAAAATAATTAATGAATACCATATGAACCATAACCATAGAGGTATTCAAGAGACATATGCACACTTAAAACGAGAGTACTACTTCCCTTTCATGAAAAACAAAATACAAAATTGTATTAATCATTGTCATACATGCCAAACTTTAAAATATGACAGGAAACCACCAAAACCCAAATTTCAAAAACCTGAAATTCCCGAAAAACCACTGGATATTATCCACACAGATATCTATTGTATAAACAAGCGTAATATACTTACCATCATAGACAAATTTTCTAAATTTGCAGCCGCTTACTCTTTAGACTCTAGGAATAGCCTATCAATTCTGAAAAGTTTCAAACATTTCATAAGCCTACACGGCATACCCAAGAAAATTGTTTGTGATCAGGGCGCTGAATTTAATGCATCCATTATAAAAGATTTTTGTAAAATGCATCAGATAACCTTACATTATACATCATTTCATCAAAGTACAGGAAACTCTCCCGTAGAAAGATTACATTCAACCATTACCGAGACCTACAGAATAGTTTACGAAAAGTATAAGTCATCAGAAATACCACTAAATCACGACGAAATACTATCAGAAGTCATTTTTACCTATAACAACGCAATCCATAGTGCTACAAAATTAACCCCATTTGAACTCTTCTATGGTAGGACTTATAACTTCGAAAAGACATTAAGCTATAACTCTGAACATGACTACTTAAATAGACTACAAGAATTTCAAAATGACTTACACAAAATTATTAAAGATAAATTATCCATGGACACTGACAAACGTATAAAAAAACTAAACGCAAATAGGGAAGAACCAGAAGATTTAACTGAAAACCAGACAATATACAGAAGGGAATCAGGGAGGAACAAAATGACCCCTCGCTTCTCAAAGAGGGTAGTCAAGGAAAACAAGAAAGTGACGCTGATAACGTCAAATAACCAAAAACTACATAAAGCCAAAATTAAAAGAAAACGTCTTACATAAACTGACTTCTATTTGTCTTTTAGGTTCGTACCTGTACAATCCGACGTCACAATAACAAACATAACGCAGACTCAGGGACTTATACCACTACAACTAGGCGATGCTAAATTAATCACAGACTTTCAACATCTAATCCATGTTATTAACCTTAAAACATATAACGACAATATTAACACTATAAAGCAAACTTTGGATCGAATAGAGGAGACAAGATTTACAGCATCACAACTTAGAACTACGAAACTGAAACTGAATAATCTCTCAGCCAAATTGGATATATTAACCCCAAATTATAGGAAAAAACGGGGACTTGTAAATGCCTTAGGATCAGCAATCAAATTCATAACGGGAAATATGGACTACAAAGATGCAGAAGAACTAAATAAAAACATTGACAATTTAACTAGAGGAAATACCCAAATAAAAACAACGCTTAAAAACCAAATGATGTTAAATAACAAAATGATAACAAGATTCGAAAACATTACCAATCACATAAATGAAGAACAAAACCTAATAGAACGTTCTATAATGATGATTCAAAACCAGACAAGAAATGCCATAAACCCCTCGGTTAATGCAATAATCCAAATGCAAAATTTACTTCAAATCAGTTTTAACATAGATATACTTACCGACCACCTTAATGATATCGCAGAATCAGTAGTATTAGCAAGGCTTAACACCGTCCCAAAATTAATATTAACTACTGACGAACTGAATGAAATACACAACATACTTAACAATGCAACGGACATTATATCACCAGAACATATATATGAATTACTACAACTGACAGCATATTATAACGACACAAACATAATATTTGACATACAAATTCCTATAATTTCTAATGAACTATTTAAATTATTACACATAATCAAAACCCCCATAAATAACACCTTAGAAATAATAACCGGTGAATACGCTTTAATAAACAATGATAACCTTTATCTTTTCGACAACCGATGCAAACAAATAGAACAAAAATTTTACTGCAACTATGAAACTCAATACGAAAGAAATAGAGATTGCCTAAAATCAATTTTGCTTAGAGAAGAAACGGTGGCATGTCACCTTAGAGACATAGGATTAACTACGGACATAATATATCCAGAACCAAATTACCTAGTGCTTATAAACCCTCCAATAGGAAACATAACCACAGTATGTAACAACGTAACTAAGAGTCTACCAATCAAGTCTTCCTCTGTTATTAATTTTAATGAATGCAAAATCTTATTTAATAATGTCTGGTATACAGATAAACCGAATATTCACCAAGAAAACATTAGCACAATAACCTTCCAAACTAGCTTCTCAAACAATATTACAACACTCTCCATAAGAGACGAACTAACATTACCCAAACTAGATCAATACAGATTCCAAAATAAAGCAAATATCGAATTTCTTCAAACAGACTCTGACAATTACAAAACAATTTCTTATTCCGCATTTGGTATAATTAGTTCTATAATCATAATATTATCAATAATATTAGTAATAAGAAAGCCTATAAAATTAATCTACTCCATAACCCACAACAATAATGAAGTTCTGGCCACAAATGATCCGAAGCCCCTTTGGCCCTCACTTCATTCTGGAGAGGGAGGAGTTACCTACAGCCACCAATAAACAACATTATTATTAAGTTCATTATTTTCAACCACAACCTCATTTATTAAAAACATCATTATTGTTAACACCATTATTATTAACATCATTATTATTAACATCATTATTATTAATATCATTATTATTAACATCATTATTAGTTACAACATTGTCATAAGCACCAAAGAGCTAACACCAATATTGTTGACATTATTTCGTCAGCAATAATTCTCCACTTCAACATCACAATAACAACACTAGTAATAAAACTATGACGGAAATAACCCAAAAAGAAATGTTTACTTTTACTGTACCCAATACAAATTTTTAGCTTAAGTATTTTTCTTGATAGCTCTAGATTTTATGTTCCTTTGTTCTTTGTTAACTCTAAGAAAAATCAATAATTGTAAAATCGCTTAAATATAAGAATTTTTTGAATAAAGCATCAGTTGTATTTGGCATCTAAAACAGAATAATTCTTGTTTTCTGATTTTCGGCGGTACGGAAGTTAACTCGCGCCACCAAAGAATGGTTACAAAATGATGTTCATCGCTTAATTTCCAGCGCAAAATGCTACCAAACCAATTGCTATCGGATACCAATTGGACTATTGTGTCTGGAATATTTTGTAAAGCAAGTTTGGCACTAAAAAATACCAAAGTGTTGATCACCTCCAGCAAGCGCTTCGCCGGGAGTGGATCAAAATAACGCAGATCAACGTTCGGGCAGCGTGTGATGGTTTTATTTTTTATTTTTATTTTTTTTATTTTTATTGAAAGGTGTCCAAATGTGACCAATTCGAACAAATCTAAACTTATTCTAAAATTTGATACTATTTTCGTCGTTTTTTTGCTTTCATTCAATAACATTAAAAAATAGTAAAAATTGTGGCGTTTGTCTTTGTTGCAGTTTTTTTTATCTCACCCTGTACCTCAGTCTCACAATAACCAGTATCGGTTCACCCAAATCGAAATTGTACCAAATTTAGTACTATTTTGTATTTTTTGGTGCACCTAAGTACAAATTTTGAAAAGGACCTCCATATCAAAATCTTATTCCTTGCCAGTAATGTTAATTTAAAACTTCAGGACTCCAAGTTCAAATTGTACCAAATTTAGTACAGTTTGGTACTTGTCGTCGACATGAGTACACACTTCCAAAATTACCTCCTTACATTCACCCATGGTAGAAGAATATAGGTAGATGCATCAACGCTTGGGAACATTGATATATCAAAATTTTTAAAATGTTTTATTAAAAACAAGTAAAAAAGCTGTAAGTTCGGTCGGGCCGAACTTTGAATACCCTCCACCATTTGGAACGAATTTGGCAATTCTCAAAAACAATAAAATCCGTTAAAAATTCTGTTAAAATCTTAAAAATACCGAATGTAGCTGTTATATTAGTGTCTATACGACGACATGAACCTGCATAGGTAACATTTGGCTTATGACAAATACAATATTAAAATCCGAAACTTAAAAAATCGGTTCAGGAGGTACCGTTACATGGGGGCTATACGAAGACGTGGACCTACACACACAATTTTCTGTCGTAAGCTATAGTATCAATTACTTCAAATATCAAATTTGAAACAATTGTGGTGAAAAATGTCCCTAAAATCATTAAAATACCGAATATCGGGAGGTACCTTTATATGGGGGCTATACGAAGACGTGGACCTGCACAGACAATTTTTTGTCGTAGGCTGTAGTATCCATTACGAACTTTAAATACCAAATTTGAAACAATTCTAGTGAATAAATTCGCTAAAATCATCAAAATACGGAATACAGGGAGGTACCGTTATATGGGGGCTATACGAAGACGTGGACCTGCACAGGCAATTTTCTGTCGTAGGCTGTAGTATCCATTACGAACTTCAAACATCAAATTTGAAACAATTCTGGTGAATAATGTCGCTAAAATCATCAAAATACCGAATATCTGGAGGTACCGCTATGTGGGGGCTATGCGAAGACGTAGACCTGCACAGACAATATTCTGTCATAGGCTGTAGTATCTATTAAGAACCTAAAATACCAAATTTGAAACTATTCCGGTGAATAAATCCGCTAAAATCATCAAAGTACCGAATATCGGGGTTCCGTTATATGGGGGCTATGCGAAGACGTAGACCTGCACAGACAATTTTCTGTCATAGGCTGTAGTATCTATTACGAACCTAAAATACCAAATTTGAAACAATTCCGGTGAATAATGTCGCTAAAATCATCAAAATACCGAATATCGGGAGTTACATTTATATGGGGGATATACGAAAACGTGGAACTACATGGCCCATTTTAAAAACCAAAAGTCCTGCAGTCATAACATATATTTGAGCAAAATTTTATCAATCTACTTCAATTCGTTCGAAAGCTAGAGTGATTTCCACAGACGGACGGACATCGCTATATCAACATAGAATTTTATGGTGATCAAGAATATATATACTTTGTGGGGTCTAAAATGTGTATTTCGAGGTGTTACAAACGGAATGACAATCTTAATGTACCCTCCATACTATGGTGGAGGGTATAATAAATATATTTTTAAATGCTTTCTTATACGACGCAAATCGGTGGTTGTTATAAAGTGAATTTTTCAACAATTTTTACAATTTTTAATAATTTTTCATTCAACATTTTCAATTTCAAAATCGGTTTGACAGTTCATTGTCCCAGCAGCTGTGTCGATGCGACTACCTGTATTCTTCTACCATGCATTCACCCAACTCCTCAACCTTGATTTCCATTCCGAATTTCAAATTTTTTTGCTCTAGTTAGGACATCTATGTGGTACCATTCGGTATTATGTAAACATATTGAACTAGAGGTAGTTTTGGAAATGTGTACTAAGGTCACTGTTAGTATGTAGAATAGAGATTTGGAGATGGTTTTGGACGTACACACAAAAACTTCGAAAAGTTCAAACTAGTATAAAATTTTGCTTTTGAGGAGGGTGTAGATTTCGAAATCCAAAATTTGATATTAGAACCACATTTTTCGATACCGCAATATTGAATTCACATAAAATTTCGAAAAGATCATCTACATCAAAATCCTCTTCTCCGCAAGTAGTGTTAGTTTCAAATTTCAGTATTCCAGCCCGGCAGTAATGTTAATTTCAAATTTCAGTATTCCAGGTCCATCCGTTCCTACAAATTCGAATTGTACTAAATTTAGTGCAGTTTAGTACTTTTCATATACATGAGTACACACACTTCCAAAACTACCTCCTTACATCGACTCTACTCCTCAACCTTGATTCCTATTCCAAATTTAAAGTTTTTGGCTATAACTGTTCACGTGATATGAAGTGGTACCAAATGTGCTACATCTTAGTACTTTTTGTGCACGTATAGTCCGGATTTTCAACAACATCTTGGTACATCCATAAATGACCCTCCTTCGAAATTTAAGAGTTCAATCTCTGTTGGTTCGTGATACGTACGTGCGTGAACCTTTTAGAACTTTTTGTATCATTCTAGTACGAATTTTCAAAAGCTTAGCTGACACTGTCGGACCTAGAAAATTAACTTTAGCCGTTTCGTCTTGGCGTTGTTGAATCATTAAGTCAGTCAGTCAATTACTCTTACCCTTTATTAAGTGAAATGGGTGAAATGGATAGACAAGTTGTAACGTGATGATTTCATCACGTACATTAGAACGAACAAATAACCGCACCTATTGCACAATAACAACAACAACACCAACGACCACTACAACGTTCACACAACACGGCCATAGGCAGCACACAAGGCGACAACAGCACCAACCAACAACCACAGCATTCGTTGGGCGCGTAGTGAACAAATTACATTTCGGTGGTGTGCCGTTCACAGCATAAGGCAAATAATTCGCAATGACTTGGTAGGACCGTTCACATATAGTGTTCGGTTTTCGGTGTGATAAAGCAAGGCTTGCTACTGCAGGAGCTTGCCAAAGGGTAGCTAGTGATTTTCTTAAGATCATCGGCCGTCCTCTGACTAATAAAAGCGTTAGTCGGGAATACTTTTCCAAGACTGGCTCTCATTAATTTGAGTGACTGGTAATTCATTTACACAGGAGTTTCGGCTCCCTGTTCCACAGGAGTTTCGGTTCGCTGTTCCACAGGAGTTTCGGCTTGCTGTTCCACAGGAGCTTCGGCTCGCTGTTCCGTATTATAGTCAAACGTTGGTAGTGGAGTAGACGTAGTTATAGAAGGCTAGTTATAGCTAGGCTAGTTACCTCGCCCCTGTAGCCGACCCGAATAACAGAAACCCGAACCTACAAAGCGTAACGCATCGGTTGCCGAATCTACCCTCAACGAGCTGCCGAACACAAACGAGCCCCGATCCATCTACACGACCGAGCCCCGTCCAACGCATCGGTTGCCGAATCTACCCTCAACGAGCTGCCGAACCAGTACGAATGTCAATCCGCTCACGAAGACCCGGACAGCTGCTCCCGATTACCTTCTAATCGTCAACAACCCTCATCACCCGAACACCAACATCGTAATTCCTGATCGTCGACAACCGACGACCACAAGTTCCCGATTACCTTCAAATCGTCAACAAGTTCCCGATTACCGTCAAATCGTCAACAGAACGCATCACCCGAACACAATCATCGTAATTCCTGATCGTCGACAACCGACGACCACAAGTTCCCGATTACCGTCAAATTGTCAACGTAACCCGAACGCAAAACCGTAATTCCCGATCTTCCCCACAATCAAACTCCGACGGCCATCCCCGAGTATCCGATCGCCTTCAAGTCGTCGACTAATCACACCTCACATCAACCACCCGAGTAATCATTGTGTGCACCCGACATCATCGTTCTCGATTGTCCACGAGTCGTACACCCTCCTGCCTACAATACGAGTTAACATCGAATTCCCGATCATCAACTGAGCATCAGTGCCTTGAAATCACGAACATCTCCGAAGTCCATTCCATATTTATCTTATCGTATTTCAACCCGAGTAGATTGTAATTTAGAATTAAAGATCAATAAAACATCCGATTTTTACCCGCAGGAAAGGGAGAAATCTACTCTTATTATTTCATAAGGTTTAGTGGGTCCTTATGGAGTCCCTGGATACAGCTGAGCTTACCTCAGCCGACGAGAAAACCAAGTTACAAAGTTTACAACAATTGTTAGATCGACTTCAATTGGAAGCCATTATTTTATCTAAAAGCAAATATTACACCTAGAGGAATAAATATAATTCTGAAACTGAAATCCTCAGTTCGGAGGTGTATCGACTCTTTCGTCCTAATATCAGTGGTTCTTCGATCTTATTGCCCTTCAGTTCTTTTTAGGTATTTATACATTACAATAAATCAATTAAATACCTATTACAAATATTTCAAATGTAATCATTTAAAATATATTTAAAAATTTAATATATTAATTTTACTAACTAAATTGTTGACACAAACATACTCATGCATAATTTAATGTGCTTAATGGTGTATAAAATTATTCTAATTGAATAAAACCAACAACATGCCACAAATATGCAACAAGTGGCAAAAAATGCGGAATCTAATGCTGAACCCAACACTCTTGGTTTAGGAGCACACAAATATGCAAACACACACATACACACAAGTGTAATTTAATCACGTTTTTCTAATGTACCACATGATTTGACCCTGAACTAAATTCTAAAATTAAATGTCAAATATGCACAAGTGTTTGTGTAAACGTGTGTACCGATGTTTGCATTGTGTTTACATCACAGCCAGCCAGACAGCCAGTCGGCCAGATGCGTAAACAATCAACAAATGCGTAAACTAACACGTGCACATACAACGGATGTGGATTTTCGGTCATACGAAGTTATGGCCGAAACTCGGTCCATGCATGCTACATGGCCTAACTGGCTGAATGTCGTTCTATGGCCAAAACAGCGATTCAAATTGTGAATGAAATTCTATTAACTCGCGCACACAACAAATGTGCAACACAATCGAACACACGAACATCAATGAATTCCTGTAGACAACCAGTACGCATTGTGTGTGTGTGTGTGTAAACAGTCCGCCTCATTGCCTGATAGAGAGAGATTTCTAAACAACATGGACCAACATCACACCGTCAACAAAACCCCATTTGATACTGTTCCTACAAGCAGAGCAGCCAGCTTTGCCGTTGACGTTGATGCTTAGATTCTGCCAACGATGCATGTCATAGATGCAGCTGCAGCAGAACAATCTGAAATTGAATTTTTGGCGGCAAAATGTCCATTCATCGTTTGCTTGTTTTGGGCCAACAGCATTAGGAGGCAATTTAGAAATTCAATAGGTTACACACATCCATTGCTCCATTAAGTTTTAGGCATGCTTCGGGTTTTGGGCAGTTGTGAGTGCAACTTGTTGCATTGGTATTAGACGACAAGAGCAAGGTCATAAATGTTTTTGTAGTTGTTCTGCTGTGTGTGTTACAACAAATTGCATTAGTTCTTGTTGTTGTAACATTGACTTTGGTGTTAGAAAACCACATTAACCAATACGACACGTTGGGATTATTTATCTCTGGAGGATGCAATGTTTATGTGTGAATCATTGTGGACAAATTAAAGCAAATGTTTGCTGTGTGATTGTACATTCAGGGAGCATTTACACATGAATATGTATGTTGTTTTATAGCATTGCTAAAATTAGCATAACAATTAGTGGATATTTACTTTGGGTCCATGGAAATAATGCAGGAAATCGGAGTTTGAATGTTTAGTCATACATACGCATGTGTGGGTATGCCAAACGAGCAAAAAATCTTTTTGACATACAATTTGCAATGACATCCCCTTTTCTTCCTACTAAGGCGACTACAAATACAAAATTAAAGAACAGGCACAATTTCAAATTAATGTTCGGATAAAGATTTTATTATTTTCTGCCAAGAGATCATTTCGGATTGGTGTGAATTGTCAAAATCAGGCCAGCCTTTCTTGAGTTTTTATTGCGCTCATGTTGGACTTTGTACACCCTTCCAATCAGAATTAAAACAAGTTAAAAAGCATTAAGTTCGGCCGGGCCGAACTTTAAATACCCTCCACCATTTGGAACGAATTTGGAAATTAAAAAAAAAAAAAAATAAAACCCTTAAAAAATTCTGTTAAAATTTTTAAAACACCGATTATAGCCGTTATATTGGGGTCTATACGACGTGGACCTACACAGGCATTGTTTGTCAGAAGCCATTACCATATTCAAATTCGAAACTTGAAATAAACGGTGAATAATGTAGCTACAATCATCAAAATATCGTATAAAGGGAGGTACCGTTATATCGGAACTGTGCGAAGACCTGGACTAGCATAGACAATTTTCTGTCACAGGATATAGCATACATTACGAACTTCAAATACGACATCTCAAACAATTTCGGTGGGTATTGTACCTAAACTCGTCAAAATACCGAATATAGGAAGGTACTGATATATGGGGCCTATACGAAAACCTGGAACTACATACACAATTTTCTGTCACAGACTGTAGTTATCATTACAAACTCTAAATACGTAATTTGAAACAATTCCGGTGAATAATGACGCTAAAATCATCAAAATACCAAATATTGCGAGGTACCGTTATATGGGGGCTATACGAAGACCTGGACCTGCACAGATAATTTTCTGTCTTAGGCTGTAGTATCCATTACGAACTTCAAATACCAAATTTGAAACAATTCCGGTGAATAATGTCGCTAAAATCATCAAAATACCGAATATCGGGAGGTACCGTTATATGGGGGGCTATATGAAAAAGTGGACCTACATGAAACGTGGACCTATTTACGAAAAAAAATATGTGTGCAAAAATTTAGCCTTCTATCTCAATTCGTTCGAAAGATAGCGAGATTACAACAGACGGGCAGACAGACGGACGGACATCGCTAAATCGACTTAGAATTTTACGCTGATCAAGAATATATATACCTTGTTGGGTCTGACATGAGTATTTCGAGGAGTTACAAACGGAATGACAAAGTTAATATACTCTCCATAGTATGGTGGAGGGTATAAATAAAAACAAAAAAGCGGATCATTTTGATGATTTTAGGCACATCGTTCAATGGAATTGATTGAAATTCTACACCAGGAGTTCTTTGTTAGTATTTGACCGCCTGTAAGATAGGTCCACGATATCGCATATTCCTCATATAACGGTACCTCCATATATACCGTATTTTGATGATTTTAGCGACATTTTTGATCGAAATAGTTTCGAATTTCGTATTTACAGTTTGAAGTTTGTAATAATAGAGCCTAAAAAATTGTCTGTGCAGTTCCACGTCTTTGTATAGCCCCCATATGACGGTACCTTCCGTTATTCGGTATTTTGATGATTTTAGTAACATTATTCACCGAAATTGTTTAAAAGTTGGTATTTGAAGTTCATAATGAATACTACAGCCTAAGGCAGAAAATTGTCTGTGCAGTTCCACATTTTGTATAACCCCCATATAATAGTACATTCCTACATTGATGATTTTTGCTACATTATTCACCGACTTTTCATGTTTCGCATTTGAATATTGTAATGGCTTATGATAAAATTGACTATGCAGGTCCACGTCGTCGTTTAGACACTAATATGACGGCTACATTTGGTATTTTTAAGATTTTAACAGATTTTAAGTTTTTTTTTTTTGAAAATTGCCAAATTGTGGAGGGTATTCAAAGTTCGGCCCAGCCGAACTTATAGCTTTTTTACTTGTTTACTTTGTGAACTTAACATAAAATATAAAATATAGGGAGGTGCCGTTATATGTGGGCTATATGAAGAAATGGACCTACATAGACAATTTACCGTCATAGGTTGAGGTACCCAGTGCGAGCTTCAAATACGAAATTGAAAACAATTCCGGTGAATAATGTTCTTAAAATCATCAAAATACCGAATATCAAGATGTATCGTTATACGAGGGCAGTTCGGAAAATTTTTAGCCAAGCACAAAAAGCGCGGTATAAACAGAAAAAAAGTTTAGTGCTTTGGAAACTTCCATCTCTGTTATTAACATATGTTAAATTTTCTTTCGATCTGGCAACTTCTTCATATAGAAATAGGTGTTCAAAAAGACGCATCCACAATTTTTTCCAATGGATGAATCAGAAATGCGTGCTGTCATTAAATATTTAAATAAAACACAAAAAAATAATTTTTGTTCAAGACAACGCACCAGCGCACAAGTTATATGGCTAAAATGGCAAAATCAACGAATTAAAGTACGAGTTGCTTGACCAACCACCTTATTCTCCTGATTTAGCTCCCATTGACTTTTACTTGCTGGCAAGCGTTTTACCTCAAATCAAAATGCAATTACAGTTTTAAACCACTATTTTGAAGACCTTAAGGAAAACTATTTTAATCAAGGCATATTGGATTAAATGTATTGAAGTTTCAGGAGATTATATTGAAAAATAAAAATATTTTTTAAAAACTAACTATTCTATTTCACTGACAGGCTAAGAATTTTCCGAACAGCTCTCGTATGTGGAAGATGTGGACCTGCATACACAATTTTTTCTCATATGATGTAGTACCCATTACCAATTTAAATGTTCTAAAATTTGATTCTATTTCCGACATGTTTTGCTCTCATTTAATAGAATTTAAACAAGTAAGAAAGCTGTAAGTTTGACCGGGCCGAACTTTGAATACCCTCCACCATTTGGAACGAATTTGGCAATTCTCAAAACTATAAAATCCGTTAAAAATTCTCCGAATGTAGCTGTAACATTAGGGTCTATACGACGACATGGACCTGCAAAGGTAACTTTTGTCATAAGTCATTACAATATTCAAATGAGAAACTTAAAAAACAAATCGGTGAATAATGTAGCTAAAATCATCAAAATACCGAATTTCGGGAGGTACTGTTCTGTCTTAGGCTGTAGTATGCATTAAGAACTTTAAATAGCAAATTTGGCCAAACTTTGCGTCTTTTAACTTGAATCTTATGCTTTCAATGATATCAATACATAAAGTGGCAAGCTCCACCTTTAATAGAACTATGTCAGAAAACATTTTCTAAAATATTCCAAAAATTGTGCATCACCCTTTTTCCACTGCGTAAATAATTTCTTATAAATATTTATAAGAAATTAACGAAAACGCACACATCTTGTATCTGTGAAAAATTAATTTTCAATTTAGTTGCTGCTCGCATTCAATAACAAGTCGGTATTTAAGTTAAAATCTATAAACTGTGGCATAGACTTGTGGCAATTGTAGATGGCTGGGTTGCAAGAGACTACAACCTCATAGGCTTCGAGGGAAAGGGAGGGAGGACAACATTTTAAAGATAAACATACTACGGTTCTTGCATAGAAACAACAACAACAACAGCAGCAACAATTAATTTGAACCCACTCAAGAAGGGACGTTGTACAGCATTGACTGCTGCACTTTGTTGCAGACGGGCAGACATTCTAGAGTCAGTAGCAGCCAACAACCAGTAGCTAGCTGCTGCTACCATTAAAAGATCGTCTATGGTAATTGTTGCCACAAAATGTGCATGCCACAAAATTCAAATTACTCTCGAACAATAAAATTGTTTTAATTTATTGTTTAAACATTAAAAATTAAACAGAAGAAAAATGAGGAACGTAACATAGGCCACGACTAGTCGGAGAAGACAAGAGAGAGAGAGAGAGCGTAATGAGAAAAGAAAGAAAACAAAATAAATTGAAAGAAATCATGAATAGCAGCTTTAGTTTCAGGGAAACTGCAACATTATTGGTTGAAGTTGTAGTGCAAAATGCATTACCGATAGCCCTCATACAATAGGCAATTTTATTAAAGGTATTGCCTTTAGTGGGAACTTAAAAATTCTGGGCTATTAATTGATTTTGAATAAATGAAAGAGTAAACACACGTCAAGTTTGGTCGTGTCGAATTTTTAATACTTCCAATCATGATGTAAGCACGACCCTTAAAAATAAAAAAGAATCGTCAGTGAATATTGGGTCCACTACAAATCAAATCATGAGTCATTTCCAGTAGTCTTCTGCCACTCAGAGAACCCAATAAAAAATCTACATACCGAGTTTGATACAATGTCGCTGAAAATGTTGCTAACATTATCAGAAGAGCGAATATCGGGAGGTATCCGTTATATGGGGGATATACAGGGCGAGATGAAAAAACTGAAACCAACTAAATTTCTAAGCCACTCGTCCGACAGCAGTTAAAATTATTCCAGTGACAGGTCATTATATTGTTTACAAGCGCACTAAAGCATTTTGGTGAGAATTTTCCAGAAAAAAAGTTATTCGTGATGGAATTCAAGCGAGATAGTGTGATTTCTATATAATTGGCTGGAAAACACCAAAATGGCTATCGTTAGAGCACTCCACCATTTAAATGTGAATAAATCTTTTGTGTCTCGTACCATCGCTCGTTACCGTTATACTGGTAGCGTAGCCCGACGTCAAGGAAGTGGACAGAAGAAAACAGCAACATCAGCAGAAATGGTTCGAAAAGTTTAGAAGCGAATTGATCGAAACCCGCGTCGCACCGAAAAATGTCTCGTGAGCTGAACGTATCGCAATATTCCATTCGGCAAATATTGAAAAATGAACTCGGGGTAAAGCCATTGAAATTCCAAAAAGTGCAAGAACTTACACCGCAACAGAAAGAAACTAGATTGAAAAGAGCTAAAGAGTTGCTTCGCTTGGCCGAAAGTGGTGAACTGCCGAATTTGGTTTTCTCGGATGAGAAGACATTCGATGTCCAGCAGTTTGTAAACAAACAAAGTGATTGTGTTTACTTGCCAAAGAGGTCAGCTGAAAACTTAAAATGCAAGTGTCGGCCATGGTGATGGTGTGGGCCGCCATAACAGAAGATGATCGCTCTCCGCTCGTATTAATCGACCGTGGCATCAGAATAAATGCCAAATATTATATAGCAGCTTATTCCTTTTTCTCCAAATATTTTCATCCCTGATGGTGGAGAGTTAAAAATACGTCCCGACCGAGTTAACAATTTTTATACCCTCCACCATAGTTTGTCATTCCGTTTGTAACACCTCGAAATATACATTTTAGACCCCATTCTTAACCAGCATAAAATTCTATGTCGGCGATGTCCGTCCGTCTATCCGTCTGTGGAAATCACTCTAGCTTCCGAACGAAGTGAAGAAGATTAATAAAATTTTACTCAAATGTATACTATGTCTGCAGGACTTTTGGTATTGAAAATGGGTCATATTGGTTCACGTTTTGGTATAGCCCCCATATAACGATACATCCCGATGTTCGGTATTTTGATGATTTTTACGACAATAGTCAGCGGAATTGTTTCAAATTTGGTAGTTGAAGTTCGAAATGGATGCTACAGCCTAAGACAGAAAATTGTCTGCGCAGGTCCGCGTCTTTTTATAGCGCTCCTATAATGGTACCTCCGGATATTTGGTTTTTGTTGATTTTAGCGACATTATTCAATGGAATCCTTTCAAATTTGGTATTTGAAGTTCGTAATGGATACTACAGCCTTAGACAGAAAATTGTTTGTGCAGGTCTACGTCTTCGTATAGTCCCCATAAAACGGTACCTCCCAGTATTTGGTAGTTTGATGATTTTATCGACATTATTCACCAGAATTGTTTCAAATTTGGTATTTGAAGTTCGTAATGGATACCACAGCCTAAGACAGAAAATTGTCTGTGCAGGTTCCCGTCTTCGTATAGCCTCCTCCCGATATTCGGTTTTTTATAATTTAACCACATTATTCACCGGAATTTTTTCAAATTTGGTATTTGAAGTTCGTAATGGATACTACAGCCTAAAACAGTAAATTTTCTGTGCAGGTCAACGTCTTCGTATAGCCTCCATATAACGTTACCTCCCGATATTTGCTATTTTGATGATTTTAGCCGCATTATTCGCCGGAATTGTTTAAAATTTGGTATTTGAATTCGTAATGAATAATATAACCTATGACAGAAAATTGCCTGTGTATGTCCACGTCTTCGTATAGCCCCCATATAATGGTTCGTATAGCCCCCATATAACGGTTCGGTATTTTGATTACTTTAGCTACATTATTCACCGTTTTTTTTTTTTTTTTTGAAAGTTTCGCATTTGAATATTGCACTGGCTTATGACAAAAGACCTATGCAGGTAAACGTTGGCATATAAACCCTAATATAACGGCTACATTCAGTATTTTTAAGATTTTCTTAGAATTTTTAACGGATTCAATTTTTTGAAAATTGTCAAATTCAGTGCAAATGGTGGAGGGTGTTCAAAGTTCAGCCCGGCCGAACTTACAGCATTTTTACTTGTTTTATTTGTTTTTCTCTTGCTTAAAAGAGTGGGAAAAAGTTTTGTTTATGATATTTTTAGAGCCGATTTTAAAAGGTAACTGCTTAATTTTGAAAATATCACACGATAGACTTTAAATTGTTAGCAGTTTTCGATGAATTTTGCCCATTAATAGTGACCAACATTTTTTCACTATTTTTTCCTTCATTAGAAACATGAATTACGGCACACAGCTTAATTTTGATGAAGTAGAAAAAATCGTGCAAAGAAGGGCTACATGTATTTCAGCTATTTCTAAAAAAATATTTCAGCTTATTCCCTTGAAAAACAATGAATAAATAAAGTATTTTCCAAATATTTTCATCCCTAATGGGTAAGGAGGATAAGAAATACGCCCAGTAACAACTTTTTTGCTTGTGTTCAATAGAATTTTGAAATATTATTAAGTGACTCTTACATATCACTCGCTTCGTGAGAAGTAACAAAACAATTCCTACGTCGTCAGAGGCATATCCGTTGCTTTCGTTTTTCTCATTGTTGGGATTAAAATTATGAAAAATCTTTTAATTTGAATCAAATTGCGGAAAAGAGTGGAGCACATGTTTAACTAACATAAATTTGTAAACAGTCTAATTACACTATTGGTGGCAAGTAAATGTCTATTCAATGAACAGTGGTTTATGGGGAAGAAAATGAAAAGACTAGGATGAATAGAATATTTTGTAAGACCCTTAAACATTTATTTTATTAATTTTTTTTGCGTTTTAAATTATTTCCTGACAATAAAAATTACATAAAGTTATAAAGAACTGGATTTTTTAAGGACTAAGTATTATGTTCCTAATATTAACCGTTATTATCCCGATCTCTTTATCAAAAAGTTTTTGATAACACAACTTCCACTATCCTTAGTTGATTTATTCCTCCCCTAAGCTCACTGCATTCTATTCAAGTTGTCGCCAGTTTATCCCACAGCCAATTTAAAAATTACATTTCATTCCCATGAACAAGACAAATGAATACGAACAACGAACTATTATTACTATTGTTGTTGGTCTTGTTATTTTAAGCAGAGGAAAAAAGGTCTTTATTAAATTTATAAAATACTTAACATTTGAGACACAAAGCATAACTTCTGTTAGAACCCATTCTATGGCGGAGCTGGTATGGAGAGTCATGTTAAACCTTTCTAAATGTAAGGCGGATTCAACGAAAAAACTCTATGCAGCCGCAAGCTGTCGCAGAATGCAATTTAATAAAAACAAATGCAACAAAATATTTCTTCGATGAAAGCTTAAAGAAGATACCCAAAAGTACATCAGCAAAAAAGAAATACATGCATAGACATTTATCAAAACCGTTGACAGCGAGGGTAACATGATCATTTTTTTGCTGCAGGAGAAATGGGTACAGTTTTTGGAATTCTTCCCTGGCACGTTTATTTCCAAACAAAAACAAAAACAGGGGATTTTAATGAGGTCAACATCCATTATTAGCTAAAAACAGGTAAGCAAAGGCTATAGTCGTGCGGTCCGACCATGTAATACCCTACAACACTACAATATGTTAGAAGCACCATTATCTCCAAGTCCATTTTTGAAGATTTCGCTTTTGAAATTTTGTCATGAAGCACTGCCAAGATATTGCCCTTAGCATTTTAACCAGGGACATTTGCGCACTCCGTCGTGGTGTTAGTTGTTGTGGTCCAATGGTCATCCAAAAAGCTAGAATTTTTCTATCCTTAACTCTCTTCTCAGGCATGTCGATTGGCTTCAATTGTGTGATCAGGAATTTTTTTCTGTTTTTGGTTCGTTTAAGCCCCTTAATATTTTGCGATCATCTCTAAAAGCAAGACCCATATATATGATTTGCTTGACTACGATATTTGGCTATATTCATCAACGAAATCAGCATAAAAAAGCTATAAGTTCGCCTTTTGTATATTTCGGATATCGCTTGTAAGTAATGTTGGTATTTTTAGTGGTTGGTCCATTTGAACCCCTAAATATATTGCGGTCATCTTTGAAAACAATAGCTCCTCTGAGCCTAACCCTGCCCTTGTGAAAAATTTTCGTGAAGATCGGACGATAATTGTAATCTGTATATAATAACCCCAACCCGTGTTGTAAGGTGAAAAAATTTTACAAAATGTATACTTCAATATTATAAGTCAAATTGAAAAAATCGCATGCGATAAAAATATGAAAAAAATATAAAAAAAATTCACAAAATACTACAAAATCTATAATAACACCATTATTGGCACATTTTTATGCGATTTTTTTAGATTTTATTCTCTTATGCCAAGAGGCCATTCTGAATTGACAAAATTTATCAAAATCGGTCCAGCCATTCTTGAGATATATGCATTCTAGCTAACATCCCCTTCCATTGTATATTTACATTGTATATATTTCCCGATATATATCAGTTATATTTACTATCGGCACCTACGTAAAGGTCAGAATTGACCTCTTCATCTATTTGTGATTTCGCCGGTATTAAAAATATTCGCGGTTTAATAAAAAAATTGACTTTTATTTAACACAAATGCTAAGGTCTATTTCACCCACTAAATATTACCCGATGACCATCAAAATTTGAAGACTTTTGCCCAGCCCTAAGCTCTAGCCCCATACTAACTTCCGCGTCGATTGGTCTATAACTGCGACCTGTAGAGCAACTGCAAAATCAGGAATTTTTTTAGTATTTTTATATTATGCGATTATCTCCAAAAACAATAGGGTTCTATTCTGGCCCAAACCACACCTCCACTTCGTGAAAGATCGGGCTGTAATTGCGACCTTTAGAGTGATTACAAATTAACATGGACAGACGGACAGACGGACGGATGGACATACATAGCTAGATCGACTCAGCTCGGCGAGATAGGAAGATCCATATATACTTTCCTATGTGGGAAACCAATATTTCGAGGTGTTACATAATTTTTGGCCCAATCAAACTTATAATACCCCCAACACATAGTGTTGTAGGGTATAAATATTAACTGAGACAACAAAATAAGCTCTTATGTGATGCTCTACACTACTTCGACTGTATGGTCATAGGAAAATATTTAACAGAACAAGTTAAAAAGTATCAGTCGTTTGTGCGACTGATGTAAGCCCTCAGCCAATGTTCGATTATTTAAATATATTTTGACTTCTATTATGATTACTCAAATTGTTGAGAATGGAGTGGGTTCCGAAGGAATGGACCAATATTGTCCATTTCTTTCCGACCTAAATAAATATGATATAAGTATTGCGATGTTCCAAGTTTTGACTAGGAAGTAACCAATTCCTTCACTTTATATGAGATATGTGATAATTTTTAGAAAAATAGCTGATTTGTTTCGCAAGTTATGACTGATAATAGTATTGAAAATGGTGACCATTTGTGGAGGAGGTACCAGAAGGGGGTCGCAGATATACAGGGTGAGATAAAAAAACTGAAACAAAGTTCAACGCCATAATTTTTACATTTTGTATGAAAGCAACCAACTAATGTCGGAAATAGCATCAAATTTTAGAATAAGTTTAGATTTGTTCAAATTGGCCACCTTTGGCACGAATTATGGCCTTCAAATGAAACCGTAACACGCTGCCCGAATATTGCTCTGCGGTTTTTTGGCCCATTCTCGGCGAAGCACTTGCTTGAGGTAATTGACACTTTGGCAATTACAACTGAATTCATCCTATAAACCAGTACTTACAATTTGGTTTAAATCGGTCCAGATATAGCAATAGCTCCCATATATCTATTTCATCCGATTTGGTGTTTAAGTCCCTCACATTCGTAATATGCATTTGACAACAATGATATTTGGTACCTGGGCAATTATGGCCCGATCCTCACGAAATTGAAAATGGAGGTTGGAGATGATTGCAAAATATTTAGGGGTTGAAATGGACCAAAAACAGAAAATTTTCCTGATTTTGCAGTTGATCTGTAGGCCACAATTATGAATCAAACGACGCGGGAATTTACAAGGAGTTAGAGTTTAGGACTGGACAGAAGCCTACTTGGGCCGATTTTAACAATTCCCCTCAATTCGGAATGGTCTCTGGCCAGAAAAGGATAAAATCTAAGAAAATCGCGGAAATATATACCAATAAATGAGTGAATATTTTTTGTTCCATTTTTTCCGATTTATGTCATATTTTTTATCGCATGCGATTTTTCAATTTGACTTATAATGTTTAAATGTTTACACCCCTCAACACTACGCTTTGAGAGTATTATATGCATGTTGCAATTATCGTCCGATCCTCACGAAATGACAGACAGAATTAATTGTTGTTATTGTTCTTAAGATCTACATTTAGAGGTTCAAATGGACTAAACAATTTTAATTTTTCTATTTTGTAGTCGCTCTGTAGGTTACAATTGAAAATTAATCGACACGGAATTTCGCATCAGAAGAGAGTTAAGGACAGGGAAGAAGTCTAGAATTTTGGATGACTATTGGATTATATTTAACTATAAAACGGACCACAACTTTTGTGTGAAATTGTTTTGAATACAACAAGACGGAGTACGTGAATATTCAAATTCAAATTCTCTGAGTCAAAAACCTAAGGGTAACATATGGGCAGGGCTCTTTGACATTATTTCAAAAACGAAACCTTCCAAAATGGATTTGGATATAAGGAGACTTCGAACATATTGTAGGGTATCACATGGCCGGCCCTGCACGACCATAGCCCTTGCTTACTTGTTTTTAATATAATCCTTCTCCAAGTGATATCATTCACTCTATGGCAAACTATAACTGCTCTAAAGCCAAATGTTGTATGATCTACTTGAAATAAATTCTTTTGTTACGGGAGTTCTACTAAATATGCATAGTGGTGTATGGTATCATATAGTCGGTCCCGCCCGACTTCTGACTTTTCCTTACTTTTTTTGTAGGCAAATCCATTTAGCACATATGTGCTGCTCCACAATGTCCTAGCATTCACTAATCACCTCCAAAACTTTTGCCTTTGACATATATGAGACACTCCCATTTCCAATACAAAAGTGGTAGCCATCACTTCCTAAAAATGTTAAAGATGTTGCAATTTTTATGATTGGTGGAACACTGCTGCTTCCGGTGTTCCATTTCATTTATGGCTGCATTTCACCCAACAGAATCAAAAACCTTGCTTACTCGAAAGATTGGAATAAATCTGAAATAACAATTTGGTATTTTTCACACGAAAGTTATGGTCCATTTCATCCAGTGTCATGGGTCTATCCAAATAGGAATAATTATACATGATATGTAGTGACTGCAAATCTGAAAATTCTGTCATCTGTTCATTCGTGGCAACCCAAATAAATTGCCAATTTGTAAAAAATAAATTTAAAAAACTTAATTTCAAAGGACTATATTTCTAAAAACTCCACCTCTTTAAAACAAAACCTAAAAAAATATTCCAATTGATAAATCTGATATTTTGGTCTGTTTGGATTTAGTTTCACTTTTCACAATATTCCAGTCCACACCAAAATAAATATTGGGATGAAATAAGAAAATAGACGGAAATACCAAAATCACGTTTTCTTCAAATATTACAATTTTGCCTCCAAGACAACAACTTTTCGAAGATAAAATATATAATCAAGTACCCTTCACCATTTGATACTAATTTGGAAAATTTGGAAAAGGATAAAATCCGCTAAATATCTGTTAAAGTCTTGAAAATATTGAATATAGCCGTTATATTGGGGTCTATACGAAGAAGTGGACCCATAGGCAACCTTTGTTATAAGCGGTTACAATATTCAAATACGAAAATTAAAAAAAAAAACAATCCGGTGAATAATGCAGCTAAAATCATCAAAATACCGAATATAGGGAGGTGCTGATGAACCTGCATAGAAAAATGTTATTCATAGACTGCATTTCCCGTTAGGAACTCTAAATACGGAATTTGAAACAACTTCGGTGAATAATGTCGCCAAAATCATAAAAATACCGAATATTGGGAGGTCCCGTTGTATGGGGGCTATACGAAGACATGGGCCTGAATAGGCAATTTTTTTCCATAGGTTGTAGTACCCATTACGAATTAGGTGAATAATGTCCCTAAAATCGTTGAAATATAGCATATCGGGGGTACCGTAGTATGTGGGCTCTACGATATAGTGGACTTATATAGATATTTCTCTTTCAGGGAGTAAAGTACCTGGAAAGAACTTCAAGTATGGATTCTTAGACAGTTCCATTGAAAAATGTAGCTAAAGCTATCAAAATACCGAATATCGGGACGTACCGTTATATGGGGGATATTCGATATTTGAGGCAATAATCTTCCAGGGGGTAAAGTACTCTGAATGAACTCATTGTGCGGATTTTCAGACAATTCCATTAAAAAATGTAGCTAAAATCATCAAAATACCGAATATCGGGAGGTTCCGTTGTATGGGGGTTATACGAAATCGTGGAACTATATAGACAATAATTTTCCATGGGGTAAAGCGCTCAGAAGGGAGTTCCTTGTGTAGAATTTTAGACAATTTCATTGGAAAATGTGGCTAAAATCATCAAAATACCGAATATCGGTGGGTACCGTTGTTGGGGGCTATGCGACATAGTGGACCGATATAGCCCATCTTTGAACTTGACCTGACGGCAGACAAATGACTGATCTGCGCAAAATTTTAGCTTCCTATCATTATTTGTTTTGATTCTAGCGTGATTACAACAGACGGATGGACGTCTTAGAATTTTACGATGATCAAGAATATATATACTTTTTTGAGTCTAAAACTATTTGTTCGATTAGTTACAAACGGAATGACGAACTTAATATACCCTGCATACTACGTATGGTGGAGGGTATAAAAACATTGGAACAACGAAGCGATCACTAAGCACAAGAATTTGTGAACACAAATCGGACACGGAAAACCAAAAAAGACAACATCTGGCCACCCACCAGTGGACAAAGAGAAAATAGAAAGGAGAGCCTTAGAATATAACAACATATTGACATGACGATGAACCTAAAAGAGGATACTGACAACATAACGCCGGCAATAAAATGCAAATTAAATAATTTTGTTTTAATTTGTATATAAAACGGGAAGCCAAAATCTTAAACACCGCTACGTCTACGGGAGATCCGATACGTAGGACTACAGAGATATCCAAATAAAGGATGACTAAGGATTGTAGGATGACACCATTTCTATATTTTTCCCGGTATGGTAGGGAGCCAGTTCAGCTTATCACAGACTGGACTATGCGATAACCAGTCCCAGTCACCGTGGGGCGTCAACTGGAGCCCCGATCCGTGGCTTGACATGAGCGACACCACTGGCAACGGGGTATGCGCATAGTGCACTATCGTTTAATGGGTCTCGGTGGTGTATTGGCTTCATCGTCAGAGAAGATAAGTTCTTGTTCTTCTACGAGTTCTTGTTCTGCTACGAGGCCCCGACGCCTGACTGTATGTAACGCCTCCTTCACCTCCTCTGGTCGAGACCGGGATGAGGTCTTCATAGCTTGAAGAATCTAAGGGAACGGCTAATTCAAATCAGATGGACTCGGTAGGACTTCGTTGCTGGGGATTCTTGTCCTTGTTTGTTCTTTAGTTTAAAGCTGAGAATGATAGGAGAAAAATGTAATATTAGCCAGACAGTTTTTTTTTGCTCGCTAAGGGAAATTACTTTGGAGCACTCCACACCAAAACGGAATATCCGACAACTGGTTTCCATGGGCGGCGGTGAAGGAACTGTCTCATCGTACAGCGTTTTCGGCAGCCTGGGGTTACGATCCTGAACCAAATAGGCTGGGTTGTATCCTGCTGATTGTGAAGTCGCAGTTTTGAAGGACTTCCAGGTGGTAGTCCTCCCACAGTTTGTGTTGGCTCTTCCGGTAGGATTTTCTTGTGGACAATAAGGTGCAATGAATTGCTGGTGAACTCAAATTTCTAGCAAATATCTCCCCAGTATCTTGCCGCGAATTGACTCCCGTTGTCTGAAAGCAGCACATTCGGAGTACCAAACCTGACCAGAATCCTCTCTCGGGATGCCTTCACAACTACTTTTGTGGTGGCTTTTCTTTGGAGCACTAGTTCCACCCATTCCGAGAATCGGTCGAATAATACCAAGAGCATTGTGTTTCCATGCGTTCCATTCGTTCTTTGCAATGACCTATCGTAGTTCGTGAAGACTATTGCACGTGACTCCTCTGGGAAAGGCACAAGCATTTCTCCTGCTGGGCTTCTCTTGTATATCCGGTTTATAGTTTTGCGTATTCCCATATGACTTGCGGATCTTGACTATAATTTTTCCAGGGTGCACAATTCTCAGAATCTGTATTTCCAGCGACATGTCCAGAGTTGTTGATTTACCATCGCATCATCTAAAAATTTTCCACGGTTCGCGGTTTTCGGTTGCGAATAGAAGAAATGTATTGTTGAATTTCAAAGGCCTAGCGTGCCAATCTTCCTGATGGATTCTTGATCGAGTTAAGCCAGTTTGGGGTAGGTGGTCAGTGATCACGTTAAAGTGGTAGCTCTCTAGATATTGCAGATGTTTTCGTAAGGGCAATAAAATTCTTATAAATTTGTAAAATTTGTCAGTAAATATAGTTATATATGTCTACCCATAAATGTTTTTTTGGAGATCTTTCAACATTTTCCTTTAAATCCATTAAATATCCCCTGATGGAATATAAGACACATCCTTAGAGGTTTCCATCACAGACCGTATAGGTAATGTAGAAAATTGAAAATATACTAATATTGTTTCTGTTTTACCCTACAATTAGGGCACCTGTCGTATACGTGTCATTTTTCACACATTACTCATGCGACATGTGTTACGAAAATATGGCTGAATATTTGAGTTGTTTTTTTGATAAATGTAATAATATAAGGTAATAATTGCGCAATTAGGTTTTGAATATTTTATATGTCACTCAAATTAAGTAATTTGATAAGAAGAAAATTATAGTTTGACAATTTGAAAATGCATACACACATTCTCACACAAAGTATTAATATTTCTATAATGATGATATTATTATCTATAATGTGTTCATTCAATAATTAAATGTATTCAAAATAATTTAATCATTAATCTTGTTACTCTCATAAGAAGATCATTAAAAACTTTTTAAAATTTATAAATATTATTATGTCGATGCGTAATTTTAGGTCCATTGGTGCTAATTGATATATTGGTGACAGACTGACTGAAAATCAACGCCCAGACGAAACGGCTGAAGCTACGCCAGGCGTAGGCGTGTAATAAGGCTGGATTTTTGGAAATGTGTACTAAAGGGTACAAAAAGTACTAAAACTTTTTACTTTATATTGGACAAAGGGTACGACCTAGAATTTTGGATTGAGAGTCACTAATGGAGTGTAAGATAGATGTACCAAAGGGTTTTTGAAGTTCGAACTTTAAGGTTACGAATAGTTCCTAAATGGTACAAAATTTCTAAAATGGTACAATATGGTAGTATGTGCATAGATAGAGCTAACAACTTGACATTTGGTATGAGAATCAAAGTTGGAAATTACGTTTGATGCATGAGAGTGGTTTTAACCAGTAAAGAAAGTCCTAAAGTCGGGCGGGGCCGACTTTATGATACCCTACACCACTTTGCTAATTTTGTAGAGTTCCACATAACAATTAAAAGATTTTATTGGAGAATTTAATTATGCACGCTATGATTATAATTGTAATTTAAAGTTCAAAGGACTAAATGTGCGTAGCATTTGTATCTTTTTAATTCGGATAAAATTTGGCAAAGATATTTCTGAGCTGTATTTGATATATTTCCCTGAATATCGTTGTTACGGAGTGCATATTACGGCTGTGGGTAGCAAATACAACAAATCGGATGAACAATATATATGGGAGCTATAGCTATATATGAACCGATCTTAACCAAATATGACATACTAGCTTTTAGACTCAATTCGGTCGTATGTGCCAAATTCCATCTCATTTGGGAAAATATTAGACGTTTGGTGCACAATCAAAGGTAAATCGGACGAAGTTATATATGGGAGCTATATCTAAATCTGAACCGATCTCGATAAAATTTAGCAAAGGTATTTCTGAGCTGTATTTGATAAATTTCCCCAAATATTGTTATTACGGAGTGCATATTACGGCTGCGGAGGACAAAAATAACAAATCGGATGAACAATATATATGGGAGCTATAGCTATATCTGAACCGATTTTGATCAAACTTGGCATACTTATTTTCAGGCCTAATTTGGTTGTATGTGCAAAATTCCATACTATTCGAACTGATATTGCACGTTTGGTGCACAATGAAAGGCAAATCGGACGAAGATATATATGGGAGCTATATCTAATTTTTGACCGATTATTTCCAATTTCAATGGGGTTCGTCCTTGGGCCAAACAAATGTTGTTTGGAAAATTTCATCTCAATCGGATAATAAATGCGACCTGCATTTTGTTCACAAGAATACATGGACGGACAGACGGACTGACGGACTGACATGCATAAATCAACTCAGAAAGTGATTCTACGGAGATCCTCAAAAGTAACTATTGGTCTATCTCGCTTCCTTCTCAATGTTACAAACAAATGCACAAAGACATAATACCCTTACCACTATGTGGTGTAGGGTATAAAAATGTGTACTTAGTGTGCGAACCGTACTAAATGATACAAAATTTGGAACAGTTTGGGTTAGGATGAACGGATGAAGCTGGAATTTAGAAAAGTTGAATTGGGGTCTCTTTTGATGGCAGGTTTGAGAATTAAAGTTGATTTTTGATTTATGTAAAAAAATTACCAAGTGGTACTAAATTTGGTACAATTGGGGATTGGTTGAACGAATACTGCATACATTTTATATAGATGTCACTGTTCGTGTCTGCGATTAAGTTATGAATGTAGTTTTGGAAATGTGTACTATAATTGTAAGAAAAGTACTTAATAGCTCTAAATTTAGTATTGGGTGAAGGAATAGGGCTGGAATCATTAAATTCGATATTGAGGTCTCCGTTGGTATTTTGAATTGAAGTATTGAAATGTGTGCTATAATTGTACGAGTAGTACTAAATAGTAATTAATTCGGTATTAAGTGTAGAAATAGACCTGAAATCCTGAAATTTGATATGGATTCCACTGTTGGTGTATGTGGATGAAAGAAGGAGCTGGTTTTGGATATGCGTACCATAATTGTACTAAATCGTACAGTATTTAGTAATGTGTGAAATTAAAGAGGTGAAATTCTGAAATTTAATATAAAAGCCATTGCTGAAAGGTGAGGTTGAAATATGAAGATTGTTATACCCTACAATACTATGTGTTGGGGGTATTATAAGTTTGATTGGGCCAAAAATGATGAAACACCTCGAAATATTGGTTTCCCACATAGGAATGGATATATATGGATCTTCCTATCTCGCCGAGCTGAGTTGATCTAGCTATGTATGTCCGTCCGTCCGTCTGTCCATGTTAATTTGTAATCACTCTACAGGTCGCAATTATGGTCCGATCTTCACAAAATTTAGAATGGAGGTAGGGCTAGGGCCTGAATAGAACCCTATTGCTATATTGAGATGATCGCATAATATTTAGGGGTTGAAATGGATCTAAAACTGTAAATTTTCCTGATTTTGCAGTTGCTCTACAGGACGCAATTATAGACCAATCGAAGCGGAAGTTAGCATGGGTCTAGAGCTTAGGGCTGGGCAGAAGCTTTCCAATTTTGATGGTCATAGGGTAATATTTAGTGGGTGAAATATACCATAGCATTTGTGTTAAATAAAAGTCAAATTTTCCATTAAACCGCGAATATTTTTAATCCCGGCCAAATCACAAATAGACGAACAGGTTAATTCTGAGCGTTACGGAGACGCCGATACTAAATATATCGGGTATATATAGCGAAATATAAACAATGTGTATATACAAAGGAAGGGGGTGTTAGTTAGAATGCTTATATCTCATGAATGGTTAGACCGATTTTGACAACTTTTGTCAATTCAGAATGCCCTCTTGACATAAAAGTATAAAATCTAAATAAAATCGCATAAAAATATGCCAGTAATGATGTTAATATAGATTTTGTATTATTTTGTGACATTTTTTATTTTTTCATATTTGTTATCGCATGCTATTTTTTTTCAATTTGACTTAAAACATTGAAGTGTATATTTTGTAATATTTTTTCACCTTAAAACACAGGTTGGGGTTATTATATACATATTGCAATTATCGCCGGATCCTCATGAAAATTTTCACAAGGGCTGGGCCTATCGTTGTCAATGATGTCCTTATTATATTCAGGGGTTGAAATGGACCAACAACTAAAAATGTTCCTGATTTTGCAGCCGTTATAAAGATCACAGATAGAAACCAAAGGACACGAAATCTCGCAGAGTTTAGGACAGCGGGTAGAATGGTTTACTACTTTTGTGTGAAAAGAAAATACCCACATTACTTATAGGCGATATCCGAAATATACAAAAGACCAACTTCTGACTTTTTATGCCGATTTCGTTGACGAATATAGCCAAATGTGGAGATACAGAGGGGCCTCTTGCTTTTGGAGATGATCGCAAAATATTTATGGGTCCCAATGAACCAAAAACAGAAAAAATTTCCTAATCACTCAATTGAAGCCAATCGACACGCTTGAGAAGAGAGTTAAGGACAAGCAAGAATTTTAGCATATTAGATGACCATTGGATTATATTTAGCGAAATCTTCCAAAATGGGTTTGGACATAAGAGGACTTTTAACGTATTTTAGTATTGTAGGGTTTGCATACTTGTTATTTATTTACTTATTTTATTTTAATTGCTTGTAATGGAAGCACCAGAAAGAGGGTATTGTTATGTAATATCTTCACATTATATCCAATATTGCCAAAAATAAAATGATTTGCAGTTATGGCAGTTATTGATATTCAAAATGTAAGCCTTAGGGGTACAAGAAGAAGACAACCAATATTTGTGCACATTCTGTGTCATATTCTATCAGTTTACAACATTTATTATGATGACTTTTTGTGCAATACGAGAAGGACTGGCTTATAGAGTTTATTTGTTTTCACGTTTTTTTTTTCAAACTCTATCTAAATTTCATATATATTTTTATAGCCAAAATTTACGTTAGAATTTTCAAAAAATCCTCCTTCGGAGTTTGCCCCCTTTAAGAGAAGTGTTTATATAGTTCCACAATATCGTATTGCCCCATGCAATGGTACCCCCTGATATTCGGTATTTTTATGATTTTAGCTACATTTTTCAATGGAATTTTCTTAAAATCCGTAAAAGCAGTACTTTTTGAGTACATTGCCCCTTGGAAGATAATTGGCTATATAGATCCACGATATCGTATATCCCCCATGTAACGGCACATTCCGATATACGGTATGTTGATGATTTTAGCCACATTTTCCAGGGGAATTGCCTCAAAATCCACACCAGGAGTTCCTTCTGAGTAATTTACCACCTGTAAGATAATTGTCTATATAGTTTCACGTCTTCGTATAGCCCTTATATAACGGTTTTCATTTAAGTGGTATTTTTCGACGGATTTTTTTTTTGAAAAAGGCGGAGGGAATTAAAAGATCGGGCCGGCCCGAACATAGCTGATTATACCCTACAAACAAGGTGGTCAGGGTATTATGTCTTTGTGCATTTGTTTGTAACAGGCAAAAGGAAACGAGATAGACCCATAGTTCCTTTTGATGATCTGCATAGAATCACATTCTGAGTCGATTTATGCATGTCCGTCCGTCTGTCCATGTATTTTTGTAAACAAAGTACAGTTCGCATTTATTGCCCTATCCAGATGAAATTTTGCAAAAATCATTTGTTTGGCCCAATGACGAACCCTATTGAAATTGGAGATAATCGGTCAAAATGTAGATATAGCTCCCATATATATCTTCGTCCGATTTGCCCTTTATTGTGCACCAAACGTGTAATATCAATCCGAATAGTATGGAATTTTGCACGTACGATCAGATTGGACCTCAAAATAAGTATGCCAAATTTGATCGAAATCGTTTCAGATTTAGCTATAGCTCCCATGTATATTGTTCATCCGATTTGTTATTTTTGTCCTCCGCAGCCGTAATATGCGCTCTGTAACAACAATATTTGGGGAAATTTATGAAATACAGCTCAGAAATACATTTGCTAAATTTTATCGAGATCGGTTAAGATTTGGATATAGCTCCCATATATAACTTCGTTCGATTTACCTTGGATTGTGCACCAAACGTCTAATATTTGGCCAAATTGGATGAAATTTGGCACTTACGACCGAATTGAGTCTAGAGGCTAGTATGTCAAAGATCGGCTCATATATGGCTATAGCTCCCATATATACTGTTCATCCGATTTGTCATATTTGTTACCCACAGCCGTAATATGCACTCCGTAACAACGATATTCAGGGAAATATATCAAATACAGCTCAGAAGTATCTTTGTCAAATTTTATCGAGATGGGTTCCGATTTGGATATAGCTCCCATATATATTTTTATCCGATTTCAAGTTAATTGTGCACCAAATGGGCAATACAAATCCGAATTTAAAAGATGCAAATGCTTCGGCATATTTAGTTCTTTGAACTTTAAATTATAACTATAATCATACCGGGTATGATTGAATTCTCCCATATAAACTTTTAATTGTTATGCGCAGCTCTACGAAATTAGCAAAGTGGTGTAGGGTATTATAAAGTCGGCCCCGCCCGACTTTAAGACTTTACTGGTTTTTTACTTGTTAATATTAAAGTCTAACATATAGTTTCAGGAGCTGCATTTCTAACTATATTTTTTTTTATTTTCAAATAAATTTAATGTGCAATACTTACCATCCATCCATCACATAGTCAGCGTACCTGTTATAAAATATTAGCGTGCGGCGATTGTGGCGAAAAATTTAGCTTGACGCACAGAAGTCAATAAAAATTTACGCATAATAATTTATTTATAACGCACTGAATGAAAACTTTCATTCTGTCTCGCTAAAATTGTGCGAAAGTTGTTGGTGTGGAAAATACTGCCAACACGATACGCATAAATTCTTTATTTACGTTAGAACCTCTCTACTGCCGCCTGCCGCTACACTTCCTCAACCCCTCTCACAATTTTAAGTAATGACAGCGTGTAATGTGTCTATTTTGCTTTGCGAAAGTCTTTGCCTCGGTGTGTGTCTGGTGTAGCTGAGTTCTAGCTCTATTTAGGCAAATTGCTGGGGGAAGACAACAAATACTAGTGCTAAACTAATGCATATTATAGCAACAACGACAACAACACAAACACCGGATACAGGTAAGAATATCCAAGGTAAACGCATGTGCGTAAATTGCAGTCGGTTTTAGGTATCTCCGTTTTCAGTTGGCTTAATTTTTTTCCTATTTTTTGCCTTGACGTTGCAAGTGGTGATTATGTAATTATGATATGCAAAATTTACAAAATATATAAAATTAACTATTATTTTGTGGTACTGTAATATTTTGCAAAGCGAAATGCTTTGCACGGTGATTTTTCGTTTGAAATGACGATATCTTGGATTGAGAAACAACTAAATCTAAAATGTCAAAATGTTACAGAAATATTATGCTGAGCGAAATTTACAGAAAATCGGATACTATAATCACAATGATAAAGGATATTATTAAAGGTGATGCCATTAGAAATGGACGTACCGCAACGTATGGATCGTCATATACAGGGTGAGATAAAAAACAGCAACAAAGTCAAAAGCCCTATCCTTGTGGTGATGCCATTAGAAATGGTCGTACCGCAAGGTATGGATCGTCATATACAGGGTGAGATAAAGAACAGCATCAAAGTCAAAAGCCATAATTTTTATATAATTTTTAAATAAAAGTAAAAATGTCGGAAATAGCATCATAATTTTGAATAAGTTTAGATTTGATCGAATTGGTCACCTTTGGCACGAATTATGGTCTTCAAACGGCCAAATGAAATCGCCACACGCTGCCCGAATGTTGCTCTGCGGTATTTTGGCCTATTCCCGCCGAAGCGCTTGCTTGGGGTGATCGACACTTTGGTATTTTTGGTGCCAACTTTGCTTTCTAAAATACTCCAGACACAGTAGCCCACCGGACTGGTATCCCGAGATTTTGGTGACCATTGTTTGATGGAAATGAAGCGAGGAAACCCATTTCGTAACCATTCTTGGATGGCGCGTGCTGAGCCCGGTTGGAATGTCCAAGGTCTGCGTGCCTAAGGCTTTAATACACCATCCAGAATATTTTCGCGACAATATTCGGCGTTTATTCTGATGCCACGGTCGAGTAATACGAGCGAAGAGTGTCCATCGGCTGTTATTGTGGCCCGCACCAACACCATGGCCGGCGCTTGAGTTCTAACGGCCAACCGAAGATGCACATTTTTAGCTGACCTCTTTGGCAGGTAAACACGATCATTTTGTTTGTTTACAAACTGCTGGATAACGAATGTTTTCTCATCGGAGAAAACTAAATTCGGCAGTTCACCTCTTTCGGCCAAGCGAAGCAACTCTTTAGCTCTTTTCAGTCTATTTTCTTTCGGTTGCGGTGTAAGTTTTTGCACTTTTTGGAATTTTAATGGATTTACCCCGAGATCATTTTTTAATATTTGCTGAATGGAATATTGCGATATGTTCAGCTGACGAGCCATTTATCTGCCACTGCGACGCGGGTTTCGATCAAGTCGCTTCTTTAATTTACGAAAAATGTTTGCCGATGTTGCTGTTGTTTTCCGCCCACTTCCCTGACGTCGGGTTTCGCTACCAGTATCACGGTAACGAGCGATGGTATGAGACACAAATATTTATTCACATTCAAATGGTGGAGTGCTCTAACGATAGCTACTTGTGGTTTTCCAGCCAAATATAAAGGAATCACACTATCTTGCGCTTGAATTCCATCACGAATAATTTTTTTTCTGGAAAATTCTCACCAAGATGCTTTTGTACGCTTGTAAACAATATAATGAGCTATCACTGGAATAATTTAAACAGCTGTCGGACCAGTGGCTTAGAAATGACAGCAGTCTGAAGTTGGTTGCAGTTTTTTCGTCTCACCTTGTACAGGGTTGCCCATGTTCGACGGACCCATCTGGCAACGCCATAACTTTTGACAGAGATGTCACATCGCTTAATGACATTCCACGTGTGAAGCGTCAGTCCAAGCAGATTTTTACCATGAACCAATACACGCCACGCGAGCGCTCTGAAATAGTTGAAATTTACATTCAACAGAAGAAGTCAATTGTGAAAACTCAACGTGCCTTTAAAACATTAAAAATGCGAGAAGTGCGCCTTCTAAGAACACCATTAAGCGTTTATACGAAAAATTTTCGACTGGTAAGGCTCTTTCTAATCCGAAGAGGCCATATAAAAGTCGACCAAGGCGATCGGCCGAGAATATCGCTGCCGTACGAGCCAGTGTTGAGAGGTCCCCAAGAACATCCCAAAAACGACGTTCTCAGTAGTTGGGCATGGCTCGGTCCACTTTACAACGGATTATTCGCATTGATTTGCATTTGTTCCCGTACAAAATTCAATTGAAGCAAAGAATGTTGCCTGCGGACAAGCCTCGTCGATTGGAATGGGCCCAAAGAGTCATGGGTCCGTCGAATATGGGCAACCCTGTATATGTACATTGTTTGGGATATGCGTGTATCTGAAGTTTTAATTAAAAATGTTTTAAAAAAGTCTTTAAAAAATACCGCTCAAATGAAACCCGTTATATGGGGGGCTATACGAAGACGTGGTCTGCTTTTAGTAATTTGAGTCATATGCTGTAGTAACGGTTCTGAACTTTGTGTACGAATTTTGAAACAATTCCGGTGAATAATATCGCAAAAATCATGAAAATACCGATTATCTGGTGGTACCGTTATACAGAGGATATACGATATCGTGGACCTATATAGACAATTCTCTGTCAGGGGGTAAAGTACTTATAAAGAACTCCTTGTGTAGAATTTCAGACAATTCCATTGAAAAATGTTGCTAAAATCATCAAAATACCCAATATCGGGGGGTACTGTTATATGGGGGCTATACGGCCTACATAGTCCATCTTCGAACTTGCCCTGCCTGACCTGTGCAAAATTATAGCTTCCTATCTTGATACGCTGATCAAGAATATATGTACTTTGTTGGGTTTATAATTATTATTTCGATGAGTTACAAACGGAATGACAAACTTAATATACATGGAGGGTATGGTGTGTATGTGTATGGTGTAGGGTATAAAAAGGCCTAACACGATTGGTTGGAACCGAACTAAAATTTAAAGCTCGACTTTTCACTGACAAAGTAGAGGGCATTTGCTAGTCGTTTTATAAATTAATTCCGAATCGGATTCAACACTTGTCGAGAAAGTGGATTTTAAAAAATAATTGTCGACTTTAATGCCAATAATTAGTGTTTTTAAAAATGTTCAAAATTTCCAATGCACACTTTATATGGAACGTACATTTGTATAAAATTTCTGTTTTCATGCATGACTTTTTCTAACATTCGACTTCAGCCACTTCTCCCTATAGAAGAAGTATGGGCAACAGAAACCTGCTTGCTCCAGTGAGACTTAGTTCATTGCACTAATTAAGTTTGAGAATATTATTATTGTTGTTGTTTTTACGGGACTAGAAAAACAACAATACACATATTTTTTCTAATTCACTACATATTCGGGGGAGATTTCGCAAACAATTTATAACTTCGAACTGGCTTATGCCACTGACATATCACACCACTGTGACACAGCGTTGTGGGCGACGTGAGACTCTAATTTAACAGCTCCAGCTGAAGAAAGTGCGTGTGAGTCAATGCATGTGTGTAACGCCGGTATCCGTGCGGATTGCAAAACCAAATTGCAGTTCATATTTGTGGTGTACTTTGTTGTATTTGTTCAGCGTTTATCGATAATTTATCAAATATAGAAATTTTCTCTAGCGTACATCATCATCACCCCCCCCCATATATTTCGGTCACCACCATAGGAATCAATGAACTTTCCAAAGTCCCGCACCCCCATATGGCCAGCCAATATGGTTTGGCAGCAAAAAAAAGTGGAACCGATGCTTATTTTATGCCAGCTCAAAGTATTTGATTGGTAGAGTGATATGTGTTGCATGTGCGTGTTTGTGTGTGTGTGTGTGTGTGAATTTAGTACCTACCTCCTGTATGCGAAGCGAGTTCATACTCTCATACCATGTCCACTTTTGTGCATGCATTCAGTCAAATAAGCGTCTGTCCTTTTTGCGTGTGAGGTCATACAGGCTACTACAACAACAACTACGACGACGACTAATGTACGCACCAAAGCCAAAACAAGTCCTACTCACGCACTTTTGCACAAGTACAAAGCTCTTACCCCAAACCACCCACAGTTATTATCCCTCTCCAAGCAAGCTAACTAACCAAGCACATATTCATCTGTCTCACTCACCGTCGACCCACAAAGTTCATATCGTCGGCTGGCAACCACCGCAATTGACTAAAACTAGGACTGAAAGGCTAAGTTTGTTGGTTGGCTAGCTGGCTGGAAGGATGGATGGAAGGATGGTTGGATAGATGGCTGACTGACTGGTTGGTTGGTTGGTTAGTTGTTAGTTGGTATCATTTGTAGGGGATCGTTTTTTCGTTATTTATGTGAAAGTTTTCTAAAAATTTTAAGTTTGAGGGTTGGTTATTTCAATGTTTTATTTTTTTATAGTGAGAGTTGTTAGAATAGGTTTATATTTTTGACCATTACTATTTACCAAAAAAATAATGAGTTATACTTATAAATTAATCTTACATTGATACTACCAAGCAGTGAGTAACGTCGACATAATGTGAGTTCGAAGGTCTACAAAGCCTATGTACGACAGGTTCATGTTAAGATAAGGGGTTAAGATGCTGTTTGGTGGCGAAATATATATCTTATCTATATATATAAAAATCAATTGTTGTTCGTTGGTAATGGAATCAGTTGAGAACGGCTGGACCGATTTGCATAATTTTTTGCACAAACGTTCGTCATACCCCGAGCTAGGTTTTTAAAGAAAACAAGTAAAAAAGCAGTAAGTTCGGCCGGGCCGAACTTTGAATACCCTCCACCATTTGGAACGAATTAGAAAATTTTCAAAAAAATAAAATCCAATAAAAATTCTTTTAAAATCTTTAAAATATCTGCCGATATATGGGGGGTATATTGTGGACCTATAAAGACAAATCTATGTCTGCGTGTAAAGTACTCACAAGGAACTCCGTGTGTGGATTTTCAGACAATACGATTGGAAAATGTGGCTAAAATCATCAAAATACCGAATATCGCGGGGTACCGTTATATGGGAGCTATACGTTATCGTTAACCTATATAGAGAATTCTCTGTCGGGGGGTAAAGTGCTCACAAAGAACCCCTTGTGTACAAAGAACCCCTTGTGACCATTCCGTTGAAAAATATGGCTAAAGACATCAAAATACCGAATATCGGGGGTACCGTTATATGAGAGCTATACAATATCGTGGATCTATATAGATAATTCTCTGCCGAGGTATAAAGTACCCACAAGGAACTCCCTGCGTGGATTTTCAGACAATTCCGATGAAAAATGTGGGTCAAATCACAAAATACCGAATATCGGGAGGTACCGTTATATGGGGGATATACGATATTGTGGACCTGTATAGACAATTCTCTCTCAGGGAGTGAAGTACTCACAAGGAACTATTTGTGTTGATTTTAAGACAATTCCATTGAAAAGCGTGGCTAACATCATCAAAATACCGATTATCGGGGGTTACAGTTATATGGGGGATATACGATATCGTGGAGCTATGTAGACAATTCTTTTTGAGGAGGTAAAATGCCCACAAGATACTTCTTTTGTGGATTTTCAGACAATTCCGTTGAAAAATGTGGGTAAAATAATCAAAATACCGAATATCGTGGGGTACCGTTATATGGGGGCTATACGATATTGCGGACCTATATCTATAATTCTCTGCCGATGTATAAAGTACCCACAAGGAACTCCTTGTGTGGATTTCAGACAATTCCGTTGAAAAATGTGGGTAAAATCAAAATACCGAATATCGGGGGTACCGTTATATGGGGGCTATACGATATTGTGGACCTACACCGATAATTCTCTGCCGAGGTATAAAGTACCCACAAGGAACTCCTTGTGTGGATTTTCAGACAATTCCGTTGAAAAATGTGGGTAAAATCATCAAAATACCGAATATCGTGGGGTACCGTAATATGGGGGCTAAACGATATCGTGGACCGATATAGCCCATCTTCGAACTTGACCTGCCTGCAGACAAAAGAGAGATCTGTGCAAAATTTTAGCTTCCTATCTTAATTCGTTTTGACTGTAGCGTGATTACAACAGACGGACAGACGGACGGACAGGGCTAAATCGTCTTAGAATTTTACGCTGATCAAGAATATATATACTTTGTTGGGTCTAAAATGATTATTTCGATGAGTTACAAACGGAATGACGAACTTAATATACCCTCCATACCTTTTTTGGTGGAGGGTATAAAATATTGGCCACGCCCATTTTTACGCCCAATATTTCGATTTATCTAAAATCCTTATATTTGCCAAAATAATGAAGATATCGGTTTGAAAATAATTACACGAGATACTGTTGACTTCCCATCCAACCCTAAGTATTTATTTGGGGGCTGAGAAACTAACCACGACTAATTTTTAATGTAAAAAATATATCAATATATATGAAAGAAAGTTGTGTTATTAACTTCGCTTGTAACTCAAGCACAGCTTATCTGATTTTAACGATTCAGACAAATTCGTAATTTTCTCTTGGCAGAAAAGCGTAAAATCCAAAAATTTTAAAATTTTCATTTTGACTTTTGAAATGTATAATAGTAATGTTTTGTATTGCTTGATTTTTTTTCCATTTTGACTTGCTATTTACGAATGTACATTAGTAGTGTTTTTAATTATAATATGTGATGTGTAGTCTTTTTGGGGAGTATAAACCGACAACGGGCAAAACTGTTTTACAGATTTTATGTATTTATTATGTGGGTGGAATTATACGAATTATATAATTTCAGAAGATAATTAGCTATGAACAAAAAAATCATTATTTTAATTTATCTTTTAAAACCGCAAAAAAAATCACGAAAAAGGGAAAAAAAATCGGGAAAAAAAACTGAAAAAAAATTAAAGGTATCGAATTTTAAAATAATAGTACATTCTATTGATAAACTTCGTAAGGACCTTTAAACATTTGATATAAAAAATCAGGGAAGAAGTTGAAGATTTTTTTCTTTTTTCAATTTCCTTTCCTTTTTTCTCAATTTTATGTAATGTACAATTTTTTTTTCAATTTAGCTTATCATATTGAATTCAATCTTTTTTTTTTTGTGAACAAAATAAAGAATTATTTTCAACATATAAAAGAAAGTTATGTCAGTTACTACGCTTATAACTCTAGAACGGCTTGACGGATTTTAACAATACATACAATTTCCGATGGTACACAATACGATATTAAATGGCGATCTTTGATGCTTAAATTGACAACTAGCTTTCAATTCCAGGACCTACATCGTGATTCAGCCGGAATATGCGAACACATTTAAACAAACAAAAATGACCGACAAAGCGTTATGAGGCTCATTTCAACACGTGGACCTACTTCTTTCATACGACAATATTCCGTCCAATGAGAACTCAAAATGCTAAATTCATAGTGACTGCAATCAGTGAAATACCCAATATAAGTGGTGCAAAATAGTAGAACGAATTGGACATTTAGTATGAAATGGATTTCTTCCTAAATATTCAATATACCTTAAATCGCTCTTGCAGGTCATGATATGGTTACAACCCGATTTCAAATATATTTTACATTTTAGCCATATTTTTCATACTAATTTCGCCAAATGTTGGTAATTTGAGAAGCAACCACCGTTGCAAAGTTTAGTTTAAGCTATTTTCGGGGCCTCGGCCACTTTTTTTCATTTTTTGGCCCATATGAAAACTCAGCTCAATTTTTGGTATTGTAAAGAGCTTAGCAACAGATTCCATTCAAATGAGTGTGATGCCGTGCTGCGTGGTATTTAGTTTCATCCATCTTTTAATCCTTTCAGTGTTTTTGTCAAATATATTTGACATTTAAAAGTACTCTCTTTCTTTGCCATTTTTTGTTTTTCTTACGAACCGTTATTTTTGATATTTTTTAATAACAGACACGTTCGTTATTTAAAAAAAATGCAGTTCTATTCTATTAGTTTCGTTTTCGAATTTCTGAGCACATTTTAGTAAATTAGTACGGAATTTCAGATTTTTATCTCGACAAAAATTTTCATTGACACTGAAAGGGTTAATTGAGGGCACAATGATTTCAGAATAGACAAAGATAATTACTCTTTTACACACATTACCGTAAGAACAGAATTAATTTTTTTGTAATTTAAATTGTGCGTTAGAGACCCCATATATTCCGCATTTTTATACCCTACAACACTATGTGTTGGGGTATTATAAGTTTGATTGGGCCAAAAATTATGTAACACCTCGAAATATTGGTTTCCCACATAGGAAAGTAAATATGGATCTTCCTATATCGCCGAGCTGAGTTGATCTAGCTATGTATGTCCGTCCGTCCGTCTGTCCGTCTGTCCATGTTAATTTGTAATCACTCTACAGGTCGCAATTATGGCCCGAAATTTAGAATGGAGGTGGGGCTATGGTCAGAACAGAAACCTATTTCTTTTGGAGATGATCGCATAATATTTAGGGGTTGAAATGGACCAAAAACTTAAAAAATTCCTGATTTTGCAGTTGCTCTACAGGTCGCAATTATAGACCAATCAAAGCAAAAGTTAGCGTGGGGCTAGAGCTTAGGGCTGGGCTGAAGCCATCCAATTTTGATGGTCATCGGATAATATTTAGTGGGTGAAATAGGCCACTACATTTGTGTTAAATAAACGACAAATTTTCCATTAAACCGCGAATATTTTTAATTCCGGCGAAATTACAAATAGACGAACAGGTCAATTCAGACCGTTACGTAGATGCCGATAGTAAATATATCGGTTATATATAGCGAAATATATACAATGTGTATATACAAAGGAAGGCGATGTTAGTTAGAATGTTTATATCTCAAGAATGACTTGACCGATTTTGACAAATTTTGTCAATTCAGAATGTCCTCTCGACATAAAAGTATAATATCTAAAAAAATCGCTGAAAAATATGCCAATAAAGATGTTAATATAGATTTTGTAGTATTTTGTGACATATTTTTATTTTTTCATATTTTTTATCGCGTGCGATTTTTTCAATTTGACTTATAATATTTTGTAATATTTTTTCACCTTACAACACAGGTCGGGTATATTATATAAGTAGGGTAGGGTAAGGCTCAGAAGGGCTAGGTCTATAGTTTTCAAAGATGTCCGCAATATATAAGTGGGTTGAAATGGACCAACAACTAATAATTTTCCCGATTTTGCAGCCGTTATAAAGGTCACAAATAGAAACCAAAGGACACGAAATCTAGCATAAAGTTATAGTTAGGACAGCGGGTGCAATGGACCACTAATTTTGTGTGAAAAATACCAGCATTACTTACAGGCGATATCCGAAATAAACAAAAGGCGAATTTCTGGCTTTTTTATGCTGATATCGTTGACGAATATCGTAGACAAGATATTCATATAGATTAGTCTAAATTTGGAGATACAGAGGGGCTTCTTGCTTCTGAAAATGATTGTAAAATATTTAGGGGTTCAAAAACAGAAATGTTTTTCCAATCACACAATTGAAGAGAGTTAAGGACAAGGAAGAAATCTAGCATTTTGGATGACCATTGGATTATATTTATCTGTAAAATGGACTACATCAACTAACAGCCCGACGGAGTGTATAAATGTTGGGCCATTGTCCCTAGTGAAAATCCTAATTTCAAAAGCGAATTCTTCCAATATGGATTTGGTCATAAGGGGGCTTCTAACATATTGTAGTGTTGTAGGGTATAACATAGTCGGGCCCGCACGACTGTAGCCTTTTCTTACTTCTTCATCATAGAATAATTCAATGACGATTAAATAAATGTTCGGTCCAGTGTTGCTGTTTAGTATTCGTAATTTTTTCATGTGTCTGCCACAATTTCCGACTAAATGAGTCCCAGTTTGACATTTCGGAGTTTATTTCATATAGACGTACATCCCAAATCTACCTTCCGAACCAATGTTCTCTTGAGGGTTACGAATTCAATAGAATATAAATTTTTCTTTCCTCACCACACATTGGTTAGGAAAGTAGACTTGGGGGTATACATAATGTGGGACTATACTTAAATAAATACCTACGTGGATAATTATCTATAAGATGGTTTTCTACCCCAGAATAGCCTAAATACTATGTTTAGCCAAATCAATTGATGAACGTGGTCAAGACTAAGATGGGCCCTACTACGAAAATTGAAAATTTTATGCGAATAGGGTTTCTACCCCCTTAGAAACAAAGATGCCTATTCTATTATAGATGTTCTATTCTATTATAGATGTTCTATATTGAATAGGTTTTTTCACTCAAATTAAAGCCTATAGCTGAAAAATAAGATCAAGCTATTCAAAATATCTAAGACCGACGGTAGATGAACATTTATTATAATTTTTGCCATGCATATTTATTTATTTTTAGAAATTACTATGGAGTCAATACTTATAATAAAAATTGTACATAACTCAGCTCTGTAATTGATTATGCTTCAAAAAATATACATTAAAGATTAAAAGTACGGGCCGGCAACGCGGACCGGGCCAGCTAGTATATATATAATTCGTATATATATAATTCGTCAGCAAAACGTTCACTTTAAAATTTTAGATTCGGCCCAACAGGGGTATATTAAGTTTGTCATTACATTTGTAACACCTTCAAATATAAATTTTAGACCCCACAAAGTATAAATATTCTTAATCGCCATACAATTCTATGCCGATTTAAAGATGTCTGTCCGCCAGTGGAAATCGATCGAAATTTCAACCGAAATGAAATAGGTCGATAAAACTATGCTCAGATGTGTGTCAGGTCTGCAGGACTTTTGGTATTGAAAATGGGCTATGTAGGTTTACGCAATGGTATAGCCCCCATCGACAGAATTAAGGTTTTTTAGGTGGTATTTTTTTAATGTTTAATATTATGTAAGAAACATCCTTACATAGAACTGCCGTTAAAAGTCTAAGTCACCTTATAACTGTACCCCCTTTATTTGGTATTTTAGTGATTTTAGCGACATTATTCACCGGAATTGTTTCCAATCTCGTATTTGAAGTTCCAAATGGAATTTTCAGTCTGTGAAAGAAAAATTGCTTATACAAGTCCACGTCCTCGTATAGCCCCCTTATAACTCTACTGTCTTATATTCGGTATTTTGACGATTTACATTTACATTATTCACCGAAATTGATTCAAATTCTGTATTGGAAATTCCTAATGGGTACTACCGTTTGTGACAGAAAACTACGAACTAAGACTCACCCTCTTGCTGAATTCCATTCAAGGTTCTAGATTTGAAACTGCTGAAGATAGAACCTTAAAACTTTGCAAGAGATGATAGCAAATGGATTGATAAAATAAACTCCATTTTAATAAGGAGGGTTGGGTAAGATTTGAACACTAATTACAAATGGACAAAACTGTACTGCTCGTTCGGCAAGGATTTCGCATCCCATTCACCAATCGTGGAGCTCAAAAAAAAGTTTTTTTCTGGAATCATATCAATTATAAGCCCAGTTGTTATATAGTTTCCGAAACAGAAATGTATTTTGTAACTATTAAAATTATCAACACTGTCTGTGCGTTGCTTCTATTCATGTTTTTGTTTTAACCGAACCAACGTTAGTAGTTTTTTTATTCAGAATTTAAGAAAGCCACATACATACATATCTACCTACCCGTATATATAGGTGTTTGTCAATGTGTATATTTATTGCACATGGCCTTACGCATTGGTGCATACACTTTGAACGCATAATTTTTGTTTCGGTTACAATCCTGTAACCCTTTCCGCGTACGAGTGTGTGCAACAACTTTTAGGTGGTTAGATCCTCTAATGTGAAACTTTGCTCACTAGAATGACTACGAAATACATGGACTACGGACTACGTATGGCTAATACTAGGCGTGGAAACAACGCAATATTGTTTTTCCCCATTTTTGTTAGAGAACAAAAAATAAACCAAAAGACCCGTCAATAGATTGATGACTAGAATTACTAACAAAATTTTACGCTTACTTAGCTGCAGGGTTTATTTTTAGAGGAAATCGTATGTTTGTATGTGTGAGTGTTGTTTTATTTATGTGACAAGGGATGGCGGAATATTTAGGGCCTGAGAAATATCGATTTGACTACCGAAAATGTGTTTTTTGCTGGTAACAGTATTAATTTATAGTTTTGAAATAATTATACAGGTTGAAGTTTGTCTGAATGTAAAGGAAAAAAAAATAGAATTAAGATTTCTTATAAAATATTTAAAGGCGACGAAAATGTATATCAAATATTTCACATAAAATATTTTAGTTGATTAAAAAGATTAGTAATATTTTTTATTGACTAGCAGTATAATCTTCAAATCTATGGAAAACGAACTGGTATTTCATGTATAAATAATGTTGTCCACTTAATGTTGATATTTTTTAATACCTTCCACCATTTTGAAGGAACTTAAAAACAATTCCGTCGAAAAATATCGCTCAAATCAAAACCGTTATGTGGAGCTATATAAAGACGTGGTCTTTCATATACATTTTTTGTTATATGCTGTAGTACTTAAAATATGATATTTGAAACAATTCTCTTGAATAATGTCGCTAAAATCAACAAAATACAGAATATCGGGAGGTATCGTTATATTGGGGCGATATGAAGATATGCATAGAACATTTTCCGTCGTAGGTTGAAATATCCCTTACGAACTTCAAACACGAAAAAGTATAAAAAGGGATATGGTGGATCTATATGGACAACTCGATTCCAGGGTGGAGTAAAGTACTCAGCAACTCCTTGTGGGGATTTTAACACAATTTCATAACAAAATTTGGGTACAATCATCAAAATAACGAATATCGGGAGGTACTATTATATGATCAAAGATGGTAGTACATATTAGGAACTTCAAATATGAAATTTAAAACAATTTCGATTAAAGTGTCGCTAAAATCATCAAATTACCGTTTATCGGGAGGTATCGTTATATGGGGGCTACACGAAGAAGTGGACCTGCATAGACAATTTTTTGTCATAGATTGAAATACCTATTACGAACTTCAAATTTACAAACGGAACGAATGAACGTAATATACCCTCCATTGTATCAGTCGGTTTCCTGACAGATGTATTCCCCCAGCCTTGATTATTTAAACTGTTGACTATTTATGGGTAAAGTTTCGATCAAGTGGGCCAATATTGTTCATTTCGTATCTAACCTAAGTCTGATATAAATGTTACAACGTACCATATTAGATTCTTCACATTTTATGAGATATGTGACAATTTCTGGGAAATGTTGAAATATGCGTGAGGTACCATATGCAGGGTAAGATGATAAAACTGCAACCAATTTCACGACTGCTGTCATTTCTAAGCCACTCGTCCGACAGCTGTTAAAATTATCCTAGTGACAGCTCATTATATTGTTTACAAGCGTATAATAGCATTTTGGTGAGAAGTCTTCAGAAAAAAAATTATTCGTGATGGAATTCAAGCGTGATAGTGGGATTTTTTTATATTTGGCTGGAAAACCACAATTGGCTATCGTTAGAGCAATCCACCATTTAAATGTGAATAAATCTTTTGTGTCTGGTACCATCGCTCGTTACCGTGATACTGGGAGCGCAGCCTGACGTCAAAGAAGTGGACGGAAGAAAACAGCAACATCAGCAGAAATGGTTCGAAAAGTAAAGAAGCGACTTTATCGAAACCCGCGTCGCAGTGACCGAAAAATGGCTCGTGAGCTGAACATATCGCAATATTCCATTCGGCAAATATTGAAAAATGAGCTCGGGGATGGTGATGGTGTGGGCTGCCATAACAACCGATGGTTGCTCTCCGCTCGTATTAATCGACCGTGACATCAGAATAAATGCCGAATGTTTCGCGAAAATCCTTGCGCACGCAAACATTTTAGTCGCAGACCTTGGAAGTGTAAAAAAATCAGATCAGATGCTTTTTTTCGCATTTTATGAGATTTATTATTATTTAAAATTTTGACCCGTTGCGGCGGAGATACCAGTGAACCGTTATATGCCATATTCACAACAGATTTTTTTTGGTAAAAATATTGAGACTTGAAGAAAATCTGACTCTAATTTCACATTTTATAGGAGTTATAATTTTTTAAAAATTTAACCCAAGGGGAAGTACCAGAAAGTCGTTCTATCTGTCCTTGATACTAGGTCTTTTGTTGGTAAAATAATTGGGATGTGTGAAATTTGAAGACCATGGGACTCTTATTTCACATTTTATAAGTAAGAGGACTATTCAAGTTGTAAGCCGTTGTGGGGGAGGTGTCAGAAGGAGCGAACTGATATATCCCGTCTTCAAACCAGATGTTTTGTTAATAAAAAATATTGGGATGTGTGAAATTGGAAGAGAATTGGATACTTATTTCACATATTATAATTCCAAATTTCGACAGTTTGTGGGGAGGTACTTGATTAAGTGGGCTGAAATTGTCCATTTTTTCTCTGAATTCCAAATCGAATTAGTCCGTCTTTCGAAATGAAGAAAGATGTCACAACATATAAGTTAAATGTTTTGTACTTAAAATCTTGTATATTGGTCTACGTTTAAATTCAACCCCCATATAACGATGCCTCCTCATTTCGACATTTTGATTCCAACCTCAAATTCCAATCAAAATCGCCGTGTTTTTTAAATTACACCGCATAGTGGTAAGGATATAACGTCTTTGTGCATTTGTTTGTAACATGGAGAAGGAAGCGAGGTAGACCCATAGTTCATTTGGAAGATCTTCATATAATCAATTTCTGAGTCGATTTATGCATATCAGTCCATCCGTCTGTCCATGTATTATTGTGATCAAAATGCAGGTCGTATTTATTATCCTATTGAGATGAAATTTTCCAAACAATATTTGTTTAGCCCAAGAACGAACCGTATTGAAATTAGAGGGAATGGGTTAAAATTTAGATATAGCTCCCATATATATATCTTCAACCAAAATGGACTGGCTTTTGGCAATTACTACTTAATTCATCCTTAAAACGAGTACTACAAATTTGGTGAAAATCTGTTCAGAAATAGCTATAGCTCCCATATATATGTTTCATCCGATTTGGGGTTAAAGTCCCTCACCAATATACACTTCAAAACATTGATATTTGATATCGGGCATTAGATTACCGCTCGAAAATGCCTCTGACAAATTTTCGGTCCGAGCTCGGTCCATCTTTTTATATAGCTTCGATATGCAACGCCCGATTCTCACGAAATTGAAGATGGAGGTAGGGTTATGGTCACAATAGAAGCCTATTGCTTTTGAAGGGGTTAAAATTTACCAAAAACTGAAAATTTACCAAAAATTTACCAAAAACGAAAAGGTCAATTCTAACCGTTGCGTAGATGCCGATAGTAAATATATCGGATATATAGCGAAATATATACAATGTATATATACAAAAGAAAGGGATCTTACCTAAAATGCTTATATCTCAAGAAAGGTTGGACCGATTCTGATAAACTTCGTTAATTTAAAATGCCCTCTTGGCACCAAAGTATACAAATCTGAAAAAAATCAGATAAAAAGATATCAGTAATGATGTTAATATAGATTTTGTAGTATATTGTAATTTTTTTTTATTTTTTCATATTTTTTATCGCATGCGGTTTTTTGAATTTGACTTCCAATATTGAAGTGTACATTTTGTAATATTATTTCACCTTACAACACAGGTTGGTGTTATTATAAACAGATTGCAATTATCCTCCGTTCTTCACGAAAGTTTTCACAAGGGTAGGGTTAGACCTATCCTACCAGATTGGTTTCGAAAATCGATAATAAATTAACGAAATTATGTTCTGCATTAATGTCATCAGGATACTCTGTCGGTTGTATTTACTCTAGCAACTATGACAGTCAACTACAATTTCCTATATTTTTCTCTTCTACATAGTTTAAATACGACTATTGCCAATACATGTATTTTTTTAAATATATCACAATTATTTTTAATTGCCTTTCATTCTGAAAATCTGAAATTTAATTTTTGTTCTATGAAAATTTAAAATATTTCATTTTTAAATCAAATATTTCTTATATAGTTACTAACGGAATGATAAACTTACAGTGAATGCACTCGATATGGAGTTGAGACTATACAAACCACACGCACACCTCACAATTGTTCCATTTATAATAATGTAAGTATATTCATATGCCTGAAGTCCCTAAGCGTTTGCTACATTTACGCACATTAAAGTGTAGTTACTTTCCAACGGTAAAAATGCAAAAAAAAAAAAAGCTTTACTTTATCCGTTACAAAAAATAAAGGAAATTTGGTTTGAGGTGTTGAGTTGATCTAATTTACGCAGTACTTTAATAAAATGCAGAAAATACAATTACAGCAGAGTTCCTTGAAAAATCATATGGTTAATTATGATAAGTTTAAGTGAAATGGCTTTTTCCCAGGAACATTTTTTAAAAGCATTTAGTTTAAATAGGGATATGTAGAAAATGTTAATTAAAGTTCAAAGGTTACTATAAGTTAAAGCTACTTAATTAATTCGGAATGTAACTTGAGCTGAGTGAGGGATTTATTTGATTACACGTGTACTTAAGAAAATTTAATGATGATGCAACGAAAATGCAGAACAAGTAAAAACGCAGCTAAGTTTGGCCGGGCCGAACTTTTAATACCACCCACCATTTCGATGGAACTTGAAAAATTAAAAAAATATATTCCGAAAACGATCACTTAAATGGAAACCGTTCTATGGGGACTATACAAAGACGTGGACAGGCATACGAAATTTTTTGTCATAGGTTGTAGTAACATTAGGAATTTTTTCAAAAAGAAGTACGAAATTTAGAACTATTCCGATGAATAATGATGCTGAAATCATCAAAATACCGAATATTGGAAGGCGTTAAATGGGAGCTATACGAAGACTTGGACCTGCATTCAAAAATTTTTGTCATATGTTGTAGTACCCATTACGAACTTCAAATACGAAATTGAAATAATTCCGGTAAATAATGTCGCCAAAATCATGAAAATACCGAATATCGGGAGGTACCGTTATTTGGGGGCTACGAAAACGTGAACCGACCCATTTACGAAATTCAACTGCCTACTGGTAAACTATACATGTCTGCAAAATTTTAGCCTTCTATCTCGTTATTACAACAGACAGACAGACGGACATCACTAGATCCTCTTAGAATTTTACGCTGTTCCAGAATATATACACTTTGAAGGATTTGAATACCCTACACCTATGGGTAAAGAAAACATTGTGTATATGAACACTTTAAACTACAAAGTGGGTGAGGCCGTTATATGGGGGCCATACCAAAACGGGAACCTCCACAGATAATTTTATACTTTAAGGATTGTCATATGCCAAATCTTCTTAAATACTAAATTTGAAACTAAATTTCGTGGGTACATGTGACTAGTATTATCAAAATACCTAGTATCGGTAGGTATCGTTATATGTGTGCTGTAGGAAAACGCGGACCTAAATTTTCAATGTTCTGCCGCGAAGCTCGAACCTATTATGACCAACAAATACTAATTTTTAGACGAATACGTGGCAAAAATCATAAAGTGTTCTGCGGCGGAGCTAGAACCTATTATGACCAATAATTTTTATACGAAGAAAAAATGTGGCAAAAATCATCAAAATACCGAATATCGGGAGGTACCGTTATGTGGGGGCTATTCCAAAACGTGGACCTAAATTTTCAATGTTCTGCCGCCGAGCTAGAATCTATTATGACCAACAAATACTAATTTTTATACGAATCCGTGAAAAAATGTGGCAAAAATCATCAAAATACCCAATATCGGGAGGTACCGCTATGTGGGACTTATACCAAACGTGGACTTAAAAGTTCAATCTTCTTCCGCGGAGCTAGAATCTATTATGACAAACAAATACTAATTTTTAGACCAATCCGTGAAAATAATCAAAACGCCGAATATTGGCAGGTACCGTTATGGGGGGAGCTATACCAAAACGTGGATCTATATATACAATGTTTCGCCACACTACCTAGAACCCATTATACCCAACAAATACCAATTTTTGTACAAATCCTTGAAAAAATGTGGCGAAAATCATCAAAACACCGAATATCGAGAGGTACCGTTATATGGCGGCTATTCCAAAAACTGGACCGATATATTTCATTTTAAAATACCAACCATCCCAGACACAACGCAAATTGTTTTGCCAAATTTTTAAACTCTAGGTCAAATAATGTGGGCTGTATCGTGATTTCAAAAAACAGACAGAGGAAGATCTTTAAATCGACAAAAAGTCCTGAAAATCATCCATTTTGATTTTTACCGAGCAGAATATTAGGAAAACCATTACACAATATAGGGTGAGATAAAAAAAGACTGCAACAAAGTCAAACGCCATAATTTTTACTTGTTTTTTACATTTTATTGAATGAAAGCAGAAAATTTCGTCATTAACATCAAATTTTAGAATAAGTTTAGATTTGTTCTAATTAGTCACCTTTGACATGAATTATGGCCTTCAAACGGCTAATGAAACCGTCACACGCTGCCCGAAGCTCTGCGGCCAAAATGTTTGCGTGTCCAAGGCTTTAATACACCCTCCAGAATATTTTCGCGATAATATTCGGCATGTATTCTGATGCCACGGTCGATTAATACGAGCGGAGAGCGATCATTGGCTGTTATGGCGGCTCACACCATCACCATGGCCGACGCTTGAGTTCTGGTGGCCAACCAAAGGTGCTCATTTTCAGATGAACTCTTTGGCAATTTAACACGGTCATTTTGTTTGTTTACAAACAACTGGACAACGAATGTTTTCTCATCGGAGAAAACCAAATTCGGAAGTTCACCACTTTCGGCGAAGCGAAGCAACTCTTTAGCTCTTTTGAGAATTTCCATGGCTTTACCCCAAACTCATTTCTCAATATTTGCCGAATGCGATATGAACAGCTCACGAGCCATGTTTTGGTCACTACGACGCAGGTTTCGATCGAGTCGTTTCTTTATTTTTCGAACCATTTCTGCTGATGTTGCTGTTTTCTTCCGTCCACTTCCTTAATGTCGGGCTACTCTACGTATCACGGTAACGAGGGATGATACGAGACGCAAAAGATTTATTCACATTTAAATGCTGGAGTGCTCTATCCATAGTCACTTGTGGTTTTCCTGCCAAATATAAAGATATCATATTATCACGCTTGAATTCGGACGGGCTGCTTAAAAATGACAGCAGTCTGAAGTTGGTTACAGTTTTTTCATCTCATCCTGTAGATACAAATACAACTGTTCTGCCCATAACTATTTCAACTTCTCCATATGCAAACTATAGAAACCAAAAGCGACTTCAGGATTTCAGCCCTATCCATTCACTCAATCTCGAATTTAGTAATTTTCGTGCAGTTATAGTACACATTTCCAAAATCATCTTCATATCTTGATCCCAGATACCAACAGAGACCTCAATATAACATTTCAAGGTTCAAGCTCTATTCCTTCACCCAACGCCAAATTTAGTTCCACTTAGTTCTTTTCGAAAAATTATAGTACACATTTTCAAAACTATATCCATATCTTAACTACAGACACCAACCGTGACATCTAAATCAACATTTATGATTTCAGCTCTTCGCCGAATATTGAATTTAGTACTATTTAGTACTTCTCGTACAATTATTTACACATTGCCAAAACCACCTCCATATATCAATCCGAGAAACCATGAAAGACTTCAAAATAACGTTCCGTGATCTCTTCACCTAACTTCAAGTTTTGTAACACTTAGTACTTTTCGAACAATTATAGCACATATTTTCAAAACTATCTCCATATCTTAACCACAGATACCAACCGTGACATCTGACTCCAGCCCCATTCCTTTACTAAATACCGATGTTAGTGCTATTTAGCATTTTTCGAAAAATTGTAGTATACATTTCCAAAACCACCTTCATATCCTAACCCCAGATACCAACAATATAACATTTCGGTATTCAACCTTTATCCCTTCACCCAACACCAAATTTGGTTCCACTTTGTACTCTTCGAAGAATAGAATAGAAAACTATCTAAACCGCAAACGCAAAAAGTGACATATATATTAAATTACAGGATTTCACATCTATTCCTTCACCCAATACAGAATTTACCACTATATAGCACTTTTGGAACAATTATGGTACAAATTTCCAAACCCATATCTCAATTCTAGACACAACAAGTAAAAAAGCTTTAAGTTCGGCCGGACCGAACTTTTAATACCCTCCACCATTTGGTACAAATTTGGCAATTTCCAAAAAATAAAATCCGTTAAAAATTCTGTTAAAATCTTAAGAATACCGAATTCTTCTACGACGACGTGGGCCTGCATAGGCAACTTTTGTCATAAGTTATTACAATATTTAAATGCGAAACTTGAAGAAAAATCAGTTTATAATGTAGCTAAAATCAATCACCGTTTTATGGGGGCTATACGAAGAAGTATACATTACGAACTTCACATGCCAAATTTGAAACAATCCCGGTAAATAATGTCGCTAAAATCATCAAAATACGGAATATCGGGGGGTACGGCATATGGGGGCTATATGAAGACGTGGAACTACATGGCTCATTTTTTGACTTAGAATATAGTATCCATTACTAACTTCAAATACCAAATTTGAAACAATCCCGGTAAATAATGTCGCTAAAATCATCAAAATACCGAATGTCGGGGGGTACCGTTATATGGGGGCTACACGAAGACGTGGACCTGCACAGATAATTTTCTGTATTAAGCTGTAGTATTCATTACGAACTTCAAATGCCAAATTTGAAACAATCCCGGTGAATAATGTCGCTAAAATCATCAAAATACTGAATATCGGGAGGTACAGTTATATGGGGGCTATATGATAACTTGGACCTACATGGCCCATTTACGAACTTAACCTGCCTACTGGCAAACTATACATGTGTGCAAAATTTTAGCCTTCTCTCTCAATTTGTTCGAAAGATAGCGTGATTACAACAGACAGACAGACAGACAGACAGACGGACATGGCTAAATCGTCTTAGAATTTTACGCTGATCAAGAATATATATACTTTGTTGGGTCTGACATGAGTATTTCGAGGAGTTACAAACGGAATGACAAAATTAATATACCCTCCATAGTATGGTGGAGGGTATAAACAGAGAACTCAGTATCAAATTTGAGGATTCACGACTTATTTCTTCAGCCAATTTAAATAATTTAGTACTTTTCGTACAAATACAGGACGCATTTCCAAACTTTCTTGAACACATCATTAAATTATATATCAAATTTGAGGATTCCAGCCCTATACTCTCACCCAGTACCAAATTTAATACCATTTAGTACTTTTCGTACAATTTTAGTAAACATTTCCGAAACCGCCCCCATATGTCCATGCCAAACATGAAAAGCGACCCTTATACCAAATTTCAGATTTCAACCACTATCTGTTCACCCAATACCAAATTGTAGCAAATATAGTACTTTTTAGAACTTTTCGTGCACTTGTAGTAAACGTTTCCGAAACCACTTCTTTATCACAAACCAGCCAGCAAAAGGGACCCCAATACAAAATTTCCATATTCCAGCTTCATCCATTTACTCTAATCCAAACTGTTTCAAATTTGGTAGAGTTCGCACAATTAGAACCCATTTCCAAAATCATCATTTTAGAGATTTAGTATCATTTTATAATTTTTTATACCCTCCACCATACATAGTATGGAGGGTATATTAAGTTCGTCATTCCGTTTGTAACTCATCGAAATAATAAATTTAGACCCAACAAAGTATATATATTCTTGATCAGCGTAAATTTCTAAGACGATTTAGCCCTGTCCGTCCGTCTGTTGTAATCACGCTACAGTCTAAACGAATTAAGATAGGAAGCTAAAATCTTGCACAGATCTCCCTTTTGTCTGCAGGCAGGTCAAGTTCGAAGATGGGCTATATCGGTCCACGATATCATATATCACCCATATAACGGTACCCCCGATATTCAGTATTTTGATGGTGTTTACCACATTCTTCAATGGAATTGTCTGAAAATCCACACAAGTAGTTCCTTGTAAGTACTTTATACCTCGGCAGAGAATTATCTATATAGGTCAACGATATCGTATAGCCCCCATATGACGGTACCCCCGATATTCGGTATTTTGATGATGTTAGCCACACTTTTCAATGGAATTGTCTTAAAATCCACACAAGTAGTTCCCTGTGAGTACTTTACCCCCTGAGAGAGAATTGTATATACAGGTCCACGATATCGTATATCCCCCATATAACGGTACCCCCCGATATTCGGTATGTTGATGATTTTACCCACATTTTTCATCGGGATTGTCTGAAAATCCACACAAAAAGTTCCTTGTGGGTACTTTATACCTCGGCAGAGAATTATCTATATAAGTCCACGATAACGTATAGCTCCCATATAACGGTACCCCGCGATATTCGGTATTTTGATGATTTTAGCCACATTTTCCAATCGTATTGTCTGAAAATCCACACACGGAGTTCTTTGTGAGCACTTTACACCCTGAAACGGAATTGTCTATATAGGTCCACAATATCGTATGTCTCCCATATAACGGTACTCCCCTATATTCGGTATTTTGATGATTTTATCCACTTTTTCCAATGGAATTATCTGAAAATCCACACAAGGAGTTCCTTGTGAGTGCTTTACCCCCAGACATAGATTTGTTTTATAGGTCCACAATATCGTATATCCCCCCATATATCGGAACCTTCCTATATTAGATATTCTAAAGATTTTAAAAGAATTTTTAATGGATTTTATTCTTTTGAAAATTTTCTAATTCGTTTCAAATGGTGGAGGGTATTCAAAGTTCGGCCCGGCCGAACTTACTGCTTTTTTATTTGTTGTAACCTTAGATCGAATTTTCAACACCCCTTTGGTGCATATATCTTGCACTGCATTGGCTCTCAATCCACACTTCCTAATTTTTCTCTCTTTCCAACCTTGATTCTCATACCAAATGGCAAATTTTGCCTAATTAAGTTTAAGTTTCCGTCATAGAATCAAATTTCGACTGGAATAAAGTTTTACAAATTTCGGTCAAACAAACAGGCCGACAGGACTAGATCGACATAGAACTTTTTGCTGATCACGAATATTTTGAGGTATTGCAAATGAAATTACAAATTTGCCTTAATTTTATTATTACTATTCCAGTCCAATCCAGGTTTGGTATATCCGTTGTATAAAGTTTATTAAATTGTGTTCTTTTGGCCAATTTCATCCACCATTATTTTATGTTACTGTATTTCCTATGATCCTGCACACTGTACTCAACAGTATCGGATAATCCACTATCGAGCCACAGCAGTAAGTGCGTCTAAGCCACACAAAATGAAGCAAAACGTATTTTGTTCACTTTTAATTTACAACTTACGCACTATTTTTTATGGGGTACTTGCGTAATTTACAAATGGAACACTGGACGGAATTTACTTTAGGTTGAGAGTGGGCAGCAGAACAGCCGTTGAAACGTCTTCAAAAAAAAGGGACGTGGAAAAGGAAAACCATGCCGAAGTAATACAATTAAAAAGGGGCACAAACACAATTCCATTTGATGGGCATAGGTGTAGCTGAGGGTTTTCTTGTATTGTTGCTATTTTCTGCTGTACTTTCAATAACAAATGTCTTTGCATTTCCGTATCCGGTTTAAGAACAATGCAACTGTTGTGGCTGTTGTTGTTGCCGCTATTGCTGTTGATGGTGTTATTTACGTTTTGTTTGGCCCGTTTTTTGTCTATCTGTCTGTCTGTCGGTCTGTCTGTCTATCGACCGGTTTGAGGTATTTTTGATTTTGGCCCAAATGCCTTATGGCCTACGCACCGGAAGAGGAAATAAAGGCCGTTTAAATTGCGATTAGAATAAAACAAAGCCGCGTAAAATTTGTGAAGATTTGAAATTACGATTATGTTTTGTGCAGTTAAGTGGCTAATTTATGACTTTTTAAGAAGTGTGCGAATTATTTGCCAGTATTTGCGCAATTGAAAATATTTTAAAGAGAAATTTTAAATTGGATGAGGGAATTCTTAAGAGAAATAAATATAGTTTGTTGGTATGGTACACTTGGTACCGTGCAAATTGGTTGCATGAAATCATATAACGGTCCACATTTATGTACAGTCACTTTATTTGAGATATATTCAGGGTGAGATGAAAAAACTGCAACCAATTTCAGACTGCTGTCATTTCTAAGCCACTCGTCCGATAGCTGTTAAAATTATTCCAGTTACAGCTCATTATTTGCTTTACAAGCCTACAAAAGCATTTTGGTATGAATTTTCCAGAAAAAAAGTTATTCGTGATGGAATTCAAGCGTGATAGTGTGATTTCTTTATATTTGGCTGGAAAATGACATGTGACTATCTTTAGAGCACTCCAGCATTTAAATGTGAATAAATCTTTTGTGTTTCGTAACATTGCTCGTTATACTGGTAGCGTAGCCCGACGTCAGCAGAAATGGTTCGAAAAGTAAAGAAGCGACTTGATCGAAACCCGCGTCGCGGTGGCCGAAAAATGGCTCGAGAGCTGAAAATATCGCAATATTCCATTCGACAAATATTGAAAAATGAGCTCGGGGTAAAGCCATTGAAATTCCAAAAAGGGCAGGAACTTACACCGCAACAAAAAGAAAACTAGTAAAGAAAGTCTTAAAGTCGGGCGGGGCCGACTTTATGATACCCTACACCACTTGCTAATTTAGTAGAGCTGCGCATAACATTTAAAAAATTTTATGGGAGAATTCAATCATACACGCTATGATTATAATTAAAAAAAAAAATAAAAAATAATTTAAAGTTTAAAGGACTAAATATGCCGAAGCATTTGTATCTTTTAACTTCGGACTTGTATTGCCCATTTGGTGCACAATTAATTTGAAATCGGATAAAGATATATATGGGAGCTATATCCAAATCTGAACCGATCTCGATAAAATTTGGCAAAGATATTTCTGATATATTTCCCTGAATATCGTTGTTACGGAGTGCATATTACGGCTGTGGGTAACAAATATGAACAGTCGGATGAACAGTACATATGGGAGATGTAGCTATATCTGAACCGATAGCTATATCTGAACCGATTTAACATACTAGCTTCTAGACTCAATTCGGTCGTAAGTCCCTAATTTCATCCAATTTGGCCAAATATTATACGTTTGGTGCACAATCAAAGTTATATCGGACGAACTTATATATGGGAGCTATATCCAAATCTGAACCGATCTCGATAAAATTTAGCAAATGTATTTCTGAGCTGTATTTCATATATTTCCCCAAATATTGTTGTTACAGAGTGCATATTACGGCTGCGGAGGACAAAAATAACAAATCGGATGAACAATATATATGGGAGCTATAGCTATATCTGAACGGACCAAATTTGGCATACTTTTTTTTCAGGTCCAATCTGATCGTACGTGCGAAATTCCATACTATTCGGACTGATATCACACGTTTGGTGCACAATAAAAGGCCAATCGGACGAAGATGTATATGGGAGCTATATCTAAATTGTGACCGATTATTTCCAATTTCAATAGGGTTCGCCCTTGGGCCAAACAAAATTTCATCTGGATAGGGCAATAAATGCGAACTGTACTTTGTTTACAAAAATACATGGACAGACGGACGGACGGACGGACATGCATAAATCGACTCAAAATGTGAGTCTATGCAGATCGTCAAAAGGAACTTTGGGCCTATCTCGTTTCCTTTTGCCTGTTACAAACAAATGCACAAAGACATAATACCATGACCACCTTGTGGTGTAGGGTATAAAAAGCGACTTGATCGAAACCCGCGTCGCGGTGGCCAAAAAATGGCTCGAGAGCTGAACATATCGCAATATTTCATTCGGCAAATATTGAAAAATGAGCTCGGGGTAAAGCCATTAAAATTCCAAAAAGGCAGGAGCTTACACCGCAACACAAAGAAAATGACTCAAAAGAGCTAAAGAGTTGCTTCGCTTGGCCGAAAGTGGTGAACTGCCGAATTTCGTTTTCTCCGATGAGAAAACATTCGTTGTCCAGCAGTTTGTAAACAGACAAAATGATGATGTTTACTTGCCAAAGAGGTCAGCTGAAAATGTGCACCTTCGATTGGCCACCAGAATGCAAGCGCCGGCCATGGTGATGGTGTGGGCCGCCATAACAGCCGATGGTCGCTCTCCGGTTGTATTAATCGACCGTGGCATCAGAATATATGCCGAATATAATCGCGAAAATATTCTGGAGGGTGTATTAAAGCCTTGGGTACGCAAAAATTTTGCCCGCAGAACTTGGACATTCCAACAGGACTCTGTACCATCGCACTCAGCACGCGCCACCCAAGAATGGTTACAAAATGAGGTTCCTCGCTTTATTTCCAGCGCACAATGGCCACCAAAATCTCCGGATACCAAGGTTGGCACTAAAAAATATCAAAGAGTCGATCACCTCAAGCAAACGCTTCGCTGGGAATGGGGCAAAATACCGCAGAGCAACAAAGCTGACCAAATCGAACAAATTTAAACTTATTCCAAAGTTTGATGTTTAACTTTGCTGCAGGTTTTTTTTGTCCTACCCTGTATATAGAGGAATTGTTAAACAGCTGACTGACCTAGAATCAACGCCCAGACGAAACGCTTGATATAAGAATCTTGAATTTTTGTACGACTGTTGGTGCATAGGCATGTGATAAGGCAGGGTTTTTTGGAAATTCGTACTAAAAAGACACGAAATGTGCTAAATTTTACAAAAAATTGAATTCTTTGTATTTAATAAAAAGTGAGCTACAATTTCAAAGTTTGGATTGAGAGTCACCAACGCAGTGCAGGGTATATGTACCAAAAAGGTTGTTGAAAATTCGATCTAAGTTTACAAAAAATTATAAAATAATACTAAATGTCTAAAATGGTACCATTTAGTATTATATGAACGGTGGTTTTGGAAATGTGTACTAAGTGGGCGAACTCTACTAAATGGTACTAAATTTGGAACAGTTTGGTTTAGGGTGAACATATGAAGTTTGAAAATTTGTATTCTAGTCCCTGTAGGTTTGTGATAAAGAGGTGGCTTTGAAAATATGTCCTACAAGTGCACGAAAAGTACTACATAGTACTATATTCGATGCAATTTGGTATTGTGTGAACAGATAGTGCTTGAAATCTAAAATTTGGTTTAGAGCCTCTGTTTATCTGTAGCCTAAACATATGGATGTGGTCTGGGAACTATGTACTATAATTGTACGAATAGATACAAATGTATCTGTTTTTGAGTTTGTTTGGTGGTTTGGAAATACGAAAAGTACTAAATGGTATAGATAAAGATTTATTGATTGCGATCAGATTTTCCAATGGAATTGTCCGGAAGTCTATAGGATAAATCGTGATCGGAACTTCGGTCCACGTTTTCGTAAAATCCCTATATGAAGGAAACCCATTATACAGTATTTAGAAGAGTTTATTCATATTTTCTAACAAATTTATGTCAAATTCGATGCATGTAGTTCGTAATGGGTTCTTTTTCCAGTGGCAGAATATCTTCTAGAAAAAAATGTTTGTATGTTTGTAATATATGGACTCGAAAACCGCTGCAGAGATTTTACTGAAAATTTCCAAGTATACTACAACATCGCATGAAAGTAACATAGGCTATATAAATTTTTGAAATTCCACTTGGAACTGGAGATATAGCATCAAAATTTAGATTTCATAAGCACATATGTTTTCATCGATTACAGATTCCAAATTTGCAAAGGGTAACGGAATTTGGAACAAAAACAAATTTGCTAAATTATATTGAAATTGGTTCAGATTTAGATGTAGCTCCCATATACATTTTCGGTCGATTTCATGTATTTAAGGCACCAAGTACGCTGTGTATATCTATGTTCAATGAAATTTAGAATGAGCAACGGAATGGGGAACAGAAATTAATCTGTCAAATTATATTGAAATCGGTTCAGATTTGGATATAGTTCCCATATATATTTTCGGCCGATTTCAAGAATTTGATGCACAAAACACGCTATGTATCCCCAATTGCAATAAAATTTGAAACGTGTGATGGATTTTATCTAAAAAAATTATTTGACAAATTGTATTGAAATCGGCACATATTTGGATATAGCTCCCATATGCAGTTTCGACCGATTTCGTGAATTTGGTGCACCAAACACGATATGTTTCTCCAATTTTATCAATATCGGTTCAGATTTGGATATAGTTCCCATATATATTTTACACCGATTTCGTTTATGTGATGCCCTAAACACGATATGTATGTTTGATTCCAATGAAATTTTGATTTGATTCGAAAATAAATTTGTCAAATTATATTGAAATCGGTTCAGATTTGGATATAGCTCCCCTATATATTTTCGGTCGATCTCACATATAAGATGCAACAAACACCATACCTAAGTCCGATTCCAATGAAACTTGGACAGAGAGAAGAAAATTGGTGCTACAAAAAAATTGACAAATTATTTTGAAATCGGTTTGGGTTTGGGCTCCCATATATGTATATATTTCGGCCAATTTCATGTATGTTATACACCAAACACGATATGTATGTCCGATTCCAATGAAATTCAGAATGTGTGGCCAAATTTGGTTAAAAAAATAAGTTTGAAAAATTAATTAGAAATCGGTTCAGATTTGGATATAGCTCCCCTATATATTTTCGGTCGATTTCACATATTAGATGCACCAAACACGGTATGTACCTCCAATTTCAATGAAATATGGTAGCTGTGACGGAAATTGGTGTAAAAGTCAATTTTTATACCCTCCACCTTGCAGGGTATATTAACTTTGTCATTCCGTTTATAACATCCCTAAAGATTCGTCGTAGACCCCATAAAGTATATATATTCATAATCAGCATAAAATTCTAAGTCGATTTCACGATGTCCGTCTGTATGCAGAACGTCAAAATTTAGCAGAACAATCTGTATTGTGTCTAGGATGGTTGGACTTGAAAATGAGATGTATCGGTCCACGCTTTGGTATAGCCCCTATATAACGGTACCTCCCGATTTATGGTATTTTGATGATTTTTGCCACATTTTTTCGCGGATTTGCCAGAAAATTAGTATTTGTAGGTCATAATGGGCCCTAGTTCGTGTGGTGAAATATTGTGTGTATGAGTCTACGTTTTGGTATATCCCCCTCATAACGGTACTTCCCAATATTTGGTATTTTGATGATTTTTGCCACATTTTTTCACGGATTTGTCTAAAAATTGGTATTTGGTACCTCCCTATATTAGGTAAATTGATGATTTTTGCCACATTTTCCCACGAATATGTCTAAAAATTGGTATTTGTGGATCATAATGAGTTCTAATGTTTCCCTTACCCTAAGGTGGAGGGTATTAAAAGTTTGGCCCGGCCTAACCTAAGTTTTTTTACTTATTCCAAATTGTATTGAAATCGGTTCAGATTGGTATATGATTTTATTAAGAATGGTACTAGGTTAACAGTAACAAATAAAAAAGCAGTTTGGCCGGGCCGAACTTTGAATACCTTCCACCATTTGGAACTAAAGAAAATTTTCAAAAAAAAAAAAAAAAAAAAAAATCCATTAAATTTTTTTAAATCTTTACAATATCTAATATAGGAAGGTGCCGATATATGGGGGTATATATGATATTGTGGACCTATTAAGGCAAAACTATATCTGGTTGTAAAGTACTCACAAGGAACTCCTTGTGTGGATTTTCGATAATTCCATTGTAAAAAGTGGCTAAAATCATCAAACTACTGAATATCGGGGGGTACCGTTATATGGGGGATATACGATATTGCGGACCTATATAGACAATTCCCTTTCAGGGGGTAAAGTGCTCACAAAGAACTCCTTGTGTGGATTTTCAGACAATACGATTTGAAAATGTGGGTAAAATCATCAAAATACCGACTATCGGGGGTACCGTTGTATGGGGGATATACGATAGACAATTCTCTCTCAGAGGGTAAAGTATTCACAAGGAACTACTTGTGTGAATTTTCAGACAATTCCATTGAAAAATGTGGCCAACATCTTCCAAATACCGAATATCGGAGGGTACCGTTATATGGGGGCTATACGATATCGTGGACCGATATAGCCCATCTTCGAGCTTGACTTGCCTGCAGAAAAATGAGAGATATGTGCAAAATTTTAGCTTCCTATCTTAATTCGTTTAGACTGTAGCGTCTTAGAATTTTACGCTGATCAAGAATATATATACTTTGTTGGGTCTAAAATGACTATTTCGATGAGTTACAAACGGAATGACGAACTTAATATACCCTCCATACTATGTATGGTGGAGGGTATAAAAAACTACACAACAATTTAATTAAGGATACAATTATAACGGGGAATTATGTTGCTACCTCGAATTCTCTAATTGCAACAGAAATGCCACTCAACTTCTTCAGATGGTTGTCTATAAAAGTCTACATTTTTCTCTAGCCCCCATACCTTTCAAGTTTGGCATTTGAATCTTCCAATAGTTAACAAACACTTTGACAGGAAAGTTACCACATAGGTTAAAGCTTTGGAATAGTCACGGTATATCGGTACCACCCAAGAATGAAAGTCGCTCGAATGGTAATGTTTTAGACCTGTCTGGCAAATAAGGGTTACTAGTTAGGTTTGAAAAAAAATATATTTGGAGATAAAAATATTCCTATCATAATTTCATGCAAGCCGGTCCTTTTTTAAACAACTCGATTCATGGATTCAAATCAAAACTGCAAAATTGTATATTTTTAAAAGCAATTTCTCTGTTTAAACAAAATATGTTTTTTTTTTTTTTTTTTGATGCGTTGAGATTAGTCCATACCAAAGGATGACAGGATTTGTTTTTTTTTTTTTTTCAAAAAGTTTAATTTAGCCCAAAAGGAGAAAACAACCGAACTGAATTGAAAACAATGGCTTTATAAACAAAATGCGTTTAATTGCAAAAAATAAATATACAAATAAAAAAGTTAAAAAAGAAGAATGCGTGCACCATGTTTATGATGGATGCGAGTGTACGCATGAATAAACATAGAAATGCAAGTGGGCATACGTATGTAGATGTAAGTACAGTGGCTCGAAGGAGGGTGAATTTTGAATTACTCATAGAGGTTTTGGGTTAATGTAAATAAGAATTCTAAACGATTATTATATTCGAATTAAAATTTGCAGACAATTCCGTTGAAACAATTTACAGAAAAACACTAAAAAGCGGAATACGTGAAGTACGGCTGTACAGGGTGGGATAAAAACAGTAACAAAGTCCGACGCCTTAATTTCTACATTTTTTTGTTTTAAATTTTTTTGAATGAGAGAAAAAAATGTCGGATATAGTATCAAATTTTAGAATAAGTTTAGGTTTTTTCGAATTGGTCACCTTTAGCACGAATTATGGCCTTCAAACGGCCAATGAAACCGTCACACGCTGTCCGAATTTTGTTCTGCGGTATTTTGGCCCATTCCCGGCGAAGCGTTTGCTTGAGGTGATCGACACTTTGGTTTTAGTGCCAACCTTGCTTTCCAAAATACTCCAGTCACAATTGTCCAACGGATTGGTATTCGGAGATTTTGGTGGCCATTGTGTGCTAGAAATGAAGCGAGAAACCTCATTTTGTAACCATTCTTGGGTGGCGCAGGCTGAGTCCTGTTGGAATGTCTAAGGTCTGCTGCCAAAATGCCCAGGCTTTAATATACCCTCCACAATATTTTCTAATCGCACAAATCCAAATTCGGCAGTTCATCACATTCAGCCAAGCGAACCAACTCTTTAGTTCTTTTGAGTTTATTTTCTGTTGCGGTGTAAGTTCTTGCACTTTTTGGAATTTCAATGGCTTTACTCCGAGCTCATTTTTCAATATCAATATTTTGAATGGAATATTGCGATATGTTCAGCTCACGAACCACGACGCGGATTTCGATCAAGTCGCTTCTTTACTTTTCGAACCATTTCAGCGGATGATGCTGTAAATGGACTAAAACCAGCCAAATTAACGATTTCTTTTTATTATGTCAAATATTAGGGGATTCGAAAGTAAACGTATTAAACGGCAAGGTCAATTTTTTTCAATATTACATTTCAGGCTCTTTTACTCGATAAGTTTGTTGTAAGTTGCCATTCTTCATTTTAAATTTCCTCAAATCGTCCGCAAGCTACTGTATCTAAATCTACGCACACATACTTGAATTTGTAGTCCAGTGTGCGTTCTTTGTTGTTCGTTGGAAATAGATTGATTGAAGAATGAATGGTTGGATGAATGAACAAACGGACAGACAGTCGACCGGACGGACGATGTACGGGCGGATGGATGGATGCATCGACGGACAGATGGACAGGCTGATGAATGGATGATGGACAGACTTGCATATGACTAAATTGGATGCATTAGAGAACGAACGCAAAGTAGATAGAGTGCCAGAGTGTGTAGGGAGTAAACAGTGCGTGAGTGGAGCAGAACTTTAAGGGGATGATGCCAGCTACAACAACATAAACAGCAAATAACTGCAGCAGCAAAAAAATATTAAAAAATGAACCACTTCGAATGCAAAAATACAACACAAATTCTAAGCAAACTAAACCAAAACTCAACAACAATATCAACACACATAAATATGTCTACGACGAAATGTTTGAAATTTTTTAAAAAACACAAATGCGTATGTGTGTAAATAAATAATAATCATCATCATCATATACAGTCGTAATGTATGATATATATAAGAGTGGATCTCATAAAAATGAGATGGAAAATGACGTTATTTAGAACTTTCGACGAAATTTAAAAGTTGAAGTCAATAATAAACATGTCATAAATCAACCTAAAATAATTTGTTTTTTTTTTTTTTAATAAAATATTTTTAAATAAAACATTTTAAATAGAATACTTTTTAAATAACATTATCTGACACATGTTGCGTAAATGATTAAAAACACAGCTACCCGACCGCATACTCATAGACATATTGATCTTAGCAAAGTGGAAAAATTAACACCATCTATTACATCCACGCAAATAATTCGCCTTGGTTACTATTACTTGCAGTACTTTTTGTACAAAAATCTCTATGTATTGAAAAATGGTAACTCATCAATTGAAAACGGCTGAGGAGATTTGACTCAAACTTTCTTTCGTTTGTTTGTAATTGCAGTGAGAAGGTTTTTATGAAAGCAAATCTTGAGAAAACAACAAGTAAAAAACATTAAGTTCGGCCGGGCCAAACTTTTAATATCCTCCACCTTAGGGTATAGGAAACATTAGAAGAAATGTGGCAAAAACCATTAAAATGTCGAATATCGGGAGGTACCTTTATATGGGGGCTATACCAAATCGTGGACCTACACATGCAATGTTTCGCCAAAGGAGCTAGAATCCATTATGACCTTCAAATACCAATTTGCAGACAAATCCGTGAAAAATGGGGTCAAAAATCATCAAATTACCGAACGTCGGGAGGTACCGTTATATGGGGGTTATACCAAAACGTGGACCTATAATTACAATGACTCGCCACACGATCTGGGACCCATTATGATCAACAACTACCAATTTTCAGAGAAATTCTTAAAAAAATGTGTCAAAAATCATCAAAATACCGAATATTGGGAGGTACCGCTATATGGCGACTCTATCAAAACGTGGATCTATACATACAATATTTCGCCACATGAACTAGGACACATTATGACCCACAAATACCAATTTTTAGACAAATCAGTGAAAAAATGTGGCAAAAACCATCAAAATACCGAATATTGGGAGGTACCGTTATATTTGGACTATACCAGAACGTGGACCTATACATGCAATGTTTTGCCACACGCACAGGGACCCGTTATGACCTACAAATACCAATTTTCAGACAAATCCGTGAAAAAATGTGACATAAATCATCAAAATACCGAATATCGGAAGGTACCGTTATATGGGGACTATACCAGAACGTGGACCGATATATCTCATTTTCAATACCAACCATGACGCAATACAAATTGCTCCGCTAAATTTTGGCGCTCTACGTCAAATAATGTGGGCTGTATCGTGATTTCAACAGATAGACGGACAGACAGACGGACATCGTTAAATCGACTTAGAATTTTACGCTGATTATGAATATATATACTTTATGGGGTCTACGACGAATATTTAAGGATGTTACAAACGGAATGACAAAGTTAATATAACCTCCTTTCCAAGGTGGAGGGTATAAAAAGTTTCGAAATTTGAAAAATCGGACAATTTTAACCAAATTTTAAATACTTCCTTTTAAGGCTAAATTCGCTCGTCTGTGCCAAAATCCACCCCATTTTGGGCTAGTATTAACCATTTAGTGCACAATAAACGTGAAATCGGAAAATAATATATGGGAGCTATATCCAAATCTGAACCGATTTCTATATCTGATATATGGTACCAAATATCACTGTTATGAAGTGCATATTACGAATGAGAGGGGCTTAAGTGTGAGTAGATGAGTTCCAATATAAACAAATAACAAGTTAAAAAGCACTAAGTTCGGCCGGGCCGAACTTTTAATACCCTCCACCATTTGCAACGAATTTGGAAATTTTTAAAAAATAAAATCCTTAAAAAATTCTGTTAAAATTTTAAAAATACCGAATATAGCCGTCATATTGGGGTCTATACGACGTGGACATACATAGGCATTGTTTGTCATAAGCCATTACCATATTCAAATTGGAAACTTGAAATAAACGGTAAATAATGTAGCTAAAATCATCAAAATATCGTATAAAAGGAGGTGCCGTTAAATTGGAGCTGTGCAAAGACCTGGACCAGCATAGAGAGTTTTCTGTCACAGGCTGTAGCATCCATTACGAACTTCAAATACCACATTTCAAACAATTTCGGTGGGTATTGTACCTAAAATCGTCAAAATACCGAATATGGGGAGGTACTGATATATGGGGCCTATATGAAGACCTGGACCCGCACAGAAAATTTTCTGTCACAGACTGTAGTATTCATTACGAACTTCAAATACCAATTTTCAAACAATTCCGGTGAATAATGTCGCTAAAATCATCAAAATACCGAATATAGGGAGGTACCGTTATAGGGGGGCTATGCGAAGACGTAGTCCTGCACAGACAATTTTCTGTCTTAGGGTGTAGTATCCATTTTGAGCTTCAAGTACCAAATTTGAAACAATTTCCGTGAATAATGTCGTTAAAATCACCAAAATACCGAATATCAGGAGGTACCGTTATATGGGGCCTATACGAAGAAATGGACTTGCACAGACAATTTTCTATCTTAGATTGTAGTATTCATTACGAACTTCAAATACCAATTTTCAAACAATTCCGGTTAATAATGTCGCTAAAATCATGAAAATACCGAATATAGGGAGGTACTGATATATGGGGCCTATACGAAGACATGGACCCGCACAGAAAATTTTCTGTCACAGACTGTAGTTCCTATAACGAACTTCAAATACCAACATTACAACAGACGGACAGACAGACAGACAGACAGACAGACAGACAGACGGACAGACAGACGGACATCGCTAAATCGACTTAGAATTTTACGCTGATCAAGAATATATATACTTTGTTGGGTCTGACATGAGTATTTCGAGGAGTTACAAACGGAATGACAAAGTTAATATACCCTCCATAGTATGGTGGAGGGTATAAAAAACAGCTAAGCTCAAAAGGGCCGAACTTTTAATAACCTCCACCATTTGGAAAAAACTTGAAAAATTAAAAAAAAATCCGTCGAAATATACCGCTTAAGTGAAAACGATGTAAGGTATTTGCACCCTGATTCCAGGAAAGTATTTATTCTTTGGGAACGAACCCGGATGTTTGACTCGAAAGTCCGGATCCAAATCTCGGGTAAACCGATGTGGACAATGCCTATCCAACAAGTGATCACAGTATTATTTAAAACGCTTCCGGAGTTGAATCAAATGTATTGATTTTTTTCACCCGCATTTTTTAAAAACTCCCCCAAAAGTAAAAAAATGTCCCATTTTGGGAGTCCATAAAACGTATGCCATTACAGTTGACACTATACCCTTTCCAAAGTGGTACAATATGTGTCATTATCTTTATTGCATACAGATTATGGGTCTTTGAACTCGGACGAGCCGATTATGTTCAGTACATAGTCTTCAGTTTTTCTTTGTATGCCCTTAGGATAGCCGGCCGGGGCTTGATATTTACTCCTCTGTTTCTAGTCTATCTGCCTTGATTCTCACCAAATTTAAAGTACTTGCTTCTAGGCTGGATTCGGTCGGATGTGTCGAAATACATCCCATTTGAACGAATATTGCACATATGGCGTTCAATATAATTGAAATTGGACACGGTGAAAAAATTGCAACCAATTTCAGACTGCTGGCATTTCTAAGCCACTCGTCCGACAGCTGTTAAATTTATTCCAGAGACAGCTCATTATATTGTTTAAAAGCGTGCAAAAGCATTTTGGTGATAATTTTCCAGAAAAAAGTTATTCGTGATGGGATTCGAACGTGATAGTGTAATTTCTTCGTATTTGGATGGAAAAACGCAAGTAGCTATCGTTAGAGCACTCCCGCAATTAAATGTGAATAAACCTTTTGTGTCTCGTAGCATCGCTCGTTACCGTGATACTGGTAGCGTAGCCAGACATCTAGGAAGTAAACGGATGAAAACAACAACATCAGCAGAAATGATTCGAAAAGTAAAGAAGGGACTTGATCAAAAACCGAGTTGCAGTGACCGAAGATTGGCTCGTGAGCTGAATATATTGCAATATTCTATTCGGCAAATATTGAAAAATGAGCTCGGGATGAAGTCATTGAAATTCCAAAGTGCTGGAAATTACATCGTAGCAGAGAGAAAATAGACTCAAAAGAGCTAAAGAGTTGCATCGCTTGGCCGGAAGTGGTGAACTGCCGAATTTGGTTTCCTCCGATGAGAAAACATTCGATGTCCAGCAGTTTGTAAACAAACAAAATGACTGTGTTTATTTGCCAAAGAGTTCAGCTGAAAATGTGCACCCTCGGTTGGCCACCAGAACTCATGCCAATGGTCGCTCTTTACTTGTATTAATCGTGGCATCAGAATAAATGTCGAATATTATAGCGGTATTAAAGCCTTGGGCACGCAAACATTTTGGCCGCAGACCTTGGATATTCCAGCAGGACTCAGCATCTTCGCACTCAGCACGCGCCACCCAAAAATGTTTACAAAATGAGGTTCCTCGCTTCGTTTCCAGTGCACAATGGCCACCAAAATCTCCGGATACCAATCCATTGGACTACTGTGTCTGGAGTATTTTGGAAAGCAAGGTTGGCACTACCAGAAAATACCAAAGTGTCGATCACCTCAAGCAAGCGCTTCGCTGGGAATGGGCCATAATACCGTACAGCAACATTCGGGCAGCTTGTGACGGTTTCATTGGCCGTTTGAAGGCCATAATTCCTGCGATAGGTGACCAATTTGAACAAATCTGAACTTATTCTAAAATCTGATGCTAGTTCCGACTGTTTTTGCATTCATTCAATAAAATTAAAAAAATGTAAAAATTATGGCGTATGACTTTGTTGCAGTTCCTGAGTTCCCTCAATTCCAGATCTCGGAAAAATTTCGTGAAATTAAATAAATTAAACAAATTTAAACCTGTTAGACAGTATAAGTCGGTCGAACCATATGCAACCCACATTTATGGTTTGCCCCTGCGATGCCCTGATATCTCTCCAACATAAAAATTTATGTCTTAATATAAAATATTATGTATTATTTGTTGAAAATCGGGGAATTATTCCGCATTTTATAAGAGTTATTGTTATATGTGTCGGAAGGTGCAAAAGAAAATTTACATTAATTGGATTTTTAGTGGGGCAGGCACGTGAAGGACTAGGGTCAATGTACATGGACGCATATGACTTATGTCTGATAAAACTATTATTAATTTAAATTAATCGGTGTTCCACTCCTATAAAATCGGATATTTATTCGTTGCTTTGGAAATTGTGAAATTTTGTCTAGGATTGCCTAATCCAATAAATCCAAATGACCTAAAATGAGTATCGTCCAAACATCAGAGGATGTCTAAAAGCGTTTTTTCGATAAAACACTTTTTCGCTGAGCAAATACCAGCCCTCCTTAATGTACGCTGATTTATTTGGCATGGATATGCGTGCCTATTACTACTCAACTCTCGACTGCTACTATCCTATCAAAGTAAAAAAAAACACACACACACAAAGTTATAGTGGGGAATTAAGTCCTGCGTTGTTGCAGAGAGAAGAATAAAAAACGCACAAAAGCAAAAACGCTGCAGCAGCAAAAACAACAACAACATCATCAGCAACTAAAAGTAAATTTCTGTGCAATCCACATAAAAAACAATTCAAAAGTTGAGTGCATTTCAAACAACGATTTCGCGTCCACACTCACCAAAACATATCAACACACAAACGTATGTGTATGTATGCGCATGTATGTATGTATATATATGTTTGAACGGCACCGGACGCATAATATCCAGCTAAAACACAAAATTGCACTAAAAAATGCGTTCGTTCTACAAAATGCAAAAATCTAGAAAATTAAAACAAACCGAAATGCAAAGAAAAATACTGGCACACGCACACAGAAGCGTAAATAAGCGATTGCATCGAAAAGGGGAAAGAGATAGAGAGTTAGAGAATGTGGGAGCATGTGTATACGTTGACATGTATATCCTTTTTTAATAGCAAGGTTTTTTTTAAAGGTATGCATATTTTTTGAAAAATATATTTTTGAAAAAGATTTTTGTACGATAGATGATTATTTCGATTAATGATCAGCATAATTTTTTAAATAAAACAATAATCATTAATAAAACAATAACAACGGAAATAAATTGGACAATAAAAAAGATTTCGATGTAAAATATACAAGTATATTATTATTTTGCATTGACAGTTTGTAAAGTATGAGTTGGTTTGCTGACAGATGTCTAACCTCAGCATATGATTGGTATATATTTTGTAAGAGCTTTGCACTTCCCCAGAAAATACGAACTGAAATTCAGACATACCATTGGAAATTCCGAAAATACCAAATAAAATTCAGATATGTTATTTCAAATTCAGATATTTAATTTGAAATTCAAATAATCCAATTTAATTTGAAATTCAAATAATCCAATTTAATTTGAGAAAACTTTATTTTTAATTGAAATTCCGAATTTCTGTTTGAAGGGAAATACTTCGAAATATCATGTAATATTCAGAACACCACAATTGTACAGGGAGAGATAAAAAAACTACAATTTTAATTTTTACAATTTTTTTTTAATTTTATTGAATGAAAGCAAAAAATGTCGTAGATTTGTTCGAATTGGTCACCTTTGGCACAAATTATGACCATTCGCGGCGAAGCTTTGCTTCCAAAATACTCCAGAAACAATAGTCCAACGGATTGGTATCCGGAGATTCTCGTGGTCATTATGCGCTGGAAATGAAGCGAGGAACATCATTTTGTAACCATTCTTGGTTGGCGCGTGATGAATGCGATGGTGCTAGCGCAATATGTTTGCGTGTCCAAGGCTTTAAAACTCCCTCCAGAATATTTTCGAGATAATATTCGGTATTTTGAGTCTATTTTATTTCTGTTGCAGAATAAGTTCTTGCACTTTTGGAATCTCAATGGTTTTACTCCGAGCTCATTTTTCAATATTTGCCGAATGGTATATTGCGATATGTTTAGCTCACGAGCCATTTTTCGGCCACTGCAACGCGGATTTCGATCAAGTAGCTTCTTTACTTTTCGAACCATTTCTGCTGATGTTGCTGTTTTCTTTCGTCTGCATTTGTTGCTGTTTTTCTTTCTTGACGTCGGGCTACGCAACCAGTATCCCGGTAACGAGCGATGGTACGAGACACAAATGATTTGTTCACATTTTAATACTGGAGTGCTCTAACGATAGCCACTTGTGGCTTTCCAGCCAAATATAAAGAAATCACACTATCACGCTTGAATTCCATCACGAATAACTTATTTTCTGGAAAATTCTCACCAAAATTTTAACAGCTGTCGGACGAGTGGCTTAGAAATGAAATTTCATCTCACCCTGTATTATAATTTTGCATTGACAGTTTAGAAAGTATAACTTGGTTTGCTGACAGATGTATAATTGGTATAAATTTTGTAGGAGCTTCGCACTACACCATAAATACGAACTGAAATTCAGACATACTATTTGAAATTCCGATATGTTATTTCAAATGCAGATATTTAATTTGAAATTCAGTTAGTCTTCTTTAATTTGGGAAAACTAAAAATAGAATTTTTAATTGAAATTCCGAATTTCTGTTTAAAGTGCAGAAAATACTTCGAAATATCATTAAAAATTCAGAACACCTTCATTGTAATTCAGTCATTTCATTTGAAATTTAGAAGTTTAATTTCAGAAAATTCGTCAAAGAAAAATTACGGAGAAAATCCACCAGATTATGAAGTAATAGAACCACGTGTATCGGCGTTTTGAAAGTCAATAGAGCAGATAAAACAAGTAAGGAAAGCTCAAAAGTCGGGCGGGGTCTACTATAAGATACCCTACACCAGTATGGGTATAAAGTATAGCTCACGTAACAAAAAGTTAATATTGGGAATGTATGTGAAGCAGATCATACAGGGGGAAATGAAAAAACTGAAACCAACTTCAGACTGCTGTCATTTCTAAGCCACTCGTCCGACAGCTGTTAAAATTTTTCCAGTGACAGCTCATTGTATTGTTTGCAGGCGTACAAAAGCATTTTGGTGAGAATTTTGCAGAAAAAAAGTTATTCGTGATGGAATTCATTATTTTATATTTTGCTGGAAATCCACAAGTGACTATCGTTAGAGCACACCAGCATTTAAATGTGAATAATATTGGCAGCGTAGCCCGACGTCAAGGAAGTGGCCGGAAGAAAAAAGCAACATCAGCAGAAATGGTTCGAAAAGTAAAGAAGCTACTTGATCGAAACCCGCGTCGCAGTGGCGAAAAATGGCTCGTGAGTTGAACATATGACAATACTCCATTCGGCAAATATTGAAAAATGAGCTGGGGGTAAAGCCATTGTAATTCCAAAAAGTGCAAGAACTTACACCGCAACAGAAAGAAAATAGACTCAAAATAGCTAAAGAGTTTCTTAGCTTGGCCGAACGTGGTGAATTGCCGGATTTGGTTTTCTCCGATGAGAAAACATTCGTTGTCCAGCAACTTGTAAACAGAACGAAATGATCGTGTTTAATTGCCAAAGAGGTCAGCTGAAAATGCGCAGCTTCGGTTGGCCACCAGAACACAAGCGCCGGCCATGGTGATGGTGTGGGCCGCCATAACAGCCGATGGTCGTTCTCCGCTCGTATTAATCGACCGTGGCATCAGAATAAATGCCAAATATTATCGCGAAAATATTCTGGAGGGTGTACGGGGTTGCCCATATTCGACGGACCCATCTGGCAACGCCATAACTTTTGACAGAGATGTCACATAGCTTAATGACATACCGCGTTTGAAGCGTCAGTCCAAGCAGATTTTTACCATGAACCAATACACAGCGCTCTGAAAAAGTTGAAATTTACATTCAAGAGAAGAAGTCAATTGTGAAAAGTGAGAAGTGCGCCTTCTAAGAACACCATTAAGCGTGTATACGAAAAATGTTCGATTGGTAAGGATCTTTCTAATCCGAAGAGGCCATATAAAAGTCGACCAAGGCGATCGGCCGAGAATATCGCTGCCGTACGAGCCAGTGTTGAGAGGTCCCCAAGAACATCCCAAAAACGCCGTTCTCAGCAGTTGGGCATGGCTCGGTCCACTTTACAACGGATTATTGGCATTGATTTGCATTTGTTCCCGTACAAAATTCAATTGACGCAAAGAATGTTGCCTGCGGACAAGCCTCGTCGATTGGAATGGGCCCAAAGGTCCGTCGAATATGGGCAACCCTGTATTAAATCCTTGGGCACGCAAACATTTTTGCCGCAGACGTTGGACATTCCAACACGACTCAGCACCATAGCACTCAGTACGCGTCACCCAAGAATGGTTACAAAATGAGGTTCATCGCTTCATTTCCCGCGCACAATGGCCACCAAAATCTCCGGATACCAATCCGTTGGACTATTGTGTCTGGATAATTTAGGAAAGCAAGGTTGGCACTAAACAATACCAAAGTGTCGATCACATCAAGCAAGCGCATCGGCGGGAGTGGTCTAAAATACCGCAGAGCAACATTCGGGCAGCATGTGACAGTTTCAATGTCCGATTGAGGGTCATAATTCGTACCAAAAGTGACCAATTCGTCCTGTAAATATTTCTCTCAACCAAAGATCTGATGTGAATATGGAATTTATCGGCCAACTGTTTCCGGTATCTCCCTCACAAGGGGTCAGCATTATTCAATTAACTCCCATTAGATGCGATACGAATCAGAAATTTTCATTAAACTTCGTGTATTTCAATATTTCTCTTAACCATAGACCTAATGAACATTTTGGCCACTCCTTCCAGTTAAATTTTAAACTGTCATCACAACATTTTAAAATCCTATATATATATAACCAGGAGGCTGTAGATCCGTCGGCAATGCAGACGGCGGTGTATCAGATTTGGTCCAATTTTTGGACATATTAATACGTTTGTTGGATTTTGGACAAGAACTACCTGTTTCGCTGCCTCGAATCGTCAATGTCGACATGAACGCAGAATTGGAACATTTCAAATGACTTCCATGTATTTTTGTACATAGTAACTTTTAACTGTCGACTGCTATTGTCAACATGGAATTCAACGCAGATCCTAACTGGAAGCAGCGTGCGTACACCCAAACTCACATTCAGATATCTATCCAAATCGCCTAGTCGATCAATCCATCTCCAATCCAACAATCATGATTTTGTTTCTTTTTTGCCACATATTTAATATTTGGATTGTTCGCCATTTGTTTTGTTTCATCAATTCTTTCTATTTTGTGGTTGTTGTTGCCGTTGGATTTTTTATCTCTGCATTTTCAATTGGATTTTTGTGCGTAAGTGTATGAATTTAGTGGTATGTGTGTTAGTATTTGGATTTTTATAAAAAACAAGTAAAAAAGCTGTAAGTTCGGCCGGGCCGAACTTTTAATACCCTCCACCATTTGGTACAAATTTGGCAATTTCCAAAAAAAAAAAAAAAAAAAAAACCGTTAAAAATTCTGTTAAAATCTTAAAAATACCGAATGCTTATACGACGACGTGGGCCTGCATAGGCAACTTTTGTCATAAATTATTACAATATTTAAATGCGAAACTTGAAGAAAAATCTGTTTATAATGTAGCTAAAATCGTCAAAATACCGAATATGGGGGGTACCGTTATATGGGGGCTATACGAAGACGTGGACCTGCACAGACAATTTTCTGGCATGGGCTGAAGTATCCATTACGAACTTCACATACGAAATTTGAAACGATCCCTGTAAATAATGTCGCTAAAATCATTAAAATACCGAATATCGGGGGGTACCGTTATATGGGGGCTATATGAAGACGTGGACCTACATGGCTCATTCTTTGACTTTGGATGAAGTATCCATTACGAACTTCAAATACCAAATTTGAAACGATTCCGGTAAACAATGTCGCTAAAATCATCAAAATACCGAATATCGGGGGGTACCGTTATATGGGGGCTATATGAAGACGTGGACCTACATGGCTCATTTTTTGATTTAGGATGTAGTATCCATTACGAACTTCAAATACCAAATTTGAAACGATTTCGGTAAACAATGTCGCTAAAATCATCAAAAAACCGAATATCGGGGGGTACCGTTATATGGGGGCTACAGGAAGACGTGGACCTACACAGATAATTTTCTGTCTTAGGCTGTAGCATCCATTACAAACTTCAAATGCCAAATTTGAGATAGTTCCGGTGAATAATGTCGCTAAAATCATCAAAATACCGAATTTCGGGAGGTACCGTTATATGGGGGCTATATGATAACTTGGACCTACATGGCCCATTTACGAACTTAACCTGCCTACTGGGAAAAAATACATGTGTGCAAAATTTTAGCCTTCTATCTCAATTTGTTCGAAAGATAGCGTGATTACAACAGACAGACAGACAGACAGACAGACGGACAGACAGACAGACAGACAGACAGACAGACACACAGACAGACAGACGGACATGGCTAAATCGTCTTAGAATTTTACGCTGATCAAGAATATATATACTTTGTTGGGTCTGACATGAATATTTCGAGGAGTTACAAACGGAATGACAAAATTAATATACCCTCCATAGAATGGTGGAGGGTATAAAAATAGGATAAAATATGTGGCTGTTGTGGCGGATGATGGACGAAGAGTCCTCTTCATTCAATCCGGTCGTCCTATTTGAGTTTTATTTTATTTGTTTATTTTTTATTTTTTTGCCAATTCAGTCGGAATGCGAATGCTTTGAATAGATATCTGAAAATACTCATATTCAAGTGTGTGTGTGTGTGTGCCTGCGTATGTAAGTGTGCGTACTTGTGTATGTGTTTGCCAACGCATACAAATCCTGATGACAATTGAACTCAAAGCCCGCCCGCACTACAGATTACCACTGTTCACATGCATAGCTATTGGATGAGGGCAGCAGTTAGGGCTCATCGCCATTCTAAGTATGACCCTCTTAGTAACCATATTTACAGGGACAGTGGGAGATTTGAAAGGGACATTCAAGTAATAATTGATAGACCTTTCCCAGCTAAAGACTTGGAAGCTGTAAGAGCCGAATAATTTCAAAATGAAATGCTTGCTTGTGTGTTTTTGTGGGGAAAACACTTCCCGATGAGATACATTGTCGAATCAAATTTAAGATTTTTTGTTAGCAAGCAGGGACTTCTGCAGAATGGATACTTATCTGACACTATTGGCAAATTTTAAATGGAAAAGATCTATATGGGGAGAACTAAACAATCAATTCGCAAGAATGGACTACTCTATTCTATAGGAACTTCAGACAATCTGAAAAGTACTCGCCGTGAGACAGCATTACAAATTTAAGTAAATTAGAAAATTTATCGGCTTTGTGTTGTGAATGAGGAACTCTAAATCTATCAGTCAGATTCAGGAAACACTATGTATCCACATACAATTCACCTGACATAGAGGAGCTTTGAATAAAAAATCCCTTCCCTTTCTTTTAAATACATTTCGCTCCTTTGCTAAAAAGGCACACATAAAAAAATTCATCTTCCGGAATTAAAAATATTGCAATGTGATACAAATGACCATTAAAATATAGCCGTTGAAAACTCCTTATGGACATGAAATGTTTTGGTGAGTATATTAAGAACCTCGAAGGAAAGATTCTTCCAGAGCACAGATTTGCTCATTTTCAGTCGGAAACAAAACCGAAACCGATTTTTTTTTTATTCCCAGAAACGCACTTGCTCAAATTCGAGTTAGTTTCACTGTTTATACAAAGTCGAGTGAGTTTTTCGGAGGTCTGGATTCTTCCGAATAACAGCGAGAGGAATTTTCTGTTTGCAATGCCGAAGTGCTTCATGAAAATAGCGAATATATCTGCATGCAGATGTGAAGCATATTTTTGGGATCACATTTCTTCTTCCAAATTGTCCTTTTCGTCCTTCTTGGTTCGGAAGAAAAGACAACAACATGACATTTTCGCCATCAAAATGTTCCACGAAAATGTTGCTTAGAAAAATTAAATATTTTAGCTCCTTAATGTAAACAGAATTCGGTGATGGGACACAATTTTTATACCCTACAACATTATGGGTTGGGTTTGATTGGGCCAAAAATTATGTAACACCCCGAAATATTGGTTTTCCACATAGGAAATATAGCTATGCATGTATGTCCGTCCGTCCGTCTGTCCATGTTAATTTGTAATCACTCTAAAATGTATATATCCCAAGAAAGGGGATGTTAGCTAAAAGGCTTACATCTCAAGAATGGCTGAACCGATTTTGACAAAAATCGCATAAAAAGATGTCAATAATGATGTTAATATAGATTTTCTAGTATTTTGTGACATTTTTTTATTTTTTCATATTTTGTATCGCATGCGGGTTTTTCAATTTGACTTACAATTTTGAAGTGTATATATTTTGCAGCCGTTATAAAGGTATATAAATAGAAACCAAAAGACACGAAATCTCGCATAAAGTTAGAGTTTAGGACCGCTTTGTGTGAAAAAATACCAATATTACTTACAGCGATATCCGAAATACACACAAGGTGAACTTCTCGACTTTTTTATGCTGATTACGTCGACGAATATAGCCAAATATCGTAGTCAAGGAAATCATATAGATGAGTCTCAATTTGGAGATACGGAGAAAGTTTAAAGATTAATTTATTGAGCCTTGTTTCAAAAGCAATTTAATTGACGAAAGAAAAATTAGGGGGTTAAAAGAAAAAAGTATCGGTTCAATCAAATAACGTTTAGGAGTTCTATATTGAATTGAGAATCTTCCATAGGGTTTCTATACACAGAAGAGCTTCCGAATATCTTCCAGCAGAGCTTCGACATATATTCAATGGTTGGATGAACGTTATATGTGTTTTCTAAAGACAGTTGATCATTTATAAATTTTCCTTGATAGTTAACCATTCACTTTTATTTTGTGGATAGGACACCTTCTACTGGTCGTTTATGACAAATGATTTTCAACAAGCCTCCAAAAAATTGAAAACCTGACTAGTGTTTTCTACAGGGTGATATGAAAAAATTGCAATCAACTTTAGACTGCTGTTATTTCTAACAACAAGTGGCCATCGTTAGAGCACTCCAGTTTTGTGTCTCGTCCCATCGCTCTTGATACTGGTAGAGTAGCCCGACGTCAACGAAGTGGACGAAAGAAAACAGCAACATCAGGAAAAATGGTTCGAAAAGTAAAGAAGCGACTTGATCGAAACCCGCGTCGCAGTGGCCGAAAATGGCTTGTGAGCTGAATACATCGCATCGGGGTAAAACCATTGAAATTCCAAAAAGTGCAAGAACTTGCACCGCAACTGGAAGAAAATAGACTCAAAAGTGCTAAAGAGTTGCTTCGCTTCGCCGAAAGTGGTGAACTTCCGAATTTGGTTTTCTCCGATGAGAAAACATTCGTTGTCCAGTTGTTTGTAAACAAACAAAATGATCGTGTTTACTTTCCAAAAAAGTCAGCTGAAAATGTGAACCTTCGGTTGGCCACCAGAACTCAAGCGCCGGCCACGGTGATGGTGTGAGCCGCCATAACAGTCGATGGTCGATCTCCTCTCGTATTAATCGACCGTGGCATCAGAATAAACGTCGAATACTATCGCGAAAATATGCTGGAGGGTTTATTAAAGCCTTGGGCACGTTAACATTTTGGCCGCAGACCTTGGACATTCCAACAGTACTCAGCACCATCGCACTTAGCACGCCCCACTCAAGAATGGTTATAAAATGAGGTTCCTCCCTTCATTTCCAGCGCACAATGGCCACCAAAATCTCTGGATACCAATTCATTGGACTATTGTGTCTGGAGTATTTTGGAAAGCAAGGTTGGCACTAAAAAATACCAAAGTGTCGATCACCTCCAGCAAGCGCATCGCTTCAATGACCATATAAAGGCCATAATTCGTACCAAAGGTGACCAATTTGAAAAATCTAAACTTTTTCTCAATTTTATGGTATTTTCGACATTTTTGTTTTTATTCAATAAAATTAAAAAAAAAATGTAAAAATGATGGCTTTTGACTTTGTTGCAGTTTTTTATCCCACCCTGTAGGTTCACGTTTTGCTATAGCTCCCATATAACTTTACCGAGAGATTTAAAGTTTTTTGGGAGTTTGCTTAACAACTTCAACCCGAATTTGTTCCAATTTTTATTATGTGTTCCCATTATGTAAAAACATTCTTGATTTTTTCTCCGGAAATGTTTCGAATTAGGAACTTGAAGTACCCATTACTACAACTTATGACGGATAATTGCTCATGCAGTTCCGCGTCTCCATATAGCCCCCATATAACAGTACCTCCCTCTATTCGGTATTTTGATGATTTATGCGGCATAATTCACATGTTTCAAATTTCGTATTTGAAGTTCCTAATGGGTACTACAGTCTATGACAGAAAATAGCTAATGCAGGGTATTCGTAAAGCCCTTTCTGTTCGGCATTTTGATGCATTTAGCAGTATTTTTCACCGGAATTTTTCAAGTTTCGTATTTGAATATCGCAACGGCCCACGACAAGGTTCACGCCTTCGTATATATATAAGCAGAAAATTTATTTTTATACCCTCCACCATAGTATGGAGGATATATTAAGTTTGTCATTCTATTTGTAACAACTCGAAATATAAATTTTAGACCCCACAAAGTATATTGATCAGGATAAAATTCTGGAGAGGAAAAAATGGTGGAGAGTATTAAAAGTTCCGCCCGGCCTAACTTACAGCTTTTTATACCCTCCACCAAAAAAGGTATGGAGGGTATATTAACTTTGTCATTCCGTTTGTAACTCATCGAAATAATCATTTTAGACCCAACAAAGTATATATATTCTTGATCAGCTTAAAATTCTAAGACGATTTAGCCCTGTCCGTCCGTCTGTCCGTCTGTCCGTCTGTTGTAATCACGCTACAGTCTAAACGAATTAAGATAGGAAGCTAAAATTTTGCACAGATCTCTCTTTTGTCTGCAGGCAGGTCAAGTTCGAAGATGGGCTATATCGGTCCACGATATCGTATAGCCCCCATATAACGGTACCCCCCGATATTCGGTATTTTGATGTATTTTGATGTCTGAAAATCCACACAAGGTGTTCCTTGTGGGTACTTTATACCTCGGCAGAGAATTATCTATATAGGTCCACAATATCGTATAGCCCCCATGTAACGGTACCCCCCGATATTCGGTATTTTGATGATTTTACCCACATTTTTCAACGGAATTGTCTGAAAATCCACACAAGGAGTTCCTTGTGGGTACTTTATACCTCGGCAGAGAATTATCTATATAGGTCGACAATATCGTATAGCCCCCATATAACGGTACCCCCGATATTCGGTATACCTCGGCAGAGAATTATCTATATAGGTCCACAATATCGTATAGCCCCCATATAACGGTACCCCCCGATATTCGGTATTTTGATGATTTTACCCACATTTTTCAACGGAATTGTCTGAAAATCCACACAAGGAGTTCCTTGTGGGTACTTTATACCTCGGCAGAGAATTATCTATATAGGTCGACAATATCGTATATCCCCCATATAACGGTACCCCCGATATTTGGTATTTTGATGATTTTACCCACATTTGTCAACGGAATTGTCTGAAAATCCACAAAAGGAGTCCCTTGTGGGCATTTTACCGCCTCAAAATGAAGTGTCTATATAGGTCCACGATATCGTATATCCTCCATATAACTGTAACCTCCGATATTCGGTATATTGATGATGTTAGCCACGCTTTTCAATGGAATTGTCTTAAAATCAACACAAGTAGTTCCTTGTGAGTACTTCACCCCCTGAGAGGGAATTGTCTATACAGGTCCACGATATCGTATATCCCCCATATAACGGTACCCCCGATATTCGGTATTTTGATGTTTTTAGCCATAGTTTTCAACGGAATGGTCACAAAGGGTTCTTTGTACACAAGGGGTTCTTTGTGAGCACTTTACCCCCCGACAGAGAATTGTCTATATAGGTTAACGATAACGTATAGCCCCCATATAACGATACCCCGCGATATTCTGTATTTTGAAAATCCACGCAAGGAGTTCCTTGTCAGTACTTTACACGCAGATATAGATTTGTCTTTATAGGTCCACAATATTGTATATCCCCCCATATCGGCACTTTTTTATATTAGATATTTTAAAAATTTTAATAAAATTTTTAATGGATTTTATTTTTTTTTTAAATTTTCTAATTCGTTCCAAATGGTGGAGGGTATTCAAAGTTCGGCCCGGCCGAACTTACTGCTTTTTTACTTGTTTAATATGTAATGGTTTTACCAATATTTTTTAGAGGATATTCTTTGAAATTCTAAAATTCCATCCAAGTGGGGGGGCCTGGCTGAACTTACCGCATTTTTGCCTGTTTAATTAATTGCGGAAAATATTGCTGGGCATATATGGATTCAAATGATTTTAAGTTCGAGTCGATCCCATAACCCCTTACATGTGCAGGTACTTCTCTTAACCTAATTGACTTCTAATTAGCATTATCATCAGCTTGGACAGTAGAGAGTAGAAAGATAGAGAGAAAAAGTGAATTGTTGTAGACCTTGCCGATAAATGAGAAATTGTTCCCGTATTGGATCTAATGCAATGCTAGGGAGCATATCTGAAAATATATACGGAACCGCATCAGTGTGGACGTATCTCTCAGGTTCTGTAATGAATCCCACTGTGCGCGATTCAACGAAATTTAACGCTAACGAGTTCCGAAGTAAGTTTAGTTATTTTGTTGTTTTGTAATATGTTTTTTTTTTTTTTTTTTTTTTTTTTTAACTGGCATCCATTGCGTAATTTTGTTGTTGTTACTGGAATATTGTTTTTTGTTGATGTTGATATTGTTGTTGTAATCTCCTTTTGATTATTTAGCCAGTCAGTCTATCCATCTATTCATTCATCCATCCATCCTGTATCCATTATGGAGTGGTTGATGGAGTGGTTATTGCGTATGTCAAGAGTCGCTGAGTTGTGCTAGTGTGAGTGTGTGTTGCGTGTGTTTTCATGTGTATTTGTTCAAGTTTGTGTGTGTGTGTGTGTGCTTGCAATATTCAGGACTTTCAGCATTCATTATGAATATTATGATTATTCAGATTATTATGAAGATGATTCGGTTTGTTTTGTTTTGTCATTTATATTTCAAATTGCACTTGCTATTGTTGTTGTTGTTGTTGCTGCTGCTGCTGTTGGTTAGCTGGCTGGCTTGCTGTGGTGTAGCCAGTCGGATTTGCTACTTCTGATGCTGCATCTCTCTACATTTTATTGTTTAATTTGCAACTTGTGGCATTTCTAAAGTGTTCTCAAAATAATGCGTACTTTTTTGCGCAATATGTTCGGGCAAATGTGCGGATATAAACTAGATTTGATGTTTTATTTGTTCGATGGCCAGTGCTACATTTGGCTAGGTGGTAGCCGTAATTTACACAACTACAAATGTGGGAAATATCAAAAGAAAAAAACTTTTTCTGTAATTAAGTAATTATTCCAATGAATAAATGAATGGAATAGATAATTGCTTCTACAGGGCTTTATTAATTCATTATATATTTTCATGAATGATCGAGAGCAGATGGAACATATAAAATCCCTAATGAATTGATTTGTGCCTTTGTGTAACAATCAATTCACTAGCGATTTTGAGAGATTTTTGAAATTATTTGTTCAAAATATTTTCCTTTTAAGATGACTCGAAACAGGATGGATTGAAGAACAATAAACATCGACACCCAGAGGAAAAAAACAATATTGAGTGGATGCAACTCCTTTAATAAAATATGTTGAGAGTAAACGTTGAATAGAAGGAAGTGAGGATGGATGTAGTTGGCGGATCCAACTATATGATGTCCAATTTTTATACCCTACACCACAAGATGGTCAGGGTATTATGTCTTTGTGCATTTGTTTGTAACAGGCAAAAGGAAACAAGATAGACCCATAGTTCCTTTTGATGATCTGCATAGAATCACATTCTGAGTCGATTTATGCATGTCCGTCCGTATGTCTGTCCGTCCGTCCGTCCATGTATTTTTGTAAACAAAGTACAGTTCGCATTTATTGCCCTATCCAGATGAAATTTTGCACAAATCATTTGTTTGGCCCAAGGATAAACCCTATTGAAATTGGAGATAATCGGTCAAAATTTAGATATAGCTCCCATATATATCTTCGTCCAATTTGACTTTTATTGTGCACCAAACGAGTAATATCAGTCCGAATAGTATGGAATTTTGCACGTACGATCAGATTGGACCTGAAAATAAGAATGCCAAATTTGATCGAAATCGGTTCAGATATAGCTATAGCTCCCATATATATTGTTCATCCGATTTGTTATTTTTGTCCTTCGCAGCAGTAATATGCACTCTGTAACAACAATATTTGGGGAAATATATCAAATACAGCTCAGAAATACATTTGCAATTACAATTTTATCGAGAACGGTTCAGGTTTGGATATAGCTCCCATATATAACTTCGTCCGATTTACCTTTGATTGTGCACCAAACGTCTAATATTTGGCCAAATTGGAAATTGAAATTTGGCACTTACGACCGAATTGAGTCTAGAAGCTAGTATGTCAAATTTGGTGAAGATCGGTTCAGATATAGCTATAGCTCCCTTATATACTTTCATCCGATTTGATATACTTGTTACCCACAGCCGTAATATGCACTCCGTAACAACGATATTCAAGGAAATATATCAAATACAGCTCAGAAATATCTTTGCCAAATTTTATCGAGATTGGTTCCGATTTGGATATAGCTCCCATATATATTTTTATCCGATTTCAAATTAATTGTGCACCAAATGGGCAATACAAGTCCGAATTTAAAAGATACAAATGTTTCGGCATATTTAGTCCTTTGAACTTTAAATTATAATTATAATGATAAAAGTCGGTCCCGTCCGACTTGAAGACTTTCTTTACTGGTTTTTCTTTTAAGTTCGAATAATGTCGCTAAAATTGTGAAAATACCGAATATCGGGGGTACCGTGTATGGTATGGGTGCTATACTAAGGCGGGGACCTATGTGGACAATTCTCTTCCAAGTGGTAAAGTACTCAGAAGGAACTCCTTGTATGGGTTAAGAATAATTACATTGAAATTTTTCGCTAAAATCATGAAAATACCGAATTTCAGAGGACCGTTGTATGGGGGATATACGATATCTTGGACCTATATAGACAATTCTCTTCCAGAGGGGTAATGTACACACAAGAAACTCCTATATTCGATTTTAAGACACTGCTATTGAAATTTTTTTTAGAAATCATCAAAATTACGAATATCGTCGGTACCGTTATATGGGGGATATACGATATCGTAGACCTATATAGACAAATATATTTGTTGATACCTTTAGCTGATACCGTGTGAGCTGATCCCGAATAAAAAAATGCAAAGCTGATTTGTTCTTCATAATGTTGAACTTATCGAGTTAACATCACTTGGAAGTACCCTCAGATTCCATTAACTATTATTGAATTGGATGATAAAATTTCTCATGCGACAAATTCTGAAGTGTGATTAGGATTTTTAATATAGTTTAAGAAAAGTCTTTTCAAGGGATAAAACACCTGAACCAGAACAAATAAAGATGGAGCCCGATCGGGTGTCCTTTAATATATTTCGAAGGATCCTTTGAATGTGTAGGGGAAAGCCTGCTTGACAAAAAAAAAAAAAAAAATGTTGAACCACTGCATCTACTTTCCAGGTGATTGAAAGGATTCTCTCTCTCTCTCTCTCTCTCTCTCTCTCTCTCTCTCTCTGTCTCGGGCGGTACAGTTGTATGAAAACCGTGTACCAATATGGATGTTTTGACAGCATTGATAGAACACATAATGAACTTCAACAATTTCGAGGTTTTATAAATTATTCAAGTTTTTCCATTTTCGAGAAGAATAATACGAAAATATTCACCCTTTACAAGAAAAAGGCTTCAAAATCTTTCATGTTGAAGTTTAGCGAGGAGCATTGCACATTGGACCAACATCCCATTTCTCTGTGCGAAACTATTTCAATGTATCTGTATTTAATAGCATCTGAAACTTTTCGAACAATTATACGACGCATTTTCAAAACAATATCCATATCATAACATCTGATACCAACCGGGCTCTAATTTTAAACTACAGAGTTTCTTTATTTTACCCCATTACCAAATTTAGTACCATTTAGTACAATTTCAGTATGCATATCCTTTCTGGATTTTACCTATATTCCTTCTTCCAATACCAAATGTAGTATTATAAGGATTTATTCAAACAATTCGAATACATATTTCCAGAGACCTAAATATCAAATTTCAGGATTCCAGCTCTATACTTTCACTTAATATTAAACTTACTTACTTACTCTTCGTAATTTTTTTAATACGATTTTCCAAAAACCCACCCTTATTACACGACTACGCACTGAAACTGCCCCTCATGCAAAATTTTAAGATTTTAGCTTCAGCCGTTTCGTAGGGCCGTTGATTCTAGATCAGTTTGAAAACTGACCTAAAAATAGAAAGAGCATATCGGAAAACCTTAGAAATCAAATATATATCTAAATGTCTAGAGTGGTAACACTAAGCATGACACAGACGATATATCCATAAGGTATATGTAAGGACCACCTCCATTCGTGTTGTGGAGAAGTTTGCTGTTTGTTCACCAACTTATTGACTATCAACGCATGTTTTCTATAGCCACGTGTCGGTGATTAATCTGCATGGCTATTTCAAACAGTATCTGGAGGACATATTATTATACCCTCCACCATACTATGGAGGGTATATTAACTTTGTCATTCCGTTTGTAACTCCTCGAAATACTCATGTCAGACCCAACAAAGTATATATATTCTTGATCAGCGTAAAATTCTAAGTCGATTTAGCGATGTCCGTCTGTCTGTCTGTTGTAATTACGCTGTCTTTCGAACGAATTGAGATACAAGGCTAAAATTTTGCACACAGGTTTATTTTTACAGTAGGCAGGTTAAGTTCATAAATGTTCATGTAGGTCCACTTTTTCATATAGCCCCCATATTACGGTACCTCCCGATATTCGGTATTTTGATGATTTTAGCGACATTATTCACCGGAATTGTTTCAAATTTGGTATTTGAAGTTCGAAATGGATATTACAGCCTAAGACAGAAAATTGTCTGTGTAGGTCCACGTCTTCGTATAGTCCCCATATAAGTGTACCTCCCAATATTTGGTATTTTGATGATTTTAGCGACATTATTAATCGGAATTGTTTCAAATTTGGTATTTGAAGTTCGAAATGGATACTACAGCCTAAGACAGAAAATTGTCTGTGCAGGTCCACGTCTTCGTATAGTCCCCATATAAGTGTACCTCCCAATATTTGGTATTTTGATGATTTTAGCGACATTATTAATCAGAATTGTTTCAAATTTGGTATTTGAAGTTCGAAATGGATACTACAGCCTAAGACAGAAAATTGTCTGTGCGGGTCCACTTCTTCGTATAGCCCCCATATAACGGTACCACTCTATATTCGGTACTTTTGGTGATTTTAGCGTCTTTATTCAACAACATTTTTTTCAAATTACGCATTTAGAGTTCGTAATGGAAACTCCAGTCTGTGACAGAAAATTGTCTATGCAGGTCCAGGTCTTCGTAGAGGCCCCATATACCAGTACCTCCCTATATTCTGTATTTTGACGAGTTTAGGTACAATACTCACCGAAGTTGTTTTTAAATGTCGTATTTGAAATTCGTAATGGATGCTACAGAATATGATAAAAAATTGTCTACGCAGGTTCAGGTCTTCGCACAGCTCCGATATAACGGTACCTCCCTATATTCTATACTTTGACGATTTTAGCTACATTATTCGCGTTTATTTCAAGTTCCGAATTTGAATTTGGTAATGACTCATGACAAATAATACCTGTGTGGTTCCACGTCGTATAGGCACCACTATAACGTCAATATTCGATATTTTTAAAATTTTCCCGATTTTTTTGTTTTAGGATTTTATTTCCAAATTCGTTCCAATTGGTGGAGGGTGTTCAAAGTTCGGCCCGGCCGAACTTACGGCTTTTTGACTTGTTTTTTATTTGGGTTTCCTAAGGCTAAGGAGGAACTTGCTTTCTATTTCCTCAAGAGATGTTACTCTAATTTACCAAGAGCCATTGTTGTCCTATGACGATAATGATCAAGTGCAGCAACTCTCAATCTTCAGACATTCCAAAAATTTAAAACAGTCCGTAGTTAGTTATAAAACTTTGGCACTACTTCTTATCGGAAGGTCTTAGCGGTCATTTCTTTAAGAAAACCATGTGATATTCATCCATCCCATGTCGAGCTTTCAAAAAGGTGTTTATTAATATGAGAGATTGCGTTTTCTCGAACCCTTTTTTGACAATCTAGCCTGCGATTTTAGAGGTTTACTCTGCTGACTTACACCCTGCTTACCCAATTTGAAAATTCAACCCACTTGTATATATGTGCTAAGATTCCAGATCCATATCTCGATTGTTTCTGTGCTGATTCATAGATTATTATCCATTACAAATATGTCAGCGATATAGTACTTCACTATTTAGTTCTAAACGTTTTCATTAATTCGGCTATTTCATTTTTGTTTTTTGTTTCGATGAAAAACTTTTGCAAAGTAATTGCTGTCAATGTCATTTCAATCAATAATACCAAATAATTGGATATGAAAACATCCATTGAATTTAAATTAAACAAATACGGAACAATAAAATACAATCACACACTCACTTACTATTCCCCAGAATTGTACGAGAAAAATTCAACAAATATTTAACGATAATAAATCGTTTTCTAGGAAATCCAGTTTTGGTCTTTTTGTTTCCTAACAAACAAACGAAAAAAAAAAACAAGAAAAAAGTGAAGTAGCAAAAAAATAACACACACACACACACATACATGCAAACGCAACGACAACCATACTCCAACAACGTTTAGGCATTACAACAGTAGCAAAAAATGAAACGTGATTTTTCTAAACCAGATTTAAAAGTAAAAAAAATTATTTAAACTTTAGTCTATTACATGTATGGATGGACAGTGGGCATTAATAGATATAATTAGTTTATATAAAATTATTTGTATTTACAGCATCTGTTTGTAAAAATTGTCAATTGTTTTCCGATTTCTTCGTATATAAAATTATTTATTTAAAATTACGAAAATACTAATGTAAACAACGAACTTATGAAATCATCTCCATTGAGATAGAACATTTTTGAAAATATGAACTAATGCACACGTTCCGAATAATATTTCGAATGTGTAGTGGTTCTCCAATAGGATCACTATTGACATGGACCAATGTCGAGCGGTTTTGAGAAATCTAAATACCCTAATGAATTAAAAAATCAAAATCAAATCAAATCGTCTTAGAATTTTACGCTGATCAAGAATCTATATACTTTGTTGGGTCTGACATGAGTATTTCGAGGAGTTACAAACGGAATGACAAAATTAATATACCCTCCATAGTATGGTGGATGGTATAAAAACTGCAACAAAGTCAAACGACATAATTCTTACATTTTTTATACCCTCCACCATACATAGTATGGAGGGTATATTAAGTTCGTCATTCCGTTTGTAACTCATCGAAATAATCATTTTAGACCCAAAAAAGTATATATATTCTTGATCAGCGTAAAATTCTAAGACGATTTAGCCCTGTCCATCCGTCTGTCCATCTGTTGTAATCACGCTACAGTCTAAACGAATTAAGATAGGAAGCTAAAATTTTGCACAGAACTCTCTTTTGTCTGCAGGCGGGTCAAGTTCGAAGATGGGCTATATCGGTCCACGATATCGTATATTCCCCATATAACGGCATCCCCGATGTTCGGTATTTTGATACTTTGATAACTTTTCTGAAAATCCACACAAGGAGTTCCTTGTGGGTACTTTATACCTCGGCAGAGAATTATCTATATAGGTCCACGATATCGTATAGCCCCCATATAACGGTACCCCCCCGGTATTCGGTATTTTGACGATTTTAGCCGCATTTTTCAATGGAAGTGTCTGAAATTCCACAAAAGGAGTCCCTTGTGAGTTCTGAAACAGAATTGTCTATATAGGTCCACGATATCGTATATCCCCCATATAACTGTACCCCCCGATATTCGGTGTTTTAATAATGTTAGCCACATTTTTAAACGGAATTGTCTGAAAATCCATACAAGGAGTTCCTTATGGGTACTTTATGCCTCGGCAGAGAATTATCTATATAGGTCCACGATATCGTATAGCCCCTCGGTACCCTCGATATTCGGTATTTTGATGATTTTAGCCACATTTTTCAACGGAAATTGTACACAAGGGATTTTTTGTGAGCACTTTACCCCCGATAGAGAATTCGTTATATAGGTTAATGATATCGTATAGCACTCATATAACGGTACCCCCGATATTCGGTATTTTGATGATTTTACCCACATTTTTCAACTGAATTGTCTGAAAATCCACACAAGGAGTTCTTTGTGAGCACTTTACCCCCTGAAAGGGAATTGTCTATATAGGTCCGCAATATCGTATATCCCCCATATAACGGTACCCCACGATATTCAGTATTTTGATGATTTTAGCCACTTTTTCCAATGGAATTATCTGAAAATCCACACAAGGAGTTCCTTGTCAGTACTTTACACCCCGACATAGATTTGTCTTAATAAGTCCACAATATTATATATACCCGCATATATCGGCACCTTCCTATATTAAATATTGTAAAGATTAAAAAAAAATAATGGATTTTATTTTTTTGAAAATTTTCTAATTCGTTCCAAATGGTGGAGGGTATTCAAAATTCGGCCCGGCCGAATTTACTGCTTTTTTACTTGTTTTTTTTTTTTTAATTTTATTTAATGAAAGTCAAAAATGTCGGAAATAGCATTACATTTTAGAATAAGTTTAGATTTGTTCGAATTGGTTACCTTTGGCACGAATTATGGCCTTCAAACGACCAATGAAACCGTCACACGCTGCCCGAATGTTGCCTTGCGGTATTTTAGCCATTCCCTGCGAAGCGCATGCTTCATGTGCCAACCTTGCTTTCCAAAACAATCCATAAACAATAGTCCAACTGATTGGTATCCGGAGATTTTGGTGGCCATTTTACGCTGGAAATGAAGCGAGAAACCTCATTTTGTAACCATTCTTGGGTGGCGCGTGCAGAGTGCGATGGTGTTGAGGCCTGTTGGAATGTCCAAGGTCTGCGGACAAAATGTTTGCGTGCCCAAGGCTTTAATACACCCTCCAGAATATTTTCACGATAATATTCAACATTTATTCTGATGCCACGGTCGATAAATACGAGCGGAGAGCGACCATTGGCTGTTATGGCAGCCCACACCATCACCATGGCCGACGCTTGAGTTCTGGTGGTTAACCGAAGGTGCACATTTCCAGCTGACCTCGTTGGCAAGTAAACACGATAATTTTGTTTGTGAACAAACGCTGGACAACAAATGTTTTCTCATCCGAGAAAACCAAATTCGACAGTTCACCACTTTCGGCCAAGCGAAGCAACTCTTTAGCTCTTTTGAGTCTATTTTCTTTCCTCAGCGGTGTAAGTTCTTGCACTTTTTGGAATTTCAATGGCTTTACCCCGAGCTCATTTTTTAATATTTGCCGAATGGAATATTGCCAAATGTTCAGCTCGCGAGCCAGCTTTCGGCTTCGCTTCTTTACTTTTCGAGCCATTTTTGCTGATGTTGCTGTTTTCTTCCGTCCACTTCCTTGACGTCTGGCTACGAACAAAAGATTTATTCACATTTAAATGCTGGAGTGCTCTAACGATAGCCGCTTGTGGCTTTCCAGCCTAATATAAAGAAATCACACTATCACGCTTTGATTCCATCACGAATAACTTTTTTTTCTGGAAAATTCTCACCAAAATGCTTTTGTACGCTTGTAAACAATATAAGGAGCTGTCACTGGAATAATTTCAACAGCTGTCGAATAAGTGGCTCAGAGATGACAGTAGTCTGAAGTTGGTTGCAGGTTTTTCATCTCACCCTGTATAAGGGTGGCCTTAGAAATGAGTGCTAAGTGTGTGAATTTTACTAAATGGTACGAAATTTGGAAAAGTTTGGTCTATGGTGAATTGATGAAGCGGAAATTGCAATTTAAAGGGGGTTACTGTTGTTGGTGGGTGTATGATAAATGTGTGATTTTGGAAGTGTGTAATACACAGTGCACGTAAAGTACTTAATAGTACGATATTTGGCAACATATAGAATAAGAAGAACATATAGTGCTTGAAATCTGAAATTTGGTATTAGGGTCGCTGTTCGTGTAAAAGTACTAAATTTGGTTTAAGGTGAAGGAAAAGAACTAAAACCTGAATTTTGATATGAATGCCACTGTTGATTTCAGCGGTTGAGAAAAGGAGCTGGTTATGGATATGCGTACTATAATTGTTCGAAAAGTATACTAAATTGGGTATTGGGTGAAGGGATAGAGCTGGAATGCCACATTATGATATTGAGGTTCCTGCTGGCATATAGGATAAATGCTGAGGTTGATTTGGAAATGTGTACTATAGTTGTTCGAAAGTACTAAATTAAACTAAATTTGATACTGTGTGAAGGTATAGAGCTGAAACTGTAGCTATAACCTTTGGGGTCTAAGATTGAGATATTAAACGGTTTTGTAAATACGTACTAAAATTGTGCGAAAAGTACTAAATGTTACTAAGTATGGTATTTGGTGAAGGAAAAGAACAGAAATTCTGAAATTTCTTATTGAGATCACTGTTGGTGTCTGTAATTGAGGTGGTTTTCGCAATTTGTACTATAGTTGTACAAAAAGTACTAAATGACAGAAAGTTTGGTATTGTGTGAAGGGATAGGGCTGGAAACCTCAAATTTGTACTTATGTGTCTGTTGGTATTTTGAATTGACATATGAAGGTGATTTTGGAAAATGCTACTAAATACTTCTAAATTTGATATTGGATGAAGGGATCGAGTAAAATCCTAAAATTTATTATGATTGTAACTATTTGGAGCTGGTTTTGGATATAAGTTCTATAATTGAAACAAGTAAGCAAAGGATATAGCCGTGCGGGGCCGACCATGTGATACCCTACAACACTACAATATGTTAGAAGCCCCCTTTTGTTCAAATCCATTTTGGAAGATTTCGCTTTTAAAATTATGTCACGGAGCACTACCATGTCGAGCTGTTAGATGTTGTGGTCCATTTTAGAGCTAAATATAATCCAATGGTCATCCAAAATGCTACAATTCTCCCCTGTCCTTACTCTCTTCTCAGGCGTGTTGATTGGCTTCAATTGTGTGATCCGGATTTTTTTTTCTGTTTTTGGTCAATTTGAACCCCTAAATATATTTCTGACATCTTTGAAGACCTAGTCCTTCTAAGCCCATACCTACCCTTGTGAAAATTTTCGTGAATATCGGATGATAATTGCAGACTGTATATAATAATAACAACCTGTGTTGTAATGTGAAAAAAATTACAAAATATACACTTCAATATTAAGTCAAATTGAAAAAATCGCATGCGATAAAAAGTATGAAAAATAAAACAAAGTCACAAAATAATACAAAATCTATTTTAACATCATTATTGGCATCTTTTTATGTGATTTTTTTAGATTTTATTCGTTTATGCCAAGAGCGCATTCTGAATTGACGAAATTTGTCAAAATCGGTCCAGCTATTCTTGAGATATAATCATTCTAGCTAAAATCCCTAAAATCCCCCTTTTGTATATATACATTGTATATATTTCGTTATATATAACCGATATATTTACTATCGACATCTACGTAACGGTCAGAATTGGCCTGTCCGTCTATTTGTGATTTCGCTGGTATTAAAAATATTCGCGGTTTAATGGAAAATTTGTCGTTTATTTAACACAAATGTTATGGTCTATTTCTAAAATTGGAAAACCTCTGCCCAGCTCTAAGCTCTAGCCCCATGCTAACTTCCGCGTTGATTGGTATATAATTGCGATCTGTAGATCAACTGCAAAATCAGGAAATTTTTCAGTTTTTGGTCCATTTCAACCCCTAAATATTATGCAATCATCTCCAAAAGCAATAGGGTTCTTTTCTGGTCCAAGCCCCACCAACATTCTAAATTACGTGAAGATCGGGCCATAATTGCAACCTGTAGAGTGATTACAAATTAACATGGACAGACGGACATACATAGCTAGATCGACTCAGCTCGGCGAGATAGGAAGAACCATATATACTTTCCTATATTTCGAGGTGTTACATAATTTTTGGCCCAATCAAACTTATAATACCCCCAACACATAGTGTTGTAGGGTATAATAAATGGTACAAAATTTGCTGACGGCGGAAATTACAGAGCTGAAACTTTAAAATTTGATATTAAGGCCAGTGTTGGTTTCTAAGGTTTACATATGGAGGCTTTGAAATAGTTGGTTGACGGACAAAATTTTATTGTCGATGGATTGTCGGAAGTTCAAGTCTTCGTTTCGAAATAAATATATCCACACATACTATTTTGCCTACTATTGGGTGAAATATCCAGCTAAATACCGATCGCCGAAAGCGAATATTATAAAGATCATACATGCATAGACCCACTGTATGCCGACTAAGATAATTCTTGCGGTCTTGGTGTGGCTCCAATAATGTGATTACAATACGTACAAATATTAGATGCAGTTGCTACCGCAGCAACATGAGTGTTACGACGGCACAAGGCGTATTTTTGTGTGCGTGTGTGTCTGTATGTCTTTTACAGCATATGGTTGCCGTACACAGTTTTTGGTTTGGTTTTGTGTCAGCCAACATTGGCATTCGGGTAACATTGTTTTGTTGCCACTGATGAATATGGAACTTGGCTTTGACTTTGAGACATGACTTTGGCCACTCTCAACGACATTACATCATGACTACATCATCAATGGCAACTAAAAGATAATGATCATAAGCATAATGATAATCATCTCGATTATCATTAACTAGTCTTTGTTGTCAACACTATAATCTCCAGCCAGCATCAGATTGTGGCGGCCAATGACTGTGGTCACTGCTGTTGTCGTCGTCATCATCATCATCGCATTGGTGCCGTACAAAAAGTAATTGTAGCATAAATTGACGCTCGAACAAAAAAATGTCATAAATAAATAGTCAACACACAAAAAGCGATTAAAACAGAAGTCATGCAGGTTTTTTTCCCTCTTCTTTTTGTTTTGAAAAACTTCTATTTGCAACATTTTTAGCCGCTAAATAAAACGCCATAAATGATCGACCAGATTTCAGCTGTTAGCAGCACAGCTCCATACTAATGTTTTCTTTGTTTGGTTTTTGTTTTATTAAAAAAAAACTCTGCACTTGCCATCATTGGTAAGTTCACTGCTTGATAGTCAGTGATGTGCAATCTTTGAACATTTTAAATGTCATATTTGAAGAATAGTTATGAAAATATGTTTCGTTATTGATGAATCGCTACCAATGTCATAATTTCATTCGGGCGAAAGGAATGAACACTTGGTTTCGGGTTTTTGGTATGATGACATTTATCAAAAAAAAAAAAAAAAAAAAAAAAAAACAAATCTATATAGAGTAAGTGTTCCAGTAGTCGGCACTTTTAGGATTGTATATTTTTCAATCTTTCAACATTCTGAGTGAAATCTTTCAATTGCAGAAAAATAGATTCCAAATTTTTTTTACTTTTCGAAATAATAAACAAAAATTGAATGTGTTTTTATTAAATTGGCAAAATTTGCAGTTTTACTAAAACAGTAGTTTTTTGCCAGTAGTCGGCACCATTTTCCAATGCTCGGCATGTCTATTTGCCAGTAGTCGGCATATGGTATTTCAGTAAAAAAAATATTATTTTATATATTTTTTTATTTCAAATAATATAAAACAATGCTATATTACTAATTCACAGTTCAATCCAGAATTTGAAATTTATTTCGATTTTAAATAGTATTTTATTTAATTATCATTCTAAACCAAAAATAGGTAGAAAATCAAGAATAGTATGGTTACCTTCATAAACGTATGGATTTTCAATTAAAATAAAAATGATGAATGATCAAATAAAAAAAGAAAAAAGTACCTTTCATATATTTGGAATTTGTGAATTAATTTTTTTCCTTTAGATAGCCAACATTTTTTAAAGAATGCCACCGCTATCTAAAACGACAAATAGCTGATTTAAAAAACCTACTTAATTTAGAAAAAATGGTCAAAAAGCACAAATAAAAGCAACTGTCGACTCAAAACAATTTTTTTTATTTGAGTAGTTTTTGGATTATTTTTTAATACTTTTCTCAAGTTTTGGTGAAATTGGTCAAAAATGATATTTTTCTAGTAATCGGCACCCCTTGTCGACTACTAGCAAATCTCTTTTTTTCTCTTCCTAATGTCGGCATTAAATAATATAACAGAAAAATACTTGATTTTTATGTTTTTAAGTTATAAAATGATCTTTAGACTGTTATTTACTATTATAAAATATTTCTGATTCCAAAAGTATTAAATTTAATTTACTTAGATCGATTATTAAGTTGACGCCACCACTAATTATACCCTACACCACAAGGTGGTCAGGGTATTATGTCTTTGTGCATTTGTTTGTAACAGGCAAACGGAAACGAGATAGACCCATAGTTCCTTTTGATGATCTGCATAGAATCACTTTCTGAGTTGATTTATGCATGTCAGTCCGTTTGTCCGTCCGTCCGTCCGTCTGTCCATGTATTCTTGTAAACAAAATGCAGGTCGCATTTATTATCCGATTGAGATGAAATTTTGCAAACAACATTTGTTTGGCCCAAGGACGAACCCTATTGAAATTGGAGATAATCGGTAAAAATTTAGATATAGCTCCCATATATATCTTCGTCCGATTTGCTTTTATTGTGCACCTAACGTGTAATATCAGCCCGAATAGTATGGAATGTTGCACATACACCCAAATTAGGCCTGAAAATAAGTATGCCAAATTTAATCGAAATCGGTTCAGATATAGCTATAGCTCCCATATATATTGTTCATCCGATTTATTGTATTTGTTACCCACAGCCGTAACAATGATATTCAGGGAAATATATCAAATACAGCTCAGAAATATCTTTGCCAAATTTTATCGAGATCGGTTCAGATTTGGATATAGCTCCCATATATATTTTTATCCGATTTCAAATTAATTTCGCACCAAATGGGCAATACAAGTCCGAATTTAAAAGATACAAATGCTTCGGCATATTTAGTTCTTTGAATTTTAAATTATATTTATAATCATAGCGTGTATGATTGAATTCTCCCATAAAGACTTTTAATTATTAAGTGGAGCTCAACTAAATTAGCAAAGTGGTGTAGGGTATCATAAAATCGGCCCCGCCCGACTTTAGGACTTCCTTTACTGGTTTTTTCTTTACAAACAAGCACTATTGCACAATTTGGAAGACACTCACTGACGAAAATCGTTATTCTCTCGTAATAAATAATCAGAGCTCATTGTTATATTACAGAGAGAGAGAGAGAGAGAGCAGAGAACACTGTTGAAGTTTTTTTGAAATTATCTCATTATAGGGTAAGTGTACCAGTAGTCGGCACTTTTAGGATTTTCGCGTTTTTAATCGCTCATCATTCTGAGTGGAACTTTTCAATTATTACAAAGTTAATTTATTCAGATTCGAAATTTTGTATAGTTTTTGCAATAATAAATAAAGATTTAATAACTTTTTATTAAATTTCATAAATTTGTAGTTTTATTAAAACAATGTTTTTTTGCCAGTAGTCGGCACCACTTGCCAATTGTCGGTATGGCATGTTCCAACAGTCGGCATACCAATCTTTTTGTAAGAATAATTAATAATAATAATAATAATAAATTAAATCATTAAAATATAATATTTTTGTTTAGTTAAACTGATTCGACGTCTTTATTATACTTTTCTTAAGAATATGGATTGTTGAGGACTTTCACAGACAAAAATCTAATTTTTTAGAATAAATCATCTTTTCTTAGCGAAATTGTACACAAAGATAGCTGACAATATATTTGAAGTAAACAAAATATATTTAGTTGTAAAAGTTTCATTTATTTGGGCTTAAAAATAAAAAGTGCCGACTACCGGGACATGCCGGACTTAGGCACACTTACCCTATGGACAATTCTATTCTTAGTTATTTAAGTTTAAATTTCAAAACTGCCGACTATTGGAACATGCCGAACTTAGGCACACTTACCCTATATAAACGAAATTGTGTTAGTTACTACGCTTATGACACAAGAACCACTGGTCTGATTTTAAATTCGAAATTGTCTCTTGGCAGAAAAGGATAAAATTAGAGTTTTTTTTTGTTTTGAAAATTTTTACTTTTGAAATGTACAATTGTAATGTTTTATATGACTTTTTCATTTCGATTCAATATTTTGAATTGTAATATGATGTGTAGTCTTTTTTGAGTAGTATAAAGCGATAACAGACATCTTTATTTTTAGGTTTTATGCACAGGTGAGATGAAAAAAAAACTGCAACAAATTTCAGACCGCTGTCATTTCTAAGCCACTCGTCCGACAGCTGTTAAAATTATTCCAGTGACAGCTCATTATATTGTTTACAAGCGTACAAAAGCATTTTGGTGAGAATTTTGCAGAAAAAAGTTATTCGTGATGGAATTCAAGCGTGATAGTGTAACTATATACTACACCACATAGTGGTAAGGGTATTATGTCTTTGTGCATTTGTTTGTAACATGGAGAAGGAAGCGAGATAGACCCATAGTTACTTTTGAGGATATCCATAGAATCACTTTCTGAGTTGATTCATGCATGTCAGTCCGTCTGTCCATGTATTCTTGTGAACAAAATGCAGGTCGCATTTATTTATTTATTATATTTATTTATTATCCGATTGAGATGAAATTTTGCACATATCATTTGTTTGACCCAAGGACGAACCCTATTGAAATTGGAAATAATCGGTCAAAATTTAGATATAGCTCCCACATATATGTTCGTCCTATTTGCCTTTTATTGTGCACCAAACGTGTAATATCAGGCCGAAAATTATGGAATTTTGAACATACAACCAAATTAGACCTTAAAATAAGTATGCCAAATTTGATAGAAATCGGTTCAGATATAGCTATAGCTCCCATATATATTGTACATCCGATTTGTTATTTTTGTCCTCCGCAGCCGTAATATGCACTCTGTAACAACAAAATTTGGGCAAATGTATCAGAAATACATTTGCTAAATTTTATCGAGATCGGTTCCGATTTGGATATATATCCCATATATAACTTTGTCCGATTTACTTTTTATGGGATGAAATTTGGCACTTGGGACCGAATTTAGTCTAGAAGCTAGTATGTCAAATTTGATGAAGATCAGTTCAGATATAGCTATAGCTCCCATATATATTGTTCATCCGATTTATTATTTTTGTCCTCCGCAACCGTAATATGCACTCTGTAACAACAATATTTGGGGAAATATATCAAATGCAGCTCAGAAATATCTTTGCCGAATTTTATCGAGATCGGTTCAGATTTGGATATATCTCCCATATATATCTTTATCCGATTTTAAATTAATTGTGGGCAATACAAGTCCGAATTTAAAAGAAACAAATGCTTCGTTATATTTACTCCTTTGAACTTTAAATTATAATTATAATCATAGCGTCTATGATTGAATTCTCCCATAAAAACTTTTAATTGTTATGTGGAGCTCTACTAAATTATCAAAGTGGTGTAGGGTATCAATAGGTCGGCCCCGCCCGACTTTAGGACTTTCTTTATTGGTTTTATATTTGGCTGGCAGACCTTGGATATTTCAACAGGACTCAGCACCATCGCACTCAGCACGCGCCACCTAAGAATGGTTACAAAATGAGGTTCCTCTCTACATTTCTAACGCACAATGGCCACCAAAGTCTCCGGATACCAATCCATTGGACTATCGTGTCTGGAGTATTTTGGAAAGCAAGGTTGGCACTAAAAAATACCAAAGTGTCGATCACCTCAAGCAAGCGCTTCGCCGGAAATGGGCCAAAATACTGCAGAGCAACATTTGGGCAGCTGTGAAGGTTTCATTGGCCGTTTTAAAGCCATAATTCGTTCCAAAGGTGATCAAACCGAACAAATCTGAACTTATTCTAATATTTAATGCTACTTCCGACATTTTTTGCTTTTATTCAATGAAATTTAAAAAAAAAAAGTAAAAATTATGGCGTTTGACTTTGTTTCAGTTTTTTTATCTCACCCTGTATGTTGTTTTTATTATTAATTAAATCACACCCACTATAAAAATCTAGATATACGTGTGCATCCCTAACTATATTACATACCCACTTGCGGTTCACGTCCAGAAGCTATGTCACCTCTGACGTTCAAATGCGAAAACTATACCCAAAAGAAATCTACCAATTCTACGAAAAATAGGCATTTTAGAATGTGTTTCCCCCCGGTAAATTAACTAAAAATGTTGAAAACGCTTTGCTCAGTTTTTTGTACCTCCACCTCCTGTTTGCTACTGCTTATGCCGTTTCCATGCTACCAAACCAAATCAAACATATGAAATAGAAGTAGATAGAGGTATTCTGTTTGTCATTATGATCACAGCGACATTGTCATTATTAGCCGTGTCATAATGAACATCATCCTCCCCATAGTCATTTTCATCTTTAGTGGAGTTGATCTGAAACTTCTGGTGGACAGTAAGAAAATGGATGGCTTTGTATTCGTTGATACTTTTTTAAGAGACAGCTATTTGTCTGAAGATCGTCAACACCAGCACAAAAAAGTTTAACAAAAAAAAAAAAATAACAACAACGAAAGCAGCCAAAGAACAGCAACTATTGGCAATTTTTCCTATTTCACTAATGTCGCCACATTAATGAGTCTTAAATGTGCGAGTTTGGAAGTTGTTGTTATTATTTTGCTACAGAGTGCATTGACTGGCAGCATACAGTGGGAGGTATTTTGCAAGATTTTATTTATAACAGATAATACTTACTTGATTTAATATGAAGATCTCTACTTATAACCTACGCCACACTGTGGTACAGGATATCATGGTATGGTAGTTATACCCTACACCACAAGGTAGTCAGGGTATTATGTCTTTGTGCATTTGTTTGTAACACACAAAAGGGAACGAGACAGACCCATAGTTACATTTGATGATCTGCTTAGAATCACATTCTAAGTCGATTTATGCATGTCCGTCCGTCCATCTGTCCATGTAATTTTTTTAAACAAAGTACAAGTCGCATTTATTGGAAGATTTCGCTTTTGAAATTAGGATTTTGACTATGGACATTTGCCCACTATTTACGCACTCCGTCGTGCTGTTAGTTGTTGTGGTCCATTTTATAGCTAAATATAATCCAATGCTCATCCAAAATGCTAGAATTCTTCCCTGTCCTTAACTGTCTCCTCAGGCGTTTCGATTGAATTCAATTGTGTAATCGGAAAAACATTTCTGTTTTTAGTTAATTTGAACCCCTAAATATTTTGCAATCATCTCCAAAAGCAAGAAGACCCTCCGTATCTCCAAATTTAGACTCATCTATATGATTTGCTTGTCTACGATATTTGGCTAAATTCGTCAACGAAATCAGCATAAAAAAGCTGGAAGTTCGGCTTCTATGTATTTCGGATATCGCCTGTAAGTAATGCTGGTATTTTTTCAAACAAAATTAGTGGTCCATTGTACCCGCTGTCCTAAACTCTAACTTCATGCGAGATTTCCTGTCCCTTGGTTCCTATTTGTGACCTTTCACAGGAAAATTTTTAGTTGTTGGTCCATTTCAACCCCTAATATATTGCGGACATCTTTAAAAACAATAGGCCTATCCCTTCTGAGCCCAACCATACCCTTGTGAAATTTTTCGTGAGGATCGAACGATATTTGCAACACTTGTATAATATCCCCAACCAGTGTTGTAAGGTGGAAAAATATTACAAAATATTATAAGACAAATTGAAAAAATCGCATGCGATAAAAAATATGAAAATATAGAAAAATGTCACAAAATACTACAAAATCTAAATTAACTTCATTATTGGCATATTTTTCTGCGATTTTATACTTTTATGGCAAGAGGGCATTCTGAATTGACAAAATTTGTCAAAATCGCTCCAGCCATTCTTGAGATATAAGCATTCTAACTAACATCCCTTCCCTTGTATATACACATTGTATATATTTCGCAATATATAGTCGATACATTTACTATCGGCATCTACATAACGGTCAGAACTGACCTGTTCGTCTATTTGTGATTTCGCTGGGATTAAAAATATTCGCGGTTTAATGGAAAATTTGACTTTTATTTAACACAAATGTTGTGGCCTATTTCACCCACTAAATATTACCCGATGACCATCAAAATTGGAAGGCTTCTGCCCAGCCCTAATCTCTAGCCCCATGCTAACTTCCGCTTTGATCAAAATCAGGAGTTTTTTTCAGTTTTTGGTCCATTTCAACCCCTAAATATTATGCGATCATCTCCAAAAGAAATAGGGTTATATTCTGGCCCTAGCCCCTCTCCATTCTAAATTTCGTGAAGGATCGGACCAAAATTGCGACCTGTAGAGTGATTACAAATTAACATGGACAGACGGACGGACAGACATACATAGCTAGATCGACCCAGCTTGGCGAGATAGGAAGATCCATATATACTTTCCTATGTGAGAAACCAATATTTCGTGGTGTTACATAATTTTTGGCCCAATCAAACTTATAATACCCCAACACATAGTGTTGTAGGGTATAAATATATATTGGAGCTATAGCTATATCTGAACCGATTTGATCAAATTTGGCATACTTATCTCCCGTATTGGCATACTTAGTTGGCCGTATGTGCTTAATTGCATACTATTTGGGCTAATACTACACGTTTGATTGCAAATCGGACGAAAATGTATATGGGACCTATATCTAAATTTTGACCAATTTTCTACAATTTCAATAGGGTTTGTCCCTGACCCCAAAATGATTTTATTCCGATCGGTAAATAAATGCGACGTGTACTTTGTTTACAAAAATACATGGACAGACGGAAGGAGATGCATAAATCGACTCAGAACGTGATTCTATGCAGATCATTAAAATAAACTATGGTCTATCTCATTTCGTTCTGCCTGTTCCAAACAAATGCAAAATTACATAATACTCTGACCACCTTCTGGTGTAGGGTATAATAATTCCGAATATAGGAAGTTGCCGTTATATGGAGGCCTATACGGAGATGTAGACCTGCATAGCCAATTTCTATCATAGGCCAATACGATTTTCAAATTCGAAACTTAAAACAATTCCGGTGAGTAATTTCGCTAAAATCAGCAAAATACCAAATATTGGGAGGTACTAGTATTTGGGTCTATACGAAGATCTGAACCTGCATATTCCATTTTCTGTCATACGAAATTTGAGACGATTACGGTGAATAATATCGCTAAAATCATAAAAAAAAACGAATATAAGGAGGTACCTTCATATGGGTGTTATACGAAGACGTGGACCTACATAGACAATTATCTGTCATGGGCAGTAAAATCCATTAGGAATTTCAAATACAACATTTGTAACATTTCCGTTTAAAAAGTGTGACATAAATCACCAAAAAAAGCGAATATCTAGAGATACAGTTATATGGGTACTATATCAAAACTTATACCTATATTGAGAGTTCTATGCAAGATGTTTCTTACAAAATGGGAACTGCTGAAACCGATTCGGGTTTAAATTGTGATTAAAACTACCACAAAACCTTTAATCTGTGGGTACAGTTATATGGGGGCTATACCAAAACGTGGACATATATAGCCCATTCTCCATACCCAAAGTCCTGCAGAACTAATACAAATCTGAGTAAAATGTTATCAATCTACTTCATTTCTTTTAGGAGCTACATTTATTTTCTTTAAAGGACACGGAGTACGTACATGCCTAAATCTATATAGAATTTTATGCTGATCTAGAATGTATATTCTTTGTAGAGTCTAACATAAGGTTGCCCATATTCGACGAAATCAAAGAAAAAAAATTGGCGGTTGGCAATGTTAATCATTTAATTTGTTCCAAGTAGATTTGTTTATATCAATTTTTGAATATTATGTCTCTCAAATGGCCGCCTCTGGCGTTGATGACGTATTGTGCCCTTTTTGCTGCATTTTCCATCGTTTTTGCCAACATTTCGGCGGAATAGCGGCTATTTCTTCACGAATGTTATTCTTGAGCTCTTCTATGGTCCTGGGCTTGTTAACGTAAACCTTTGCCTTAAAATATTCCCACAAGAAGAAGTCAGGCGGCGTCAAATCGGGCGAACGCGGTGGCCAGTCCAAACCACCACTTTTCGACATCAAACGGCCCGGAAACAAATTCTTCAGAAAATCGATTGTTATGCGACTTGTGTGCGGTGGAGCGCTGTCTTGTTGAAACCAGAACTGCCTCATACGCTTTCGACGAATAATTGGCATCACAAAATTGGTCATCATGTCGCGATAACGCTCCTGATTGATGGTAACAGCATGGCCATTTTCATTAAGGAAGAAAAACGGCCCAATGACCGTTTTCGCACTAACGCCGCACCAAACTGTGACTTTTCGTCAATGTGAAATGGGCTTCATCGGACATGATAATTTTGTTCCAAAATTGCTCGTCATCTTCGGCCATTTCGATGACTTTTTGGGCCCATTCCAACCGACGAAGCTTGTCCGCAGGCAACATTCTTTGCGTCAATTGAATTTTGTACGGGAACAAATGCAAATCAACTGCCGAGAACGGTGTTTTTGGGATGTTCTTGGGGACCTGTCAACACTGGCTTGTACGGCAGCGATATTCTCGGCCGATCGCCTTGGTCGACTTTTATATGGCCTCTTCGGATTAGAAAGAGCCTTACCAGTCGAAAATTTTTCGTTTAAACGCTTAATGGTGTTCTTAGAAGGCGCGCTTCTCACATTTTTTAATGTTTTAAAAGCACGTTGAGTTTTCACAATTGACTTCTTGTAAATTTCAACTATTTCAGAGCGCTCACGTGGCGTGTATTGGATCATGGTAAAAATCTGCTTGGACTGACGCTTTAAACGCGGTATGTCATTAAGCGATGTGACATCTCTGTCAAAAGTTATGGCGTTGCCAGATGGGTCCGTCGAATATGGGCAACCCTATAGATGAAACTTAACAATTGGGGTCTTGGTAGGTCTAATCTCTCCTAGCAAATATTGTGCGATTCAGGTCCACTAATTGGTATAGCCCCATTTTCGGCTGATGAGATTTGTGTCAAACGTTTTGAAATCACAAAGTTTTACATTATTTGCTCAGGAGTACATGATCGGAGTTAACCTTCATTATGTAGCCCCGACCCCGCAATCAAATTATAGCAATACATTATTGCCCCAGGATAGCTCCCAATTTAAAGGCATAAAACTGCAAAGCAATGCAAATAAATTCTTTCTATATTCTAACTCCAATTTCGCAAATTTATTTATTCCTAAGACTTATATTTTTATACCCTCCACCATACATAGTATTGAGGGTATATTAAGTTCGTCATTCCGTTTGTAACTCATCGAAATCATCATTTTAGACCCAACATAGTATATATATTCTTGATCAGCGTAAAATTCTAAGACGATTTAGCCCTGTCCGTCCGTCTGTTGTAATCATGCTACAGTCTAAAGAATTAAGATAGGAAGCTAAAATTTTGCACAGATCTCTCTTTTGTCTGCAGACAGGTCAAGTTCGAAGATGGGCTATATCGGTCCACGATATCGTATAGCCCCCATATAACATTACCCGCCGATATTGGGTATTTTGATGATGTTAGCCACATTTTTCAGTGGAAGTGTCTGAAATTCCGAACAAGAAGTCCCTTGTGAGTATTTTATCCCCTGAAAGAGAATTGTCTATATAAGTCCACGATATCGTATATCCCTCATAAAACGGTAACCCCCGATATTCGGTATTTTGATGATTTTAGCCACATTTTCCTATGGTATGGTTTGAAAATCCACACAAGGAGTTCTTTGTGAGCACTTTAACCCCTGAAAGGTAATTGTCTATATAGGTCCACAATATCGTATGTCCCACCATAAAGCACATTCCGATATTAAATATTTTAAAGATTTTAACAGAATTTTTAATGGATTTTATTTATTTGAAAATTTTCTAATTCGTTCCAAATGGTGGAGGGTAATCAAAGTTCGGCCCGGCCGAACTTACTGCTTTTTTACTTGTTTTAACACATAATGCCTGACATGAGACCCCACTGTTTCTATTGGTTGGTTTAACAGAACAAAATGTTTTGAGGACAAGTTAAATTGTGTCTTATTATGGCTTAAACCACACATTCATAATTATTCTCAAGTTTAACAAGTTGTCCGATGTTTTCATAATTAGGAGTTCTTAGGAAATTCTAACTTAACTTATGTTCGGCTACATACTATGTGAGCTATGTGGCAAGTGTGTGCACACATACACATCCATACACACAATGGAATGGGCATAGAAACACTGCTCAGTTGTATTTACAAGTGTTTAAAGTAATCGTTTGTTCTCGTCTCGTCTTTACAATGCCCAGCATTGTCATCACATCCCGAAACAAGAAGTCATGTTTTAGCCTAAACATAGATGTTCGAGAATTCGAATTCAGTTGCTTGGTTGGTTGGCTGGCTGGTTGGCTGGCTGGCTGGCTGTTGAATCCAGAATTTATTCGATTTGGGTTGGTGCTTTTGTGTTTGAATGTCTTTCGGACCGTCCGTCTGTCCGTCTGGTATTTGTGGACATTTGTTCAATTGTTGGCCAGACTTCCTTTTATGCCACAATTAAATGTATTTGTTCGATAATTTTTGCCAATTATTTGGTATTAAATCATGAATATGTATGGCTCTTAACATGCCATGTTGTTTGGTTGCCTCCTCTGTTGCTCTGTTGCCTGAAAATGTGCTCTGTGTCTAATCAAGGTATGCTGCCATGTTGCAGCATAAATAGTTGCCATGAATTATTAATTAGTTCTATTCTGTACTGGGAAGAAAGAGGAAATTTCAAACTAGCCAGGAGTGAGACAATTGTAAATGATCTGTACTTTTACGTTGTCACATTAAATCAGTGATCATCGGACATACGAATTTTTAATAGAAATGGAACTACTAATTATTTTATGACATTTTTCGTTATAGATGAGCACAACCTTAGACCCTTAAGAAATGAGTTTGTTTTTTTTAAGATTCTATGAAGATATTTTTGAAGGTTCTATCTTCGTTTACAACCAAAGTTCTTTCAAATTTATACTCTGTAATTTGATATACTGGTTCTCCAAAGTGTCTTGATTTTTTTTTAGTCTCTAAAACACTATGTATTAGGGGTATTATGAGTTTGATCTGACCAACAATTATGTAATACCTTGAAATATTGGTCCTGAACATAGGTTGTTATACATCGATCTTCCTATATCGAGCTGAGTCGGTCTAGCTCTGTGTGCCCGTTCGTTCGTGTGTCCATGATAAATTGTAATCACACAATTATGGTCCGATCCTCACATCCCTAAATACTCGTCCTAGCTCTCATAAAGAATATATATTCATGATAAGCACAAAATTTCAAGTCGATTTAACGATGTCCGATTTGATGTAGAGCTTTAAAATTTGGTACAACAGTTTGTTTGAGATATATCGGTGCACGTTTTCGTATAGCCTCCTGATATTCGGTAGTTTCATTATTTTCGAAAAATTTTTTCACGGATTTGTCTAAAAAAATGGTATTTGTAGTTCGTACTGGGTTCCAGCTCCGGTGGCGGAAAACTGTACATATGGTTTTGATGGTTTTAGCCACATTTTTCCACGAATTTGGCTAAAAAGTTGTGTTTGTAGTTCTTAATGGGCTCTTGCTCCGGTGGCAGAACATTGAATATCTATGTCCACGTTTTTCTATGGCGCACATATCACAGTACCCCCCGATATTCGATATTTTGATAATTTTGACAGTTCAACAATATTGCCAAAGGGTAAGGGTGCTTCTTTTACTCCAATATATGTAGCCTTACTTATATAAGCCCAATGATATGGAAACTTTTTGGACACCAAATGGGGGTCGTCGTATACACTAATTGTGCAGAAGTTATACATTCTTAAATTTCTCATGAATTGTAGCATTCAGTAGGCCATCCTGGGAATCGTAAGCGGACTTTCAGCCATCAGATCGGGCATGCTTCACCACATTATGGAAGATATATTCAGTATGTCATTTCATTCGTATCTCCTCGAAATATACATTCTAGACCCTACAAAGCAAAAAAAATTAGGTCGATTGCGATGCCAGTATTTTGATGATTTGTGTCACACTTTTGATCGAAAATTTTTCAAATTTAGATTTTGAAGTTCCTAATAGGTCTATGACAGATCATTGCCTATGCAGGTGCACGTCTTCGTATAGCCCCATATAACTGTACCTCCCTATATTTGGTATTTTGATGATTTTAGCGCCATTATCCATCGGAATCCTATTAAATTTTGTAGTTGAAATTCACAACGGGTACTACAGCCTATAACTGAAAATTGCATATACAGGTCTCCATATTCGGTAGTTTTATGACTTTAACGGTAATTTTCAATGGATTTTTTTTTTTTGGAAATTTGCAATTTCCTTCCAAATGGTGGAGGGCATTCACATCCGTTGAAAAATGCAGTCTATACGGAAACGTTGTTCTTTATATATAATCAGCTGTCTAACTCAGAGTACGACTTTTAAAACATTTTTATAAAAAAATTGGTTTTAAATCCTCAAAATATCGAATATTATGAGGGTTATACGAAGACGTGGACATGTATACAGGGTTGCCCATATTCGACGGACCCATGACTCTTTGGGTCCATTCCAATCGACGAGGCTTGTCCGCAGGCAACATTCTTTGCGTCAATTGAATTTGACGTCAATCGAATGCAAACCAATGCGAATAATCCCTTGTAAAATGGACCGAGCCATGCCCAACTGCTGAGAACGGCGTTTTTGGCATGTTCTTGGGGACCTCTCAACACTGGCTCGTACGACAGGGATATTCTCGGCCGATCGCCTTGGTCGACTTTTATATGGCCTCTTGGGATTAGAAAGAGCCTTACCTGTCGAAAATGGTGTTCTTAGAAGGCGCACTTCTCACATTTTTTAATGTTTTAAAAGCACTTTGAGTTTTCACAATTGACTTCTTCTGTTGAATGTAAATTTCAACTATTTCAGGGCGCTCGCGTGGCATGTATTGGTTAATGGTAAAAATCTGCTTGGACTGACGCTTCAAACGCGGTACATCATTAAGCGATGTGACATCTCTGTCACAAGTTATGGCGTTGCCAGATGGGCCCGTCGAATATGGGCAACCATGTAGATTATTTTCTAGCAGAGAAGATTGTCCGTTAAATAATAAAAAATCCGATTACGTGGTGTACCTGTGGTGTGCGCCTTGTAGGGTTAATTTTTAAAAATAATAAGAAGAAGAATTGATATCATACACCAAGAACAGCTGTTTTGTATAACAGTTGTAAAATGTCATAGAGGGGAACTAAAGGAAAGATAACAATATGGTAGGAGAAATGATTTGTCAAAAAAAAGGTAGGAAAATTGTCCTTTTTTACAACATCCACGAAGAAGACTGGACGTGTGACCTCCCAAAATCCCCAAAGAACAAATTTGAAGTTGTTGGTGCACTGTAATTTTTATTGAATGCACTGTGCAACAAGTCACATATGCATATAAATTGAACTGATTTTTTTTTTAAAGAATTCAAAAAAGGAAAACAATTGAACATTAAATTTCCTTAGATTAACAAACATAGAAATACAAACAATATTTTGGTTTGAAGTTAAATTGAAACGAATCTAAGACAAATATTATGAGATAATACCAATTTGGATTTAAAACAAAGAGGATCATATTAACAGTTAACATATGAACAAAAAGTACAACTATAACTAAATCTACTTAAAGCTAAACGGGAGTCACAGTCTTCGCTGTCCAAGTCCAACGAGGGAGGCGCTGTATAAACGCATAGGCAGTCCGGCATGCGCTGGTATAGTTCCCAATAGACATAAGTACTCTGAAACTCCGGACAGGCAGACGGACGATCAGCAAAAAGTTAAATTCCGGGTTGTTATTTCATGAAAAGAAAGAAGAGGTATTAAAAAGGAAAAAGGAGTGAACAAAGGCGATTTATATTGATTTTTATTTATCTTGTCGTTGAGGTACAGGTGGTTAGGACTCCGAATTGAGCTCAACTCTGGGTTAGGTGACCATTCTTCGATGTGTTCTAGCGTTGTCGTTTCTGTTTTTTAGGCGACACTTTCCTTTGTTTGTCCTTAATCTGTAATGAGAAAAAAGAAAATGCATTAAATATGGTTAATTCGGAATATAATTATAACGCTAATACTATAAAACATACATATTGGGAAGAGCCAAAATTTAACAGCCGCATTCAGCATTCATGTCCGTCTTGGCAACCTGAGAAGAAGAAGAAGAGCGTTCAGGGCAGATTAGTTTAAATATTTATTTGAATTGCATAAATTATTATTAAATGTTGGTTTTATTTGCTTCAGAATTATAATTACGATTTAATTTTCAACTATGTTTGCCTACATTACATAAAAAAAAATCATTGAATTAGTTGTTTAATATGGATAAATAGGAAATTCCAAGAAAACTGTATTAAATTAGAATGAATAAAGATATTTATAACGTGGATTTAAAATGAATGAAAACGAAAGACGAGGACGTTGAATGCGTAGGAATAAGCCAAAGGAGGAATAAGCAATTTCAAATAGCAAATTTGAAACAATTTCAGTAAAGAACAAGTAAGCAAAGTCTAAAATCGTACGGGGCCGAACATTTGATGCCCTACAACACTACAGTATGTTAGAAGCCCCCTCATGTCAAAATTCATTTTGGAAGATTTGGCTTTTGAAATTTATCACGGAGCACTACCCGGATATTACCCTTAGCATAATAACCCCAACCTGTGTTGTAAGGTGAAAAAATATAGCAAAATATACACTTCAATATTCTAAGTCAAAATGAAAAAATCGCATGCGATAAAAAATATGAAAAACTAAAAATGCCCATTGCACATTGACAGGACATAAACCCGACCTTAAAACCGTCGACATATTAGCACAAGAAAATAATTACAAAAGACGATTTACATTGGAAATGTTACATATTATAAGTTTACCAAATGACAAACGAATTAATTATAAAACCGATACAGACCATTGTGCTCACATTTACAGAAGCCTAGTTCATAAACACCGACGAAAGAAAACTTAGTTTGATAGTGACATTTAAACTCAATAGACGAGCCTTTTACTTTAAAAATGTATGTTATTTATTGTGTTATATATTGTTAAAATCAGTTTGTTATTTGTGTTTTTTGTAAAACAGATACCTGAAGATGATTTCCGGAGGAAATCGAAATATTGGATGAATAAAAAAGGAAAAATTCAAATATAAAAACATAGTTTTTTTAATGACCTTAAGCCAAGCAATTAACAAAATAAGTAAAATTAACAAAATAAGTTAAATGTCACAAAATACTACAAAATGTATATTAACATCATTATTCGCATCTATTTATTCGATTTTTTTAGATATTATTCCTTTATGCCAAGAGGGTATTCTAATTTTACAAAATTTGTCAAAATCGCTCCAGCCATTCTGGAGATATAAGCATTCTAGCTAACATCCCCTTCCTTTGTATATACACATTGTATATATTTCGCTATATATATCCGATATTTTTACTATCAACATCTACGTAACGGTCAGAATTGACCCGTTCGTCTATTTGTGATTTCGCCGGCATTAAAAATATTCGCGGTTTAATGGAAAATTTGACTTTTATTTATCACAAATACTATGGCCTATTCTCCCACTAAATATTACCCGATGACCATCAACATTGGAATGCTTCTGCCCAGCCCTAAGCTCTAGCCCCATGCTAACTTCGGCGTCGATTGGTCTATAATTGCGACCTGTAGAGCAACTGCAAAATCTGGAATTTTTTAAGTTTTTGGTCCATTTCAACCCCTAAATACTAAGCGATAATCTCCAAAAACAATAGGGTTCTATTCTGACCCTGTCCCCACCTCCATTTTCAATTTCGTGAGGATCGGGCCATAATTGCGACCTGTAGAGTGATTACAAATTAACATGGACAGACGCACAGACGGACAGACGAACATACATAGCTATGTCAACTCAGATCGGCGAGACAGGAAGATCCATATATACTTCCCTATGTGGGAAACCAATATTTCGAGGTGTTATATAATTTTTGGCCAAATCAACTTTATAATACCCCCAACACATAGTGTTGTAGAGTATAATGACGCACAAATAAAAAAAATATAAATATAATATATCAGTACATAAAATACATCATCAGTATACCGAATATCGGAAGTTATATGAGGACCATACCAAAACTTGGCTGAGGAAGTTTCCTACATACTGGGAATACAAACTACCAATTTACAGCACATTCGGCTTAGAACTATGACAAAAACACTATAAGTCTGCCTCTGTTATATGGGTGCTATAAATTACATTCGAGTAAGATTTTATCAACCTACTTCAATTCGTTTGGAAGCTAAAGTGATTTCCAAAGACGGACCGACGGGGAAAAATGTCTAAATCAACAAAGAATGTAATGATGATCAAGAATATATGCAAGAACCCCCGCCCCGCAATTTAAGTTTCTGCCAATTATTGATTTTGAAAATATTTTGTAGTTATTTTTCAAAACAACAAATACATACACAAAATTGGCAGAAGTCGGGCACACTTAGAAAACCAGTAAAGAAAGTCTTAAAGTCGGGCGGGGCCGACTTTATGATACCCTACACCACTTTTCTGATTTGGTAGAGCTCCGCATAACAATTAAAAGTTTTTATGGAAGAATTGAATCATACACGCTATGATTAAAATTATAATTTAAAGTTCAAAGGACTAAATATGCCGAAGCATTTGTATATTTTAAATTCGGACTTGTATTGCCCATTTGGTGCACAATTAATTTGAAATCAGAAAAATATATTGGAGCTATATCCAAATCGGTACCGATCTCGATAAAATTTGGCAAATATATTTCTGAATATCGTTTCCCTGAATATCGTTGTAACGGAGCATATTGCATATTACGGCTGTGAGTAACAAATATAACAAATCGGATGAACAGTATATATGGGAGCTATAGCTATATCTGAACCGATCTTCACTAAATTTGACATACTAACTTCTAGACTCAATTCGGTCGTAAGTGCCAAATTCCATCACATTTGGACAAATATTAGACGTTTGGTGCACAATAAAAGGTAAATCGGACGAAAGTATATATGGGAGCTATATCCAAATCTGAACCGATCTCGATAAAATTTGGCAAATGTATTTCTGAGCTGCATTTGATATATTACCCCAAATATTGTTGTTGCAGAGTGCATATTACGGCTGCGGAGGGCAAAAATAACAAATCGGATGAACAATATATATGGGAGCTATAGCTATACCTGAACCGATTTCGATCAAATTTGGCATACTTATTTTCAGGCCTAATTTGGTTGTATGTGCAAAATTCCATACTATTCGGGCTGATATTACACGTTTGGTGCACAATAAAAACCAAATCGGACGAAGATATATATGGGAGCTATATCTAAATTTTGACCGATTATTTTCAATTCAATTTCAATAGGGTTCGTCCTTGGGCCAAACAAATGATCTGTGCAAAATTTCATCTGGATCGGGTAATAAATGCGACTTGTACTTCGTTTACAAAAATACATGGACGGACAGACGGACGGACGGACATGCATAAATCGACTCAGAATGTGATTCTATGCAGATCATCAAAAGGAACTATGGGTCTATCTCGTTTCCTTTTGCCTGTTACAAACAAATGCACAAAGACATAATACCCTGACCACCTGTGGTGTAGGTTATAAATATTGTAATCAGCTGGGAGCTCAACCTTACCTTTTTATTGTACCATGGTACAAACCAAATCACAAATTTGGTATACCCATAAATTCCATCAAACTTAAATTTTTTGAACTTTGCCACTTATAAAATTTAAGTTCGGTGTATTTCGGTATTTTTAACCTCCATAATCAGATGAAGTACATTTACAAAAAAGAAAAGTGATTCTGGGAGGTTGTCTTTTAATAGGCCCCTTCTCTTTCCTAAACATAACTCCTGTCATTTGGGTCTTACATTTGTGGTAACAACGTTGACCGAGTCGTCATTGTCATTATTTTAATTATTTTCTTTACCGTCACATAAACAAAAACTGACAATAAATGTCACACCATAGCCCCACATTTCATTTAACACAGCTCGTAAACATTCTTTACATAATTTTTATCACATAATAAAATGCTGGCAGATGAACCCGTAAGATTAAATAATTCACGAAGCATTTATGCAATCCATAATCCATATTCTTGGAATCCGAATAACCATGTAAGACCGTTCAGGCCACCATCACCACAACACCATCAGGGAGAAGAAAAGAAGACGTGTCTAACTGCTGTACATCGACAACAACACTAACAGAGAAGACGACAACGACAACAACAACAACAACAACCATTCATTGAATATGGTAAATTGCAGCAACTACAAATGGATTTATTGCCATTGTTAACAAATTGTAAAATAACAAATGTTGGCTGTTGCATGGAAGCAAGAAGGCACGAGCCAAAAACCCACCAGACTTAGAGGCAACAAAATGTGCAGCTCCGTCTGAACTAACAATGGAAACAGCAACCAAACTAACCCGCGCACACGACACGACCAAAGTAAAAGTAAGCGTTGCCCGTTGGTGACTGAACGGATTCGGAAAGCCAGCATAACCAAGCCAAACAATACCATGTACTCCACACTCATATGGTCAGTTGGTCATACGGATAAGTATGGATGGATGGCTGGCTGGCTGGATGAATGTATCCAAGCAGCTATCCAGATACAGAATAAGGAAATTAAAGAAGAGCTAACTTCTGAAATAAAGAAGCCACCAACTGAACGCCTTAAGATGTAGCACCACTAACGACATAACAATAACATAAAATCTTGGCGTTGTTGGTGTCGGCATCCAATAACCGGCAACATGATCAGCAGCGGCATTGGCACCATCAGCAGCAGCAGCAGCAGCAACAACAACAGCCAGCGCAATAAAGAAAGCAAGGTCGTAAAGGTGAGGTGATATTTGTGTATAACAAGTCATTGATTGAGATGCAATTTTGTGAATGCAGGAGGCAGTCTGCTGTCAAGAAAGGTTATTAGGGTGCATTGAGGATTTTGGTTAATGAAGGCATTTACTGCCGTGAGTCCAAACAAATTACATATCTACTTATGTATATAAAACTGACCGAGAATCAACAACCTGACGAAACGGCTGAAGCTAGAATCTAGGGATTTTTCACGAGGGTATTGTCAAGATTTGTTAAGATTTGAATATGTCTCCCACATATATTTTTATACCCTCCACCAAAAAAAGTATGCAGGGTATATTAAGTTCGTCATTCCATTTGTAACTCATCGAAATAATCATTTTAGACCCAACAAAGTATATATATTCTTGATCAGGGTAAAATTCTAAGACGATTTAGCCCTGTCCGTCCGTCTGTCCGTCTGTTGTAATCACGCTACAGTCTAAACGAATTATGATAGGAAGCTAAAACTTTGCACAGATCTCTCTTTTGTCTGCAGGCAGGTCAAGTTCGAAGATGGGCTATATCGGTGAACGATATCGTATAGCCCCCATATAACGGTACCCCCGATATTGGGTATTTTGATGATGTTAGCCACATTTTTCAATGGAATTGTCTTAAAATCCACACAAGTAGTTCCTTGTGAGTACTTTACCCCCTGAGAGAGAATTATCTATATAGGTCCACCATATCGTATAGCGCCCATATAACGGTAACCCCGATATTTGGTATTTTGATGATTTTATCCACATTTTTCAATGGAATTGTCTGAAATTCCACAAAAGGAGTCCCTTGTGGGCATTTTACCCCCTCAAAAAGAATTGTCTATATAGGTCCACGATATCGTATATCCCCAATATAACGGTACCCCCTATATTGGGTATTTTGATGATGTTAGCCACATTTTTCAATGGAATTGTCTTAAAATCCACACAAGTAGTTCCTTGTGAGTACTTCACCCCCTGAGAGAGAATTGTCTATACAGGTCCACGATATCGTATATCCCCCATATAACGGTACCCCCCGATATTCTGTATTTTTATGATTTTACCCACATTTTTCATCGGAATTGTCTGAAAATCCACACAAGGAGTTCCTTGTGGGTACTTTATACCTCGGCAGAGAATTATCTATATAGGTCCACGATATCGTATAGCCCTCATATAACGGTACCCCCGATATTCGGCATTTTGATGTTTTTAGCCATATTTTTCAACGGAATGGTCACAAGGTGTTCTTTGTACACTAGGGGTTCTTTGTGAGCACTTTACCCCTCGGCAGAGAATTCTCTATATAGGTTAACGATTACGTATAGCTCCCATATAACGATTCCCCGCGATATTCGGTATTTTGTTGATTTTAGCCAGACAATACGATTTCGATTGGATTTTCAGACAATACTATTGGTAAGTATTGTCTGAAAATCCACACACGGAGTTCTTTATGAGCACTTTACCCCTAAAACGAAATTGTCTATATAGGTCCACAATATTGTATATCCCCAAATATAACGGTACTCCCCTGTATTCGGTATTTTGATGATTTTAGCCACATTTTCCAATGGAATTATCTGAAAATCCACACAAGGAGTTCCTTGTGAGTACTTTACACGCAGACATAGATTTGTCTTTATAGGTCCACAATATCGTATATCCCCCCATATATCGGCACCTTCCTATATTAGGTATTTTAAAGATTTTAAAAGAATTTTTAATGGAATTTATTTTTTTGTAGATTTTCTATTTCGTTCCAAATGGTGGAGGGTATTCAAAGTTCGACCCGGCCGAACGTACTGCTTTTTTACTTGTTTATGCTGATTTCGTTGACGAATATAGCCAAATTGCTTTTGGAGATTATCGCAAAATATTTAGGGTTTCAAATAAACCAAAAACAGAAAAAAATCCTGATCACACAATTGAAGCCAATCGACTCGCCTGAGAAGATAGTTAAGCACAGTAAAGAATTCTAGCATTTTGGATGACCATTGGATTATATTTAGCCGTAAAATGGACCACAAAAACTAACAGCACGACGGAGTGCATAAATATCAGGAAAATGTCCCTCGTCAAAATACTAAGGGTAATATCTGGACAGTGCTCCGTGACATAATTTCAAAAGCGAAATCTTAAAAAATGGATTTGGACATGAGGGGGCTTCTCATATATTGTAGTGTTGTTGGGTATCACATAGTCGGCCCCGCATGCCTATAGCCTTTGCTTACTTGTTTTTTTCTGAGTTAAGTTATCATAGAATTCGTGAAGAACTCCAAACCTTTCGATTTTTGTTACCAAAATTCCACATCATTACATGGTGATTGAAGAACATCCTAATACATACATCATGTTTTAATACATATTCCTATGAATGAACGAATCAGTGAGTATGCATGTTAACATTATTAAAAAGAAAACAGTAGCACAAAAGTAGCTTGTTCTACAACTAAACGCTCTTACATACCCCTGAAGAAGTAGTGGCACTCTAGACAGACCACCATACCACACACACACCAAGCCTATGAATGAAACTATAATGCAAGGCGCTAGAAAACCACCGCAGTTTTGTCTCAAAGATTAGCTGGCAGGAGTGGCTTAGGTATGGCTTAGCATTAAGTCGATCTCGGTGTCTGTCCGGAGTAAGCACACCAAAGCCGTGGAGATCAAGTGCAAAACTGCTGTGTAAAAAAAAACGTGTACTTGCAACATGTACAATGTATGCACGTCTGTATATATGTAGCATGCAGTAGTTGCACTGATATTGTGAACAGGAAGATCACTGGTGTTCTGTATCTCATCCTCATCGTGTTACAAACTATACCCATGAGATTACACCATTAACATTTAAACGTTATTGTATTGCACATAATGTAAACGCAGATCATTATTTTAATCATTTCTCAATTTGCTGGAGAGACAGGAAGGATATGGGAATAGCATATTTTTCACATTTTTTTCGAATCATTTTCAATGTTTAAATTGAAAGATACTGGGATGTTAAACTTTTCGAACAGACAAACGGACATCGTTAAATCGACTTGGAATTGTATGCTGATCATGAACTTTATAGGTTCTTCCACGATTATTTAGATATGTAACGAACGAAATGACAAATTTAATATACCCTCTTTTCCATGGCGGAGGGTATAGAAATAATCTTTAAACTTACGATAATTTGCCAGCAAGGAAGTATATATCATTTGAAAATATATTTATTTCTCGATGTATCAACGATTTTTGATGCAATATTTGAAAAAAATGTCTAAATCTATCAATTACCCTCTTCTTTTATTCCAGACATTAAGAGGTTAGAATATAAAATAGTCATTCAGTAAACCCATACTTAAAGGTAAAACCCCATATTCATAGATTAAACTTGTCGCATTCGGGAAATTATCTTTGGGATTCCGTTTTTATACCCTCCACCATACTATGGAGGGTATATTAATTTTGTAATTCCGTTTGTAACTCCTCGAAATACTCACGTCAGACCCAACAAAGTATATATATTCTTGATCAGCGTAAAATTCTAAGACGATTTAGCCATGTCCGTCTGTCTGTCTGTCTGTCTGTTGTAATCACGCTATCTTTCGAACAAATTGAGATAGAAGGCTAAAATTTTGCACACATGTATATTTTGCCAGTAGGCAGGTTAAGTTCGTAAATGGGTCATGTAGGTCCAAGTTTTCATATAGCCCCCATATAACGGTACCTCTCGATATTCTGTATTTTGATGATTTTAGCGACATTATTCACTGGAATTGTTTCAAATTTGGCATTTGAAGTTCGTAATGGAGACTACAGCCTAAGACAGAAAATTATCTGTGCAGGTCCACGTCTTCGTATAGCCCCCATATAACGGTACCCCCCGATATTCGGTATTTTGATGATTTTAGCGACATTATTTAACGGAACCGTTCCAAATTTGGTATTTGAAGTTCGTAATAGATACTGCAGCAGAAAACAGAAAATGGGCTATGTAGGTCCACGTCTTCGTATAGCCCCCATATACCGTACCCCCCGATATTCGGTATTTTGATGATTTTAGCGACATTATTTACCGGTATTGTTTTAAATTTCGCATTTGAAGTTCGTAATGGATACTTCAGCCCATGCCAGAAAATTGTCTGTGCAGGTCCACGTCTTGGTATAGCCCCCATATAACGGTACCCCCTCTATTCGGTATTTTGATGATTTTAGCTACATTATAAACAAATTTTTCTTCATGTTTCGCATTTAAATGTTTTAATAACTTATGACAAAAGTTGCCTATGCATGTATACGTCGTCGTATAGACAACCGGTATTTTTAAGATTTTAACAGAATTTTTAAAGGATTTTTTTATTTTATTTATTTATTTATTTATTTTATTTTTTTTTTGGAAATTGCCAAATTTGTACCAAATGGTGGAGGGTATTAAAAGTTCGGTCCGGCCGAAATTACAGCTTTTTTACTTGTTCATCTATATATTTAAATCTGAATCCATTATCTAAAAAGGTGTGGCAATAGTGTAAATCGCCGATAAATTATGAGTACATCATGAACCCCTGATATATACATATTTCAATACGATCGATCAATATTCGTGGATTTAACATCACACACTATTATTATTGTTAAATGAATAAATAATATTTGCAAAAACATTATACTCATAATACCAATCTATATATATAAAAGAAAGTTGTGTTAGTTACTACGCTTATAACATTAGAACCGCTGGACTGATTTTAACGACTCATACAAATTCGGAATTGTCTCCTGTCCGAAAAGGATAATATCCAAAAAAATCGCGTAAAATGTGATATATTAACATTTTCATTTTGACTTTTGAAATGTACAATAGTAATGTTTTATTTTGCATGATTTTTTCCATTTTGACTTACTTTTTTCTAATGTACATTTGTAGTGTTTTTTATATTTTATTTTTTAATTTGAATATTAATACCAATTTAATTAATTGACTTCCTTTCTTGAGAACTGAAATTGATGGCGGGTTACATGGAAGTGTAGTAATGAATTATGTGGTGGCGAAACGGAATTGGTGATATCGAAATAATTTAACGCGGTCACATCAAAATTAAAAGATAAATACTTTTTCAAAATCGCTAAAAAAATCAAAAAAAGAAAAATAGATCTCATTGCAAAAATTCTCAAATCGGGAAAAAATCGAAAAAAATTTTCAATGGAATCGAATTTTAAAATAATAGTACATTCTATTGACAAACTTTGTAAGGATCTTTAAACCTTTGCTGTAAAAAATCAGCGAACAAGTTGAAGATTTTTTCAATTTGATATTCTTCTTTTGTCAATTTTTTTCAATTTGTATTATCATATTGAATTCAGTGGATTTTTTGTGAACAAAATAAAGAATAATTTTTCACTATATATAATTTTACACCAAAAATTAAATAAGTGCGAAATAGGATGTTAACTGACATCTACCTTTCAACTCCAGGGCCTACATCGTAGTTTAGCTGGAAGATGCGAACACATTTAAACAAACAAAAATGACCGAAAAAGCCAAATGGGGCTCATTTAAAAGCGTGGACCTACTTCTTTCATGTGACAATAATCCGTCTAATGAGAGCTCAAAATGCAAAATTCTTTGGGAGTACAATCAGTAAAATACCAAATATAAAGGGTGCAAAATAGTAGAGCGAATGGGACTTTTAGTAAGAAAAGGATTTCTATCCTTCCAGAAAACATTCAAAATACCTTTAATCGCTATTGCAGGTCATGATATCGATCAAAACTCACGAATAAGGGTACAACCCGATTTCATATTTATATAACCATCGTATGATTTAAGCTATTTTTGGGGTCTTGGCCACTTTTTTCATATTTTGGCCCTTATTTGGCATGTTTGTTTCTAAAGGGGTAGATAATCTCTTCGCATAAAATTTTAAATTTTCAGAGTAGGACCCATTTTGGTCCTGACCACATTCATCAATTGATTTGGCTAAAAATTGCCACATCGGAATTTATTTAAGTAAAGTCCCCACATCGGAGTATCCTCAAGTCCACTTTGACATCTAATGTGTGGCCAAAAAAGAAAATTTTGTATTCTATTGAATTTGTAACCCCCAAGAGAATATTGGTTGGGCTACGTGGTCTTGGCCACGTTTTTCAACAGATTTGGCCTTTATTTGGCATCTTGGCTTTTCTATTTCGAGGGTCTTCACCACATTTTCCAATTGATTTTGCTGTATTAAGGCTACTTTGTGAGTAGAGAACCATCTTAGAGAAAAATGTCAACATAGGTAAATATTTTGGTACAGTCCCCATATAGTCCACAGGGCCGCCGATCTATAGTGATTTTTACCGATTGGCGGACAACAACAAAAGCGTAATTAACTTTGACTATTCAGAATTTTTTTTGCCCTCCTTCCATAGGTATTTATTTCTTTTTAGTCGGATCAATATTTATGTTAAAATTTGTTCACCTTTATGAGCCAGATTTGTGAAATATTATGCTATACAAAATTTGCATTAAAGACTAAAATTACCGGCCGGCAACGCGGACCGGGCCAGCTAGTTATATTATAAACACATAATATTAAAAACGATTTAAATAACCAGTGACCCAAATAGCTGTACTGTAATGCCGAAGCTAATTTCAATAGGTGCTGGCCATTAAAATTGGTCCAAAGAGTTGAATCTTAGAAAAAAAAAAACAAGTAAAAAAGCTGTAAGTTCGGCCGGGCCGAACTTTAAATACCCTCCAAACGAATTTGGCAATTCTCAAAAACAATAAAATCCGTTAAAAATTCTGTTGAAATCTTAAAAATACCGAATGTAGTTGTTATCTTAGGGTCTATACGACGACATGGATCTGCATAATAACTTTTGTCATAAGCCATTAAAATATTCAAATGCGAAACTTAACTTGCAACTTGAATATAGGTGGTACCGTTATATGGGGGCTATACGAAGACGTGGACCAGCACAGACAATTTTCTGTCTTAGGCTGTAGTATCCATTACGAACTTAAAATACCAAATTTGAAACAATTCCGGTGAATAATGTCACTAAAATCATCAAAATACCGAATATCGGGAGGTATACGAAGACGTGGACCTGCACAGAAAATTTTCTGTCATAGGCTGTAGTATCCACTAATTACATCAAATATCAAATTTGAAAGAATTCCGGTTAATAATGACGCTAAAATCAACAAAGTACCGAATATCGGGAGGTACCGTTATATAGGAGCGGTGAATAATATCGCTTAAATTATCAAAATACCGAATATTGGGGGTACCGTTATATGGGGGCAATACAAAAACGTGGACGTAGGCTGTAGTATTCATTTCAAACTTAAAATACCAAATTTGAAAGAATTCCGGCGAATAATGTCGCTAAAATCAACAAAGAACCGAATATCTGGAAGTACCGTTATATGGGGGCTATACGAAGACGTGAACCTGCAATTTTCTGTCTTGGGCTCTAGCATCCATTTAGAACTGCAGGTATAATATACATTTGAGTAAAATTTTATCAATCTTTTTCAATTCGTTCGGAAGCTAGAGTGATTTCCAAAGACGTACGGACATCGCAAAATCGACATAGAAGTTTATGCTGATCAAGAATATATATACTTTGTGGGGTCTAAAATGTATATTTCGAGGTGTTACAAACGGAATGACAAACTTAATATAATACACAACGACACAACTTGGCCTCTCAAGAGGGTCGCTGCAGAGAATTTTGCATACATCAGAATACAAAATTTAACTTGTCCAAGAATTGAAACCGACAGATTACCAGCAACGACTTGGCTATGTATTTTATTTCCAGCAAAAAGCTCAAAATAATCTTAATTATACCCTATATATATAAGTCATATGACTAGTGAGGGTATATATAACTTGTTACTGCCAAAACGTGCCTCATCGAAATAACGGTTTCAGAATCCCTCACAAATGATGAAAATTTAAAAAAATATATATATATGTTACTGCAGAGTAATGATAATCCGATTTTACTCCAACTTTGCAAATCCTAATATTTAAATCAGTGTCTGGTGCGGAAATCGACAATATCGGTTTACCCCAAGTATCTCCCGCCAGCATCCAATTCTCTTCAAATTTCACTCATACACATTTTTTTGCTAGCACAAGTTCTGGTACCTCACTCACAAAGTGGCACAAATGTTCGCTTTTCTTGTAATTTTTCGCATACCTATATTTATACCCTACACCACAAGGTGGTCAGGGTATTATGTCTTTGTGCATTTGTTTGTAACAGGCAAAAGGAAACGAGATAGACCCATAGTTCCTTTTGATGATCTGCATAGAATCACTTTCTGAGTTGATTTATGCATGTCAGTCCGTCTGTCCGTCCGTCTGTCCATGTATTCTTGTGAACAAAATGCAGGTCGTATTTATTATCCGATTGAGATGAAATTTTGCAAACAACATTTGTTTGGCCCAAGGACGAACCCTATTGAAATTGGAGATAATCGGTAAAAATTTAGATATAGCTCCCATATATATCTTCGTCCGATTTGCCTTTTATTGTGCACCAAACGTGTAATATCAGCCCGAATAGTATGCAATTTTGCACATACAACCAAATTAGGCCTGAAAATAAGTATGCCAAATTTTATCGAAATCGGTTCAGATATAGCTATAGCTCCCATATATATTGTTCATCCGATTTATTGTATTTGTTACCCACAACCGTAATATACACTCCGTAACAACGATATTCAGGGAAATATATCAAATACAGCTCAGAAATATCTTTGCCAAATTTTATCGAGATTGGTTCAGATTTGGATATAGTTCCCATATATATTTTTATCCGATTTCAAATTAATTTCGCACCAAATGGGCAATACAAGTCCGAATTTAAAAGATACAAATGCTTCGGCATATTTAGTCCTTTGAATTTTAAATTATAATTATAATCATAGCGTGTATGATTGAATTCCCCCATAAAAACTTTTAATTATTAAGTGGAGCTCAACTAAATTAGCAAAGTGGTGTAGGGTATCATAAAATCGGCCCCGCCCGACTTTAGGACTTTCTTTACTGGTTTTATCTGTATTAGATGAAGTATGAAAATGGAATACTTCGGCCGGCTATATCTGGTACGTAACGCACATTTCGACATTTTCTAAAAAATATTAAATATTTCATATAAAGTGAATGAAGTAGTGGATATAGTCCAATCCTGGCACGGCGCACTATTTGTATCATATTTATTTAGGTTCGATACGAAATGGACAAAATTGGTCCATTCCTTTAGAACCTACTCCATAGAGGGTCAACAATTTGAATAATCATAACAGAAGTAAAAATATAGTTAAAAAGTATATTGACAAAACCGACTGTTACTTTTTAACGTCTGGTGTACTTTCGGTTGGCCACCAGAAGTTAAGCGCCGGCCATGGTGATGGTATGGGCCACCACAACAACCGATGGTCGCTCTTCGATCGTATTACTCGACCGTGGCATCAGAATAAATGCCGAATATTATCCGAAAATATTCTGGAGGGTGCATTAAAGCCTTGTGCACACAAACATTTTGGCCGCAGACCTTGGACAATCCAACAGGGCTCAGCACCATCGCACTCAGCACGCGCCACCCTAGAATGGTTACAAAATTAGGTTCCTCGCTTGATTTCCAGCCCACAATGGCCACCAAAATCACGGGATACCAATCCGTTGGACTACTGTGTCTGGAGTATTTTGGAAAGCAAGGTTGGCAATAAAAAGTGCCAAAGTGTACCGCAGAGCACATTCGGGCAACGTGTGACGGTTTTATTGAACGTTTGAAGGTCATTATTCGTGACCAATTCGAACAAATATAAACTTATTCTAAAATTTAATGCTATTTCCGATATTTTTTGCTTTCATTCAATAAAATTAAAAAAAATGTAAAAATTATGGAGTTTGACTTTGTTGCAATTTATATATATCAGATGTTTATGACAGCTTTTATTCTTTCCATTAATTTTCCATTCAAATGAGCTGTGCTTTGGAAGTTATAACGTATAGAAGATTGTGCCGCGTGATATTTAGTTTTCTTCACCTCATAATTGATGGCCAAATGATTTCAGAATACTCAAAGCTAATTACTCTTTTAACCCATTACCATGGCACCTCAAATTGTACTTTAGAGCCCCCATAAAGTTTTTTGTCATAAGCCATTACAACATTCAAATGCGAAACTTAAAAAAAATCGGTGAATAATGTAGCTAAAATCATCAAAATACACAGACAATTTTCTGTCTTAGGCTGTAGTATCCATTTCGAACTCCAAATACCAAATTTGAAACAATTCCGGTTAATAATGTCGCAAAATACCGAATATCGGAAGGCACCGTTATATGGAGGCTATACCAAAACTTTAATCCACACGGCCCATTTCAATATCAAAAGTTCTGTAGACATAATATACATTTGAGTAAAATTTTATCAATCTACTTCATTTCGTTCGGAAGCTAGAGTGATTTCCACAGACGGACATTGCTAAAACGACATAGAATTTTATGCAGATCAAGAATATATATACTTTGTGGGGTCTAACATGTATATATACATGTCTAACATGTATGTTTTCTAAAGCCAATTATATAATTTCATTGCTATTATAAATTAAAATTTTTGCTAATTAGTGTGGTTTATGGTGTTATCAATAAGTCCCGTTACTTTTTTTGCATTCTATTGCTATTCTCTTTCAAATTTGCATTTTAGTATAGTAATGTGTAAAATAAGCTGGACACAATTTTAGAACATATAAGTATAATTAAATTTTTTTGAGGGTATAAATATTAATTGGTAAGTTTAAGTATTATTTAATCTATGAGGAAGACAAACTTTCTTCCTCTGGTGTGCAGAGAAAGAACGAAAAATGAACTCGAGAGGAATAAGTATAAGTGAGACTGCTAATTCTTTGGAATACTCCAGAAAGATAATTTATAATGCACAGACATATTCAGAAGTATAAAACATTTAAAAATGTTACGCAGGCTCCTCGGCCCAGAAAAACTTCACGTAAAGATGACTTTATAATACACCGAGCCTCTGTCGAAGATTCTGGAAAATATGGTATCAACGTGTCCAGCAGAACGATAAAAAGAAGACTTAATGAAAAAAAATTACGTAGATGCATTTCTCAGCATAAGCCACATGTTTCAAAAAGGAACATACAAGCTCTGTTGTCCTTTGCTCGAGAGCATTTGGAAAAACTGTTAATTTTTTGAAAAAATCTACTTTGGAGTGATGAATCTAAATTCGGATCGGCGTCCTCCGAACATGCAACATAATCCAAAGTACACCAGTAAAATAATAAAACACGGTGGGGGTAATGTGATGGTGTGGCAGCATTTTCTGAGTATGGTGTTGATCCTATAAAAAAGATTGATACTCGTATGGATCAGCATGTATACCAGAATATACTTCTAAATACAATGATACCTTATGCAGACGACAACATGCCACTTAGGTGGCGATTTATGCAAGATAATGATGCAAAACACACCTCACGCTTAGTGAGGTGTTGCTTGGAATCGAACGATACCGACGTGTTAAAATGGCCAGCCCAATCTCCGGATCTCAATCCTATAGAGAACCTTTGCAAATGATGTGGAGTAGCATGTAATGAGAGAAAAACCTAAAAACTTGGCCGATTTATGGAAAGAAGTAGAAAAAGCTTAAAATGGTATTTCAGTGGATCGCTGTATGGGCCTTGTAGAGAGTATGCCAAGGAGACAAGCAGCTGTGATCAAAAATTAAGGATATCTAACTAAGTACTAAGTTTTTAGTGAAATAAGTTTTTTTTTTGTTTTGTTACTTTTTAATACGAATAAACTTTTAAGCGCAAAATAAAGGAATAATGCTGGACATGATAGGACGTGATCTTAGAAGAACAAGTAACACGCATGTAGAAGATATCATAAAAAAATTAAGAAATATAGGAAATATTTGCGTTTAAAAATAGCAAGTATCTAGTGTGCTAGCCTCATGGCCACCATTGTATATAAATTAAACAAGTAACAAGTTAAAAAGCAGTAAGTTCGGCCGGGCCGAACTTTTAATACCCTCCACCATTTGCAACGAATTTGGAAATTTTCAAAAAATAAAATCCTTAAAAAATTCTGTTAAAATTTTAAAAATACCGAATATAGCCGTTATTTTGGGGTCTATACGACGTGGACATACATAGGCATTGTTTGTCATAAGCCATTACCATATTCAAATTCGAAACTTGAAATAAACGGTGAATAATGTAGCTAAAATCATCAAAATACCGAATATAGGGAGGTACCGTTATATGGGGGCTATCCGAAGACCTGGACCCGCACAGACAATTTTCTGTCACAGACTGTAGTTCCCATAACGAACTTCAAATACCAATTTTAAAACAATTCCGGTGAATAATGTCGCTAAAATCATCAAAATACCGAATATAGGGAGGTACCGTTATATGGGGGCTATATGAAGACGTAGACCTGCACAGACAATTTTCTGTCTTAGGGTGTAGTATCCATTTTGAACTTCAAATACCAAATTTGAAACAATTCCCGTGAATAATGTCGCTAAAATCATCAAAATACCGAATATCGGGAGGTACCTTTATATGGGGGCTATACGAAGACGTGGACCTGCACGGATAATTTTCCGTCTTAGGGTGTAGTATCCATTTTGAACTTCAAATACCAAATTTGAAACAATTCCCGTGAATAATGTCGCTAAAATCATCAAAATACCGAATATAGGGAGGTACCGTTATATGGGGGCTATATGAAAACGTGGACCTACATGGCCCATTTACGAACTTAACCTGCCTACTGGAAAAATAAACATGTGTGCAAAATTTTAGCCACCTATCTCAATTCATTCGAAAGATAGCGTGATTACAACAGACAGACAGACGGACAGACAGACAGACAGACGGACAGACAGACAGACAGACGGACATCGCTAAATCGACTTAGAATTTTACGCTGATCAAGAATATATATACTTTGTTGGGTCTGATATGAGTATTTCGAGGAGTTACAAACGGAATGACAAAGTTAATATACCCTCCATAGTATGGTGGAGGGTATAAAAAGCAGTAAGTTCGGCCGGGCCGAACTTTGAATACCCTCCACCATTTGAAACGAATTAGACAATTTTCAAAGAAATAAAATCCATCGTTCTCCACTAATAAACTAACGTTGTTTTTATAAAAAACAACAAAAAAAGGGATAAAGCCTAACCATTTTGCAACAACAAAATTAACAAATCTGTTAAAATTTATGAAATACCTAATATCGGAAGGTCCCGATATATAGGGGGATATACGATATTGTGGACCTATATAGACAAATCTAAGTCTGGGGGTAAAATACTCACAAGGAACTCCTTGTGTGGATTTTCAGATAATTCCATTGGAAAATGTGGCTAAAATCATCAAAATCCCGAATATCGAGGTACCGTTATATGGGGGCTATACGATATTGTTGATCTATATAAATAATTCTCTTTCAAGGGATAAAGTACTCACGAGGAACTCGTCGTGTGGATTTTCAGACCATTCCATTGGAAAATGTGGCTAAAATCATCAAAATACCGAATATCAGGGGGTACCGTTATATGGGGGCTATTCGATGTCGTGAACCTATATAGACAATTCTCTTTCAGAGAGTAAAGTACTCACAGAGAACTCCTCGTGTGGATTTTCAGACTATTCCATTGGAAAAGCTATTGATATATTGTGCCGAAAATCATTATTATAGACACCAAATTACTGCTATGGGGGATTAAAATATCAATTCCGATTAAATACAGAGTGAGATGAAAAAGCTGCAACCAACTTCAGACTGCAGTCATTTCTAAGCCAACAAAATTAAATTATTCCAGTGACAGCTCATTATATGGTTTACAGGCGTACAAACCATTTTTGTGAGCATTTACCAGAAAAAAGGTTATTCGTGATGGAATCACAAGTGACTATCGTTGGAGCACTTCAGCATTTCAATGTGAAAAAATCTTTTGTGTCTCGTACAATCGCTCGTTATACTGGCCCGTGATCAAGGAAGTGGACGTAAGAAAACAGCAACATATGCAGAAATGGTTCGAAAAGTAAAGAAGCGACTTGATCGAAACCCGTGTCGCAGTGGCCGAAAAATGACTCGAGAGTTGAACATATCGGAATATTCCATTCGGCAAATATTAAAAAATGATCTGGGGGTAAAGCCATTGAAATTCCAAAAAAGTGCAAGAACTTTAACCGCAACAGAAAGAAAATAGACTCGAATGAGCTAAGAAGTTGCTTCGTTTGGCCGAAAGTGGTGAAAATGATTGCGATTACTTGCCAAAGAGTTTAGCTGAAAATGTTCACCTTCGGTTGACCACCATAACTCAAGCGCCAGTCATGGTGATGGTGTGGGACGCCATAACAGCCGATGGTCGCTCCCTGCTCGTATAAATCGACCGAGGCATCAGAATAAATGTCCAATATTATCACGAAAATATTCTGGAGGGTGTATTAAAGCCTTGGGCACGCAAACAGCCCACAATTGCCACCAAAATCTCCGTATACCAATCCGTTGGACTATTGTGTCTGGAGTAAGAAATACCAAAGTGTCGATCACCTCAAGCAAGCGCTTCGCCGGGAATGGGCCAAAATACCGCAGAGCAACTATATCCAAACCTGAGTCGATCTCGGCAGTATTTGGCAGAGGTATACCCAAGATATTTTTGATAGTTTGTGTTGAAAATCATTGTTATAGACACGAAATTACTGCTATGGAAGATTTGAATATCATAGTTTTATCTCAACCAATTTTCACATTTGTCGCATAGTAAAATTAAAATCGGATAAAGATATATGTAAATTCGGATCGATTACCACCAATTCCAATAAGTTTCGTCTTCGGACCAAACAAATGATTTGTCAAACATTTCTTCTCAATCGGTCGATAAATGTGATATGTACTAATTTACAAAAATATATGGACAGACGGGCGGACATGTATAAATCGACTTACGATGTGATTCTATGAGGACCCCCAAAGGGGTATATGGGTCTCTCTCATTTTCTTCTGCATGTTATAGACAAACGCACAAATACATAATAATCTTTTCCAAAATGTTGTATGGTATAAGAAAAAATAAGCTAAGTTTATAGTCATGCGGGCCCGACTATGTGATATCCTGTGGAAAATATTATGTAGGTCTGAAAATCGTTTGTCTTGAATTAATCAAGCCCTTTAAGTTATTAGATTACATAAAACATAATTTCAAAGATTAAGGTTCGTTATTTAATTTTCGATTGGAATATTAATAAATAATGGTATATTAAGTTCTTCTGTTCAAACAATCTCCTGATCACACATTTTCTTCAGAAAACTACTCTCCTAAAAATTATTCAATAAATTTCATTCTTAAATACGATTTTGATTCGTTTCGTTCAGAATAAATTAATTTTGCCCCCTTTAGCAGTTAGTTCCGTGTTCTTTTTGTGATTTTTCATCCTTTGTATAAAACGCCATAACGTCTTTTTCTGTTGAACCACTCAAGAATGTCCTCGATTGAAAACAATAAAACTTATCCAAAAATGTTAATGGTAAAATTTAAAAAAAGAAAAATTTCGAATTTTCCAACAACTTCAATGTTAAAAATTTCCACACAAACAAAAATGTCACCCAGAAGTATTGAACAATTTTCCTCAAATATAATTAAAGTTCAAATATGTTTTAATAAACCAATGATAGCCACAAATGGCCATGGTACAAAACACCAACATTGTTCTCAAATATACCATAAAAATCCGAAGCACACGTTCCGATGGCAACATAAGAGGCTATCATGCGTTTGGTAATTCACATGCACCACCAAACCGCATGATCTTTCTTTGGCCCCTAACCATTGGAGGTTTCTTAGCGAATCAAGACGACGAAGATTCCGCTGCGATGATGATGATGATGATGTCGATGTGAAGCCCAAAAATAGTTGCCAAATGATTGTTGTTTGTTGGCTACCCGTTTTTCGTATCTTCGATTTCGACATTCACTTGTTGCACATTTTCCCGCAACGGAGGAGTAGATAGTCAAAGTCATGGCATCATCGTAGACCCTGTTTGCAATTCGTTAGTTTGTCTATTGCAGTCAGTCAGTCAGCCAGTCAGTTTGTTGCTGTTGTTGTTGTTATCTTTGGTTTTTATATAAAAACACATCATCAAGTCTGGAGAACATTGCCAGCAATTTTTTATCATTATTATTTTGGACCATTTTTTGTGGATTTCAATAATTTTAGTTGTTTTACTGCTTTGGCAGTTGGTTTCTGTTGCTGCCACTGCCACTTTTTGTTTGCTGTTTAGTTGATCAAGAAAGTGATGTGATGGCCGGCCTGCCATTCAGACTTTGGTGTTTATTTTTTTGTATGTCGGAATTCATACCTTACCGTCTTAGATCACAAACCTTTCGGCATTTGCTTAAAAAACACATTCACCGAAAGCCATTACCATGGATAGGGGGAAGAGGAAGTTGAAAGGGGTGTTATCCGTGTTCAAAGCAATATCAAGCAGTAGCAACTAGAAGAGGTGTTGTGGCGGCAGAATGCAGCTGCTATAATGGCAGCGTCGACAAATGCATTTGATTCGCATTCGCATGCGTCATTCTCTTCGACGCATTCTTCAATGGTTTAGCTTAGTTTTTCGTTTATTACCGACTGTAACCGCTAAATCGCACAGTGAATAAGAATGTTCAAGTACAATACATATATATTCAAAGGGTAAGTATCAATACATTTAGCGATTGAAGGTGAAATATCTGATCTACATCTATAAAAAAATAAAAAGTTTGTAGGTTTTCTTTGTTTGTTTGTAATTTATGGACTCGAAAACTGCTTAACATATTTTCCTGAAAATTTCTAAGTACACTACAACATCGCCTGAAAGTAACATAGGCTATATCAATTTTTATACCCTACACCACAAGGTGGTCAGGGTATTATGTCTTTGTGCATTTGTTTGTAACAGGCAAAAGGAAAGGAGATAGACCCATAGTTCCTTTTGATGATCTGCATAGAATCACATTCTGAGTCGATTTATGCATGTCCGTCCGTTCGTCTGTCCGTTCGTCGGTCCATGTATTTTTGTAAACAAAGTACAGTTCGCATTTATTGCCCTATCCAGATGAAATTTTGCACAAATCATTTGTTTGGCCAAAGGACAAACCCTATTGAAATTGGAGATAATCGGTCAAAATTTAGATATAGCTCCCATATATATCATCGTCCGATTTGCCTTTTATTGTGAAGCAAACGTGTAATTTCAGTCCGTATAGTATGACATTTTGCACGTACGATCAGATTGGACCTGAAAATATGTATGCCAAATTTGATCGAAATCGGTTCAGATATAGCTATAGCTCCCATATATATTGTTCATCCGATTTGTTATTTTTGTCCTCCGTAGCCGTAATATGCACTCGGTAACAACAATATTTGGGGAAATATATCAAATACAGCTCAGAAATACATTTGCTAAATTTTATCGAGATCGGTTCAGATTTGGCATACGACCGAAATGAGTCTAGAAGGTAGTATGCCAAATTTGGTGAAGATCTGTTCATATATAGCTATAGCTCCAATATATATTGTTCATCCGATTTGTTGTATTTGTTACCCACACATGCACTCCTTAAAAACGATATTCAAGGAAATATATCAAATACAGCTCAGAAATATCTTTGCCAAATTTTATCGAGATCGGTTCAAATTTGAATATAGCTCCCATATATATCTTTATCCGATTTCAAATTAATTGTGCACCAAATGGGCAATACAATTCCGAATTTAAAAGATACAAATGCTTCGGCATTTTTAGTCCTTCGAACTTTAAAGTATAATTATAATCATAGCGTGTATGATTGAATTCTCCCATAAAAACTTTTAATTTTTATGCGCAGCTCTACTAAATTAGCAAAGTGGTGTAGGGTATCATAAAGTTGGCCCCGCCGGACTTTCTTTACTGGTTGAAATTCCACTTGGAACTGGAGATATAGAATCAGAATCGGAGGTACCTCCAAAAAATGTATTTTTTATATGCACACATCTATTGATGATTACACATACAGTCTCCAAATTAGATATGTGGAAAGGAATTTGGAACAAAAACAAATTTGCCAAATTATATTGAAATCAATTCAGATTTGGATATAGCTCCCATATACATTTTCGGCCGATTTCATGTATTTGGCGCCACAAACACGATATGTATCCCCAATTTTAATGAAATTTGGAATGAGTAACGAAGGGGGGAACAAAAATGAATTTGTCATATTATATTGAAATCGGTTCAGATTTGGATATAAAGCTCCCATATATATTTTCGGCCGACATAATCTATTTGGTGCATTAAATTATATTTAAACCGGCTCAGATTTGGATATAGCTTCTATATAAAACGGAATTGTAAAAAAATGAATTTGTCAAATTATGTTTAAATCGGTTCAGATTTGAAATGGCTCACATATATATATTTTCGACCGATTTCGTTTATTTGATGCACCAAACACGATATGTATGTTCGATTCCAATGAAATTTGGATTGTGTGACGGGATTTGAACAGAAAATAAATTTGTCAAATTATATTGAAATCGGTTTAGATTTGGATATAGCTTCCATATATATTTTCGGCCGATCTCACATATTTGATGCACCAAACACGATACGTATTTCCGAATCCAATGAAATTCGGCAAGAATGACTAAATTGGGTACAAAAATAAATTTGCCAAATTATATTGAAATAGGTACATATACATTTTCGGCCAATTTTATGTGGCGGAATTTTGTTAGAATAATAAATTTGACAAATAAATTAGAAATTGGTTAAGATTTGGATATAGCTCCCATATATATACTCAATCGATTTCATATATGTGATGCACCAAACACGGTATGTACCTCCAATTTCAATGAAATGTAGAAAGTGTGACGGAATTTGGTGTAAAAGACAATTTTGTCAAATTATATTGAAATTGGTTCAGATTGGGATATGATTTTATTAAGAAGTATTGAGCCACAACGCCTTTTGCAATGGTATTAAGCTTACAGTAAAAAACTACACAACAATTTAATTGAGGATACGATTATTACGGGGAAGTACAGGTTGGTATAAAAAAACTGCAACCAAATTCAGACTGCTGTCATTTCAAAGCCGCTCGTCCGACAACTGTTAAAATTATTCCAGTGACAGCTCATTATATTGTTTACAAGCGTACAAAAGAGTTGTGGTGATAATTTTCTTGTAGCGTAGCCCGACGTCAATTAAAAAAAGCGACTTGATCGAAACCTGCGTCGCAGTGGCCGAAAAATGAGATCGGGGCAAAGCCATTGAAATTCCAAAAAGTGCAAGAACTTACTCCGCAACAGAAAGAAAATTGAATCAAAAGAACTAAAGAGTTGCACCGCTTGGCCGTAAGTGGTGAACTGCCGTATTTGGTTTTCTCCGATGACAAAACATTCGTTGTCCAGCAGTTTGTAGGCAAACAAAATGATCGTGTTTACTTGCCAAAGAGGTCAGCTGAAAATGTGCACCTTCGGTTGGCCACCAGAACTCAAGTGCCGGCCATGGTGATGGTGTGGGCTGCCATAATAGGCGATGGTCGCTTATCGCTCGTATTAATCGACCGTGGCATCAGAATAAATATTATCGGGAAAATATTCTGGAGGGCGTATTAAAGCCTTGGGCGCGCAAACATTTTGGCCGCAGACATTGGACATTCCAACAGGACTCAGCATCATCGCACTCAACACGCGCCACCCAATAATGGTTACAAAATGAGATTTCTCGCTTCATTTCCAGCGCACAATGGCCACCAAAATCTCCGGCTACCAATCCGTTGGACTATTGTGTCATTTTGTAACCATTCTTGGGTGGCGCGTGCTGGGTGCGATGTTGCTGAGTCCTGTTGGAATGTCTAAAAATGCGGCCAAAATGTTTGCTTGCCCAAGGCTTTAATACACACTCCAGAATATTTTCGCCATAATTCTGATGCCAAAGTCGATTAATACGAGCGGAGAGCGACCATCGGCTGTTATGGCGACCCACACCATCATGATGCCACGGTCGATTAATACGAGCGGAGAGCGGCCATCGGCTGTTATGACGGTCCACACCATCACCATGGCCTGCGCTTGAGTTCTGGTGGCCAACCGAAGGTGCACATTTTCAGCTGACCTCTTTGGCAAGTAAAAACGATCATTTTATTTGTTTAAAAACTGATGGACAATGAATATTTTATCATAGGAGAAACCCAAATTCGGCAGTTCTCCACTTTCGGCCAAGCGAAGCAACTCTTCAGATCTTTTGAGTCTATGCTCTTTCAGGTTCGGTGTAAGTTCTTGCACTTTTTGGAATTTCAATAGCTTTACCCCAAGCTCATTTTTCAATATTTAGCGAATGGAATATTGCGATATGTTCAGCTCACGAGCCATTTTTCGGCCACTGCGACACGGGTTTGTAGAAGGGGGAAAATAATCCTTAAAATTATTTTCTACCCTTTTCAAGAAAATGTGAATTATAAAATATTTTGTTGTATTTCGGATTAAATCCTATGCCAAACGATAAACGTTCAAGCTGGATAGTAATCGTTTGTATAACAAAATAAATTATAAATCTTAAAGAAAATCCTAACCGAACGATTAACGTCTTAGTTGGATTATTCTTCAAGGTTCGTTCCGAAAATAGGGAGAATAAAAACACAATTATTGGCTTGAATTTGTTTGGTGTTTATTATTCGCCAGTTTTACAGGAATGACTCTGAATATTATAATGTTCCTTCTTAAATAGCATGATGAATTGAGTGATCAATAAAAGAGAGGAACAAATCAAGATAAAGCGAAAACTCATTTGAGTAAGAATATTATAACTGTAATATTATTCTGAGTGATAAATTGTCACAAACGAATGAGTAAAAAGTAAATACAGTGAGCATCAATAATTGTAATACAATCTATATATATAAAAATCAATTGTTGTTTGTTGGTAACGGAATCAGTTGAAAACGGCTGGACCGATTTGCATAATTTTTTGTACAAACGTTCGTCATACCACGAGTTAGGTTTTTAAAGAAAAAAATATTGACCACGCCTACTTTTACGCCAACTATCTTGATTTATCTAAAATCGTTATATTTGCCAGATAATGAAGATATTGGTTTGAAAATTATTACACGAGATACTGTTGACTTTCCCTCCAAACTTAGGAATTTATTTGGGCGCCAGGGAACTGACCACGCATACTTCTAATCTGTCTATATATAAGGAAGTTGTGTCAGTTACTACGCTTATAACTCAAGAACCGCTGATCTGATTTTAACGATTTACACAAATTCGGAATTGGCTCTTGGCAGAAAAGGATAAAGTCCAAAAAATCGCGTAAAAATGTGAAATTTTAAAATTTTCATTTTGACTTTTGAAGTGTACAATAGTAATGTTTTATTTGCATTATTTTTTTTTAATTTTACTATTTCGGAATGTACATTTGTAGTGTTTTTTTTTTTTTTTTTGAATTCTAATGTGTAGTGTAGTCTTTTTGGGTAGTAGAAAGCGACGAAAATTATGGAGTGGCGGAACTGAATAGATGATGTCAAAATGATTTAACGTGGTCAAATCAAAACTGCTAAAAATCAAAAAAGAGCATATTGCACTGCAAAAACTCTAACATATGGAAAAACTGAGAACATTTTTTCAATGGAATCAAATTTCAAAATATTAGTAAGGACCAAACTTCGTAAGGACCTTTAAATATTGGCTGTAAAAAAACAGCGAACAAGTTGAAGATTTTTTTCAATTTGTTTATTAGTTACTATGCTTATAACTCAAGAACGTTTTGACGGATTTTCACAATTCATACAACTTCGGAATGGAATCTGGCAAAAAAATTGCGTAAGATATGCCAATAAAAATATAAAAGAAGAAATCCTTTTGGCGTGAATTTTTTTCAATTTAAAAACGATATAGAAGTGTACATTTTTTATTGTTTTGAATTCTGAATGAATAATATCAAAAATGAAATAGTACGCAATAAGATGTTAAATGGCGATCTTTCATGTCTGAAATTGGCATTTAGCTTTCAACTCCAGGATCTACAGCTGGAAGATGCGAACACATTTAAATAAACAAAAATAACCGACAACACGTTATGGGGCTCATTTCAACACGTGGACCTACCTACTTCTATCACATGACAATAATCCGTCCAATGAGAACTCAATATGCAAAATTCATTGGGACTGCAATCAGTGAAATACCGAATATAAAGGGAAAAGAATTTCTATTCTTTCAGAAATTCATCCTAAACTTTCACGATACCTTAAATCACTTTTGCAGTTTATGATATGGGCCATAACCCCCGGATAAGGATACAACCCGATTTCAAGTATATCTTACATTTCCATATTTTCATACTATTTTCGGTAATTTGGGAAGAAACCATCCATGCAAAATCTGATCACGTTTTGTATAACCATCATATGATTTAAGGAACCGGACATTTGTTTAATCGTCTTTGAATTATACTATTATAAAAGATATGGAAATTATGGGATCTCCAACGCGCAATTTCAATGACAAATAATTAATATTACTTTAAAAACAAGTAAAAAAAAATTAAGTTCGGCCGGCCAGAATTATTACTATCATTCATCTGAGGGTAAAGGAAACATTTTTATATAAAAGTATCAAAATTCAAGCGTGTTTCACTTTAAACTTCTTATACCAGTAAGACTGTTTGGATAATGCAGTTAACTTATCAAAAAACCATAAAGTGAATGAGGCCGTTATATGGGGCTATACCAAAACGGGAACCTCTGTGGACAATTTTATACTTCAAGGATTGTCTTCTTCTAAAATACCAAATTTGAAACAATTATACGCGGAAATGTGTGGATTATCAACATACCCAATATAGGTAGGTATCGTAATGTGTGTTAGACAAATCCGAGGAGAAATGTGTCCAAAAGGTGAACCGATAGATCATTTTCAATACCAACCATCCTATACACAATACAAATTTTTCAAACAATGTGGGCTATATGGTAATTTAAACAAGCAGACATACAGACGGACAAATCGACTTAGAGTTTTATGCTGATTATTAATATATATGCATATTTAATGGGGCCTATGAGGAACATTTAGTGATGTTACAAATGTAATGAAAAGTTAATATACCCTCCTTTCCAAGGTGGATGATATAATAGTATTAAAGACTAAAATTACGGGCCGGCAACGCGGACCGGGCCAGCTAGTGAATTTAATAAAATAATTTCATCATAACATTTAATTTATAATATAAGATAATCAAAGTAATAACCGTTTTATGCTTCTACATGCGGCTGCTACAGGTTTCGATCAAATCGCTTCTATACTTTTCGAACCATTCCTGCTGATGATGCTATTTTCTTCCGTCCACTTCCTTGACGTCGGGCTACGCTACCAGTATCACGGTAACGAGCGATGGTACGAGACACAAAAGATTTATTCACATTTAAATGCTGGAGTGCTCTAACGATAGCCACTTGTGGTTTTCCAGCCAAATATAAAGAAATCACACAATCACGCTTGAATTCCATCACGAATAACTATTTTTCTGGAAAATTCTCACCAAAATGCTTTTGTATGCTTGTAAACAATATAATGAGCTGTCACTGGAATAATTTTAACAGCTGTCGGACGAGTGGCTTAGAAATGACAATAGTCTGAAGGTTTTTTTTTTACCAGAATGAGTGGACCAATATTGCCCATCTTCGAATTCGATCTAAGTTTGACAATAATATTATGATGTACCAAGTTTGGACTAAATCGGATACTCCCTTCGAGAGTTACCGTGCACACCAGCTAGACAGACAGACGGACGACATCGCTAGATCGACTCCAAATGTCCTGAAACGGATTTGGTACAAAGAGAGCTTGGATCTTAAATCGTTATTTCGATAAGGTATATGGCTGAGAGTTTAGAAAACTCAACCTGGCCGAACTTACTGCTATATTCTTGATCAGCGTAAAATTCTAAGTCGATTTAGCGATGTCCGTCTGTCTGTCTGTTGTTATCACGCTATCTTTCGAATTAATTGAGATAGATGGCTAAAATTTTGCACACATGTTTATTTTTCCAGTAGGCAGGTTATGTTCGTAAATGTGTCCACGTTTTCATATAGCCCCCATATAACTGTACCTCCCTATATTCGGTATTTTGATGATTTTAGCGACATTATTCACCGGAATCGTTTCAAATTTGGTATTTAAAGTTCAAAATGGATACTACACCCTAAGACAGAAAATTGTCTGTGCAGGTCCACGTTTTCGTATAGCCCTCATATAACGGTACCCCCTATATTCAGTATTTTGATGATTTTAGCGACATTATTCACGGGAATTGTATCAAAATTGGTATTTGAAGTTCGTTATGGGAACTACAGTCTGTGCGGGTGCATGTCTTCGTATAGGCCCCATATATCAGTACCTCCCTATTTTCGGTATTTTGACGATTTTAGGTACAATACCCACCGAAATTGTTTGAGATGTGGTATTTGAAGTTCGTAATGAATGCTACAGCCTGTGACAGAAAATTGTCTATGCTGGTCCAGGTCTTCGCACAGCTCCAATTTAACGGCAACTCCTTATATACGATATTTTGATGATTTTAGCTACATTATTCACCGTTTATTTCAAGTTTCGAATTTGAATATGGTAATGGCTTATGACAAACAATGCCTATGTATGTCCACGTCGTATAGACCCCAATATAACGGCTATATTCGGTATTTTTAAAATTTTAACAGAATTTTTTAAGGATTTTATTTTTTGAAAAATTCCAAATTCGTTGCAAATGGTGGAGGGTATTAAAAGTTCGGCCCGGCTGAACTTACTGCTTTTTAACTTGTTATATATATATATATTTTTTTTGTACGATAGAAATTGAGTTATTGGCTTTACCAGGAGAGTAATAATTCGCGCCACCGGATATTTACTTCGGTCTGCTGAGCTTTTGGTGTCCGAAAATCCGAAATGAAAATTGCTGAACGCATTCCTGTTAAACAGTCAATTTTGTTTTCTAAAGTCAATTTTGTGGTGATTGGTCAATTATCAGGATTTACTCTGATTAAGATTTGTATGCAAAAGCATTTTAACACAACAAACTTGGTGCCTTAAAAAACTGTTTTATTGATTGGTGATATAAAGGGAATTGCTTTTTGTAGGTATGTTCTGCTTTGTAAATGCTACAGGAATAATTCCTTATTTTTGGCTTACTGGTGATGCAGAAGATAAGTCGTTGATTTCAATTTTGCCCTACTGGTAAGGCAGAAGATATGATGTTGTCATAACTGAAAGTGACACACGTGTTTACCAAATTCTTTCTAGGTACATGTTGACTAAAGTCAACTCTGGAATTTAAACACTGTGCCCCTTCGAACCAATACATGATGCATTATTACTATGAATAAAAAATAATAAAGTTCGCAGCGATAGTTTTGCTCGATTGAATGGTTAGTCGTCAGATGGATGGTTGTTGATGATGGTGTTTTAAGTTCATTGTTGCAGTTGCCGTTGCTGTTGTTTTTGTTATTGTTCATGGTGGTGTTTTTCATGGAGCTCTCCTTTTCACATGTTGGTGCAAATTTGTGTGTGTTTTTTTTCGTTTTGCCAACGATAGTTTTGGGGTAAACAAAAAAGAAGGAACTAAACACAAATGCAGTAGCATTTGTTGCTCTTCTTGTTCATTTTCTTCTTATTCTTTATATAATCAACGACGATCATATGGACTGCTGATAGTTTTTTCTCATTTTTTTTTGTTGCAGAAAAAAATTTTGCGAAAACAAAATATTTAAGAAAAAGTAATGAATCGGTCGTCGAGCGTTCAGGCTTTGGGCTGGTGGTCAGTTTAGTTGGTTGGGTATGAAAGGGATTGTTGCACGTAGTTCAAGATGTTGATGATGATCGTCTTCGTTGTAGTCGATCTTTACATAGATGTACTAATATCGCATCACATCATACAACTACTGTGTGTACGCTGTATATTAAGTACACACTCGGGTCACTGAACGAACGTATGTATGTATGTGTGTTTGTGTGATTGTACGTAGCCCATGGTCCCCTTTTGCGCACCATCATCAAATGTTTGGCCAATGGACGCTTTGAATTTAATGCAGGATGATTGCAGCTGCATCGGTAGAACAACAACAACATTAGTAGTAGCTGCAGCAGCAGCACCAGTTCCAGCACCAGCCACATCAGCAAAAAAAACATAATTTTAACGTGGTGGCGTCGTTTAAGTTTTAATTTTTTTTCGACAACATAATTGCAATGCATCATAGTCATCCACATCCACAAAGTGTGCATCATTGGTAATGTCCACTTCTTGATGATTTTGTGTGTATGTGTGTTCATGCGTTTTTCATCCTCTTGTTTTTGCATTAATTTAAAGTTTTTTTTTTCGGCTTTTCATTTTTATACCCTCCACCAAAAACGGTATGGAGGGTATATTAAGTTCGTCATTCCCTTTGTAACTCATCGAAATAATCATTTTAGACCCAACAAAGTATATATATTCTTGATCAGCGTAAAATTCTAAGACGATCTAGCCCTGTCCGTCCGTCTGTCCGTCTGTTGTAATCACGCTACAGTCTAAACGAATTAAGATAGGAAGCTAAAATTTTGCACAGATCTCTCTTTTGTCTGCAGGCAGGTCAAGTTGTCTATATAGGTCCACGATATCGTATATCCCCCATATAACTGATAACCGATATTCGGTATTTTGATGATGTTAGCCACATTTTTCAATGGAATTGTCTTAAAATCCACACAAGTAGTTCCTTGTGAGTACTTTACATCCTGAGAGAGAGAGTTGTCTATACAGGTCCACGATATCGTATATCCCCCATATAACGGTACCCCCCCCCCCCCCCCCCCGATATTCGGTATTTTGATGATTTTACCCACATTTTTCAACGGTGTTGAGAATACTTTGCATATAACTACTTTAATTCAACATTATTATTTAATCAAATAATCCTTGAAGTCTTTCTTTGTCATAGAAAATAAATTTTATATTAATATAAAATATTGTCTCAATAAAAGCAATACTTTTCAATATTCCATTGCGCATTTATTCTGATTCAATAGGTTATGGGCCCAGCGCCATAACGGGGATATAAGGAAAAATCTGAAGGATTAATTTAAACAATAATTTGGTGAGAACAAATATATTCAATTTTTGGGTTGTGTGAGTTAAGATCTCGTGCTGAAGAACAAATAATGACATCGTATAATGGCCGTATTCCGTTATTCAACGGAAATAATTATTTGACCTGGAAGACACAGATGGAAGCTGTTTTGCACAAAAACAGACTGCTTAACATTGTGTTGGGAGTGGATAAAGCACCAAATATAGGCAGTCTCCCCAGAAATCCTACAAACGAACAACGAGCTGAATTTGAAGAAAAAATGGAAGTTTTACAAAGGTTTATCGAAAAGGATATGGATGCAAGAGCCGAGATTTTGATAGCATTGGAACCGAATATAGTGAACACGGTAAGGAATATAAAAACGTCAAGCGAAATGTGGAAGCATCTTCAAGATACATACGACCGCAAAACAACAAGAAAAAAAATTGAGTGTTATAGGAAACTGCTGAACTTGAAAATGTCGGATAATCAAACTATTTCTGAGTTTTTTATCGAGTTTGAAACGTGTTCATCATCAATATCGGAAATGGGGGTTGAACTCGATGAAGATCTGCAAGCTGTTGTAATTGTCGATGCGTTACCAGATAAATTTTCAGCCGTTAAGGCGGCTGTTGATACTGCTAACGAATTTCCAAAACTTGATGTCTTGAAGGCAAGGTTGCTTGAAATTGGCGAAAAAGTTGAAGTAAGCCAAGATGCTGCAATGAAAGCAAAGCATTTCAAGAAGAAGGCAGAAACGTATCCGAATTACAACCCAAATCTAATGGAAGGTAGGTACAAAAAGACAATAACATGTTTTCGGTGTAAGAAAAAAGGACACAAGGCTAAAGACTGCAGAGCGAAAATATCTATTGAATGGAACTCAAGATCCAGTGAAGACAAGGAAAATTCTTTGGGCGCTACAGAAAATGCATATTTTGTCAGATCTAAACAGGAATGGGTAATAGATAGTGGCGCATCATCACACATGTGCAATGATAAATCTCTTTTTCTTAATCTTGACACGAGCTATACTGGAAACGTCAAGTTAGCGGACGATAAAGGAATAGATATCAAAGGCATAGGGAAAGTGGCGATTTGTGTAAATGTTAGCGGAGAAAAGGCCATTTACTTAAATAACGTCTTATATGTACCAGATTTAAAGCACAATCTCTTGTCTACCAGTAAGGCCACTGATTCAGGTTGCAAAGTAGTAATGGAAGAAAATAAGGCATTTATTATGCGAAAGGGCAATATCCTGATAGAAGGCTGTAAGAAAAATAGCATATATACTGTCAACATATTTGAAAAGGAGATAGCCGCAAATTCTGTGAGTAAAAGTGCTGAAAATGAGTTTAAATTATGGCATGGGCGTTATGGTCATTTAAACTGCAAAGATCTGAGTAAGCTATCATCTTTTCAAATGGTGAAAGGATTACCTAGCTTGAAGACAATAAAAATTGATTGTGAAGCGTGCATTCGTGGAAAACAAACAAGAAAATCTTTTCCCCGAAAGAATGAAAAATCATCCACCGATGTGTTGCAACTTATTCATACAGACCTATGTGGTCCAATGAGGTGTGAGTCAATGGGAAGAAGCCTTTATTTTGCAACATTCATCGATGATTTCTCACGAAAAGTTTTTGTCTATTTTCTCAGACATAAAGATCAATATTTAGAGGCTTTTAAGGAATTTAAGGCAATTGTAGAAAATGAGACTGGAAAGAGAATTAAGATATTGCGAAGTGATAATGCCAAAGAATTAGTCAGCGAAAAATTTTCAAAGTTCTTGAAAGATTGTGGTATTCATCGTCAGCTTACTGTAGAATACACCCCACAGCAGAATGGAGTTGCCGAACGTATGAATCGGACGTTAGTCGAGATGGGTCGCTGTTATATGTTAGAGGCTGATCTACCGACTTCTTTGTGGGCTGAAATTATAAATACATCAGCATATATTAGAAATCGATGTCCAACAAATTTAAATAATGGAAAAACCCCTGAAGAATTGTGGACAGGTAAGAGACCGTGCGTGAAACATCTGCGGCAAATAGGATGTAAAGCATTTGCCCTAAATAAGAAGTCTAAATCCAAATGGGAAGCAAGAAGTAATGAGTATATATTAGTGGGATACTCAAATGAATCAAAGTCATATCGGTTGTGGAGACCGGGCACCAAAAATGTTATAAAGAGCTGTGATGTAAGATTCATCGAAAACGAGTTATTCAAGAATACAAAAAAAGCTGATACTGATTTATTTTATGAATTTGAAATCAAAACTCTTGACAATATTAATAATGAAATATCAAATGATGATGAGCAAGAATCAAACGACGGGCTTTTGGAACGTGATGATAAGGAGCTTGACATAGAAATTTCCAAAGAAAGAATCAATCAGAAGCCAGATAAACCTGATAACAATAACACCAAATCTGTTGGAACGAACAGTCAAGAACCACTTGAATCCATTAAACATCGACTAAGGTCATGGTCATTTAGGAAAAATAATGAATCGTCCCATATGGTTGATGAAAAAAGTATGGACCCAAGATCAATTAAAGAAGCATTATCATCAAACCATGCTGCCGAATGGAATGAAGCTATTAATGAAGAATACGCATCATTGATGAAAAACAAAACATGGACATTAAGTGACTTACCAGAAGGAAGAAAAGCTGTTGGTTGCAGATGGGTCTTTAAATCAAAAATTAGACCTGATGGAACAGTAGAAAAACGCAAAGCAAGACTGGTCGCCAAAGGATACTCCCAAGTTATGGGTATAGATTATGTGGATACGTTTGCTCCGGTTGTAAGACAGACATCATTGAGATTGATTTATGCTCTTTCAGCGGAGCATAATCTTCAACTACGGCAACTAGATGTATCTTCAGCATTTTTAAACGGAACATTAGACGAAGAAATCTACATGGAGCAGCCAGAGATGTTTGTAGAAGAGGCAACAAAACATAAGGTATGCAAGTTACAAAAATCTATCTATGGACTCAAACAATCTGGAAGACAATGGTTTAAATGTATTGATGCTATAATTTTAGAGTTTGGTTTAAACCGATCAAAGTATGACCAGTGTATGTATTACATCAACAATGCAGAATCTTGCATGATTGTTGCACTCTATGTTGACGATATAGTCATTGCGTGTAATAACAATATATTGACAGAAAAATTTGTTAAGACACTTCAGTCAAAATTTAATATCCGAGACATGGGTATTCCAAAACATTGCATTGGTCTTGAAGTATATGTAAAGAAAAATGAAATTTCAATATCACAATCAGGATACATAAAACTGTTAGTAACGAAATATAATTTAGAGAAATGCAAACCAGTCAAGATGCCCATGATAGCTAATATGAAGTTAGAAAAGGAACCGCAAGTTGCAGGAGAAAAAGAAAAAGTTGACGAAAAGCAATATCAAGAATTAATAGGACATTTATTATACATATCACTGCACAGTAGGCCAGATATTACGTGTGCTGTTAATATGTTATCGCAATTTTCAACAGATCCGAGGAAACAACATTATTCTGCTGCTTTACAAGTAGTAAGATATCTTAGTACTACAAGAAATGCAGTTATTTCTTACAAGAAAACGTCAGCTCCTATCGAGGGTTTTTGTGATGCAAATTGGGCGCAAGATGTCAATGATAGAAAATCTCAATCTGGATTTTGTTTTATTCTAGCAGGAGGAGTGATCTCTTGGGAATCTAAAAAACAGAAAGTAGTTGCAACATCCAGTGCTGAGGCTGAATATGTAGCTCTTACGGAAGCGGCTAAAGAAGCCTCGTACTTGAGTTACCTGCTGGCAGAAATTGGTTTTCCTAATGAGGAATCTATAATAATAAACACCGATTCTCAAAGTGCACAAAAAATGGCAGAATTTGGTGCTCACCATTCTAGAACAAAACATATACACTACAAGTACCACTTCATAAAGGAGAAGATACAAGATGGGACTGTCAAGTTAAGCTATTTATCAACGAAAGAAATGATTGCGGATGCCCTTACAAAACCTGTACCCAAACCAAAACATATATTTTGTTTTACCAATATGGGCATTGTATACAATTGAAGAAATAATATGTTGAGGAGGCATGTTGAGAATACTTTGCATATAACTACTTTAATTCAACATTATTATTTAATCAAATAATCCTTGAAGTCTTTCTTTGTCATAGAAAATAAATTTTATATTAATATAAAATATTGTCTCAATAAAAGCAATACTTTTCAATATTCCATTGCGCATTTATTCTGATTCAATAAACGGAATTGTCTGAAAATCCACACAAGGAGTTCCTTGTTGGTACTTTATGCCTCGACAGAGAATTATCTATATAGGTCCACGATATCGTATAGCCCTTATATAAAGGTACCTCCGATATTCGGTATTTTGATGTTTTTAGTTGTATTTTTCAAATGGTCACAAGGGATTCTTTGTGAGCACTTTACCCCCCAACAGAGAATCTATATCTATAAAAGAGGGAAATGTTTGTATGTTTGTTTGTAATTTATGGACTCGAAAACCGCTGAATAGATTTTCCTGAAAATTTCCATATATACTGCAACATCGCCTGAAAGTAACATAGGCTATATACATTTTTGAATTTCCACTTGGAACTGGAGATATAGCATCAGAATCGGAGGTACCTCCCAAAAATTTAGATTTTATATGCACATATCTATTGATTGGTTGAAGATACAGTCTCCAAATTTGGAATACGTAACGGAATTTGGAACAAAAATAAGTTTGCCAAATTATATTGTAATCTGTTCAGATTTGGATATAGCTCCCATATATATTTTCGACCGATTTCGTTCATTTGATGCCTCAAACACAATATGAATGTTCGATTCCAATGAAATTTGGAATGTGTGACGGGATTTAATCCGAAAATAAATTTGTCAAATTATATTGAAATCGGTTCAGATTTGTATATAGCTCCCATATACATTTTCGGCCGATTTCAAGCATTTGATGCACCAAACACGCTATGTATACCCAATTTCAACGAAATTTGAAACGTGTTATAGATTTTATCTAAAAAATTGATTTCCCAAATTATATTGAAATCGGTTCAGATTTGGATATAGCTCCCATATACATTTTCGGCCGATTCCATGTATTTGGTGGACCAAACACGATATGTATTTCCAATTGTAATAAAATTTAAAATAAGTAACGGAATTGGGAGCCAAAATGAATTTGTCAAATAAAATTGAAATCGGTTCAGATTTGGATATAGCTCTCATATATATTTTCGACCGATTTCATCTATTTGATGCACCAAACACGCTATGTATCTCTAATTTCAATGAAATTTGGAATGTGTAGCGGAAATTAAAACAAATATACATTTGTCAAATTATATTAAAATCGGTTCAGATTTGGATATAGCTCTCATATATATATTTCGAGCGATTTCATGTATTTTATGCACCATACACGATATGTATGTTCGATTCCAAAGAAATTTGGAATATGTAACGGGATTTTGATTAGAAAATAAATTAGTCAACTTATATTAAAATCGGTTCAGATTTGGATATAGCTCCCATATATATTTTCCGCCGATTTCACATATTTGATGCACAAAACACGGTACGTATTTCTGATTCCAATGAAATTCGGCATGAGTGGCTAAATTTGATACAAAAATAAATTTGACAAATTATATTCAAATACGCTCAGATTTGATTATAGCTCCCATATATATACTCAGCCGATTTCACATATTTGATGCACCCAAAGCGAGAGAAACAAAATCTGGCACCAGAAAAAATTGCCAAATTATATTGAAATCAGTTGAGGTTTGGATATAGCTAACATATATATTTCGGCTGATTTCATACATTTTATGCACCAAACATCATATATATGACCGATACCAATGAAATTCAGAATGTGTGGCGGAATTTGGTTACAATAATAAATGTGACAAATTAATTGGAAATTAGTTAAGATTTGGATATAGCTCCCATATATATATTCTCGGCCGATTTCACATTATTGACGCACCAATTTCAATGAAATATGAAACGTGTGGCGGAGTTTGGTGTAAAAGTATTTTTTTTTTTAATTATATTTAAATCGGATCATATTGGGATATGATTTTAATAACAACCATTGACCCACAACGCCTTAGGCTAACACTAAAAAACAACACAACAATTGGTTTGAAATACGCTTATTACGGCGAAGTATGTTGCTATCTCGAATTCACTAATTGCAATAGAAATTCCACTCAACTTCAAAAGATTGCAGTTTACTGCTATGAAATAAATAAATCCGAAGGACAAACCCTTCGTGTATGTATGTCATTTTGGTTATTTACGCATTAAAGTAGTGCAATAATTTTTTTTTTTAATTTTTAAATTTGTTTTTTTTTTAACCAACATATATTCGTAAATAAAATTTTGAATGCATATAAAATCAAAAGGGGTAGCGAAGCGCACCGGGTTCAGCTAGTTCTCTATATAGGTTAACGATTACGAATAGCCCCCATATAACGGTACCATGCGATATTCGGTATTTTGATGATTTTAGCCACATTTTCCAATCGTATTGTCTGAAAATCCACACACGGAGTTCTTTGTGAGCACTTTACCCCTGAAACGGAATTGTCTTTATAGGTCCACAATATCGTATATCCCCCATATAACGGTACCCCCGATATTCGGGATTTTGATGATTTTAGCCACATTTCCCAATGGAATTATCTGAAAATCCACACAAGGAGTTCCTTGTGAGTACTTTACCCCCAGACATAGATTTGTCTATATAGGTCCACAATAGCGTATATCCCCCATATATCGGCACCTTCCGATATTAGGTATTTTAAAGATGTTAACAGAACTTTCAATGGATTTTATTTTTTTGAATATTTTCTAATTCGTTCCAAATGGTGGAGGGTATTCAAAGTTCGGCCGGCCGAACTTACTGCTTTTTTACTTGTTCTTCATTATACCCTACACCACAAGGTGGTCATTGTATTATGTATTTGTGCATTTGTTTGTAACAGGCAAAAGGAAACGAGATAGACCCACAGTTCCTTTTGATGATCTATATAGAATCACATTCTTAGTCGATTTATGCATGTCCGTCCGTCCGTCTGTCCGTCCGCCCGTCTGTCCGTCCGTCCGTCCGTCTGTCCATGTATTTTTGTAAACAAAGTACAGTTCGCATTTATTGCCCTATCCAGATGAAATTTTGTACGAATCATTTGTTTGGCCCAAGGACAAACCCTATTTAAATTGGAAATAATCGGTCAAAATTTAGATATAGCTCCCATATATATATATTCGTCCGATTTGCCTTTTATTGTGCACCAAACGTGTAATATCAGTCTGAATAGTATGGAATTTTGCACGTACGATCAGATTGGACCTGAAAATAAGTATGCCATATTTGATCGAAATCGGTTCAGATATAGCTATAGCTCCCATATATATTGTTCATCCGATTTGTCAGTTTTATCCTCCGCAGCTATAATATGCACTCTGTACCAACAATATTTGGGGAAATATATCAAACACAGCTCAGAAATACATTTGCTAAATTTTATCGAGATCGGTTCAGATTTGGATATAGCTCCCATATATAAATTCTTCCGATTTACCTTTGATTGTGCACCAAACGTCTAATATTTGCCCAAATTGGATGAGATTTGGCAATGACGACCGAATTGAGTCTAGAAGCTAGTATGTCAAATTTGGTGAAGATCGGTTCAGATATAGCTATAGCTCCCATATATACTGTTCATCCGATTTGTTATATTTGTTACCCACAGCCGTAATATGCACTCCGTAACAACGATATTCAGGGAAATATATCAAATACAGCTCAGAAATATCTTTGCCAAATTTTATCGAGATCGGTTTCGATTTGGATATAGCTCCCATATATATTTTTATCCGATTTTAAATTATTTGTGCACCAAATGGGCAACACAATTCCGAATTTAAAAGATAGAAATGCTTCGGCATATTTAGTCCTTTGAACTTTAAATTATAATTATAATCATAGCGTGTATGATTGAATTCTCCCATTAAAACTATTAATTGTTATGTGGAGCTCTACTAAATTAGCAATGTGGTGTAGGGTATCATAAAGTCGGCCCTCCCGACTTTAAGGCTTTCTTTATTGGTTTTTATATTATTTTCGTCGTTTTCGTTATTGTTTTTGGAAGAATAAACGCAATTGACTTTCTTTTTGTTTTATTTTTTATTTATTTTTTTTATCGACCTCCAGTAGATGGAACTTCTATTTGTTGCAAACATTGCATTGCCTATCCTAAGCCAGACGGCATCTATCCACTTGTTGCCATCGCTCCGTGTCTCGATGGGAATTTTCTGTTGCATTGGTCAATTTTGTGTTGAACTCCAAACATGACATTCACTTATTTTTGTCCAGTTTTTTGTTTATCAACAAATCGCATTCTTCACAATATGATGTCGACATGATTGAACAAAAAACTTAAAACAGAAAAATCTTCTATTAGGATGGAACCAAATGTACTCAGATGTATGATAACTATTTCTAAAGATATACTGTTGATATTTCAAGTGGATAGGAAAATTCAGAGGAAATGAAAATTGTTTTATAAAAAAAACCTAAATAGGTACAATAAATACATGGTAGAATAATAAAGCTTTTATATACGAAATTTTATCTGGACTAATAGCGCATGTACCACTAGGTTTATTAGAACCAGTGTGTTCAACTTGTGTGTTGAACTACACCCTTGGGAGGATATAAATGCCGCTCCGCTGATGTTAGTTTACGTATACAGGGTGAGATAAAAAAAAAACTACAACAAAGTCAAGCGACATAAGTTTGACATATTTTTTTTAATTTTATTGAATGAAAGCAAAAAATGTCGGAAATAGCATCAAATTTTAGAATAACTTTAGATTTGTTCGAATTGGTTACCTTTGTCACGAATTATGGCCTTCAAACGGCCAATGAAACTGTTATACGGCCAATGAAAGCGTCACACGCTGAATGTTGCTCTGCGGTATTTTGACCCATTCTCGGCGAAGCGCTTGCTTGAGATGATCGACACTTTGCTATTCTTTAGTGCCAACCATGCTTTTCAAAATACTCCAGACACAATAATCCAACGGATTGGTACCCGGAGATTTTGTTGATCATTGTGCGCTAGAAATGAAGCGAGGAACCTCATTTTGTAACCATTCTTGGGTGGCGCGTGCCGAGTCCTGTTGGAATGTCCAAGGTCTGCGGCCAAAATTTTTTCGTGCTCCAGAATATTTTCGCGATAATATTCGGCATTTATTCTGATGCCACGGTCGATTAATACGAGCGGAGAGCAACCATCGGCTGTTATGGCGGCCCACACCATCACCATGGCCGGCACCTGAGTTCTGGTGGCCAACCGAAGGTGCACAGTTTCGGCCAAGCTCTTTTGAGTCTATTTTCATTCTATTGCGGTGTAAGTTCTTGTACTTTTTGGAATTACAATGATTTTACCCCGAGCTCATTTTTCAATATTTGCCGAATGGAATATTGCGATATGCCAAGCTCACGAGCCATTTTTCGGCAACTGCGACGCGGGTTTCGATCAAGTCGCTTCTTTACTTTTCGAACCATTTCTGCTGATGTTACTGTTTTCTTCCGTCCACTTCCATGGAGGGTATGTTCGTCATTACGTTTGTAACTTATCGAAATAATAATTTTAGACATAATAAAGTATATATATTTTTGATCAGCGTAAAATTCTAAGACGATTTAGCCCTGTCCATCCGTCCGTCTGTTGTAACCACGCTACGAATTAAAATTGGAAGCTATAATTTTGCACGGATTTGTCTTTTGTCTGCAGGCAAGTCAAGTTCGAAGATGGGCTATATCGGTCCACGATATCGCATAGCCCCAATATAACGGTACCCCCCGATATTCGGTATTTTGATGATTTTAGAAATTGTCTGAAATTCTACACAAGGAGTTCTTTGTAAGCATTTTACGCCCTAGAAAATTATTACCTATATAGGTCCCCGATATTCTGTATTTTGATGACTTTAGCCACAATTTTCAACAGAATTGTCTGAAATTTTACAGAAGGAGTTCTTTGTGAGTACTTTACGCCCAGACATAGATTTCTCTTTATAGGTCCACAATATCGTAAGGGCACCTTCCGATATTCGATATTTTAAAGATTTTAACAGAATTTTTAATGGATTTTATTTTTTTTGGAAAATTTCCTATATTGTTTCATATGTTTGAGGGTATTCAAAGTTCTGCCCGGCCGAATTTACTGCATTTTTACTTGTTTATCATAATACGGAACATCAGAAGGGTACCCTTATATGGTGAATATATGATATCGTAGACCTATATACCATTACATTTTAAGCATTTCTCGATTTTTCAACGGAATTTTCTGGAATTTGGTATTTAAAGGTTGTTACGGGATCCTAAACCCTTAATAAAAACAGTTAACATAGTCCCACATTGTGGTATATCTAATGGCCTTACACTTACAAAATCAAAATGCTGGGTCAGGTGCGAAAATGGACAAACTTGACCCACTCCATCAAGTACCTCTCCCATAAAGTGTCAACATTTGTAATAAACTGTTATAATATGTGAAATAAGAGTTTGTTAAATTTTTTTGTTAAATTTCACAGATCCCAATATTTTTGTTTACACAAGATCTGGTGTGACAATGGCATATATCGGTTCACTTCTTTTGGTGCCTAACCAACAACGGTTCAAAATTGCTCATAAACAGCTCATGAAATGCGAATTGAGCATCAATTATCTTATTATTTCACATATCCCAATATTCTTACCAGGACAAGATCTGGTGTGAAGATGGGATGTATCGGACAACACTTTATGGCACCTCCCCCACAAAAGGCCAACATTTTGAATATTTAAAGTTCTCATAAAATGAGAAATAAACATCCGATTATCACATTTGGGCAAATATTAGACGTTTGGTGCACAATCAAAGGTAAATCGGACGAAGTTATATATGGGAGCTATATCCAAATCTGAACCGATCTCGATAAAATTTAGCAAATGTATTTCTGAGCTGTATTTGATATATTTCCCCAAATATTGTTGTTACAGAGTGCATATTACGGCTGCGGAGGACAAAAATAACAAATCGGATGAAAAATATATATGGGAGCTATGGCTATATCAGAACCGATTTCGATCAAATTTTGCATACTTATTTTCAGGTCTAATCTGATCGTATGTGCAAAATTACATACTATTCGGACTGATATTACACGTTTGGTGCACAATAAAAGGCAAATCGGACGAAGATATATATGGGAGCTATATCTAAATTTTGACCGATTATTTCCAATTTCAATAGGGTTCGTCCTTGGGCCAAGCAAATGATTTGTGCAAAATTTCATCTGAATAAGGCAATAAATGCGAAATGTACTTTGTTTACAACAAAGACCGGCGGACAGACGGACGGACATGCATAAATCGACTCAGAATGTGATTCTATGCAGATCATCAAAAGGAACTGTTACAAACAAATGCACAAAGACATAATACCATGACAACCTTGTGGTGTAGGGTATAAAAATTGGGCAGACGGACAGGCATGCATACATCGACAAATAATGTGATTCTATGATGAGCAAAGACACGATACTCTGTATCATAGCATGGGAATAAAAGTTAAGGAATAAAATGTCAATTACGACTTACATATTCCTGAATCCGTCTTCTGTGTTCAATACATGTAGCTCTTTTGACATACAGTTCCCTCCCTCCCTTCCACATTTCATATAAAATTATAAGATTTTTATAAGACTTCCATATACTAAAAATCTCCCTATATAGCTCATTTTTACAGACCATGAATATACGTTTCTCAAGTGGTAGGCATGGGCTTCTCACAAACTTGTGTGCGTTTGTAGATCACATAATTTGCTATATTTTTCTCACGAAATATTGAAAGAATCCACATTCAGCTTTAAAGTAGTAAAAGTAATAACTATCTCTCCAATAAAACACTATGAAATACACATCGACAAATATATTGCATGTCTGCAGAAAATAAAGTTATCACAAATATGCATGAAAATGTGGAGTGGTTTGTATGAAATATCATAGACATATGAAGACGAACACATTTTACAATTCTAAATCATCCCTATACGCATACTCATTTTGATTCTAGATGATGATTTTCGAAATTTCAAAAAAAAAACTTCTTCCCTTTCCCAGGTGATTTTTAGCTATTGTTTTGATGGAGTTCGTATATTTCCCTTCCAGAAAATAGAGTTGGAATGTGCGTATGTGTGTTTGAGTATATTCGAGAGAGTGCGTGCAATTTAATGTCAGGCGTGGGGATATTTTTACAAAAAAAAAAAAAATAACTCAGGCAACGACATTGCTTTAATTCCCCCTTTTTGGCTTCTAAAATTCATTTAAACGATTCGCTGTTGACGATAATGATGTTGATCACTCTGATCGTCGTCATCCTTATTATCTTTTTTTATGATTGTTGGCGATGGTGGTGTCTTGATGCACATTGGGATGCAATATTGAAGTGGGTTATTTCAGTTTTGTGAATCAGTTGATGAAGAAAAAATATTAAGTTATCTATAGTAATAAGATAATAAAGTGATTGACTGACAAACTTAATGATTCATCAACGGCGAGACGAATTATGTTAGGTGAGGGTCACTCTAGTCCGAATGTGCCAGGAAGTCAGGGTTTCTGGAAATTAGTAAGAGAACGATACGAATAGTACTAAAAGGTACCAAATATGGTACTATTTGTATTTGACGAACCAGAAGAGCTAGAACTCATTAGTTTAGAATGAGGGTAACTGATGGAGTGCTCAATGGATGTACCAAAGGGTTTTTGGAAACCCGCACCATAAAGTACACGAAAATTTACTACATTTGGTACCATTCCGTATCATGTCAACGGTTAAAGGTAAAAACTTGTAATTTTGGGTGGGTTGAGGAGTTGGGTCGATGTAAGGAGGTAGTTCTGGAAGTGTGTACTCATGTATACAAAAACTACTAAACTGTGTTAAATTTGATAAAATTTGATACAATTCGGAGGAACGGATTGATTTGGAATCCTCAAATTTGAAATTAACATTACTGGAGGAAAGTTGAATTGGGATATGGAGGTAGCTTTTCAAATTCATACTTATGTGCCCGAAAGGTACTAAATGGTACTAACTTTAATAACATTTTGATTTGGGAGAGCCGATATAGCTGAAATACTGAAATTTTGAAATAATACTATTTTTGCATTCTAGGACTAAGGTTTGTAGGTAGTTTTGAAAACTCGTACTTAATGGTACTGAAATTGGTACAATGTAAGTTTTGGGAGAATCTATAAAGTTGGAATCCGGAAGTTAAAAAAAATACTATTGCATTATAGGACTGAGGTATGTAAGGGGTTTTGAAAATTCGAAGTTATGTGTATTTAATGGTACTAAATTTGGGAGACCCGGACCCGGAGCTGGTATATTGAAATTTGGAAATAAGAGCTTTATAAGATTGCATGATGAAGTTATGAAAACGTGTACAGGGTTGCCCATATTCGACGGACCCATCTGGCAACGCCATAACTTTTGACAGAGATGTCACAAGCTGATTTTTACCATGAACCAATACACGCGCTCTAAAATAGTTGAAATTTACATTCAACAGAAAAAGTCAATTGTGAAAACTCAACGTGCTCTTAAAACATTAAAAATGTGAGAAGTGCGCCTTCTAAGAACACCATTAAGCGTTTATACGAAAATTTTTCGACTAGTAAGACTCTTTCTAATCCAAAGAGGCCATATGAAAGTCGACCAAGGCGATTGGCCGAGAATATCGCTGCCGTACGAGCCAGTGTTGAGAGGACCCCAAGAACATCCCAAAAACGCCGTTCTCAGCAGTTGGGCATGGCTCGGTCCACTTTACAACGGATTATTCGCATTGATTTGCATTTGTTCCCGTACAAAATTCAATTGACGCAAAGAATGTTGCCTGCGGAAAAGCCTCGTCGATTGGAATGGGCCCAAAGGGTCATCGAAAAAACATGGGTCCGTCGAATATGGGCAACCTTCTACTTATACACGGTGAGATGAACAAACTGCAACCCACTTCAGACTGCTGTCATGCCTAAGCCACTCGTCCGACAGCTGTTAAAATTATCCCAGTGACAGCTCATTATATTGTTTACAAGCGTGCAAAAGCATTTTGGTGAGAATTTTCCAGAAAAAAAGTTATTCGTGATGGAATTCAAGCGTGATAGTGTGATTTCTATATATATGGCTGGAAAATTACAAGTGGCTATCGTTAGAGCACTCCAGCATTTAAATGTGAATAAATCGTTTGTGTCTCGTACCATCGCTCATTACCGTGATACGTCGAGCTACGACGTCAAGGAAGTGGACGGAAGAAAACAGCAACATTAGCAGAAATGGTTCGAAGAGTAAAGAAGTGACTTGATCGAAACCCGCGACGCCGAAAAATGGCTAGTGAGTTGAACACATCGAAATATTCCATTCGGCAAATATTAAAAAATGAGCTCAGAAATTCCACAAAGTGCAAGAACTTACACCGCAGCAGAAAGAAAATAGACTCAAAAGAGCTAAAGAGTTGCTTCGCTTGGCCGAAAGTGGTGAACTGCCGAATTTGATTTTCTCCGATGAGAAAACATTCGTTGTCCAGCAGTTTGTAAACAAACAAAATGATCGTGTTTACTTGCCAAAGAGGTCAGCTGAAAATGTGCACCTTCGTTTGGCCACCAGAACTCAAGCGCTGGGAATGGTGATGGTGTGGGCCGCCATAACAGCCGATGAATGCTCTACGCTCATATTAATCGACCATTGCATCAGAATAAATGCCGAATATAATCGCGAAAATATTCTGGAGGTTGTATTAAAGCCTTGTGCACGCAAGCAGTTTGGCCGCAGAACTTTGACATTCCAACAGAACTCAACACCATCGCACTCAGCACGCGTCACCCAAGAATGGTTACAAAATGAGGTTCCTCGCTTCATTTCCAGCGCAAAATGGCCACCAAAATCTCCGGATACTAATCCGTTGGACTATTGTGTCTGTAGAATTTTGGAAAGCATTATTGGCACTAGAAAATACCAAATTATCGATCACCTCAAGCAAGTGCTTGGCCGGGAATGGACCAAAATACCACAGAGCAGCATTCGGGCTGCGTGTGATGGTTTCATTTGCCTTTTGAAGGCCACAATGCCAAAGGTGACCAATTCGAGCAAATCTAAACTTATTCTAAAATTTGATGCTATTTCCGACATTTTTTACTTTCATTCAATAAAATGTAAAAAATGTAAAAATTATGGCGTTTGACTTTGTTGCAGTTTTTTTATCTCACCCTGAACTAAATTTGATACAACGTGGATTTGGGTGAACCGATAGAGCTGAAATCCTGTAATTTGGAATTAAATTTACTGTTGCAGTGTAGGATTGGGTTATGTAGGAAGTTTTGGAAAAGCGTACTAATGTGTTACATGGTACTAAATTTGGTTTAATTGTACGTGAGCGAACCGATAGTGGGAATCCTTAAATTTGGAATTGGCATTACTGTGGCAGTGTGGATTGAGGCATGTGAAAAGTTTGGAATTTCGTTCGTTATTTGTACCAAATTTGGTACAATTTGGATTTGGGGTGAAAAGATATGGCTGGAAACCTGAAATTGGGAACTGTGGATTGGATAGTATGAAACAGGTTGTAATGGAAATTTTTGCTTACGTGTACTAAAAGGTACTAAATTTGGTATTTGAGAAAGGATTGAGTTGGATGTCTAAAATTATGATTACCTTTTTTGGGGTTTGATTGATACATGGCGGGAGATTCGGGAATAAGTACTATAAAGTACGAAAAGTACTAAATATAAATAAATTTGGTATTTCGGGAAGTATAGAGTAAGAAATCTGAAAATTGGAGTGAGTGTTTTAGATGTTGTGTTGGATAGATAAACTAAAGAGTTTTTCGAAATTCTAACGATAGATGTACCAAAAGTACGTAAATGCACTAAATTTAATAACATTTGCATTTTAATGAACAGAGGTAAAAACTTGAAATTTGATATGAAAACAAGTAAAAAAAGCTGTAAGTTCGGCCGGGCCGAACTTTGAATACCCTCCACCATTTGGTACAAATTTAACAATTTTCAAAAAAAAAAAAAAAATAAATAAATAAATAAAAAAATAAAATACCTTAAAACTCTGTTAAAATCTTGAAAATACCTAATGTAGCCGTATATAAGAGTCTATACGACGATGTGGACCTGCATAGGCAACTTTAGTTTATAATGCACAGGCAATTTTCTGTCATAGGCTGTAATATCGAACTTCACGAATTTCAAATGCGAAATTTGAAACAATTCCGGTAAATAATGTCGCTAAAATCATCAAACTACCGAATATCGGGGGGTACCGTTATAAGGGGGCTATATGAAGACGTGGACCTGCACAGACAATTTTACGTCATAGGCTGTAGCATTCATTACGAACTTCAAATGCGAAATTTGAAACAATTCCGGTAAATAATGACGCTACCGAAGATCGGGTGGTACCCTTATATGGGGGCTATACGAAGGCGTGGACCTGCACAGACAACTTTCTGTGAAAGGCTGTAGCATCCATTATGAACTTCAAATGCAAAATGTGAAACAATTCCGGTGTATAATGCGGCTAAAATCATCAAAATACCGAATATCGGGAGGTACCGTTACATGGGGGCTATACGAAGACGTCGACCTACATGGCCCATTTTCAGTTTTATGCTGTAGTATGTATTAAAAACGTCAACTACCAAATTTGAAACAATTCCGGTAAATAATGTCGCTAAAATCATCAAAATACCGCATATCGGGAGGTACCGTTATATGGGGGCTATACGAAGACGTGGACCTACATGGCCCATTTTCAATACCAAAAGTCCTGCAGACAAAGTACACATTTGAGTAAAATTTTATCAGCCTATACTATGGTGGACGGTATAATTAAGTCTGAGAAATGGGGTTGTTATAGGAAGGTGGTTTTGGAAATGCATACAACATTTATATAAAAAGTACTAAATGGTACTAAATTTTGTATAATTCGGATAGTGCTTGAAATCTGAAATTAGACATAAAAGTTGAATTAGGGTTAAGAAGCGTTTTTTTTTAAAATTCGTACAAAAATACGGAAAATACTCGTACTAAATATTACTAAATTTTTATAATTGTGGTAGAAAAAGGGCTAGAAATTTAAAATTTGATATTTGGATCACTTTTTGTGTGATAGGGTAAATACATGGCCGTCGATTTGGAAATCTATATACATATATAAAAGAAAGTTATGTTAGTTACTACGCTTTTAATTAAAAAACGGCCGGCCAGAAAAGGATAAAATCAAAAAATCGCGTAAAAATAAGCCAATATAAATGTGAATAAAAAATATTTTTTGTGATACTTTTTTTTATTTTTTATTTTTTCGTAATTTTTATATCGCATGACATTTTATACCCTCCACCATACTATGGAGGGTATATAAACTTTGTCATTCGGTTTGTAACTCCTCGAAATACTCATGTCAGACCCAACAAAGTATATATATTCTTGATCAGCGTAAAATTATAAGTCGATTTAGCGATGTCCGTCTATCTGTCTATTGTAATCACGAATTGAGATAGAAGGCTACAATTTTGCACACAAGTTTGTTTTGCCAGTAGGCAGGTTAAGTTCGTAAATGGGCCATGTAGGTCCATGTTTTCATATAGCCCCCATATAATGGTACCTCCGAAGATTCGGTATTTTGATGATTTTAGCGACAGCATTGATCGGAATTGTTTCAAATTACGTATTTAGAGTTCGTAATGGGATCTACAGTCTGTGACAGAAAATTGTCTATGCTGGTCCAGGTCTTCGTATAGGACCTATATATCAGCACTTCCCTATATTCGGTATTTTGACGATTTTATGTACAATACTCACCGAAATGGATTGAGTTGTCGTATTTGAAGTTCGTAATGGATGCTACAGCCTGTGACAGAGAATTGTCTATGTAGGTCCAGATCTTCGTATAGGTCCGATATAACGGTACCTCCCTATATACGGTATTTTGATGATTTCAATTACATTATTCACCGTTTATTTCACGTTTCGAATTTGAATGGTAATGGCTTATGACAAATCATGCTTATGTAGGTCCTCGTCGTATAGACCTCATTATAACATATATATTTTTATACTTAAGATTTTTACAGAACTTTTTTGAAAATTTCCAAATTTGTTCCAATTGGTGTAGGGTATTCAAAGTTCAGCCCCACGGAACTTACAGCTTTTTTACTGTTTACATTCTATTTGGGATTAAAAATGCGATTTTACTTTCATTCTTGTGCCAATTTGCCGACCTTATATAGGTGATAATCGAGTCATTTGTGAAGATTTAATAACTCACAAAATAACCCATTGTGACGGTTGTTTGAAATTGTTCGTGTTTGCTGTAATTTGCGCACTCACAGCCAGAAAAACGCAATTTACAGAACCAAAAAAAAAAAAAAAAAAAAAAAAAAACCTGAGCTGCAGCAATGCTTCATAAATGCCGGTTTCTTTGGACTAAACAATCACCATTGCCTGTTTGTCCCGATTATTAACTTTGAAAACTCACACATCTGTGTTCGCACAAATACTCACACACAGTCCAAAATGTATACCCGAAACTTTAAACTCAAAACGAATTTGCGAAAAACCTTGGGGACGGTCAGTGACCACTAGCGACGTAAGTAAAATAACGCAGAGTGCAATCTTCTGTCCTTTGGTTTGCAGTTTTTGTTGCTGCTGCTGTTTTTTTCGGTTGTCTGTCTGTCGGCTATGTGAAATCCACTCCCGATCAGAGTTTTGTAAAATTGTTTTGACTCTTTTGTTTTGTTTTTGCTATTCTCCACAATTTTGGAAATTAACATATCCTCTTTGCTCCGAGTTGAAGCAAAACGCATTATGTGCACATACATACATCTATCTATATATTCATTTTTATGTGTACATACAAACACATGTCTATAGCCCAATTTAAACTTATTCGTATTTTTTTGTTTTTAAAATAAAGTTGGGATTTGTCTGTGTGCTAACTTTGATCAGATAATGTCATTGGTCTAGTAAAAGCATATAAGTCCAACTTTAGAATTCATGGGGGCCACCACATGTTTTCTGTTAAAAAAATGTTGATTTTGAGCTACCCAGCATAAAATTGAAAGATGCATGAGTCGAATGTTCCATTACATAGTATTGTAGACTACTTTTTTTATACCATACTATGGAGGGTATATTAACTTTGTCATTCCGTTTGTAGCTCCTCGAAATACTCATGTCACACCCAACAAAGTATATATATTCTTGATCAGCTTAAAATTCTAAGTCGATTTAGCCATGTCCTTCTGTCTGTCCGTGAGTCTGTTGTAATCACGCTATCTTTCGAATGAATTGTGATAGATGGCTAAAATTTTGCACACATGTTTATTTTTCCAGTAGGCAGGTTAAGTTCGTAAATGGGCCATGTAGGTCCACGTTTTCATATAGCCCCCATATCTCGATAGTTGGTATTTTTTTATTATTCACCGGAATTGTTTCAAATTTAATACATTCGTATTCGGTATTTTGATGATTTTAGCGAGATTATTAACCGGAATTGTTTAAAATTTGGTATTTGTAGTTCGTTATGGATATTACACCCTAAGACAGAAAATTGTCTGTACAAGTCCACGTCTTCTTATAGCCCCATATAACGATACTGCCCTATATTCGGTATTTTGATGATTTTAGCGACATTATTCACCGGAATTGTTTTAAATTTGGTATTTGAAGTTTGAAATGGATACTACACCTTAAGACAGAAAATCGTTTGTGCAGGTCCACGTCTTCGTATAACCCCCATATAACGGTACCTCCCAATATTCGGTATTTTGATTATTTTACCGTCATTATTCACCAGAATTGTTTCAAATGAAGTATTTAGAGTTCGTTATGGGAACTACAGTTTGTGAAAAAAATTGTCTATGCAGGTCCAGGTCTTCGTATTTTGACGATTTTAGGTACAATACCCACCGAAATTGTTTAAGTTGTGGTGTTTGAAGTTCGTAATGGGTGCTACAGCCTGTGACAGAAAATTGTCTATGCAGGTCCATGTATTCGCACAGCTCCTGTTCTTTGGCAAGTGAACACGATCATTTTCTTTGTTTACAAACCAAATTCGGCAATTCACCATTCGGCCAAGCGGAGCAACTCTTTAGCTCTTTTGAGTCTATTTTATTTCTGTTGCGGTGTAAGTTCGTGCAATTTTTGGAATTTCAATGGCTTTATCCCGAGCTCGTTTTCGGCCACTGCGTCGCGGGTTTCGATCAAGTCGCTTGTTTATTTTTCGAACTATTTCTGCTGATGTTGCTGTGTTTTTTTGTCCACGTCCTTGACGTCGGGCTACGCTACCAGTATCACGGTACCGAGCGATGGTACGAGACAAAAAACATTTATTCACATTTAAATGCTGGAGTGATCTAACGATAGCCACTTTTGGTTTTCCAGCCAAATATAAAGAAATCACACTATTACACTTGGATTCCATCACGAATAACTTTTTTTCTGGGCGAATGGTTTAGAAATGACAGCAGTCTGAAGTGGGTTGCATTTTTTTCATCTCATCCTGTATATGATCCAGTAATAAATGCGAGTACATGGGCAGACAGACAGATGGACGGACGGACATGCCTAAAACGTGACCTATACAGACAGTCTTCAGGCACAGGAGGACTTTTACCCCGATCCAGAATATATATACTTTGTTGGGTATTTCCATGGTAGACTTAAGAAATTATAGGGCTGGGTTTTTTGGAATCTCGCACTTTAAGGTTACGAAAAGTTGTTAAATAGTAATAAATGTCTAAAGTGGTATCATATGGTATTGTGTATACGGATAGAGCTAAAAACTTGAAATTTAGCATGGGCATCAAGCTTGGAAAGTAAATTTGATATATGAAAGTGGTTTTGGAAATGTATACTAAGTGTGCGAACTGTTCTAAATGGTACTAAATTGGGAAGAGTTTAGTTTAGTGTGAACAGATAAAGCTGAAATTTTGAAAATTTATATGAGGATTCCTGTTGGTAGAAGTTTTGTGATAAGAATGGTTTTGGCAATGTGTGCTATAAGTGCACGAAAAGATCTAAATAGTAATATTTTTGGTACAATTTGATATTGGGTGAAAGTTTTGATATTCCCTGTGTAGCCTGGACATGTGGAGGTGGTTTTGAATATGAGTACTGTAATTGTTGAAATGTACTTAATAGTACCAACTTTGGTATTGGGTGAAAGAATAGAGGTAAAATTCCGAAAGTCGATGTAGATGTCATTGTTGGCCCCTGTGGTTAAGATATGAAGGTGGTATTGTAAATGTGTTCTATAATTGTACGATAAATACTAAATTTGGTATTTAATGAAGGAATAGAGCTAAAATCCTGAAATTTGGTGTAGATGGCACTGAAATTTGGTGTAGATGGCCAAATGTTGACGACCCCCGCAAACGTATAAAGGACCACGATCTGCGAATCTGCGCGCACGTTGAACAGAACAGGCGCAGTATTCGCTTTGGCGGATGTGCTTAAGAAGTACAAAGCCGATATTATTGCCTTACAGGAAATGCGATGGATTCGGACCACTACCTTGTGGCAGCCAAGGTTCGCACTTGTCTTAGTGTAGCAGCAAAGGTGCAATCTAACACAACACGGAAACTCGACGTCGAAAAGCTGCAATCACAAAAGATAGCAGAAGCCTACTCCGCCCAACTTACCCACCTGCTTGACGAAAGCACTCCTTGTCCTGATAATATAGAGGCACAATGGCAAAGAATTGCCCACTCCCTACAAACTGCAGCAAAAGCAACACTTGGGTACCAAAGACCACCAGCAAGAAACCCATGGTACGATCAGGAGTTTCGTAATGCTACTGAGGTGAAAAACACAGCGTATAGGGCAACCCTGCAGACCGTAGCAACACGTAATGCAAGAGAGAATTATCGGGAGAAAAGGAGAGAGGAGAAACGTATTTTCAGAAAAAAGAAGAAAGAACAAGAAAAACGTGAGCGCGAGCAAATCGAGATGTACAGGAGTAAGAATGAAGTCCGGAAATTTTACCAACGAGTAAAACACCAAACCGAAGGCTTTGGTGCAGGCACATCCTCCTATAGAGATGAAGAAGGAAATCTGGTGACAGAAACATATAGCGTGCTGAGGATCTGGAAGGAGCATTTTGCAAAGCTTCTGGTATCAAATAATGGCGGTGAGGAAGATACCCCAGAACCAATAAGTGATGACGGTATAGAGTGTATACCACCTAGCCAAGATGAGGTCAGAATAGCAATCAATCGGCTGAAGAATAACAAAGCAGCAGGTGCCGATGGTTTGCCAGCCGAACTATTCAAGACCGTTGGTCAAAAGCTGATTAGGAGCATGCATCAGCTGATTAGAAAAATGTGGCTAGAGGAATGTATGCCCAACGATTGGAACCTCAGCATCCTGTGTCCCGTTCACAAAAAAGGAGACAAGACGATATGCGGCAACTATAGAGGAATCAGTCTCCGTCCCATCGCGTATAACGTGCTTTCCAGCGTGTTGTGTGAACGACTGAAGCCAATGGTCAATGACATTATTGGACCATACCAATGCGTCTTCAGACCTGGCAAATCCACCATAGACCAGATTTTCACTCTGCGCCAAATCCTGGAAAAGACCCAAGAAAAACATATCGACACATTCCACCTCTTCGTCGACTATAAAGCCGCATTTGACTGCCCTACCCGCTCAGAGCTGTTTAAAGCCATGTCTGCGTTCGGCATTCCTGCAAAATTAATAAGGCTATGCAGGATAACTTTAACTGGCACAAGGTCAGCAGTTAGAGTCGGAAAGGACCTCTCCGAGCCCTTGAATACCGAACGAGGGTTCAGACAAGGTGACAGCCTCTCGTGTGACCTATTTAACATCCTGCTGGAAAAGGTCATATGAGATGCAAAGGTGAACAGAAATGGCACTCTGTACATCAAACAACACATGTTGCTCGCCTACGCCGACGACATCGACATAATGGGTCGAACATTGAGAGCGGTAACATCCACCTTTGAACAAATTGAGAAGGAGTCTGCCAAAGTGGGTCTGGCAGTAAATGGCGAGAAGACCAAGCTGATGGTATCAACGCGAAAGATGTCCAGTAGACTCTGACCAACTGTGGAACTTGAAAACTACAGCTTTGAGGTAGTCAGTGACTTTATCTACCTCGGTACCGCCATCAAAACAAAACAAATGACATCAGATTTGAGATTCGGAGAAGGATAGTGTTGGCCAATAGATGCTACTATGGTCTCGCCAGACCAAACTCACACTCTACAAGACACTGATACTACCCGTGCTGTTGTATGGATCTGAAGCATGGGTACTTGCGCAAGCAGATGAGGCAGCGCTTGAAGTGTTTGAGAGAAAAATTCTCTGAAAGATCTACGGGCCGATCTGCATCGACGGCGAATATCGACGTCGAATGAACATCGAGCTATACCATCTATACTCGGACATCGACATAGTCAGACGTATCGAGCTGCAGCGACTACGGTGACTAGGTCATATAGTGCGAATGGATGAGGATGCCCCAGCTCATAAGGTATATAAGAGCGAGCCTACTGATGGTTCACGCAGAAAGGGAAGGCCAAGAATTAGATGAGAAAGACCAAGTAGAAGACAACATATCGGAACATGGTCTTTCAAATTGGAAAAACTGCGCACAAGACCGACGAGCCAAAAGGACTAAATATGCCGAAGCATTTGTATCTTTTAAACTCGGACTTTTATTGCCCATTTGGTGCACAATTAATTTGAAATCGGATAAAGATATATATGGGAGCTATATCCAAATCGGAACCGATCTAGATAAAATTTGGCAAAGATATTTCTGAGCTGTATTTGATATATTTCCCTGAATATCGTTGTTACGGAGTGCATATTACGGCTGTGTGTAACAAATATAACAAATCGGATGAACAGTATATATGGGAGCTATAGCTATATCTGAACCGATCTTCACCAAATTTGACATACTAGCTTCTAGACTCAATTCGGTCGTAAGTGCCAAATTTGGTGCACAATAAAAGGTAAATCGGACGAAGTTATATATGGGAGCTATATCCAAATCTGAACCGATGTCGATAAAATTTAGCAGGTGTATTTTTTGAGCTGTATTTGATAAATTTCCCCAAATATTGTTGTTACAGAGTGCATATTACGGCATCGGAGGACAAAAATAACACATCGGATGAACAATATATATGTGAGCTATAGCTATATCTGAACCGATTTCGATCAAATTTGGCATACTTATTTTCAGGCCTAGTTTGGTTGTATTTGCAAAATTCTATACTATTCGGGCTTATATTACACGTTTGGTGCACAATAAAAAGCAAATCGGACGAAGATGTATATGGGAGCTATATCTAAATTTTTACCGATTATCTCCAATTTCAATACGGTTCGTCCTTGAGCCAAACAAATGATTTTTTCCAAATTTCATCTCGATAGGGCAATAAATGCGAACTGTGCTTTGTTTACAAAAATACATGGACGGACGGACGGACATGCATAAATCGACTCAGAATGTGATTCTATGCAGATCATCAAAAGGAACTATGGGTCTATCTCGTTTCCTCCTGCCTGTTACAAACAAATGCACAAAGACATAATACCCTGACCACCTTGTGGTGTAGGGTATAAAAATGCAGGTAAAATACGCAGTATAAAATACGTATATGCATTGATTTAATTTGACGTATAAATCCAGAAAACTGTAAATATGCTATAATAATTCAAATTCATAGGAAATTACATTACTCACTAGATATTAACAGAAGACTTTTACTTTGTAGAACTTTTAAGTGAGAACTAAGTGAGAAACGTATAAAATATTAAATATTTTATACGTAGGTGCCTTATATTGGCCATTTGGGGTGAAATATGCATTATTGTAATTCCTTAAATGAAAATTACATTTTATTTAATTTACTGGGTTTTTGCGTTCTTTTTTTTGGGCCAGGTTCAAGTACATGTTTCACATGGATGTTCGTAATTACGTCAATTCGTTGTTGTTGTTGTTTCTTTTTTGTTTGATTTTGGTTTCATTGTCTCCGGCTACGATATTTTGACTTGCGGTAGGTTATTTGTCTGCTGGTGGTACCTTGCATGCGATCTTCTCTCTTGTGCACATTTTTTTGGCGAAATGCTCAAAAGTAAACAGGGGAATTGAATTGCTGTCGATGTTGATTCTTTTTCAAAAAAAACTCGTTTAATGAGAATTTATTGATCTTTTACAATTCCCTGGATGTCTCATACCACTGAAATTGCTGGCTGAAGTGATGTTCGTCTTTTTTTTTTGGAAATTACCAGTTCTGCTGAACAGAAACCTCTGGTGAATGTGGTTTGGTTCTTTTTTCGGTTTATTTTTGGACTACCTTCTCTTTTCTCAGCACAAGATTTCAGTTTCATTTTCGGCAGAGTTTGGTGTTTGGTTTTTTTGTTTTTGAATTGTCTGGCAGGCCCGGCGCGTTTTTGTAGTCTGAGTCGCTTTGGTTGTGTTTGTGTTTGTCTGCGTGTTTCGGTCCAAAGGCCCATAAATCTACTCCACTGCCATAATTTTTTCGATGCATTTTCGTTTTTTATTTTAAATTTGTTTATGGGGCTTTACTAGCTCCCCAACCCCCAGCTTCAGACTCTCCTCTACACTTGATTGAATTTCGTATTTTGTCACGCTGGTTGATGGAGTCTGCTTGCAGTTTCGGTTTGTTTATTTTGGCATTTTCCTGCGATTTTTGTCTGCCATCTACTGCTACATTGGAGTTGACGGATGGTATTGCTTAGCTGGCTAGCTGGTCGGCTTGCTCTGCTGTATCCATCTGGCCTGCGTGGATGCATTTTGTGGATTTATGAGTTTTCTGTGATATTTTCATTTTTCAATTCTGCTTTTATTTTTGGCTGTTGATTTTGTATTTGTATTGTTGTTGTTGTTGATATTGAATTTTCGTTGTTCAAGGCCAGTCGTTCATTGAACCAAAATTAGCACAACAGCCAGCCAAATTGTTTTGGCGGATGGACGGGTTTTTTTTTTTTTTTGGTGCTGTAACTGCATTTCATTCAGAAATTTTACAGGGGATCACATTGCAAAAGAGCCTCCTTGTGTGTTGTTCTTTGAAGTTATGGTTTGTTTGTTTTATTGTAATTAATAAATGAAAGGAAAATTCAAACTGTCACGTGCATAATTGTTGATATAAATCAATTTTATGTGCGTACAATAAAATTTATTTCGCGAGGAGATCGGAAGGGTTTTTGGTGAATTAAGTTTAAGGGAAATATAAAAAGATGTAGGCTGCTGTAAAAAATTTATAGGAGACATATTTTTTAAGTACGATATCTATTTCTAGTCTATATATCAACAAGATAAAAAGTATCAGTCGGCATTGCAGACAGATGTATACCCTCAGCCTATATCCTCTATTTATCAAATACTGATAAAACTGTTTGGATGTGCAATATTTAAAGAAAATATATTTTTTCTTTTGTGGGGAAGGTACCAGAAAGAAGTGGACCGTTATATTCCATCTTCACACCTTGTGTTAATAAAAATATTGGGATGATCATCATTTCTCATTTTATGAGAGTTATCTACATATATATAAAAATCAATTGTTGTTTGTTGGTAATGGAATCAGTTGAGAATGGCTGGACCGATTTGCACAATTTTTTGCATAAACGTTCGTCATGCCCCAAGTTAGGTTTTTAAAGAAAAAAAATATAGACCACGCCTATTTTTACGCCCAAAATCTTTATATTTGCCAGATAATGAAGATATCGGTTTAGAAATTATTGCACGAGATACTGTTTACTTTCCCTCCAAACCTAGGGATTTATTTGGTGGCTGAGGAACTGACCACCCATACTTCTAATAAAAATGAAAGATTTCAAAATTTTCATTTTGACTTTTGAAATGTACAATAGTAATGTTTTATTTTGCATGATTTTTTCCATTTTGACTTAAGATTTTCGAATGTACATTTGTAGCGTTTTTTTTCTGTTTGAATTGTAATATGATATGTAGTCTTTTTGGGGAGTATAAAGCGACACCAGAATAGATGATATCAAAATAATTTAACGCGGTCAAACCAAAGTTGAAGGATAACTACTTTTTCAAAAAATCAAAAAAAGAGCCTATCGTAATGCCAAAATTCAAAAATTGGAAAAATAGTGAAAAGTGTTTCAAGAACGTATTGATGGATTTTGACAATTCATACAATTTCGGAAAAATGTAAATTTGGCCGGGTCGATCTTTGAATACAATCCACCATTTGATACAAATTGGGCAATTTTGTCATAAGCTATTAAAATATTCAAATGCGAAACTTGAAAAAATCTGTTTATAATGTAGCTAAAATCATCATAATACCGAATATAATGAGGTACCATGGGGGTTATAAAACGTGGATTGCACAGACAATTTTTTGCCATAGACTGTAGTATCAATTAAGAACTTCAAATACCAAATTATAAAAAATTCTGGTAAATAATGTCCCTAAAATCATCCAAATATCGCATATCGAAAGGTACCGGACGGACATTGCTAAATCGACATAGAATTTTATGCTGATCAAGAATATATATACTTTGTGGGGTCTAAAATGTATATTTCGAGGTGTTACAAACGGAATGACAAACTTAATATACCCTCCATTCTATTGTAGAGGGTATAAAAATGCGTTAAAAAATACCAATAAAAATATGAATGAACAAAATCTTTTTGGCACGACATTTTTTCAATTTAACAACCATATAGAAGTGTAAATTTTTTATTGTTTTGAATTCTGAATTACTAATATCAAAAATGAAATAGTGTGCAATACTATGTTAAATGGCGATCTTTCATGTCTAAAATTGCCATTTAGCTTTCAACTGGAAGATGTGAGTACATTTGAACAAACAAATATGTCCAAGCGTTATGGGGCTCATTTCAAAACTTGGACCTAATCAAAATGCAAAATTCATTGGGACTGCAATCAGTGAAATACCGAATTTAAAGGGCGCAAAATAGAAGTAAGAAAAGAATTCCTATCCATTCATAAATTCTTCCTTAACTTTCAAGGTACCTTAAATCGCTTTTGTAAGTCATGATATGGGTCATAACCCCCGGATAAGGGTACAACCCATATTTCAAGTCTATTTTACTTTTTTACCATATTTTCATACTAATTTCGGCAAATGTTTGTAATTTGGGGAGAAATCATCCTTGCGAAAACTGATCACGTTTTGTATAACCATCATATGATTGAAGCTATTTTTGCGGCCTTGGCCACTTTTTTATTTTTTTTTTTTTTTTTGTTTTGCCCTTATTTGGCATCTTTGTTTCTAAAGGGGTAAATGTTAGTAATTTGGGAAGAAACCATCATTGCAAAAACTGATCACGTTTTGTATAAACATCATAGGATTGAAGTGGCCTTGGCCACTTTTTTTTTTTTTTTTTGACCCTTATTTGGCATCTTTGTTTTTAAGGGGGTAGAAAACCTCTTCGCATACAGTTTTCGGAGTTGGGCCCATCTTGGTTTTGACAAAAATCATCAATTGGTTTGGATAAAATACTGTATTTAGGCTATTCTGGGGTAGAGAACCATCTTACAGATAATTGTCCACGTAGGCATTTATTTAAATATAGTCCCCACTATATGTGTACACCCAATTCCACTTTCCTAACCAATGGTCGGCAAAGAACATTTTGTATCCTATTGAATTTGCAATCCTCGAGAGAATACTGTTTGGGAACTTAGATTTGGGATGTACATACGTCTATATGAAATAAACTCCGAAATGTCAAATTGGGACTTATTCAGTCAGAAATTGTGGTAGAAACATGACAAATATTACAAATATTAAAAAGAAACACGGGACCGAACATTTGTTTAATCGTCATTGAATTATACTATGATGAGAACTATGGACATTATTTGGTCTCCACACAATTTCAATAACAAAAAAATTAATTCCCATCTAACGGTAATGGGTGTAAAATTGTAATTATCTTTGACTGTTCTTAATATGAATATTGAGACATGTCTATTTAGAAATTATTTAGAATCATTAAGTATAATAAAAATTGTGTCACTTACATAAGTCAGTTCTGTGATGTATTATGCTTTAAAATAAGCAGTTAAGACTAAAATTACGGGCCGGCAACGCGGACTGGGCCAGCTAGTAATTATATAAAATTTTGGCTATTTGTGGGGGAGGTACATGATGGTGTGAGCCGATATTATCCATTTTCGCACCTGACTTAGCGCTAATACTAATATTGGGATAACAAGGGTCTGTAACCGTTATTTCAATGAGGCACGTTTATGCCGCATCAAATGATATATAACCTCTGTAGTCATATGAGGCGGAGGCTTTTTCATATTTTACAAAAGCTTGAACAAAATTAAAAATCTTTTAGAGCAAGTCGATTCAGATTAAGAGATTGCTCCATCTGCAACACTTTCCTGAGACTTCCAGTATAAACATAGTGGCTACGGTTCGCAAATTGCGATCAATTTGGGATCACAATAATACTCCAAAAGAATCAACTGTAAAAAGATTAATGAATAAATTTACAGAAACTGTATCTGTTAGTGATGTAAAAAGACAAGAACACGCCTTTGAACAGTTTGATCGACCGAAAATATCGCAGCAGTACGTTATGATGTCCATTCATCTCGATTGGATACAGAGGTCAGGAAATTTCGAATTTCGACGAAAATTTTGCATCTTCATGCATACAAAGTTCAATTGACTCAGGAATAAAAACCAGTTTACCGTGGAAAATGTTCCTTAATTTCCTTCCTTAATTGGTTATTGGCGAGGCAACATGGAAATGCGGATTTTTCTGATGAAATCATATTCAGTGACGAGGCCCATTTCCATCTTGATGGCTTCGTGAATAGGCAGAATTTTCACATTTGGAGTAAGGAAAATCTTCGAGTTATTCACGAGAAGCAAATACATGCTAAACGTGTCTCTGTGTCGTGCAGTTTTTGGGCTGATGGAATCATTAGACCATTCTTATGAAAACGAGGCAGGTCAAACGCAAAAAGTCAGTGGTGTGCTGTGTCGTGAAATTATAACTAGTTTTTTCTTGTCTTTCTTATTTTGCGTTTTGGATACCAGAATTGGACGCCTAGATTTAGATATCGATAAAGTCGATGATTTACGCGAATAAGCTGACGACGACTCAAGCCTTGAAAGAGGAAATTGGACGCCGCATTAATGAAATTTCGCAGCATGAAAATGTCATTAAAAGACAGCAAAGCCGCGGAGGCCATCTGCACGATATGTTTTTATACCATCCACCTTGGAAAGGAGGGTATATTAACCTTGTCATTACATTTGCAACATCCTTTAATATTCGTCATAGACCCCATAAAGTATATATATTCATAATCAGCATAAAATTCTAAGTCGATTTAACGGTGTCCGTCTGTCTGTCTGTCCGTCTGTTGAAATCACGATACAGCCCACATTATTTGACGTAGAGTGCCAAAATTTAGCAGAACAATTTGTAGTGTGTCTAGGATGGTTGATATTGAAAATGAGATATATGGGTCCACGTTTTGGTATAGTACCCATATAACGGTACCTCCCGATATTCGGTATTTTGATTATTTTTGTCACATTTTTTCACAGATTTGTCTAAAAAGTGGTATTTGTTGGTCATAATGGGTTCCAGCTCCGGTGGCGAAACATTGCATGTAAGGGTCCACGATTTGGTATGGCCCCCATATAACGGTACCTCCCGATATTCTATATTTTTATGGTTTTTGCACATTTTTTCATGGATTTGTCTAAAAATTGGTATTTGGTGGTCATAATAGGTCCTAGTTCGTGTGACGAAACATTGTATGTATAGGTCCACATTTTGGTATAGTCCCCATGTAACGGTACCTCCCGATATTCGGTAATTTGATAATTTTTGCCACATTTTTTCACAGATTTGCCTAAAAATTGATATTTGTTGGTCATAATGGATTCCAGCTCCGGTGGCGAAACATTGCATGTAAGGGTTCACGATTTGGTATAGCCCCCATATAACGGTACCTCCCGATATTCGGTAATTTGATAATTTTTGCCACATTTTTTCACGGATTTGTCTGAAAATTGGTATTTGTAGGTCACAATGGGTTCTAGCTCCCGTGGCGAAACATTGCATGTATAGGTCCACGATTTGGTGCAGCCCCCATATAACGGTATCTCCCGATATACGGTAATTTGATAACTTTTTGCCACATTTTTTCACGGATTTGTCTGAAAATTGGTATTTGTAGGTCATAATAGGTTCTAGCTCCTTAAGCGAAACATTGCATGTATAGGTCCACGATTTGGTATAGCCCCCATATAACGGTACCTCCCGATATTCGGCATTTTAATGGTTTTTGCCACATTCATTCGCAGATTTGTCTAGAAATCGGTATTTGTTGGCCTTAATGGGTTCTAGCTCTTTTAGCGAAACACTGTATTGATAGGTCCACGTTTTTGTATAACCCCATATAGCCGTATTTCCCGATATTCGGTATTTTGATGATTTTTGGCACATTTTCCCATGAATATGTCTACAAATTTGAATATGTGGGTCATAATGGGCTCTAATGTTTCCTTTGCCCTAAGATGTTCCATACATAACCTCATTTTGTCTAATATGCGATATAATAACGTTTTACAATATTTTTAATATCTGTATTTTATTTAAAACACGTTAACAAGTATCAGTCAATTTTGCCGAAGATGTATACCATTAGTTAATGTCCGATTATTTAAATATATTTTGAATTCTGTTATGATTATTTGAATTATTGACCCTCTATGGAGTAGTGTTTCAAAGGAATGGATCAATATTGTCCATTTCATATCGGACCTAAATAAATATGATACAAAAATTGCGACGTGCCAGGTTTGCACTATATCGACTAACGAATTGCTAACGAAAATTTTCTAAAAATTCAAATATCGAGATGCGGTAAATTTCGCTCAGTTGTGCTCACATAGCACAATATTTCGTCATTACATAACGAATTTACTCGTTACTCGCTAAAAATTAAAAAAAGTAAAACTTTTGTTATATGAGGCATTTTTTGGAAATCTGCAAGTTGTGCTGAATTGTGCTCACCTAGCACTTGAGGAGAAAGACGTGGCTATATAAGAAGCATATATAGATGCTTCATCCCTTTCTTTGCTCTAATCAAAGCATTTAGAGAAAAAAAAAACACTTTCCTTTGATCAGCATTTTTCCGCTCAAAAACTCATGGAAATAAACGGGTAAGCCAAAAGACAAAGGATTTCTATTTCCTGTTACAAAACCAGGATCTGTGATATCTTGTCCATAAGTTCGTCGTTTGGGTCTGCGTAAAAATAAAAACTCTTCCGCAATTGGCTTTTGAATCCATAATTATTTACAAATAGTTTGTCCTTCTTATTGTTGTTGTTGTAGTATTTTTCCTGTATGAATATTTAAGACTCATCATCTGTCTGCTGGGGTGTTTGGCTGTTTGTTTGTGTGTGTATCCATAAATTTCTTAAAGTCTTTTGAAATATTCCTCCTATTGACAAACATCAATAGAAAAAAAAATATGAGGAGGGAGACCATGAGACAACATTAGCTGCAGAAGAACACTTCGTGTGTTCATCAATGGCGTTGTTTTCATTAAATTTGATAAAGTCTTTGTTGTATAGCAAACAGCCGCTTCGACAATGTGAATAGCAACGATTAAGCCTGGATAGCAGGTTGTCAGGCAGCAGGCTTGCTGGCTGGCTGGCTGACTTGGTACCTATGCCTCAAAAGTTGCATGTTAATCACCTTTAATGCCGAATGAATACCAAATGCAAACGACTGTGACGGCATTGGCAAACAACAACAAAAACATTAACAACAGCAGCAAAATTTTCGTAATCCTTTTTAAGCACTGACTGGACTCAAAAAGAAACCGCCGATTTATGGGTGCTTAGAAAGGAGAAGACGTGATTTAATCACTACAGCAACAGAAATAGCAACTAAACCATAGCCAACCTCCTCCTCCTTCCTTTGCATAGTATGGAGCGGCAATGGCTTGTGGCACAAAGCGTAAGGCCTAATAACTAATGCTTCTAAACAAACAATAGAAATGACATTTCCTTTTGTCAGTGTCAAGTGATGATGTCAAATTATGATTTTTTCGTTTAAGTAAATATTTTTGTAGGTATTATGCAATTTTGCCCTATGACGAATTCACTGGAACGTCATCCAAACTTATGCAATAGTAGACAGGAAAAAGCAAGGATATTTTAGTTAAACGTTTCCATGGAAATATGAAAAAACGTTAAAATTAAATATAAATGGCTTCAAGGAACAGTCCGTCTTTTGGAATGGAAAAGAAGTCCTAAGGAAACGAACAAAAGTTAAAGAATTACAGAAACTAGGCATGTATAAATTGTTTGATAATTAGTCCGAAATGTCCTTTAAACTCGGATAGATTAAATGAAACTTGTCTGGTGCAAGTATTGCCTAGTAAACATTTTCTTTGCCAAAATGTGGTTTATTGAGTACATTTGGATCTGGGGTGTTTGACAGCTCTCCTACCAGGGGCGTTCCCACTGGCGGATAAGGAGAGATTGATGACCAAACCATTTTGCTCGAGCTAATGCGTCATAGTTACGAACTGAATTGAGCGGAATAGTGCGATCACCCGTTTCTGGAGATCTTCGGATTCTCCGCGGGCAAAAAACTGACTATAGGCGTCTTCCCCTAAAACAAAAAAAAAAAAAAAAAAAACCAGTGAAGAAAGTCTTAAAGTCTGTCGGGGACGACTTTATGATACCCTACACCACTTTCTAATTTTGTAGAGTTGCGCATAACAATTAAAAGTTTTTATGGGAGAATTCAATCATACACGCTATCATTTTAATTTAAAGTTCAAAGGACTAAATATGCCGTAGCATTTGTTTTTTTTTATATTCGGACTTGTATTGCCCATTTGGTGCACAATTAATTTGAAATCGGATAAAGATATACATGGGAGCTATATCCAAATCGGAACCGATCTCGATAAAATTTGGCAAAGATATTTCTGAGCTGTATATCATATATTTCCTTGAATATCGTTGTTACGGAGTGCATATTACGGCTTTGGGTAACAAATAAAACAAATCGGATGAACAGTATATATGGGAGCTATAGCTATATCTTCACCAAATTTGACATACTTGCTTCTAGACTCAATTCGGTCGTAAGTGCCAAATTTAATCCAATTTGGGCGAATATTAGAAGTTTGGTGTACAATAAAAGGTAAATCGGACGAAGTTATATATGGGAGCTATATCCGAATCAGAACCGATCTCGATAAAATTTGGCAACCGTATTTCTGAGCTGCATTTGATATATTCCTCCAAATATTGTTGTTCCAGAGTGCATATTACGGCTGCGGAGGACAAAAATAACAAATCGGATGTACAATATATATGGTAGCTATAGCTATATCTGAACCGATTTCGATCAAATTTGGCATACTTATTTTCAGGTCTAATCTGATCGTACGTGCAAAATTCCATACTATTCGGACTGATATTACACGTTTGGTGCACAATAAAAGACAAATCGGACGAAGATATATATGGGAGCTATATCTAAATTTTGACCGATTATCTCCAATTTCAATAGGGTTCGTCCTTGGAAAAATCGATAAAATTTAGCAAATGTATTTCTGAACTGTATTTGATATATTTCCCCAGATATTGTTGTTGCAGAGTGCATATTACGGCTGCGGAGGACAAAAATAACAAATCGGATGTACAATATATATGGGAGCTATAGCTATATCTGAACCGATTTCGATCAAATTTGGCATACTTATTTTCAGTTCTAATTTGGTTGTATGTGCAAAATTCCATACTATTCGGACTGATATTACACGTTTGGTGCACAATAAAAAGCAAATCGGATGAAGATATATATGGGAGCTATATCTAAATTTTGACCGATTATCTCCAATTTCAATAGGGTTCGTCCTTGGGCCAAACAAATGACTTGTGCAAAATTTCATCTGGATAGGGCAATAAATGCGAACTGAACTTTGTTTACAAAAATACATGGACAGACGGACGGACGGACAGAAATCGACTCAGAATGTGATTCTATGCAGATCATCAAAAGGAAGTATGGGTCTATCTCGTTTCCTTTTGCCTTTTACAAACAAATGCACAAAGACGTAATACCCTGACCACCTTGTGGTGTAGGGTATAAAAAGTTAGTTTGTGATCCAGCCACGAGTCACACATCGCCTTTATCTAACGATCGTGAGCAAATTTCTCCCATAGATGTGTGTGCCTTGGCATCTGTGGTCTCCTTTCAACGACAGTTAGTGCCTCAGACTCCCAATGTTACAGCAGCAGCACCGTTTTGCAAATCGCAACAAAGAAGGAGACTCACAAAACGATAGAGGAAGTGAGCGACAGCTTGGCGAAGTTCACAACCAAAACGAAAAAGTTGTCTGGGGCTCAACGGCGAAAGCTAAGGAAGCAAGAGACGAGAAAAAATTAAGAGCGGCAGGATGCTCCAAAGTGGTATACGAGTACTCCTCCCCCTTCATAGGGAAGAAGATCAGGTCCTCTGAGGAACAGAACACTGCGAAGTCCACGAAAAAGAATAAAAGCTTTCCAACTTTAAGTGCTCCGGGCAAACCAAGTCAAAGATCTCATAAAGGAGGCTGTAATAATAATCCGAGGGCGACAAAGTTAGCCCCAAGACTGAGAAGGAATGCACGGCCGTGAAATCGACTGCTATGCCTTGGGTTTCTGACAAGAAATCTCGCCCAAGAGAAGAGAAAGCGGACCGCGGAAACAGATGAGAAGTCGCCATCTTATGCTAAAACAGCCAAGAAACATTATAGGGACGAAGTGCACTATGCATTGACCACTAAAGGTTCAGGCAATTAACCAAAAGACCACCTGAAAACAATAGACGAAATGGTTAAAAATAAAATCTTGGAAGGAGGTGATTCAATTTCCAAGCAACGCAAAACAGCGTACTCTCAATGATCGAGGTCATTCAGATCAACCTTTAACGGAGCGAGACGACAACTATAGTTCTGATGGAACTATTTAATACTGGTAAGATATACATTTGATTAAGTCAGGAAACTTGGACTGTTAAGAACAAGGTCTCTGTAAATGTATGTTTTCTTAAAATCATTTTCATATCTCAACTCCAGATTACCAAATTTAATTACATTTAGTACTTTTTGTACAAATATAGGACGCACATCCAAACCACCGCCAAATCCCGGATACAATCCGTAATCTAAATGTTAAATTTCAGAATATTATCTTTATCCCTTCACCCAACACCAAATATAAGACCATTCAGTATTTTTTGTACAATTGTAGTACACATTTCCGAAACCAGCTACATATGTCCAGGCTGCACATGAACAGCGACGCTAAATCCAAACTTCAGATTTCAAGCACTATGCCCATATTCGACGGACCTATCTGGCAACGCCATAACTTTTGACAGAGATGTCACATCGCTTAATGACATACTGCGTTTGAAGCGTCAGTCCAAGCAGATTTTTACCATGAACCAATACACGCCACGCGAGTGCTCTGAAATAGTTGAAATTTACATTCAACAGAAGAAGTCAATTGTGAAAACTCAACGTTCTTTTAAAACATTAAAAAATGTGAGAAGTGAGCCTTCTAAGAACACCATTAAACGTTTATACGAAAAATTTCGACTGTTAAGGATCCTTCTAATCCGAAGAGGCCATATAAAAGTCGACCAAGGCGATCGACCGAGAATATCGCTGCCGTACGAGCCAGTGTTGAGAGGTCCCCAAGAACATCCCAAAAACGCCGTTCTCAGCAGTTGGGCATGGCGCGGTCCACTTTACAACGGATTATTCGCATTGATTTGCATTTGTTCCCGTACAAAATTCAATTGACGAAAAGAAAGTTGGCTGCGGACAAGCCTCGTCGATTGGAATGGGCCCAAAGAGTCATCGGAATGGCCGAAGATGACGAGCAATTTTGGAACAAAATTATCATGTCGATGAAGCCCATTTCACATTGAATGGGACCGTAAATAAGCAAAATTGCCATTTTTATGCCACTGAAAATCCTCAGGAGATACAAGAAGTGCCTCTTCATGACGAAAAAGTCACAGTTTGGTGCGGCGTTAGTGCGAAAACGGTCATTGGGCCGTTTTTATTCCAAAATGAAAATGGCCATGCTGTTATCAGGAGCGTTATCGCAACATGATGACCAATTTTGTGATGCCAATTATTCGTCGAAAGCGTATGAGGCAGTTCTGGTTTCAACAAGACGGCGCTCCACCGCACACAAGTCGCATAACAATCGATTTTCTGAAGAATTTGTTTCCGGGCCGTTTGATGTCGATTTGTCGCGTTCGCCCGATTTGACGCCACCTGACTTCTTCTTGTGGGGATATTTGAAGTCAAAGGGTTACGTTAACAAGCCAAGAACCGTAGAAGAGCTCAAGGACAACATTCGTGAAGAAATAGTCGCTATTCCGGCCGAAATGTTGGCAAAAACGATGGAAAATGCAGCAAAAAAGGAGAGATATCATATTCAAAAATTGATGTAAACAAATCTACTTGGAACAAATTAAATGATTAACATTGCCAATCGCCAAATTTTTATTTTTTTTTTTTTTTTTTTGATTTCAAAAAAAAAAACATGGTCTGTCGAATATGGGCAACCCTGTATATGTTCATCTAATGTCGGTTCAGTCGGTTTTGTCGACATCATCTCCACAATCCAACCAAAAATGTTTGGGTGTGTGAAATTTGAAGAGAATTGGATGCTTGTTTCGCGTTCTCTTTTTCAAAATTGTGTACCCTTGGTGGGGGGAGGTACCAGAAGGTGTGCGCCGATATATCCATTTTCACAGCAGATATAGAGTTAGTAAAAATAATGGGATGTGTGAAATTTGAAGAGAACCGGATGCTTATTTCAGATTTTATGGTCGTTTTGGTTATTCACAATTTTGACCCTTAGCGAGGGAGGTACCAGAAAGAGTGGAGCGAGATTGCCCATCGTCGAACTCGACCTAAGTTTATTATTAATATTACGATATATCAAGCTTGAACCATATTGGATACTCCCTTCGATAGTTATCGTGCGCACCAGTCAGACAGACAGACGGACGGACATCGCTGGATCGACTCTAAATGCCCTTAAGCGGATTTGGCCCAAAAAGACCTGGGATCTATCACCGTTATTTCGATGGGGCACGTTTTGACCGCATCAAATGATATAAACCCTTCCTAGCCATATGGCAGAGGGTATAAAAAAAAAATAATAAAAAAAAATAAAAACAAGTAAAGAAAGTCTTAAAGCCGGGCGGGCCGACATTATGATACCCTACACCACTTTGCTAATTTAGTAGAGCTCCGCATAAAGTTTCTATGGGAAAATTAAATCATACACGCTATGATTATAATTATAATTTAAAATTCAAAGGACTAAATATGCCATAACATTTGTATCTTTTAAATTCGGACTTGTATTGCCCATTTGGTGCACAATTAATTTGAAATCGAATAAAAATATATATGGGAGCTATATCCAAATCGGAACCGATCTCGATTTAATTTGGTAAAGATATTTCTGAGCTCTATTTGATATATTTCCCTGAATATCGTTATTACGGAGTCATATTACGTCTGTGGGTAACAAATATTACAAAACGGATGAACAATATATATGGGAGCTATAGCTATATCTGAACCGATTTTTGACATACTAGCTTCTAGACTTAATTCGGTCTTAAGTGCCAAATTTCATCCCATTTGGGCAAATATTAGAAGTTTGGTGCACAATAAAAGGTAAATCGGACGAAGTTATACATGCGAGCTATATCCAAATCTGAACCGATCTCGATAAAATTTAGCAAAGTTATTTCTGAGCTGTATTTGATATATTTCCCCAGATATTGTTGTTACAGAGTGCATATTACGGCTGCGGAGGACAAAAATAACAAATCGGATGAACAATATATATGGGAGCTATGGCTATATCTGAACCGATTTTGATCAAATTTGGCATACTTATTTCTTATTATTTTCAGGCCTAATTTGGTTGTATGTGCAAAATTCTATACTATTCGGGCTGATATTACACGTTTGGTGCACAATAAAAGGCAAATCGGACGAAGATATATATGGTAGCTATATCTAAATTTTGACCGATTATCTCCAATTTCAATAGGGTTCGTCCTTGGGCCAAACAAATGATTTGTGAAAAATTTCATCTGGATAGGACAATAAATGCGAACTGTACTTTGTTTACAAAAATACATGGACAGACGGACGGACGGACATGCATAAATCGACTCAGAATGTGATTCTATGCAGATCATCAAAAGGAACTATGGGTCTATGTCGTTTCCTTTTGCCTGTTACAAACAAATGCACAAAGACATGTTGTGTAGGGTATAAAAAAAATCAAAATTCCATGCACATAGACTTAATACCCTGTGCAACAGTATGATGTAGTTTATACAAATATTAATACTGTTCTCTTTTAAGATGCAACTATTTAAATCGGCAGAGACGTGGTTTCTATTTTGCACCATTCCAAATGTGGTTTTCAATTTTATTTGTATATATATTATAAATCATTTAAAATGTCGTTTACAATGTTATTTTTTCGCATCCATTTTCAGACAAATTCCCTTAGCCCTTCCTGTAATTTTGTCCGCAGATTTTAATTTTGTTTCCTTATACGAATGGAACTAATAGAACAATTATTCTTAGGCTTTGCGCATTGTACAATATCCCCTGATCCGCTACCATTGACCACACATTCTTTTATCATTAGCCCGTCGTGGAATCATTTTGTCGCTGGTTCATTGCATGGCAACGAAATATTAAAAAACACAAAATTCCAAAAGTGCAAATTTGTGGCAATGTAAACGATTAATGAATGCTAACAAACAGCGCAATATCGCTGTTGTTGTTGTTTTCTTCTTTTTAGGGCATTTGCTGTATCATTTGATGGTGGTTGTGTTGTCTTTTTTGTTAAGCTTTGTATGGATATCCTGGTAATTTTGTTGTTGTTTATGACATAGAGGACATGCTTTGTTGCTGTTATTTCGAATATTAGAATTTGAACTGCGCTCTGCAGTTGTATTTTTTGTTGCTTTAATTTTTGTTGCTGTTGTTCAATTTGCGGTTTTTGTTAGTGTTGCTGGTACATTCTCTGTTGTTTTTTTATTGGAGGAAAATTAAAAATGAATGCAGAACAGCAATTTTTGTAAATGAATGTTTTAGTTTCACGACACATTTCCCGTTTTAGCCAGTCCTTGCCCGCTCTCTGCCTGCTCTGTTATGGCCAAAGGAAAGAGCAAACATTGAAAGCAAATAGAATTCTATAAGCGTTGAATTAATAATTAATCCATGTTGGTATGAAAATCGGTTGGAGGTCACACAATTCCGTCCATACAATGTGTCTAGCGAATATTGTTGGATTTTTTAGGCCTTATTAATCCTTTTTTGCCACATAGATGATGGATTAACAATTTATTTGTGTTAGCATTGTTTTGCTGTTTTTGTTTCGCTCTTGTCCTTTTCGTTTATTTCAGTTCTGTTGTGAGCTAAAGGCTGTGCGATTTTGTAGCGTTAAATTTTTAAACACGTTTTAAAAATGTTGTTATAAATAAAAATTTTCTAAAAGTTTTCCTTTGTATAAACATTTCTACTAAGAGAGCTTTACCGGATGAGGTGCAAATTCTAGATCAGGATAAGCCCACTCAATTGAAGTTCGGATTGGAATGATTCCGCATGTTCAGTTATTCTGAAAATCTTTGACTAATTTACCTACTACCACTAATGGTAAGGTAAGACAGAGATAATCTCACGAACTTGCACATCAAAGAAATCTTCCTTAAGAGGAAGCCCCACGTGAAATATTTTGGTAGAGAATCATAACCCTCATATACAGGGTGAGGTGTAAAAACAACCACCTTCAGACTGCTGTCATTTCTGAGCCACTCGTCCGACAGCTGTTAAAATTATTCCAGTGACAGCTCATTAGACAAGCGTACAAGCGTACAAAAGCATTTTGGTGCGAATTTTCCAGAAAAAAAGTTATTCGTGATGGAATTCAAGCGTGGAAGTGTGTTTTCCTTATATTTGGCTGGAAAACCACGCATTTAAATGTGAATAAATCTTATGTGTCTCGTACCATCGCTCGTTATGGTAGCCCAACGTCAAGGAAGTGGACAGAAGAAAACAGCAACATCAACAGAAATGGTTCGTAAAGATAAGAAACGACTTGATCGAAACCCGCGTCGCAGTGGCCGAAAAATGGCTCGTGAGCTGAACATATCGCAATATTCCATTCGGCAAGTATTGAAATATGAGCTCGGGGTGAAGCCATTGAAATTCCAAAAAGTGCAAGAATTTAAACCGCAACAGAAAGAAAATACACTCAAAACAGCTACACTCAAACAGCTAAAGAGTTGCTTCGCTTGGCCAAAAGTGGTGAACTACCGAATTTGGTTTTCTTCGATGACAAAACATTCGTTGTCCAGCAGTTTGAAAACAAACAAAATTATCGTGTTTACTTTCCCAAGAGGTCAGCTGATATTGGTAACTTCGGTTGGCCACCAGAACTCAAGCGCCGGCTATGGTGATAGTGTGGGCCGCCATAACAGCCGATGGTCGCTCTCCGCTCGTATTAATCGACCGTGGCATCAGAATAAATGCCGAATAATGTCTCGCGAAAATATTCTGGAAAATATCCGCAGACCGTGGACATTCCAATTCCAAATACCAAAGTGTCGATCACCTTAAGCAAGCGCTTCGCCGGGAATGGGCCAAAATACCGCAGAGCAACATTCGGACAACGTGCGATGGTTTCATTGGCCGTTTGAAGACCATAATTCGTGCCAAAGGTTACCAATTGGAAGAAATCTAAATTTATTCTAAAATTTGATGCTTTTTTCGATATGTTTTGCTTTGATTTAATAAAATTCGAAAAAAAAAAAATAAAAATCATGGCGTTTGTACGATTTAGTACATTTTTTAAGCATTTTGTAGTTATTGAGAGTTTTAATTATTTCTGTGAAAAGTATTTTTGTAAATTTAATCTCTTTAAAATTAAATTTATTTAAATTATTTTTTAGATATTGGATTTCAACATTATTTATTATTATAAAATGTTGTTGTATATATTTTTGGCGACCAGTGGTTTTCTAGCTGGCTTTTACTACATTTTTGCAACATTTTTTCTTGAGAGAGAACATTTTCAAAATACTGTGAAAGTCACTGTGCACCCTTACTAACAAAGTTGACATATTAAACAAGTAAGCAAAGGCTATAGTAGTGCGGGGCCAACTATGTGATACCCTACAACACTACAATATATTAGATATAAGTCATTTATTATCCAAAGTGCTAGAATTCTTTTCAGTCCTTAACTCTCTTCTAAGAGGTGTCGACTGGCTTCAATTGTTTTTTTATACCCTCCACCATACTATAGAGGATATATTAATTTTGTCATTCACAAAATATATATATTCTTGATCAGGGTAAAATTCCAAGACGATTTAGCCATGTCCGTCCGTCTGTCTGTTGTAATCATGCTATCTTTCGAACAGATTGAGATAGAAGGCTAAAATTTTGCACACATGTATATTTTGCAAGTAGGCAGTTAAGTTCGTAAATAGGCCATGTATGGACCGTGGTCCTACAAGCTATCATATAGCCCCCATATAACTGTACCTGCCGATATTCGGTATTTTGATGATATTAGCGACATCATTCACTGGAATTATTTCGAATTTGGCATTTGAAGTTCGTAATGGATACTACAGCCTAAGACAGAAAATTATCTGCGCAGGTCCACGTCTTCGTATAGCCCCCATATAACGGTACACCCCCCCCCCCCCCCCCCATAATCAGTATTTTGATGATTTTATCGACATTATTTACCGGAATCGTTTTAAATTTGGTATTTGAAGTTCGTAATGGATACTACATCCTAAGTCAAAAAATTTGCCATGTAGGTCCACGTCTTCATATAGCCCCCATATAACGGTACCTCCGATATTCGGTATTTGCATGATTTTAGCGACATTATTTAACGGAATCGTTCCAAATTTGGTAATAGATATTGCAGCATAAAACAGAAAATGAGCCATATAGGTCCACGTCTTCGTATAGCCCCCATATACCGTTCCCCCCATATTCGGTATTTTGATGATTTTAGCGACATTATTTACCGGAATTGTTTCAAATTTCGCATGTGAAGTTCGCAATGGATACCTCATCCCAGAAAATTGTCTGTGCCCCCATATAACGGCACCCCCTATATTCGGTATTTTGATGATTTTATGACTTATGACAAAAGTTGCCTATGCAGGTCCACGTCGTCATATAGGCATTCGGTATTTTTAAGATTTTAACAGAATTTTTAACGGATTTTATTTATTTTTTTTTATACCTTACACCACAAGGGTATTATGTTTTTGTGCATTTGTTTGTAACAGGCAAAAGGAAACGAGATAGACCCATAGTTCCTTTTGATGATCTGCATAGAATCACTTTCTGAGTTGATTTATGCATGTCAGTCCGTCTGTCCGTCCGTCCGTCCGTCTGGCCATGTATTCTTGTGAACAAAATGAAGGTCGCATTTATTATCCGATTGAGATGAAATTTTGCAAACAATATTTGTTTGGCCCAAGGACGAACCCTATTGAAATTGGAGATAATCGGTAAAAATTTAGATATAGCTCCCATATATATCTTCGTCGGATTTGCCTTTTATTGTGCACCAAACGTGTAATATCAGCCCGAATAGTATGGAATTTTGCACGTACGATCAGAATGGACCTGAAAATAAGTATGCCAAATTTGATCGAAATCGGTTCAGATATAGCTATAGCTCCCATATATATTGTTCATCCGATTTGTTATTTTTGACCTCCGCAGCCGTAATATGCACTCTGCAACAACAATATTTGGGGAAATATATCAAATACAGCTCAGAAATACATTTGCTAAATTTTATCGAGATCGGTTCAGATTTGGATATAGCTCCCATATATAACTTCGTCCGATTTACTTTTTATTGTACAGCAAACGTCTAATATTTGCACAGATGGGATGAAATTTGGCACTTACGACCGAATTGAGTCTAGAAGCTAGTATGTCAAATTTGGTGAAGATCGGTTCGGATATAGCTATAGCTTCCATATATACTGTTCATCCGATTTGTTATATTTGTTACCCACAGCCGTAATATGCACTCCGTAACAACGATATTCAGGGAAATGTATCAAATACAGTTCAGAAATATCTTTGCCAAATTTTATCGAGATCGGTTCAGATTTGGATATAACTCCCATATATATCTTTATCCGATTTCAAATTAATTGTGCACCGAATTTTAAAGATACAAATGCTTCGGCATATTTAGTCCTTTGAACTTTAAATTATAATTATAAGCATAGCGTGTATGATTGAATTCTCCCATAAAAACTTTTAATTGTTATGTGGAGCTCTACTTAATTAGCAAAGTGGTGTAGGGTATCATAAAGTCGGCCCCGCCCGACTTTGACTTTCTTTACTGTTTTTTTTTTTTTTGTGTTTCAGTTTAACCCCCAAATATTTTTCGACCATCTCAAAAAACAAGAGGCATCTACGTAACGATCAGAATTAACCTGTTCGTCTATTTGTGATTTAGCCGGGATTAAAAGTATTCTCGGTTTAATGGAAAATTTGACTTTTGTTTAACACAAATGTCATGGTCTATTTCACCCATTAAATATTATCCGATGACCGTCAAAATTGAAAGTCTTTTGTCCAGCCCTAAGCTCTAGCCCCATGCTAACTTCCACGTGGATTGGTCTATATTTGCGACCTGTATAGCAACTGCAAAAACAGGAATTTTTTCAGTTTTTGGTCCATTTCAACCCGTAAATATTACGCGATCATTTTCAAAAACAATAGGCTTCTATTCTGGCCATAGTCCCACCTCCATTCTAAATTTAACATAGTGTTGTAGTGTATAAAAACTACGAAGTTTTTATTGTACATTATGTAATGCAATTCCAATTTGCACACCCTTTTCGAAAAAATTATACTTCTTATTTGACAATAGAGCACAGAGCGAAAAGAGCTAAATTTATGATAATGGTTTAGCCTCGCTGAGAAACAATGACGCTAAAACAAAAGGCAAAAAACCAGCCAAAGTTTGGGAAAAAATGACATTAGTTCATCATTATTGCCGTTAAACATGCTCTTTTGATGTTGCTGTATAAACATTCTCAGCGTTTTTATTTTGTTTTGTGTTATTTGGCGATAGTCGCTGTTCTTCTGCATTCACATGTCCTTTTACATTTTGTGGTATAAGGTATTTTAAGTTGTTCCAGCAATATGTAACAGAAACGAGATATCAGCATGTTTCTCGGTAAGCTTCTAAATAATAATGTGTATTTAAAACAAGTAAAAAAAACATTAATTTCGGCCGGGCCAAACTTTTAATACCCTCCACCTTAGGGTAAAAAAAAACATTAGAAGAAATGTGGCAAAAACCATTAAAATGCCGAATATCGGGAGGTACCGTTATATGGGGGCTACACCAAAACGTGAACCTATAATTACAATGTTTCGCCACACGAAGTAGGACCCATTATGACCAACAAATACCAATTTTTAGACAAATCAGTGAAAAAATGTGCAAAAACCATCAAAATACCGAATATCGGGAGGATATATCAAATCATGGACCCATGTATGCAATGTTTCGCCACCGGATCTGCAACCCATTATGACCAACAAATACCAATTTTCAGACAAATCCGTAACAAAATGTGGCAAAAATCATCAAATTACCGAATATCGGGAGGTACCGTTATATGGGGGCTATACCACAACGTGGACCTATACATGCAATGTTTTGCCACACGCTCAGGGACCCGTTATGACTTACAAATACCAATTTTCAGACAAATCCGTGAAAAAATGTGGCATAAATCATCAAAATACCGAATATCGGGAGGTACCGTTAGATGGGGACTATACCAGAACATGGACCGATATATCTCATTTTCAATATCAACCATCCTAGACACAATACCAATTACTCTGCTAAATTTTGGCGCTCTACGTCAAATAATGTGGGCTGTATCGTGATTTCAACAGACAAACAGACGGACAGACGGACAGACAGACAGACGGACATCGATAAATCGACTTAGATTTTTATGCTGATTATGAATATATATACATTATGGGGTCTAAGACGAATATTTAAGGATGTTACAAACGGAATGACAAAGTTAATATACCCTCCTTTCCAAGGTGGAGGGTATAACGAGACGCATTTTCAGAATCAGAGTTGAAACAGGATCCTCGAGGTTTGCAATCAACCAATGATGTGGAGAGAACAGTAAATGTTGTCACAAGTGCCCTTCTTTAGAGCTATAAGAAATCTTGTCCAATAACATGCTAACTATCTAAGGACCTTGCCATTCTTCGGAAAATAGAAAGGTTGTCTTATAACAGGGAGGGCAACACTAAACGTATCACTGATTAGAACGCCTACAAGGCAGACTTTTATAAATACAAAAGTGAGTTAAAGAAGACCAATCGTAGATCTTCGATCAGCTTTTGTGAGTCTATAGAGGAGGTGTCCAGTCTATGGAATGAGAGAACGGAGAACTATATTTCCAAAGCTTGGAAAATCTAGTCGCACATTACCTAAAGTCGACAGATCGATTAGCCTCTCTTCCTTTCTTATATAGACCTTCCTTTCTATTGAAGACCTTAAAGGGGGCTTTCAACCACATGAAGCTGAAATAGATCCATAATGCTATCTATGCCTCTCGTATTTCCTCAATTCTGATTTAATGGAAATATATAGCATACCATCAAAAGCAGAATAATCAATTCAAGCTCGGAAGAGAGTCATATTAGGAAATCAGTCAGCAGGGCCGGTGGAGTTTTCTCACCCCCCGCTTTAGTTTCTGGTGATTAAGGAAATACTTGTGAGTTTCGGTCAGCTTCGAATAAAGGTAGTCGAATATGCCGACGACGCTGATAGTGGAAGATTTCTTCCAACTATTTCTGACCTAATGCAAAGATCCAGTTGTCTGGTTTAGCCGTGGACATTGGTCTGGGGGTTAACTCTGCAAAGACAAAACTTGTACTGTTCATAAAGAAACACAAAGTTTCAGTACTGGATGGAGTTATATTAAATCTCTCCTCGTGCGTCCAATGCTTCGGTACGATCCCAGGTCAGCGTTTAAACTGGAAAGGACTAAAAACGAATCATTGCACTCTATTCATGCAGGCACGCCATAGGGAAGAACCGGGGCTTAGATCACAAGTATTACACTGGATGTATGTCACAGTGGTTTTACCTGTTCTGACATACTGGTGCCTCGTCTAGTGGCATGTGATTAAATCCAGAGCACTCATGTCCAAATGAACGACCGTGCTGAGGCTGCGTCCTTATTGACAACCGCCGCTCTCGAGAGCACTACCTAATCTACCTTTGGATGTGCTGCTAAGCTTCCAGCCACGTGGAATTTTGCCTCAATCCCAAACAGCAAATAGTGCGAGTATGACCCTCTTCACGTTTTGGTTACGTACAAATCCTGGACTTACAAATTAGTTGGAAAATATATATATATATATATATATATATATATATATATATATATTATAGGTATATATATATATATATATATATATATATATATATATATATATATATATATATATATATATATATATATATATACTCCCGGGGATAACAACAAGCTCACTTCTATCACTTAGTAGGTCTGGTCTAACAACCGTGGTGCGTATACTGACTGGTCACCGCAGTATTAGATATCTGACCTTAAGATGGGAAAACAATGTTCCTGACACTACAGGGTGAGATGAAAAAACTGCAACCAACTTCAGACTGCTGTCATTCCCAAGCCAACATTCTTTCCTTTAATTCAACAAAATTTAAAACAAATGTAACAATTATGGCGTTTGACTTTGTTGCATTTTTTTATCTCACCCCTTATAGACAATGTGAAGATGAAGAAAAGGTTGAGACGATAGAACATCTACTTTGCACATGTCCCGTGTTATCCAAATAGAGGCTATTAGCAGGTGAGAGTTAGAAACTCTAATGTTCTTCTCAGACATAAATCCCATTATCGCTTACAAATTTTTGCAATACGAATTTTTCAAGAAAAATACCGACTATATTACAGATCACATATATCTTTTTTATAACCAAAATAGAGTTACTCGATTGCCCATATTTTGTGAATGAAGTGCAGGTTGAGTCTAGAGCACACAACTTTCCATTTTTTATACCCTACACCACATAGTGGTAAGGGTATTATGTCTGTGTGCATTTGTTTGTAACATGGGGAAGGAAGCGAGAAAGACACATAGTTACTTTTGAGGATCTTAATAGAATCAATTTCCGAGTCGATTTATGCAGGTCAGTCCGTCTGTCCATGTATTTTTGTGAACAAAATGCAGGTTGCATTTATTATCCCATTGAGATGAAATTTTCCATACATCATTTGCCAGACCCAAGGACGAGCTTTATTGAAATTGGTGAAAATCGGTTCAATTTTGGATATATCTTAACCCGATTTCGGACCAAATGGCAAATATTAATCCAAATGACCTGAATTTTTGCACATTCGACTCAATTCAATGTAGAAGCAAGTACATGAAATTTCATCATATGTTTCATCTGATTTGGTGTTTAAATCCTTCACATCCATAATATGCACTCCACAAGAATGATATTTGATACCAGAAATACCTCTGTAAAATTTTATCGAGATCGAATCAGATTTGAATACAGCTCCCATATATATAGCCGATTTCAGGTTAATTGTGTATCAGCCCAAATGAAAAAAAAACTGAATTTGGCACATCCAACGAAATTCAGCCCAGAAGCAAGTACATCAAATTTGGTGAAAGCTGGTTCAGATATAACTATAGCTCCCATATATGTATGTTTCATCCGATTTGGGGTTTTATGTGCCTCACATGCGTAATATGCACTCCACAACAATAATCTTTGGTAACAGATAGCAGACACAGCTCTGAATGAAGCCCAATAAGCCCAAATGAACTGAACTTTGGCATTTTCGGTGGAATTCAGCCTAGAAGCAAGTACTTCAATTTTTAGGTGAAAATCGATTCAGATATAATCATAGCTTCCGTATACAGGGTTGCCCATATTCGACGGACCCATCTGGCAACGCCATAACTTTTGACAGAGATGTCACATCGCTTAATGACATACCGCGTTTGAAGCGTCAGTCCAAGCAGATTTTTACCATGAACCAATACACGCCACGCGAGCTCTCTGAAGTAGTTGAAATTTACAAGAAGTCAATTGTGAAAACTCAACGTGCTTTTAAAACATTAAAAAATGTGAGAAGTGCGCCTTCTATGAACACCATTAAGCGTTTATACGAAAAATTTTCGACTGGTAAGGCTCTTTCTAATCCGAAGAGGCCATATAAAAGTCGACCAAGGCGATCGGCCGAGAATATCGCTGCCGTACGATCCAATGTTGAGAGGTCCCCAAGAACATCCCAAAAACGCCGTTCTTAGCAGTTGGACATGGCTCGGTCCACTTTACAACGGATTATTCGCATTGATTTGCATTTGTTCCCGTACAAAATTCAATTGACGCAAAGAATGTTGCCTGCGGACAAGCCTCGTTGATTAGAATGGGCCCAAGGAGTCATCGAAATGGCCGAAGATGACGAGCAATTTTGGAACAAAATTATCATGTCCGATGAAGGCCATTTCACATTGAATGGGACCGTAAATAAGCAAAATTGCCGTTTTTACGCCACTGAAAATCCTCAGGAGATTCAAGAAGTGCTTCTTCATGACGAAAAAGTCACAGTTTGGTGCGGCGTTAGTGCGAAAACGGTCATTGGGCCGTTTTTCTTCCAAAATGAAAATGGCCATGCTGTTACCATCAATCAGGAGCGTTATCGCGACATGATGACCAATTTTGTGATGCCAATTATTCGTCGAAAGCGTATGAGGCAGTTCTGGTTTCAACAAGACGGCGCTCCACCGCACACAAGTCGCATAACAATCGATTTTCTGAAGAATTTGTTTCCGGGCCGTTTGATGTCGAAAAGTGGTGATTTGGACTGGCCGCCGCGTTCGCCCGATTTGACGCCGCCTGACTTCTTCTTGCGGGGATATTTGAAATCAAAGGTTTACGTTAACAAGCCAAGGACCGTACACCCAGAGAAAAAATGACAACATCCGTGTATGAAATGACCACATCCGTGTATGATAGTGTATCAACCACGTTTGGTGTCAAAATGAGCACGCTGTTGTCATTTTGACACCGAGATTTTGGCAACGATTTCAACAACAGATGTGCATGAAATGAGCACATACGTGGTCATTTCGAGCACGCCCCGTTGTCAGATTGTCAACGCTTCGTTGTCAGATCGTCAACGCTTCGTTGTCAGATTGTCAACGCTCCGTTGTCGGATTGTCAACGCCCGTTGTCAGATTGAAATCAATGGTGGTCATTTTTTGATATCCGTTCCTTTTCCATTTTATACCCTTAGTAGAAGAAACGACATTTTTTGAAAAGTATTTTATTGAACGAAACCAATTACATAAATTCAATATAAATACATATTTGATTTAACAAAACAATTCGAATTACATATATTCAATGTATAGAAACAAATTAAATTAACTTAAATCTGAAATAAACTTTTCCATTATTCATAGGATATAAGTGAAATGGGTAAGTAATAAAATCTAAAATTGGTGGATACATAATATCGAAATCAATGTTGACCTAAAACGAAACATTAGTATCCATATACAAATAAATAGCTCATGGCTACTTACCAATTCTGAAGCTCTTGCATCGGACAACTTCGTCCATTCAAGGAGAAATGTATGGCTACTTAAATTTTTTATATCTCTTTGCCGTATGTTAAAAGATCTTTTCCATTTTTCGCAGATCGATCCCCAATCATTACATTCTCTTAGTAAGGAAGCTTTCAATGAATTTTCAACTGATTCATCAATTTCGGGAACATCTTTGTTACAAAAATTAGGAGATGTGTGAGTTGCTGCTTTGCTTGTGCTAGGCTCGGAAATCAAAAGCTTTATTCTTTTGGACTTCTTGTTTCTATACTTGGCATAAAGTTTTCCGCTTGCGTTGTTCTTTCCTTTTCTTGAAATGTAATAATAATCCTAAAAATAAAGACATATTATAAGTTAAGAAACTACATAATCAGATACGTTGTTTATATTGTTAATCTTACCCTCATTTCGTTTTCAAGAGGAAAAACGGAACAAATTTCATCCAATATGCGCATATAGTCTTGAGTGTAAAGAGTAACATTGTTGGTTAAAATATCTTCAATAATTATATTAATTATATCATCTCTTTGCTCGTCACTTAATTTCTTATTAACGCTACTACATTCAAGCGCTAGTTTCCCCTTCGAGGTATGTGTTAACAATTCCGTTAGATCCTATATTAAATAAAAAAACTACATTAACTATGCTTACACAAATATTACTCTTACCTTACCTCTGACAAAATTCCTTTGGCTTTTGAGCAGTTCGAACCTGTAGTGTCGGGAGTACCAGGAGTACTTGCAGGTGTCTCGTTGCGTTTCCACCATTCACCTATTTTAGATGGAACTGACATAGTTTCGTCATCAATCCCGAGCTATTGTTATGACAATATTAATACTGAGTTCAACTCTGTAAAACAAATAATACGTACCTTTCGTTTTTTCCAAGCAAAGAGCTTTTCTCTGAATTCAACACGCAGTCCCAATGGTGGCACTGCTTCCTTTAAATCTTCTTTTTTCAAGTACTGCAAGCTGCGAAATGTTACATGTGATGCTAAAAGAACAAAAAAGAAAATTCTTTGTTAATTACACTGATTAACTGAAAAATTCATTTTTATTTACTTACCTTTTAATTGTTCAAAAAGCGACTCCATATTTATTCCTTTTAAGAACTCCCTTAACATATAATCGTCCTCATTGTTTTCCGCATCTTGACTGCTGCAATGGTTTGTATCGCGAACCACAACAATATTGCCATCGATTTCTAACAACTCACCAATGATATTTTGAGGATCTTGCGAATTATTATTCATTTTCAATAAATTTTTTGCACAATGCGTCCTTTCTCTTTCAATAACACGGAAAAAATGGTAAATATGCAGCCGATTGCACACGAGTAAAAAAAATGACAACGGTGGTGCATGATTCATACACGGTAGTTGCTAAAATGGCAACGATCGTGTACGATTCATGCACGTCGGTGTACAAAGTAACAACGGTGGTGCATCATTATGCAGGTGGTGGTGCATAATTCATACACGACCGGTGTCATATTGACAACGACCGTGTGTGAATCATGCACCACCGTTGTCATTTTTTACTCGTGTGTAATCGGCTGCAATTACCAATATTACAAATGGACAAATTAAGCACGGCTGTTGTTGGTACCGAAAGTTGACCACGTCTCGGTGTCAATTTGAGCACGTTCGTGCACAATTCACCAACAGCCGTTGTTGAAAAATATAACAACGGGTCGTTGCGAAAATGACAACATACGTGCTTGATTTCGCAACGGGATTTTTCCCTCAGTGTAGAAGAGCTCAAGGACAACATTCGTGAAGAAATAGCCGCTATTCCAGCCGAAATGTTGGCAAAAACGATGGAAAATGCAGCAAAAAGGGCACAATTCGTCATCAACGCCAGAGGCGGCCATTTGAGAGATATCATATTCAAAAATTGATGTAAACAAATCTACTTGGAACAAATTAAATGATTAACATTGCCAACCGCCAAATTTTTGTTTTTTTCTTTGATGAAAAAAAAAAAAAAAACATGGGTCCGTCGAATATGGGTAACCCTGAATATGTTTCATACGATTTGGTGTTAAAGTCCCACACATGCATAATATGAAATCCACAACAATGATATTTTATACCGTACATCAGATACAGGTCGAAAATACCTCTGCCAAAATTGATCGAAATTGGTTCAGATTTTACGGTTATTGTCCACCGTATATGTAATATCAACCCAAATTGGATAGGTTTAAAAAAATTAATGTAAATAAAAGCCTCCGACAATTTATTTATTTATTTATTTTTTTTTGAAAATCGGTTTAGAGTTGGATGTAGTTCCGAAAAATTGTGACTATTGTAAAGCCATGATATGCATTCAAATAAAGTTCAAAGTAGATAAGGGAGCTCTAGCAAATACGTATCATATAATCGCCCCCGCTCGACTTTTGATCTTTCGTTACTGCTTTTCGTTGAACGCGCAAACTCTGTACCGATGATACTCATTACTTGGTATAATGGAAAGTAAGTTCTTATACATTTTAATGTTTAAAGAATTAACCATTATTTTCAACTTGGTTGTAATGCAATCGGTCGCTTATTCACATTACTATGTAATGGGATGTACTTACCGCTCTATGTCATGGTCGACTGCGACCAGTACTTTTTATGTTTGCATTGTTTTGTTCGTTGATCCTTATTTAGCACAGCATAGCCGCTCCTCCATCTGGAATATTGCTGCCAGTTGTTGCCGTCGTCGCCTGCTTTTATGAAATTTGTTTTTTTTTTTGTGTTGGTTGACTGTAAATGAAACAATTGTAAATCACATTTAATTAGAAAAATCTATGAATAATTGTTACAAATGTTGATGTTAGACTATTTTGTGTGGGGCTTTTTCTGTTTGAATGATTTTTTTTGTTTGTTTGTAGACTTTTTGTTGCCTTTATTGTTCCCATTGCATTTTAGCTACTTAACACTGAGTACAATTATTTGCTGTTAAAACAAATTTTAAGCGGAATGTTATTTATTTTTAATTCCGTTTCTTTTTATGAATTAGTATTGTATGAATTTTATCTTCCATTGTTGGATAGCCTATTATCGCTTAATAGGAATCAAAGTAAATAGAATACATTGCACGAAAATAAAAATATTTGTAAACAACGAAATATGTCTAATATGTTTTCCAAATGAAAGTTTATCTTATAGTACAGGGTGAGATAAAAAAACTGCAACCGAACCAAACGCCATAATTTTTACATTCTTCTTAAATTTTATTGAATGACCAAAAATGTCGGAAATATCATCAAATTATAGAATAAGTTTAGATTTGTTCGAATTCGTGCCACGCTATATCTTCATCTGATAAAATTTGGCAAATTTAGCAAAGGCAAAGGGTTGCCCATATTCGACGGACCCATCTGGCAACGCCATAACTTTTGACAGAGATGTCACATCGCTTAATGACATACCGCGTTTGAAGCGTCAGTCCAAGCAGATTCACGTCACGCGAGCGCTCTGAAATTTACATTCAACAGAAGAAGTCAATTGTGAAAACTCAACGTGCTTTTAAAACATTAAAAAATGTGAGAAGTGCGCTTCTAAGAACACCATTAAGCGTTTATACGAAAAATTTTCGACTGGTAAGGCTCTTTCTAATCCGAAGAGGCCATATAAAAGTCGACCAAGGCGATGGGCCGAGAATATCGCTGCCGTACGAGCCAGTGCTGAGAGGTCCCCTAGAACATCCCAAAAACGCGATTCTCAGCAGTTGGGCATGGCTCGGTCCACTTTACAACGGATTATTCGCATTGATTTGCATTTGTTCCCGTACAAAATTCAATTGACGCAAAGAATGTTGCCTGCGGACAAGCCTCGTCGATTGGAATGTGCCCAAAGATCCCAAAGGTCCGTCGAATATGGGCAACCCTGCATTACTGAGCTACATTTCATTTCTTTTCCGCAATATCGTTATTATGGAGTTTATATTACGGCTGGGGAGGAGAAAATTAACAAATCGGATGGACACTATATATGGGATCTACAGCTACATTTGAATCGATTTCCATCATATTGGTCGCATGTGCAAAATTTCATGAAGAGAAGAGATATAATATAATATCAACCCAATAAGGATGCAATTTTGCACAAGAGACCAATATGATGAAAATCGATTCAAATATAGCTATAGATACCATGTGTATTGTTCATCCGATTTGTTATTTTTGTCCTCCCCAGCAGTAATATAAACTCCATAGTAACGATATTGCGGAAAAGAAATTACCAATTAGAACTTCAAATACGAAATTTCAAATAATTTCGGTGAATATTGCACTTAAAATCATAAAAATATGTAATACAGGGAAGTATCGTTATATGGGAGCTATACAAAGACCTGGACATGCATAGACAATTTTCTGTCATATACTATAGTTCCCATTACAAACTCTAAATACGAGATTTGAAACAACTCCAGTGAATAATGTCCCTAAAATTTTCAAAATACCCAATAGCGGGGGATAGCAGGTACTCTAAAGGAACTCCTTGTGACAATTTCATTGAAAATGTAGCTAAAATCACCACAATACCGAATATCAGGAGGTACCGTTATATGGAGGATATACGATATCGTGAACCTACACAGACAATACTCTTCCAGGTGGTTAAGGGCTAAATCGTCTTAGAATTTCAATGTATTAAGTAAACGGGTAATGAAATTAAAACTAAAAAGATTTAAAATTTTGTTGTATTCAGCAACCTAAATTCCAAAAAAAATGAAAACTCAACATTTAGCTTGCTGAATTACAATAGAATGAATCAAGTAAAAGTGTAATGAAATTAAAATCAAAAAAAATTCAAATTTTGTTGTATTCAGCTAGCTGAATTCCAAAAAATTTTTGATATCTCAAAATTTATCTTGCTGAATGACAATAGAATATATTAAGAAAAAAAAACGGGTAATGAGATTAAAATTAAAAAAATTTCAAATTTTGTTGTATTCAGCTAGCTGAATTCCAAAAAATTTTTGAAAACTCAAAATTTAGCTTGCTGAATTACAATAGAATGTACTAAGTAAACGGGTGATGAAATTAAGCTAGCTGTTTAGCTAGTTGAATTCCAAGAAAAGTTTGAAAACTCAAAATTACAATAGAATGTATTAAGTAAACGGGTAATGAAATTAAAATTTAAAAAAAAATCAAATTTGGCTGTGTTCAGCTAGCTGAAATCAAAAAAAAAAAAAAAAAAATTGAAAACTCAAAATTTAGCTTGCTGAATTACAATAGAATGTATTAAGTAAACGGATAACGAAATTAAAATTAAAAAATTTTAAAATTTTGTTGTATTCAGCTAGCTCAATTCCAAATAATTTTTGATATCTCAAAATTTATCTTGCTGAATTACAATAGAATATATTAAGAAAACGGGTAATGAAATTAAAATTAAAAAATTTTTCAAATTCCTGAATTCCAAATTTTTTTTGAAAACTCAAAATTTAGCTTGCTGAATTACAACTGAAGGGATTAAGTAAACGGGTAATGAAATTAAAATTAAAAAATAAAATTTTGTTGAATTCAGCACTTAATTCCAAAAAATTGAAAACTCAACATTTAGCTTGCTAAATTACAATAGAATATATTAAATAACGGGTAATGAAATTAAAATTAAAAAATTTTCAAATTTTGTTGTATTCAGCTCGCTGAATTCCAAAAAATGTTTATAACTCAAATTTCAGCTTGCTGAATTACAATAGAATGTATTGGGTGTTCGGATTATGAAATTACAGTTAAACTATTTCAAATTCAGCCAGAAACATTTGAAAATTCACTGGGTATTCGGGTTATGAAATTAAAATTTAAAATTGCGTAAGTTTTGGTGTATAAAGCTGGCTGAATTCCAAAAAAATAAAATTTAAAGCAGCGTTGGCTGTTGTTTCAAAATGGCTTTATATATATATTATAAAAACAACAACAAAGATATTAAGTTTTTATAAAAACAACAACAAGGGGATTAAGCCTGATCATTTTTCAACAACAAAAATTGGGAACTCAAAATTCAGATTGCTGAATTGTAGTAAAATGTACTGAGTATTCGGGTTATGGAATTAAAATTTAAAAAAATCTAATGTTGTTATATTCTGCTAACTCAGTTACAATATTTTTATACCCTCCACCATATTATGGAGGGTATATTAACTTTGTCATTCCGTTTGTAACTCCTCGAAATACTCATGTCAGACCCAACAAAGTATATATATTCTTGATCAGCGTAAAATTCTAAGTCGATTTAGCGATGTCCGTCTGTCTGTCTGTCCGTCTGTCTGTCTGTCTGTCTGTCCGTCTGTCTGTCTGTTGTAACCACGCTATCTTTCGAATGAATTGAGATAGATGGCTAAAATTTTTCACACATGTTTATTTTTCCAGTAGGCAGGTTAAGTTCGTAAATGGGCCATGTAGGTCCACGTTTTCATATAGCTCCCATATAACGGTAACCCCCCCCCCCCCCTTATATTCGGCATTTTGATGATTTTAGCGACGTTATTCACCGGAGTTGTTTCAAATTTGGTATTTGAAGTTCCAAATGGATACTACACCCTAAGACAGAAAATTGTCTGTGCAAGTCTATGTCTTCGTATAGCCCCCATATAACGGTACCTCCCGATATTCGGTATTTTGATGATTTTAGCGACATTATTCATGGGAATTGTTTCAAATCTGGTATTTGAAGTTCCAAATGGATACTACACCCTAAGACAGAAAATTGTCTTTGTATAGCCCCATATAATGGCACCTCGCTATGTTCGGTATTTTGATGATTTTAGCGACATTATTAACCGGAATTGTTTAAAATTTGGTATTGTCGGTGCGGGTCCAGTTTCGAATTTGAATATGGCAATGGCTTATGACAAACAATGCATATGTATGTCCACGTCGTATAGACCCCAATATAACGGCTATATTCGGTATTTTTAAAATTTTAAAATAATTTTTTAATGATTTTATTTTTTGAAAATTTCCAAATTCGTTGCAAATGGTGGAGGGTATTAAAAGTTCGGCCCGGCCGAACTTACTGCTTTTTAACTTGTTATAAACTTCAAAGTTGACATTGGTACAGATTAGCAAAATTTTGAAAAAATCTTGAAATTAGGTTATGAATTGATTAAGCTGTGTTGCTGGCATATACGCGATATTTTAATGAAATTTTCAATTATTTCCTTAATGCTGCCAATTCCGCTTTTTAAGGCATGAGTCGTCGTCGGTTTACAATTTGTCAATTTATCCATTAATCTCTTTACAGTTGACTCTTTTGGAGAATAATTGTGTCCCAATTGTTTTTCAATTAGAGTAGCGCTCTATTTTTATTAATCTGGTACCTCCTACTACTAGCAAACAATAACAATTGTTCAAATGTTAAACAATGGCACTTCGAAAGGCGCCAAATTTAGAAATTACGTTTTAGTTGGGACATTATGTTCTAGTTCACTAAAAACGTCCGAAGAATCCAAAAATTAATAAAATTGGTTTACCACAAAGGATCAAAATCTTGAATAATCATACTTCTCAAACATAGCAGACTCCTATATCTAATGTCCACCAAGAGTAATAAAATCGAATTCAGGCCAAGATATATTAAATCGTACTCGATTTTGTGCTGATTTTGGTTGAGCAGTAAAATCAATTGATTGCTAAGCGATTGGAGAGCAAAGTTCGGAATGTTGCAGATCGTGTTGTTCTGGAATAATCTACAATAAGAAACCGCTAACAGAGACCAACTAATATCTGGATGATAAATCCGCCTTCGGATGAGGCCTGACACAGTGTATCTCTAAATTTTTAAAACACATTTTTTTAAAATAGCCTTTTTACATTAAAAAAAATAAAATAAAATAAAATAAAAAAACCAACGCCAAAGTGATTTCCCTTACTTATCTGATCACCCTTATAACTAACCTAACACAATGCACAACGTATTGTCCACATATCAAATTCGATGATGGACTTTGTATGTGTGTGTGCGTGTGTGTGACTTTTTAACCAAAAAGTCAAACACCTGCTTACCCAGAATGAACAAAATTCTGAGTAGAACTCAAACAATGCTACGCAGAACAAAAAAGAAACACAATTTTCAAATTATTTTCTGCACTTCCCGGTTGAGAGAGGGGTGTAGCGACGTTTAAAGGGGGATTCCAGAATACCATCACCGTCACCATCATCAGTGTTGACACTGACTGGCATTGAGGTAGGTGCAATGACCAGAAACCTAAGAACCAAATGAATGGAGAGCTACAGCTACCACTTAAACAAATGTGGCCAACACATGCAAAATATGTTCGTAGCGACGTACTTACCAACCTGGACAAAGCCAAAAGACCATGGCTTTAAAAGAATGTCCATATGTAAGACTAAGACTAAGGTAGCTGTCGTCGTTGCTTTTTTAACAGAGATATCAAATGCCAAAAAATCTCTTAACTACAACAGCAACAACAAAACTAAAAACAAAAATTAAAACAAAAACCAAAAAACATAAACTGGAGATGATCATATACGAAAAAAACAGAACAGAACAGAAGTGAAGTTAACTGAACTGAAGAAGTAGAGAAGCCAATAGGCAACCGTATAATTTGTACTGAGAACCCAGGGGATAAATGGCGGCGGTATTGGCAACTCTTTTCGGTTCCATATGATATGGTTTGTTTGCGCCAATGGTTCTTGTTATTTTGCCTGATGGACTCCGACTGTATGACGGGCTAGATTTTCATGTTTGTCGTATTACTGTAATTTAGAGAAGTGAAAGAGGGGAAGAATGCCGGCGCAGGTTGTGTTATGTGTGATTATGCAGACATACGCACTCCATTGCCATTTGGGCCTAATGTTATACACTCAAAGAAAGTGTATCGTCGATGGGAATTAATTGGAAGGGATAAAGGTTACTAAGGTTTTCTTGGTTGCCGATTTTTGATAAAGAGGTGGTTTTGGATGTGGGTACTGCAAGCACACGAACAGTGCTAATTAGTACCATATTTAGTGAAATTTGGTGTTGAGTGAACAGATAGTGCTTGAAATCTGAAAATTATTATTAAGCTCGCTGTTCACGTCTAGCCTGGACATATGGAGGTGGTTTCAAAAAGGTGTACTAGTTTTGTAGGAAAAGTACCGAATGATACTATATTTGGTATTGGTTGAAGGGATAGGATAAAATTCTGAAATTTAATATTTAGTTACAGATGATATATGTGATTTGATTTGGCGGTATTTTGGAAATGCGTCTTATGTTTGTGAGAAAAGTAATAAATAAGTATTGGGTGAAGGAAATCCTGAAATTTGGTATAGATGTCACTGTCGGGGTATGTGGTTAAGATATAACAGTTGTATTGGAAATATGTACTATAATTGGTCGAAAGGTACTAAATGGTTCGAAATTGGGTATTGGGCGAAGGCATGGAAGTGAATTCTTTTAATTTGATATGGATGTCGCTGTTGGTGTTTAAAATTTAAGTGGTTTTGGAAATTCATACTATAAACGTACGAACAGTGCAAAATGCCACAAAATGTGGCATTCGGTGTTGGGATAGAGATGAATTTCTAAAATTTGGTATCGCGGTCTCTGTTGGTATCTTGAGTGGAAATTTTAACTTTATGGTTAATGGCAGCATTCAGAATTATGAGAGTGGTATGAGAATCAAGATTGGAAAATAAACTCGATAAATTTAGGTAGGTTTGGAAATGTGTATTACAAGTGCACGAAAAGTACTACATAGCACTATATTTGATATTAGGTGAACTGATAGTGCTTGAAATCTGGAATTTGGTATTAGGGTCGCTGATCATGTGACCCTGAATATATGGCGGTAGTTTCGGAAATTTGTACTATAATTGTGTGAAAAGTAATGATAGGTACTTTAATTGGTATTAGGTGAAGGGATAGAGATTAAATTCTGAAATTTTATATTTAGATTACTGATGGTATCAGTGTTTGAGATATAGTTTTAAAATCCGTCCTATATTTATACGAAAACTACTAAATAGTACTGCATTTGGTATATGGGGAAATCAAAGAGGTGAAGGGATAGAGCTGGAATCCCGAAATTTGATATTGAGGCCTCTGTTGGTATATGGTGTTAGCCAAATTTTATTATGGAAGAATGTTAAAAAATTACATAAAAATTAGATGTGAATCGATTGTCCAATGGTTTTACTTATATCCTATTCAGAAAATTTAAAAAAATTAAAGTTTGAAGATTTTTTTCTTGAAAAAGGTAAACATGTTCCGATAGTTCTTTCGAAAATAACACTTTTCGAAAAATACTTGATTTTTATACCCTACACCACAAGGTGGTCAGGGTATTATGCCTTTGTGCATTTGTTTGTAACAGGCAAAAGGAAACGAAATAGACCCATAGTTCCTTTTGATGATCTGCATAGAATCACATTCTGAGTCGATTTATGCATGTCCGTCCGTCTGTCCATGTATTTTTGTAAACAAAGTACAGTTCGCATTTATTGCCCTATCCAGATGAAATTTTGCACAAATCATTTGTTTGGCCTAAGGATGAACCCTATTGAAATTGGAGATAATCGGTAAAAATTTAGATGTAGCTCCCATATATATGTTCGTCCGATTTGCCTTTTATTGTGCACCAAACGTGTAATATCAGTCCGAATATCATGGAATTTTGCAGATGAAACCAAATTAGGCCTGAAAATAAGTATGCCAAATTTGATCGAAATCGGTTCAGATATAGCTATAGCTCCCATATATATTACTAGCTGGCCCGGTCCGCGTTGCCGGCCCATAGTTTTTGTCTATTATGCATATTTGTCAAAGCATAATTATTCAAAGATGTTAATATTATAAATTTTCACGTACTGGTCGATTAGTTTTTAATTTTTAGTCAAATGAGCAGTAATTTGGAATTTACTGTACTTTGTACAACTCATAATTGAGGGCTAATTGATTTAAGAATAGGCAAAGTTAATTACTTTTTTAAACCCATTAGCACCTCAGATTGTGCATTTCAGTCCTCATAAGTCCCCCTAACCATGTCGGTCTGTCTGTCCGCCAAAAGGTGGACTTCAGGGGATACTATTACATGGAGAAAATCCTAACATTTGTAGATATGTTGAAATTTTTGTGTAAGATTTTCATCCCCAAATACTCATTTTTGGCCAAATCCTTTGAAATATGGTAAAATGCGAAACATCGACCTACATTGAAAACTTTCTTCACCCCTTATAATCCAAGATGACAAATAGAGGCCAAATCGAAAATATAGTAGAACAACATAGCATGACCTCAAAATTCAATAGAACACAATTCTTTCTTTTCTGACCACACATTAGATGTGAAAGTAGACTTGGGGATACTCCAATGTGGGGACTTTACATGAATAAATTTCTATGTGGCAATTATCTGTACGATGGTTCCTTACCCCAGGGTAGCATAAATAAAATTTTTTAGTGGTCAAGACCAATATTGGCCCTACTCCGAAAATTTTATGCGAAGAGGTTCTCTACCCCCTTAGAAACAAAGATGTCAAATAAGGGCCAAAAATAGAAGAAAATAGTGAAGACTCCAAAAATGGCTTAAATCATACGATGATTATTTATGATCGATATCATGACCTGCAAAAGCGATTTAAGGTATCTTAAATGTTCAGGCAGAATTTTTGGAAGGATATAACTCCTTTTCTTACTAAAAGTCCCATTCGCTCTACTATTTTGCACCCTTTATATTTGGTGTTTTACTGATTGTACTCCCAAAAATTTTTGCATTTTGAGCTCTCATTGGACGGATTATTGTCACATGAAAGAAGTAGGGCCACGCTTTGAAATAAGCCCCATTAGTCTTTTTCGGTCATTTTTGTTTGTTTAAATGTCTGCGCATCTTCCAGCTGAAGCACGATGTAGGCCCTGGAGTTGAATGGTAGATGTCAGTTACCATCGTATTTCGCACTTATTTCATTTTTTTGGTGAAAAATTGTATATAGTGAAAAATTATTCTTTATTTTGTTCACAAAAAATCCACTGAATTCAATATGATAATACAAATTGAAAAAAATGACAAAAGAATAATAACAAATTGAAAAAATCTTCAACTTGTTCGCTGATTTTTTACAGCAACTGTTTAAAGATCCTTACAAAGTTTGTCAATAGAATGTACTTTTATTTTAAAATTCAATTCCATTGGAATTTTTTTCGATATTTTCCCGTTTTGAAAATTTTTGTAATGAGATCTCTTTTTTCGTAATTTTTTAGCGATTTTGAAAAGGTTATTATCTTCTAACTTTGGTGTGACCGCGTTAAATTATTTCGATATCATCCATTCCGTTTCGCCACCACATAATTCGGTACTACACTTCCATGTAACCCGTCATCAATTTCAGTTCTCAAGAAATCAAGTCAAATAAAATATAAAAAACACTACAAATGTACATTAGAAAAAAGTAAGTCAAAATGGAAAAAATCATGCAAAATAAAACATTACTATTGTACATTTCAAAAGTCAAAATGAAAATGTTAATATATTACATTTTTACGCGATTTTTTTGGATATTATCCTTTTCGGAGAGGACACAATTCCGAATTTGTATGAATCGTTAAAATCAGATCAGCGGTTCTGGAGTTATAAGCGTAGTAACTAACACAACTTTCATTTATATATATAGATTCATCCAATTTGTTATTTTTGTCCTCCGCAGCCGTAATATGCCCTCTGTAACAACAATATTTGGGGAAATATATCAAATGCAGCTCAGAAATAACTTTGCTAAATTTTATCGAGATCGGTTCAGATTTGGATATAGTTCCCTATATAACTTCGTCCGATTTACCTTTTATTGTAAATTATTATTATTTTATTGTAATATTGGATGAAATTTGGCACTTACGACCGAATTGAGTCTAGAAGCTAGTATGTCAAATTTGGTGAAGATCGGTTCAGATATAGCTATAGCTCCCATATATACTGTTCATCCGATTTGTCATATTTGTTACCCACAGCCGTAATATGCACTCCGTAACAACGATATTCAAGGATATATATCGAATACAGCTCAACAATATCTTTGCCAAATTTTATCGATATCGGTTCCGATTTGGATATAGCTCCCATATATATCTTTATCCGATTTCAAAGAAATTGTGCACCAAATGGGTAATACAAGTCCGACTTTAAAAGATACAAATGCTTCGGCATATTTAGCCCTTTGAACTTTAAATTATAATTATAATCGTAGCGTGTATGATTGAATTCTCCCATAAAAACTTATGCGCAGCTCTACTAATTTAGCAAAGTGGTGTAGGGTATCATAAAGTCGGCCCCGCCCGACTTTAAGACTTTCTTTACTGGTTATATATGAGGCATTAAGACGCAGTAGACGTCAGTCATCAATTATTCTCATAGATATGATTGGAAATACTGAAATATTATTAGTGGTCTGGGGCGGAAGGTTTTACAGAATTACAAATGTTCTCGTTAACGAACAGTATTGAAAATTGGGTTTGAAGAGATATCTTATGCACTTATAATTAAAGATCGTCAGTTAGGGCAAACCGTTTGAAAAATGTTAAACAAAAACATGAAAAACTAATAAGGAAAAGTCAGAAGTCGGGTGGGGTCGACTATATAATACCCCACACCACTATGCGTATTTACTAGAGTTCCCGTTACAAAACAGTTTATATTGGTAATTTAAGTGAAGTAGATTATACCAACTATGATCCAAATAACATTGCTATATAGTGCATGATATGACTTCAAAAGAATTATTTTAAAAAATATTTATTGGAGCAATAGGTATAGCGGAGCGAGTTTTACCAAATGTAAAACTTCGGTTGAGATTCATTACTTATCTGGTACCAAATATCATTGTTGTCGAATGTATATACGAATATGAGGGACTTAAAAATCAAATCGGATGAAACATGTATATGGGAGCTATAGCCATATCTTCTAGACTGAATTCGCTCGGATATGGCAAAATTCAGGTCATTTTGACTGATATTGGCTATTTGGTGCCCAATAAACCAGATATCGGTTGAAGATATATACGTGAGCTATATCCAAATCTGAACTAATCTTGACAATATTTAAAACACGTATTTCAGAGCTGTATCTGATATCTGGTACCAAAGATCATTGTTGTGGAGTGCATAGTGGAGTGATTTCTAGGATGAATTCAGTCGTATTTGCCAAAATTCGGTTCATATTTGAAACACTTATTTCAGAGCTTTATCTGATATCTTGTACAAAAGATCATTGTTGTGGAGTGCATAGTGGAGTTGTTTCTAGGATGAATTCAGTCGTATTTGCCAAAATTCAGTTCATTTGGGCTGATATTAGCCATTTTGTGTACAATAAACCTGATATCCGAGAAAAATATATATGGGAGCTATATTCAAATCTGAACCGATCTCGATAAAATGTGGCGTATGTATTTTCGAGCTGTATCTGATGCCCGGTACCAAATATCAAATATCTTGCGGAGTGCATATTACGCATGTGAGGGATTTAAAACTCCAAATCGGAAAAAAACATATATATATAGGAGCTATGGCTATATCTAAACCGATTTTCTCAAAATTTGATGTACTTGCTTCTAGACCGAATTCGGTCGGATGTGTCAAAATTCAGGTCATTTGGACCATTTGGTGCAGAATTAACCCGAAATCGGTAAAGGTATATATATATGGGAGCTATATCTAAATTTGAACCGATTCTCACTAAATTCAAAGGGGCTCGTCCTTGGGCCGAAACAAATTGTTTGTAAGATTTCATTTCATTCGGATAATAAATGCGACCTCCATTTTGTTCACAAAAATACATGGACGGACGGACGGACTGTAAATCGACACAGAGTGATTCTATGACGATTCTAAAAAGTAACTATGAGTCTATCTCGCTTCCTTCTCCCTGTTACAAACTCTTACTACTATGAAAAAACTGGAGACACAAATCGACAATCCGAAATGCTCACCTTATAAGATTTTTCCTCGAGAGAATTCTCCTCCAACATTTTTTTTGTATTATAATTTGTAAGCATTACAAAAACAACATGTGTGTTTATTTTAGCATGAAAACGATGTCAAAGGAATTAATTCCCAATTCATCAAGTTTCGGTCGTCTATGCCATGTGCAAAACAACAAAATGCACGAATGTCTGAAATGGTAGGTAGATGGAGAATTTTGAACAGGGGCTGTGGCGGCTGCGGTAGTCAGAGTAGACAAAACACACCAAACGCTGCACAAAAAACGACTTAAAATAAATACAAAAAATAAATAATAAAAAAAAAACGTTCTGCCCAAAATGTCATGCCTTGCCACAGAGCGTGGAATTGGACGACAGCCGGGAGAGAGTGGATGATGACGACAACTAACCACTAGGCACTCCACCATCGGCCATAACTGCATCAGACTGTCTTCCGAGTGGCATGCTCCAACGACAATGGCTTTGAATACAGAACGGCACAGCACACATTCGCCATTCTCCAGCCTACCGAAAAGCTAGTAATCATAATGATGGTGATGATGATGATGATGACACATCGTCATCGTCGTTGCCGTCGTCATTATCGTCAGCGTCATCATCAACGACATGTAATAAGCCACTTAGGCGAGTGGTGTCTGTTTTTTTTTTTTATTTTTATTTTCGTACGTTCCTCTCCCAGCTGCAGTTTGCCAGTTTGAACCAAAGTTTAAACAAAAGAAGCCCCCCAAAAGTCGGTTCGTCGGTTTAGGCCTTTGAATGAGATTTTTTTGTTGCATTTTTCTTAAGTTCTCAAATTACTTAAGTATATGCATGACATTGTCAGGCTAAAAATTTTTTTGTTTTTTTTTTTTCATTTACTTCTTTTCATCATTCTCCTTCTATTTTCGTTGATTCGTTGCTTTTGGGGCTGTTTCATTAGTTTTGTGGAAACAGTTGTGCTGAATTTTATGGATAGTTTCTTTGCTTTTTTATACCCTCCACCAAAAAAAGTATGGAGGGTATATTAAGTTCGTCATTCCGTTTGTAACTCATCGAAATAATAATTTTAGACCCAACAAAGTATATATATTCTTGATCAGCGTAAAATTCTAAGACGATTTAGCCCTGTCCGTCCGTCTGTCCGTCTGTTGTAATCACGCTACAGTCTAAACGAATTAAGATAGGAAGCTACAATTTTGCACAGATCTCTCTTTTGTCTGCAGGCAGGTCAAGTTCGAAGATGGGGTATATCGGTCCACGATATCGTATAGCCCCCATATAACGGTACCCCCGATATTCGGTATGCCACATTTTTCAATGGAATTGTCTGAAAATCCACACAAGGAGTCCTTTGCGGGCGTTTTACCCCCTCAAAAAGAATTGTCTATATAGGTCCACGATATCGTATATCCCCCATATAACGGTACCCCCCCGATATTCGGTATTTTGATGATTTTACCCACATTTTTCAACGTCTACAAATCCACACAAGGAGTTCTTTGTGAGTACTTTACCCCCAGACATAGATTTGTCTATATAGGTCCACAATATCGTATATCCCCCCATATATCGGCACTTTCCGATATTAGATATTTTAATGATTTACAGAATTTTTAACGGATTTTATATCTTGAAAATTTTCTAATTCGTTCCAAATGGTGGAGGGTATTCAAAGTTCGGCCCGGCCGAACTTACTGCTTTTTTACTTGTTAGTACTTCAACATTTTTTGTCGGTATTTTTATTAATTAAGTTTGACGGGATTAACCAATCACAATAACGTAACATGGCGCAAATGTTAAGAATAAGATTCAACGTCAAAAATTGTTTACATTTTGTGTGCTAAAAACTAGTAAAAATTATTAAGTTCAGAACTTTTAATACCCTCCACCATTGGGTAAAGAAAACATTTTTATATAAAAGTATCTGGATTCAAACGTGTTCCACTTTTAACTACAAATACCCTGTTTGGATAATGCTGTTAAACTTTTCAAAAAACCATAAAGTTGGTGAGGTCGTTGTATGGGCGACATACCAAATCGGGAACCTCCATAGACAATTTTATACTTCAAGGATTGTCATCTACCAACCAAATCTTCTTAAATGTGCCTCATCGAAAAAACGGTTTTAGACCTTAGGATCCAGCGACTCTGCTGGCTAATGCGCACGATGGGAGCATCCGATTTGGTGCAAACTTGGAACATCGTAATATTATTATCAAACTTAGATCGAGTTCAGAGATGGGCAATACCGGCCCACTCCTTCTGGTACCTCACCCTCAAAAGGTCAAACAAGTAAAAAAACAGTAAGTTCGGCCAGGCCGAAATTTGCATACCCTCCACCATTTGGAACGAATTAGAATATTTTCAAAAAAATAAAATCCATTAAATTTTATTTTAAATCTTTACAATATCTAATATAGGAAGGTGCCGATATATGGGGGTATATATTATATTGTGGACCTATTAAGACAAATCTATGTCTGGGTGTAAAGTACTCACAAGGAACTACTTGTGTTGATTTTAAGACAATTCCATTGAAAAGCGTGGCTAAAATCATCAAACTACTGAATATCGGGGGGTATCGTTATATGGGGGATATACGATATTACGGACCTATATAGATAATTCTCTGCCGAGGTATAAAGTACCCACAAGGAACTCCTTGTGTGGATTTTCAGACAATTCCGTTGAAAAATGTGGGTAAAATCATCAAAATACCGAATATCGGGGGGGGTAACGTTCTATGGGGGATATACGATATCGTGGACCGATATAGATAATTCTCTGCCGAGGTATAAAGTACCCATAAGGAACTCCTTTTATGGAGTTTCAGACAATTCCGTTGAAAAATGTGGCTAACATCATCAAAATACCGAATATCGGGGGCTACAGTTATATGGGGGATATACGATATCGTGAACCTATATAGATAATTCTCTGCCGAGGTATAAAGTACCCACATGGAACTCCTTGTGTGGATTTTCAGACCATTCCGTTGAAAAATGTGGAAAAAGTTATCAAAATACCGAATATCGCGGGTAACGTTCTATGGGGGATATACGATATCGTGGACCGATATAGATAATTCTCTGCCGAGGTATAAAGTACCCATAAGGAACTCCTTTTATGGAGTTTCAGACAATTCCGTTGAAAAATGTGGCTAACATCATCAAAATACGGAATATCGGGGGGTACAGTTATATGGGGGATATACGATATCGTGGACCGATATAGATAATTCTCTGCCGAGGTATAAACTACCCACAAGGAACTCCTTGTGTGCATTTTCAGACAATTCCGTTGAAAAATGTGGGTAAAATCATCAAAATACCGAATATCGGGTGGTACCGTTATATGGGATCTATACGATATCGTGGGCCGATATAGCCCATCTTCGAACTTGAACTGCCTGCAGACAAAAGAGAGATCTGTGCAAAATTTTAGCTTCCTATTGTAGCGTGATTACAGAAGACGGACAGACGGACGGACAGGGCTAAATCGTCTTAGAATTTTACGCTGATCAAGAATATATATACTTTCTTAGGTCTAAAATGATTATTTCGATGAATTACAAACGGAATGACGAACTTAATATACCCTCCATACTATTTTTGGTGGAGGGTATAAAAAAGGTCAGAAAGAGAAAGCATAATCCGAGTTTATATATATATATATATATATATATATATATATATATATATATATATATATATATATATATATATATATATATATATATATATATATATATATATATATATATATATATATATATATATATATATATATATATATAAAGGTAAGTCAGCGATTCTTTATAACTTACTGTATCTAAATATTTCTCTTACTTCGATCGACTATATCTGGCACTTCACGCTCATTTTAACATTTTCCAATTATTATTCCATATCTCACATAATGTGAAGGAAGTAGTCGATATAGTCCAAACCTGGCACGTTGCAATATTTATATCATATTTATTTAGGTCCGATACGAAATGGACAATTAATATTCCATGGAGGGAGTGAATCTTCATAAGGTGAATCATCATAACTGAAGTCAAAATGTACCGACTGTTGCTTTTTAACTTATTTTATATTGGTAGTTTATATTTAAATGCACAATAAATGTAATTCCTGTTGTTCCACTAGGTCCACGTAATATCGTTTGCATACAAAAATATTTTTACTTCGAAAGAAAGAGAGCCAAACGTGTTGAGATTGAGTATTTTCAACCACTAAGAAATTTTGACAGCTTTAAATAGAGAGCCTTGCAATTATGCTATCGACTTGAACATTGCTGTACTTACAATAAAAAAAGTAACTCGAATACAACACCATATTGTCGGTGTCATTGTGCAATGGACTGTTCTTTTTTATTAAAAATGAAAAGCGAAAGAAAGAGGATCATCAAAAGAAAATTCAATTCTTAGGGTAATCGCAGTCACTATGACTTTGTGGATATTCTTGGTATGTTCATTTCTTTGTGCTGGAATTTAAATAACTATAAATTATAGAGTGGACATCACATACACTTTAATAAAAACGAATTTAAAAGGAATTGAATTAAAAGTTAGACGAATATATAATGTCTAATATGTATATAGTACCTGCTGAACACGGTGCGCTAAGATGTACCTCGTGGTTTTATATTCGTTCAAAATTTTGTCCGCACACACAAAGAGTTTGTTCTAAGGAATTATTAACTGCCAGGAAACTGCAATCTTTTAACGTTTAACGGTATTAGAGGATCTCGATATATCTGAATATATCTGAACCTATATACTTCCTCGTAAAAATGGCAGCCTCAATACACTCCTCCATACATAGTATATTAAGTTCGTCATTCCATTAAAATAATAATTTTAGACCTAACAAATTATATACTTGCCCACCTATTTAGCCCTGTCCGTCCGCCCATCTGTTGTAATCACGCTAGTGTCAAAGCAAATAAACATAGGAAGCTAAATTTTTGCACAGATCAGTCTTCCGTCTGCAGGAAGGTCAAGTTCGAAGATGGACTATATCGGTCCACGATATCGTATAGCCCCCATATAACGGCATCCCCCCGATATTTGGTATTTTGATGATTGTAGCCAAATTTTTCAATGAAATTGTCTGAAAATCCACAAAAGGAGTTCCTTCTGAGTACTTTATCCCCTGGAGTATTGTGAGATAAAAAAAAACTGTAACAAAGTCAAACGCCATAATTTTCACATCTTTTTTTAATTCAATCGAATGAAAGCAAAAAAATGTTGGAAAAAGCATCAAATTTTAGAATAAGTTCGAATAAGTTCGAATTTAACGGCCACTGAAACCGTCACACGCTGCCCGAATTGGCTCATTCCCGGCGAAGCGCTTGCTAGGAAATATACGACACTTTGTTATTATGCCCTACACCACAAGGTGGTCAGGGTATTATGTCTTTGTGCATTTGTTGGTAACAGGCAAAAGGAAACAAGATAGACCCATAGTTCCTTTTGATGATATGCATAGAATCACATTCTGAGTCGATTTATGCATGTCCGTCCGTCCGTCTGTCCGTCAGTCCATGTATTTTTGTAAACAAAATATAATTCGCATTTATTGCCCTATCTTATTTTGCACAAGTCATTTGTTTGGCCCAAGGACGAACCGTATTGAAATTGGAGATAATCGGTCAAAATTTAGATATAGCTCCCATATATATCTTCGTCCGATTTGCCTTTTATTGTGCACCAAACGTGTAATATCAGTACCGAATAGTATGGCACGTACGATCAAATTAGACCTGAAAATAAGTATGCCAAATTTGATCGAAATCGGTTCAGATATAAATATATATGGGAGCATATATATTGTTCGTCCGATTTGTTATTTTTGTTCTCCGCAGCCGAAATATCCACTCTGCAACAATATTTGGGAAAATATATCAAATACAGCTCAGAAATACATTTGCTAAATTTTATCGAGATCGGTTCAGATTTGGATATAGCTCCCATATATAACTTCGTCCGATTTACTTTTTATTGTGCACCAAACGTCTAATATTTGCCCAAATTGGATGAAATTTGGCACTTACGACCGAATTGAGTCTGGAAGCTAGTATGTCAAATTTGATGAAGATCGGTTCAGATATAGCTATAGCTCCCATATATACTGTTCATCCGATTTGTCATATTTGTTACCCACAGCCGTAATATGCACTCCGTAACAACGATATTCAGGGAAATATATCACATACAGCTCAGAAATATCTTTGCCAAATTTTATCGATATCGGTTCCGATTTGGATATAGCTCATATATATATTTTCATCCGATTTCAAATTAATTGTGCTCCAAATGGGCAATACAAGTCCGAATTTAAAAGATACAAATGCTTCGGCACATTTAGTCCTTTCAACTTTAAATTATAATTATAATCGTAGCGTGTATTATTGAATTCTCCCATAAAAACTTTTAATTGTTATGCGCAGCTCTACTAAATTAGCAAAGTCGGCCCCGCCCGATATTAAGACTTTCTTTACCGGTTTTTTAGTGCCAACCTTGCTTTCCAAAATACTCCAGACACAAAAGTCCAAAGGATTGGGATCTGTAGATTGGTGGCCATTGTAAGCGAGGAATCTCTTGGGTGGCACGTGCTGAGTGCGATGGTGTTGAGTCCTATTGGAACGTCCAAGGACTGCGGCCAAAATGTTTGCGTGCCCAAGGCTTTAATACACCCTCCAGAATATGTTCGCAATAATATTCGGCATTTATTCTGATGCCACGGTCGATTAATACTAGCGGAGAGCGACCATCGGCTGTTATGGCGGCCCACACCATCGCCTTGGACGGCGCTTGAGTTCTGGTGGCCAACCGCAGCTCCACATTTTCAGCTGAACTCTTTGGCAAGTAAACACGATGATTTTGTTTGTTTACAAACTGCTGGACAAAGAATGTTTTCTTTCGGCCTAGCGAAGCAGCTCTTTAGCTCTTTTAAGTCTATTTTTTTCTGTTGCGGTGTAAGTTCTTTCACTTTTTCAATGGCTCTACCCCGAGCTCATTTTTCAATATTTGCCCAATGGAATATTGCGATACGTTCAGCTCACGAGCCATTTTTCGGTCTCTGCGACGCGGGGTTCGATCAAGTCGCTTCTTTATTTTCGAACCATTTCTGCTGATGTTGCTGTTTTCTTCCGTTCACTTTCTTGACGTCGGGCTAAGCTACCAGTATCACGGTAACGAGCGATGGTACGAGCCTCCATATAACGCTACCTCCTAATATTCGGCTATTTGATAATTTTAGCAACATTATTCACAGGTGTTGTTTCAAATTTGATTTTTAGAGTTCGTCAAAATACCGAATATTGGGAGGTACCTTTATATGGAGACTATACGAAGACATGTGCCTGCATACGCTATTTGTTTTCATAGGCTGTAGTACACATTACGAATTGTAAATACGAAATTTGAAACAACTCTGCTGAATAATGTCCCTAAAATCATGAAAATATCGTGGATCTTTGAATGGGAGATATACGATATCGTGAACCTATGTAGACAATACTATTCAAGGGGGTAAAAAATTTAAAAATTTAAATTTTGGACAGGGCTGATTGAAATTGTACGCTGATCAAGAATATATACACTTTGTTATGTCTAAAATTATTATTACGATGAGTTACAAACGGAATGACGAACTTAATATACCCTCCATACGATGTATGGTGGAGGCTAAAATAAGACCTTCCACGAATTTTTGGAACGATTCTAAAAACGCATATGTGCCGTCAATTGATCAAATAAATTTTTAAAATTTCAATATTTTAAAAGAATCCAAATACACACAATGTACAATTTATCACACAAACCTACCTATACCAGTTCACAACTCTCAAATTGGATATTTTTTCAATCTTCTACATATCAAAAACTAGAATCCCACAATATTTTTATTTCCCATCCAAAGTCAAGTGACATTTTAAAGGTTTCCTTCTATTGTTGTCAGATACTACCAAACCGGTACAGAAGATGCAATGTCTGTTACATGTCGTTGACTTTGATGACATTCACATCGTCATAGTAAAATAGTCCAAAAACCACAAATCTATAAAAAGTTTTAAAATAAATATTCACACATACCACCAGCACCAGCAACAACACTTACCAACCAACTACTTACCTTATTTATAATTTTTATTGGTTCTTTTTCGAACAAGATTTTTCCTTTTGGTTACTGTTGCATTTTTAGATCGGACTCAGTTTGCGGTTTCCAATAACGTCGTTTTCAGTCGTTTCGATAGACATGTGGTAAATTCGAACGAACATATGTTTGCAGTGCTTTCGACGTTTGCAAGCTTTTGGAATTGCGAATTCAAAGAAATGGTGCAAATCTGCAAATTAGCCTATCATCGGAGCATTCCCTCTGGTCAATACATAATTTACGCTCATGTTGCGTGGCGTAGAGGAAAATCCTACAACTCGAATCGATTTTCGTCATAGGACTTGTATGGATTTTATTTTATTTCATTGCTTTCACGGTCTGTTGTAGTTCCAAACGTGTCAATTGTCATTTCATATGAATTTGTGGCATTGCACTGCGGACAGTTGCACTGACATCTTGGTGTGTTCCAGATGCCAATACAACATTACGTTGTTCAATCGTAACAATGAAATATGAAGCTCGCCTCATTACTCACAAACTGACAGCAATATACAAGTTGCGCTTCCTTTTTCATTGCAGTTTTCCTCAAACATGGTAAGATATGCTAAGGCTATAGAAATTAACTAGAATTCTTAAAGAAGGAAAAACTTAAAAATATATTATAATTTGGTAGATTAACATGGGAAATTTTATTACATTATTCTTGTTGAACTCTAATGTGCAATACATTAAAATTTGCAAACTGAGTTGCTCGATTAATATTAGTGGGATATTTTCTGTCACAGGCTGTAGTATTAGGAACTTCATATACGAAAAACTGCGGTGAACAATGTCGTTAAAGTCATCAAAATACCTAATTTAGCGAGGTACTGTTATATGGAGGCTACACGATATCGTGGACCTATATAGACATTTCTCTTCCAGGGGGTAAAGTGGTTAGAAAGAATTCTAGTGTGGATTTTAAGACAATTCAATTGAAATAGCTAAAATCATAACCAGTAATGAAAGTCCTAAAGTCGGGCGGGGCCGATTTTATGATACCCTACACCACTTTGCTAATTTAGTCGAGCTCCACTTAATAATTAAAAGTTTTTATAGGAGAATTCAATCATACACGCTATGATTGTAATTATAATTTAAAATTCAAAGGACTAAATATGCCGAAGCATTTGTATCTTTTAAATTCGGACTTGTATTGCCCATTTGGTGCACAATTAATTTGAAAGCGGATAAAGATATATATGGGAACTATCTCCAAATCTGAACCGATCTCGATAACATTTGGCAAAGATATTTCTGAGCTGTATTTGATATATTTCCCTGAATATCGTTGTTACGGAGTGCATATTACGGCTGTAGGTAAAAAATACAACAAATCGGATGAAAAATATATATGGGAGCTATAGCTATATCTGAACCGATCTTCACCAAATTTGGCATACAACTTCTAGTCTAAATTCGGTCGTATGTGCCAAATTCCATCCCATTTGGGCAAATATTAGACGTTTGGTGCACAATCAGAGGTAAATCGGACGAAGTTATATATGGGAGCTATATCCAAATCTGAACCGATATCGATAAAATTTGGCACATGTATTTCTGGGCTGTATTTGATATATTTCCCCAAATATTGTTGCTACAGAGTGCATATTACGGCTGCGGAGGACAAAAATAACAAATCGGATGAACAATTTATATGAGAGATGTAGCTATATCTGAACTGATTTCGATCAATTTAGGCATACTTATTTTCAGGCCTAATTTGGTTGTATGTGCAAAATTCCATACTATTCGGGCTGATATTACACGTTTGGTGCACAATAAAAGGCAAATCGGACGAAGATATATGTGGGAGCTATATCTACATTTTTACCGATTATCTCCAATTTCAATAGGCTTCGTCCTTGGGCCAGACAAATGTTGTTTGCAAAATTTCATCTCAATCGGATAATAAATGCGACCTGCATTTTGTTCACAAGAATACACGGACAGACGGACGAACGGACGGACGGACAGACTGACATGCATAAATCAACTCAGAAAGTGATTCTATGCAGATCATTAAAAGGAACTATGGGTCTATCTCGTTTCCTTTTGCCTGTTACAAACAAATGTACAGACATAATACCCTGACCACCTTGTGGTGTAGGTTATAAAAATACCGAATAAAGTAAGGTACCGTTACATGGGGGATATATGATATCGTGGACCGATATAGCCCATCTTCATGGCTCTTCGTGGGTTATACGCCCCAGAAGCGCATAACCACGAACCCACTGGGGCTTCAGTGCCCCAGAAGCGTACATTTTGTTTATACACGCCCGCTAAGATGGAAATGATGAAAAATCATATTTTTCTTGGTAGTTATTAAGGATGGCTTAAGCGTATGTTACACGCGATTGGCGGCCAGCAGCTAACAGCTAATGCACCATCTGGATTCGGCTACAGCAGAAATTTTCTATGCAGAACCGATACTCCCGTCTCTGTGACGCCTGGCAGCATCTTTTGTTGTACCAGTCTCTTCGTGCCGAGCGGCTAAACGTCGCAGTTTTCAACGGACATGTAATCGGCGACGAAATTCACATTGTGCCAAAGTCACCGACTGATTATTGGTCAATAAATAGTCAGTGTAGCGTAACATGTGTTTACTATAAAAATTTTAAAGAATTGACAATCGTAGAATTTATAGCATTTCTTGACAGGAGGATTACTTTTGCGTCACCTGTAGACTCATGATCATTTTAAAATTATAAGTCGATTTTCTGTACTTTGATGCATTAAAGCTCAGCATCTAGTGGAATAGCTAAAAATTCGTTGTTAAGAATTCATACTGGATTTTATATCATGTAGCAAAACACTGTCTGTATAGGTCCACGTTTTCCCACAGTTGCCATATAAAGGTACTACTCTATATTCGATATTTTGACGATTTAAGCCACATTTTCCAACGGGATAATTTCAAATTTAGTATTTGGACTTTGCTATAGGTTCTTCTACTTATATTGAACAATTTCTATATAGGTCAACGGTTTTTTATCGGCCCTATCCTCCAACTTTTTTTATAGAATTGTTTGAAATTTGGATTGGGACTTCCTAATAACAGAGGTGACGCATACACCGCTGAATTATTAAATTTCGGTATTTACCTGACTTTCTTTCCAGATGAAACTTTTCTTCTTTACTTGTTAATATTTATCTACTAAATTTATGACCGTTTACAGCCGAATTGGCGCCAACTTAGTATATTGGGGGTTTGATGGATATTATTATACCCTATACCACACTGTAGTACATGGTATTATGTTTTTGTGCAATTGTTTGTAACATGCAGAAGGAAATGCAACATAACCATAATTTCTTTTGATGGTCTCCACAGAACCACATTCAGAGTCGATTTATACATCCGTCTGATCATATATTTTTATACCCTACACCACAAGGTGGTCATTATACCCTACACCACAAGGTGGTCATTATACCCTACACCACAATGTGGTCATTATACCCTACACCACAAGGTGGTCAGGGTATTATGTCTTTGTGCATTTGTTTGTAACAGGCAAAAGGAAACGAGATAGACACATAGTTCCTTTTGATGATCTGCATAGAATCACATTCTGAGTCGATTTATGTATGTCCGTCCGTCCGTCTATCCATGTATTTTTGTAAACAAAGTACAGTTCGCATTTATTGCCCTATCCAGATGAAATTTTGCACAAATCATTTGCTTAGCCAAAGGACGAACCCTATTGAAATTGGAGATAATCGGTCAAAATTTAGATATAGCTCCCATATATATTTTCGTCCGATTTGTCTTTTATTGTGCACCAAACGTGTAATATCAGTCTGAATAATACGGAATTTTGAACGTACGATCAGATTGGACCTGAAAGTAAGTATGCCAAATTTGATCGAAATCGGTTCAGATATAGCTATAGCTCCCATATATATTGTTCATCCGATTTGTTATTTTTGTCCTCCGCAGCCGTAATATGCACTCTGTAACAACAATATTTGGGGAAATATGTCAAATACAGTCCAGAAATACATTTGCTAAATTTTATCGAGATCGGTTCAGATTTGGATATAGCTCCCATATATAACTTCGTCCGATTTAAATTTGATTGTGCACCAAACGTCTAATATTTGTCCAAATGGGATGGAATTTGGCACTTACGACCGAATTGAGTCCAGAAGCTAGTATGTCAAATTTGGTGAAGATCGGTTCAGATATAGCTATAGCTCCCATATATATTGTTCATCCGATTTGTTATATTTGTTCCCCACAGCCGTAATATGCACTTCGTAACAACCATATTCAGGGAAATATATCAAATACAGCTCAGAAATATCTTTGCCAAATTTTATCGAGATCGGTTCCGATTTGGATATAGCTCCCATATATATTTTTATCCGATTTCAAATTAATTGTGCACCAAATGGGCAATACAAGTCCGAATTTAAAAGATACAAATGCTTCGGCATATTTATTCCTTTGAACTTTAAATTGTAATTATAATCATAGCGTGTATGATTGAATTCTCCCTTAAAAACTTTTAATTGTTATGCGCAGCTCTACTAAATTAGCAAAGTGCTGTAGGGTATCATAAAGTCGACCCCGACCGACTTTAAGACTTTCTTTACTGGTTTAATATATTTATTGTCCGATTGGGATGAAGTTTTGCATAACCCTTTTTAATAAATGATGATGTTAGGCGTGGCGAACCCCGGAGTATCCCTTCTGCAGAGAATATTGCTGCTTTAGCCGAGGCTGTCATGGAAGCGCCGTTGACATCGACCAGATGACGTGCTGCGCAAATGGGTAAGGACTGACGACTGGGTCGTCACAGCGAATTCTGGTACAAGTATTAACGATGTTTTCGAACAAAGTCCAGATGGTGCATCAGCTGTTAGCTGCTGACCGCCAATCGCGTATAACATACGCTCAAGCCATCCTTAATCACCCCCAAGAAGAAGATGATTCTTCATCATAAATAATCATGAGTGATTACGTAAATAAGCAAAATTTACACTTCTGGGGCAATGAAAATCTGCGTGTAACTCGCGAAGAGCCATTACACCCACTCAAAGTCAATGTATAATGTGTTATTTTCTGTGGAAGACTCATCAACCATTTTTCGTCGAAGACGTCGTGAGTTATGAGCGCTACAAATCAATGATCAACGACTTATTTTTGCCGCAACTTGATGAAACTTCTTTTTGTGAGGCTTTTGGAAGTCACGGTTATGTCAACAGGCCTCAGAATTTTTCAGCTCTTAAAGACAATAGCGGTCAAGAATGTGAGGAACTTTCGCCGGAAGTTTTGATGTTAAAAAAAAACAACTAAAAGACCAAATAACAAGTAAAAAACATTAAGTTCGGTCTGGCCAAACTTCTAATACCCTCCACCTTACGGTGTGACAACAACCATTAAAATGCCGAATATTGGGAGGTATCGTTATATGGGGGCTATACCAAATCGTGGAGCTACACATGCAATGTTTCGCCAACGGAGCTAGAACCCATTATGACCTACAAATACCAATTTTTAGACAAATCCGCGAAAATATGTGGCAAAAATTATCAATATACCGAATATCGGGAGGTACCGTTATATGGGGGCTATACCAAAACGTGGACCTATACAAACAATGTTTCGCCACACGAACTAGGACCCATTACGACCCACAGGTACCGTTATATGGGAACTATACCAGAACGTGGACCGATAAATCTCAATACCAACCATCCTAGACCCAATACAAATTGCTCTGCTAAATTTTGGCGCTCTACGTCAAATAATGTGGGCTGTATCGTGATTTCAACAGACAGACAGACGGACATCGTTAAATCGACTTAGAATTTTATGCTGATTATGAATATACATACTTTATGGGGTCTACGACGAGTATTTAAGGATGTTACAAACGGAATGACAAAGTTAATATTCCCTTCTTTCCAAGGTGGAGGGTATACAAATAATACTCAAGAAGAACCAACTTACAGCCAAAAAACATTAAGTTTACTTTTGCGCCACCTTGTATATAACTCCCATGTATATTTTAGTCCTATTTTAATTTTATTGAGCAACATATGAATGCTATTAGCCAAAACTGGATGGAATATAGCAAATATGACTAAATTCAGCCTGAAAACAAATATATTAAAATTGGTGGATATCGGATCAGATGTTGATCCCATATATATGCACTCCCCGTAAAACGCAGTCCAAAACAATGATTTTCCATACAACATGTCTAAAACAACTTAGATATACATACCTTTGCCAAAATCTGTCAAGTTCGGTTCAAATTCGAATATAATTTCCACATTCATTTTCATCCTATTTCAGTTTATCTATATCTATAAAAGAGGAAAATGTTTGTATGTTTGTTTGTTTCCATATATTTCCATATATACTGCAACATCGCCTGAAAGTAACATAGGCTATATACATTTTTGAATTTCTACTTGGAACTGGAGATATAGCATCAGAATCGGAGGTACCTCCCAAAAATTTTGATTTTATATGCACATATCTATTGATTGGTTGAAGATACAGTCTACAAATTTGGAATATGTAACGGAATTTGGAACAAAAATAAGTTTGCCAAATTATATTGTAATCGGTTCAGATTTGGATATAGCTCCCATATATATTTTCGACCGATTTCGTTCATTTGATGCCTCAAACACAATATGAATGTTCGATTCCAATGAAATTTGGAATGTGTGACGGGATTTAATCCGAAAATAAATGTGTCAAATTATATTGAAATCGGTTCAGATCCAAATTATATTGAAATCAGTTGAGGTTTGGGTATAGCTAACATATATATTTCGGCCGATTTCATACATGTTATGCACCAAACATGATATATATGACCGATACTAATGAAATTCAGAATGTGTGGCGGAATTTGGTTACAATAATAAATGTGACAAATTAATTGGAAATTAGTTAAGATTTCACATATTTGACGCACGAATTTCAATGAAATATGAAAGGTGTGGCGGAGTTTAGTGTAAAAGTATTTTTTTAAATTACATTTAAATCGGATCAGATTGGGATATGATTTTAATAAGAACCACTGACGTATAGCCCCCATACAACGGTACCTCCCAATATACGGTATTTTGATGATTTTAGCTAGATTCACCGTTTATTTCTCGTTTCGAAATTGAATATGGTAATGGCTTACGACAAACAATGCTTATGTATGTCCACGTCGTATAGACACCATTATAACGGATATATTCGGTATTTTTAAGATTTTTAAAGAACTTTTAACAATTTTAATTTTCTGAAAATTTCCAAGTTCGTTCCAAATGGTGGAGGGTATTCAAAGTTCGGCCCGGCAGAACTTACTGCTTTGTAACTTGTTATATGTTATGAAGTGTCCGATGTTTTTTCGGCTGAAAATCACTCGATGATTTCTTATCGACTACCTACTGACAATCTATCGAGAAAATTTATATCGAATATCCATAAGGTCTAGAAATGATCATTCGACCTATCGACAGTTCATCGATGACCAACCCTGGTCTTTTGAGACCTTTTTCTTAGCGAACCAAATGATGAAGGTCATTTCGATACGATACTCGGTATTTGATTATTGATATTTTAATTGTGTCACTTTTTTTACCGAAATTGTTTCAAGTTTGTTTTTTGGAGTTCCTAATGGGTATCTCTTTCTACGACAGAAAATTACCCATCTAGCTCCACATTTTTGTATATCCCATATATAATGGTATCTTCCGATATTCGTTATTTTGCCAATTTCAAAAACACTTTTCAAACGAATTATTTTACAATTTGTCTTAAAGTCCCCATATGACTGTACCATCCAATATTCGACATTTTAACAATTTCAGAGATCATTCCAGAATTTTTAAATTTCTGCAATTTTTTTTTTTTAAATGGTGGAGGGTATTAAAAATTTGTCTCGGCCGAACATGTCTTCTTTTTTAGTTGTTGAGATTTTTTTACGCTTTATCGTTGCCACCTACTAACGACGTCTCAATATGACTCGAATCCTCATTCTGTTGGACTTGAAATTTATCGGACAAATGAGCGAATTGGTCATTGGCAGTCATTGCTTTATTAAAAATTATCTTAAAATATATTTCAGTAAATAAAATTATCTCATGCATACACAAATATTTGTACTTTTGTTTACAACTCCCCATGGATCTGAATGTGCTGATCAAAAATTTATGAGTATAAATTAAAAGTACGTGGTGACATCTTTATTACTCTTCAACACTATCTTAAGCTTTTTTTTGCGATGCATTAATGTGTGTTACTTGCAAATATATACATACATACAAAGACTTTCGGTAAGCATGAATATCTTTAAAAAAATATTATACAAGGGGTCGCAATGAATTCCACTGATGTTAAAATATTTTCATACATATGACGGATACATACAAACGTACATATGGATGTGCCCCTGTACGAGCGAAGCAATGAAAAACGTCTGTTATCGTTTAGTGCGTTGTGTTGTTTACTCTCTTCTTTTAGTTATTTATTTTTTTTGTTTATATTTTTTGCGCTTTCATTGGTTGCCACATACACATTCACGCATATGTACAGTGCATATTCCTTCATTCGGGCATACAAACCAACCGACCTACAGACATTTTGTGTGTGTTCCCCTTTTTTCTGGTTCGAGTTTTTGTTTCTTAACCTACGACAACCGAAATTACATTGGGCCGGGTTCAGTGACCCTTGGTTATTGTACGATTTGTATTTTTCTGCTGTTGTTATTAATATTATTGTTGTTGTTGCTTTTGTCGCTGCTGCTGATGATGTTTTTTTCTTTTTCTTTTTCAGAAATAACTAAAAACAAAGAAAACACACAGGGTACACATGTTGACACACACACATTCACTCACTCTCTCATACCCAATGATAGACGACGAGTATGACAGTCTTGTTTAATGTACAGCAAACTTTGGAAAGGCAAAAAAAAAACAATAAGCAAGCAGCACATGCTGATTATGGGGCATATTGACTTTAAAGACGCTTCAGTCTACGTTCGGTGCTTCATTTACCTATACCCTGACATCTTTCACACCCTTCACAAAAAATCTTGAAGAAAGTGAACATGCTTTGCTCCAGAGAGGGAATTGACAGCCTGCCTGATATTCTTCCAATAAAAGAGAAATAAATTAAGTTTGAAGCAGTTTATTTTTGTCAGAATTCTTGTTCATTTGTATTGAATACTAATCTTGTTTTTTTTTATACCCTCCACCAAAAAAGGTATGGAGGGTATATTAAGTTCGTCATTCCGTTTGTAACTCACCGAAATAATCATTTTAGACCCAACAAAGTATATATATTCTTGATCAGCGTAAAATTCTAAGACGATTTAGCCCTGTCCGTCCGTCTGTTGTAATCATGCTACAGTCTAAAAGAAATAAGATAGGAAGCTAAAATTTTGCACAGATCTCTCTTTTGTCTGCAGGCAGGTCAAGTTCGAAGATGGGCTATATCGGTCCACGATATCGTATAGCTCCCATATAACGGTACCTCCGATATTCGGTATTTTGATGATGTTAGCCACATTTTTCAATGAAATTGTCTGAAAATCCACACAAGTAATTCCTTGTGGGTACTTTATACCTCGACAGAGAATTATCTATATAGGTCCACAATATCGTACATGCCCCATGTAACGGTACCCCCCGATATTCGGTATTTTGACGAGTTTACCCACATTTTTCAACGGAATTGTCGGAAAATCCACACAAGGAGTTCCTTGTGGATACTTTATACCTCGGCCGAGAATTATCTTTATAGGTTCACAATATCGTATAGCCCCCATATAACGGTACCCCCACGGTATTCGGTATTTTGACGATTTTTGCCAAATTTTTCAATGGAATTGTCTGTCCCTTGTGGGCATTTTACCTCCTCAAAAAGAATTGTCTATATAGGTCCACGATATCGTATATCCCCCATATAACGGTACCCCCGATATTCGGTATTTTGATGATTTTACCCACATTTTTCAACGGAATTGTCTGAAAATCCACACAAGGAGTTCCTTGTGGGTACTTTATATCTCGGTAGAGAATTATCTATATAGGTCCACAATATCGTACATCCCCATGTAACAGTACCCCCGATATTCGTTATTTTGATGAGTTTACCCACATTTTTCAACGGAATTGTCGGAAAATCCACACAAGGAGTTCCTTGTGGATACTTTATACCTCGGCAGAGAATTATCTATATAGGTCCACAATATCGTATAGCTCCCATGTAACGGTACCCCCAATATTCGGTATTTTGATGATTTTACCCACATTTTTCAATGGTATCGTATATCCCCCATATAACTGTAACCCCCGATATTCGGTATTTTGATGATGTTAGCCACGCTTTTCAATGGAATTGTCTTAAAATCAACACAAGTAGTTTCTTATGAGTACTTAACCCCCTGAGAGAGAATTGTCTATACAGGTCCACGATATCGAGTATCCCCCATATAACGGTACCTCCCGATATTCGATATTTTATGATTTGACCCACATTTTTCATCGGAATTGTCTGAAAATCCTCACAAGGAGTATTTTGATGATTTTAGCCACATTTTCCAATCGTATTGTCTGAAAATCCACACACGGAGTTCTTTGTGAGCACTTTACCCCTGAAACGGAATTGTCTATATAGGTCCACAATATCGTATATCCCCCATATAACGGTACTCCCCTATATTCGGTATTTTGATGATTTTAGCCACTTTTTCCAATGGAATTATCTGAAAATCCATACAAGGTGTTCCTTGTGAGTACTTTACACGCAGACATAGATTTGTCTTCATAGGTCCACAATATCGTATATCCCCTCATATATCGGCACCCTCCTATATTAGATATTTTAAAGATTTTAAAATAATTTTTATTGGATTTTATTTTTTTGAAAATTTTCTAATTCGTTCCAAATGGTGGAGGGTATTCAAAGTTCGGCCCGGCCGAACTTACTGCTTTTTTAATTGTTTTAATTTTAATTGGCCGTTAAAAAACTTAAATTACTTCACCCTTAAAGAATAGTTAGAAAAATAAGCCGTCTATAGAATAACAGCTGTCTTAAGTTCCACAAAATTTTTAATCTGAGTAAATTAACAAAATTTGAAAATTCCACTCAGAACGACTAACGATTTAAAGTATAGGAAAATCTGATGAGTTTCAAATGCAAAAGAAAATTCGCGTTTAGCATACATCTAGAAATTAATGGTATGAAGCTGGGATTTTACTGAAATAGTTTTTGAGTCATGACATCTGAACATAAGTCATACTATCGTGCCAATGTATCCGAAAATTGTAAACAATAGATATTGTGAGGTAAAGTATAATTGAATACAAAATGTAGTTTCCTATTCCAATATAACTGTACTTTGTATATTCGGTATTTTGATGATTTGTGACACAAATTTCACCGGAGTTATTTCAAATTTGGTGTTTGCATTGGGTACTCCTTTCTATAACAGAAAATTGCCTGGCACATCCACGTCTTCACATAACCTTCATACCATTATTTGGTATTTTGCTGATTTTCGCTAATAGAATTATCTCAAATTAGGTATTTGGAGTTTGTAACGAGCATCGCTTACGCGATAATTGATTATAGATGTGCGCGTTTTCTTATAGCCTCATATAACTGTTACCGTGGTACTGGTAGCGTAGTCCGACGTCAAGGAAGTGGACGGAAGAAGATCGCATCATCAGCAGAAATAGTTCGAGAAGTAAAGAAGCGACTTGATCGAAAGCCGCGTTGTAGTGGCCGAAAAAATGACAAATATTGATCGGCAAATATTGAAAAATGAGCTCGGGGTAAAGCCATTGAAATTCCAACAAGTGCAAGAACTTACAAAACTTACAAGACTCAAAAGAGCTAAAGAGTTGCTTCGCATGGCCGAAAGTGGTGAACTGCCGAATTTTGTTTTCTCCGATGGGAAAACATTCGTTGTCCAGCAGTTTGTAAGCAAACAAAATGATTGTGTTTACTTGCCAAATTAAATTAAATGTGCACCTTCGGTTGACCACCAGAACTCAAGCGCTGGCCATGGTGATGGTCTGGGCCGCCATAACAGGCAATGGTCGCTCTACGCTCGTATTAATCGACCGTGGCAACAGAAAGAATGCCTAATATATTCGCGAAAATATTCTGGAGGGTATATTAACGCCTTGCGCACGCACACATTTTGGACGCATACCTTGGACATTCCAACAGGACTCAGCACCATCGCACTCAGCACGCGCCACCCAAGAATGGTTTCAAAATGGGGTTTCTCGATTCATTTCCAACGCCACCATCTCCGGATACCAATCTGTTGGTCTATTGTGTCTGGAGTATTTTGGAAAGCAAGGTTGGCACTAAAAAATACCAAAGTGTCGGTCACCTCAAGCAAGCGCTTCGCCGAAAATGGGCCAAAATACCGCAGAGCAACATTCGGGCAGCGTGTGACGGTTTCATTGGCCGTTTGAATACCATAATTCGTGCCAAAGGTGACCAAATCGAACAAAGTAAAACTTATTCTAAAATTCGATACTATTTCCGACATTTTTTGCTTTCATTCAATAAAAAAATGTAAAAATTATGGCGTTCGATTTTGTTGCATTTTTTTTTTCTATCTCACCCTGTACTGCTACTGTAAATCCATTATATGTCCTCTGAGGAGGGTTTTTGACAATAGCTGACACTATTATGGCATATTAGCCATATTATCCCACAAATAAATATTGTAGAATTGATACAATTCAGCGATTGAAAATTCATGATACCGATTTGTTGTTTTCCCTTAATAGTTAAGATTCCTTGTTCTGAGTTGCATTGAATTTTTTATTTGAATCATTCATATGCGCATTTTTATGCATTTTCAGTTTATTTACATTTTTCTCTCCATTTTTAATTACACACATTACATTTTTTGTTTTTGTAATCTCGTTGTGGTTGAATTTGAGTTATTTTCAACTTCGTAAGTTTTGTTTCATTGGTGAAGCATGACTAGGAAGGGGGTAATATGCATTGCCTGCTATTGAGGAAAGTAAAAAATTATTGCATTGGCAACAACAATCAATTTGTGACTCATTACGCTTGCAATCGATGAGAAATGACCCGTAGTAACGATTTGTCATCATATTATCCCATATATACATAGAAATAGTTTTATATATGACAACAAAAAAAAAAAAAAAAAAAAAAAAAAATATATATATATATATATATATATATATTTTTTTTTTTTTTTTGTTGCCATATATAAAACTATTTCTATGTATATATGGGATATATATATATATATATATATATATATATATATATATATATATATAATCTTATACTAATATTGGGATATGGAAAATTTAAGAAAATTTAGTAATTATTTACAATCCTATAGGGATAATTGTTAGTCGAAGGAGTAAACCGCAATATTAGATTTGTAGTTAAGAGAAATAATGACGCAGTTTGATAGAATTTGCTGACTTGTTTCGCATGTTATAAGGGTTATAATTATTCAAAATTCTGGCCCATAATTCCCATATTTACATCAGATCTCTGGTTGAGAGAAATATTTAAAAAATCAAGTTTGCAAAGAATGTTATGAGAGATATAAATATTCGAAATTTTGATCCTTTGAGAGGAAAGCCCAGAAGGAGTGCCTCGATATATTCAATATTCATACCAACTCTTGTGTTAGTGTAAATATTGGAATATGCGAAGCTAAAAATGAATCGGATGCTTATTTCGAATTTTGTGGGAGACATAATTATTCAAAATATTGATCCTTTGTGGTGGGGGGTACTTGATAAAGTGGGCAGTTATTGCCTATTTTCGTACCTTACATAGCACTAATACGAATATCTTGTTTTTTTAGGTAAAATACAGGGTTGCCCATATTCGACGGACCCATCTGGCAACGCCATAACTTTTGACAGAGATGTCACATCGCTTAATGACATACCGCGTTTGAAGCGTCAGTCCTAGCTGATTTTTACCATGAACCAATACACGCCACGCAAGCTCTCTGAAATAGTTGAAATTTACATTCAACAGAAGAAGTCAATTGTGAAAACTCAACGTGCTTTTAAAACATTTAAAAATGTGAAAAGTGCGCCTTCTAAGAACACCATTAAGCGTTTATACGAAAAATTTTCGACTGGTAAGGCTCTTTCTAATCCGAAGAGACCATATAAAAGTCGACCAAAGCGATCGGCCGAGAATATCGCTTCCGTACGAGCCAGTGTTGAGAGGTCCCCAAGAACATCACAAAAACGCCGTTCTCAGCAGTTGGGCATGGCTCGGTCCACTTTACAACGGATTATTCGCATTGATTTGCATTTGTTCCTGTACAAAATTCAATTGACGCAAAAAATGTTGCCTGCGGACAAGCCTCGTCGATTGGAATGGGCCCAAAGAGTCATCGAATGGCCGAAGATGACGAGCAATTTTGGAACAAAATTATAATGTCCGATGAAGCCCATTTCACATTGAATGGGACCGTAAATAAGCAAAACTGCCGCTTTTACGCCACTGAAAATCCTCAGGAGATTCAAGAAGTGCCTCTTCATGACGAAAAGTCACAGTTTTGTGCCGCGTTAGTGCGAAAACGGTCATTGGGCCGGTTTTCTTCCAAAATGAAAATGGCCATGCTGTTAACATCAATCACGAGTGTTAGCGCGACATGATGACCAATTTTGTGATGCTAATTATTCGTCGAAAGCGTATGAGGCAGTTCTGGTTTCAACAAGACTACGCTCCATCGCACACATGTCGCATAACAGTCGATTTTCTGAAGAATTTGTTTCCGGGCCGTTTGATGTCGAAAAGTGGTGATTTGGACTGGCCACCGCGTTCGCCCCTTGACGCCGCCTGACTTCTTCTTGTGGGGATATTTGAAGTCCAAGGTTTACGTTAACAAGCCAAGGACCGTAGAAGAGCTCAAGGACAACATTCGTGAAGAAATAGCCGCTATTCCGGCCGAAATGTTTGCAAAAACGATGGAAAATGCAGCAAAAAGGGCACAATACGTCATCAACGCCAGAGGCGGCTATTTGAGAGATATCATATTCAAAAATTGATGTAAACAAATCTACTTGGAACAAATTAAATGATTAACATTGCCAACTGCCAAATTTTTATTTTTTTCTTTGATTAAAAAAAAAAAAAAAAACATGGGTTCGTCGAATATGGGCAACCCTGTAAATATCCACATTAATACGTTTAATAAAAAAAACGGAATTAAGTTCCATTTAGTACAGTTGTTACACTTAGTACACATTTCGGTAAACACCTATCAACACACTACGATATTTAGTGCTTTTGAGTACATTTCTAGTATACCCTCTACTATATATAGGGTATATTAAGTTCGTCATTCCGTTTGAAACTCATCGAAATAATAATTTTAGACCCAACAAAGCATGTATATTCTTGATCAGCGTAAAAAGACGATTTAGCCCTTTCCGACCGCCCGTCTGTCTGTCTGTTGTAATCACGCAACAGTCAAAACTAATTAAGAAAGGAAGCTAAAATTTTACACAAATCTGTCTTTTGTATGCAGGCAGGTGAAGTTTGAAGATATATCGGTCCACGATATCGTATAGCCCCCATATAACGGTACCCCCAAACATTCGGTATTTGGATGATTTTAGCCACAATTTTTAATGAAATTGTCTGAAATTCTACACAAGGAGTTGTTTGTGAGTACTTTACCCCCTGATATATTTATCTTTATCGGTCCACGATATCGTATGATTTTAGCCACATTTTTCAATGGAATTGTCTGAAATTCCACACAAGGAGTTATTTGTGAGTACTTTACCTCCTGAAAGAGAACTGTCTGTATAAGTCTACGATATAATATATCTCCCACATAACGGTACCTCCGATGTTCGGTACTTTGATGATTTTAGCCACATTTTTCAATATAATTGTCTGAAAATTCACACAAGAAGTACTTTATCCTTTAGAAGAGAATTGTCCATATAGGTCCTCGATATCGTATATGCCCCATATAACGGTACCCCCCGATATTCGCTATTTTGATGATTTCAGCCAAAATTTTCAATATAATTGTCTTCAAATCCACAAAAGGAGTTCCTTTTGAGTACCTAATCTCTGAAAGAAATTTGTCTAAATAGGTCCACGATGTCATATATCCCCTATATGACTGTTATTCGCCGGGGTTGTTTCAAATTTTTGAATTTTGACCTAACAGTGGAAACATCACAAATTATCACTTCCAGATCGTCCAACAGATCGTTTGAGAACAGCAAGTTTTCATGTAATAAATCACAACATCCTTTCTAAGGTTCTCAAGAACATCACCAGCACGACATGGTGGCAATATGCCCACTCTATTTCCTCAGAACAAGGAAGCCGGACGTAAATAGACAAAACTTTCCAGAGATTAGTTTTGCGTGAGAAAAATAAGTGAGCCTGTAATCCGTTCGCCTTGGAATCATTTCCTACGTTTAATTGTCAATGGTGACACACATTGAGTTGACCCACTGACTTTGCCACACATTGCATGTATTACATGCAGCACCAGCAACAACCAACAACAAAGTCACCATATCGACATTGGCAGCAGCAACAACATGCTCATACTTATACGTATGTATGTGTCTGTGTATATTTGTCTATACGACAATCATAGCAACAACCTCAGCGTCAGACGTTGAAAACAGTAACAAGAAAAATAAATGTGTGGAGTTTACCTTAACAACATCAAGACGAAACAACAACACCAACAATGACAACAATCGCGAAGTATGCCAGCCTGCAGACAAAGTTGCATGCTACACTACTGCCACAACGTGGTATTGTGGCATTGCACTGCCATTAAAATTTAGAGGCACAACTAAACAAGAAAATCCACTTTGGCCATGAATGGGTGAACGAATGAATGAATGGATGGATGGATGGCTCACAGACACACTCCACGATTGCGTTGGATGGATTGTTAGGTGCATTTACAGTACACATATGTACGAGAAACATGCATTGGTAGTACTACGAAAACGGTGGGTCACATGTGGGTATATGGATTTTATTAAAATTTTGGATAACAAAAAATGTGTTTTAATTTTACATCTAATGAAAGTTTATTTAAATTTAAATAATAAAAGTTGTTTGTTTATCTATAGGAGTAAATATTAAATTGCAATCAAATTTCATGTTTGGGTATTGAAAAAATAAAAATTTGGCGGTTGGCAATGTTAATCATTTAATTTGTTCCAAGTAGATTTGTTTACATCAATTTTTGAATATGATATCTGTCAAATGGCCGCCTCTGGCGTTGATGACGTATTGTGCCCTTTTTGCTGCATTTTCCATCGTTTTTGCCAACATTTCGGCTTGTTAACGTAAACCGTTGACTTCAAATATCCCCACAAGAAGAAGTCAGGCGTCGTCAAATCGGGCGAATGCGGTGGCCAGTCCAAATCACCACTTTCCGACATCAAACGGCCCGGAAACAAATTCTTCAAAAAATCGATTGTTATGCGACTTGTGTGCGGTGGAGCGCCGTCTTGTTGAAACCAGAACTACCTCATACGCTTTCGACGAATAATTGGCATCACAAAATTGGTCATCATGTCGCGATAACGCTCCTGATTGTAGTAACAGCATGGCCATTTTCATTTTGGAAGAAAAACGGCCCAATGACCGTTTTCGCACTAACGACGCACCAAACTGTGACTTTTTCGTCATGAAGAGGCACTTCTTGAATCTCCTGAAGATTTTCAGTGGAGTAAAAACGGCAATTTTGCTTATTTACGGTCCCATTCAATGTGAAATGGGCTTCATCGGACATGATAATTTTGTTCCAAAATTGCTCGTCATCTTCGGCCATTTCGATGACTCTTTGGGCCCATTCCATATTTGCAGATGGTGAGGAACCCATAACAACTTTCAAATTCCAAATTCCAGAAATTGAAAAATGTACCGAAATCATCGAAGTTCTTAAAATGAGGGGTACCGTTGTATGGGAAAAAGTTGACCGATATAGCCCATCTTCGAACTTGATCTAAGATCAGACGGACGGACATAGCTAAATCGGATTCGAATTTTAAGCAAATTATAAATATATATATACTTTGTTTTAAGACTTGGTTAAAGTCCAAAATTTCCACGTACTATAATTAAGTTGATTGTTAGGCACTTCTTAGCCTAAAACTTTAAAATTATTGCGAGTGAAATTAGTTAATACTTGAATGAATACAAAAAAAAAAAACATAAAAAAGCTGTAAGTTCGGCCGGGCCAAACTTTGAATACCCTCCACCATTTGGAACTAATTTGGAAATTTTAAAAAAATAATAATATCCTTAAAAAATTCTGTTAAATTTTAAAAATACAGAATATTGCCGTTATATTGGGGTCTATACGACGTGGACCTACATAGGCATTGTTTGCCATTAGCCATTACCATATTCAAATTCGAAACTTGAAATAAACGGTGAATAATGTAGCTAAAATCATCAAAATATCGTATATAGGGAGGTACCATTATATCGGAGCTGTGCGAAAACCTGGACCATCATAGACAATTTTCTGTCACAGGCTATAGCATCCATTACTAACGTCAAATACGATATCTAACAATTTCGGTGGGTATTGTACCTAAACTCGTCAAAAAACCGAATATAGGGAGGTACTGATATATGGGGCCTATACGAAGACCTGGACCTGCACAGACAATTTTCTGTCATAGGCTGAAGCATCCTTTACGAATCTCAAATTCCAAATTTGAAACAATTCCGGTGAATTATGTCGCTAAAATCATCAAAATACCGAATATCGGGAGGTACCGTTATATGGGGGCTATATGAAAACGTGGACCTACATGGCCCGTTTACGAACTTAACCTGCCTACTGGAAAAATAAACACGTGTGCAAAATGTTTGCCTTCTATCTCAATTCGTTCGAAAGATAGCGTGATTACAACAGACGGACAGACAGACAGACGGACATGGCTAAATCGACTTAGAATTTTATCCTGATCAAGAATATATATACTTTGTTGGGTCTGACATGAGTATTTCGAGGAGTTACAAACGGAATGACAAAGTTAATATACCCTCCATAGTATGGTGGAGGGTATAAAAACACATAAAACAGCTGTAAGTTCGGCTGATCCGAACTTTGAATACCCTACACCATTTAAAACGAATTTGACAATTTTTAAAAAAATAAAATCCGTCAAAAATGCTATTAAAATCCTAAAAATATCGAATGTAGCCAATATATATTATGGTCTGTTCAAATACGAAATTTGAAAAAAAATCCTATAAATAATGTTGCTAAAATCAAGAAAATACCGAATATAGGGAGGTACCTTTATATGGAGGCTATACAACATCAAAAACGAATTTTGAAATAATTCCATAAATAATGTCGCTAAAATCAGGAAAATACCGAATTTAGGGAGGTACCGTCATATGAGGGCTATACGAAGACGTGGACCTGGATACGAAATTTTATGCCATAGGTTGTAATACCCATTAAGATTTTTCTAAATCGAAGTTTGGAATTATTCCGGTAAATTATATCTCTAAAATCATGAAAATACCGAATATCGGGAGGTACCGTTTTATGGAGGCTATACGAAGACGTGGATCTGCATACGAAATTTTTTTCCATAGGTTGTAGTACCCATTACGAACTTCAAATACGAATTTTGAAATAATTCCGGTAAATAATGTAGCTAAAATCAGGAAAATACCGAATTTAGAGAGGTATCGTCATATGAGGGATATACGGAGGCGTGGACCTGGATACTAAATTTTATGCCATAGGTTGTAATACCCATTAAGATTTTTCTAAATCGAAGTTTGAAATTATTCCGGTAAATAATATCTCTAAAATCATGAAAATACCGAATATCTGAGGTACCGTTATATGGGGGCTATTCGAAAACGAGGACCGACATGGTCAATTTACGACCTTAACCTGCCTACTGTTAAACTATGTATGTATTCAAAATTTTAGCCTTCTATCTCAATTCGTTTAGAAGATAGCGTGATTACAACAGACAGACGGACATACAGAAAGTCTTAGAATTTTACGCTGATTCAGAATATATTATCTTTGTAGGGTCTATTCTGACTATTTCCAGGAGTTACAAACGGAATGAATGGAGGGTATAAAAATATATAACAGAACCAGTAAAGAAAGTCTTAGAGTCGGGCGGGGCCGACTTTATGATACCCTACACCACTTTTCTAATTAAGTAGAGCTCCACATAACAATTAAAAGTTTTTATGGGAGAATTCAATCATACACGCTATGGTTATAATTATAATTTAAAGTTCAAAGGACTAAATATGCCGAAGCATTTGTATCTTTTAAATTCGGAATTGTATTGCCCATTTGGTGCACAATTAATTTGAAATCGGATGAAGATATATACGGGACCTATATCCAAATCTGAACCGATCTCGATAAAATTTGGCAAAGATATTTCTGAGCTGTATTTGATATATTTCCCCAAATTGCAGAGTGCATATTACGGCTGCGGAGGGCAAAAATAACAAATCGGATGAACAATATATATGGGAGCTATAGCTATATCTGAACCGATTTCGATCGAATTTGGCATACTTATTTTCAGGAATTTTGAAATAATTCCGGTAAATAATGTCGCTTAAATCAGGAAAATACCGAATTTAGGGAGGTACCGTCATATTAGGGCTATACGAAGACGTGGACCTGGATACGAAATTTTATGCCAAAGGTTGTAGTACCCATTAAGATTTTTCTAAATCGAAGTTTGAAATTGTTCCGGTAAATAACATCTCTAAAATCATGAAAATATCGAATATCGGAAGGTACCGTTATATGGGGGCTATACGAAAACGAGGACCGACATGGCCAATTTACGACCTTAACCTGCGTACTGGTAAGCTATGCATGTATTCAAAATTTTAGCCTTCTCGTTCAGAAGATAGCGTGATTACAAAAGACAGACGGACATACAGACAGTCTTAGAATTTTACGCTGATTCAGAATATATTACCTTTTTAGGGTCTATTCTAACTATTTCGAGGAGTTACAAACGGAATGAATGGAGGGTATAAAAATATATAACAGAAAAGTATTTACATAACTATTAGCATCTTTTGATGCGATTTTTCTAGATTTTAGTCTTTTATACTAAACTCTAGCCTTATGCAAACTTCCGAGTCGATTGGTCTATAATTGTGACCTCTCGAACAACTGCAAAATCAAATCATCAATTTTTTCTGTTTGCGAATATTTTGCGAGTGAATAGGGAATGAAAAATTTACTATGCCTATATGTGGTAGAGGGTAGTGCTGCAATATTGTAAACATTTCAAAAACATTTCCCGGATTTTTTTTTTGTGATGACATGCTGTAACCTTGATGGCATTGTTAACAGGGTGCCTTCGGACATATATTCAAATTATTTTATTACCTAATGCTAAAATTTACGCCTTTTTTTTACATTTTAGTACCATACTTTGTCATTAAAATGTATTAAAATGTATCTTATCTCCTTAAATACGTTATTTAAGCGCGACTATCTGTTTATCAACGTTCGCATAAACTACAAGGGCGTTAAAATATTCTCACAAATGCAACATACATTTCGACTCACACACAAACTAAAAATAAAACAAGTTAAAAAGTTTCACTTGGTATTGCCGACAGATATATACCCTCACCCTACGTTAGATTATTTAAATATATTTTGGGTAGTATTACGATTATTCAAACGTTTGACCCTCTATGCAGCAGGTTCCGAAGGAATGGGTCAATATTGTCTATTTCGTATTTTATGCGAAATCATAAATTCCGATAAATTTCATATTCATATCAGACTTCTTATTGAGAGTAATATTTGGGCATAGCAATTAGTAAAGAATTGCTGAATTGTTTCGAAAGTTATGACAGATAAAATTATTGAAAATTGTGACACTATGTGGGTGAGGTGCCAGAAGGGGTTCGAAGATATATACAAATCTTGTGTTAGCAAAAATTTTTGTATGTTTGAAATTTGCAGAGAGTTGGATGCTTATTTATTTGAGCGTTTTTTTTTTTCAAAATCTTGAACCCTATGTATGGGGGATGTACCAGAAGAAATGGTTCGATCTATACCATCTTTATAACAGATCTTGTGTTGATAGAAATATTCAGATGTGCCAAGTCTAAATGGAATCGGATATTAATTTGGCGTTTTATGAGCCACATGGGTATTCAAAATGTCGACATTTTGTGGGGGAGGTACCAGAAGGAGTGGACCGATATATTCAATGTTAACACCAGATCTTAGGATTATAGAAATATTGGGATGTGTGAAATTTTAAGACGTTTAGTTCCTTACATCACATTTTATAAGAGTTATAATTATTCAAAATTTTGACCCTTTGTGGTGAAGGTACTTGATGGAGTGGACCGATATAGTCCATTTTCGCACCTGACCTAGCACTTACGCAAATATTAGGATTCGCAAAGCTCGAGCAAAATCGGATCATCCTTTCTCTTTCTGTGCAGAAATTATATTTTTTGCAAATTTCGACCATTTGTGGGGAAGGTACTTGATGGAGTGATCCGATATTGTCCATCTTAACCTGACCTTGCGCTGTTACAAATTTGCAAACATGGGGCAAAATCGGATCATCCTTTCTCTTTCTGTGCAGAAAATATATATTTTTTTTTGAAAATTTCGACCTTTTGTGGGGGAGGTACCAGAAGGAGTGGACCGATGTATTCCATCTTCACACCAGTTATTACGCTAATAAAATTATTGGGATGTGTGAAATTTGAAGACAATCGGACTCTCACTTCACATTTTATAAGAGTTATTATTATTCAAAATTTTGACCCTTTGTGGGGGCGGTACTTCATAGAGTGGACCAATATTGTCCATTTTCGCACTTGACCTAGCACTGACAAAAATATTAGGTTTTGCAAAGTTGGAGCAAAATCGGATCATAATTTCTCTTTCTGTGCAGAAAATATATTTTTTGAAAATTTCGACCTTTTGTGGGGGAGGTACCAGAAGGAGTGGACCGATATTGCCCATTTCCGAACTCGATCTAAGTTTGACAAAAATATTACGATGTACAAAGTTTGGACCAAATCGGGTACTCCCTTCGAGAGTTATCGTGCGCACCAGCCAGCCAGACAGACAGACGGACGGACGGACGGACATCGCTAGATCGACTCCAAATGTCCTGAAACGGATTTGGTCCAAAGAGACCTAGGGTCTAAAACCGTTATTTCGACTAGGCACGTTATGACCGTATCAAATTATATATACCCATATGGCTGAGGGTATAAATATAAACCAAAATTGAAATGTCTTAGCAGAAGAGTTTTTGTTTTCGTGTGATTCACTTTCATTGCCAATGCCATTGTGCTGCGGTTAAACGTACAACATGTGGCCGACAAGTTCACATATCTATGCCACCTAGAACAACAAAAACCAACAATTTGGGTTGGATTGCACAATTTGAATACGCATAGAATGGAATACAAGGCTGCAATGCTGAAGTTTGTAGATGTGGGACGACAGATGCTGTTGCAACCATCTAGGCAATGTTGTTAGCCCTAGGAATTTTATGGTCCAATTGCATTAACACGTTGCTTTCATGGCAAATACCAGAATACCATAAGGCATTTTGATGTGTGTGCGTGTGTGTTCGCTTGAGATTGAGCATAGATGTACAAAGATCTTGTTTGAATTTTATAAAAGAACTCTAGGAGGAGTAAAGGAAACTTTTCTTGTTATTAATAACCTAAACTGATGATGAGATACACACCACACATGTGGAGTGTTACTCGAAATGAAGAAGAATTTATACGGAAAGTGCAAACAACCGAATTGAAGGTCAACCATACAGCATGCCAATGTGTGGCAGCAGCATTGGGCGCCGTGCCGCGTCCATGGGGAAGATTTTAATAGTTTGGCATCGTGCCAAATTCGTTGAACAACAAATATAACGGAATGAAATTCATGTTGGTGTTAAGGGGTATGATTTAGAATGATTTTGCATCTTTATGCCCTATATTATTGTATGGGAATGTGCTCACTACATCCTCAACTGTTTGGCCACAAAAATCTTACGTTATTCAATATGGCCAAAATGTGCCTCACGGTTTTAGACTAATTGTCTCAATGGACAAAATCCGTTTCAAGACGCTGGAGCGCAGGTTTGTTCTCAATGTGAGTATCAAATTTAAACCAAATTTTGCATATGGTAATATTTCTATTACTTTACCACTTTTTATACCCTCCACCATACTATGGAGGGTATATTTACTTTGTCATTCCGTTTGTAACACCTCGAAATACTCATGTCAGACCCAACAAAGTATATATATTCTTGATCAGCGTAAAATTCTAAGACGATTTAGCCATATCCGCCTGTCTGCCTGCCTATCTGTCTGTCTGTCCGTCTGTCTGTTGTAATCACGCTATCTTTCGAATGAATTGAGATAGATGGCTAAAATTTTGCACACATGTTTATTTTTCCAGTAGGCAGGTTAAGTTCAAAAATGGGCCATGTAGGTTCACGTTTTCATATACCCCCATATAACGGTACCTCCCTATATTCGGTATTTTGATTTTTTATTGATTGATTTTAGCGACATTATTCACGGAAATTGTTTCAAATCTGGCATTTGAAGTTCGAAATGAATACTACACCTTAAGACAGAAAATTGTTTGTGCAGGTCCACGTCTTCCTATTGCCCCCATATAACGGTACCTCCCTATATTCGGTATTTTGATGATTTTAGCGACATTATTCACCGGAATTGTTTCAATATTGGTATTTGAAGTTCGTTATGGGAACCACAGTCTGTGACAGAAAATTGTCTGTGCGGGTCCAGGTCTTCGTATAGGCCCCATATATCAGTACCTCCCTATATTCGGTATTTTGACGATTTTAGGTACAATACCCACCGAAATTGTTTGAGATGTGGTATTTGAAGTTCGTAATGGATGCTACAGGCTGTGACAGAAAATTGCCTATGCTGGTCCAGGTCTTCGCACAGCTCCAATTTAACGGCACCTCCTTATATACGATATTTTGATGATTTTAGCTACATTATTCACCGTTTATTTCAAGTTTCGAATTTGAATATATTAATGGCTTATGACAAACACCAATAAAACGGCTATATTCGGTATTTTTAAAATTTTAAAAGAATTTTTTAAGGATTTTATTTTTTAAAAATTTCCAAATTCGTTGCAAATGGCGGAGGGTTTTTTAACTTGTTTTTTTTTTTTTTTTTGATTCGTTACAACATTTTGTATTGCTCAATTTTTTCTAATCAAAACTTTATATATCCTAGTTTTAGGTAAGAATAATAGGAAAATGTTTACCTTTTACACATAAAATTCTTCAAAATCTCTAATTTTGAAGTTTTTTAGTAAAACCATTGCACAATGGACCCACGTCCTACTTGTTTGTCAAAAACCATGTAAACGTCTCCATATGTAAACCGTAGAAACCAGACAAGATCGCAATATTAATCCCTTCACACGGATTCAAATTTCTCTCTCCGTCCTTGACACTAACAGTGATAAAAAATAATAATATTTAGTATTTTTCGACGCCATTAGTTTTCTTTTTTTTAAAAAAAATTTTACTGAATGAAAGCAAAAATGTCGGAAATAACATCAAATTTTAGAATAACTTTAGATTTGTTCGAATTGGTCACCTTTGGCACGAATTATGGCCTTCAAACGGCCAATGAAACCGTCACACGCTGCCCGAATGTTGCTCTGCGGTAATTTGAAACATTTCCGGCGAAGCACTTGCTTGAGGTGAACGACACTTTGGTATTTTTTTAGTGCCAACCATGCTTTCCAAAATACTCCAGACACAATAGTCCAACGGATTGGTATCCGGAGATTTTGGTGGCCATTGTTCGCTGAAAATGAAGCGAGGATCCTAATTTTGTAACCATTTTTGGGTGTCGTGTGTTGAGTGCGATGGTGCTGAGTCCTGTTGGAATGTCCAAAGTCTGCGGTCAAAATGTTTGCCTGCCCAAGGCTTTAATACACCCCCAGAATATTTTCTTGATAATATTCGCTATTTATTCTGATGTCACGGTCGAATAATACGAGTGGAGAGCGACCATCGGCTGTTATGGCGGCCCACATCATTACCATGGTGGCCAACCGAAGGTGCACATTTCCGGCTGACCGCTTTGGCAAGTAACACGATCATTTTGTTTGTTTGCAAACTACTGGACAACGAATGTTCTAAATTCGGCAGTTTACCACTTTCGGACAAGCGAAGCAAATCCTTAGGTCTTTTGAGTGTATTTTCTTTCTGTTGAGGTGTAAATTCTTCCACTTTTTGGAATTTTAATGGCTTTACCAGGAGCTCATTTTTCAATGTTGGCTGAAAGGAATATTGCGATATGTTCAGCACGGCCACTGCGGCGCGGGTTTCGATCAAGTCTGCTCTTTACTCTTCGAGCCATTTCTGCTGATGTTGCAGGTTTCTTCCGTTCACTTCCTTGACGTCGGGCTACGTTGCCAGGTGCCGAGCGATGGTACGAGACACAAAAGGTTTATTCACATTTAAACGATAGCCACTTGTGATTTTCCCGCCAGATATATGGAAATCACACTATCACGCTTGAATTCCATTTTTTCTGGAAAATTATCACAGAATGCTTTTGTACGCTTGTAAACAATATAATGAGCTGTCACTGGAATAAATTTAACAGCTGTCGGACGAGTGGCTTAGAAATGACAGCAGTCTGAAGTTTGATGCATTTTTTTTCATCTCAGCCTGTACAAAACTACCTCTAGATCTCAACACCAGACACCAAGTGTAACACCGATATCAAATTTCAGAATTTCCACTCTACTCCTTCACCCAATACCAAATTTAGTATCATTTAGTACTATTCGTATTATTATAGTACTCAGTCGGAAAAACGTTCCATATACCAATCCTATACATCAACAGTCATCGCAATATAAAATTTCATGGTCTCAGCTTTATCCCTGCGCCAAGTACTAAAATTTAGTACCATTTAGAACTTTTTATTGCGTATTTCCAAAACCACTTACAAATCTCACACTACACTCTTACAGTGATACAAATGACACAATGCAATACCAAATTCAGTGTCATTTAGTACCTTCCATACCCTTGTTGAATACATTTCCAAACTCATTACCTTAACCCTACCCACCAATCAGATCCCGATACCAACATTTTACATTTCCAGATCAAAACCAAATTGTACCGAAATAAGCATCATTTATTAAAATTGTTACAATTAGCAACCATTTTCACAACAAAACACCAACTTATATCAGCACTACTTCCCAAACTTAATTTTAAACGCATGTCATGAATTTACAAACTAACAAATTGTACGAAATGTACTGTTGTTTAGTACAAATAGTTCGAATTTCCAAAAAAAAAAAAAAAAAAAAAAAAAACAGTAAAGAAAGTCTTAAGGTCGGGCGGGCCGACTTTATGATACCCTACACCATTTTGCTAATTTAGTAGAGCTCCACATAACAATTAAAAGTTTTTATGGGAAAATTCAATCATACAAGCTATGATTATAATTATAATTTAAAGTTCAAAGGACTAAATATGCCGAAGCATTTGTATCTTTTAAATTCGGAATTGTGGTGCCCATTTGGTGCACAAATAATTTAAAATTGGATAAAAATATATATGGGAACTATATCCAAATCTGAACCGATCTCGATAAAATTTGGCATACTTATTTTCAAGCCTAATTTGGTTGTATGTGCAAAATTCCATTTATTCGGTCTGATATTACACGTTTGGTGCACAATAAAAGGCAAATCGGACGAAGATATATATGGGAGCTATATCTAAATTTTGAGCGATTATCTCCAATTTCAATAGGGTTCGTCCTTGGACCAAACAAATGATCTGTGCAAAATTTCATCTGGATCGGGCAATAAATGCGACCTGTACTTTGTTTACAAAAATACATGGACAGACGGGCGGACGAACGGACAGACGGACATGCATAAATCGACTCAGAATGTAATTTTATGCAGATCATCAAAAGGAACTATGGGTCTATCTCGTTTCCTTTTGCCTGTTACAAACAAATGCACAAAGGCATAATACCCTGACCAGTACCATTTGGTACTCCCAAATCCAAATTGTACCAAATTTAGTACCATTTAGTACAAATAAGTACGAATTTCCAAAGCTTCCCACCTACCCCAATGCTACACTCGGATGGTAAACCCATTTCCAAACTTCAGAATTCTAGCGCTATGGGTTCACCCAAATTCGATTTGTACCAAATTGGGTAACAAAGTACAAATTTCCATAACTACCTACATCATACAATCCAAAAGAAATCTAATTTCCAAATATCAGGATTCCAACTCTACAAGTTCTCCCAAAATTTAAATTATATAATTAGTACACATATACACGAATTTCCAAAGCTTCCCACACACTCCAATGCTACACTCCGATGGTAAACTTGGTACCAAAGTACAAATTTCCATAAATACCTACATCATACAAACCAAAAGAAATCTAATTTCCAAATATCAGAATTCCAACTCTACAAGTTCTCCCAAAATTTAAATTATACCAAATTTAATACGATTTAGTACACATAAGTACGAATTTCCAAAACTATCTACGTAACTTAGTCTTACAATGCAATAGTAATCTTATTTCCAAATTTTAGTATTCCCATGGTACAATAAAATGATAAGGTATAGAGACCAGCTAATTACAATTTGTTTCTAAGTGTGCCCGACTTCTGCCAACTTTGTGTATGTATTTATTGTTTTGAAAATAAAAACAGAATATTTCCAAAATCAATGATCGAAGACGCGTAAATTTCGAGACGCGCATTAAAGCTCTTCGCCTGCTTTGCCATGGAATTGAAAGATAGAACTGCTTAGATAATATTTGTGACAGAAAATCCTGATTTTAAAAATGAGGAAAAATATCGAATAATTGGAAACAACTTGTTGCATGCTAATTCGTCAGGAAGCGGGAATAGCCTCAGGCTGTATTTCTGTAGTTTTACGAAGCTGTTCTACCTTCTTATAGCACCATATTCACCTAAATCGACCAAGTTTAGTATCATTTAGTACTTTTCGTGCACTTATATTCGTCGGGGCTTATATTCCGAATATTCCAATGCTATACTACCCCAAGTAATGTTAACTTCAAATCTCAGGATCTAGCTCCATATGTGGTTCCAAATTTCAATTGTACCAAATTAAGTGCCGTTTATTACTTTTCGTATGCATAATTACACACTTCCTAAACTGTCTCCTTACTTCGACCCTACTTCTCAACATTGATTCTCATTCTTAACTTTAAATTGTTAGCTCTAACCTTTCGCATGTCATGAAATGGTACAAAATGTAGTACATTTTCGTACACTAATGGTGCGAATATCCAAAAACCCTCTGGTACATTCATCATACACACAATTAGTGACCTTCATTCCAAATTTAAGATTTCTAGATCTACTGGTTCTTTAAATACAAAGAGTATCATATTTAGCACCTCTTTGTCCTTTTCGTTCCGTTCGCACGGATTTCCAAAAACCCAACCTTATTTGACACCTTTGTACCAAGATAAAAAAAAAACAGATATCTGTATGTTCTTTCCTGTACCTTCAAGAGATATGGTGTCTGAAACCGTTATCCCCAATGCAGGCATATATCTAAGGATATATATATTCTGATTAAAGAATAATTCTGTTGGCAAAAGTTGATAAATCTACAACATATAAAAATTGCGATATCTAAAGACATCCAGTTTTCTGCGGAACTTTATTTCTTATATTTCTTGCTGAAATATTTCCCTTCTCCCAAGTTATGATCTCTGCTCATAATCTTTTATTTTATTTACTTGGAACTTTCCTGCACAATAATTATTATACCCTACAACACTATGTGTTGGGGGTATTATAAGTTTAATTGGGCCAAAAATTATGTAACACCTCGAAATATTGGTTTCCCACATAGAAAAGTATATATGGATCTTCCTATCTCGCCGAGCTGAGTCGATCTAGCTATGTATGTCCGTCCGTCCATGTTAATTTGTAATCACTCTACAGGTCGCAATTATGGACCGATCTTCACGAAATTTAGAATGGAGGTGGGGCTAGGCTCAGAATAGAACCCTATTTCTTTTGGAGATGATCGAATAATATTTAGGGGTTGAAATAGACCAAAAACTGAAAAAATTCCTGATTTTGCAGTTGCTCTACAAGTCGCAATTATAGACCAATCAAAGCAGAAGTTAGCATGGGGCTAGAGCTTAGGGCTGGGCAGAAGCCTTCCAATTTTGATGGTCATCGGATAATATTTAGTGGGTGAAATAGGCTACAACATTTGTGTTAAATAAAAGTCAAATTTGCTATTAAACCGCGAATATTTTTAAACCCGGCGAAATCACAAGTTGACGAACAGGTCAATTCTGACCGTTACGTAGATTCCGATAGTAAATATATCGGATATATATAGCGAAATATATACAATGTATATATAGAAAGGAAGGGGATGTTAGTTAGAATGCTTTTATTTCAAGAATGGCTGCACCGATTTTGACAAATTTTGTCAATTCAGAATGCACTCTTAACATAAAAGTATAAAATCTAAAAAAAAAGTCGCAGAAAAATATGCCAATAATGATGTTAATATAGATTTTGTAGTAATTTGTAACATTTTATTTTTCATATTCTTTATCGCATGCGATTTTTTCAAATTGACTTATAATATCTTTTAATATTTTTTCACCTTACAACACAGGTTGGATTTATTGTATAAGGATTGCAAATATCGTCCGATCCTCACGAAAATGTTCACAAGGGCAGGGTTGGGCTCAGAAGGGCTAGGCCTATAGTTTTCCAAGATGTCCGCAATATATTAGGAGTTGAAATGGACCAACAACTAAAAATTTTCCTGATTTTGCAGCCGTTATAAAGGTCACAAATATAAACCAGACCACTAATTTTGTGTGGACCACTAATTGTATGTAAAAAATACCAGCATTAATTACAGGCGATATCCGAAATACACTAAAGGCGAACTTCTGGCTTTTTTATGCTGATTTCGTTGACGAATATAGCCAAATGTCGTAATCAAGCAAATCATATAGATGAGTCTAAATTTGGAGATACAGAGGGGCTTCTTGCTTTTGGAGATGATTGTAAAGTATTTAGAGATTTAAATTATCCAAAAAACAGAAATCTTCCAATATGGATTTGGACATAAGCAGACTTCTAACATACTGTAGTGTTGTAGGGTATAACATAGTCGGCCCCGCACGACTATAGCCTTTGCTTACTTGTTTATTTTATTTACTTGGAACTTTCCTGCACAATAATTATTTTTTCCTAACTTATATTTGTATACTAGTCGAAATCAGCCAAATATATAAACTTTTTCTCCGCTTATTATTTATGATTTCATACAAAGAAATTCCAGACAAATACACTTTTATGAGATATTTTGAAAGAGATACCATTCGCGAAAGTAAAAATCGTGTAAATTTATATGCAATGCAGGCAATAATGGTCCAACTAAATTCAAATAATCTATAACAGCATCTCCGCAGGAGTTTAACGTTGCAATAGCACATTTAGCCACAATGTTTAGTGTGGCATTAGTATTTCCAGTATTCCCACTAAACGGCTTTGGCTGAGTAAGTCTGTAGGCCAACGTTGTTTTGGACAAATGTCTTCAGACATACATTAGTATGTACATCAATGGATTCATAGGATAATGTTGTTCTTCGTGACCTTGTATGCTTATTTCGGTTACGAATGAAACTGAAATTAAGTGTGGCAAGTAATTCACGTTTTCGAGAATGCTTTATTTGTTATATCAGTTGTTATATTTTGCCATAAGGCTTCATTCGAAACGAAAAGTCAGGTGTCATTGAAAATGAACTTATTTCGATTACTTTCGAATCGCAATTGGTTGAAGTGTTTCAAAAGATTTGCAAAGTTAATGCGAATGAGATTTCTTGATAAACAGATGGTGCATTAAGAAAAATAGAAGTTTGTTTATTTAACATAAATTTAAAAATAAAATATTTATTGTTGTTGTCAGAATTACTATTAAAACAATCAACAACCCAAACAACTTGTTGCAACGATTTGTATAAATTATTGAAACCCGCTAAAACTGAATGAAAGGTAATCTATATATCCATAAAATCTTATTTCGCTACAAAAACGTGTCAATAAAGCATTTTGAAAACACCCGTATTTGAATATTTTTTGAACATTTTTTTATTATTGAAAATAATACAAACACGTAAACAAATAAAGTTAACATATTAAGCCAAGATAATAAAAAATTCAAATCATATGGTATAATGACCCCTACCTTGATTTTATTGTACCATGGTTGGAATAATATTTTTAAGAATGTTGGGCTACTCAGATATTTTTTTTTATCAGAGGAGGTAGTTTATTTTGTCAACATATCTTTCAATTCAATAAAATCTTCAAAATAACGAATATGGGGAGGTACCATCATATGGGAGCTATCATGAAAACACCGCCAACATTTAAATATAGATTACAGAATTTTATCTCTGTCCCTTCGCCAAATATAATACCATTCAGTACTTTTTGTACAATTATAGTACATATTTCCAAAACCACTTCCATATGTTCAGGAACGCCGACCCTAATTGCAATAATTTCAAGCATTTGGCCAAACACAGTACCGCTTCAAATATAGTATTACTTAGTACTTTTTAGGATATCCAGAAACTCTTCGTTAAATTTTTCCTGCACTCCATCCGTAACCCTTATTCCAAATTTCAGAACTCTAGTTCATTCCGCTTGTATTTTTGAGTTGTATTTGATATACAGGGTGAAATGAAAAGACTGCAACCAGCATCAGACTGCTGTCATTTCTAAGCCACTCGTCCGACAGCTGTTAAAATTATTCCATTGCCATCTCATTATATTGTTTACAAGCGTACAAAAACATTTTGGCGAGAAGTTTCCAGAAACAAAGTTATTCGTTATGGAATTCAACCGTGATTTTGTGATTTCTTTGTATTTTGATGGAAAACCACAAGTGGCTATCGTTAGAGCACTCCAGTATTTAAATGTGAATAAATCTTTTGTGTCTCGTACCATCGCTCGTTACCGTGATACTGGTAGCGTAGCCCGACGTGAAGGAAGTGGACGGAAGAAAACAGCAACATCAGCAGGAATGGTTCGAAAAGTAAAGAAGTGACTTGATCGAAACCCGCGTCGAAGTGGCCGAAAAATGGCTCGTGAGCTGAATACATCGCAATATTCCATGCGGCACAGATTGAAAAATGAGCTCAGGGTAAAGCCAATGAAATTCCAAAAAGTGCAAGAACTTACACCACAACAGAAAGAAAATAGATTCAAAAGAGCTTAGGAGTTGCTTCGCTTGGCGAAAGTGGTGAACTGCCGAATTTGGTTTTCTTCGATGAGAAAACTTTCGTTGTCCAGCAGTTTGTAAACAAACAAAATTGTCGTGTTTACTTGCCAAAGAGCCAAAGAGCCAAAGAGGCCACCAGAACTCAAGCGCCCGCCTTGGTGATGGTGTGGGCCGCCATAACAGCCAATGGTCGCTCTCCGCTCGTATTAATAGACTGTGGCATCAGAAAAAATGCCGAATATTATCGCGAAAATATTCTGGAGGGTGTATTAAAGCCTTGGGCACGCAAACATTTTGGCCGCCGACCTTGGACATTCCAACAGGACTCAGCACCATCGCACTCAACACGCGCCACCCAAGAATGGTTACAAAATGAGTTTCCTCGCTTCATTTCCCTCGCACAATAACAACCAAAATCTCAGGATATCAATTGTTGGACCATTGTGCCTGGAGTATTTTGGAAAACAAGATGGCAATAAAAAATACCAAATTGTTGATCACCTCAAGCAACCGCTTCGCCGGGAATAGGCCAGAATACCGCAGAGCAACATTCGGACAGCGTGTGACGGTTTCATTGGCCGTTTGAAGGCCATAATTCGTGCCAAAGGTGACCAATTCGAACAAATCTAAACTTATTTCCGACATTTTTTGCTCTCATTCAATAAAATTAAAAAAAGTAAAAATTATGGCGTTTGACTTTGTTGCAGTTTTTTATTTCACCCTGTATATTCAAGGTGGCCCAGAAAGTCAGAAGTGGTTTGAGTTCCTTATAATATTATACCCTACAACACTATGTGTTGGGGGTATTATAAGTTTGATTGGGCCAAAATTTATGTAACACCTCGAAATATTGGTTTCCCACATAGGAAAGTATATATGGATCTTCCTATCTTGCCAAGCTGACTCGATCTAGCTATGTATGTTCGTCTGTCCATGTTAATTTGTAATTATTCTACAAGTCGCAATTAGGGGCCGATCTTCACGACATTTAGAATGGAGATGGGGCTAGAGCTAGAATAGAAGCCCACTGCTTTTGGAGATGATCGGATAATATTTGTAGTTGCTCAACACGCCGCAATTATGGACTAATCGAAGCGGAAGTTAGAATGGAACCAGAGCTTAGGGCTGGTCATCGGGTAATATTTAGTGTGTTGATCGTCATCGGGTAATATTTAGTGGATAAAATAGACCATAACATTTGTGTTAAATAAATGTTTAATCCAGGCGAAATCACAAATAGAGATACGTTGATGCCGACAGTATATATATCGGATATATATAGCGAAATATATTCAAAGTGTATATACAAAGGAAGGGGATGTTAGCTAGAATGCTTATATCTCAAGAATGGCTGGATCGATTTTGACAAATTCAGAATGCCCTCTTGGCATAAAGGAATAAATTCTAAAAAAATCGCATAAAAAGATGCCAATAATGATGTTAATTTTGTTATTTTGTGATATTTTTTTATTTATTTATTTTTTCATATTTTTTCTCGCATGCGATTTTTTCATTCTGACTTATAATATTGAAGTGTATATTTTGTAATATTTTTTCACCTTACAATACAGATTGGGGATGTTATATACAGATCCTCCCGAAAATGTTCATAAAGGTAGGGTTAGACTTAGGAGGGCTAGGCCTATTGTTTTCAATAATGTCCGCAATTTATTTAGGGGTTGAAATGGACCAACAACTAAATATGTTCTTGATTTTGCAGTCGTTATAAAGGTCAAAAGTAGAAACCAAGGAACACGAAATCTCGCATGAAGTTAGAGTTTAGACAGCGGGTAGAATGGACCACTATTTTTATGTGAAAAAAAAACAACATTACTTACAGGCGATATCCGAAATACACAAAGGGCGAACTTCTGCCTTTTTATGCTGATTTCGTTGACGAATATAGTCAAATATCGTAGACAAGCAAATCATATAGTTGAGTCTAAATTTAGAGATAGAGAGGGGCCTCTTGCTTTTGGAGATGATCGCAAAATATTAAGACAAAAAAATTTCCTGATCACACAATTAAAGCCAATCGACACGCCTGAGAAGAGAGTTAAGGACAGGGAAACAGTCTAGCATTTTTGGATGACCATTGGAGAAAGACGAAGTGCGTAAATATTGAGCAAATGTCCCTGGTCAAAATGCTGTAGGGTATCACATGGTCGGCCTCGCACGTCTATAGCCTTTGCATACTTGTTTTATTATAATTTGTTTTTTTTTTGTAATTTCTTTCCAGTATTTTGTAAAGAAGGCATCGACAATTTATAATGGAGCAATACACAAATGAACAGCGTTTTTGTTAAAAAGCCTAGGACTGTTGAGGAATTAAAAACCAATATTCGAGGCGAAATTAACAATATAACATCGGAATTCTTGGGAAAGGTCATGGAAACTGTGTTGAAATGAGCATATTTGTGCGAAGCAAGAAATGACCATCACTTTGGGGATGGAAATATTCCTTATAAATGTACTGCGCTTAAAAAAATGAAAATTAAAAAAAAATGCGTATTAGATAAAACAAGTAAAAGAGCAGTAAGTTCGGCCGGGCCGAACTTTGAATACGCTCCACCATTTGGAACGAATTAGAAAATTTTCAAAAAAAATAAAATACATTAAAAATTCTTTTAAAATCTTTAAAATATCTAACATAGGAAGGAGCCGATATATGGGGGGATATACGATATTGTGGACCTGAGGATTTTCAGACAATTCCATTGAAAAATGTGGCTGAAATCATCAAAATACCGAATATCCGGGGTACCGTTATATGGGGGCTATACGATATCGTGGACCGATATAGCCCATCTTCGAACTTGACCAGCCTGCAGACAAAAGAAAGATCTGTGCTAAATTTTAGCTTCCTATCTTAATTCGTTTAGACTGTAGCGTGATTACAGCAGACGGACAGACGGACGGACAGGGCTAAATCGTCTTATAATTTTACGCTGATCAAGAATATATATACTTTGTTGAGTCTAAAATGATTATTTCGATGAGTTACAAACGGAATGACGAACTTAATATACCCTCCATACTTTTTTTGGTGGAGGGTATAAAAAGTTATAAGCAATTCAAACCTCTTGGACTCTTCTGGGCCGCCCTGCACATGGACACACAGGCATCCATAAATCGAGTCTTTGAGGATCCTCAAAAGTAACTGTGGCTATATTTCTGTTTGTTTCAAACAAATGCACAAAACCCAATACCCTTTACCAGAGTGTGGCGTAGGGTATAATGACAACATCCGGCCTTTAAATTAAAAATTATTGTATTATTTATAACAATTAACGATGAAAAACTATAGAACGAAATTTTCTACTTGGAATACATAATTATATAAATAGTAAATTTTTAAATTCTACAAAAGCGGTTCCTTGTGAGCACTTTACGCCCTGAAAGGGAATTGTCTCTATAAATCCAGAATATCATATAAATCCCATATAACGGCACCCCCCGATATTCAGTATTTTAATGAGTTTAGCCACATTTTTAAACCGAGTTCTTTGTGAGTACTTTACCCTTAGACATAGATTTGTCTATATAAGCCCACAATATCGTATATCCCCCCATATATCGGCACCTTCCGATGTTAGGTATTTTAAAGATCTTTACAGAATTTTTAATGGATTGTATTTTATTTTATTTTTATACCCTACAACACTATGTGTTGGGGGTATTATAAGTTTGATTGGGTCAAAAATTATGTAACACCTCGAAATATTGATTTCCCACATAGGAAAGTATATATGGATCTTCCTATCTCGCTGAGCTGGGTCGATATAGCTATGTATGTCCGTCCGTCCGTCTGTCCGTCTATCCATGTTAATTTGTAGTCACTCCACAGGTCGCAATTATGGCCCGATCTTCACGAAATTTATAATGGAGGTGGGGCTAGAGCCAGAATAGAACCCTATTTCTTTTGGAGATGATCGCATAATATTCACGGGTTGAAATGGACCAAAAACTTAAAAATTTTCCTGATTTTGCAGTTGCTCTACAGGTCACAATTATAGACCAATCGACGCGAAAGTTAGCATGGGGCTAGAACTTTGGGCTGGGAATATTTTTAATCCCGGCGAAATTACAAATAGACGATCAGGTCAATCCTGATCGTTACGTAGATGCCGATAGTAAATATATCGGATATATATAGCGAAATATATTCAATGTATATATACAAAGGAAGGGGATGTTAGCTAGAATGCCTAAATCTCCAGAATGGATGGAGCGATTTTTACAAATTTTGTCAATTTAGAATGTCCTTTTGGCATAAAAGTATAAACTCTAAAAAAATTGCAAAAAAAGATGCCAATACTGCTGTTAATATAGATTTTGTAGTATTTTGTGACATTTTTTTATTTTTTCATATTATTTATCGCATGTGATTTTCTCAATTTGACTTATAATATTGAATTGTATATTTTGTAAATTTTTTCACTGGTTGGGGATATTATATGCAGATTGCAATTAACGTCCGATCCTCACGAAAAGGGTAGGGTTAGGCTCAGAAGGGCTAGGCCTATTGTTTTCAAAGATGTTCGCTATATATTTAGGGGTTGAAATGGACCAGCAATTCAAAATGTTCCTGATTTTGCAGCCGTTATAATGGTCACAAATAGAAACCAAAGGACACGAAATCTCGCATGAAGTTAGAATTTAAGACAGCGGGTAGAATGGACCACTATTTCTCTCTAAAAAACACCAACATTACTTACATGTGATATCCGAAATAAACAAAAGGAGAACTTCTGGCTTGTTTATGCTGATTTCGTTGACGAATATAGCCAAATATCGTAGACAAGAAGATCATATAGATGAGTCTAAATTTGGAGATACAGAAGTGCATCTTGCTTTTGGAGATGATCGCAAAATATTAGGGGTTCAAATGAATCAAAAACTGAAAAAAATTCCTAATCACACAATAGAAGCCATTCGACACGCCTGAGAAGAGCGTTAAGTACGGGAAAGAATTCTAGCATTTTGGATGACCATTGGATTATATTTAGCTGTGAAATGGACACAACAACTAACAGCACGGCGGAGTGCGTAAATATTGGGCAAATGTCCCTGGTCAAAATGCTGAAGGTAATACCTGGGCTGTGCACCGTGACATAATTTCAAAAGCGAAATCTTCTAAAATGGATTTGGATATAAGGGGGTTTCTAAAATATTGTAGTGTTATAGGGTATCACATGGTCGGCCCCGCACGGCTATAGCCTTTGCTTACTTGTTTTTTTTTTTAAATGTCCTAATATCTTGGGGATTCATCTGTTTACCTCAGAGTAGTTTCCGATCAATAGAACTTTAACGCAATCATGGTGGTGTAGTGTAACATATAGTAGAACCCGTCCATTGCTTACTTGTGTGATATTGAAAAACATGAACGTTAATGTTTGCTACACGCTATATTTCCAATATTAGTAATGTATAAGCCCAGAGCTATTTGCCATAGCCTTAAAATAACGTATTTTTAAGCATGACAGAAATTGTCCACTAATGCGATACTTGATTGATACTTCCAGAAAATCTATGTCCCTAACGTTCATTTAAGCACGTGCTTGGTGGCGGTACTTTTGACAAGATTAGAATGAGCGATTTCTTGGCATTTAAAAAAAAAGTGTGAATATTTTCTTGCGAAGGACCAGTGCAAGAAGTTCCTTAACCCTACGTCATGTGTCGTTGTCGTCGTCATACAAACTGAATTATGAGCACCGAAGATAATGGGTTCTGTTCTGTTCAGTTCAGTTCCGTTTCATTTTGTTTTAGGTTTTATTTTGTCGCTGTTGAATTGTAATTTCAAACTGTTGTTTTTTTATTATTGTCGAAACCGCACTTAAGAAATGCTTGGAGAGAACGAAAAAAAAACACACACACAAAACCTGACACCAAAAAGTGACTTCTAACATTCTGTTCTTATGGTGAAAACCGAACAAATTGCACATCCCCATCATTCACAGGCAAAATGAATTCATAATTTGTATTTATGTAAGTATGTGTGTGTCTGTGTGTGAAGTTGAACTTGTGCTTGAAGGTACGTATGTGTGTTTGTACAGAAGAAGAAGAAGAATCATGTAGTACTTGAGGCAAAGCCACTCAAGTGAAGTGAAAAAAAAAAAGATTGTTCCGACGAGCGACTAGGCTGGCATACATACGTATCTACATACATACATGTGCGGATTGAAGTAGACAAAACCGAAAACGACCAAAAATAGACAAATAAACAAGAAATCATTAACAAAATACCATGGAATGAGCAAAGCAAGCTAACAAACACAGACACATACTTACAACTTCTTCGCTGTGACTACTTCTCGAGTCGTCGTCTCGTAAGTGTGGAAAATAAAGGAAAAAGTAACTAAAACACAGTCGGAGAATGTGAAATGCAAACAAGACTAACTTAAGCAGGCACTCCCACACCAAATTTGCCATCTATCCATCCATCCATCCAAACAGCTATTCATTCATTCCGACACACACTTACATGAATACCCTTAAGTACTCATCATGATAGAGTATTTAAGGCCTCACTGACTTTTACACTGCGACATACACATACACATGTGAGCATTATACCTTGTATGTATGTATCAGCTGCTGCTACTGCATTCTGACACCCGCTCAAAGCTTTAAACGGACAAATACGCTAGACACTCATAAAAATAAACCGAAAGACGGTAAGGTTGGCCGACAAACGAACGCCTCAGAGACAAAAAGTTAGAACCGCTCATAAACTCACAAATTCAAATATTCTATGAACTTTGTCAAAGAAAAAATTACACAGAAAACCGAATTTATGTTGGTTATGTGTTTTTTGTACATCATATATGTATATTGGTGTGTGTGTTTGTTTTATTTTTTAATAAAAACGGGTGAATGACCTCTAAAAGACGACATGACGAAAAACGCATGCTTTTCATTTTCCTCCCCACGCAAATGTTAGCTGAATGCCGATTACATTTCTTTTGGTTGGGGGCATCATAAGTGAAAAGGGCAATAAGAAGTTTTGAAAAACGAAAAATAGAAAAACGATAAAAGTTTGATAGGGGTGACCACATAAACGTAGTATATCACTGGCTGTCAATTGTTAACGAACGTTTTTTCAAAAATATGGAATGCTCAATTTTAATCAAGAAGATCTTCAAGTTGAGCGTGAAATCAAAGAGAAGTTGATTGGTATGAATTAACTACAGGGTTGCCCATATTCGACGGACCCATCTGGCAACGCCATAACTTTTGACAGAGAATGTCACATCGCTTAATGACATACCGCGTTTGAAGCGTCAGTCCAAGCAGATTTTTACCATGAACCAATACACGCCACGCGAGCGCTCTGAAATAGTTGAAATTTACATTCAACAGAAGAAGTCAATTGTGAAAATTCAACGTGCTTTTAAAACATTAAAAAATGTGAGAAGTGCGCCTTCTAAGAACACCATTAAGCGTTTATACGAAAAATTTTCCACTGGTAAGGCTCTCTCTAATCCGAAGAGGCCATATAAAAGTCGACCAAGGCGATCGGCCGAGAATATCGCTGCCGTACGAGCCAGTGTTGGGCATGGCTCGGTCCACTTTACAACGGATTATTCGCATTGATTTGCATTTGTTCCCGTACAAAATTCAATTGACGCAAAGAATGTTGCCTGCGGACAAGCCTCGTCGATTGGAATAGGCCCAAAGAGTCATCGAAATGGCCGAAGATGACGGGCAATTTTGGAACAAAATTATCATGTCCGATGAAGCCCATTTCACATTGAATGGGACCGTAAATGTGCAAAATTGTCGTTTTTACGCCACTGAAAATCCTCAGGAGATTCAAGAAGTGCCTCTTCATGACGAAAAAGTCACAGTTTGGTGCGGCGTTAGTGTGAAAACGGTCATTGGGCCGTTTTTCTTCCAAAATGATCAATCAGGAGCGTTATCGCGACATGATGACAAATTTTGTGATGCCAATTATTGGTCGAAAGCGTATGAGGCAATTCTGGCAGTTCAACAAGACGGCGCTCCACCGCACACAAGTCGCATAACAATCGATTTTCTGAAGAATTTGTTTCCGGGCCGTTTGATGTCGAAAAGTGGTGATTTGGACTGGCCACCACGTTCGGCCGATTTGACGCCGCCTGACTTCTTCTTGTGGGGATATTTGAAGTCAAAGGTTTACGTTAACAAGCCTAGGACCGTAGAAGAGCTCAAGGACAACATTCGTGAAGAAATAGCCGCTATTCCGGCCGAAATGTTGGCAAAAACGATGGAAAATGCAGCAAAAAGGGCACAATACGTCATCAACGCCAGAGGCGGGCATTTGAGAGATATCATATTCAAAAATTGATGTAAACAAATCTACTTGGAACAAATTAAATGATTAACATTGCCAACCACCAAATTTTTATTTTTATACCCTACACCACAAGGTGGTAAGGGTATTATGTCTTTGTGCATTTGTTTGTAACAGGCAAAAGGAAACGAGATAGACCCATAGTTCCTATTGATGATCTGCATAGAATCACATTCTGAGTCTATTTATGCATGTCCGTCCGTCCGTCCGTCCGTCTGTCCGTCCGTCTTGCCATGTATTTTTGTAAACAAAGTACAGTTCGCATTTATTGTCCTATCCAGATGAAATTGCACAAATCATTTATTTGGCCCAAGGACGAACCCTATTGAAATTGGAGATAATCGGTCAAAATTTAGATATAGCTCCCATATATATCTTCGTCCGATTTGCCTTATATTGTACACCAAACGTGTAATATCAGTCCGAATAGTATGGAGTTTTGCACGTACGATCAGATTGGACCTGAAAATAAGTTTGCCAAATTTGATCAAAATCGGTTCAGATATAGCTATAGTTCCCATATATATATTGTTCATCCGATTTGTTATTTTATTCCTCCGCAGACGTAATATGCACTCTGTAACAACAATATTTGGGGAAATATATCAAATACAGCTCAGAAACACATTTGGTAAATTTTATCGAGATCGGTTCAGATTTGGATATAGCTCCCATATATAACTTCGTCCGATTTACCTTGGATTGTGCACCAAACGTCTAATATTTGCCCAAATTGGATGAAATTTGGCACTTACCGAATTACCGACCGAATTACCGACCGAATTGAGTCTAGAAGCTAGTATGTCAAATTTGGTGAAGATCGGTTCAGATATAGCTATAGCTTCCATATATACTGTTCATCCGATTTGTCATATTTGTTCCCCACAGCCGTAATATGCACTCCACAACAACGATATTCAGGGAAATATATCAAATACAGCTCAGAAATATCATTGCCAAATTTCATCGAGATCGGTTCCGATTTGGATATAGCTCCCATATATATTTTTATCCGATTTCAAATTAATTGTACTTAGTGTACTTGGCAATACAAGTCCGAATTTAAAAGATACAAATACTTCGGCATATTTAGTCCTTTCAACTTTAAATTATAATTATAATCATAGCGTGTATGATTGAATTCTCCCATAAACACTTTTAATTGTAATGCGCAGCTCTACTAAATGAGCAAAGTGGTGTAGGGTATCATAAAGTCGGCCCCGCCCGACTTTAGGACTTTCTTTACTGGTTTTCTTTGATTAAAAAAAAAAAAACATGGGTCCGTCGAATATGGGCAAGCACACATCAAATACTGAATTAAATTTTTTAAAGCTTTAGTCCCAATTTTCTATTAATTTTGATTCTCAGATCTGAGATGGTAGGAAACATTTTCCAAACGCAATTGAGTTATATTCGGAAGGGACAGCATCCCGATCAACATTTTTGGAATTTGGTTAATTTTACGAAGAAGCAATAATTGCCTGCCATCTCGTATTTGATATTGTAGAAACCCTGCTGCGGGTTTCCTCCCAATATTATTATAATTCTTATTATACCTTCAGTCATATGGCTAGAGAGGGTATATACCATTTGATACGATCAACACGTGTCTCATCGAAGTAATGGCTTCAGACCTTAGGTCTCTTTAGACCACATCCGTTTCAGGACATTTGGAGTCGATCTATCGATGTCCGTCCGACCGTCCGTCCGTCTGTCTGGCTGTTGCGTACCATAACTCTCGAAGGGAGTATTCGATTTGGTCCAAACTTGGTACATCGTAATATTATTATCAAACTTAGATCAAGTTCGGAGATGGGCAATATCGGTACGCTCTTTCTGGTACCTCCCCCGCAAAAGCTCGAAATTTTCAAAGAAAATATTTTACTGTAAAGTAAATCCTAATATTTACATCAGTGCTAGGTCAGGTGCGAAAATAGACATTATCGGCCTACTCAATCAAGTACCTCCCCCACAGAGATTCAACATTTCGAATATCCATGAAGCTTATTAACATTGGTACATCTCAAAAATTTTCATCAACATAAGATCTGTTATAAAGATGGTAGAGATCGGACCATTTCTTCTGGTACCTCCCCCACATAGGGTTCAAGATTTTGAAAAACAAAACGCTTATTGAAAGCGAAATAATCAAATTTCACACATACAAAATTTTTTGCTAACACAAGATCTGTTGTGAAGATCATATATATCTGCGAACCCCTTCTGATACCACATACTTTTATCTGGCATAACTTGTGAAACAAGTCAGCGATTCTTTACAACTTGCTATGTTTAAGCAGAAATCTGAGATGAATATATGGGGGCTATTAGAAAACATAATTCTATGTGGACAATTTTCTGCCACAGTAGGTAGAAACCAATAATTTGGTGATAAGACCTTGCTATTTACCCCTTTCAATGTCATTTTTCATAGTTCCCCGCTTATGAACAATCCTTTGTAGATGTTCCGTCAGATTGTACTCGAGATACAACATTTAACAAATTATTTTATCAAACATCTTCATACGTGTTTCTTATACAAAAAATGTCACATGAAAAAAATAGCCTACCCATGAATACCTGTGAATTGTTCAAAGTAATACCAACACCATAGCGAAGAGTGTTGCCAGTAATGTTACCTTTCGAAATTGTGCGATAGGGAAAACATTGGATGTCTATGTCTAAGTAAATGGCTGACAGTTGCAACAGTGGTGGTCTTTTAAGTTTTTGTCAGTCATACCTTTTCATCGACACAAATGACGGCGGTGACGGTGTTTGAATAGCATTAGGCAATGAAGCCATAAACATACATACCCAGCTCTCAAGAACGATATTTTGCAACAAGGGCGACCAGTCAAACCAGGCAAGCACTTGACATTTCCGCAGCATGTGTTGGGTAGCTAGGAATAGGGATAACATAAGTGAAAAAAAATAAAGTTTGCTTTTTAGCCAGGTGTTCATACCTGGCTTAGAAGGTGTTCAGTAGAAAAAGGCTAATTAAATGGACCTATTTTGGCCGAAGGAGGCATGCTACAAAGGATAGTACATCAACTTCAAATGATGGTATAGATATTATCTTATCGATAATATATAATTTGTAAATATATTTTGACAATTAGGTTTGTTTGCAATTAAAATTGAGCGATGCTGACAACGATTGTAATATTTATACTGCGGAGTTAATAATATATTAATATAATTACATGCACGGTCTTGGAACAGGAGCAAATTTGGGAATTCCAAAAATTTGTGTTCATTTCATATTATCTTCAGCCAAACCTTTCAACAGCCTCGAATTGCAGGGAACATAGTGTACGAGTATTAATTTGCGTTCGGCTAAATTTCATTTTTATAAAGTAAAAGTTCGTAATGCATGCTGCAGCATATGACATGAGATTGTTTGTGCAGGTCCACGTCTTCGTATAGCCCCCATGTAACGGTACCTCCCGATATTCAGTATTGATCTCACACTCCTTCTAAAGATAAACAAGTAAAAAGCAGTAAGTTCGGCCGGGCCGAAGTTTGAATACCCTCCACCATTTGGAACGAATTTGAAAATTTTCAAAAAAACAAAATCCTTAAAACATTCTGTTAAAATTTTAAAAATACCAAATATAGCCGTTATATTGGCCGACGTGGGCCTACATAGGCATAGTTTGTCATAAGCCATTACCATATTCAAATTCGAAACTGGAACGGTAGCTAAAACCATCAAAATATGGTATATAGAGAGCTACCGTTATATCGGAGCTGTGCGAATACATGGACCTGCATAGACAATTTTCTGTCACAAACTGTAGTTCCCCTTACGAACTCTAAATACGTCATTTGAAACAATTCCGGTGAATAATGACGGTAAAATAATCAAAATACCGAATTTTGGGAGGTACCGTTATATGGGGGCTATACGAAGACGTGGACCTGCGCAGACAATTTTCTGTCACAGGCTCTAGCATCCATTATGAATCTCAAATACCAAATTTGAAACAGTTCCGGTGGATAATGTTGCTAAAATCATCAAAATACCGAATATAGGGAGGTATCGTTATATGAACCTACATGGCCCATTTACGAACCTAAGCAGGTTAGGAAAAATAAACATGTGTGCAAAATGTTAGCCATCTATCTCAAATCATTCGAAAGATAGCGTGATTACAACAGACAGACATACAGACAGACGGACATCGCTAAATCGACTAAGAATTTTACGCTGATCAAGAATATATATACTTTGTTGGGTCTGACATGAGTATTTCGAGGAGTTACAAATTTTCAATTTTATGCTAGGTAGCTCAAAATCAACATTTTTTTAAGAGAAAACATGTGGTGGCCCCAATAAATTCTAAAGTTGGACTTATATGCTTTTACTAGACCAATGACAATGTCTGATCGAAGTTAGCACTCAGACAAATCCCATCTTTATATTAAACAAGTAAAAAAACAGTAAGTTCGACCGAACTCTGAATATCCTCCACTTTAGAATATTTTCAAAAAAATAAAATCCAGTAAAAAATCTGTTAAAATCTTTAAAATACCTAATATCGGAAGGTGCCAATATATGTGGACCTACATAGACAAATACCCTTCAGGGGTTGAAGTGCTTACAAAGAACCCCTTGTGTGGATTTTCAGACAATACCATTGGAAAATATAGCTAAAATCATCAAAATCCCGAATATCGGGGGTACCGTTATATGGGGGATATACGATATTGTGGAGCTCAAAAAGAACCCCTTGTGTGGAATTTCAGATAATTCCATTGAAAAATGTGTCTGAAATCATCAAAATACCGAATATCGGAGGGTACCATTATATGGGGTATATACGATATCGTGGACCTATATAGACAACTCTCCTTCAGGGAGTAAAGTACTCACAAAAAACTCCTTGTGTGCATTATCAGACAATTCCGTTGAAACGTGTGGCTAAAATCATCAAAATACCGAATATCGGGGGGTACCGTTATATGAGGGATATATGATATCATGGACCTATATAGACAATTCTCTATCAGGGGGTGAAATACTCATAAATGACTCCTTGTGTGGAATTTCAGACAATTCAATTGCAAAATGTGGCTTAAATCAGCAAAATACCGAATATCGGGGGTACCGTTGTATGGGGCCTATTTCGATATCGTGGACCTATATAGATAAGGGATAAGGTACTCAAGGGATAAGGTACTCACAAGGAACTCCTTGTGTGGATTTTCGGACCATTCCATTATCGGGGGGTACAGTTATATGGGGGCTATACGATATCTTCGATCTATATAGATAATTCTCCTCCGAGGTATAAAGTACCAACAAGGTACTTTCATTGATATCGGGCATACATATCGCGTTGGGTACATCAAATATGTAAAATCGGCCATGGAAGCTATATCCAAATCTGACATACGTATCGTGTTTGGTGCATTAAATAAATAAAAACGGTCGAAAATATATATGGGAGCTATAACCAAATCTAAATGTAATTTGACATATTTATTTTCGTACCAACTTTACCTACTCATACCAAATTTCATTGGAATCGGACATACGTATCGTGTTTGGTCGGCCGAAAATATATGTGGGAACCGATTTCAATATAATTTGACAAATTTATTGTCATTTATACCGAATTCCGCCACACATTCTGAATTTTATTAGAATCGGACATACGTGTCGTGTGTGGTGCATCAAATACGCGAAATCGGTCGAAAATATATATGGGCGCTATATCCGAATCTGTACCGATTCCAATATAATTTGGCAAATTTATTTGTGTACCAAATTTAGCTACTCATGCCGAATTTCATTAGAGTTCGACATAAGTATCGTGTTTGCGCCTCAAATACATGAAATCGGTCGAAAATATATATGGGAGCTATATCCAAATCTGGACCGATTTTAATATAATTTGACTAATTTATTTTCTGATCAAAATCCTATCACTCGTTCCAAATTTCATTGGAATCGAATGTTCACATCGAGTTTGCTGCATCAAATAAACAAAATCGGTCGAAAATATATATGGGAGCTATATCCAAATCTGAACCGATTTCAATATAATTTGACAAATGTATTTTTGTTTCAACTTCCGTTACACATTCTAAATCTGGAGACTATATCTCTAATCGAGGAATAGATATGTGCATATAAAATCTAAATTTTTGGGAGGTATCTACGATTCTGATGCTATATCTCCAGATCCAGGTGGAATTGCAAAAATTTATATAGCCTATGTTACTTTCAGGCGATGTTGTAGTATACTGTTAAATTTTCAGAAAAATCTGTTCAGCGGTTTTCGAGTCCATAAATTACAAACAAATATACCAATATTTTTTTTCAGCACGCATTTAAGTCCAAAGAGCTTTTGAACGATTTTACTGCTCCTCCTTCCCAAAGCTCCCCCTTCACTTTATATAAATTCGGCAGCATTTTAACGCGTCTCACGCTACATGTGTAGCGAAGCTATGTTGATATTGATAAGCATTTTCGTTTCTGCTGTTGTTGTTGTGGACGTTGATGTATACCTCGAAACACATGCTTTTGTGTATTTAGAACATTTTGAGCATAAACGCTAAATACTTTGGCAGATAGAGTCCAACGTACGAAAAAAAAAACTAAATGTATTCAGAATAAATACAAATGCAAAATTCCAAAGTTTTTATTTCTATGTTTTGGTTTTGGTTCTGTTTTCACTGTTTATTTCGTTGTTGAAGCGATTTTTTTAGCTGGGCCTGTTGTCGTCTTTGCATGTACCTGACCTAGACCACTGTCGATTAGAGTGCCGTGTCACATTTTCCTTTGTTTTTTAGTATTTAATGTTACTGGTCGTTAAACATAATGCGAACAGAACATCAAATATTTTGGTTGTTTTTGAGTCTCCTCATCGTCTTCTGAAAGGTTTTTCGAATGATCAGAAAACGATGAAACTGATGGAGTCAACTTATGATGATGACCGGAGTAAGTCCATATTTTAGTAATGTGTGTGCCCAGTAAAGGAGGGAGTTTACATTTATTTTTTCAATATTCCATGAATATTCTACTCAATTGCTTAAGTCTGGCATATTATTTGAAGAAAATTCCACATGTTCTGTTAAAATTACAGATTTTTGGTCGTAAAAAATAAAACATTTTGGATGAAATGGAAAGCCATACACAGAGAAGACCAATGAAGGTAGTGCCTATAAAGGGCCGGATTCTCTTTGATCACTTAAATACTAACAACCTATCAGCACTTAACATAGGAACTAAGGAGTTTTGTTAGAAGTCAGAAAAGGAAAAGATCTATTTATATATTAAAAATCTATTCTATCAGAATAATTCCGCAATCACATCAGATCTTTGGTTAAGGGAAATGTTTAGATGCACAATGTTTTTCAAGAATTGTTTGAAGAAATAGCATGTGTTTGTAGAAATATTGTGATGTGCGAAATTAAAAGAAAATCGGCCTCTTCTTTCAAATTTTATACGAGTTATTATTATTCAAAATGTATGGGAGGTACATGATGGAGTGGACCGATATTGTCCATATTTGAATATTAATATGAACATTACGATTTGCAAAGTTTTCACCATATTGGATCCATTCTTATTCTAAGTTAAAAATAAATAATTTTAAATTATTTGGTCAAAAGAGAACTAGGGTCGATGAGGCACATTTTGATCGTATCAAATGATATTTGCCCTTTGTGGGAGAGGTATCAGAAGGAGTGGTCTGATCTAAGCCATCTTCAATCCCGATTTTGTGTTGTGTGCCAAGTATAAAAAGAGTCGAATTTTGATTTTGCACTTTATGAAGATTATAGGTATTCCAAACGTTGACCTAACAGAAGGAGTGGTCCGATCTAGCGACATTAATTACCGCAAATTTGTTTCAAATTTGATATTTGAAGTTTGTAATAGATACTACAGTATATGACAGCAGATTGTCTGTGCAGACCACGTCTTCGTATAGCCCCGATATAGCGTTACCTCCCTATATTCGGTATTTTGATGATTTTAGCTACATTATTCACCGGAATTACTACAGCCTAAAACAGAAAATTGTCTGTGCAGGTCCACGTCTTCGTATAGCCCCGATATAGCGTTACCTCCCGATATTCGGTATTTTGATGATTTTAGCTAAATTATTCACCTGAATTGTTTCAAATTTGGTATTTGAAGTTCGTAATGGATACTATGGAATATGACAGAAAATTGTCTGTGCAGGCCGACGTCATCGCATAGCCCCCATATAACGGCACCTCTCGATATTCAGTATTTTGATGATTTTACGACATTATTCAACGGAATTGCTTCAATTTTGGTATTTGAAGTTGGTAATGGATGCTACAGCCTATGACATACAATTGTCTGGACAAGTCCACGTTTTGGTATAGCCTAATATCACAGTATTTTGGGTTGCCCATATTCGACGGACCCATGGGCCCATTCCAATCGACGAGGCTTGTCCGCAGGCAACATTCTTTGCGTCAATTGAATTTTGTACGGGAACAAATGCAAATCAATGCGAATAATCCGTTGTAAAGTGGACCGAGCCATGCCCAACTGCTGAGAACGGCGTTTTTGGGATGTTCTTGGGGACCTCTCAACACTGGCTCGTACGGCAGCGATATTCTCGGCCGATCGCCTTGGTTGACTTTTATATGGCCTCTTCGGATTAGAAAGAGCCTTACCAGTCGAAAATTTTTCGTATAAACGCTCAATGGTGTTCTTAGAAGGCGCACTTCTCACATTTTTTTTCACAATTGACTTCTGTAATGTAAATTTCAACTATTTCAGAGCGCTCGTGTGGCGTGTATTGGTTCATGGCAAAAATCTGCTTGGACCGACGCTTCAAACGCGGTAGGTCATTAAGCGATGTGACATCTCTGTCAAAAGTTATGGCGTTGCCAGATGGGTCCGTCGAATATGGACAACCCTATTCGTAAGGTATATTAAACACGTTTTGGTGAAAAATATAATATGATAAAAATGTCTACACATAAAACTGTTTAAACTCGAAATAAAACTGTTATATTATCTGAAATTGTTTTCTTTATACAATGTTTATACCTTACACCACAAGGTGGTCAGGGTATTATGTCTTTGTGCATTTGTTTGTAACAGACAGTAGGAAACGAGATAGACCCATAGTTCCTTTTGATGATCTGCATAGAATCACATTCTGAATCGATTTATGCATGTCCGTCCGTCCGTCCGTCCGTCTGTCCGTCTGTCCATGTATTTTTGTAAACAAAGTACAGGACGCATTTATTGCCCGATCAAACAGATCTTTTGTTTGACACAAGGACGAACCCTATTGAAATTGGAGGTAATCGGTCAAAATTTGGATAAAGCTCCCATATATATCTTCGTCCGATTTTCCTTTTATTGTGCACCAAACGTGTAATATCAGCCCGAATTGTATGGAATTTTGCATGAACACCCAAATTAGGCCTGAAAATATGTGTGCCAAATTTGATCGAAATCGGTTCAGATATAACTATAGCTCCCATATATATTGTTCATCCGATTTGTTATTTTTGTCCACCGCCGCCGTAATATGCAATCTGCAACAACAATATTTGGGGAAATATATCAAATACAGCTCGCTAAATTTTATCGAGATCGGTTCAGATTTGTCTAGAAGCTAGTATGTCAAATTTGGTGAAGATCGGTTCAGATATAGATATAGCTCCCATATATACTGTTCATCCGATTTGTCATATTTGTTACCCATAGCCGTAATATGCACTCCGTAACAACGAAATTCAGGGAAATATATCAAATGCAGCTCAGAAATATCTTTGCCAAATTTTATCGAGATCGGTTCCGATTTGGATATAGCTCCCATATATATTTTTATCCGATTTCAAAATAATTGTGCACCAAATGGGTAATACAAGTCCGATTTTAAAAGATACAAATGCTTCGGCACATTTAGTCCTTTGTACTTTAAATCATAATTATAATCATAGCGTGTATGATTGAATTCCCCCATAAAAACGTTTAATTGTTATGCGCAGCTCTACTAAATTAGCAAAGTGGTGTAGGGTATCATAAAGTCGGCCCCGCCCGACTTTAAGTCTTTCTTTACTGGTTTTTGTTTGTTTGAATGTGTACACATCTTCCGGCCCCGCCCGACTTTAAGTCTTTCTTTACTGGTTTTTGTTTGTTTTAATGTGTACACATCTTCCAGCTGAAGCACGATGTAGGCCCTGGAGTTGAAAGGTAGATGTCAGTTAACATCGTATTTCGCACTTATTTCATTTCTTTTTTTTGTGAAAAATTGTATATAGTGAAAAATTATTCTTTATTTTGTTCACAAAATATCCACTGAATCCAATATGATAATACGAATTGAAAAAAAATTGACAAATGAAGAATAACAAATTGAAAATATCTTCAACTTGTTCGCTGATTTTTTACAGCAACTGTTTAAAGATCCTTGCAAAGTTTATCAATAGAATGTACTTTTATTTTAAAATTCAATTCAATTGAAGTTTTTTTTTCGATATTTTCCCGATTTGAGAATTTTTGCAATGAGATCTCTTTTTCGTGATTTTTTAGCGTTAAATTTTTTCGATATCATCTATTCCGTTTCGCCGCCACATAATTCGGTACTACACTTCCATGTAACTCGCCATCAATTTCAATTCTCAAGAAAGCAAGTCAATTAAATAAATTGGTATTAATATTCAAATTCAAAAATAAAATATAAAAAAACACTACAAATGTACATTAGAAAAAAGTAAGTCAAAATGGAAAAATTAAAAATCAATATGAAAATGTTAATATATCACAATTCTTTTTTTTTTTTTTTGTTTTCGATATTATCCTTTTCAGACAGGAGACAATTCCGAATTTGTATTAATCATTAAAATCAGTTCAGCGGTTCCTAAGTTATAAGCGTAGTAACTAACACAACTTTCTTTTATATATATAGATCAGGGCAAGGCAGAGAGCCTCAAAAAATGTTTGTGATTGTGTTTTGAAGTAACAAAATATTGCAAGTTTTTTTTGCCTCTCTTTACAGAGTGAGAAATAATTTGTTATCTTTAAATTTTCAATTTAAAATTTTCTGTTTTCAAAACAACTTTGTTGGTAAAAAATTAAAAGTTTTACAGATAGTTCGGAGATATATTTGTAGAATTCAATTATGATACATTTTAAAATTAAAATATATATAAGTTGACATTTTCAGAAATTTTATAAAATTTTGATGTTATTTTTGTTTAATAATTTCGGATATAACATGCTAACCATCTAAGTTGACCCCTTTAAAAAGTAATACCGATTTCCACATCCTGGCATACGCAAATAGTCGTAGAATTTTAAGCTTATCAGAAACTTATATCCTGTGTTGGGTTCTAAAAGATTATTTCTATGAATTACAAATAGAATGATAAACATCGCATCTTGCTATATTTCCTAAAATTGACTAAGAAGGAACATATAATTTCAGAGAAATCAAGAGATATGAAAATGTCCACTAATTTGGAAGTACCATAAATTTATCTAACAATATGAAATGAATTTCCATTCCTAACATGTGAATTTAGTCAAATTTGTGTGCAAATTTTGTCAAATAGAATTCAATCTGAAAAGATAAATGTCAAAGTTGTAATTTTTACAATTTCGGAAATATTTGTTAGAAATATGTAGTAAGATATATTTATGTGCTCCAATATTTCTTACGCTGTATCCATAAAAATATCCGACAGCACCTTCCTCATCGACTGCACGAACAAAACTAAATATTCTCCCAAAACCAATTTGACAGAAAATTCAAAACAATTTATTATTTACAATTTTAGTGGTGAACACACAGATATCCCAAGGGATAGTCTTTGCCTAGCCTTGACATAGATGTATAGATAGATTAAAAAGTAGGCGTGGTCAGTTCCTCAGCCCCCAAACAAATACTTAGGGTTAGAGGGAAGGTCAACAGTATCTCGTGTAATAATTTTTAAACCAATATCTTCATTATTTGGGGAAACATAAGGATTTTAGATAAATCGAATAGTGGGCGTTCTTTAAAGACCTAATTTGGGGTATGACGAACGTTTGCAAATCGGTCCAGCCGTTTTCAACTAATTCCATTACCAACGAACAACAATTGATTTTAATATATATAGATAAAGATAATAATAAAAATGTCTACTCATAAAACTGTTTTAAACTCGATATAAAACTGTTATATTAACTAAAATTATTTTCTTTATACAATGTTTATTTGTACCCTAATACTATTGCCTTTGCGCCTAACATTGCTGTTAACAATTTGATTCGACAACACATTCTAAGTTTGTTGTCTGAATCTTTCGTTTTTTGTTTGCTTTTGTTTTTGACATCATATTTGGTACGATGTTGAGTTGAGCGAGCGAGTGATGTTGACAATAATGTTGTTTGTCGGTCTCGATTTCGGTTGACGCCACTTTGTGGTCTACACAAATTTGAAGTTTGTCTCCACTTCACGGTCATGACTTTGGATTGTTTGCATACGAAATTTTTGTTACGTTTCAATACGCGGCTGAGTGTCATTGGCTATTGGCATTACGTTTGTTTTGCCTTCAACATTGTTGGGAAGACTGGAATAAACGGGCATGTTTAGGCATGACAGTCATGGAATGTTGTACAGAGTTTACAACAATGTTGGGCATACATGCAATGACTTTGTTATAGACGCCATAAAACTATTCTTCAAGTACATATCTTACACAACCGTTTGTTCGATCCGTTTAACAAAACTTGGATTTCAATTTTTGCATACGAAATCGAAAGAAATATTTGAGTAAGAACAAAATTCATTGTACTGGTGATTGTTAATTCCGCAAAATTTTGTATTTCCTAAAAACTAAATTAATATCTAGTATTTTAAAAACAACAACAATTTACAATTTTATACCCTCCACCATTGTATGGAGTGTATATAAGCTTCGTCATTCCTTTTGCAATTCCTCAAAATATTCACAAAAGACCCTACAATGTATATAAAAGGTGAGATAAAAAACTGCAACAAAGTCAAACGCCATCATTTTTACAATTTTTTATACCCTCCACCATCCTATGGAGGGTATATTAATTATACCCTACACCACAAGGTGGTCAGGGTATTATGTCTTTGTGCATTTGTTTGTAGCAGGCAAAAGGAAACGAGATAGACCCATAGTTTCTTTGATGATCTGCATAGAATCTCATTCTGAGTCGATTTATGCATGTCCGTCCGTCTGTCCATGTATTTTTGTAAACAAAGTACAGTTTGCATTTATTGCCCTATCCAAATGAAATTTTGCACAGATCATTTGTTTGACCCAAGGACGAACCCTATTGAAATTGGAGATAATCGGTAAAAATTTAGATATAGCTCCCATATATATCTTCGTCCGATTTGCATTTTATTGTGCACCAAACGTGTAATATCAGCCCGAATTGTATGAAATTTTGCACATACAAACAAATTAGGCCTGAAAATAAGTATGCCAAATTTGATCGAAACCGGTTCAGATAAAGCTATAGCTCCCATATATATTGTTCATCCGATTTGTTATTTTTGTTCACCGCCGCCGTAATATGCACTCTGTAACAACAATATTTGGGGAAATATATCAAATACAGCTTAGAAATACATTTGCTAAATTTTATCGAGATCGGTTCAGATAAAGCTTTAGCTCCCACATATAACTTCGTCCGATTTACGTTTTATTGTGCACCAAACGTCTAATATTTGTCCAAATGGGATGGAATTTGGCACATACGACCGAATTGAGTCTAGATGTTAGTATGTCAGTAGGCCTGAAAATAAGTATGTCAAATTTGGTAAAGATCGTTTCAGATATAGCTATAGCTTCCATATATATTATTCATCCGATTTGTTATATTTGTTACCCACATCTGTAATATGCACTCTGTAACAACGATATTCAGGGAAATATATCAAATACAGCTCAGAAATATCTTTGCCAAATTTTATCGAGATCGGTTCAGATTTGGATATAGCTCCCATATATATCTTTATCCCATATATATCTTTAATTGTGCACAATGGGCAATGCAATTCCGAATTTAGAAGATACAAATGCTTCGGCATATTAAGTCCTTTGAACTTTAAATTATAATTATAATTATAATCATAGCGTGTATGAACTTTTAATTGTTATGCGGAGCTCTACTGAATTAGCAAAGTGGTGTAGGGTATCATAAAATCGGCCCCGCCCGTCTTTAAGACTTTCTTTACTGGTTTTTCTAATTTTGTTGATGGAAGGCAAAAAAATGTCGGAAATAGCATCAAATTTTAGAATAAGTTCAGATTTGCTCGAATTAGTCACCTTTGACAAGAATTATGGCCTTCATACGGTCAATGAAACCGTCACACGCTGCCCGAATGTTGATCTGCGGTTTTTTGGCCCATTTCCGGCGCAGCGCTTGCTTGAAGTGATCGACACTTTGGAATTTTTTAGTGCTAACCTAGCTTTCCAAAGTACTCCAGACACAATCGTTCAACGGATTGCTATCCGGAGTTTTTGGTGGCCATTGTGCGCAGGAAATGAAGCGAGGAACCTCATTTAGAAACCATTCTTGGGTGGCGCGTGCTGAGTGCGATGGTACTGAGTCCTGTTGAAATGTCCAAGGTCTGCGGCCAAACTGTTTCGGCATTTATTCTGATGCCACGGTCTATTAATACGAGCGAAGAGCGACCATCGGCTGTTATGGCGGCCCATACCATCACCATTACCGGTGCTTGAGTTCTGGTGGCCAACCGAAGGTGCACATTTTCAGCTGACCTCTTTGGCATGTAAACACGATCATTATGTTTGTTTACAATGAATGTTTTCTCATTGGAGAAAACCAAATTCGGCAGTTCACCACTTTCGGCCAAGCGAAGCAACTCTAGCTCTCTTGAATCTATTTTCTTTCGGTTGCGGTGTAAGTTCTTGCACTTTTTGAAATTTCAATGGCTTTACCCCGAGCCCATTTTTCAACATTTGCCGGATGGAATATACGGTAACGAGCGATGGTACGAGACACAAAAGATTTATTGACATTTAAATGCTGGAGTGCTCTAACGATAGCCACTTGTTGTTTTTCAGCCAAATATAAAGAAATCACACTAATCTCAGCAAAATGCTTAGTGGCTTAGAAATGACAGCAGTGTGAAATGGGTTGCAGGTTTTTCATGTCATCTTGTATATTCTGGATCAGCTTAAATTCTGAGAGGATCTAGCGATGTCCGTCTGTCTGTTATAATCACGCTATAATTGGAACGAATTGAGATAGAAGGCTATCATTGTGCATTTATGTGTAGTTTACCAGTAGGCAGGTTAAATTGGTAACGGGCCATGTCGGACTAGGTTTTCGAATAACCCCCATATAATGGTACCTCCCGATATTCGATACTCTCATGGTTTTAACGACATTATATACCGGAATTATTTTAAATTTCATATTTAGAGTTCGTAACATATATATAATGAAAATAAACCTATTACACGCTTTAAAAATAAAATAAAATTAAGTTCGAATGGCCGCCTTTTAATACCCTCCACCTTTGGGTAAAGAAAGCATTTTTATATAAAAGTATTTAAATTCAAACTTGTTCCACTTTAACTGCTGTTAAACTTTTCAAAAAGCCATCAAATGGTTGAGACCGTTGTATAGGGGTCATGCCAAACGGGAACCTTTATAAACAATTTTATACTTCAAGGATTTTAATATGTCTAGGATTTTCAAAATTCCGAATATCGGTGGGTAGCGTTATATGTGCTCTAGAGGAAAACGAGGACCTTAAGATTCAATGTTCTGCCACCGGGGCTAGAACCATTATGAGCTACTAATACCAATTTTTTAGGAAAAATCCGTGGAAAAATGTGGCAAAAATAATCAAAGTACTGCATATCCGGAGGTACCAATTAAATTTTTAAATTTTTCGTCATAAATATTCTACCCAGAGGACAATGCTTGCAACATTATTGAACACCCCTCAGTTACATCCTTATCAATCCCTAACAACAAAAACATATTCTATGTCACTAGTACCATAGAACTGACAAAATTGCACCAAAGTCACTTCAGTATATTGGGAATAACATACACATCTGACAAAATCTGAAAGTGAAAATAACACTTTTACAATCTTAGGACCATTACTAATGGCGTGAAAAAAATCACATTGGAGGATTCAGGAGGGAAAACAATTAAAACTTTAACTGAAATCCAATTTTATTTTCAAAATTAATCTTAAAGGCAACTCAGAACACTCACATCTTCTATATTATACACATATACTAAATACACAAATTACTGCACTAAAAATAAGTTAATACCTTGCTTTTCAATAATAATGCCAAGATTTGTAATTTTAAAATGTATTTAATTTTGTAATACAGATCTATTTTTACTCCACTTTTTCTCTGATCCCACTGAAAAAACAACTAACTACATTTTCTCTTTTTTGATGCTATTTTCGAAGTGTTCCGTTAGAATGAAGCCAAGATTATTATGTTTTCTAAAAGCTTGACCCCTTAAGAGTTGATTTGTAAACATTTGACAATAAATATCTGATTTTCATGTTTTGAATTTTGGCCAATGGCCGCGACCACTGTGCGTCCGTCCGTCTGTTGTAATCACGCTACAGTCTAAACGAATTAAGATAGGAAGCTAAAATTTTGCACAGATCTCTCCTTTGTCTGCAGGCAAGTCAAGTTCGAAAATGGGCTATATCGGTCCACGATATCGTATAGCCCCCATATAACGGTACCCCCCGGTATTCGGCATTTTGATGTTTTTAGCCACATTTTTCAATGGAATTGTCTAAAATTCCTCAAAAGTAGTCCCTTGTGAGCATTTTACCCCTTCAAAAAGAATTATTTATATAGGTCCACTATGTCGTATATCCCCCATATAACTGTACCCCCGATATTCGGTATTTTGATGATTTTAGCCACATTTTTCAATGGAATTGTCTGAAATTCCACAAAGGAGTCATTTACTCTTTCAAAAAGAATTGTCTACATAGGTCCACGATATCGTATATCCCCCATATAACTGTTCCCCCCGATATTCGGTATTTTGATGATGTTAGCCACTTTTTCCAATGGAATTATCTGAAAATCCACACAAGGAGTTCCTTGTGAGTACTTTACACCCAGACATAGATATGTCTTTATAGGTCCATATCGTATATCCCCCCATATATCGGCACCTTCCTATATTAGATATTTTAAAGATTTTAAAAGAATTTTTAATGGATTTTATTTTTTTGAAAATTTTCTAATTCGTTCCAAATGGTGGAGGGTATCCAAAGTTCGGCCCGGCCGAACTTACTGCTTTTTTATTTGTTTGCTTTCATTCAATGAAATTTAAAAACAAGTAAGCAAAGGCTACAGTCGAGCGGGGCCGACCGTTGAATACCCTACAACACTATAATAAACGATACAGTTTATATAGGTGAGATACTCGAAAGAATTCCACAAGATATTGTGACAAATAAAAAAAACCATCAGGTTTCGTTCTCTAATTTTCGAATAATAGCAACTTAAACTAATTTGCTCATTTCCAATTTATTGGTAGATGGTGCACGTAAATGGTCTTCCTAGATCTGGAACCAAAATTTCCCAAAGACCCATAATCTCTCAGAAGTGGCAAAAGATTAACATTTATTATTGGTTTTTTACTGAAACACATCTATATGAGATACAGCCATTTGACTATATTCTTCAACGAAATCAGCGTTAACGAAATAGTCAGAAGTGCATCTTTCCTGTATTTGTGAATTCTCCAAAAAGTCACTGGAATGGTCATTTTCGTATTTTGTCTACAAAAGTTGGCAAACTCCTTCACACATTGAATATTTTCGGATGGCCATCCAAAACTGCTTGGCTTTTGCAACCCCCATTAACCCCCATTCAAATGTTCGTGAGAACCGGGCGAATTACGACCTGCTGACAATTTTGCAGTTTTTTGGTCCATTTCAACCCCTAAATATATGGCGATAATCTCCAAAAAGAGTAGGCTTCTATTCTGACCCTCATCTTATCTCCATGCAAAATTTCGTAAGGATCGGTCCATAAATGCGATCTGTATATGATATCCTGATATCCTAACTACTTACTTTTGTTAGCTGTAGAAATATTACCAAATGTTTAATTCAAAATGAAAATATGCCAAAAATATGACAAAATTGAAAAAATATGAGAAAATTTTACAAAATCAATATTTTCATCTTTAGAGAGATATTTTTATGCGATTTTTTCAGACGTTTTTTCTTTCCTGCCAAGAGGCCATTCTGAATTAATGAGAACTGTCGAAATCAGTTCAGCCGTTCTCGACATATAAGAGATTTTTCAAGCATATCTTCTTTGATAGACATATATATCGCACATATTTTGCTATATATCCGATTTGTTGGATGTTGACATCAATGTATAGATCAGAAGTAAACTTGTTATGGCTTTGTGATTTCGCCGGGATTTAAAATATTCGCGGTTTAATGAAAAATTTTGAATTTTTTCAACACAAAAGATATGGTCTATTTTACCCGCTAAATATTATCCGATGACCACCCAAATTGGTAGGCTTCTTCCCCGCCCTAAACTCTAGCTACATGCGAAATTGCGCGTCGATTGGTCTATAATTGCGACCTGTATAGCTACTGCAAAATCCGACATTTTTTCAGTATTTGGTCCATTTCAACCCCTAAACATTTGGCGATCATCTCCAAAAGAAATAGGGTTCTATTCTGACATTAACCCCACCTATATTTTAAATTTCGTGAAGATCGGGCCATAATTGCGACCTGTAGAGTGATTACAAATTAACACGGACGGACGGACATACATAGCTAGATCGACTCAGCTCGGCGAGCTAGGAAGATCCATATATACTTTCCTATATGGGAAATCAATATTTCGAGGTGTTACTTAAATTCTGACCCAATCAAACTTATAATACCCCCAACACATAGTGTTGTAGGGTATAAAAATATATATGAAAATTTTGTCTTGTTATTTTTTTTTTTTTTTTTTTTTTGATGTTACAAATAGATGTTTCAAGGTGGAGGGTATAAAAATGTTGTAATTTTTTAAATGGATTTGAAGTGGATTCAAACCGCAATTTTTTTTTTACGGAAAGGCATTTCTACCCTAATACACCGTCGAAGCCAATAGCGCGGGCCCCACAAATGTGCAAATTTGCTTCTCACCTTGTCAAAATTCATCAACACACGCCCACGTTTGATTTGATTTGTAAGTCTATCAGCTTTGAAACCTTCCCTTAATTCCTTCCTAGCCTTTTAGGAACATTGAATAGCATTTCATTTTTATACCCACCACCTTGGAAAGGAGGGTATATTAACTTTGTCATTCCGTTTGTAACATCCTTAAATATTCGTCGTAGACCCCATAAAGTATATATATTCATAATCAGCATAAAATTCTAAGTCGATTTAACGATGTCCGTCTGTCTGTTGAAATCACGATACAGCCCACATTATTTGACGTAGAGCTCCAAAATTTAGCAGAACAATTTTTATTGTGTCTAAAATGGTTGGTATTGAAAATGAGATATATCGGTCCACGTTCTGGTATAGTCCCCATATAACGGTACCTCCCGATATTGAGTATTTTGATGATTTATGCCTCATTTTTTCACGGATTTGTCTGAAAATTGGTATTTGTTGGTCATAACGAGTCCCTGTGCGTGTGGCAAAATATTGCATGTATAGGTCCACGTTTTGGTATAGCCCCCATATAACGGTACCTCCCGATATTCGGCATTTTAATGGTTTTTGCCACATTTCTTCTAATGTTTCCTTTACCCTAAGGTGAAGGGTATTAAAAGTTTGGCCCGGCCGAACTTAATGTTGTTTTACTTGTTAAATATATTATCATTTTCACTTTATTACCCAGCGATGCTAATAACCTCGACAAATAAATATTATGGGGATTTTTTTTTTTGTTGCAAATTTCTTTGTAAATTTGCCATAATAGTTAGTCGTCCATGATATATGAGTGCCATAATTATAAAACAAATGATAAGACAAATCGGCGATAACGCACTTTTGTCCGTTTTGCCATGAACCAGGTTGATTCATGGCGTACATTTTTCAGACTTTAAAAAACTTAAACGCATTTCCACGAGTACCGAATGATACGACGAACATTTGTCTGCTGTCTGGGTTCTGTCATTCGAATATTTACACTTCGTAGGCAGGTTTTGTGTTGTTTTAGCGATAGTGAAGTTTACTAAAATAAAAAGTAAAAATTGTTTATAATAAAAGTAAAATATAACAATTTTGGTCTTATCTTGAAATTGTATATGTATTCTCGGTGGACTGTACCCCTTGGACTACTAAAATGAGTATGAGTTGGAAAAATTAAGGAGATATCAAAAACATATTATTTTCGACTTTTTTATTATGCCCCACAACACGAAGTTGTGAAGGCATTTTTTGGTTCAACATTCAAAAAAGAGTTGTAACACCTCGAAATATTAGTCTTAAACCTGCTTTGTAGTATAGTCAAGTTTCGCATTCACCCAATCATTAATCGAAAAACAGGGTGTTTATAGCATCACATTTGATATTATATAGGAATCTTCGATACACATGCATCATACATTTACCATAAATATATATATTTTTTATGGCGGATATATTCACTTCATCGAAAAATACATCGTGCGATAACACTGACTTGACCGGTGTTGAACTTTTAATTTTTTAAATACACCGAAAAAAGTATTTCATACCACAAATTAATTTTCCTTCCTCCCCAATATCCTCTTATGCTCTGTATTCAATTAAAGAGGGGCATGTAATAAACCGATTTTTTTATACCCTACACCACAAGGTGGTCAGGGTATTATGTTTTTGTGCATTTGTTTGTAACAGGCAAAAGGAAACGAGATAGACCCATAGTTCCTTCTGATGATCTGCATATAATCACATTCTGAGTCAATTTTTGCATGTCCGTCCGTCTGTCTGTCCGTCTGTCTGTCCGTCCGTCTGTCCATGTATTTTTGTGAACAAAGTACAGTTTGCATTTATTGCCCTATCCAGCTGAAATTTTGCACAAATCATTTATTTGGCCCAAGGACGTCCCCTATTGAAATTGGAGATAATCGGTCAAAATTTATATATAGCTCCCATATATATACCTTCGTCCGATTTGACTTTTATTGTGCACCAAACGTGTAATATCGGCCCGAATAGTATGGAATTTTGCACATACAACCAAATTAGGCCTGAAAATAAGTATGCCAAATTTGATCGAAATCGGTTCCGATATAGGTATAGCTCCAATATATATTTTTCATCCGATTTGTTATTTTAGTCCTCCACAGCTGTAATATGCACTCTGTAACAACAATATTTGGGGAAATATATCAAATACAGCCCGCAAATACCTTTGCTAAATTTTATCGAGATCGGTTCCGATTTGGATATAGCTCCCATATATAACTTCGTCCGATTTACCTTTGATTGTGCACCAAACGTCTAATATTTGCCCAAATGGGATGAAATTCGGCTCTTACGACCGAATTGAGTCTAGAAGCTAGTATGGCAAATTTGGTGAAAATCAGTTCAGATATAGCTATAGCTACCATATATATTCTTCATCCGATTTGTTATATTCAGGGAAATATATGAAATACTGCTCAGAAATATCTTTGCCAAATTTTATCAAGATCTGTTCAGATTCGGATATAGCTCCCATATATATCAAATGGGCAATACAAGTCCGTATTTAAAAGTGCTTCGGCATATTTAGACTTTTAAACTTTAAATTATAATTATAATCATAGCGTGTACGATTGAATTCTTCCATTAAAACTTTTAATTATTATGTGGAGCTCTGCTAAATTAGCAAAGTGGTGTAGGGTATAATAAATTTTCTTTACTGTTTTTTTTTTTTTTGAATTAGTGTATCCTCCACCCTAAAAATGGGGCATATTTAATTTATCATTCCGTTTGTAAAACATCTTAGTATTCGTCTTGGACCAAATAAGGTATAAATATTCATGATCAGCTATGTAGATTTAACGATGGGTACCTCCCAATAGTTTGTTGAAGTCACCATACAACTCACATTCTTTGACGAGAGCTTTGAAGTTTGGCACAATTGTTTGTATTGTATACAGGATGGGTGGTATTGAGAATTATATATCGGTCTGTCCACGTTTTGATATAGCCCTCATATAACAGTACCTCCCTATTTTCGATATTTTCACGATTTTGGAAACATTTCCCACGCAAAATATTAAATTTCATAATAAAAGTTTTTAATGGGTTCTACCTTCGGTGACGGAAAATTGGTTCTATTGGTCCACCTTTTTGCTATAGCCCTCTAAAAACAGAAACTCCCGATATTAAATATTTTGATGGTTTTGGCCACATTTTTCACGGTATTGTTGCAAAGTTTTAATGGGTTCTAGCTTCGATGACAGTACATTGTATATGTATGTCCTTGCTTACATATAGCGCACATATAACGGTGATTTAAGCCAAATTTTCTAGCGAATTTATGTATAATTTGGTATTTGTAGATGACAGTGGGTTCTACAACCGGTGTCAAAACATTGTCTATATTGGTCCACGGTTTCCATTTAGGTATTTTAATGATCTCGGTCACATTTGGACACCGTCTATCTGACAATATTATAAAAATTTAAATCTCACAAAGAGGGAAGGAAGTATCCAGTTTCGTTAAAACTTAGAATATCTTAATCTTTTTATAAAGTTGAAGTTAGATAAGAAAATAGACAACATCGGCCCACTCCTTCAGGTAACTCTCCCACAAACGGCCAATATTTTGATTATCATAATGCTTATACAGTCCGATTATCAAAACAGTTGTAGAAGTTATATATCCTTTATGAAGATGGGATAGACAACTTCTTCAGGTACGTCCCCCACAACGTATCAAATTTTTGAATACCCATAAACCCCATAATATACAACAAGTAAGAAACCGGGCCAAACTTTTAATATCATCCACCATTGGATAAAGAAAACATTTTATATAAAAGTATCTGCATTCAAACGTGTTCCACTTCAAACCACAAATACCAGTAAGATAGTTTGGATATTGTTTTTAAACTTTTCAAAAAACCAAAAAGTGAGAGAGGCTCTGTTGACAATTTTACACTTCAAAGATTTTCATCTACCAAATCTTCTTAAATACCAAATTTGAAACAATTGCTTGGGTAAATGAAAATCGGTGGATATCGTTACACACAAGTGGCACTCCAGCATTTACAGGGTTGCTCATATTCGACGGACCCATGTTTTTTTCGATGACTCTTTGTGCCCATTCCAATCGACGAGGCTTGTCCGCAGGCAACATTCTTTGCGTCAATTGAATTTTATACGAGAACAAATGCAAATCAATGCGAATAACTCATTGTAAAGTGGACCGAGCCATGCCCAACTGCTGAGAACGGCGTTTTTGGGATGTTCTTGGGGACCTCTCAACAATGGCTCGTACGGCAGCGATATTCTCGGCCGATCGCCTTGGTCGACTTTTATATGGCCTCTTCGGATTAGAAAGAGCCTTACCAGTCGAAAATTTTTCGTATAAACGCTTAATGGTGTTCTTAGAAGGCGCACTTCTCACATTTTTTAATGTTTTAAAAGCACGTTGAGTTTTCACAATTGACTTCTTCTGTTGAATGTAAATTTCAACTATTTCAGAGCGCTCACGTGGCGTGTATTGGTTCATGGTAAAAATCTGCTTGGACTGACGCTTCAAACGCGGTGTGTCATTAAGCGATGTGACATCTCTGTCAAAAGTTATGGCGTTGCCAGATGGGTCCGTCGAATATGGACAACCCTGCAAATGTGAATAAATCTCTTGTGACTCGTACCATCGCTCGTTACCGTGATACTGCTAGCGTACCCTGACGTCAAGGAAGTGGACGGAAGAAAACAGCAACATAAGCAGAAATGGTTCGAGAATGTGAATAAATCTCTTGTGACTCGTACCATCGCTCGTTACCGTGATACTGCTAGCGTACCCTGACGTCAAGGAAGTGGACGGAAGAAAACAGCAACATAAGCAGAAATGGTTCGAGAAGTAAAGAAGCGACTTGATCGAAACCCGCGTGAGCTGAACATATCGCAATATTCCATTCGGCAAATATTGAAAAATGACACTCAAGCAAGCGCTTCGCGGAAATGGGCCAAAATACCGCAGAGAAACATTCGGGCAGCGTGTGACGGTTTCATTGGCCGTTGAAGCTCATAATTCATGCCAAAGGTGAGCTATTCGAACAAATCTTAACTTATTCTAAAATTTGATTCTATTTCCGACATTGTTTTGCCTTAATTTTTTTGCCTTTAAAAAATGTACAAATTATGGCTTTTGACTTTGTTGCAGTTTTTTTTATCTCACCCTGTATATGACCAGACCTAAAAAATACATCCGAGTAAAATTTTCTCAAACCATATTCATTTCGTACGTTCCATATTATGGTGGAGCTATTTGGGGTTCATACCAAAAGATGGACGGATATATACAATTTTCGATCCCATAAACTTTGCAGACCTACTATGATATTTAATCAAATATTATTCCTCTGGGTTGCTTATAGTAAACACCACAGACGATAAACATGTGTGGATCGCCTTAGAATTTTACGATGATCAAAAATTTATACTTTATAGGGTCTTAAGAAATATTGTGATGCGTAATGAACGGAATGACAAACCTAATGTACCCTCCATAAAATATGTGGTGAAGGGTATCAAAATGTCCCTCATTTGTTTATTGTATGTACATATGTAAAATGTCGCATAAGTTATTTTTGGTTAAAAATTGTTGTATTGTTTACATTAATTGCACTTTCTTTGTTGTTTCTTTTTTTAATTACCACCACATATAAAAGAACATTCATCAATATACACTTTAGCATACGAAAGTCTACAACATTTATACATACCGCCATTTTTATATTGATCTTGATTAAACCATTGCCTGCCCCAACGTGTAGTATGGTGGGGTGCTATCGCTGTGGGCGATATGAGAATCATGCGTCAGTGTTGGTTTTTTGGCGTTATGACTCTGTCGCTGTTCTTGAGATGACGAATTCATTGGCCTCAGTTGTTGATGTTGATTTTTCTGGAACTTTATTTGTTCTCTTTGGTTGGTATGGTTTCTTCTTTTGTCCGCAGTAGCGCACATTTATATTGACTTTTCGCTGGAAAGGTGTAATGATGTGTGTAAGACAATAAAAAGTCAGTGAACGCACAATATGCCAGCACTAAGTTCTTTAAAGTTTAAAAATTTATACATTTTTTTGCTACTGAAACAATGTTTATTTTGTGATAAGCAGCATTGCGAACTGAAAATATGTGATTGCTACATACAGTGAAAGAATTTTCACTGAAAAAAAAATACTAGAATTTAAAATGTTCTTATGTTGCATTGAAGTAGATTAATTGAACCGTTTAATTCCCAAATATAGAATAGCTATAATATTTGCAACGCTCTTAATTTTTCATTTCCCAAAGGGATTTGCAGGTTTCTAACGATCTTATAAAGAATAAGTGAGGTGGATAAAAAATTTCCATATCTTATTCTGAACGCTCCAAGCTTTCCGAATTATTTGGTTCCATCAGAACTATAGTTGCTTTCTCCCTCCGATGAAGGTTTATCTGCATGACCTCGATCATTGGTCCCCCAGTAGACGGGCTTCTTGATAGTCGCTGATCTTTGTTTTGTGTTCCTTGGGGGCTCATCTTTCTCCTACTCTTGTCGTTGTTGGTTTCCTCGTAAAGGCTGATTTTCATCTTCTTCTTGAATCTGACCGCTTTCGAGATTTTAAAAGCAATGCCCTTAGGCTCTGACCAAATCCTCTGACGTATACCATCGTTTTATTAATGTGAGGAATTTCGCTTTTCCTCACTAGATTGTTGAAATTTTCCTTTAGGGAGACAATGTTTGCATGCGGAGCAAGTTTGAAAAGCATTTAATCGTTCTTTTTCCGCTGATCATGGTTATTGTTGGATCACCATCAACATCACCTCGGTGGTTTCGAGGTGGTCTTTGGGTAAATTGCCTGAACTTTTTTTGGTGTCGATCACTGTGTGGTTCATTTTTTCCATTATGGGCCTTTTTTATCGTATGATGGTGATTTCTTACCATTTTCCTCTTTCTCTTTGCCGGGTACGGGATTTCATCGCAGAATCCCCAGGCTTAGCAGTCGATTTCGAGCTCATTTGTCCCCATCGGTCAAATGATTCTCGAGACAGTTACCTTCGCGAGGTTCTTGACTGGGTTTGCCTGGAACATTTGAAGGTGGGAAGCTCTTTTTCTTTTAACGGCTTCAGTTTTCTGCTTCTCAGGAGACCGGGACCTCCTCCCCGCTTCCAAGGAAGTTGTGGAGTGTTTGTAAGCCCCTTTTAGAATTACCCGCGATCTTTCGCCGTTGAGCCCCAGACCGCTGCTTCGTTTTAGTTTTGAGCTTCTCTAAGCCATCACTCATTTCATCTATCGTCTTGTGAACCTCCTTCTTTTGGAATTTGCACAACGGTAATGTTATAGCTGTCAGATTCGGCTGGTTTGAGCTTAAATTTCTCCTGAGTTTTCCTTTCCCCGAGGGCTGTGTACTTGTATCAATACCTTCGACCTACCAAGGCACCCATATCTGTGGGAGAATTTTACTCAGGATCGCTGGATATCGATAATGTGTGACTCGTGGCTGGATCAGAAACACCCGCCGGTACAGGTCCTTTAGGCCATGCACCGTAAATTTTTATACCCTCCACACTGCTATGGAGAGTACATTAACTCCTCGAAAAAATTATATCAGACCCAACAAAGGATACATAATCTTGATCAGCGTAACATTTTAAGTCGATTTAGCGATGTCCGTCTGTCTGTCTGTGTGTCGGTTTGTTGTAATCACGCTATCTTTCGAACGAATTTATATAGAAGGCTAAAATTTGACATATATGTGTATATTGCCAGTACGCAGGTAAAGTTCGTAAATTGATCATGTCAGTCCACGTTTTCGTATAGCCCCTATATAATGGTACCTGCCAATATTCGGTACTTTTGTGATTTTAGCGACATTATAGATCGGAATTGTTTCGAATTTCGTATAAGATCTTAATTGATACTTCAACCTTTTATTTGAGCCGGTCCTGCCGAACTTATGTTATTTTTAATTTTTTTTATTTATTCAATATTTTGTAACACAGAAGCCTTTTTAGGCCAAAAATAGCATTACATAGTAAAATTACCAAATAGAAAATTTTAACGTGACCGTTTCATTCACCTTGCATCTTCAAAATAAACCAGTCATTTTTAAACTCATACAAAGAAATTCTCATTCACTTTACTGCATAACACGGATTTATAGTTTGGTTCCTTTCACAGCGGTCGTCGAATTCCGCCGACAAAGTACGAGTGAAATTGTCGTGTGGCTCGTCCGCAGTTTCGGAAACTAGTACTCGTTAGCAAACACTTCGACCACGCTCTTAGCAAGCTCCACGCTCATAGCAAAGCTCTACGCTCATAGCAAGCTCCACGCTCATAGCAAAGCTCTACGCTCATAGCAAGCTCCACGCTCATAGCAAGCTCCACGCTCTTAGCAAGCTCCACGCTCATAGCAAGATCTACGCTCATAGCCAGCTCAAAGTTTTAATCAAAGTTTCTCCCGACAGCAACCCGCAAGCTTCGGAGGACCCGAATCGACATCAACCCGAATACTCCCGAGTCGATATCAACCGAATACTCCCGAATCGACATCAACCCGAATACTCCCGAGTCGACATCAACCAAATACTCCCGAGTCGACATCAACCCGAATACTCCCGAGCCTACAACTCACGAACACTGACCAGCTGAATTGACCTTCGACTTAACCGTAATCCGCCTCCATACGTACCCAGCCATCTCAAACTCATACCATATTCTTCACATATTATTCGGAATATAATCACCAGAGGATTATAATAAAAACACTAAAATTATTAACACTCGTGTTTTACTTAAGGTTTGTGGGTCCTTAGGTTGATCCTGGCAACGACTGAACTTACCTCAGCCTAGACAAAACCACTCGTTATAAAATATCTTAATTATAATAATACAAATATTCATTTTATGATACATTACTATAAAATACTTTATTTTATTCTATTTTGTTTTGTTTACTACTTAATGATTAAATATAGAATGATGGAATAGGCGAAAATTCGAAGAAACAACAAGTGAAATATGGAAAAATATAAAGCAAAGTTAAAATTCAGTAGTAGTTAAATGGTAACATAACTTTAAACGAAGCACACTAAAAAATACGCAGGTCAAGAGGTAGGAAGTTCCAGCATCCTGCAACGCGAATTACAAAAGACTACTCAAATTGAGAGTAAAAAATCCTTGGCAAAAGAATCTGGGTGTTTCTTGTGGAACGGGTAAATTTAAACATATCGCACAGAGGCAAGGGTATACCAGTTTTAGTAATTTTGTAAAATAAAAACAAATTGCAAAGGTCAATATATCGTTCGAAAGGCAATCCCAGAAACTGCTTAACAAATGGGGAAACATAATCATGCCGGCGAATATTATAGACATATCGGATAATAGGGTTAACAATGTATTTTAATTTAAGAATATTGTAATGGAAAGTTCCAGTTATGACTTCTAAGGCGTAAGAAACCAACGGCATTAAGAGCGCATAAGTAATTCTGAACTTGATCCATGTTGGAAAATAGAAACAAGTTCCATAAACTCTGCCATGAACAGAGTCAATATGAGGTCCAAAATAAAGCCTTCTATCAATAATGACTCCCAAGCACTTATGCTGATCTAAAAAATGCACCATAGTTTGTCCAATGAAAATATTTATTACCATCTCATTAGAAGTAAATCGAATTGCTTTTGTTTTCGAAGGATTTATCGTCAAAGAATTGTCCATTCAATAGTCCATTGGAGTATTGAATTAAGACACGCATTTATATTATTTTCTAAAACAGTCTCACATCCCTCAACAGCACTAAACAATAAGTAAATATCATCAGCAAATATGAATGCATCACAGGAGTTTGGAACCAAACACGCAGAGAAATCATTAATATAAAGTATAAATAAGAGCGACCCTAAAACAGAGCCCTGTGGTACCCCAGAAGTCAGGCGTGCAACTCTAGATCTTATACCATTCAATTCAACAAATTGAAACCTATGATTTATATAATCCATAATCAGTTTACACGCTGTATTGGCAAAATTAAAGCCATACCTGACTTTACGTATCATAGTAGCATAACATATAGAATTAAACGCCTAAGATAGATCCAAGGAAATTAAGATGCTGTCATAGTTTTTATTCATATTGCCTCTGATAGACTCAGTGAGATGCAACAGCAAAGATGTGCTACTATGACCAGCACGGAAAGCATATTGTGACTCAAAGATTTTATTCCTGGTAAAAGACAGAATTTGATTCTTTAATATATGTTCAAATACCTTAGAAAAGATGGATAAAATTGATATGGGCCGCATATCATCAAAGGAACGTATAGCAGAAGTTTTCGGGATTGGAACTACACGCGCTGTCTTCCATGCTACAGGAAAAACTGGTGTAGTTATAATCGAGTTTAACAAGTCTAAGATCAAGTGAGAAATATGAGGAAACGAAATTTTTAAAATTTAAAGCAGTTGCAACATCCTCGCTACCTTCACACTCAAATGAGTGTCATAGTAATCAACATCAATCAATCCATCCACATCATTACCAGACCCTGATGCGAAAAGTTATTCAGCGCTTCAACATCACCATCATAATCAGCACCCCCAGCACCTGTACAACCATACCCTTTTAAAGACCGCCATAATTCCTTACAATTCATTCCATTAAAATGTCTAGAATAGAACTGACGCCACACTTTTCTCATCACTGATTTAGCCCGGTTACGATATCTTTTGAAAATACTCCAATTCTCATCAGTGCTATTCTCTTGGAATGCTTTATATGACGCATCTCTTAAAGTCTGAGCAAATACAATTTCTCTTCTACTCATCCAATTATGATCAAACGAATGATTTTTTCTTTCAGCTGAAGGTACAAGCAGAGAAAGCTCTTTTATCGGCGAAACGAGTAGCAAACATTTAGCATTGACGTCACTAGTTGAGTAGAATAAAGGTTTGTCAATATTACTCAAGGTTTGTAGCAAGCCTTCCCAGTTTATATTATTGTAATCCTTGTACTCTATAATTTCATCCAAGGTTTCAATATTATTATCAAAAGAGGAAAAAATTAGAGCATGGTGCGATAATGAGGGACATTGGACTTGATAAGAATAATGGGGCTTTAAACTATCACTTATTAGCATAAAACAACGAAAAGGAAGCATGAGCCACATCAAAGTGCGTCGGTATTGAGTTATGTAAAACGGATAAGTTCAACCTAGAGCACATAGCACGCATTAAACTACTTCTCGTAACTTTGAACATATCACAATTAAAATCACCAACAACAATCACATTTGCAAAATTCATAAACAATTCATAGTGAATTTCTTCAAAAGCCACCAGTTCCCCTACAGGTGGTAAATAAACAACCCCAAAAACACACTTTGTGTTGCCAGAATATAATTTTAACAAGTAAAAAAGCTGTAAGTTCAGCCGGGCCGAACTTTTAATACCCTCCACCATTTGGTACAAATTTGGCAATTAAAAAAAAAATCCGCTAAAATTCTGTTAAAATCTTAAAAATACCGAGTTGCTACGACGACGTAGACCTACATAAGCAACCTTCGTCATAATTTACTACAATATTTAAATGCGAAACTTGAAGAAAAATCTGTTTAAAATGTAGCTAAAATCATCAACATACCGAATATAGGGGGTACCGTTATATGGGGGCTATACGAATGCGTGGACCTGTACAGACAATTTTCTGGCATGGGCTGAAATATCCATTACGAACTTCACATGCGAAATTTGAAATAATGTCGCTAAAATCATCAAAATACCGAATATCGGGGGGATACGGTAAATGAAAAATGTTGCTAACATCATCAAAATACCGAATATCGGGGGTACCGTTACATGGGGGCTATACGATATTGTGGACCTATATAGATAATTCTCTACCGAGGTATAAAGTACCCACAAGGAACTCCTTGTGTGGATTTTCAGACAATTCCGTTGAAAAATGTGGGTAAAATCATCAAAATACCGAATATCGGGGGGTACCGTTATATGGGAGATGTACGATATTGTGGACCTATATAGATAATTATCTGCCGAGGTATAAAGTACCCAAAAGGAACTACTTGTGTGGATTTTCAGACAATTTCATTGAAAAATGTGGGTAAAATCATCAAAATACCGAATATCGGGGGTACCGTTATATGGGGGCTATACGATATCGTGGACCGATATAGCCCATCTTCGAACTTGACCTGCCTGCAGACAAAAGAGAGATCTGTGCAAAATTTTAGCTTCCTATCTTAATTCGTTTAGACTGTAGCGTGATTACAACAGACGGACGGACAAGGCTAAATCGTCTTAGATTTTTACGCTGATCAAGAATATATATACTTTGTTGGGTCTAAAATGATTATTTCGATGAGTTACAAACGGAATGACGAACTTAATATACCCTCCATACCTTTTTTGGTGGAGGGTATAAAAACACCATTCCGAAGGTTGTCGTTGATCGGTGTACGAGTCAAGTGCAGTTATTATTCACTCATCATGAGCAATATGCACTATATGTGGGTGTCTTAGCATCTATAGTCGAAGATAATGCTACAAGCACACACCCTATGGGCAAATGGGGGTGTTGTGAAATGAGAAGCTGAAGGATGGTTCAATATCACGACAACATTCAAAAATCCGATAGATGATGGATAAATAAAGGAAGTCAGATATGCCAATGACGTAGGGGTGGTGATAAGTTGTAGATTTCTTCCAACTATTTCTGATCCAATGTACTAGTACAGTTCTTTGGTGGGGCCCTGCAAAGACAAAACTTTTACTATTCAGAAAGAAAAGCAAAATAGCTGACAGTACTGGATGGGGTTACACTGAAAATCTCCTCGTGCGCCAAATGCCTCGGTACGATCCTGGACCACATTTAAAGTAGAATAAGAAAATCGAGGATCATACTAAAATGGCCTCTTTGTGCTCTATTCATGCAGGAACGCCATATAGAAGAGCTGAGGTTTAGACCACAAGTAGTACACTGTCACAGTGGCCTTACCTGTTCTGATATTTGTGTGTCTCGTCTGGTGAAATGCGATTAAATCCAGAGCACTCATGTCCAAATTAACCACAGTGTTCCTTACTCAAGAAGTCCGTAGCTCTCAAGAGCAAATCCCCAATCTGTCTTGAATGTGCTGCTAAACTTCCAGCCACTGGATATTTTTGCTCAATTCCAAGCAGCAAGGAGTGCATTTTTTCGCCTTTTGGTCATTCACAAATCCTTGACTTACAAATCAGTTGGAATATATTAGGTGAAGGTAATAGGATTAGTGATAATAAGAATAGTGATTTCGACTTCAATTACATTGATGTTACTCTACCTGATAGCAATACCTGTACTGGTGACGAACCTCATCTGGACGGTCTGGCCATATATACGACGGTATGACGGTTCCAAGATGGATGAAGTCACCGGTGCTGGCGTATTCTTCCCTAACCCACGTGGCAATATTTATTCGCCCCCCATTTCACAATAATTTACACTTCATCAATAGCATTCGTTATGCAGTTTTGAAGAGAGCGTAAAATGTAAAAGAAAATAGTACCCAAAAAGGGCACTTCATTTACCCCAAAAATATTTGCGCCATTATTTTCTCCACTAATTATTCCAGTAATTATTATTAATTTTCGATTGTTATCCAATCAAATAAAACAAGATCCCTTTGGCAGTACACAAGAGTTTTGTTTGTTTTTCTTTTTTTTTTTTTTAAATAACATTGCACCCCATTCCAAGGCCAAGAAATTTGCATCTGCATCCAGTGCACCACAGCCAACAACAACAACAATAATAATCAGAGTAATAAACTTTAAACAAACGAACCAAAAGAAAAAAAACACTATTTTTGTTTTTGATGATATTTGTGTGCTTTTGTAGCTGTGGATTCTTATGGTTTTCATTTTGGACACCCTCCTTTGTGTTCCAAAGAACAGCATCCAAAACAAAATGAGATTGCAGCGCTGTTGACGACGGCTCTCAATATTGGAACGGTTGCTGATGATTATGATGATGGGTGATTTTTGAAGTCAAGGCCTTTGTGAATATTGTTATGAACGGGTTTATTTGCGTTCATACAGTGAGTGTCGAGAGAAGTTTAATTTCAACAATTATTGAACATAAAAAATTATTGTAGTTATTCAATAATTTAAAGATGAGGTGGTTATGTCCTCGTAAGAGGCGTGAATCGTAATCGTTGACGTACTCGTTGAAACCCAAAATACCACATTAGATAATTCTCTTATCAAACGTGGTCAAACCCTTTTAAATACCTCGAATTTGGTTGCGCCGCTATATGATGATTATAATTTTTTTTTGTACAAAATTGACTCGAAAGGAATATTAAATATAAAACTACCGGTACTCCCGCTGGAAATGTGGTCCTTAAAATACTTGAAACAGGGCTGTGCCATTATATAGTAGGCTTTAACAAAACTCTGACTCTATATAAAATGTTCAATACCATAAATCTTGCAGACCCTATATGATCTTGAGTCAAATTCATGTAGGTTGGCGAGGTTTCCACAGAAGGATACGTATTAATCGTTTTAGAATTTTACGCTGATCAAAAATATATGGTATATAGTGCTTAAAATATTTTATTATTAGTAAAAGATGGACTAACAGAGTTAATATTAGACTTATGATTTTTTTGAACTTTTTGCTGCTTTTTTGTAGATACTTGCCGATGTAAATTTGTACTTAAAAAACTCATTATTTGAAAATGATTTTTTTTTTCAACTAATAAGTAGCTCTAGCAAAATGTTTCATTATTTCCGATCGACTTTATTTTTTATATGACAAAAATCCGATCTTTTCCAAACTTAATACATTGTAATACGAGTACGGAGATGGACAATATCGGTCCACTAATGTTGCTAAAATTATCAAAATACCGAACATAGGGAGGTACCGTTATATGGAGACTATACGAAGACGTGGATCTGCATATGCATTTTTATACCCTACACCACAAGGTGTCTTTGTGCATTTGTTTGTAACAGGCAGAAGGAAACGAGATAGACCCATAGTTCCTTTTAATGATCTGCATAGAATCACATTCTTAGTTGATTTATGCATGTCCGTCCGTCCGTCTGTCCATGTATTTTTGTAAGCAAAGTACAGGTCGCATTTATTGGCCGATCCGAATGAAATTTTGCACAGATCATTTGTTTGGCCAAAGACGAGCCCTATTGAAATTGGAAATAATCGGTCAAAATTTAGATATAGCTCCCATATATATCTTCGTCCGATTTGCCTTTTATTGTGCACCAAACGTGTAATATCAGCCCGAATTGTATGGAATTTTGCATATACACCCAAATTAGGCCTGAAAATATGTATGCCAAATTTGATCGAAATCGGTTCAGATATAGCCATAGCTCCCATATATATTGTTCATCCGATTTGTTATTTTTATCCACCGCCGCCATAATATGCTCTCTGTAGGAACAATATTTGGGGAAATATATCAAATACAGCTCAGAAATATCTCTGCCAAATTTTATCGAGATCGGTTCCGAATGGATATAGCTCCCATATATGACTTCGTCCGATTTACCTTTCATTGTGCACCAAACGTCTAATATTTGTCCAAATGGCACGGAATTTGGCACTTACTACCGAATTGAGTCTAGAAGCTAGTATGTCAAATTTGGCGAAGATCGGTTCAGATATAGCTATAGCTTCCATATATATTATTCATCCGATTTGTTATATTTGTTACCCACAACCGTAATATGCACTCCGTAACAACGATATTCAAGGAAATATATCAAATACAGCTCAGAAATATCTTTGACAAATTTTATCGAGATCGGTTCAGATTTGGATAAAGCTCCCATATATATCTTTATCCGATTTCAAATTAATTGTGAACCAAATGGGCAATACAATTCCGAATTTAAAAGATACAAATGCTTCGGCATATCGGCATATCATAGCTGAATGAATTCTGAATTCTCCCATAAAAACTTTTAATTGTTATGTGGAGCTCTACTAAATTACCAAAGTGGTGTAGGGTATCTTAAAGTCGACCCCGCCCGTCTTTAAGACTATCTTTACTGGTTCTGTCATAAGTTTGATACAATTCCGTTGAATAATATTGCTAAAATCATAAAAATACCGAATATATAGAGGTACCGTTATTTGGGGCTACTCCAAAACCTAGACATATATTGACAGATCTAAGCAATAATGTTTTCTTTTTACATAAAACCTTAAATCTGCCGGTACAGTTATACGGGGGGCTATACCAAAATGTGAATCCGTTTTCAATACCAAAATCCGGCAAACTTAACGCACATCTGAGTAAAATTGAATCAACCTATTCCATTTCGCTCGGAGGCTAAAATGATTTCCACAGACGAACGGGCATGGCTAAATCGACATAGAATTTTATGCTGATTAAGAATATACAGGGTGAGATAAAAACAAGTAAGCAAAGGCTATAGTCGTGCGGGGCCGAATATGTGATACATTACAACACTACAATATGTTTGAAGTCCCCTTATATCCAAATCCATTTTGGACGATTTCGTTATTGAAATAACGTCAAAGAGCCCCGCACAGAGGTTACCCTTAGTTTTTTGACCCGGAGAATTTGGGCAATATTTACACACTCCGTAGTGTTGTTAAGTATTCAAAACAATTTCACACGAAAGTTATGGTTCATTTTGCAGCTAAATATAATCCAATGGTCATCCAAAATGGCTTCTTCCCTATCCTTAACTCTCTTCTGATGCGAATACAAAATTAGAAAAAATTGAATTTTTTTAGTTCATTTGCATCTCTAAATGTAACTCTTAAGAACAACAACCTTTAATGCTGACCCTAACCCTACCCTCATGCAAAATTTCGTGAGGATCGGACGATAATTGCGATATGCATAAAATACCCTCAAAACGTAGTGCTGGGGGTGTAGAAATTAAGAAAATTTACAATTCAAAATTGTAGTGAAATTGAACAAATCGCATGCGATAAAAAATATGACAAAAATTGAAAAAAATCGACAAAAGATATTCACTTTTTTATTGGTATATTTTTCCGCGATTTTCTTAGATTTTATCGTTTTCTGGGAAAAGACAATTCCGAATTGATGGGAATTGTGAAAATCGGCCCAGCGGTTCTTGATTTATAAGCAGAATAAATAATATCAATTCTTTTACATATATATTGTATATATCCGATTTCTTAGCTATTAGCATCACTGTAATGGTCAGAAGTGATCTTTAAATATATTTGTGATTTGGCTGGGATTGGAAATTTTCGCGGTTTAGTGGACATTTTCCTATTATCTTACATAAAACTTAGAGTCTATTTTACCCGCTAATTATTGTCCGATGGCCGCCCAAATTGGTAGGTTTCTGCCCACTCCTAAACTCTAACTCCATGTAAATTTTCGCGTCGATTTCTGTTTTTGGTCCATTTCAACCCCTAAATATCGTGCTATCATCTCTAAATCTGATCATAACCCCACCTCCATTTTCAATTTCGTGAAGATCGGTTCATAATTGCGACCTGTAGCTTGATTACAAATTAACATGGACAAACGGACGGACGGACATACATAACTAGATCGACTCAGCTCGGCGAGATAGGAAGATCCATATATACTTTCCTATGTGGGAAACCAATATTTCGAGATGTTACATATTTTTTGGCCGAATCAAACTTATAACACCCCCAACACATACTGTTGTAGGGTATAAAAACAGCAACAAAGTCAAACTCCATAACTTTTACATTATTTTTTAATTTTATTGGATGAAAGCAAAAAATGTCGAAAATAGCATCAATACTTTAAAGAAGTTTAGATTTGTTAGCATTGGTCACCTTTGGCACGAATTAAGGCCTTCAAACGGCCAATGAAACCCAACGAAGCGCTTGCTTGAGCTGATCGACACTTTGGTATTTTTTAGTGCCAACCTTGCTTTCCAAAATACTCCAGGCAAAATAGTCCAACGGATTGGTAACCGGAGATTTTGGTGACCATTGTTCGCTGGAAATGAAGCGAGGAACCTCATTTTGTAACCATTCTTGGGTGGCGCGTGCTGATTGCGATGGTACTGAGTCCTGTTGGAATGTACAAGATCTGCAGCCAAAATGTTTGCGTGCCCAAGGCTTTAATACACCCTCCAGAATATTTTCGCGATAATATTCGGCATTTATTCTGATGCCACGGTCGATTAATACGAGTGGATAGCGACCATCATCATGGCCGACGGTTGAGTTGTGGTGGCCAAACGAAGGTGCACAATTTCAGCTGACCGCTTTGGCATGTAGACACGATCATTTTGTTTGTTTACAAACTGCTGAACAGCGGATGTTTTCTCGTAGGCAGTTCACCACTTTCGACCAAGCGAAGCAACTCTTTAGCTCTTTTGAGTCTATTTTCTTTCTGTTGCGTTGAAAGGTTTTGCACTTTTTGGAATTTAAATGGCTTTACACCGAGCCCATTTTTCAATATTTGCCGAATGGAATATTGCGATATGTTCAGCTCACGAGCCATTTTTCGGCCACTAACGAGCGATGGTACGATACCCAAAAGATTTATTCACATTTAAATGGTGGAGAGCTCTAACGATAGCCACTTGTGGTGTTCCAGCCAAATATAAAGAAATAACACTATCACACTTGAATTCCATCACTAATAACTTTTTTTCTGGAAAATTCTCACCAAAATTCTTTTGTACGCATGTAAAAAACATAATGAGCTGTCAGTGGAATAATTTTAACAGCTGTCGGACGAGTGGCTTAGAAATGACAGCAGCATGAAGTTGGTTGCAGTTTTTTCATCTCGGAAGTCCAGTCCACATTAATTGACGTAGAGCTTTAAATTCTGGCATGGTGGTTTGTATTGGTGTTGGTTGGCATTGAAAATGATGCATAACGGTCCACGTTTTCCGTATAGCCACCATATAACGGTAACTTCCGATATTTGGTATTTTGATGATTTTAGTCACATTTTTCCACGGAATTGTTACAAATTTGGTATTAAGGGTTTTGTAACGGGTAGAACATGGTAAATCTTTAGCTAAAATGCGGAACTAACAACAAATTGAAAATTGAGTTTTTGAATGAACATTGTATATGTCATTAAACTACAGGTCTTGACAGCATTTTACACGTCTGCGATCAAAAAAGGCACTTTTATTAACTTAGAAAAATCTGCACTCGACATCTACGGGGTTGCCCATATTCGACAGACCCATCTGGCAACGCCATAACTTTTGACAGAGATGGTACATCGCTTAATGACATACCGCGTTTGAAGCGTCAGTCCAAGCAGATTTTTACCATGAACCAATACACGCCACGCGAGCGCTCTGAAATAGATGAAATTTACAAGAAGTCAATTGTGAAAACTCAACATTCTTTTAAAACATTAAAAAATGTGAACACCATTAAGCGTTTATACGAAAAATTTTCGACTGTTAAGGCTCTTTCTAATCCGAAGAGGCCATATAAAAGTCGACCAAGGCGATCGGCCGAGAATATCGCTGCCGTACGAGCCAGTGTTGAGAGGTCCCCAAGAACATCCCAAAAACGCCGTTCTCAGCAGTTGGGCATGACTCGGTCCACTTTACAACGGATTATTCGCATTGATTTGCATTTGTTCCCGTACAAAATTCAATTGACGCAATCAATGTTGCCTGCGGACAAGTCTCGTCGATTGGAATTGGCCCAAGGGGCCCAAGGGTCCGTCGAATATGGGCAACCCTGTATGTCGTTTACATTTAAAAAAGTTGTTTGCTTCTCCTATGCAATTATATTTTTGTTATTTACGACATTTTGCATTTTAGCTAACATTTAATGGAACCTCCCTATCTTCGGTATTTTTGTAATTCTTTGCAAAATAACAATTTTTCACACCTACTGTAAATGCATTTATAAATTTACAAACAACACAATCATACCCATATATATTTGGTATAAATATATATAAAAATTCCCTTCTTTCAGCAGATATTTGGTACGTTTTGTGTATTCTTATACCCTCCACCTTGAAAAGGAGGGTATATTAAATTTGTCATTTCGTTTGTAACATCCCTAAATATTCGTCGTAGACCCCATATATACTTCATGATCAGCATAAAATTCTAAATCGATCTAAAGATGAAGAGGCAGAACAATTTGTATTGTGTCTAAGACGGTTGGTATTGAAAATGAGATATATCGGTCCATGGTTTGGTATAGCCGCCATATGACGGTAAATCCCCAAATTCGATATTTTGATGATTATCGCCAAATTTTTCTACAGATTTGTCTAAAAATTGGTATTTGTAGTTCGTAATGAGTTCTAGCAACCATATAACGGTACCTCCCCAATTTCGGTATTTCCATGATTTTTGACCCATTTTTCCACGGATTTGTCTAAAAATGTGTATCCGTAGTTTGTAATGGGTTCTAGCTCTGATGGCGAAACATTGTATGTATAGGTCCATGTTTTTGTATAGCCCCCAAATAACTGTGCCTCCAGATATCCGGTATTCCCATGATTTTTGACACATTTTTTCACGGATTTGTCTAACAATTCTAGCTCCGGTGGTGGAACATATTATATATAGGTCCACGTTTCAATTTTGATGATTTTTGCCACACTTTTCCACGGATTTGTCTAAAAATTGGTTTTTGTAGGTCATAATGGATTCCAGCTTCGTTCGAAAAAAAAAACATTGTGTGTTTAGTTCAATTTTTTTATAGCCTCCATATAACCGTACTTCCCTTTATTCGGTATTCTAATGATTTTTGCCACAATTTCCCGGGGATTTGTCTAAAAATTGGTATTTGTAGATCATAATGAGTTCTAGTTCCGGTGGCGGTAGGTATTTGTACTTCACAATGGGTTCTAGTTCCTGTTGCGGAACATAGAATATATAGGTCCAGGTTTTCGCATAGCCTCCACAGAATGGTATATTCAGTATTTTGATGATTTTTGCCACACTTTTCCACGGATTTGTCTAAAAATTGGTATTTGTAGATCTTAATGGGTTCTAGCTCCGGTGGCAGAAAATTGAATATTTAGGTCCACGTTTTCCTAAAGCGCACATATGACGATACCCACCGATATTCGGTATTTTGATAATCCTAGTCACATTTACCCACGAAATTGTTTCAAATTTGGTATTTAAGAAGATTTGAAAGATGACAATCCTCGAAGTGTAAAATTGTCTATAGGAGGTTCCCGTTTCGGTGTGGCACCCACATAACGGCCTCACGCACTTTATGGTTTTTTGAAAAGTTTAACACCATGGAACACGTTTGAATTTATATACTGTTATATAAAATGTTTTCTATACCCATTGGTGGAGGGTATTAAAAGTTCGGCCCGGCCGAACTTAATGTTTTTTTACTTCTTTATTTTTTTGTGTTTTATTCACTTTTTTTTTTGTTCATAAACGTAAAAATTTTGTTTGTGTTAATAAATGTTAAATAAATACCATGAACAATGAATTCGTGGCGCAGAAAGACGTTAAACAGCAGCGGTGGCAGCAACAGACCGAGTGCTCGAAAAGCAAACTTTGTCGAACACTTCGACAATTTCATATGGATTGGGATAGTCCTTCTCTATCGGGGGACTAATGACCTCTTCTGGACGATATGGTTTCTTTCGCGGCTATTGTCGCTTGTGATTTCGTTGTTGTTGTGTGACTGTTTGTTATTGTCGCCGCTGCAAGTTATGACCGCCTTTGTGAGTAGACGATTTTATTTGGAATTGCTATTCGCATTTATGTATGTACATATGTATGTATGTTTGTTTGTAGAATTCAATTGATAATTGTGTGTACAAAGATAATTTGTAACATTTATAAACATTATTTCGAAATAAAGTAAAAAACGAAAAGGAAAGTAATTAAGAGTATATTCATTTTGTTATGAATTACACTATTTAACAAGAAATATGAAGGGTTTGGGGAAGAACCATTGTGAAGCAGGATTGGGAGTAGCTACCTGGAGATTCGTGAGTTGGAGGGATACCAAGTTCCCAATATTTGACAATGTCATAATTAAATACTTTTTCAATCATATCGTAGAAGCCCGAAACACCGATGGGGTCTTTTTTATACCTTCACCATAGTATGGAGTATGGTACATTAAGTTTGCCATTCCATTTGCAACACCTCGAAATTTACATTTTAGACCCTAGAAAGGAAATATATTCTAGATCTGCATGCTATGTCGGTCTGTCTTCTCTAGCTTCCGAACGAAATCAAGTAGGTTGATGAATTTTTACCCAGATGTGTTCTTGTTCTGCAGGATTTTTGGCATTGAAAATGGGATATATAGGTCCACGTTTTGGTATAGCCCCCATATAACTGTTGCTTTAGTCACAATTTTAACCTAAATTTGCTGTAAATTGGCGGCATATGTTCATATTATGTAAGAAACAACCTTACATAGAACTGCCAATGTAGATCTGGGTTTAGATATGGTCCCTATATAACTGTACCCCCAAAATATTCAATATTTTGATGATTTGTGTCACACTTTTCACTGAAATAGTTTCACATTTGCAATTCCAAGTTTCTAATAGGTACTACACCCTATGCCAGAAAATTGCACGCATACGTCCACGTCTTCGTATAGTGCCCCACGAAGACGGTAACTCCCTATATTCGGTATTTTGATGAATTGGCCCTATTCACCGGAGTTTGTTTTAAATTTCATAATTTATGATCGTAATGCGTGCTACAGCCTATGACCGAAAATTGAATATGCAGGTTAAGGTCCTCGTGGAACCCCTATAGGACTTTACCTCCAGATATCCAATATTTTGATAATAACACAACTCACAATATTCGGTATTATGATGATTATAGCAACATTATTCACCAAAATTCTTTCCAGTGTCGTATTGGAACATCGTAATAGCCTATGACGAAAACTACATTTACAGATCCTCGTCTTCGTATTGGCCCATTATAACGGTAACTCTCTATATTCGGTATTTTATGAATTTAGCGGTATCTTTCAATGATTTTTTATTGCACAAATTTCGGCTTAACTCTAGTTTAGTAAAAATTATCAGATTTTTTTTTTTTTTGAATTTTTTTCCAGGGGTAAGGTCTTGTACACTGATTCAAGGAAACTCCAGTTTAGTAAGAACTTTCAGTTTTTATACCCTACACCACAAGGTGGTCAGGGTATTATGTCTTTGTGCATTTGTTTGTAACAGGCAAAAGGAAACGAGATAGACCCATAGTTCCTTTTGATGATCTGCATAGAATCACATTCTGAGTCGATTTTTGCATGTCCGTCCGTCCGTCTGTCCATGTATTTTTGTAAACAAAGTACAGTTCGTATTTATTGCCCTATCCAGATGGAATTTTGCACATATTATTTGTTTGGCCCAAGAACGAACCCTATTGAAATTGGAGATAACAGGTCAAAATTTAGATATAGCTCCCATATATATCTTCGTCCGATTTGCTTTTTATTGTGCACCAAACGTGTAATATCAGTCCGAATAGTATAGAATTTTGCACGTACGATCAGATTGGACCTGAAAATAAGTATGCCAAATTTGATCGAAATCGGTTCAAATATAGCTATAGCTCCCATCCGATTTGTTATTTTTGTCCTCCGCAGCCGTAATATGCACTCCGTAACAACAATATTTGGGCAAATATATCAAATGCAGCTCAGAAATACCTTTGCTATATTTTATGGAGATCGGTTCAGATTTGGATATAGCTCCCACATATAACTTCGTCGGATATACCTTTTTTGTCCACCAAACGTCTAATATTTCCCAAATTGGATGAAATTTGGCACTTACAACAGAATTGAGTCTAGAAGCTAGTATGTCAAATTTGGTGAAGATCGGTTCAGATATAGCTATAGCTGCCATATATACTGTTCATCTGATTTGTCATATTTGTTACCCACAGCCGTAACATGCACTCCGTAACAACGATATTCAGGGAAATTTATCAAATACAGCTCAGAAATATCTTTGCCAAATTTTATCGAGATCGGTTCCGATTTGGATATAGCTCCCACATATAACTTCGTCGGATTTACCTTTTTTGTCCACCAAACGTCTAATATTTCCCAAATTGGATGAAATTTGGCACTTACGACAGAATTGAGTCTAGAAGCTAGTATGTCAAATTTGGTGAAGATCGGTTCAGATATAGCTATAGCTGCCATATATACTGTTCATCTGATTTGTCATATTTGTTACCCACAGCCGTAACATGCACTCCGTAACAACGATATTCAGGGAAATTTATCAAATACAGCTCAGAAATATCTTTGCCAAATTTTATCGAGATCGGTTCCGATTTGGATATAGCTCCCATATATATTTTCATCCGATTTCAAATTAATTGTGCACCAAATAAGCAATACAAGTCCAAATTTAAAAGATACAAATGCTTCGGCATATTTAGTCCTTTGAACTTTAAATTATAATTATAATCATAGCGTGTATGATTGAATTCTCCCATAAAAACTTTTAATTGTTATACGCAGCTCTACTAAATTACCAAAGTGGTGTAGGGTATCATAAAGTCGGCCCCGCCCGACTTTATATATAGAAACAAGTACTTTAATTTTGGTGAAAATCGGTTCAGATATGGCTATAGCTCACATATATATGTGTCATCCGATTTGGGGTTCTAAGTCCCTCACATGCGTAATATGCACACCACAACAATGATATTTGATACCAGATATCAGAATATCTGTCTTAAAAACCCAAATTGTGAGCTATAGCCATATCTGAACCGATTTTCACCAAAATTAAGTGCCTAAAATTTTTTTCAAGATAGGTTCAGATTTATATATAGCTCCCATATATATATTCAACCAAATTCGGGTTAATCGTGCACCAAATGGTCAATATAAATCCAATTCTTTGCGTCAATTGAATTTTGTACGGGAACAAATGCAAATCAATGCGAATAATCCGTTGTAAAGGGGACCGAGCCATGCCCAACTGCTGAGAACGGCGTTTTTGGGATGTTCTTGGGGGCCTCTCAACACTGGCTCGTACGGCAGCGATATTCTCGGCCGATCGTCTTTGCTGACTTTTATATGGCCTCTTCGGATTAGAAAGAGCCTTACCAGTCGAAAATTTTTCGTATAAACGCTTAATGGTGTTCTTAGAAGGCGCACTTCTCACATTTTTTTCACAATTGACTTCTTCTGTTGAATGTAAATTTCAACTATTTCAGAGCGCTCGCGTGGCATGTATTGGTTCATGGTAAAAATCTGCTTGGACTGACGCTTCAAACGCGGTATGTCATTAAGCGATGTGACATCCCTGTCAAAAGTTATGGCGTTGCCAGATGGGTCCGTCGAATATGGGCAACCCTGTACATAAAATTTGGTGAAAATCGCTTCAGATATAGCTATAGCTCTCATATATAAGCTCTCATAAATCCCTCACTTTCGTAATATGTACTCTACAACAATGGTATTCGGTTCAAAAAAATACCTTTGCCAAATTATATCGAGATGGGTTGAGATATAGATATAGCCCCCATAAATATCTTCGACCAATTTTAGGTTTATTGTGTGTATTTACATAAATTTTGGTTATGGAAGCTCCACTAAACATTCATAGTGGTATAGGGTATCATAGTGTTGGAACGTCCGAATTTTGAACTTTCCTTAGTGGTTGGAATTAGTTTTATAACATAGTATCCAAATGGAACATTACTAGCTTATCTTACACTTTCCTAAAATTAGATTTTATGAATGTCCTTGATGTTATTGGTGGTTCCCTTAAATATCCAACCCTCTTATCCAGAAACTATAATTCGTTGTTGGTTTTTTTTTTTTTCTTTGAATCATAAAATAATTTTAAACATTTACAATAATCAAAAAAGCTATTTGAGAAAATGTTTTATAATTTCTGTGGTTAGTTAATGAATCATATAAGTCAGTTCAATGCATTCGAATGCCAAAAATATGCAACTGATTTAACTAAGCAACCACAAAACTTTATTTTTGACTTGATTGTAATTGTAATTATTTTAAAATTATAATACGAAAAAAACAACAACAATTGAGATTTGCTAAAGATAATTTTAATATGACTGATTATAAAGTAGGTAATTTCCCATGTAGAAAATGTAATGCACATCGTTGGAGATTGAGCACAAACATAAAATGCACTTGTTACGAAAATTTGCCACTTAGAAGACGTGAATTATACAAAAACTAGTGAGAAAAAGCGAATGTCGGCCGGGCCGACCATATAAAAACCTACAACCCTATATAAAACTACCCTTAACAAATTTCAACTATGAACCTTTTTTGAATGTGTATTTTGGCTTTAGAGCGGTTTTGATTAGAAATCAAGAGAAAACACTACAGGGTGAGATAAAAAATTGCAAAAAAGTCAAACGCTTTAATTTTATTGAATGAAAGCAAAACATTTTAAAAATAGCATACAATTTTGGAATAAGTTTAGATTTGTGCGATATGGTAACCTTTGGCATGAATTACGGCCTTCAAACGGCCAATGAAACCTTCACACACTACCCGAATGTTGCTCTGCGGTATTTTGGCAAATTCCCGGCGAAGGACTCGCTTGAGGTGATCGGCACTTTGGTATTTTTAGTGCCAACCTAGCTTTACCAAATACTCCGGACAGAATAGTCCAACGGATTGGTATCCGGAAATTTTGGTGTCCATTGTGCGCTGGAATCAAGCGAGGAACCTCAATTTGTAACCATTCTTGGGTGGCGCGTGCTGAGTGCGATGGTTCTGAGAATGTCCAAAAAATGTTTTCGTGCCCAAGGCTTTAATACACCCTCCAAAGTATTTTCGCGATAACATTCGGCATTTATTTTGATGCCATGGTCGATTAATACGAGCGGAGAGCGACCATCGGCTGTTATGGCGGCGCACACCATCACCATGCCTGGCGCTTGAATTCTGGGGGGCCAACCGAAGGAGGACATTTTCAGCTGACCTCTTTGGCAATTAAACACGATTATTTTGTTCTGTTTACAAGCTGCTGGACAACGAATGTTTTCTCATCGGAGAAAACCAAATTCGGCAGTTCACCATTTTCGGCCAAGCGTAGCAACTCTTTAGCTCTGTTTAGTTTAATTTCTTTCTGTTGAGATGTAAGTTCTTGCATTTTTTGGAATTTCTATGGCTTTACCCCGAGCTGATTTTTCAATTTTTGTCGAATGGTATATTGCGATATGTTCAGCTCACGAGCCATTTTTCGGCCACTACGTTTCGATCAAGTCGCTTCTTTACTTTTCGAACCGTTTCTGCTGATGTTTCTGTTTTCTTCCGTCCATTTCCTTGACGTCGGGCTACACTACCAGTATCACGGTAACGAGTGATGGTACGATAAACAACAGATTTATTCACATTTAAATACTCGAGTGCTCTAACGATAACCACTTTTGGTTTTCCAGCCAAATATCATGAAAACACACTATCACGCTTAAATTCCATCACAAATAACTTTTTTTCTGGAAAATGCTCTCTAAAATGCTTTTGTACGCTTGTAAACATAATAATGATAATCGAGTGGCTTAGAAATGGCAGCAGTCTGTAGGTGGTTGCAGTTTTTGAACTCTGAATAGATTTTCAATAAATTTAAAAGACACAAATTTGATGCGAGAGGTGATATGACTTCAAGAAGGATTTTAATAAGAAAAATTTAGCGGAGCAATAGATATATGGAAACCAAATTTCACCAAATGGAACAATTCGATTCAATGTGAAAAACTCCACCCAATTTGGGTTGTTTATTATATATTTGGTGCACTACTATGAAATCGGATGACGACATATATGGAAGCTATATTCATATCTGAACTGATGTCGAAAAAATTTGGCCGAGGTATTTCTGATCAGGTACTGTTTTGAGGTTATTGTTATTGTTTTGAGGTGCTTATCACGAAGGTGAGGGACTCAAAACACCAAATCGAATGAAACATATAACAGAAACGATTTTCGCTACATTTGAAGCATTTGGTTCTAGGCTAAATTCGGATGTGTCCAAATACATTCCATTTGGACACATGCGGCGCACAATCGAATTAAAATTGTACAAAGATATATACGGGAGCTATATCTAAATTTGGGTCGATTCTCACCAATCGGGGTTCGTGTTTGGCCAAACAAGTGATTTGTGGAAAATTTCATCTTAATCTTACAACGAATGCCACCTGTATTTTGTTACAAAAAAAAATAAGTTCGGTTGGGCCGAACTTTGAATATCATCCGCCATTTGGAATGGATTTGAAAGTTTTCAAAAAAATAAAATCCGTTAAAAATTCTGTTACAATCTTAAAAATTCCAAATAAAGCCTTTATATTGTTGTCTATACGAAGATTTGACCTGCATAGGCAAATTTTGTCATAAGCAATTACAATATTCAAATGCGAAACTTAAAAAAAAACAGTAAAGAAAGTCTTAAAGTCGGCCGGACCGACTTTATGATACCCTACACCACTTTGCTAATTTAGTAGAGCTGCGCATAACAATTAAAGGTTTTTATGGGAGAATTCAATCATACACGCTATGATTATAATTTAAAGTTCAAAGGACTAAATATGCCGAAGCATTTGTTTCTTTTAAATTCGCACTTGTATTTCCCATTTGGTGCACAATTAATTTGAAATCGGATAAAAATATATATGGGAGCTACATCCAAATCTGAACTGATCTCGATAAAATTTAGCAAATGTATTTCTGAGCTGTATTTGATATATTTCCCCAAATAATGTTGTTACAGAGTGCATATTACGGCTGCGGAGGACAAAAATAACAAATCGGATGAACAATATATATGGGAGCTATAGCTATATCTGAACCGATTTCGATCAAATTTGGAATACTTCTTTTCAGGCCTAATTTTGTTGTATGTGCAAAATTCCATACTATTCGGACTGATATTACACGTTTGGTGCACAATAAAAGGCAAATCGGACGAAGATATATATGGGAGCTATATCTAAATTTTGACCGATTGTCTCCAATTTCAATAGGGTTCGTCCTTGGGCCAAACAAATGATTTGTGGAAAATTTCATACGGATAGGGCAATAAATGTGAACTGTACTTTGTTTACAAAAATACATGGACAGACGGACGGACGGACGGACATGTATAAATCGACTCAGAATGTGATTCTATGCAGATCATCAAAAGGAACCATGGGTCTATCTCGTTTCCTTTTGCCTGTTACAAACAAATGCACAAAGACATAATGGTTATAAACAAGTTAAAAAGCAGTAAGTTCGGCCGGGATCTATACGACGTGGACCTACATAGGCATTGTTTGCCGTTAGCCATTACCATATTGAAATTCGAAACTTGAAATAAATGGTGAATAATGTAGCTAAAATCATCAAAATATCGTATATAGAGAGGTACCATTATATCGCAGCTGTGCGAAGACCTGGACCAGCATAGACAACTTTCTGTCACAGGCTATAGCATCCATTACTAACGTCAAATACGATATCTCAAACAATTTCGGTGGGTATTGTACTTAAACTCGTTAAAATACCGAATATAGGGAGGTACTGATATATGGGGCCTATACGAAGACCTGGACCTGCATAGACATTTTTCTGTCACAGACTGTAATTCCCATTACGAACTCTAAATACGTAATTTGAAACAATTCCGGTGAATAATGGTGCTAAAATCATCAAAATACCGAATTTTGGGAGGTACCGTTATATGGGGGCTATACGAAGACCTGGACCTGCACTGACAATTTTCTGTCACAGACTGTAGTTCCCATTACGAACTCTAAATACGTAATTTGAAACAATTCCGGTGAATAATGGCGCTAATATCATCAAAATACTGATTTTTGGGAGGTACCGTTATATGGGGGCTATACGAAGACGTGGACCTGCCCAGATAATTTTCTGCCATAGGCTGTACTATCCTTTTGGAACTTCAAATACCAAAGTTGATACAATTCTGGTGAATAATGTCGCTAAAATCATCAAAATACCGAATGTCGGGAGGTACCGTTATATGGGGGCTATATGAAAACGTGGACCTACATGACCCATTTACGAACTTAACCTGCCTACTGGAAAAATAAAGCTCTTTTTAGATGCAGTTATTACCTCAATTTTCGATGCACTGCTATATTCACTAAATGGGCCAACACTGTTTTTTTTTTCTGATCTATCACGAAAATCCCTCAGTTTAGTAAATCGAAAAAAAAAAATAAATTATTTACATTTTTGAAAGTTTTAAGAAATATTTCCTTATAGTTTGTCAAAATTTCAAGACCCCTTTAGCTATAAAGATTTTTCATTTTGCAGCGAATCATACAAATTTTCGATATATACGTATTTTCGCAATTTACTCAAAGCAAAAGAGACGAAAATAAATAATTACAAACTTTCCATAAAAGTCAAAGCAACAATCAAACCAGGACAGCGCAACCCAGTGTAACTTCACCACATTGTTGCAGCCTCAAACCATCACGTCAGGGTGGCCATTTATGACGGATTACGCATAACAAAAAATGCTTATTACTAATATTTTACACACTCAACAAAAGCTCTGATTATTACAAAAGAAAATATATATAAACAATATACTCACAATATGTTGTACATTGACGACGTACAGAAGAGTGGGTACATTGAAAATTTTCAACAGACATTCGCTGAAGATATACTAATTTTTAATTTTAAAAATTTGAATCTTATATTTTTAAGCTTCATTTCAAATAAGGATATGCAGCTGAAATTTAACTGCTCTTAAAACTGATACCCATTAATGATTTGTGTTTATGTACAATGGAGCTATGAGTATACGTTTTGACAATAAGATATTGTAACAGGTAAAAATTTGAAAATATCGTAAAAATATGGTTGTAGGAAAAATAATAACTGTGCGAGTTCCACAAGCGCAAGATATACGATATACGGGGGGATATACGATATTGTAGACCTATAAAGACAAATCTATGTCTGCATGTAAAGTACTCACAAGGAACTCCTTGTGTGGATTTTAAGACAATTCCATTGAAAAATGTGGCTAACATCATCAAAATACCGAATATCGGGGGCAAAGTTATATGGGGGATATACTATATCGTGGACCTATATAAACAATTCTTTTTGAGGGGGTAAAATGCTCACAAAGGACCCCTTTTGTGGAATTTCAGACAATTCCATTGAAAAATGTGACTAAAATCATAAAAATGCGAATACCGGGGGGGGGGGGGGGGTACCGTTATATGGAGGCTATACGATATTGTGGACCTATATAGATAATTCTCTGCCGAGGTATAAAGTACCCACAAGGAACTACTTGTGTGGATTTTCAGACAATTCCATTGAAAAATGTGGCTAACATCATCAAAATACCGAATATCGGGGGTACCGGCTATAGGATATCGTGGACCGATATAGCCCATCTTCGAACTTGACCTGCCTGCAGACAAAAGAGAGATCTGTGCAAAGTTTTAGCTTCCTATCTTAATTCGTTTAGACTGTAGCGTGATTACAACAGACGGACAGACGGACGGACAGGGCTAAATCCTCTTAGAATTTCACGCTGATCAAGAATATATATACTTTGTTGGGTCTAAAATGATTATTTCGATGAGTTACAAACGGAATGACGAACTTAATATACCCTCCATACTTTTTTTGGTGGAGGGTATAAAAATAGTGTATACCCTCCACCATGCTATGGATGGTATATTAACATTGTCATTCCGTCTATCTGTTGTAATCACCCTATCTTTCGAACAAATTGAGATAGAAGGCTAAAATTTTGCGACATGTTTATTCTGCCATATTCTCCATACTTAGCTCGATATTCGGTATTTTGATGATTTTAGCGACATTATTTACCGGAATTGTTTCAAATTTGGTATTTTAAGTTCGTAATGAACACTACAGCCTAAGACAGAAATTTTTCTGTGCAGGTCGACGTCTTCGTATAGCTCCATATAACGTTACCTCCCGATATTCGGTATTTTGATGATTTTTGCGACATTATTCATCGAAATTGTTTTAAATTTGGCATTTAAACTTCGTAATGGATACTTCAGTCTATGACAGAAAATTTTCTGTGCAGGTTCACGACTTTGTATAGCCCCCACATAACGGTACCTCCCAATATTTGGTATTTTGATGATATTAGCGTCATTATTTACCGGAGTAGTTGCAAATTACGTATTTAGGATTCGTAATGGGAACAACAATCTGTGGCAGAAAATTTCCATATAACGTTACCTCCCGATATTCGGTATTTTGATGATTTTTGCGACATTATTCATCGAAATTGTTTTAAATTTGGCATTTAAACTTCGTAATGGATACTTCAGTCTATGACAGAAAATTTTCTGTGCAGGTTCACGACTTTGTATAGCCCCCATATAACGGTACCTCCCAATATTTGGTATTTTGATGATATTAGCGTCATTATTTACCGGAGTAGTTGCAAATTACGTATTTAGGATTCGTAATGGGAACAACAATCTGTGGCAGAAAATTTTCTATGTAGGTCCAAGTCTTCGTATAGGCCCTTATATATCAGTACCTCCCTACATTCGGTATTTTGACGATTTTAGGTACAATACTCAGCGAAATTGTATGAGATGTCGCATTTGAAGTTCGTAATGGATGCTACAGTCTGTGACAGAAAATTGTCTATGCAGGTCCAGGTCTTCGTATAGCTCCGATATAACGGTTTATATATATATTTTGATGATTTTAGCTACATTATTCACCGTTTATTTCAAGTTTTGAATTTGAATATGGTAATGGTTTATGATAAAAAAAATGCCTATGTAGGTCCACGTCGTATATACCCCAATATAACGACAATATTCGGTATTTTTAAGATTTCAAAAGAATTTTTAACGGTTTTTATTTTTTGAAAATTTCCAAATTTGTTCCAAATGCTGAAGGGTATTTAAAGTTCGGCCCGGCCGAACTTACTGTTTTTTTTTTAACGTGTTAACATTGAATATCTTACCCTCCTTCATATTCATATACTGCGTACGTGTTATATGCATGTTGTTGTTGTAGCTTATATATTTATAAACGCCTTCGCACTCCCCTGACAACAGCTAAATAAATACACAAAAGGATAAACGCCTTTTTTAAATATCTAAAACGCGGTTTTATTAAAACCAGAATACAAATTAAAACAAAAGATTGGAAAAAAACAAATCTTGTGCGTTGGCAAATTCTGTCAAAATGGAAAATATACGGTAAAAATCGGTAATAACGGCCGTATATGTTCACTATAAAAACACCCATTTATAATAAAATCTTGTAGCAATTGACAATTTCAATAGAACATTATATCAGATTACATTTTCATTCAAAAATATAAAATTCGAATCCTGTCTCAGGAACTTAAAGGAATTTAAAGTTCTTATAAATTTTCATTTTTAGAAAACAAGCACTGAAACAACTTTGGTCGGAAATTCAAAAGGCATACACCTATTTAGCCCATCAATGTAGATAATCTATTATCCTCAAAAATTTCAGAGGGAACTAAGTTGTAACATAACCATACTATAAAGGGTACAATAGATTTGTCAATATGTTAATAATACCTCGAAAAATAACGGTAAAAAATATCTCTATTTTTGACACCTTTCGCCTAAAACGATATATTATTTTACATTCAGGCGTCAACTCCGTCTGTTCATGTATTTTTGTGAACTAAATGCAGGTCGCATTTATTAACCGATTGAGATGTAATTTTCCAAACAATTTCGTTTAGACGAGTCCTATTGAAATTGCTGAGAATCGGTTCCCATATATCTTCACCATATTTCGAGTTTATTGTCCACCACATGCCCAATATCAGTCCAAATGACCTGAATTTAGGCACATCCAACCGAATTCAGTGTAGATGCAATACATTTGGAGAAAATCTGTTCAGATATAGCTATAGCTCACAAATATATGTTTCATCCGATTTGGGGTTTAAGGTCCCTCACATGCGTAATATGCACTTCACAAGAATGATATTTGGTATCAGATAACATATAGAGCTCAAAAATAATTAATAATCAAATATAATCTAATCGATATCGTTTCAGATTAGGATATAGCTCTCATATATATCTTTATCATGCATATTACACTTGTGAGGAACTTAAGTGTTTAAAATTTTGTCAAGATCGGTTCCGGTTTGGATATATTTATCTTTATCCGATTTTTATAGCTTCGATATACATCCTCCGATTTTACGATTATTTCTCACCATATACAGGGTTGCCCATATTCGACGGACCCATGAAACAAATTCTTCAGAAAATCGATTGTTATGCGACTTGTGTGAGGTGGAGCGCCGTCTTGTTGAAACCAGAACTGCCACATACGCTTTCGACGAATAATTGGCATCAGAAAATTGGTCATCATGTCGCGATAACGCTCCTGATTGATGGTAACAGCATGGCCATTTTCATTTTGAAAGAAAAACGGCCCAATGACCGTTTTGACACTAACGCCGCACCAAACTGTGACTTTTTCGTCACGAAGAGGTACTTCTTGAATCTCCTGAGGATTTTCAGTGGCGTAAAAACGGCAATTTTGCTTATTAACGGTCCCATTCAATGTGAAATGGGCTTCATCCGACATGAAAATTTTGTTCCAAAATTGCTTGAATGTAAATTTCAACTATTTCAGAGCGCTCGCGTGGCGTGTATTGGTTCATGGTAAAAATCTGCTTGGACTGACGCTTCAAACGCGGTATGTCATTAAGCGATGTGACATCTCTGTCAAAAGTTATGGCGTTGCCAGATGGGTCCGTCGAATATGGGCAATCCTATACAGGGTAAGATAAAAAGAAACTTCAACAAAGACAACCGCCATAATCTTTATTTTTTTTTTTTAATTTTATTGAATAAAAGCAAAAATGTCGGAAGTAGCATCAAATTTTAGAATAAGTTTAGATTTGTTTGAATTGGTCATATTTGACACAATTTATGGCCTTTAAATGGTTAATAAAACCATCACACGCTGCCCGAATTTTGCTCTGCGGTATTTTGGCCCATTCACGGCGAAGCCCTTGCTTGAGGTGATCGACACTTTGATATTTTATAGTGCCAACATTGCTTTCCAAAATACTCCAGACACAACGGATTGATATCCGGAGATTTTGGTGGCGATTGTGCGCTGGAAATGAAGCGAGGAACTTCATTTTGTAACTATTCCTGGGTGGCGCGTGCTGAGTACGATGGTGCTGAGTCCTGTTGGAATGTCCAAGAATGACCAAAATGTTTGCGTGCCCAAGACTTTAATCGGCATTTATTCTGATGCCATGATCGATTAATACGAGCGGAGAGCGATCATCGGCTGTTATGGCGGCCTACACCATCACCATGACCGGCGCTTCTGTTCTGGTGGCCAACCGAAGGTGCACATTTTCAGCTGACCTCTTTGGCAAGTAAACAAATCATTAAATACGGTAGCGAGCGATGGTACGAGACACAAAAGATTTATTCACATTTAAATGCTGGAGTGCTCTAACGATAGCCGCCAAATATAAAGAAATTACACTATCATGCTAGAATTCCATCACGAATAACTTTTTCTTGGAAAATTCTCAGCAAAATGATTCTGTAATCTTGTAAATAAGGTAATGAACTGCCACTGGAATAATTTTAATAGCTGTCGGACGAGTGGCTTAAAATAGACAGCTTTCTGAAGTTGGTTGCAGTGTTTTCGTCTTACCCTATACACCTACAATACGTATAAATTTTGAAAAAGAGTGGAAGAGGTGGAATTGCCCTCTTGCTTTTTTTTTTGCTTCTTTTCGACGTAAACTTTCAAAACGTCGATACACGTGTCTTCTTTTTTAAATCTGCTTCCATAATCTGCTGGATTTTCTCGCAAAAATTTTTTTTCGTCTCGCAGAGTGTAATGCAGCTGAATACAGCCTTGAAATACCTTCGCTACGTGTTTCCACTTCGGCTTAATTTTGGATAATTTTAGCAAGTTCCGATCAGAAAAAATGCCGGCTTCAGACGCTTAAGTTTAATTCCCGAAATTCTCTTTAATATCCAACAAAAACAACGCTTTATGTAGGGTGATCAAAAAGAAGAGCATTCAGCCAGTATGCGTTTCATTTGCGTTAAATACAAACAAATATGTGTATTTTAATAAAATTTTGCCATTGGCAAAATTTCATTTACAAAGTCCTCAAACAGAGACTCGGTGGTTTTTTTTGTTATTCACTGCCTCCGCCCACCCCAACTATGCCAGCCGTTGACACCCACAAACCTTATTTTTTGTTTCAACGCATCCGTTTTGAATGAAATTCTACCAACCAAACAGGACGCACATATAAAATGCGTTCGCCGTTCGGTGTCATAAGTGATAATGTGCGTAAGTATGAGGATATGCGAGTGTGTGTGTATGTGCGTGTCTGAATGTTGGTATTGTGTGCATGGGAGGAAGATTTTCAGGACCTGTTTGTTTGTTTGTTTCCATTTTTTTTCTTCTACAAACAAATGGCTTAGCATAGATGTTTTAGGCATTTAGTTATTAATATTGTGGGGTTACTGACAGCTACTGTTGCCAGCCACGAAATAGGTCCAACTTGTATTGTTATGTGACCCCTCTCTCGCATCTGTGATGATCTTAAGCATTTTATGTGTGTGTTTGTTGTTTTCTAGTCGCTTCAAGCGTATCATTGCTATGCGTATGCAAAATTAAATGTCAGAGATTTATTTATTTGTGATTGTTACGGAAATAATCCAGATTAAGGCGATGGCATACGAGATATTGTTTGAAATATTGGTTGTTGAGGAATGGAGATTATCTTCATATTTGACAAATGTTTTAAAAAAAACAATTATTTTGAATTGAATTGAAAAAATGTGTGAAGACGAGTCTATCCATACAATTTGAGGTCGCCACAAGGTACACAAAATTAGTAATTATGAGTATTTATTAAAGGACCGAGTTCATCTGACATTTAGTACAACGACGCCTAGTAGTCACGGAAAGACTTGTGAAACTCATTTCAACATTGAACTCCAATGCACTTATTTCTGAAGGGTTTTCTTTACTTCATATTTGAGATTTGACGACTTTTCCTAAAATTGTCTATATTGATCACACTGTGTGAACTTTTTTATGTAAAAGATTATTAACCAAATTCTGGCACCGTAATATGAAAGAAGACACAAAAATGTGCACATGTACGAGTATGGCCATTTTCGACCTATCTCAACAACTTTTGTTGATGTCGAGGGGAAACATTTTGTGAGGCCATATCTCGCAACCCGTTTAAAATATTGGTTTCTATCCCCCTCTCTCTACCGCTCTCACTCTCCCTGTTTCTCTCTCTCCCCCTGTCTCACTCACTGAGCTATACTAATTGTCATACAAAGCATTGTTAGCATACAGTGTGACCAGATCTAAAATAGTGTTGCAGCTAAAACAGCATAAAAATAATGCTAAAGCAGTAAAGAAAGTCTTAAAGTCGGACGGGGCCGACTTTATGTTACCCTATATCACTTTGCTAATTTAGTAGAGCTACGCATAACAATTAAAAGTTTTTATGGGAGAATTCAATCATACAGGCTATGATTATAATTATAATTTAAAGTTCAAAGGACTAAATATGCCGAAGGATTTGTATCTTTTATATTCGGACTTGTATTGCCCATTTGGTGCAATTTGGCAAAGATATTTCTGAGCTGTATTTGATATATTTCCCCAAATATTGTTGTTACAGAGTGCATATTACTGCTGTGGAGGACAAAAATAACAAATCGGATGAACAATGTATATGGGAGCTATAGCTATATGTGAACCGATTTCGATCAAATTAGGCATACTTATTTTCGGGCCTAATTTGGTAGTATGTGCAAAATTCCATACTATTCGGACAGATATTACACGTTTGTGGCACAATAAAAGGCAAATCGGACGAAGATATATATGGGAGCTATATCTAAATTTTGACCGATTATCTCCAATTTCAATAGGGTTCGTCCTTAGGCCAAACAAATGATTTGTGCAAAATTTCATCTGCATAGGACAATAAATGCGAACTGTACTTTGTTTACAAAAATACATGGACAGACGGACGGACGGACATGCATAAATCGACTCAGAATGTGATTCTATGCAGATCATCAAAAGGAACTATGGGTCTATCTCGTTTCTTTTTGCCTGTTACAACCAAATGCACAAAGACATAATACCCTGACCACCTTGTGGTGTGGGGTATAAAAATGGCCAACAAAAATTTAAAATGTCAAAAAATAATGCTAAATATAAATACATTTTTAAACCCTGCAACACTATGTGTTGGGGGTATCATAAGTTTGATTGGGCCAAAAATTATATAACACTTCGAAATTTTGGCTTCCCACATAGGAAAGAATATATTGATCCTGCAATCTCGTTGAGCTGAGCCGATCTAGCTATGTTAATTTGCAATTACGCTACAGGTCACAATTATGGACCAATCGACGCGGAATTTAGCATGGGGCTAGAGCTTAGGACTGGGCAGAAGCATTCTAATTTAAATAGTCATCGTATAATATTGAGCGGGTGAAACAGACCATAACTTTTGTGTTAAAAAAAAAAAAAATTTCCCATTAACCCACGAATAATTATAATACCGGTGAAATTACAAATAGACAAAAAGGTCAACTCTGACCGTTACGTAGATGTCGATAGTGCTAGAATGCTTACATCTCAAAAATAGCTGTACTGATTTTGACAAATCTTGTCAATTCAGAATGCTCTCTTGAGAGGAAAGAAAACAAATCTAGACAAAAACGCATGAAAAGATCCCAATAATGATAAGAATATTGATTTTGTGATTTTTTCTTATGTTTTTGCATTTTGTCACATTTTTTGTAGGATGAGATATTTTCATTTTGAATTACAATATTGAATTTTACATTTTGTAATATTTTTACTCCTTACAACACTATATAGTTAGGATATTATATACAGGGCACATTTATAGCCTGATCCTGTTAGGATCAGTGATGTTAGTGTCAAAATAGAAGTTTGATATTTTTGGAGATGATCGCAAAATGGACCAAAAACTGAAAGTTTTCTGACACGTCATAATTTTCGTCCGATACTTAGGAAATTTTAAGTGGGGGTTTGGTATCGGCCCTACAAAGCCATCGGATAACAGTTAGCGGATAAAATAAGCCCCAATTTTTGTGGGAAAAAATACCAAAATGTCTATTCCACCGAAATGCTGAAAGAGAATTCCAGGCGAATTAAGAAATACACGAATGGCGCATTTCCGATCTTTTTTACAACAATTCATATGGAGAAATCTTAATTTACAAATATTGTTCTGAACAGCCATTAGCATGACTCCCTTTTTCTTCGGTCCAAACCATGAAATTTTTCAGAGATGACAGGTTTTTGAAAAAAATTGCTTCCAGATCAATGAAGGTTAATCGGAAGGAGGGCCAATAAGGTCCAACATCTGTTTTTAAATTTAATAAGATTTTAGTAAAATGTATTAAGCCCTGCTACTTGAAAATTAGACACCGAATGATGAATAGAATGAGACCGTTTGTAATCTTAAAACTTTCGCAACCTTTATTTAATCTTTTCAATCCGCATCTAATGTTAAGAAGTGAATTCATAGTGTATAATATCATTTTATTTCTAGTTTCTGCTTTTTTAAGGTTCATGCCACGGAAAACTCTTCCAACTTCTGCGTTACTAAATGGTAAAACTAGACACTTCATAACAAAAGAAGAAAATTCCTTGAACGTGTTTTCATTTAAATCATTTTTAAATACTTATACACATATCAAAAAATAAATCGTTGAGATTATGTTTGCCACTTCATATGTACTTAGCTTTTGCCATTGCTTTTCTAAAATAGTAATTTCGTTCAAAATGTTCATGTAGTTTAATTTTTTAAATTTAATTTTTTTTTTTTTAATTTTTGACAATAAAAAGCTAAAAAATGCTAAACTAATAATTTCAAAAAGCTAAGTAAAATGCTAAATGAAAATTTTGATGATAAGTACAAAAAATAAATGCTAAATTTAGCTGCAAAAATGCTAAAATGGCCACACTGTTAGCATAATATCAATAAAACTTCATCTTCAAGGTCAACCAATTTTTAATATTTTCACGGGTTCGCATCTATAAATACGAAACTGCTACACTGAATTGAAAAAGGAATTTTGGTATTGAAAATGGGCTATATAGGTCCACGTTTTGTTACAGCCTCCATACATACTGTACAGACAGATTTAAGGTTTTTTGGGCGTTACGCACTTTTAACACAAATTGGTAGTACATGTTCCTAAATCCATTAAACTGTCAATATAGGACGGAGTTCTGCTATAGTCCCAAAATAATTATACCTCCAGACATTGGGTATTAAAATGATTTGTGTCACACTTTCCACCGGAAATGTTTCAAATTTGGAAATTGACAGAAAATTTCATATGTAGGTCCACGTCTTCGTATAGCCCCAATATGACTGTATCTTCAGATATTTTGTATTTTCATGATTTTAGCGACATTCTTCACCGGAATTGTATCAAATTTCAAATTTGAATTTCCCAAATGGGTACTACAATCTGTGACAGAAAATTACCTATTCAGGTCCACGTGTTCGCATAGTCCCGACATAAGGGCACATCCTAATATTAGAATTACTTTTCAACGGTTTTTATACCCTCCACCATTCTATGGAGTTTGTCATTCCGTTTGTTACTCCTCGAAATTTTGCATACATGCATAGTTTACCAGTAGCAGGTTTAGTTCGTAAATGGGCCACGTCGGCCCACGTTTTCATATAGCCCTATAACGGTACCTCCAGATATTCGAAAATTTCATAATTTTAGCGACATTATTTACCGGAATTATTTCGTATTTGAAGTTCGTAATGGGTACTACAGCCTATGACAAAAATGTATGTATGCAAATCCACGTCTTCGTACGGTCTCCATATAACAGTACCTTCCGATAGTCGGTATTTTGACAATTTCAGCAAAATTATTCAGCGGAATCGTTTCAAATTTCGTATTGGATGATCATAATGGGTATGACAACCTATGGCAAAAATTTCGTCTTCCCCATATAACGGTACCTCCCGATATTCGATATTTTTATTACGTATTTAAAGTTCGTAATGGGTACTATAGCCTATGACAAGAAATTTCGTATGTAGATTCACGTTTTCGTATATAAAAAAAAATAAATTTTGGAATTTTTTTGCAACAAAGTAAAACGCCACAATTTTTACATATTTTTTTTTTTTAAATTTTATTGAATGAAAGCAAAAAATGTCGGAAGTAGCATCAAATTTTAGAATAAGTTTATATTTGTTCGAATTGGTCACCTTTGGCACGAATTATGGCCTTCAAACGGCCAATGAAACCCTCACACGCTGCCCGAATGTTGCTCTGCGGTATTTTGGCCCATTCCCGGCGAAGCGCTTGCTTGAGTGTAATTTTTCAATATTTGCCGAATGGAATATTGCGATTGTTCAGCTCACGAGCCATTATTATACTGCGACGCGGGATTCGAAAAAGTAGCTTCTTTACTTTTCGAACCATTTCTGCTGATTTTGCTTTTTTCTTCGGTCCACTTTCTTGACGTCGGGCTACGCTACCAGTATCAGGGTAACGAGCAATGGTACGAGACACAGAAGATTTATTCACCTTTAAATGCTGGAGTGCTCTAACGATAGCCAGCCAAATATTAAGAATTCACACAATCACGCTTGAATTCCATCACGAATAATTTTTTTTTCTGGAAAATTAGCAGCTGTCGGACAAGTTATCAGAGTAAAATTTTATGTCGCAAAATTTTATGTCAATTCGTGCCAAAGGTAACTAATTCGAACAAATCTAAACTTATTCTAAAAGTTGATGCTATTTCCGACATTTTTACTTTCATTCTATAAAATTAAAAAAAATGTAAACATTAGGGCGTTTAACTTTGTTGCAGTTTTTTTATCTCACCCTTTAATTTATGAGATAACCGACGAAAATTTAAAGCTTTTCAAATGGATTGACAAATTTAAAATGTCTTTCATTTTATGGTGCAGATTATAAAAATACTTTTTCAAATAAAAACCAGTAACGAAAGTCTTAAAGTCGGACGGGGCCGACTTTGTGCCACCCTACACCACTCTGCTAATTAAGTAGAGCTCCGCATGACAACTAAAATTTTTATAGGAGTATTCAATCATAGACGCTATGATTATAATTATAATTTAAAGTTCAAAGGACTAAATATGCCGAAGCATTTGTATCTTTTAAATTCGGACATGTGTTGCCCATTTGGTGCAAAATTAATTTGAAATCGGATAAAGATATATATGGGAGCTATATCCAAATTGGAACCAATCTCCATAAAATGTTGCAAAGATATTTCTGAGCTGTATTTGATATATTTCCCTGAATATCGTTGTTACGGAGTGCATGTTATGGCTGTGGGTAATAAATATGACAAATCTAATGAACAGTATATATAGGAGCTATAGCTATATCTGAACCGATCTTCAAATTTGACATACTAGTTTCTAGACTAAATTCGGTCCTAAGTGCCAAATTCCATCCCATTTTTACAAATATTAGACGTTTGGTGCACAATATAATTTAAATAGAACGAAGTTATATATCGATATCGATAGAATTTGGCACATGTATTTCTGGGCTGTATTTGATATATTTCGCCAAATATTTTTGTTACAGAGTGCATAATACGGCTGCGGAGGACAAAAATAACAAATCGGGTGAACAATACATATGGGAGCTATACCTATATCTGAACCGATTTCGATCAAATTTTTCATACTTATTTTCAGGCTTAATTTGGGTGTATATGCAAAATTCCATACTATTCGGGTTGATATTACACGTTTGGTGCACAATAAAAGGCAAATCGGACGAAGATATATATGGGGGCTATATCTAAATTTTGACCGATTATCTCCAATTTCAATAGGGTTCGCTCTTGTGCCAAACAAATGATTTGTGCAAAATTTCATCTGGATAGGGAAATAATTGCGAACTGTACTTTGTTTAGAAAAATACATGGACAGACGGACGGACAGACATGCATAAATCGACTCAGAATGTGATTCTATGCAGATCATCAAAAGGAACTATGGGTCTATCTCGTTTCCTTTTGTCTGTTACAACAAATGCACAAAAACAAAATACCCTGACCACCTTGTGGTGTAGGGTATAAACATAATGGCCTGTCCGATTATAAATTTTTGTTATCATTTTCCAAATTGATAGAGTTTCCTCTAGGAAATAATCAACCATGGAATCACAACACATTTTAAAAAACTCTTTTTTTAATATCCGTTATAAATACTTCCGTAAAGCCACAGTTACACAGACAAATGTTCTGAAATGAAACCAGTTTTGAAATAAACTGTAATTAGATGCACTTTTCGTAATTAGAGTTTCCGTTCGGTCATAGTTTTTTGTTTTAGTTTGTTCAAAGGAAGGAAGCTTCCTTAAATAATTCGCAAAATCACAACTAGTAACATTTTTTTTTTTTACTCTAATAAACTTCCGATGAACGAGGACTGCAATGAAAATTTTGGGAAAAAATAGAATGTTTTTTAATTAATTGTACAGAAAACTATTTTCACTAGAGATATTTTACCCCGATTAAAGTTTTATAAATTTTATAAACCTTATAAATTGTACATTTCTAATTTACTCCATCCCATATACCAAAAACACGCGTAATTAAACCAATGAAAAGCCATTGATAATGTGCAATTGCACATTGTATATCATCGTTGTAATTAAATCTACAGCTACATGTTTTACACTCAACCAGATACATACATACACATCTGTTGCCAGCTATGTGGAAATTAAATAAATTATTCTACCAACAACATGGTGTTAAAATGTTAGACCAGAACGGAAGTATTCGATGTGCCTTAAAGCGATCCATATCCGTTTTTCTCTTTTGCCAAGAACAAGAAAAAAATGAACCCCGCAACCAGCCAACATCCAGTGATCAAAAATCATTTTGTTATTATTTAGACTTCCTGCCGTAACTTTAGTAGCAGCCACAGCAAATAGACAACAATCTTCAAATGCCACAACGTCAACTAATATTCTTCAAGCCACTAAATGGCACAGTGGTATACAGTACTGAATACCAAAGTATTTTAAAAACGATTTTTATACTCTCAGCCTTATGGGTACAGGAAGTATACATAATTTCTCTTTGGTCTGCATCCAATTCAGAAAGGAGCATATAACGTTTAGTCAAACTTTGCACCTCGTTACGTTTTTATACCCTCCACCATACTATGGAGGGTATATTAATTTTGTCATTCCGTTTGTAACTCCTCGAAATACTCCTGTCAAACCCTACAAAGTATATATATTCTTGATCAGCGTAAAATTCTAAGACGATTTAGCCATGTCTGTCTGTCTTTCTGTGTGTCTGTCTGTCTGTTGTAATCACGCTATCTGTCGAACAAATTGAGATAGAAGTCTAAAATTTTGCAAACATGTATATTTTGCCAGTAGGCAGGTTAAGTTCGTAAATGGGCCATGTAGGTCCAAGTTATCATATAGCCCTCATATAACGGTACCTCCCGATATTCGGTATTTTGATGATTTTAGCGACATTATTCACCGGAATTGTTTCAAATTTGGCATTTGAAGTTCGTAATGGATACTACAGCCTAAGACAGAAAATTATCTGTGCAGGTCCACGTCTTCGTATAGCCCCCATATAACGGTACCCCCCGATATTCGTAATTTTGATGATTTTAGCGACAATATTTACCGGAATCATTCCAAATTTGGTATTTGAAGTTCGTAATAGATACTGCAGCATAAAACAGAAAATGGGTTATATAGGTCCACGTCTTCATATAGCCCCCATATACCGTACCCCCGATATTCGATATTTTGATGATTTTAGCGACATTATTTACCGGGATTGTTTCAAATTTCGCATGTGAAGTTCGTAATGGATACTTCAGCCCATGCCAGAAAATTGTCTGTGCAGGTCCACGTCTTCGTATAGCCCCCATATAACGGTACCCCCTATATTCGGTATTTTGATGATTTTAGCTACATTATAAACAGATTTTTCTTCAAGTCTCGCATTTAAATATTGTGAAAACTTATGACAAAAGTTGCCTATGCAAGTCCACGTCGTCGTATAGACATTCGGTATTTTTAATATTTTATCAGAATTTTTAGCGGATTTTATTTTATTTTTTTTTTTTTTTTTGGAAATTGCCAAATTTGTACCAAATGGTGGAGGGTATTAAAAGTTCGGCCCGGCCGAACTAACAGCTTTTTTACTTGTTGCACCTCGTTACGTATTTGACATACATCTGATATAAATATTAAAACGTGTCAAAATGAGACTAAATCGACTTCTTCCTTCACTTTATATGAGATATGTGCTAATTTTTGGAAAATGTTGAAATGTGCGTGAAGTATCAATTGCAGTGGAGTATATAGATAGCGTAAAGTATCAGATACATTGGACCAGTTCATTCTATTCTGACAAAAATAATGGGATGTGCATTTTGATTTGAAGAAAATAATTTTAACCTTTTGTGGGGAAGATCCGGGAAGAGGTGAGCAGATCATTTCCATATTCACGTCAGATCTCTGGTTGAGAAAAACATGTAGATATATCAAGCTTAAAAATAATCTCCGACTTGTCTTGCAAGTTATGAAAGATATAAATATTGAAAATTATGATACTTTGTTGGAGAGGTACCAGAAGGGGTAGGTCGATATCTATTATCTTCAACCCAGATCATGCATTAGTAAAAATACTGCGATATGTGAAATTTGAAAACATTCAGATGCTTATTTCGTATTTTTAGTTATGATTGTTCAAAATTTTGACACGTTGTTGGGAAAGTACCAGAAGGAGTAGTCCGACATATTTCGTCTTCAAACAGATCTTGTGTAAAGGTTAGAATGAATCTCATTTCATGTGCGTTTTGGTTATTCAAAATGTTGACCCGTTGTGGGGGAGGTACCAGAAGGATTGGTCCGAAATAACCCATCTTATTGTATATATATATATATTGTGAGAATATATTAGAGTTTTTAGAGTTATAGCTATTCAAAATTTTGACCCTTTATAGGAGAGGTACATGATTGAGTGGGCCGATTGGGATTAGTAAAATTTGAAGAGAATCGGATGCTCATTTCACATATTATGAACTTCATGAACATTCATATATGGTGGGGTGATACCAGAAGGAGTGAATCGATGTCTACTATCTTCCCACCAAGCCTTAGAAATATTGAGATTTGTGAAATTTGAAGATAATCTGATGCTTATTTGGTATTTTATTTGAGTTATAATTATTAAACAGTTTGACCCTTTGTGAGAGCGGTACATGATATAGTGGGCATATATTGTCCATTTTCGCACCTGATCTAGCACTTAACAAAAAGTATTGAGATTTGCAAAATTTACACAAAAATAAAAGATCGTTTTTATACCCTACAACACTATGTGTTGGGGGTATTATAAGTTTGATTGGGCCAAAAATTATGTAACACCACGAAATATTGGTTTCCCACATAGGAAAGTATATATGGATCTTCCTAGCTCGCCGAGCTGAGTCGATCTAGCTATGTATGTCCGTCCGTCCGTCTGTCCGTCTGTCCATGTTAATTTGTAATCACTCCACAGGTCGCAATTATGGCCCGATCTTCACGAAATTTAGTATGGAGGTGGAGTTAATGTCAGAATAGAACCCTATTTCTTTTGGAGATGATCGCCAAATGTTTAGGGGTTGAAATGGACCAAAAACTAAAAAAATGTCGGATTTTGCAGTAGCTATACAGGTCGCATTTATAGATCAATCGACGCGAAATTTCGCATGTAGCTAGAGTTTAGAGCGGGGAAGAAGCCTACCAATTTGGATGGTCATCGGATTATATTTAGCGGGTAAAATAGACCATATCTTTTGTATTGAAAAAATTCGAAATTTTTCATTAAACCGCGAATATTTAAAATCCCGGCGAAATCACAATGCCATCACAAGGTTACTTCTGACCTTTACTTTGATGTTAACATCCAACAAACCGGATATATAGCAAAATAGGTGCGATATATATGTCTATCAAAGAAGATATGCTTGAAAGATCTCTTATAAGTCGAGAACGGCTGAACTGATTTCGATAGTTCTCATTAATTCAGAATGGCCTCTTGGCAGGAAAGAAAAAACGTCTAAAAAAAGATGAAAATATTGATTTTGTAAAATTTTCTCATATTTTTTTAATTTTGTCATATTGTTGGCATATTTTCATTTTGAATTAAACATTTGGTAAAATTTCTACAGTTAACAAAACTAAGTAGTTAGGTTATCAGTATATCATATACAGATCGCATTTATGGCCCGATCCTTACGAAATTTTGCATGGGGATAAGATGAGGGTCAGAATAGAAGCCTACTCTTTTTGGAGATGATCGCCATATATTTAGGAGTTGAAATGGACCAAAAAAATGCAACATTGTCAGCAGGTCGTTATTATCGCCCGATCCTCGTGCACATTTGAATGGGGGTTACCGCACATTGCAAAAGCCAAGCAGTTTTGGATGGCCATCCAAAAATATTCAATGTGTGAAATAGTTTGCCAACTTTTGTAGACAAAATACGAAAATCTCCATTCCAGTGACTCTATGGAGAATTCACAAATACAGGAAAGACGCACTTCTGACTATTTCGTTAACGCTGATTTCGTGGAAGAATATAGTCAAATGTCTGTATCTCAAAAAAATCAAAAGCCAATAATAAATGTTAATCTTTTGCCACTTCTGAGAGACTATGGGTTTTTGGGAAATATTGGTTCCAGATCTAGGAAGACCATTTACGTGCAACATCTACCAATAAATTTGAAATGAGCAAATTAGTTTAAGTTGCTATTATTCGAAAATTAGAGAACGAAATCTGATGGTTTTCTTTTATTATTTGTCACAATATCTTGTGCAATTCTTTCGAGTATCTCGCCTATATGAACTGTATCGTTTATTATAGTGTTGTAGGGTATTCAACGGTCGGCCCCGCTCGACTGTAGCCTTTGCTTACTTGTTCTTTGTATGAGATAAATTATTTTCTTCGAAAATGGTGACGTGTTCTGGGGAAGCTAATAGAAGGTACGGAGCCGATGTTGACCATTTCTGTACTCGTTCTAAGTTTGATAATAATATTAAAATGTACCAAGTTTGCATGAAATCGGATACTCCCTTCGAGAGTTATGGTGCGCATAAGCTACACAGATGGACAACCCGAGATCTATTTCAAATATTCTAAAGCGGATTTGGACCCAAGAGACCAAGGATCTAAAACCATTATTTCATTGACGCACCTTTTGGCCGTATCAAATGATATAAAATTCAAATATTTCATAAATACCCGTTTTTATCACTGTTCAACATATAATGCATTAGTTAACTTCAACGCTTTTCAAGGAGCAAGAGACGGACTTGAATTAAACTATAAAATGCATAACGAATTGTACATAAATAATAACACGACAAAACGGCCACCAAGTGTACTTACCAAACTTCTTTCAATTTCCTATTCCACTTGGGGCCCAAAACACTTTGGCATCCATCTCCATTCAATTTTGGTCCGGAATAATCAAAGATGGAAGTTAACAAGCTCATATATGCCATCAAGTTGTTGGCTTGGCTCTAATATGTAACACAACAAAATATAGCAGATCACATACATACTTACGCACATACATCAACTAAAGAAAGTTACCAATCCCACGGTTCTAAGTAGAACTTCCGGTTTTTTGATTCCTTCAAACGATTTCTTTTCTACGATGTGTTGGCCATGTAGCCATTTGTGGTGGGGAGCTTTTGCATGCCATAAGTATGGGTTTCTTGAACAGCATCTGGATATCCATAATTTAGGAAATAACGCTTAATGCTCAGCGTTGTTGCAGCAAATGAATTTGTTTTCCTCCGTATTTGCTGTTGGCAAAAGTTAATGGATTTGATTTGGTGTTTCTGCTTGGTTACAGGTTCCTCTTGAAGGAGTTGTTTACAGCTAGCAGCAAAAAAACAAAAAAAAAAGTAAACTGCCACTATGCGATATGTTCTGCAAACGAACAAGAAATTGACAGCTTCGGGAGCACCATCACTGCAATCCGAACAGGAAACATTTGGAATGGTAGCCTTAATTGTATTTGTATGTTTGGTTTAATTAGATTTTGATAGTTTACTTCAACTGAAGCTGATGATTTTATCTGATTTCAGTGCAAACAAATCATCATCGTCGCTGAGACATGGAATTCGAAGGCAAGTGACAAGAATTTACTATCTGACGCTAGAAAAAGAAAATTGAAAATTGAAAAAAAAAGAAAACAAAAATTGAAAAATAAATAAAAAATTCTAGGCTGCCTTAGACCATCAAAAGTTTGGTAAGCATGACTTGCAAAGTATGTTACATTCATGAACTTGTACAAATAACAACTCTAAAACAACTGGTCTGTTTCAGAACAGCAAGAATGTAAAAGTTTTTACTACAATAATCGGTTTCGAAGAAAATTGCAAACCTGGTAGATTCTTGCAAGTACTAGAATAGACCAAATACTGTTACCTATGTATATAAAGGAGTTAGAAACAAGTTAAAAAGTATCAGTCGGTTATGCCGACCTATCTGACCTAAGTCTGATACAAATGAGCCAGACTACTTCATTTACCTTTGCATGAGAAATTCAATAATTTTCGGAAAATTAAGAATTTAGCATAAGGTACCAGATATAGTGGACTGAAGTATTCCACTTCATACAACACTGAAAAAAGCATCGGATCATCTAGTATTTATTTCCACGTTTATACGAATAATTAATCAAAAACCTTTTGCGGGGGAGGTTTCAGAAGGACTGAGCCGATGAATTCTATATTCATATCAGATTTCAGGTTACCAAGTTTTAAAAGTATCTCTGACTTGTTTCGCAAATTATAATAGATATAACAAGTAAGCAAAGGCTATAGTCAATGGTCATCCAAAATGATAGAATTCATCCCTGTCCTTAACTCCCTTCACAGGCGTGTCGATTGGCTTCAATTGTGTGATGAGAAAAACATTTCTGTATTTGGTTAATTTGAACCCCTAAATATTTTGCAATCATCTCCAAAAGCAAGAAGCCCCTCTGTATCTCCAAATTTAGACTCATCTATTTGATTTGCTTGTCTACGATATTTGGCGATATTCGTCAACGAAATCAGCATAAAAAGGCAGATGTTCGTCTTTTGCGTATTTCGGATATCGCCTGTAAGTAATGCTGGTATTTTTTTCACACAAAATTAGTGGTCCATTGTACCCGCTGTCCTGAACTCTAACTTGTCCAAGATTTCGTGTCCTCTGGTTTCTACTTGTGACCTTTATAACGGCTGCAAAATCAGGAAAATTTTTAGTTGATGGTCCATTTCAAACCCTAATATATTGCGGACATATTTGAAAACAATAGGCCTAGCCCTTCTGAGCCCAACCCTACGCTTGTAAACAACACATAGTATTGTAGGGTATAAATATTGAAAATTGTGACCCTATTAATAATAGAATATTGGAATGTGTAAAATTTGAAGAGTATGTATGTTTATATAAAAGTTATGGTCGATTTTAGCAACTACATATTATTCGATGACATTCCAAATTGGTAGGCTTTTGTCCACTCCTTAACTCTAGCCACATGAAAAATTCCTATAATTGTGACTTCTAGAACAATTGTAAAATCAGGAAATGTTTTTAACCCCTAAATATTATGCGATTATCTTCAGGAAGTCTCTTTTAGGAAGATCCATATATGACATCATATATCCAGGATCGATATTTCGAGATGTTACATAATTTTTTATCCCATGAAACTTGCAATACCTACAACACAACGATGAAACGACAAAAATATTTTGGAGTTTTTAATTTCTAAAATATTTGGGAGGTCCATTAAACCTATAGTGCTAAACCCACAAATATGTGAATATAAAATGTATATTAAACAAATTAACATTTTTTTGTCTGTTGCCTGGTACGCACAATAACCCTCGAAGGGAGTATCCGATTTGATACAAACTTTGTATATCGTAATATTTTATATGTATATGCATCTCAATTTTCCATCAGCAAAAGATCAGTTATAAAAGTGATAGAGCTCCGATAGAGCTCCCTCACATAGGGTTCAAGATTTTAAAAACCAAACCCTCAAAGAAAGCGAAGAAAGCATCCAAATCTCCTCAACTTTCAAACAAACACAAACAATTTTTCCAACACAAGATCTGTTGTGAAGATGATATATATATGCGAACCCCTTCTGATACCTAACCATAAAGGGTCATAATTTTCAATATTTGTCATTCCATTTGTATCATCCCCAAATATTCGTAGTAGACCCAATAAATAAGCATAAAGCATTATAATAAGCATAAAATTCTAAGTCGATTTAACGATGTCTGTCTATCTGTCTGTTGAAAATTTGACAGAATGATTTGTATTGTGTCTTGGGTAGTTGGTATTGAAAATGAGATATATCGGTCAATGTTTTGGAATAGCCGCCATCTAACTGTACCTCCTGATATTCGGAATTTAAATAATTTTCGCCCCATTTTTTAACAGATTTGTCTAAAAATTTGTATTTGCAGGTTGTAACGTGTTCTAGCTCCGGTGGCGAAATATTGAATGCATAGGTCCTTGTTTTTGTATAGCTTCATATAACGGTACCTCCCCATATTCGCTATTTTGATGATTTTTGCCACATTCTTTTAAGGATTTACCTAAGAATTGTTATTTGTAGTTCGAAATGGGTTCTAGCTCCGTTGGCGTCGACCATATATAAGTCGACGTTTTGGTATAGCCCCCATATAATGAAAACTCCCGATATTCGAGATTTTGATGACTTTTGCAACATTTTTCCACAGATTTGTCCAAAAATTAGTAGTTGTAGGTTCTACCTCCTGTGACGGAACTTAGTATGTATAAGTCCACGTTTTCATATAGCCCCCACATTATGGTATCTCCATACATTCAGTACATTGATGATTTTTACCACATTTTTCTAAAAATTGGTATTTGTAGTTCATAAATGGTTCTAGCTCCGGCGGCAGGACATTGAAAATTTAGGTCCATGTTTTGCAATAGCGCACATGAAACGATACCCAACGATACTCGGTATTTTGATTACTCTAGTCACATTTACCCACCAAATTGTTTCAAATTTGGTATTTAAGAAGATTTTCTTAGAGGACAATCCTTGAAGTATAAAATTATCTATGGAGGTTCACGTTTTGGTATGGCCACTATGCTACGACCTTACCCACTTTATGGTTTTTTGAAAATTTTAACAGCATTATCCAAACGGCTTAACAGGTATTTGTAGTTTAAAGTGGAATTCAGATACTTTTATATAAAATATTTTCTTTACCCAAAGGTGGAGGGATTTTATACCCTACACCACAAGGTGGTCAGGGTATTATGTCTTTCTACATTGGTTTGTAACAGGCAAAAGGAAACGAGATAGACCCACAGTTCCTTTTGATGATCTGCATAGAATTACATTCTGAGTCGATTTATGCATGTCCGTCCGTCTGTCCATGTATTTTTGTAAACAAAGTACAATTCGCATTTATTGGCCGATCTAGATCAAATTTTGCACAAATCATTTGTTTGGCCCAAGGACGAACCCCATTGAAATTGGAGACAATCGGTAAAAATTAAGATATAGCTCCCATATATATCTTCATCCGATTTGCCTTTTATTGTGCACCAAACGTGTAATATCAGCCCGAATACTATGCAATTTTGCACATACTACCAAATTAGGCCTGAGAATAAGTATGCCAAATTTTATCAATATCGGTTCAGATATAGCTATAGTTCCCATATATATTGTTCATCCGATTTATCATTTTTGTCCTCCGCAGCCGTAATATGCTCTCTGTACCAACAATATTTGGGGAAATATATCAAATACAGCTCAGAAATACGTTTGCTAAATTTTATCGAGATCGGTTCCGATTGGATATAGCTCAAATATATAACTTCGTCTGATTTACCTTTTATTGTGCACCAAACGTCTATTATTTGTCCAAATGGGATGGAATTTGGCACTTACGACCGAATTAAGTCTAGAAGTTAGTATGCAAAATTTGGTGAATATCGGTTCAAATATAGCTATAGCTCTCATATATACTGTTCATCCGATTTGTTATATTTGTTACCCATAGCCGTGATATGCACTCCGTAACAACGATATTCGGGGAAATATATCAAATACAGCTCAGAAATATCTTTGCCAAATTTTATCGAGATCGGTTCAGACTTGGATATAGCTCCCATATATATGTTCATCCGATTTTAGGTTTATTGTGCACCAAATGGCTAATATCTGTATAAATGGTGTGAATTTTTCCACTTCTGACCGAATTTAGTATAGAAACAAGTAAAAAAGCAGTAAGTTTGGCCGGGCCGAACTTTGAATACCCTCCACCATTTGAAACGAATTAGAAAATTAAAAAAAAAAAATAAAAATAGATAAAATCCATTAAAAATTCAGTTAAAATCTTTAAAATATTTAATATCAGAAGGTGCCGATATATGGGGGATATACGATATTGTGGACCTATGTCTGGGGGTAAAGTACTCAGAAGGGACTCCTTGTGTGGAATTTCAGACAATTCCATTAAGAAATGTTGCTAAAATCATCAAAATACCGAATATCGAGGGGCACCGTTATATTGGGGCTATACCATATCGTTAAACTATAAAGAGAATTCTCTGTCAGAACTCCGTTCACAAAGAACTCCGTGTATACAATTTCAGACAATTCCGTTGAAAAATGTGGTTAAAATCATCAAAATATCGAATATCGGGAAGTACCGTTATATGGGGGCTACACGATATCGTGGACCTATATAGATAATTCTTTTCCAAGGAATAAAGTACCAACTAGGATCTCCTTGTGTGGATTCTCAGACAATTCCGTTAAAAAATGTGGCTAAAATCATCAAAATATCGAATATCGGGAAGTACCGTTGTATGGGGGATATACGATATCGTGGACCTATATGAACGATTCTCTTTCATGGGGTAAAGTGCTCAAAAAGAACTCCTTGTGTAGAATTTCAGACAATTCCGTTGAAAAATGTGGCTAAAATCATCAATATACCGAATATCGGGGGTACCGTTATATAGGGGGGATATACGATATCTTGGACCTGTATAGACAATTCTCTTTCAGGGAGTAAAGTGCACAGAAGGAACTTCTTGTGTAGGATTTCAGACAATTCCATCAGAAAATGTGGCTAAAATAATCAAAATGCCGAATATCGGGGGGTATCGTAATATGGGGGCTATACCAAAACGTGGACCTATACATACAATGTTTCGCCACACGAACTAGGACCCATTATGACTTACAAATACCAATTTTTAGACAAACCAGTGAAAAAAATGTGTCAAAAACCATCAAAATACCGAATATCGGGAGGTACCGTTACATGGGGGCTATACCAAGTCATGGACCCATACATGCAATGTCTCGCCACCGGAGCTGGAACCCATTATGACCAACAAATATCAATTTTTAGACAAATCCGTGAAAAAATGTGGCAAAAAAAAAATTAAAATACCGAATATCGGGAGGTACCTTTATATGGGGGCTATACCATAACGTGGACCTATACATGCAATGTTTTGCAACACGCACAGGGACCCGTTATGACCTACAAATACCAATTTGAACACCAAGACAAATCCGTGAAAAAATGTGACATAAATCATCAAAATACCGAATATCGGAAGGTGCCGTTATATGGGGACTATACCAGAACGTGGATCGATATATCTCATTTTCAATACCAACCATCCTAGACACAATACAAATTGCTCTGCTAAATTTTGGCGCTCTACGTCAAATAATGTGGGCTGTATCGTGATTTCAACAAACAGACGGACGGAGAGATAGACGGACAGACAGACGGACATCATTAAATCGACTTAGAATTTTACGCTGATCATGAATATATATACTTTATGGGGTCTACGACGAATATTTAAGGATGTTACAAACGGAATGACAAAGTTAATATACCCTGCTTTCCAAGGTTGAGGGTATAATAATCATATTTTTTTACCAGATATCTCATAGAGCTCAGAAATGTCCAATATAAACCTTTCTTTTACGAGATCTCTACTAGATATGCATAGTGGTGTTAAGTATCATATAGTCGGCCCGCCCGACTTTTTTATAAATTTATGGGACTACAATTCGTTTCAGCATATTCCATTCTCAAAACAGTTCAGTGAAAGCCTCTCAAAACTAAGTCAACATATCGATGTAATGTCTGTTTAGAATGATCTTTAACTTATATACTTTCATACAGTATCACTAAGATTAAACCCGTTCTACACACATTCATACATACATAGACATGTAAATGTGTTGTATTTCATATTTTAAATCTTCAATTTTGTTTTGATTGGCATATTTTTGTCACAGCGACGAATGCAGTTGGGTATTTGCGCTGCCATTGAAACCCAATATTCGCTCCATGGATCGATCCTACAAATTGTCAGCAATGAATTTATGCTGAACTTTGTTTCATTGCAATCCAATTGCGTATTTGTTGTTGTTGCTGCTGTTGCTGTTGTTTTTTCTTAGATTTGAGTTTTGTTTCGATTTCAGTTGTTTTAATTTTTCCAAAGTTTATTCAAGCGCAAATTGGGAGCAAGGTTTAGCTGCAAAACACAAAAACACACAAAAAATTTATATTTTTAATATTTTTGTTAGTTTGAGCGTAGCCGAGCATTCGTTGCTGCTGCTGCTGTTGCAGTCGCTCGCATTCAATGCTGCTGCACATTGGGCCTCAATTGAATGTGGGCTGTTGGTAGGTGGCTGCGGCGGAATCGGCGGCAACCATAATTCGATACTTGAGGTCTGTTGAAGTTGTTTTTGTTTGCTATTTGCTGCTGCATATTTTTTAGGTGTTTAGCGTTTTTTTTTTGTTGTTTCTACTCTTCGTTTGAATGATTTGTATTGTCGTCGTTGTTGCTATTGTTGTTGTTGTTGTGAAAAAAAAATCGTTTGATATTCAACTTGGAAAATTCGTTGGTTATGTTCAAGGTAAATCGTGTTTGTCTGATTGTTGTTGGTGTTATTATTATTTTTGTTTTGTTCCAAAGCATTTGTTTGCATTCGAAGTTTTAATGTTGTTATTCTTGTTGTTTTATTTTTAATTTATTTTTGATTTTGAACAGGTTTGAAAATTTCGATTTTTGATTTTCAAATGGGCACAAGAATTTGTAAGAATCAAGAAAAAAAATTCTCAAATGTTGTTCAATTCAAGGCTAAGTTGTAGAATCTTGTTTTGGTGGAATTGTAGGTAAGAAGTTGGCACACTAAATGAAATGTAAAATCAATGAAAAGAAGGAACCATTACTTCCAATATCCAGTAAGACATCATCAATTATCATTAAACAAGCGTCGATTTATACAACCCCTCATATGGCTACATAGGGTATATATCATTTGATACGGTCAAAACGTGCCTCATTGAAATAATGGTTTTGAACCCTAGTTTCCTTCGGTTACAGAAAAATTGGGGACGATCTAAGACAGGGATTTTGGAGTCGTCTGCCAATTTTTGGTCGATTTCATGTATTTGATGCATCAAACACGCTATGTATGTCAATTTTCAATGATATCTGGAATGTGAGATGAAAATTGGTCTAAACATTTATTTGCCAAATAATATTGAATACAGTTTCCGAATATTTGTTCAGTCTATCTTATGTATTTGATGCACCAAACACGATATGTACGTCCGATTCAATAAAATGTGGAATTAGTGACCAAATTTGGTATAAAAAAAGTAAGCAAAGGCTACAGTCGAGCGGGGCCGACCGTTCAATACCCTACAACACTATAATAAACGATACAGTTTATATAGGCGAGATACTCGAAAGAATTCCACAAGATATTGTGACAAAAAATAAAAGAAAACCATCAGGTTTCGTTCTCTAATTTTCGAATAATAGCAACTCAAACTAATTTGCTAATTTCCAATTTATTGGTAGATGTTGCACGTAAATGGAACCAATATTTCCCAAAGACCTATAATCTCTCAGAAGTGGCAAAAGATTAACATTTATTATTGGTTTTTGAATGAAACGCATCTATATGAGATACAGACATTTGACTATATTCTTCAACGAAATCAGCATTAACGAAATAGTCAGAAGTGCGTTTTTCCTGTATTTGTGAATTCTCCAAAAAGTCACTGGAATGGACATTTTCGTATTTTGTCTACAAAAGTTGGCAGGCTATTTCACACATTGAATATTTTTGGATGGCCATTCAAAACTGCTTGGCTTTTGCAATGTCCGGTAACCCCCATTCAAATGTGCGTGAGGTTCGGGCGATAATTACGACCTGCTGACAATTTTGCACTTTTTGGTCCATTTCAACCCCTAAATATATGGCGATCATCTCCAAAAAGAGTAGGTTTCTATTCTGACCCTCATCTTATCCCCATGCAAAATTTCGTAAGGATCGGGCCGTAAAAGCCATATGTATATGATATCCTGTTATCCTAACTACTTAGTTTTGTTAGCTGTAGAAATATTACCAAATGTTTAATTCAAAATGAAAATATGCCAAAAATATGACGAAATTGAAAAAAATATGAGAAAATTTTACAAAATAAATTTTTTCATCTTTAAAGAGATATTTTTATGCGTTTTTTTTACACGTTTTTTTCTTTCCTGCCAAGAGGCCATTCTCAATTAATGAGAATTGTCGAAATCAGTTCAGCCGTTCTCGACATATAAGAGATCTTTCAAGCATATCCTCTTTGATAGACATATATATCGTACATATTTTGAAATATATCCGATTTGTAGGATGTTAACATCAATGTAAAGATCAGAAGTAACCTTGTCATGGCTTTGAGATTTCGCCGGTACTCAAAATATTCGCGGTTTAATGAAAAAATTTAATTTTTTTCAACACAAAAGATATCGTCTATTTTACCCGCTAAATATTATCCGATGACCACTCAAATTGGTAGGCTTCTTCCCCGCCCTAAACTCTAGCTACATGCGATATTCCGCGTCGATTGGTCTATAATTGTGACCTGTAGAGCAACTGCAAAATCAGCAAATTTTTTGGTCCATTTCAACCCTTAAATATTATGCAATCCTCTCCAAAAGAAATAGGCTTCTATTCTGACCCTAACCCCACCTTCATGCAAAATTTCGTAAGGATCGGGCCATAATTGTGACCTGTAGCGTGATTACAAATTAACATGGACAGACGGACGGACGGACATATCTCGGCGAGATAGGAAGATCCATATATACTTTCCTATGTGGGAAATCAATATTTCGTGGTGTTACATAATTTTTGGCCCAATCAAACTTATAATACCCCCAACACACAGTGTTGTAGGGTATAATGATACTGTACCGGAACCTAACGATGATCGTAGTGTACCACAGTCGGAGCGCTAAAAATCGTAGTGTACCACAGTGGGAACACTAAAAAATCGTAGTGTATCGGAGTCGGAGCACTAAAAAAACGTAGTGTTCCGCAATCGCGCCAATAAAAAATCGTAATCATCAAACTGATTTTAAATACTTAGCCATACTTTTTAAAACATTTAGTTTTTATATCCTACAACACTATGTGTTGGGGGATAATGGACCACTCGACGCAGAAATTAGCATGGGGCTAGAGCTTAAGGCTGGGCAGAAGCCTTCCAATTTTGATGGTCATTAATTTTTGGTGGGTGAAATAGACTATAACATTTGGGTTAAGTAAAAGTCAAATTTTGCATTAAACCGCGGATATTTTTAGTCCCGGCGAAATCACAAAAAGACGAACAGGTCAATTCTGGCCGTTACGTAGATGCCGATAATAAATATATCGGATATACATAGCAAAATATATACAATGTGTATAAACAAAGGAAGGGGATGTTAGCTAAAATGCTAATATCTCAAGAATAGCTGTACCGATTTTGACAAATTTTGTCAATTCAGAATGCCCTCCTGGCATAAAAGAATTAAATCTAAAAAACTCGTCTAAAAAGATGTCAATAATGATGTTTATACAGATTTTGTAGTATTTTGTGATATTTTTTATTTTTTCATATTTTTTATCGCATGCGATTTTTTCAATTTGACATATAATATTGTAGTGTACATTTTGTAATATTTTTTCACCTTACAACACAGGTTGGGGTTATATACAGATTGCAATTATTATCCGATCCTCATGAAAATTTTCACAAGGGTAGGGTAAGGCTCAGAAGGGATAGACCTATTGGTTTTAAAGATATCCGCAATATATTTGGAGGTTGAAATGGACCAACAACTAAAAATATTCCTGATTTTGCAGCCGTTATAAAGGTCACAAATTGAAACCAAAGGACACAAAATATCGCATGAAGTTCGAGATTAGGACAGCGAGTAGAATGGACCATTACTTTTGTTTGAAAAAATACCAGCATTACTTACAGGCGATATCCGAAATACACAAAAGGCGAACTTCTTGTTTTTTATGCTGATTTCGTTATTGGGCAAATATCTCTGGTCAGGTCAGTGCTCCGTGGCATAATTTCAAAAGAGAAATCTTAGAAAATCGATCTGAATATAAAGGGGCTTCTAACATATTGTAGTGTTGTAGGGTATCACATGGTCGGCCCCGCACGACTATAGCCTTTGCTTACTTGTTTACACCTACATTTATTGATTTTTCGGTACCACAAAATATCAGGTAAATTAAATTAACCACTAAAATACCATTTTTCGCGGAAAGATAAAAATTCCAATTTTCAATGGTTAAATACATATTATTATCACTTCAGATTTGGTCCTTTTTTATTCTTTCTACCTATGCGGTACACTACATTTTTTAGTGCTCCGACTGCGGTACCGTACGATTCTCGCTCTGGTACTGTATCACTAAAATATTTTTAAAGGTTGTGCTCGGAACGGTACAATACCATACTGTTTATTTTCGAATGCTTCATCTTTCGGTGAAACCGACTGAAACTTTTAACTAGTTGGGAACAAAGTACAGGTCATTTATTGCCAGAATGAGTTGAATTTTTCCACAAATCATTTGTTGTGTCCAAGGACGAACAATATTGATATTGGTGAGATTTGGACCAAATTCAGATATAGCTCCTATATTTATCTTGGCCCGCTTTCAATTTTATTGTGCGTCATATGTGTTATATTTTTTCCAAATGGGATGTATTACGCCACAACCGACCAAATTAAGCCTAGAAATAAGTATTTCGGACTTTAAACAAAACAATATTATGACGTACCAAGTTTGGCCCAAATCGGATACTACCTTCGAGCGTTATTGTGCGAACGAGCCAGCCAGAAAAACAGGTGGACAGACACATCTAGATCGACAACAAATGTTCGGAAACGAATTTGGTCCAAACTGCAACCAACTTCAGACTGCTGTCATTTCTAAGCCACTCGTCCGACAGCTGTTAAAATTATACCAGTGACAGCCCATTATATTGTTTACAAGCGTAGAAAAGCATTTTGGTGAGAATTTTCCAGAAAAAAGTTATTCGTGATGGAATTCAAGTGTGATATATTTATATTTGGCTGGAAAACCCCTAGTGGCTATAATTAGAGCACTCCAGCATTTAAATGTGAATAAATCTCTTGTGTCCCGTACCATGGCTTGTTACCGTGATACTGGTAGCGTAGCCCGACGTCAAGTAAGTAAACGGAAGAAAACAGCAACATAAGCAGAAATGGTTCGAAAAGTAAAGATGCTACTTGATCGCTGAAAAAATGAACTCGGGGTGAAGCCATTACAATTCCAAAAAGTGCAAGAACTTACACCGCAACAGAAAGAAAATAGACTGAAAAGAGCTAAAGAGTTGCTTTGCTTGGCCGAAAGTGGTGAACTGCCGAATTTGGTTTTCTCCGATGAGAAAACATTCGTTGTCGAACAGTTTGTAAACAAACAAAATGATCTAGTTCACTTGCCAACGAGGTCAGCTCAAAATGTGCACCGTCGGTTGGAGACCAGAACTCAAGCACAGGCCATGGTGATGGTGTGGGCCGCCATAACAGCCGATGGTCGCTCTCTGCTCGTATTAACCGACCGTGGCATCAGAATAAATGCCGAATAGTATCGCGAAAATATTCTGGAGGGTGTATTAAAGCCTTAGGCACGCAAACATTTTGGCCGCAGACCTTGGACATTCCAACAGGACTCAGTACCATCGCACTCAGCACGCGCCAACCAAGAATTGGTACAAAATGAGGTTCCTCGCTTCATTTCCAGCGCACAATGACCACCAACATCTCCGGATACCAATCCTTTGGACTATTGTGTCTGGAGTATTTTGGAAAGCAAGGTTGGCACTAAAAAATACGAAAGAGTCGATCACCTTATGCAAAAGCTTCGTCGGGAATGGGCTAAAATACCGCAGAGCAACATTCGGGCAGCATGTAAGGGTTTCATTGGCCGTTTGGAGGCCATAATTCGTGCGTGAGGTGACCAATTCGAACAAATCTAAACTTATTCTAAAATTTGATGCTATTTCCGAAATTTTTTGCTTTCACTCTATAAAATAAAAAAAAAAATGTCAAAATTATGGCGTTTGTCTTTGTTGCAGTTTTTTTTTATCGCACCCTGTATAATGTTCGGTAGTGAAAAACTATTATTGAACTCCAAGTAAACGACAATATCGATATTTTGTACATTTTATTCTTCTAGCCTCACTTACTACTCATCGTACCAGCTCATAACAGCTGCAATTAGTTTTTGTTTTTTTTTTTTTGTAAATGCAGTGAGCGATAAGTCTTTGTTAATGTATGAGTTTACGCCGATAAGGTACTATTTTACAAAAGTGCAATTGTATGTACTGCATCTTTGGGTTTTGTTATTTTTGTTCTCGATAAAATTACAAAATTCAGAATTCATGGTCTAAAGTCAAGTGTAAAACTACAATTAAGTCTGTGGTAATATTTGAATATTCACCACCGTTTAGGAAATACCCACAAAATACACCATACTCCGTGCGTTATTTCATCTCGTTGCATTTCTCATTTAAAGCTAGCCACACACACATATACCAGCACGAGAGAATGCAAAATACCCGGCATGCAATTACCGCAGAAGCCTGCTGCGACGTTGCAGCACTGTAGAGCAGCTTCGTCGACGTCAGAATGCAGTTTTGTTGGGACGTCAACGTCATTGCAATTGCAGCCACTAAAAAGTGCACTGGCAACGATGATGAGTGTTTTAACAATAAACAACAGAGGCTCGTCAACGGTTTTCTTTGTTCTCACTGTTCGCTCTCCCTCTCTTGATTTTTATTTAAAAATGCATTTTTCAATTCCTTTTTGGCATGTTTTTTTTTTTTTTTGGGGGGGGGGGGGGGGGGTTTGTCAGAGATTCTCATTTTAAGGCGAAGGTTTGTTTTGATGCAGCCTAAGATTTCGCTTTTTTCGACAATCTGTTTGCAAGTCTTTTGTTTATGTGTTCGTTCCCCTTGCTTGTTTGCTGCCTGCAAGGAATGAACAACAGAATGCAAGAGAACCAAGTTTTGATGCATTTTGAAGGTTTTTGTTTTTGGGTTCTTCAAGTTGAATGTGATGTTGTCGTTGCTGGCTTTGTTGGCTGTCTCACCCATAAAAAGCACCGAAAATGCATAAAACTGCATTCACATTTTTTTCGTATTCAAAATTTCAATAAAAGTGAAATCTGTGCATGTGATTGTGTCTGGCTTATTTGCGAGCTGCTCGGAGAGAGTAGGTAGGAAGGTAGGTAGGTAAATATGATGTGTTTCGCAAAATGCATGCATGTCTTAACACTGGATTACAGATGCGTATGTTGAAATAGTTGTTACATACAATTTGGAGATGGTTACGATCTAATATTTCGAAGCTTTTCGATTCTTTGTATTTCTTTCACACTCGGTCTATGAAATTTAGGAAGATTCTCTCAATTAAATCGTTAAGCAATGACCAATTTTCAAACTTTCCACAAATTTCAAGCATCTTCCCCCAAGAAAATCTTCTGTCGCCTAGTGTAACTGCATCACATCTCATCTCATCCTTTCGATTCTTAAGTTGCTATCGTTGATATTTTTGGCGTTGTTGTTGCTGCTGCTGGGTGCATTGTGTTATTGTTTTGTTTTGTGCGTATCGTCGGAAGTGCATTTCATTGCATTTTTGATGCAATTTTTTGCATTTGTTGTTATTGGGTCTTTAGGCACATACAAAATAAAATGCATACCCAAAATCCAAAGGGTGGATATTTTCCAGTTTCACTTTTGATTTACAATTTCGCAGAGAATGCATTTTTTTGGTTTGGTGTTTTTTTCGAATTCAGTTTTCAGAAATGTTTTCTCTGCAATTTGTGGTTTTTGGTGCCATCATGCATTGGTGATTCTTATCTTTTTGCAAGGACCTTGTTAAGGAAACCAACAAATAAAAGAGAAAAAACAAACAAACAAATAAAGTAATAATGTCCTTGAGAAAATATTATAATTTATTATTGTCGTCTGCACAATCGACCAAAGAAATCTAAAGAAATACATTTTTGTTATTGTTGCATGTACCCTCACTCATATGTGTGTCATTCTCAGAAATATTTAATTCAATTGATATTTGTATTTCCTCGACATTCGTTACAAAATTAGGTTGAATGATAAACTGGTCGGTTTAGTTCCGATGATTATAACGGTTTTAACAGAATATTTGTTTGAAAGTTTTATTTTAATGCAAAATTGGGAAATGGAGTGGGTTTGATTTTATGCTGAACTATTTATCTTATATATGGCATACTTGTTCTAACGTAACATAGGCTTTAAAAATATTTTTCTTAAAGCATACAATTTTTCTCATCTAGTTCTTTGGTTTGCTTTCAAATTTTATTGTATATGTCGGTATCCATATAGCGGTACCTCCCGTTATTCGATTTTTTGATGATTTTTGCAACATTTCCCACGGATTTGCCCAAAAGTTGGTATTTGTAGTTCGTAATGGGCTCCACCTTCTGTGGCGGACAAGCTATGTACAGGGAGAGATAAAAAAACTGCAACAAATTCAAACGCCACATTTTTATATTTTTTTTCTTTAAATTTTATTGAATGAAAGCAAAAAATGTCGGAAATAGCATCAAATTTTAGAATAAGTTTAGATTTGTTCGAATTGGTCAACATTTGGCACGAATTATGGCCTTCAAACGGTCAATGAAACCGTCACACGCTGCCCGAATGTTGCTATGCGGTATTTTTGCCCATTCTCGGCGAAGCGCTTGCTTGAGGTGATCGACACTTTGGTATTTTATAGTGCCAACCTTGCTTTCCAAAATACTCCAGGCACAATAGTCCAACGAATTGGTATCCGGAGATTTTGGTGGTCATTGTGCGCTGGAAATGAAGCGAGGAACCTCATTTTTTAAACATTCCTTGGTGGCGCGTGTTCAGTGCGATGGTGCTGAGTCCTGTTGGAATGTCTAAGATCTGCGGCCAAAATGTTTGCGTGCTCAAGGTTTTAATGCACCCTAATGAATATATTCGCGAAAATGTTCGGCAGTTATTCTGATTAATATGAGCGTAGAGCGATCATCAGCTGTTATGGCGGCCCACACCATCACCATGGCCGGCGCTCTAGTTCTGGTGGCCAACCGAAGGTGCACGTTTTCAAATGACCCCTTTGGCAAGTAAACACGATCATTTGGTTCGTTTACAAACTGCTGGACAACGAATGTTTTCTCATTGGAGTTCACCACTTTCGGCCAAGCGAAGCAACTCTTTAGCTCTTTTGAGTCTATTTTTTTTCTGTTGTGGTGTAAGATCTTCAATTTTTTGTAATTTCAATGGCTTTATCCCTAGCTCATTTTTCAATATTTAACGAATGAAATATTACGATATGAGCCATTTTTCGGCCACTGCGTCGCAGGTTTCGATCAAGTCGCTTCTTTACTTTTCGAACAATTTCTGCTGATGTTGCTGTTTTCTTCCGTCTACTTCCTTGACGTCGGGCTACGCTACCAGTGTCACGGTAACGAGCGACGGTACGTGACATAAAAGATTTAATCACATTGAAATGCTGGAGTGCTCTAACTATAGCCACCTGTGGTTTTCCAGCCAAATATGAAGAAATCTCACTATCACTCTTAAATTCCATCACGAATAACTTTTTTTCTGGAAAATTCGCACCAAAATGCTTTTTGTACGCTTGTAAGCAGTCTAATGAGCTATCACTGAAATAGTTTTAACAGCTGTCGGAAATGACTTAGAAATAACAGCAGTCTGAAGTTGGCTGCAGTTTTATCATCTCACCCTGCAGAGGTATACGTTTTCATATAGCCCCTCCTGATATTTAGTATTTTGATGATTTTTTCAACATTTTTCCATGGACTTATCTAAGGTTTGGTAGTTCATAATGGGTTCTACCTTCTGTGAAAGAATATTTAATATTAAGGTCCACGTTTTCCTGTAACGCATATATAACGATGCTCCCCGATATTTGGTATTTTATATTATATTGGTAGTATACTTTTTTCCACAAATTTGTTTCAAATTTGGTATTTAAGAAGATTTGGTAGATGAGAAGCCTTGAAGTATAAAATTATCTATAGAGGTTCCAGTTTTGGTATGGCTTCACCCACTTTATAGTTTTTTGAAATGTCTAACTCCAGCTTTTGTATAAAAATTTTTTTTTTTTAACTTAATGCTAGAGGGCGTTAAAAGATCGACCTTTTTTTATACCCTCCACCATAGTATGGAGGGTATATTAAGTTTGTCATTCCGTTTGTAACACCTCGAAATATACATTTTAGACATATTCCTTATCAGCATAAGATTCTATATCGATTTATCAATGTCCGTCCGTCTGTGGAAATCACTCTAGCTTCCGAACGAAATGAAGTAAGTTGATTGCAATTTATTCAAATGTGTATTATGTCTGCAGGACTTTTGGTATTGAAAATGGGCTATGTAGATCCACGTCTTCGTATAGCCCCCATATAACGGTACCCCCGATATTCGGTATTTGGGTGATTTTATCGACATTATTTACCGGAATTGTTTCAAATTTGGTATTTGAAGTTCGCAATGAATACCACAGCCTAAGACAAAAAATGAGCCATGTAGGTCCACGTCTTCGTACAGCCCCCATATAACTGAAGTTCGTAATGGATACTACAGCCTAAGACAGAAAATCGGTCATATAGGTCGTCCACGTCTTCGTATAGCCCCCATACAACGGTACCCTCCGATATTCGGTATTTTGATGATTTTAGCTACATTATTTACCGGAATTGTTTCAAATTTGGTAGTTGAAGTTCGTAATGGATACTGCAGCCTATGTCAGAAAATTGTCTGTGCAGGTCCACGTATTGTACCTCCCTATTTTCGGTATTTTATTTATTTTAGCTACATTATAAACAGATTTTATTTCAAGTTAAGCATTTAAATATTAGCTTATGACAAAAGCTGCCTATGCAGGTCCACCTCGTCGTATAGACCCTAATATACGGCTACATTCGGTATTTTTAAGATTTTAACAGAATTTTTATTGGATTTTATTTTTTTTTAATTGCCATATTTGTACCAAATGGTGGAGGGTAATAAACGTTCGGCCCGACCGGACTTACAAATTTTTTACTTGTCCTTTTTGACGCCCCCCAAATCTCTGCTTGATTAACCATATATCTCGGACACACTTAGAAGTATATATATGAATTATGGCATCAATTGTATTAAAGCAATATTATTTAAAAGTAGAAATTGCGACCAAATTTCTTTTGAAATCGGGATTACTTACATTTGCATTTTAAAATTGCGAACTCAAATTACAAGTTGGAGGGTAGTTACTAACAAAACCGTGATCATCATAAAATCCAAAGTTAACTTAAGGTTGTACCTCTCTTAAAATCAAGCTGTAGAAAAATTAAGAAAAATACTTAAGAAAAATTAATGAAATTTTGGCACATAAGTTTGGTATTTTTTGTATCTTTACTTTTTACTATATTTTCCTAAAAATTAAAACCTTTCTCCCACGAGAGTGTTTACTGAGTAAATATTACTGGAAAAATACCCAAACAAATTTAATATTAATACAAAAAATAGATTATCAATTTGACATTGCAATTTTTTTTCGAAATTTTAAAATTCAAACACAATTAATTTCTATAAAAATAAAGGACGACGAAATCTTCTTCTGTATTCTACACGGTTAGCAAATTTGAAACCCCGCAATAGAAATTTGAATAAAATCTAATGAAATATTAGCACAACCGAAGTATATGGGAGCCAAGGAATAATTCGGACCCTCATTGAGTGCATATACTCTCATTACCCAAAAAGTCAAATTTCAGCCGATTCCATTAGAAAAATATATAGCTCTCTTGTTCTCCATTATGGATCTTTCAATAATGTAATGGAGTACCCAACATGTCACACTGTCATAAAAAACAACTTAAGGCCCTAAGTTGTAGGCCAACGTAAGCCCCTAGATATTAACATTACATAACTCCATATGGTTACCTACAGCCGATTTGGATGATGCTGCTAATTTCCAAAGAAATCCTTATCCGTTCGGAAAATATGAAAAATCACAGTAAGTTTATATCTATTTCAAGTTGTTTGATGAAACGTAAAATCTCGCCTCTTAATAACATTGGCTTCTTCAAAAATGTGAAGAAACAAGAAGCACTCTAACTCTTAAAATACTGTAGTTACCGATGGGGTGTAAAGAAATGTATCGTATCCGAATAAGTCAGATCTATTCTGATATGCTTAATTACTCTCTCGCAGTTTCAAAATTTAAAATTTCCAAAAGTTCAATGTCGTTATGAAATGAAAGCAAGTCTTTTTGGACATTTAAGTTAGTACTTTAGTATATTTCTTTATAAATAATTTTATATATATACAATGTCGTAATGAGTTCTAATTATTACGGACTATAAAATAACGTAGAACAATATATATTATTTTTAATACCAACCATCCCAGATACAATACAAACTATTGTGCCAAATTTTAAAACTCTGCATCAAATAATGTAGCCTTTGTCGTGATAACAGACAGACGGACGTCGTTAAACCGACTTAGAATTTTACTCTGATTATGAATATATATACTTTATGGCACTCTACAATGAAGACAAGGTATGCTAACTTCGAAAAAGTTGCACATAACGAGGTCTACTTGCAAGGATTTTGAATAAATAATTAAAATACGCGAAAACTGAAAAATCATGTTCTATATATTTCTACAGATCCATTTCCCTACAAAAATTTAAATGTTTTTCCTTGCATACGTTGAAATAAACATTTTGAAATCAACTGAATTTAAATATTTTCTTAAAAATTTTCATAATAAATAAGCTAATTAATAAATAATAATAAATAATAACAATATATAATAATAATTATAAATAAAGTTCGCATGTTAATCCAAGAAGTAAAAAAAGTAAAAGCCATATGGTAGTTCTGCACTACCTTGATTTCATTGTACCTCCTCCACATAGGGGCCAATATTTTGAAAAACAAAACGCTAAGGAAGAAACTCTCTAAAGATTTCACATACAAACATCTTTGTGAACACAAGATCTATTGTGAAGTTGATATATATCTGCGAACCCCTTCTGGTACTTCACCCACAAAGGGTCACAATTTGTAATAATTTTATCTGTCATAACTTTCGAAACAATTTAGTAATTCTTTATAACTTGCTATGCCCAAATATTTCTCTCAACAAGGAGCCTGATATGAACACGAAATTTATCAAAATTTATGATTTCGCATAAAATTGGACATAAATATCGATTTTCTTGTAATTATGCACAATATTTCGATCAATATTTATACCCTACAACACTATGTGTTGGGGGTATTATAAGTTTGATTGGGCCAAAAATTATGTAACACCTCGAAATATTGGTTTCCCACATAGGAAAGTATATATGGATCTTTCTATCTCGCCGAGCTGAGTCGATCTAGCTATGTATGTCCGTCTGTCCATGTTAATTTGTAATCACTCTACAGGTCGCAATTATAGCCCGATCTTCACGAAATTTTGAATGGAGGTGGGGCCAGAATAGAACCCTATTTCTTTTGGAAATGATCGTATAATATTTAGGGGTTGAAATGGACCAAAAACTGAAAAATTTCCTGATTTTGCAGTTGCTCCACAGGTCACAATTATAGACCAATCGAAGCGACTGTTAGCATGGGGCTAGAGCTTTGGGCTGGGCAGAAGCTTTCCAATTTTGGTGGTCATCGGGTAATATTTAGTGGTTGAAATAGGTTATAGCATTTGTGATAAATAAAAGTCAAATTTTCCATTAAACCGCGAATATTTTTAATGCCTGCGAAAGAGCAAATAGACGAATAGGACAATTCTGACCGTTACGTAGATGCCGATAGTAAAAATATCGGATACATATAGCGAAATATATACAATGTACATATACAAAGGAAGGGGATGTTAGCTAGAATGCTTATATCTTCAGAATGGCTGGAGCGATTTTGACAAATTTTGTCAATTTAGAATGTCTTTTTGGCATAAAAGTATAAAATCTAAAAAAATCGCATAAAAAGATGACAATAATGATGTTAATATAGATTTTTTAGCATTTTCTGACATTTTTTATTTTTTCACATTTTTTATCGCATGCGATTTTTTCAATTTGACTTATAACATTGGATTGTATATTTTGTAATATTTTTCACCTTAAAACACAGGTTGGGGTTATTATATACAGTCTGCAATTATCGTCCGATCCTCACGAAAAAGGGTAGGGTTAGGCTCGGAAGGGTTAGGCCTATTGTTTTTAAAGATGTCCGCAATATATTTAGGAGTTGAAATGGACCAAAAATTCCTGATCGCACAATTGAAGCCAATCGACACGCCTGAGAAGAGAGTTATGGAGAGGGAAGAATTCTTGAGTTTTGGATAACCATTGGATTATATTTACCTGTAAAATGGACCTCAATAACTAACAGAATGACGGAGTGCGTAAATATTGGGCAAATGTCCCTGATGGAAATCCAAAATGGATTTGGACATAAAGGGGCTTCTATCATATTGTAGTGTTGTAGGGTATCACATGGTCGGCCCCGCGCGACTTTAGCCTTTGCTTACTTGTTTTTATTTGTATAAGACGAAGAATAAAAATGGAATACTTCGGTAGACTATATCTGAGACATCACGCACTTTTTAACATTTTATAAAAATTATTACTTATCTCAATTAAAGTGAAGGAATAAGTCGATGTAATCCATACCAAGATTGTAATCCATAATGGCAATCGTTAGAGCACTCCAGCATTTAAATGTGAATAAATCGTTTGTGTCTCGTACCATCGCTCGTCACCGTGATACTGGTAGCGTAGCACGACAACAAGGAAGTAGGCGGAAAAAAACAGCAACATCAGCAGAAATGGTTCAAAAAGTAAAGAAGCGACTTGATAGAAACCCGCGTCGCAGTGGCCGAAAAATGGCTCGTGAGCTGAACATATCGCAATATTCCATTCGGCAAATATTGAAAAATTAGCTCGGGGTAAAGCCATTGAAATTCCAAAAAGTGCAAGATCTTACATCGAAACAGAAAGAAAATTGACTCAAAAGAGCTAGCTTCGCTTAGCGGAAAGTGATGAACTGTCGAATTTGCTTTTCTTCGATGAGAAAACATTCGTAGTCCAGCAGTTTGTAAACAAAAAAAATTATGGTGTTTACTTGCTGAAAATGTGCACCTTCCGTTGTCCACCAGAACTCAAGCGCCGGCCATGGTGATGGTGTGGGCCGCCATAACAGCCGATGGTCTCTCTCCGCTCGTATTAATCGACCGTGGCATCAGAATAAATACCGAATATTATCGCGAAAATATTCTGGAGGGTGTATTAAAGGCTTGGGCCCGCAAACATTTTGGCCGCAGACCTTGGACAGTCCAACAGGACCCCGCACCATCGCATTCAGCACGCGCCACCCAAGAATGGTTACAAAATGTGGGTCCTCGCTTCAATTCCAGCGCCACTAAAATCTCCGGATACCAATCCGTTGGACTATTGTGTTTGGAGTACTTTGGAAAGCACTGAAAATACAAAAGTATCGATCACCTCAAGCAGACGCTTCGCCGGGAATGGGCCAAAATACCACAGAGCAACATTCGGGCAGCGTGTGACAGTTTCATTGGCCAAAGGTGGCCAATTCGAACAAATCTAAACTTATTTAAAAGTTAATGCTATTTCCGACATTCTTTGCTTTTAAACAATAAATTTAAAAAAAATGTAAAAATTTTGGCATTTAAATTTGTTGCAGTTTTTTATCTCACCTTGTTCCTAAAATATTTTCTGGTTCCCAAAATAAAAGTTTTCCTTTTTTACCCTCCACCATTCTATAGAGGAGATACAAATTTACTCATTCCGTACGAAACTCCTCTGAATATTCATATAAGACCCTACTAAATGTTTATATTTTTAATAAGCCTAGAACTCGATGTCGATAGAGCGATTTTAAAGAAAGGGTTACAAATTTTCACATATGTATATGTATATTGCTAGTAAGCAGGTAAAGTTCCTAAATTGAACATATCTGTACTAACTTTAAATGAAGGTATATATTTTTTATATACCGTGTACCCTGATGTTATATAATCTGATTTTGGAGTATAAGATGAAAATTATTGTCGATTACAAATGAATAGTCAAAGTAATATATACCCTTCATCTCAATCACCATGATCTTAGTTTGAGTAATTTAAAATATGTTAGGTTATGTTTATAAATTTAGTAGAATTAGCTAAGCGACGCATTTCCCTCTCCTTTTACACACAAACATATAAACGTAGGCACATACACGTGCTAATTGCGAACGACAACGAATTTAATTGACTACTATTATAGAGCTATGGCAAAACTATTCAAAAGAGAGCAAGGGGGTAGTAGTGGGGTTTATCAAGAGTATATATTTTTTTGAGTTATTTTAATACTCAATATTTTGTCACTGTTTATTCGTAAAGAGACTTGACAATATATTGCAATGGGTATTGTTTTTTTTACAACGCCAATTGAATTTGTGAAGTGTCAGTCAGTCAGCCAGCCAGCCAGGCTGTGTAATTGAGAATAAACTACACTACCACACTGCAACCGGCCAGCCAACCCAGCTGAGTAGAACAGACGACTGGCTGTATGAAATGAAAAGTTCGACCAAAGGCAAAAAGGAAAAAAATAAACAACAGCGCCGAGAACGTCGTAGCGAACAAAAAATATTAAAAAAGCAAACCAAAACACAACTTCGACGACGAAAACTGCATGTGCAACGAGGCAATGAGCTCAGTTTGCTATTCAGTTGCATTCGTACACGTTGAGCTACGTTCTGGCATTGTTTGCCGTTCTGTTGTGTTTTTTTTGGTCTCATCCCGACTCGTTTCGTCACGTCACGTCACATCACAAACATTGCGTCTCCTTCATAATCCGTAGAGTATTTAACAAATTCGTTGTTTTCTATTGACATACATAGTAGTTCGGAGTGTTTTGCCTATTTGTTTTGTTGTTCTTCTTCATCGTTTTCGGGTCTGAAGACCACAAATCTTGTTCAAATTTAAAAAAAAAGAAATAACCGTATATAATTTTGGATTGTTTTTGGCTTTTCGGTATATTTTGTATTTTTTGCGGTTAAGAACTTATTCTCCCCCTCGAACATACGAAACAGCCGAAGAGACGTTAGTTTGTTTCTGGACAGAACAACAGCTTCTGAACTGCAGCGGATAGATGTGATGGTGGCCCCACCAACGCCGCCATACTCGAATGATGAACGTCAGTGACTGACGGCCGAACAACATTTTGGTTTGGGGGATCATACGTTGTACTAACGTCATAAAGTAAAACCCAGCACCACTACCATCGCCACCACCAACATCATCATCACCTACATCAACACAACAAAACTGTGCGGTTAAGTTGTAAGAAAAACAGCAACAACAGCAATTGCGTTTTTTTGCATTGTTTCGAGCTCTCTGTCCGAGCTGGTTCTAGGCGAGCGTGAGTGTATTTGTGCGAGAGTGGGAGCGTATACGTTTTTTAATTCGAATTCTATTTTTTACATCTTTCTTCACATTCGGTTCTCGGTCTCAACAGTGTTTATGTTGGAAGGTTCGTCGCTTGGTTCGATTGCATCGCATGGTATCCCTGTTTTTGTTTCTTGTGCAAGCGCGGTAAAGGGAGACACTTACAACCTCTGGTAAAAAGTGTGTGTGTGTGTGCATGTGTGTGTATGTTCGTTCTTTTTAAACTTCCCTTCATATACCGTGGCAAAATATCAGAATAAAAAAGTAGAGTACAATAAAAGAAACAACAAATTGAGCATGTTGCATTAACCTTAAATGTGAATGAATGTTGGTGTGCCGCTGCAAGTGCAACTTACTCTCAGAATTGAGTGAAAAGGAAGAGAAGAAAGAATCGCATGCGACTTGAGTGAATTCTTTCTGCCTAAAAAACGCAACGACTCTTAAGAAAAGTGAGGAGGAGGTGAATTAATATTCCTTCCAGTGTATTGGTGAGTCTCATTTTTTGTTTTGTAATGAGAGTTCTATTCTCTCACAAGTTTTTTTTTTTATTAATTCGCACACTATGATAATTACATTTTTAATTGACATTAATAGTGTTTTTTCGACTCAATTCCATGAATCTCATAACTAGTGAGAGATTATCTCTCTCTCTCTCTCTCACAGACAAACATTCAAACCTAAACTTATACTGTCACATATTTGTATGGCCGTCTTAATGACGCGATAACAAATCGTTTAAAATAGTTTGACAAGGGTGTGTTATTCAAAATAATTCATTTGGGAACAATGACCAATCCTAATAATTTTGGAAAAATTATTAAATACGTTAAAGACAGATTTATGTAAAGCACTGGAAAAAAATTAACTATTTTTCATATTTGACTGAAATTTAGATTGGAACAAAAACTATTTTTATACCCTCCACCTTGGAAAGGAGGGTATATTGACTTTGTTATTCCGTTTGTAACATCGTTAAATATTCGTCGTAGACCCCATAAAGTATATATATTCATAATCAGCATAAAATTCTAAGTCGATTTAAAGATGTCCGTCTGTCTCTCTGTCCCTTGAAATCACGATACAGCCCACATTATTTGACGTAGAGCGCCAAAATTTAGCAGAGCAATTGGTATTGTGTCTAGGATGGTTGGTATTGAAAATGAGATATATCGGTCCACGTTCTGGTATAGTCCCCATATAACGGTACCTCCCAATATTCTGTATTTTGATGATTTTTAACACATTTTTCACGAATTTCTCTGAAAATTGATGGGTCTCATTTCGTGTGGCGAGTCATTGTAATTATAGGTCCACGTTTTGGTATAGTACCGATATATAACGGTACCTCCCGATATTCGGTATTTTGATAATTTTTGCCACATATTTTCGCGGCTTGGTCTAAAAATTGGTATTTGTGGGTCATAATGGGTTCTAGCTCCGTTGGCGAAACATTGCATGTGTAGGTCCACGATTTGGTATGGCCCCCATATAACGATACCTCCCAATATTCGGCATTTTAATGGTTGTTGTCACATTTTTCCTAATGTTTCCTTTACCCTAAGGTGGAGCGTATTAAAATTTTGGCCCGGCCGAACTTAATGTTTTTTTACTTGTTAATTTTACCATGGTACAATTAACAAGGTAATCTCATGTAATCACACGATAACAATTTTTCTTTTTGATATCCCTTCACTGCCAAATTTATATTTTGTAGTTCTTACGATTTTTATATAATCTGAAATGAAATTTTGTTATAACTCTGGTGGAAGATTATCATTGTACATTTTCAGTAGAATTGGGCGTTAAATTCGTAAAAAATTACAGTTGGTTTTTCTGACTCAAAATAAAACGTCGTTCGAGGACTATACAAAAACTAACAGCTCTGACAAAGTTTTCTGGAGGCGAATGACATAAAATCTTAATTTTTATAGGTTTGAAACCAAGAAAAGCTCATAAAGTTATATTCCTGATTTGACGACAACCAACACGTAGCACCGTCCTTTTAAAATCAGTTATTGTCGATATCCACCTCTTCATTTTTTTTTTGAACAAAAATCCGTTCAACGTGGCCCGATTACGTAATGCCCGATTACGTGAATGCCCCAATTATGCATTTGGACTAAAATCCTCACCAAACAGAGCCTCTTTTTGGGTGCATCGGCTTTTCAATATATGCGTTCTTTGTCCCAAATGCGGCAATTGTTAACATGCGGAGCTTAAGGTGCTTCTAATTATGTCTCTGCACAAAAATCCGTACCAAACAGTGCCTCTGCTGCGGGTTTTCTGAAAAAAAATTTCCTGTACATACATGTTCACATAGCCCCCAATATAACGGTACCTCCCAGTATTCGATGAGATATTCGCCGTCCGTCCGTTCGCCTGATTTCAATTTTACTTGACACCAAATTTACAGTATTAACCCAACTAATATGGATTTTGGCACATTCGACTACAATACACTGTAGGTGGGGTTAGAGTCAGAATAGAACCTATTGTTTTAGAAGATGATCGCAAAATATTTAGGGGTTGAAAAATTGCTTGATTTTGCTGTTGTTTTACCGGCCACAATTATAAATCAATCGACGGAATATTGCATGGAGTTGGAGTTTAGGTTAGGGACTACTAACTTGGCCAGTCATCAGAGAATATTTAGCGGGTAAAATACACTATAACTTTTATGTCAAAAAAATTCGCAAGTTTCCACAAAACCGCGAATATTTTTTTAACCCGGACAAATCACAAATACTTTAAATAGTCACATTACAGTGATGCTGATAGCCAACATATCGGATGTATAGAAAATTTGTCTATATAAAGTAAATTGTTTTTGGAGATGATCACAAAACATTTAGGGGTTGAAATGGACCAAAAAATTAATATTTTCCTTATTTTACAGTCGTGCTGGAGGTCGTAATTGAAAACCAATCGACTCGGAATTTTGTATGAGAAAGAATAACAATTGGATTATATTTAGCTGTAAAATGGTCCCCAACTTTCGTGTGAAAAGCCCCGATTAAAAAGCTAAGGATAACATCTGTGCAGGGCTCTATGACATAACTTCAAAAGCGAAATTTTCCAAATTCGATTTTGACATAAGATGGCTTTTAATATTGCAGTGTTCTAGGGTATCACAGTATCGGCCACGCACGGCTATAGCCTTTGCTTATTTTTTTTTTGTCTCTTACATGCTATCTCCATAATAATGATATCTGGTACCAGATACCAGATACAGATTAAATATACCTCCGACAAATTTTATAAAGATTGACTGTGTCTGGGATAGTTGGTATTGAAAATGAGATATATTGGTCCACGTTCTGGCATAGTCCCCATATAACGCTACTATATGCCACATTTTTTTTAACAGATTTGTCTGAAAATTGGTATTTGTAGGTCATAACGGGTCCCTGTACGTGTGGCAAAACATTGCACGTATACGTCTACGTTTTGGTATAGCCCCCATATAAAGGTACCTCCCGATATTCGGTATTTTGATTATTTTTGCCACATTTTCTCACGGATTTGTCTAAAAATTGGTATTTGTTGCTCATAATTGGTTCCAGCTCCGGTAGCGAAACATTGCATGTATGGGTCCACGATTTGGTATATCCCCCATACAACGGCACCTCCCGATATTTGGTATTTTGATGGTTTATGCCACATTTTTCCACTGGAAATTGGTATTTGTGGGTCATAATGGGTTCTAGCTCCGTTGGCGAAACATTGCATGTGTAGGTCCACGATTTGGTATTGCCCCCATATAACGGTACCGCCCGATATTCGGTAATTTGATGATTTTTGCCACATTTTTTCACGAATTTGTCTGAAAATTGGCATTTGTAGGTCATAATGTGTTCTAGCTCCGTTGGCGAAACATTGCATGAGTAGGTCCACGATTTGGTATAGCCCCCATATAACGATACCTCCCGATATTCGGCATTTTAATGGTTTTTGCAACATTTTTTCTAATGTTTCCTTTACCCTAAGGTGGAGGGTATTAAAAGTTTGGCCCGGCCGAACTTATTGTTTTTTTACTTGTTTCGTTTTTTTACTTGTTTCGCGGTCATAATAACAACGATATTCGGGAAAAGATATTACATCCAGCTCAGAAATACCCTTTCCAAATTTTATCGAGATCGTTTCAGATTTGGATAAGGCTTCTGTCATATCTTCATCCGATTTCACGGTTATTGTGCCCCAAATCATCCCAAATTTAACAGATTTTTGTACATTCAATTGAATTTCTCCTAGAAGCAAATACGACTTTTGTGGAAACTTGGTCCACAAACATTTTTTGCCCTTAATATAATACAGACCTTCCCGAAGTCATACCATGTACTCTATAGCAATGTTATTTAGTACGAGAGGTACAAATGCCTCGGTCAAATTTGGTGGAAATCGATTCAGAGTTGGATATACCTCCCTTCTGATTCCCAATAATTACTGTTCTAAGCCAGTTCGATAAATAGCATTAAGAAAAGTCGTGTAGGTTTTCCGTAGTGGTGTAGCTATTTTATAGTCGGCCCCGCCCGACTTTTCACCTTTTTTATACCCTCCACCATACTATGGAGGGTATATTAATTTTGTCATTCCGTTTGTAACTCCTCGAAATACTCATGTCAGACCCAACAAAGTATATATATTCTTGATCAGCGTAAAATTCTAAGACGATTTAGCCATGTCCGTCTGTCTGTCTGTCTGTCCGTCTGTCTGTTGTAATCACGCTATCTTTCCAACAAATTGAGATAGAAGGCAAAAACTTTGCACACATGTATATTTTGCCAGTAGGCAGGTTAAGTTCGTAAATGGGCCATGTAGGCCCAAATTATCATATAGCCCCCATATAACGGTACCTCCCGACATTCGGTATTTTGATGATTTTAGCGACATTATTCACCAGAATTGTTTCAAATTTGACATCTGAAGTTCGTAATGGATACTACAGCCTAAGACAGAAAATAATCTGTGTAGGTCCACGTCTTCGTATAGCCCCTATATAACGGTACCCCCGATATTCGGTATTTTTGATGATTTAGGCGACATTATTTACCGGAATCGTTTCAAAGTTGGCATTTGAAGTTCGTAATGGATACTTCAGCCCATGCCAGAAAATTGTCTGTGCAGGTCCACGCCTTCGTATAGCCCCCATATAACGGTACCTCCCTATATTCGGTATTTTGATGATTTTAGCGACATTATTCACCGGAATTGTTGGTATTTGAAGTTCGTTATGAGAACTACAGTCTGTTACAGAAAATTGTCTGTGCGGGTCCAGGTCTTCGTATAGGCCCCATATACCAGTAACTCCCTATATTCCGTATTTTGACGATTTTAGGTACAATACCCACCGAAATTGTTTGAGATGTGGTATATGAAGTTCGTAATGGATGCTACAGCCTGTGACAGAAAATTGTCTATGCTGGTCCAGGCCTTCGCACAGCTCCAATTTAACGGCACCTCCTTATATACGATATTTTGATGATTTTAGCTACATTATTCACCGTTTGTTTCAAGTTTCGAATTTGAATATGGTAATGGCTTATGACAAACAATGCCTATGTATGTCCACGTCGTATAGACCCCAATATAACGGCTATATTCGGTATTTTTAAAATGTTAACAGAATTTTTTAAGGATTTTATTTTTTAAAAATTTCCAAATTCGTTGCAAGCGGTGGAGGGTATTAAAAGTTCGGCCCGGCCGAACTTACTGCTTTTTAACTTGTTCAAATTAAAAACTGTATTTTTCCTAAGATTCGCAAATTCACAATATGTGCACAATATTGGTCGAATCATATATCGAAACGCTATTATAAAATGTTGTACGATGCCAAAACGCTGTGCCATATTCAAAAAATACCTGTGGGGGAAAAAATTCCACCTTCAAAAATGTTTCCCAAAAAAATAAAACATTGTTTACGGAAATCTCAAATACGAAAAATCATCAAAACTTGTTTCATTGGATCTGACATATTCTTCCTCATTTCGCATTTGAATTTTTTTACTTGTTTCACTTAAATTATAATTTTTGTGCTCAACTGCATTGACGGCATTATATCTGTATATGATTCATAAAAATGTCCAAATGGATTATAACAAAAAACAAAACACGGATAAGAAGATGAACATTTTCCAGTTTCCCCTCGTTTTTTCTGTTGCCGCCGCAGAGGTGGTCATCTCCTTTGTGCTGTCACCTTAGATTTATCCATTGTGATCTGGTCTGGCGCATTAAAATTATAGAAATTCTTGTTTTTTAAGAACAAAACCATCGTCAAACCCCCCAACAACGATGGCAACGAGACAACGCACATAATTTAGCCACTTGTGGCATGTCCTTGTCAGCCAGCAACTTTTGTAAGATGTCAACGGTTGTTGGAAGACATTTGCTCATCTCGTGGCCGGTTCGTTCTACATTGGTCAACTAAAGATATTTAGAATTTCTAAATGTTGATGTTCGTGTTTTTTGTTGAACTAGAAAAACAATAGTCGCTTTATTGTTTTTCTAGCGAAAATTTTAGAACAAAAAATTACAAAATATCTAGAAATATACTTCCTTGTTTCAGCTGGACGACTGCTGTGGTATCTTAATGAAAAAAAAATATACCGAAAACAATAAAGAAAAAACTGAAATGTTGAATGTCAATGTGAACATATGGAATCCAAATTGTCAAATACATTGTTTTGAAGGAGCAGTCTTCAAGTTTATGGGATTTTTTTATTGGCATGTATATCAGGAAGTTAGGAAAAAAAATTCCGTATATTCTGGCGGGCATCCAATTTTGTCAGGTGGGAGTGCAAATTATTTGTAGAAATCTAAGAGTCCTTCTGATTCTGCATCCGCATTTCCTTGAACATGTGGAAGGACCACCAAACTGGGTGAGATAAAACAATTGCATCAAAGTCAAACGCCATAATTTTTACGTTTTTTCTTAAATTTATTGAATGAAGGCAAAAAATTTCGGAACATATCGCAATGTTCCATTCGGCAAATATTGAAAAATGAGCTCGGGCTAAAGCTATTCATATTCCAAAAAGTGCAAGAACTTACACCGCAACACTAAGAAAATAGACTCAAAAGAGCTAAAGAGTTGCATAGCTTGGCCGAACGTGGTGAACTGCCGAATGAAACAAATGCAACAAAGTCCAACGCCATATTCTTTACGTTTTTTTCTTAGTTTTATTGAATGAAGGCAACAAATGTCGGAACATATCGCAATGTTCCATTCGGCAAATATGGAAAAATGAGCTCGGGCTAAAGCTATTGATATTCCAAAGAGTGCAAGAACTTATACCGCAACACTAAGAAAATAGACTCAAAAGAGCTAAAGAGTAGCTTAGCTTGGCCGAAAGTGGTGAACTGTCGAATTTGGTTTTCTCCGATGAGAGAACATTCGTTGTCCAGCAGTTTGTAAATAAGCAAAAAGATTGTGTTACTTACCCAAAGGCCAGCTGAAAATCTGCACCTTCGGTTGGCCACCAGAACTCAAGCGCCGGCCATGGTGATGGTGTGGGCCGCCATAACAACCGATAATCGCCCTCCGCTCATATTAATCGACCACTGTCAGATCAGAATAAATGCCGAATATTATCGCGAAAATATTCTGGAGGGTGTATTAAAGCCTTGGGCACGCAAACATTTTGGCCGCAGACCTTGGACATTCCAAGAGGACTCGTCGCGCACCATCCAAGAAAGGTTACAAAATGAGGTTCCTCGCTTCATTTCCAGCGAACCAAAATCTCCGGATACCAATCGGTTGGACTATTGTGTCTAAGTATTTTGGAAAGCAAGGTTGGCACTAAAAATACCAAAGTTTCAATCACCTCAAGCAAGCGCTTCGCCGGAAATGGGCCAAAATACCGCAGAGCATCATTTGGGCAGCGTGTGACGGTTTCATTTGCCGTTTGAAGGCCATAATTCGTGCCAGAGGTGACCAATTCGAACAAATCTAAACTTATTCTAAAAGCGATGCTATTTCCTACATTTTTTGCTTTCATTCAATAAAATTTTAAAAAAATGTAAAAATTATGGCATTTGACTTTGTTGCAGTTTTTATACCCTTCACCATACCATAGTATGGAAGGTATATTAAGTTCGTCATTCCGTTTGTAACTCATCAAAATAATAATTTTAGACCCAACAAAGTATATATATTCTTGATCAGCGTAAAATTCTAAGACGATTTAGCCATGTCCGTCCGTCTGTTGTAATCACGCTACAGTCAAAACGAATTAAGATAGGAGCTAAAATTTTGCACAGATCTGTCTTTTGTCTGGAGGCAGGTCAAGTTCGAAGATGGGCTATATCGGTCCACGATATTGTATAGCCCCCATATAACGGTACCCTCCGATATTCGGCATTTTGATTATTTTAGCCACATTTTCTAATGGAATTGTCTGGAATTCCACACAAGAAGTCCCTTCTGTGTAGGGGGAAAGAGAATTGTCTATATAGGTCCACGATATCGTATATCCCCTATATAACGGTCCCCCCGATATTGGTGGAGGGTATTCAAAGTTCGGCCCGGCCGAACTTAATGCTTTTATACTTGTTATACCCTCCACCATACATAGTATGGAGGGTATATTAAGTTCGTCATTCCGTTTGTAACTCATCGAAATAATCATTTTAGACCCAACAAAGTATATATATTCTTGATCAGCGTAAAATTCTAAGACGATTTAGCCCCTTACGTCCGTCCGTCCCTCTGTCCGTCTGTTGTAATCACGCTACAGTCTAAACGAATTAAGATAGGAAGCTAAAATTTTGCACAGATCCCTCTTTTGTCCCCATATAACGGTACCCCCCGATATCGGTATTTTGATGATTTTACCCACATTTTTTAACGGAATTTTCTGAAAATCCACAAAAGGAATACCTTGTGGGTACTTTATCCCTTGGAAGAGAATTATATATATAGGTCAACGATATCGTATAGCCCCCATATAACGGTACCCCCCGATATTAGGTACCTTCCGATATTAGGTATTTTAAAGATTTTAACTGAATATTTTAAGGATTTTATTTTTTGAAAAGTTTCTAATTAGTTTCAAATGGTGGAGGGTATTCAAAGTACGGCCCGGCCGAACTTAATGCTTTTTTACTTGTTTTTATCTAACCCTGTACATGATATAGAGAGGGATTTCCAACGCTATATGAGAGTGTCTCTAGATCAAGAAGCCTATCAGGCAGGCCTGGCAACAATTACAGCATGAATGCCGTCCTTAAAGTCCACCTACATCCGCAGCTGAAGATATCGGTTGCCAAGACAAACCAGGGTAGTTTTGTCGCAATTATGGTCAGGACGGTGCAGTCGTCTCAACGCGTATTGGGCACGAATTGACAAAGATGAACGCCTGCCCGGCGTGTGATACAGGTCCGCACAATACGCTGCACCTCTTTATTTGCACTGCCAAACCTTGAATATATTCAGAAAAAACGCTAACATTGAATGAAAAGTCTACATTTCTTTTCAAAATTATGATCTATATTTCCCTAAAGAATTATTTCACTACAAAAAATGTAATTTTTGTCCATACATACCTTGAAATACGCATTTTGATTACAATTGAATTTGAATATTTTCTCATCAATTTTCATATGATTCAAAAGAACATACATATACACAAAATAATTTGGCATGTTAATCCAGGCCAATTAAAGAAATAAAACCGATTGGTTGCAGTGTCCTACTTTAATTTCTTTGTACCGTGGTACGATCTACTTCACATAAATTCCCAATATATACTTTTTGTTACGGGAGCTCTTCTGAATACGCACAGTGGTGTAGGGTACCACCCGACTTTTGACCTTTCCTTACTGGTTTTTTGTTTGTTTGCTGGGGCCGGCATTTGAACGTGCGACCATAGGTTTTGTATGATTACAAAATTTTACTAATTACAATACTTTTAATTGTTTTCACAAATAAAAACAAATATTTTCCAAACCAGAGATGGGCATAATGCACTGTATTTTTAGTGCACTAATAATTTCACTATCACTGTTCATTTGGTGGTAGTGGAATTAAAACTTGCACTACCACTAATTATTTAATTCTTAGTGCACTAAAAATTTAGTGCAATATGCCCAACCCTGTTCCAAACCAATGATTGGAAGAAAGGTACATTGCAGGTTGAAAGATGGGACAGTTTGGATTATGTTTTTGAAATAAAATCTGGGTATTTCATTCATCTTTCGAACTATTTAACCTATTTAAAAAGTAAAAAAAAAATATCAAACAACTTGTTGCATATATTTGGAATAATTCTGACAGGAAGTGGGCATGGCCTCAGGGCAGTATTTCTCTAGATTTATGGTATAAGCTGTTTTCCCTCTTTATTGTATCATGGGAATAACTCAATTTTTTTGCCTTTACAGTGAAATGACAAAATTAGCAAACCATCCATCGATGAGGTATAGAAATCATGTAACTTTTTCCTGATGGCTGAAATTCCATAAGAATTCACTTTTAGCTTTCGCAAACATAATCAATTACAATTTTAATAAAATTAGATAAAAACGAGAAACAAATTTCCATTTTCATTTGAAAATCACTATGGTTGATCGCATCAATTGGACAGACATTCGTTATTCTTTAGGCATGCAAAAATAAAGTGCAGTGAATGTTATTGTTGTGGTTGTTGTTTTTATGCGTTTGCAAACACCGCCATGGATGATGGTCAAGGTCATGAACCTGTTTTTGTTGCATTTTCGCTTCACTTTTGCAACTCGTTTCCTTGTTGCTCTTTGCTCATGCAATTGAAAACGAGCTTTGTGCCCGGACTGTTCATGGTGCGAAGTTGCTTTGCGCATGCGCACCAGCTACATTATCCAGTCTTTCATAGCAGATGCATGGACGTTTATTTTTTTCGTTCTTTTGGGTTGGTACATAATAGATAGACCTCATTGTGGCCAATCGTGATGTAAACGACACAGTTGATTTGCAACAAACACAACGTGTTGCATCTGCCCCGAAAACACGTAAAAAATAGAAAAGAATCAAAAAAAAAAAAAAAAATATGGTGGCAAAGGTGCACTACTCTTGGAAAAACAGATGATTTTACATAAGAAGAAAATGCTATTTTTGGGGGGAAATTCTATTTTGTTCTATATAAAGGTAGCAGAAAATAAGAAATAAGAATAACAACAAAGTTCGGCCGGGCCGAACTTTGTATACCCTCCACCATTTGGAACGAATTAGAAAATTTTCAAAAAAATAAAATCTATTAAATTTTTTTTAAATCTCTACAATATCTAATATAGGAAGGTGCCGATATATGGGGGATATACGATATTGTTGACCTATATAGACAAATCTATGTCTATGTAAAGTACTCACAAGGAACTCCTTATGTGGATTTTCAGATAATTACACTGGGAAATGTGGCTAAAATCATCAAAATACAGAATATCGGGGGGTACCGTTATATGGGGGATATACTATATCGTGGACCTATATAGACAACTCTCTTTCAGGGGGTGAAATACTCATAAGGAACTCCTTGTGTGGATTATCAGACAATTCCGTTGAAAAATGTGGTTAACATCAAAATACCGAATATCGGGGGTTAACGTTACATTGGGGCTATACGATATCGTGGACCTATATAGACAATTCTCTTTCAGGGGGTAAAGTGCTCACAAAGAACTCCTTATGAAGAATTTCAGACAACTCTGTTGAAAATTGTGGCTAAAATCATCAAAATACCAGATATCGGGGGAACCGTTATATGGGGGCTATACGATATCGTGGGCCTATATAGACAATTTCCTTGCAGGGGGTAAAATACCCACAAGGAACTCCTTTTGTGGAATTTTAGACAATTCCGTTGAAAAATGTGGGTAAAATAACCAAAATAACGAATGTCGGGGGGTACCGTTATATAGCCTCCATATAACGGTACCCCCGTTATCGAGGGGTACCGTTATATGGGAGCTATACGATATCGTGGAGCGATATAGTCCATCTTCGAACTTGACCTGTCTGCAGACAAAAGACAGATCTGTGCAAAATTTTAGCTTCCTATCTTTATTCGTTTTGACTGTAGCGGGATTACAACAGACGGACGGACATGGCTAAATAGTCTTAGAATTTTACGCTGATCAAGAATATATATACTTTGTTGGGTCTAAAATTATTATTTCGATGTGTTACAAACGAAATGACGAACTTAATATACCCTCCATACTATGTATGGTGGAGGGTATAAAATACGCAATATAGGGATGTACTTTTATATGGGGGCTATACTTAAACTTGGACCTATATAGCCCATTTTCAATACCAAAAGTCCTGCAGACCAAACACACACTTGAGTAAACTTTTTTCAACCTACTTTAATTCGTTCGGAAGCTAGATTCAGCCTGACCATTTGGAAGGATTGAAGGAATTCCGAAGAAATTGAAAATATTTAAGTCTGAACCGATCTTTATAAAACTTGGCAGAGATTTTTTCGACCTGTATCTGATATCTGGTACCAAATGTCATTGTTGTGGATTGCATATTACGAATGGGAGGGACTTCCAAATCGGAAGAAACGTACATATGGAAGATCTAGCTATATCTGAACAGATTTTCATCAAATGTGCAGTACTTGTTTGTAGACTGAATTCGGTGGGATGTGCCGGAATACATCCTAATTGGACGAATATTAAACATGGTGCACAATAAAATTGGAATCAGACGAGGATGTATATGGGAGCTGTATCAAAATTTGGACCGTTTATCATAAATATCAATAGGGTTTATCCTTGATATTTATCGGACTATAAATGCGACCTGCTTTTAGTTCACAAAAATACATAGACGGACAGAGTCTTTGGCTAGTGCGCACGATAACTCTCGAAGGGAGTATCCTATTTGGTCCAAACTTTGTATATCGTAATATTATTGACAAAGTAAGATCAAGTTCGGCAACATCAGTCCACTCCATCTGATACCTCCACCACAAAAAGTCAAAATTTTCAAAGAACATAATTAGACTCATAAATAGAGAACAGACCATGCGATTTTGTGCAAATCGATTCAATGCAAAAAATCCTAATATTTGTACTAGTGCCATTGACAATATCGGTCCACTAAATCAAATTTTTCGCCTAGAAAGATTCAAAATTTGGAACAATTATAACTCTCATAAAATGTAAGAGTTCGAATGTACACTCCAACCAAAATTTTGAATAGCCATGAAGCCCGTAAAACACGAAATGAGCATCCTATTCTTTAAATCAAACTCGGCACATCTCAATATATCTATCAACACAATGTCTATTGTGAATAGGGTAGATATTGGCCCACACCCTCTGGCATCTCCACCACCTCGGGTCAACTTTGCGAATACCGAAAACGACCATAAACCGAAAACATGTAAAAAAGTTGTAAGTTCGGCCGGGCCGACCTTTGAATACCCTTCACCATTTGGAACGAATTTGGCAATTTTCAAAAAAATAAAATCCATTAATAATTCTACTAAAATCTAAGTGTCTAAACGACGACGTGGACCTGCATAGGCAACTTTATTAATAAGCCATTACAATATTCAAACGTGAAACTTGAAAAAATCGGTGAATAATGTAGCTAAAATCATCAAAATACCGAATATCAGGAGGTACCGTTATATCGTGGCTATACGAAGACGGGGACCTGAAACAATTCCTGTAAATAATGTCCTTAAAATCATCAAAATACCGAATATCGGGAGGTACCGTTATATGGGGGCTATACGAAGACCTGGGCTTGCACAGACAATTTTCTGTCTCAGGCTGTAGTATCCATTTCGAACTTCAAATACCAAATTTGAAACAATTCCGATGAATAAGGTCAACAAAGTGCCGCATATCGGGAGGTACCGTTATTAGGGGGCTATACCAAAACGTGGACCTATATGGACCATTTTCAATGCCAAATGTCCTGAATGTATATATATATATACTTTGTGGGGTGTAAACTGTATACTTCGAGATGTTATCAACGGAATGACAAACTTAATATACCCTCCATACTATGATGGAGAATATAATAAAAATATTCAAAATCTGGCACGATATAATATTTACATTAATCTCTACATTTTAATAATAACAAGTAAAAAAGCAGTAAGTTCGGCCGGGCCGAACTTTGTATACCCTCCACCATTTGAAACGAATCAGAAAATTAAAAAATAAAATCCATTACAAATCCTGTTAAAATCTTTAAAATATCGAATATCGGAAGGTGCGGATATATGGGAACCTATATAGACAATTACCTTTCAGGTGTTAAAGTGCTCACAAAGAACTCCTTGTGTGGATTTTCAGACATTACCATTGGAATATATAGCTAAAATCATCGAAATACCGAATAACGGGGGTACCGTTATATGGTGGCTATACGATATCGTGGACCTATACAGATAATTTTCTTTCGAGGCATAAAGTACCCACAAGTTACTCCTTGTGTAGAATTTCAGACAATTCCGTTGAAAAATGTGGGTAAAATCATCAAAATACCGAATATCGGGAGTACCGTTATATGGGGGCTATACGATATCTTGACCTATATAGATAATTCTCTTTCAAGGGATAAAGTAGGAAGGAACTCCTTGTGTGGATTTGCAGACCATTCCATTAGAAAATGTGGCTAAAATCATCAAAATACCGAATATCGGAGGGTACCGTTATATGGGGGCTATACGATATCGTTGACCTATATAGATAATTATCTTTCAAGGGATAAAGTACACACAAGGAACGCCTTGTGTGGATTATCAGACAATTCCGTTGAAAAATGCGGCTAAAATCATCAAAATACCGAATATCGGAGGGTACCGTTATATGGGAGCTATACGTTATCGTTAACCTATATAGAGAATTCTCTGTCGGTGGGTAAAGTGCTCACAAAGAACCCCTTGTGTACAAAGAACCCCTTGTGACCATTCCGTTGAAAAATATGGCCAAAAACATCAAAATACCGAATATCGGGGGGTACCGTTACATGGGGGCTATACGATATCGTGGACCTATATGGACAATTCTCTGCCGAGGTATAAAGTACCCACAAGGAACTCCTTGTGTGGATTTTCAGACAATTCCGTTGAAAAATGTGGGTAAAATCATCAAAATACCGAATATCGGAGGGTACCGTTACATGGGGGCCATACGATATGGTGGACCGATAAAGCCCATCTTCGAACTTGACCTGTCTGCAGACAAAAGAGAGATCTGTGCAAAATTTTAGCTTCCTATCTTTATTCGTTTAGACTGTAGCGTGATTACAACAGACGGACAGACGGACGGACAGGGCTAAATCGTCTTAGATTTTTACGCTGTTCAAGAATATATATACTTTGGTGGGTCTAAAATGATTATTTCGATGAGTTACAAACGGAATGACGAACTTAATATACCCTCCATACCTTTCTTGGTGGAGGGTATAAAAAACGCAAGTCAAAAGCTGTAGTAAACGGATATTAACAGAAGATACACATCTGTCGGCAAAATCGTGTGATACTTTTTAGCTTGGTTTTATTTGTTTGAATCAATTTGTAATTAATAGAGTATTTTGGAAATACGGCTGCATAAAGGCCCATTTTTGAAAAGCACTATTATAAGTATTATTAAAAAAACTGTTTATACATTTTTTCCAACTAACCCAGCGAAGGCAATTTTGTGCATTTCTTCCAAAAAAGCTATATTCAATTCAGCCTGCCGCTTGCGTGCTCCTATCTCTATGAATATGCTTATATACACATGTACATATATGTATGCATCTACGAACACATGGACGTATAAGAACAGCAATTATTATTTTATTTTTTTTTCCGTCCAACAATTCACAGAACTAGCTCATTGTTCTGTCATAGGCACCAGTACTTATTGCGTGCCCACAGTGCCCCTAGGCCTGTAGAGAATTGTCAATTAATGACGATATTAGTTTTTGACGAAACCCCTAAACTAAACCCAAAATGAAACCACAAAAATAGCCACGAAAAAATGGCATACCAAAAAACTTAGCTTTGTATTACAAAAATGCATTTCGTGTAAACAAACTGACAAAAAAAAACAGAACTGTTGGTTCAGTTGGCTTGGGACAGGCGTTCCAATGAGGGCAGGAGGGGACATTATCGCATAGAAACAGTTTGGGTTTTTCGCTGTTCTATTTGTTACCCCACTCACACACGTTTTCGGGAACAATAGTTTTGCGAGTCCAACCATCCGTGGGGGAGTTGCAAATGTGTGCGTGCGTGTGTGTGTGTGTTGCGGATTGGTTCTGTTTGTTTTTCATGTACACTTCTGGGTTTTTTCCTCTCGTAAAATGTACTTAAATTACAGATATCAATTTGAGTAAAACGAAAAACAGACAAAAAACCCCGGCATTTATAACAAAGAGTGCAATTGCATTTGTATTGACAAAAAATAAACGATAGATAACAAAACAAACATTCAGAGCATTATCCATAATTATAGTCCAAATTTGTTGAATTGCTTTTTTGTACCCTAAACTTTTAGATTGGGGGAACATTTCGTTTGCCGTTCTATTTGCATGAAAAGTATGGAACCCAATAAATTATATGCATATTTTGGTCTAATCAAATATTAAACAAGTAAAAAAAAACATTAAGTTCGGCCGGGCCACCTTAGGGTAAAGGAAACATTAGAAGAAATGTGGCAAAAAACATCAAAATACCGAATATCGGGAGGTACCGTTATATGGGGGCTATATCAAATCATGGACCTATAATTACAATGACTCGCCACACAAACTGGGACCCATTATGATATACAACTACCGATTTTCAGAGTAATTCTTGAAAAAATTTGTCAAAAATCATCAAAATACCGAATATTGGGAGGTACCGTTATATGGGGACTATATCAAAACGTGGACCTATAAATACAATGTTCCGCCACAGGAACTAGAACCCATTATGACCCACATATACCAATTTTTAGACAAATCCGTGAAAAAATGAGGCAAAAATATTAAAATACCGAATTTCGGGAGGGGGCTATATGGGGGCTATACCAAAACGTGAACCCATACATGCAATGTTTTGCCACACGCACAGGGACCCATTATGACCTACAAGTACCAATTTTCAGATAAATCCGTGAAAAAATGTGGCATAAATAATCAAAATACCGAATATCGGGAGGTACCGTTATATGGGGACTATACCAGAACGTGGACCGATATATCTCATTTTCAATACCAACCATCCTAGACACAATACAAATAGCTCTGCTAAATTTTGGCACTCTACGTCAAATAATGTGGGCTGTATGGTGATTTCAACAGACAGACAGACGGACAGACAGACAGACGGACAGACAGACAGACGGACAGACAGACAGACGGACAGACAGAATGACATCGTTAAATCGACTTAGAATTTTATGCTGATTATGAATATATATACTTTATGGGGTCTACGACGAATATTTAAGGATGTTACAAACGGAATGACAAAGTTAATATACCCTCCTTCCCAAGGTGGAGGGTATAAAAAATACCATTTTTCAAAAAAAATCCCCCACAAATAACGGTCCACTCCGTAGAGTACCTCCCCACAAAGGTTAACATTTGGAATAATTATAATTCTTATAAAATTTTAAATATTATTCCGATTGTATTCTTCGTACTTCGCAGACCTCAATATTTCAACAAACACAAGATATGATATGAAGAAAGGATGGACCAATACTTCTGGCACCTCCCCACAAAAGGGGTCGAAATGTTGATTAGCAAAACCATCATAAAACACGAAATTAGCATCTGCTTACTTTAAAACTCCACAATATCAAGTGTGAAGACGGAATATATAGATTCACTCCAACTGGTACCTTCCCCACAAAGGATCAACATTTTGAATGACCAAAACGATCGTAAAATGCGAATTGAGAATCCAATTCTTTTCAAATTCCACACAGTCCAATATTTTTAATAAGAGAAGACATGTGATGAAGATGTGATATATCGGCCCTCTTCTTCTGGTATCTCCCCTCACAAGGATGTAAAATTTTTAATATCCAAAATGTTCATAAAATGCAATACTTCTCACATTCTAATATTTCTACTAACACAAGATCTGTTGTGAAGATGATAGATATCCAACTACTTCGTCTTCTAGTATCTCACCCACAAAGGGTCAAATGGGACATAAGCATCTGATTCTACACACATCCCAATATTGAAATTAATACAAGATCATTTGAGAAGATAGTAGAAATCGACGCACCGCTTGTGGTACCTCCCCAAAAAAGGGTCAAAATGGTCAATATTAATATCTCTCATAATTTGTGGAACAAGACAGTCAGGTTCGTTTCAAAGTTATCAAATCTAATTTGCCAATCCCAATATTATTTTATCTGTATTATATGAAGTGTGAAAATGGAATACTTTGGTCCACGTTTTTTGGCACCTCATCTACATTTCAACATTTTCCACAAATTATCAAACATTTATATCTAAACAAGTAAAAAAGCTGTAGGTTCGGCCTGGCCGAACTTTGAATACCCTCCACCATTTGGTAAAATTTAACAATTTTTAAAAAAATAAATGTGTTAAAATCTTAAAAATACCTAATGTAGCCGTATATTAAAGTCTATACGACGATGTGGACCTGCACAGACAATTTTCTGTAATAGGCTGTAGCATCCATTATGAACTTCAAATGCAAAATCTTCAAAATACCGAATATTGGGATGTACCGTTACATGGGGGCTATACGAAGACGTGGACCTACATGGCCCATTTTCTGTTTTATGCTGTAGTATCTATTGAAAACGTCAAATACCAAATTTGAAACAATTGCGCTAAATAATGTCGCTGAAATCATCACAATACCGAATATCGAGAGGTACCGTTATATGGGGGCTATACGAAGACGTGGACCTACATAGCCCATTTTCTGTCTTAAGCCATAGCATCTATTATGAACTTTAAATATTAATTTTGAAACAATTCCAGAAAAAAATGTCGCTAGAATCATCAAAATACCGCATATCGGGAGGTACCGTTATATGGGGGCTATACGAAGACGTGGACCTACATAGCCCATTTTCAATACCAAAAGTCCTGCAGACATAGTACACATTTGAGTAAAATTTTATCAACCTACTTCATTTCGTTCGAAAGCTAGAGTGATTTCCACAGACGTACGGACATTGATAAATCGACATAGAATTTTATGCTGATCAAGAACATATATACTTTGTGGGGTCTAAAATGTATATTTCGAGGTGTTACAAGCGGAATGACAAACTTAATATACCCTCCATACTATGGTGGAGGGTATAAAAAGAGGGAAATGTTGGTATGTTTGATTGTTTGTTTGCAATTGATAGGCTCAAAAACTGCTAAACAGATTTAGCCGAAAATTTCCATATATACTACAGCATTGCCTGAAAGTAACATAGGCTATATACATTTTTTAAATTCTTCTTGGAACTGGAGATATAGTACCAGAATCGGAGGTACCTCCAAAAAACTTGTTTTTGAATGGACTTACCTATTGATCGGTCACAGATACAGTCTCCAAATGTAAAATGTGTAACTGAAATGGTACAAAAATGAATTTGCCAAATGGTATTGAAATCGCTTCAGATTTGAATATAGCTCCCTTAAATATTTTTGGTCGATTTCACATATTTGATGCAAAAAACACTGTATGTTTTTCCGATCCTAATTCAATTTACAATGATTGACAGAATTTGGTAAAATAATAAATTTACGAAATTATATTAAAATCGGTTAAAGATTGATATAGCTTCTATATATTTTTTTTTTTTTTTTTTTTTTTTTGGCCGATTTCGTATATTAAATACACCAAACACGCTATGTATCTCCAATTTTAATGAATTTTGGAAGGTGCAATGAAGTTTGGCACCAAGATAAATTTAACAAGTTAAAAAGCAGTAAGTTCGGCCGGGCCGAACTTTTAATACCCTCCACCATTTGAAACGAATTTGGAAATTTTCAAAAAATAAAATTCTTAAAAAATTCTGTTGAAATTTTAAAAATACCGAATATAGCCGTTATATTGGGGTCTATACGACGTGGACATACATAAGCATTGTTTGTTATAAGTCATTACAATATTCAAATTCGAAACTTAAAATAAACGGTGAATAATGTAGCTAAAATCACCTAAACATCGTATATAAGGAGGTGCCGTTAAATTGGAGCTGTGCGAAAACCTGGACCAGCATAGACAATTTTCTGTCACAGGCTGTAGCATCCATTACGAACTTCAAATACCACATCTCAAACAATTTCGGTGGGTATTGTACCTAAAATCGTCAAAATACCGAATATGGGTAGGTACCGTTATATGGGGCCTATACGAAGACCTGGACCCGCACAGACAATTTTCTGTCACAGACTGTAGTATCCATTACGAACTTCAAATGCCAAATTTTAAACAATTCCGGCGAATAATATCGCTAAAATCATCAAAATACCGAATATCGGGAGGTACCGTTATATGGGGGCTATATGATAACTTGGACCTACATGGCCCATTTACGAACTTCACCTGCCTACTGGCAAAATATACATGTGTGCAAAATTTTAGCCTTCTATCTCAATTTGTTCAAAAGATAGCCTGATTACAACAGACAGACAGACGGACAGACAGACAGATACACAGACAGACAGACAGACGGACATGGCTAAATCGTTTTAGAATTTTCCGCTGATCAAGAATATATATACTTTGTTGGGTCTGACATGAGTATTTCGAGGAGTTACAAACGGAATGACAAAATTAATATACCCTCCATAGTATGGTGGAGGGTATAATAAAACAAAAACAAGTAAAAAAGCAGATAAGTTCGTCCGGGCCATACTTCTAATACCATCCACCATTATGAAGGAACTTGAAATTTTTCCAAAAAAAAGAAAAATAATAAATAATAATAAAATAAAAATCGGTATAAAAATGAAACCCCTTATATGAGGGCTTTACGAAGACGTGGTCTTTCATAAGATATCATTTGACATAGGCTGTAGTAACGATTCCGAATTACAAATACGAAATTTGAAACAATTCCGGTGAAAATGTCGTTAAAATCATCAAAATATCGGATATCGTTAATACGGACTATACGAAGACGTGAATCTGAGTACGCGATTTTGTTTCATAGGCTGTAGTACTCATAAAAATATTCGTTGAGATTAAGATCTCATGCGAAATTTGAAACACTTCCGGTAAATAATGTCGGTAAAATCATCAAAATACCGAATATCGGATGGTATCGTTATATGAGGGCTATACGAAAATGTGGACCGACGTGGCCACTGATAACCTTCCTACTAACAAAATAAACATGCGTGCAAAAATGTAGCCTTCTACCCCAATTCGTTCCAAAGATAGCGTGATTACAACAGACAGACGGACAGAGAGACACACAGACGGAATTCCCTAAAGTGACTTTGAATTTTACGCTGATCATGAATATAAATACTTTTTTGGGTCCGACATGAGTATTTCTAGTTTTAAATATGCAAATAGATGTGCAATAATGGTTTTCGAAAGAAAAATTCTCCATATGTAGTTAGTTAGCTATTTCCAACCTATTAGATTGTTCTCTTTTTTAATGGACAAAATTACAAGTTGTGAATCAGGTCGAATATTGATTATACATTCTTAAAATGCTTTGGGTTTCGGTAGTAAGTTCTGTTATGCGCAGCAGGAAGTTTGTTATGATCCCCAATCTCTGGAAAAATGGTATACTGAAGGCACAATCTTTGGATTTTTTAAATATATTTTGATATGAAAAATTTCCCACCCTACTTCATGTGTATAACAAACATTTTATTTTCGTAGAGCGATGTCCAATTCAATGCTATAAAGCAATTTTAATGAGCCTTAACTATTTAATGACATCTTCCATTAAATATTCTCTTATTTTTGGCTTCTATTTCGCCACATGTGTAGATGTGTTTTACTGCAAAGCATTGTAACGTCAACAGGAGCAGAGAACTGCAAGGATATGCCGAATTACACAACCGCCTGTTGCATGTACAGTCTGGGATTCGATTTGGTTTCTTTTTGCACTCTATTGTTATGGTTGTTGTACTTTTTTGTCCAATATCCTTCTGGTGGAATTGCGCAAGTGTGAGTTTTTGTTTGGCTGTATTTGTGTGTGTGTGTGTGCATGGCATTTGTTCTTCCGCATTTTGTGTGATTATTTTGGCTGTTATCTACTTTATATTGTTGACGCTGCTTTGGCGCTATGCTAGCTGTTGCTTGCAGCCATCACACCATCCTCATGGTGGCGCTTCCATTTTCTGCACATAATGTCCTGGCTCATAATGGTTGGGGTATGTAGAAATACAACCAAAAACCAAGAACAACACCTAGTTTTCCCTTACCCCAATGAATCTTGGCCAAGGTATATTATGGGCAAATTTTACTTTATACAACGGCATCTTTTTTTCTTCCACCTTACCGGGAGTTCCGAGTGGATGTACTCCAACAGTTTAACTGCATATTTGGGGGAAGAGAAAACATCCCGGCTCCTACATCCACCTTATACTCATTCTTTGCCGTTTCTCTTTTTTTTTCAAAAACTTTAGATGTTTTTCTCGGCAGTTTTATAGTTTCCACTATTTTCGATTTTTTCTCTTTCGCTTCTTTGGCGTTTCCATTCCACCTCTGCTCTTCCTAATATTATGTGTTTTCTGGGTACATAGCCAGACGTTCTTCTTTTTATTTTATATATTTGAGTTGCATTTTTTTTTTTCGTTATTTATTCGCACATTTTTCTTATTCTCCCATATAATATAAAAATACACCGACACACACACATTCAACATACAAACTCAATTTTTTTTTCAGTTTTATTATATTTTTGTGTACCGAACTCCTCTTCTTATATTTATATTGCCTTGTTGTGTTTTTTTTTTTCTTTTTTGTTATCGGTTCATAGTTGAGGACTGTTTTCCCTACTCTGGCAAATAGAAAAATAAATAACAACAAGAATGAATGTGGAAAAAGAAAACACACTAAAGAATACGAAAAATTGCATAAAAATATAATAATAACAGACATCGAGTCAAATTCATCAAGCATATGGCTGCTGAACAATGTCGCATATCAAATAAAATGCACAAGTTTATAGTTTCACACATACCGACACACTCGCATATATATAAGTACATTTTTATGGTTTTACTCTAGCTCTACTTGCTAATGAATATTTGAGTATGATTCTTCCAGTTGAAATTTGGTGTACCGCCCTCGAGGTCATAAACATCTCGAACTTCATACAAGAAACAGTAAACACTCTAAGAGAAAGGTATTATTGAAGCAATGGGACTTATAAAAATTTTCTATTCGATGGAGCGTATGGAAGTTTAGTTACCTCATTTCGAGAATTTAAAGAACTGTCCCAGTCCACATTTCAGATGAGAAATCAAATTATTGATCTCATATAATTGGTGAAATTATGGCTTTTTCGAAAAACTGAATTTCAAGTTTTAGTACCTCTTGTTCACTATATAGGGTGAGATGAAAAAACTGCAACCAACTTCAAACTGCTGTCATTTGTAAGCCAATCGACCGGCTGCTGTTAAAATAATTCCAGTGACATCTCATTATATTGTTTACAAGCCTACAAAAGCATTTTGGTAAGATTTTTTTCCCGGAAAAAAGTTATTCGTGATGGAATTCAAGCGTGATAGTATGATTTCTTTCAATTTGGCTGGAAAACCACAAGTTGATCGTTAGAACACTCCAGCTTTTAAATGTTAATAAATCTTTTGTGTCTCGTACCATCACTCGTTACCGTGATATTGGTAGCGTAGCCCGACGTCAAGGAAGTGGACGGAAGAAAACAGCAACATCAGCAGAAAAGGTTAGAGAAGTAAAGAAGAGACTTGATCGAACCCCGCGCTGCAGTGGCCGAAAAATGGTTCGTCAGCTGAACATATCGCAATATTTCATTTGGCAAATATTAAAAAAAGTGCTCGCGGTTAAGCCATTGAAATTCCAAAAAATACAAGAACTTACACCGCAACATAAAGAAAATTGACTCAAAAGAGCTAAAGAGTTGCTTTGCTTGGCCGAAAGTGGTGAACTGCTGAATTTGGTTTTCTCCGATGAGAAAACATTCAAAATGATCGTGTTTACTTGCTAAAGAGGTCAGCTGAAAATGTGCACCTTCGGTTGGCCACCAGAACTCAAGCACCGGCCATGGTTATGGAATGGCATCAGAATAAATGCCAAATATTATAGCGAAAATATTTTGGAGGGTGTATTAATGCCTTGGGCACGCAAACATTTTGGCCCCAGACCTTAGACATTCCAACAGCACTGAACACACGCGCCACCCAAGAATGGTTACAAAATGAGGTTCCTCGCTTCATTTCCAGCGCACAATGGCCACCAAAATCTCCGGAGACCAATCCGTTGGACTTTAGTGTCTGGAGTATTGTGGACAGCAAGGTTGACACTAAAAAAATACCAAAGTGTCGATCACCTCAAGCAAGCGCTTGGCCGAGAATGAGTCAAAATACCGCAGAGCAACATTCGGGCAGCATGTGACGGTTTCATTGGCCATTTGAAGGTCATAATTCAAAGGTGACCAATTCGAAGAAATCTAAACTTAAACTTCTAAAATTTGATGCTATTCCCGACATTTTTTGCTTTCATTCAATAAAAAAAAAATGTTATGACTATGGCTTTTGACTTTGTTGCAGTTCTTTTTATCTCACCCTGTATAGCACTCATTTTCAAATTCACCACCTTATCTATTCGTAACACACTCACAATTCATAACTCCGACTCCATTCCTACACTATATAGCGATCCTAATTCTTTTCGTACACTATATAGAACACCTTTCCAAAAAAATGTCTATTGTCTAACACACAGTAAATCATAACAAGTAAAAAAGCAGCTAAGTTCAGCCGGGCCGAACTTTTCTAAAACAATTCCAGTGAACAATGTCGCTAATGTCATCAAAATCTATATATATAAATGTAAGTTGTGTTAGTTACTACGCTTATAACTCAAGATCCGCTGATCCGATTTTAACGATTCATACAAATTCGGAATTGTCTCTTTTCCGAAAAGGATAATATTCAAAAAAATCGCGTAAAAATGTGATATATTAACATTTTCATTTTGACTTTTGAATTGTACAATAGTAATGTTTTATTTTGCATGAGTTTTTTCCATTTTGACTTACTTTTTTCTAATGTACATTTGTAGTGTTTTTTTATATTTTTTTTTAATTCGAATATTAATACCAATTTATTTAATTGACTTGATTTCTTGAGAACTGAAATTGATGGCGGGTTGCATGGAAGTCAGTCAAATGATATCGAAATAACTTAACGCGGTTAGACCAATGTTAAAAGAAAATTACTTTTTCAAAATCGCTAAAAAACACGATAAAAGAGATCTCATGGCAAAAATTCTCAAATCGGGAAAAATCGAAAAAAAAATTCAATGGAAATTGACTAGATATGGAAATAATCCATCCAATGAGAACTTAAAATGCAAAATTCATTGGGACTGCAACCAGTGAAATACCGAATATGAAGAGCACTGTTATATGCAAACTATATAAAATAGTGGAGCAAATTGAAAATTTGGAAAGAAAAGGATACATTTCCTTGGAAAATTCTTCCGAAACCTTAAAAGTAACCTTAACTCCCATGAAACGTTATACGGTGACTATGCGCTATCATCAGTAGTCAGTTTGGTTGGTACATAACAATCCCAAAAAGGGGGGGATCAAACGTTTTTAGGGTCCATTTCATATAGTTTAACCGAACACAAAGGGCCTCAAATATTTTGCTCTATACTTCGCAAAAGTTACCATAGAGTTTTAAATTTTTCCTAGGGGTTTCATGAATAATCAGTTGTTCAAAATATATATCAGATGTATATCAAATGTTGGTAATTTGAGATTTTAAGAAGAACAACACATTTTTTCAAATAATTATAAGAATAGGACCATGCTTTGGTATAACCCTTATATGTGGACCTATTTCTTTCATATTACAATAATCCGCCCAATGAGAACTCAAAATGCAATTCATTGGAATTGCAATCAGTGAAATACTGAATATAAAGGGTGCAAACTGGTAGAGCGAATTGGACATTTAGGAAAAAAAAACTTTCAAGATGTCTTAAATCGCTTTTGCAGGTCACGATATATGACCCCCGGATAAGGGTACACTCCTTTTTCAAGTATAGTTTACTTTTTAACCATATTTTACTCATACGCATTTTAGCAAAAGTTGGTAATTTGAGGAGAAACCATCCTCGCAAAAAATGATCACGTTTTGGTATAACCATCATATAATTTAAGCTATGTTCGGGATCTTCGACATTTTTCTTTCATTTTTCAGGCCTTTATTTGGCATCTTTGTTTCTACGGGTGTAAAAAACCTCTTCTCATAATATTTTGACTTTCGGAGTAGAGTCCATCTTGGTCTTGATCACATTCATCAATTGATTTGGCTAAAAAATTGTATTTAGGCTACTCTGGGATAGAGAATCGTCTTACAGATAATTGTCCACATAGGCATTTTTTTGAGTATAGTTCCCACATTAGTGTACCCGCAAATCCACATACCTAACCAATGTTTGGTCAGAAAAAAAAATTTGGTATACTATTAAATTTTTAACTCTCAAGAGAATATTGGCTGGGAACGTAGATGTGGGATGTACGTCTACATGCTTTGAACTCCGAAATATCAAATTGTGGCAGAAACATGAAAAAATCACTAATATTATTTTTTGGATCGTTATTGAATTATACTATGAAGAAAAATATGGACAGAACAGTGTGGCTTCTTTGTTCGGGATACCGTAGTATTTTGTTGTTGCAAAATGGTCAGGCTTTATCCCTTTTTTGTTGTCTTTATAAAAACAACGTTTGTTTATTAGTGGAGAACGATGGTAATGTTTACCAGGGGGTAAGGCAGGGAATACCTAGGTTTCGGAAAGAGCCACCAATCCTCATCAGTTTTTAAAATAACTTCTGGGGAGAATATCCCAGACAAAAAACAAGGGAACTGATGAGGATTGGTGGCTCTTTCCGAAACCTAGGTATTCCCTGCCTTACCCCCTGGTAAACATTACCATCGTTCTCCACTAATAAACAAACGTTGTTTTTATAAAAACAACAAAAAAGGGATAAAGCCTGACCATTTTGCAACAAGAAAAATATGGACTTTATGGGTTTTCCAACACACAATTTAAATGACAAAAATAAATTAATTCCTATCTTACGGTAATGAGTGTAAAAGACCAATTATCTTTGACTATTTTGAAATCATTCAGATCAGTGTTCTATAATGCTTTAAAAAATATGCATTAAAAACTAAAGGTAGAGGCCGGCAACGCGGACCGGGCCAGCTAGTACTGAATAAATGGAGGTAGTATTATTTGTGGGCTATACGGAGACATGGACTTGCATAGACACTTTTCTGATATATGTTGTAGTACCCATTACGAACATCAAATTTTAAATAACTCCGGTGAGTTATGATACAGCAATTTAGACCACCCCCTCTTTCACTTCTTTCGGGCAATAACAAACCTTACTCTGAGAGAATCCAGCAAAAACTAGAACCAATTATGAACTACAAATACCAATTTTTTACCGAATATGCGGAGGGACGATTACGTGGGGGCTATGCATACAATGTTTCACCACCGCAGCTAGAACCCATTATGACCTACAATTACAAGTGACTAAAGATGAAATGGCAAACTTTTAGACCTCTTAATTATATTATTACTTATTCTCAATCTCTTCCCATTTCTCCATTATAGGATGAACACAATGGACCAGTATATATATAGGTTACCCTAAGGTAACCGCGCGTCTAACCTGACCTAATCTTCACTCTTTTGTTTTGTATGGGAGAAGGCCGGAGTCACTCCTGTTTCATAAACTGGAGTATGAGCCGAATACACAAAAGTCAAAAGGGTTCGGGGCGACTATACGATACTCTGCACCACTATGGGTATTTAATAGAGCACCAGTAACAAACCTTGGGAATTTATGTGAAGTAGATCATACCAACTATGGTCGTCTTTGAATGCATACTAGGCTATAGAGCAGTTATAATTTAAAACCAAAAAGTACTAACATATGGGAGGAATATTGTACTCGAAGTCGATGTCCACGAAATTGCTAACACCAGACTTTGAGAACGATTAATTTCGGAGCTATATTCGATTTTCACCAAAATCCATCCTTTTGATGTCTAATAAGCGTGAACTCGTTTGAAGAAATACGTGGGATCAATACACAAATCTGAACCGAACTCTATAAAATTTAGCAGAGGTATTTCTATGACGGATTTGAAAGCTGGCACTATATATCGTTGTTGTGGAGTGCATGTAACGGCAGTGGCAGACAAAATAACAAACCGGATGAACAATATACAGGGTGAGATGAAAAAAACTGCAAACTACTTCAGACTGTTTTCATTTCTAAGCCACTCGTCCGACAGCTGTTTAAATTATTCCAGTGACAGTTCATTATATTGTTTACAAGCGTACAGAAGCATTTAGTGAGAATTTTTTTTAGAAAATATTTCGTGAGCTGAACATATCGCAATATTCCATTCGGCAAATATTGAAAAATGAGCTCGGGGTAAAGCCATTAAAATTCCAAAAAATGTAAGAATTTACACCGCAACAGAAAGAAAATAGACTCCACCCAAGTAAAAAAATGGTAACAAAATTAGGTTAATCGCTTTATTTCCAGTGCACAATGGCCCGGATCCCAATACGTTGGACTATTGTGTCTGGAGTATTTTGGAAAGCAAGGTTAGCACTAACAAGTAAGCACAGGCTACAGTCGAGCGGGGCCGACCGTTGAATACCCTACAACACTATAATGAACGATACAGTTTATATAGGCGAGATACTCGAAAGAATTCCACAAGATATTGTGACAAATAATAAAAGAAAGCCATCTATTTTCTTTCTGTTGCGTTGAAAGTTCTTGCACTTTTTGGAATTGCAATGGGTTTACCCCGAGCTCATTTGTCAATATTTGCGAATGGAATATTACGGACAGACGGACGGACATACATAGCTAGATCGCCTCAGCTCGGCGAGCTAGGAAGATTCATATATACTTTCCTATATGGGAAACCAATATTTCGAGGTGTTACATAAATTCTGGCCCAATCAAACTTATAATACCCCCAACACATAGTGTTGTAGGGTATAAAAATGCCAAAGTGTCGATCACATCAAGTAAGCGCTTCACCGGGAATCCGATTTTGTGTTTCAAAGTTACTATGATATACTTCACATAAATTCCCCATATAAACTTTTTTTGTTACGGGAGCTCTACTTAATACGCATAAGGTGTAGGGTATCATATAGTCGGCCCCGCCCGACTTCTGAACTTTCCCTACTTTTTTTGCGATGCCCTACCAAACCAAATTTGATGCCTATTGTTATGATCCCTATATTCATGCTGTAGCCATTTGATTTAATTAATTCCTCATCAAGGCTTTCTTTGTAGACGAGGATCCACTGTGTATAACAACAATTTTGCGAAACAATGCTTGTTTTTGTTTATGACGGTCGAAAATAAACAAAAAATGTAAAAAACTTTTAAATGAACGATACTCCAACGACATAACAGATACAAAAAAAAAAAAACGTTGACAAAAAAACAGCAGCAACAACAGCCAACCAACTGTTAGAGCTAGACAAACGATAGCGATGAAATGTCATTCGTCCAGCCGCAATTCATTGCAGCCTGCAATCAATTACATGGAGCGAGCTAGCGAGCGCCACATGCAAACTCAAGCTTTGTTTTGTGGCGGCAGCGTTAAATGAACAACCAGCGCCAACATAAATTGCCGAGGTTTTTTCTATTTTCGTTTGTAATACAAAAACATTTTTTGTTATCTAATTTATTAGTACGAAACCAAATTGCAATGCATTTATTATTTTTGAAGAAAAATTGCCTGGAAAGACAAAAATATTGTAAGAAAAATTAATAAATTTTGAGTTTATGACATCATCATTTCATCAGATCACAAAAAAAAGTTGTTAATTGTTCACATTTATGGGTGTTTCATGTTGAGGAAATTAAAGCATGAAGGTTAGCCAGATTTTTTTTCGAAATATTAAAATGTTCTTGAATTTGTAAGTGTTGAACATTGTGAAGTCAGCACAGGAGAGGGAGTCTAAACGTTAGGATAGAAGTATTTTGATACAACTTGGGGAGAGAGATAGTCCCCCTCAGACAGAAGACTGTATCAATTCCTTGAATTAAACCACTAACAATATCTGTTGGATCTCATCGATATTAAAATGTGGAAGATATCAGTTCGTGAAAGATTATATTAGATAAATATATCGGAGCCGAGTTCAACCAAATGAAAACATTCGTTTGAGTGTGAAAAAATATATTCAACTTAGGATAATGTTAAATATATGGTGAACAATAACAGTGAAATCTATATTCATTCGATTTGAGAGATAAAAAAAACTGCAACAAAGTCAAAAGCCCTCATTTTTACATTTTTTTTTAAATTTTATTGGATGAGAGCAAAAAATTTCGGAAATAGCATCAAATTTTAGAATAAGTTTAGATTTGTTCGAATTGGTAACCTTTGGCACGAATTATGGCCTATAAACGGCAAATGAAACCGTCACACGCTGCCCGAATGCTGCTCTGCGGTATTTTGGCCCATTTCCGGCGAAGCGCTTGCTTGAGATGATCCACACTTTGGTATTTTTTAGTGCCAACCTTGCTTTCCAAAATGCTCCAGGCATAATAGTCTATCGGATTGGTATCCCGAGATTTTGATGGACATTGGGCGCTGGAAATGAAGCGATAAACCTTCTTTTGTAACCATTCTTGGGTGGCGCGTGTTGAGTGCGATGGTGCTGAGTCCTGTTGGAATTTCCAAAATGTTTGCGTGCCCAAAGCTTTAATATACCCTCCAGAATATTTTCTCTATAATATTCGGAATTTATTCTGATGTCACGGTCGACACCGTCACCACGGCAGGCGCTTGAGTTCTGGTGGCAACCCGAAGATGTACAACTGATCCCTTTGGCAAGTAAACACGATCATTTTGTTCGGCAGTTCACCACTTTCGGCCAAACGAAGAAACTCTTTAGCTCTTTTGAGTTTATTTTCTTTCTGTTGCGTTGAAAGTTCTTGCACTTTTTGGAATTTCAATGGCTTTACCCCGAGCTCATTTGTCAATATTTGTCGAATGGAATATTACAATATGTTCAGCTCACGAGCCATTTTTCGGCCACTGCGACGCGGGTTTCGATCAAGTCGCTTCTTTACTTTTCGAACCATTTCTGCTGACGTTGCTGTTTTCTTCCGTCCACTTCCTTGACCGCGGGCTACGCTATTAGTATCACGGTAACGATCGATGGTACGAGACACAAAAGATTTATTAAAATTTAAATTTCACTGGCACAAATATAAAGAATCACACTATCACCCTGGAATTCCATCACGAATAACTTTTTTTCTGGAAAATTCTAACCAAAATGCTATTGTAGGCTTGTAAACAATATAATGAGCTGTCACTGGAATAATTTTAAGAGCAGTCGTACGAGTGACTTAGAAATGACAGCAGTCTGAAGTTGGTTGCAGTTTTTTCACCTCACCATGTATATACGAAAGCTATGTCCAAATTTGAGCCGATCTCAATACAATTTGGCAGAGGTATTTGTGAGCCGTATCTGATATTCGGTACAGGTATATCTGGGCGAAGTTGTACATCATGCTACTCCAAATCGAGGCTAAAAATCTTCTATGAATGAATAGAAGTCCCTCATCCCCAAGAAGCAAGCCTGGAAAGGGCAGTTGGATGCAAATATTCCCGAGCTCGATGTTGGTCCACATCCTCAAATCACCTTAACATACCCTCAACGATGCTATTATTTATGAACTGGCATCTGTCTAAGAATGCCAGTCCAGTCTTTGCCATAAAGACATTTATCCTATCGATTTGCGCCCGTCTGTTTGTCTGTTGAAATCACGATACAGCCCACATTATTTGACGTAGAGTTTCAAAATTTGACCCAGTAGTTTGTATTGCGTCTAGGATGCTAGGTGTAGAAAATGAGATATACCGGACCACATAAAACGGTAGCTCCTGATATTCAGTATTTTGTGTTTTCCACCAAATTGCCTTAAAATTGGTATTTTTAGTTCGTTTTCGTATAGCCCCTACACATGGGAACCTCCCAATATTCGGCATTTTGATGATTTTTGCCACATTTTTCCACGGATTTGTCTAAAAATTGGTATTTGTAGTTCGCAAAGGGTTCTAGTATTTTGATAATCCTTGTCATATCAACCACGAAATTATGTCAAATTATGTATTTAAGACTCACAATAGATTACATTATCATTCGTAGTATCTTCGTTGTGTATAATTGTCTACATAGACCCCGTTTTCGTATGGCCACCATGTAACGGTTCCAAGCACTATATATATTTTTTTTGAAAACTAACTGCAGTTTAAAGTGAAACACGTTTGAATACAGATACTTCACTATATAATGTTTTCTTTCCCTAACTACTTATTTCGTGTGACATCACTTTGTTCAAATAATTTAGAGTGACAGTATCCCTTAATAATTGCATTGTTTTAAGCTCCCAGTCTAATGTTGCTCAAACAATTCCATGAACTAGTAGTTCTGTTTTTAAACCATTGCAGATAAAAACAAGTAAAAAAGCTATAAGTTCGGTCGGGCCGAACTTTGAATACCCTCCACCATTTGGATCGAATTTGGCAATTCTCAAAAATAATAAAATCCGTTAAAAATTCTATTAAAATCTTAAAAATACCGAATGTAGCTGTTATATTAGGTTATATACGACGACATGGATTTGCATAGGAAACTTTGTCATAAACCATTACAATATTCAAATTCGTAGTTTACAAAAAAATCGGGGAATAATGTAGCTAAAATCATCAAAATACCGAATATCGGGAGGTACCGTTAAATGGCAGTTATACGAAGATGTGCACCTGCACAGACAATTAGGCTGCAGTATCCTTTACGAACTTCAAATACCAAATTTGAAACAATTCCGATGAATAGTGTCGCTAACATCATCAAAATACCGAATATCGGGAGGTACCGTTATATGGGGGCTATACGAAGACATGGACCTGCACAGACAATTTTCTGTCTTAGGCTGTAGTATCCATTACGAACTTAAATTACCAAATTTGAAACATTTCCGATGAATATTGTCGCTAAAATCATAAAAATACCGAATATCGGGAGGTACCGTTATATGGGGGCTATACTAAAACGTGCAAAAGTCCTGCAGACATAATATACATATGAGTAAAATTTTATCAATCTACTTCAATTCGTTCGGAAATCCTAATATTTGCAAATCCTAATATTTGCGTCAGTACTCGATCAGGTGTGAAAATGGACAACATCGGTCTACTCCATCAAGTACCTCCCCCACAATGTGATGTTAGAGTCCGATTGTCTTTAAATTTCACACATCCTAATCATTATATTAGCCCAAGGTCTGGTGTAAAGATGGAGTATATCGGTCCACTTCTTCTGGTACCTCCCCCACAAATAGTCGAAATTTTAAAAATATATATTTTCTGCACAGAAAGGAAAGCAATAATCTAATTTTGAAAAACATAACGCTCAAAGAAAGCGAAATAAGGATCTAACTCTCTTCAGATTTCACACAAGCATTTTTGCTAACACCAGATCTGTTGTGAAGATGCTATATATCTGCGAACACCTGCTGGTACCTCACCCACAAAGGGACACAATTTTCAATATTTTCATCTGTCATAAATTGCGAAACAACTCAGCGATTCTTTACAATTGATTTATCCATCTGCTATAATAATATTTATATCATATTTATTTAGGTCCGATACGAAATGAACAATATTGACCCATTCTTTCAAAACCCACTCCATAGAGGGTGAAGAGGGCTGAGGGCATACATCTGTCGGCAAAACCGACCGATACTTTTTTACTTGTTTGAATTTCTTATATGGTAGAAAACTATCTGGAAGACGTATTTAGTATTTACATGAATTAAAGTGTTTAAGGAATCCCCGATTTGAAAAATATTGATGATGTACTCTGTTTTGCTTTACATCAAAAATTTATAAAAAGTAAACAAATCTTGTTTCAAATATATTTAATTTTTCCATTTTATTTACAGATAAAACACTTTCCAATACCAAAGTAAGTAAACAGTATTTCATTATTTCACCATTTAATGGCTCCCGAAGTCCAAAATAAAAGTTTTTGTTATTGATACTAAAAACATTCTTCAAAATTATACCGCCTCCATAGAAACGAACAATTTTGATAAAATTAAAAACCTTTGTATTTCCCAAATTTATACTCAAAACTATGCTGCAGTTTACTATTCAGCTATGAGTGTTATTTCTTACCTTCCCCAAAGAAGGATACAGCGCAATAAAATAGAAACAAAAATACTTAACCATTACAGTAGCCTGTGTGTGTGTTTGTATCTTGTCTACTAGGGTCGCACATTTTTGTTTTTTTTTTTTTTTTTTTGCTTTTCTCGTTAGCTGAACAACAATTTGCAACAGGTGCTTACAATTACAATACCTTTGGTAGTCCATGGCTCCTTCTACTGTGGCACTTGGGAGCTGGGCAACGAGCGAAGGAACTTGTTTAGTGTGAAAACAAGTGGAAATATAAGGCTCGGGTTACAATAACAAACGCATAAACATAGCGATTGTGTAGTAAATTGTGTTTGCAACTCAACAACTTGCAATGCTGGAGAGGCAGAGGCATATAACTATTCTACGCTTGCCGGCATTGCAGTTGCCGCAGCTGCAGCATCGTCTGAACGGCTGTGTATAAAGTTTTAATAACAGATAAAAGAAGTGGAAACATTATGTCTTATAAAATGATAATAGTTCTTCCTTCCGCTTTTTCTGGGAGTGGTGAGGTTTTGGGCGATTTCCAAAATTGCATGAATATCATATATTAAGTCTGTAGATAATTCAAATTCTATTTTAGAAGAAATTCTGAGGGAAATTTTGAAATTTTCGCTCTTTTTAGCAAATCAATAAGGAAAGGTCAAAAGTCGGACGGGACGGGGTAACAAAAAAATTTATATGGGGAATTTTTGTAAAGTAGATCATACCAACTATGAACCTTATTTGAATGCGTATCATTTAGAGTAGTCACAATTTGCAAACTATATCCAACTCCAAATCGATTTTCAACAAATTTGACGGAGGCTTTTGTAAATTTTAGAATAAGTTTAGATTTTTTCAAATTAGTCACCTTTGGCACGAATTATGGCCTTCAAACGGCCAATGAAACCGTCACACGCTGCCCAAATGCTGCTTTGCGGTATTTTGGTCCATTCCCGGCGAAGCGCTTGCTTGAGGTGATCGAAACTTGGGTATTTTTTAGTGCCGACCTTGCTTTCCAAAATACTCCAGGCAAATAGTCCAAGGGATTGGAATCCGGAGGTTTTGGTGGCGCTAGAAATGAAGCGAGGAACCTCATTTTGTAACCATTCTTGGGTGGCGCGTGCTGAGTGCGATGGTGCTGAGTCCTGTCCAAGCCAAAATGTTTGCGTGCATTTACTCTGATGCCTCGGTCGATTTATATGAGCGGAGAGCGACCATCGGCGGTCCACAACATCACCATGGCTATGGTGCTTGAGTTCTGGTGGCCAAGGTGCACATTTTCAGCTGATCTCTTTGGCAAGTAAACACGATCATTTTGTTTTTTTTTTTACAAACTGCTGGGCAACGCATGCTTTCTCATCGGAGAAAACCAAATTCGGCAGTTCACCAGTTTCGGCCAAGCGAAGCAACTCTATAGCTCTTTTGAGTCTATTTTCTTTCTGTGCGGTGTAAGTTTTTGCACTTTTTGGAAGTTCAATGGCTCATTTTTCAATATTTGCCGAATGGAATATTTCGATATGTTCAGCTCACGAGCTATTTTTCGGCCACTATGACGGGGTTTTCGAGCAAGTCGCTACTTTACTTTTCGAACCTTTTCTGCTATTGTTGCTGTTTTCTTCCGTCCACTTCCTTGACGTCGAGCGACGGTACGGGACACAACATTTTTATTTATTCACATTTGAATGCAGGAGTGCTCTAAAGATAACCACTTGTGGTTTTCCATAAAAAAATTAAAGAAATCACACTATCACGCTTGAATTCCATCAGGAATAACTTTTTTTCTGGAAAATTCTCACCAAAATGCTTTTGTTCGCTTGTGAACAATATAATGAGCTGCCACTAGAATAATTTTAACAACTGTCGGACGAGTGGCTTATATATGACAGCAATCTGAAGTTGGCTGCAGTTTTTTCATCTCACCCTGTATATGGGAGCTATATCCAAATCTGAACCGATCTTTTCAAATTGTCAAAATTTGAAGCACTTTTTTCTGAGTTGTATCTTATAAATGGTACCAACGATCATTGTTGTGGAATGCATTTGAAGTACTTGTTTCTAGGATGAATTCAGTGGAGTCAGAACTGCCAAAATTCAGTGCATACGGTCTGATGTTAGCCATTTTGTGCACAATAAGCCTGATATCGGGTAAAGATATATATTAGAGTTATATCCAACACTAATCCGATCTCGATAAAATGTTACAGAGGTCTTTTTAAGCTCCATAAGTTACCTGGTACCAAATATCATTTTTGTAGACTACATACTTCGCTTGTCAGGGACTTAAAACCCCAAATCAGAATATATTATATTTATTGTGTCCAAAAATTAACATTTTGTCTATATATATATATATATATATATATATATATATATATATATATATAAATTTTTTTTTTTTTTTTTTTTTTCCTACCTACCAATTTCCCGGCACTGTTAAATGCAGCTGCTTTCCTCAGACGGCTTACATGTCGGTTTCAATGTTGCCGGCACGAGCTTTGCACTTTTCCACAGGCAATTTGGCACAAAATTTATAACCAGTAAAGTAGGCAGCAACAAGCTTTTCGTTGCCACGAACTGTTGCTTACTTCATGTACATGGTGGATAAGTTACTATTAATAATGGCCGTTTTCCTCAATTTCCCTGGTCATAATATCGAAATTGTGAATGAATGAGTTTGGCGAATATCGACGACTAAGAAAAAACGAAGGAAGGAAGTTACTCCTATTTAAACCTGATTTGAACTTGTGAACGAGAAAGCAACGGAATTTAGAAGCACGAGGTGAAGACTTCCGAGTACAAATGCATTTACAAATAACTTTTAATATACTATGTTCTGAGGCTGGATTTGTAGTCTAAACCAAAAAAAGCTCGACTTCACATACCAGATTTAAAGATGGGAATGTAGTTCCAATCTTGATGGTAAGTCCCAATAAAAGGATACCCACAACTAAATGGTCAAATGCTGAGGGTCACCATTACTACTGACAACCAAAACAAAAACTTTTTGAACCTGAAAACCTCTGTTATTTTATGCGGCACAGTCAACAGCAAAACTTTGTTAATAGGAACGGGTTTAGCAAATAGTGTTGAAGTCTTCAGGGCAGTACACCTTGTGGTAGACATGACGATATTTACTGCTTTCAATTTTGACAACATTTCTTGTTAGATATCTACGAATTATCCTAAACTGAGATTCTTTCCATCAATTATTAATCCATGTATACAAAAGAGTAGTGAAACAACTGCCTGACGGACTGGCCTAAAATCAAAGTCTATACGAATTGGCTGAAGCTGGAATCTTGAAAATTTGCACGAGTGCCTATCTTGGTGCATAAACGTGTGATAAGGCTGGATTTTTGGAAATTCGTACAAAAAGGGTTCGAAAAGTAACTTATGGAGTGCTGGATAGATGTACGAATACGAACTTAACGGTTACGAAAAGTTCTTAAATGGTACTAAGCTTTTTAAAATAGTACCATTTCGTATTATGTGAACGGATAGGGCTAAAAACTTGATGAGAAACAAAGTTAGAAAGTAAGTTTGAAATATATAGGTGTTTATACCCTACACCACAAGCTGGTCAGGGTATTATGTCTTTGTGCATTTGTTTGTAACAGGCAAAAGGAAACGAGATAGACCCATAGTTCCTTTTGATGATCTGCATAGAATCACATTCTGAGTCGATTTATGCATGTCCGTCCGTCCGTCTGTCCATGTATTTTTGTAAAGAAAGTACAGTTCGCATTTATTGCCCTACGAACCCTATTGAAATTGGTGATAATCGGTCAAAATTTAGATATTTCTCCTATATATATCTTCGTCCGATTTGCTTTTTATTGTGCACCAAACGTGTAATATCAGTCCGAATAGTATGGAATTTTTCACGTACGATCAGATTGGACCTGAAAACAAGTATGCCAAATTTGATCGAAATCGGTTCAGATTTGGATATAGCTCCCATATATAACTTCATCCAATTTACCTTTTATTGTGCACCAAACGTCTAATATTTGCCCAAATTGGATGAAATTTGGCACTTACGACCGAATTGAGTCTAGAAGCTAGTATGTCAAATTTGGCGAAGATCGGTTCAGATATAGCTATAGCTCCCATATATATTGTTCATCCGATTTGTTGTATTTATTACCTACAGCCGTAATATGCACTCCGTAACAACAATTTTCAGGGAAATATAACAAATACAGCTCAGAATTATCTTTGCCAAATTTTATCGAGATCGGTTCCGATTTGGATTTAGCTCCCATATATATTTTTATCCGATTTCAAATTAATTGTGCACCAAATGGGCAATACAAGTCCGAATTTAAATGATACAAATGCTTCGGCATATTTAGTCCTTTGAACTTTAAATTATAATTATAATCATAGCGTGCACGATTTAATTCTCCCATGAAAACTTTTAATTGTTATGCGAAGCTCTACTAAATTAGCAAAGTGGTGTAGGGTATCATAAAGTCGGCCCCGTCCGACTTTAAGACTTTCTTTACTGGTTTTGAAAATGTGTGTGTACTAATTGTACGAAATTTGGAACAGTTTGGGTTAGGGTGAACGAATGACGCTCATATTGTACAATTTTGTCTTGGGGTTCCTTTTTTGTGGTTGGTTTGGGATAAAGAGGTGGTTTTGTAAAAGAGTACTGTAAGTGCACGAAAAGTACTCAATAATACTATATTTGGTGTCATTTGGTATTGTGTAAACAGATAGTGCTTGAAATCTGAAATTTGGCATTAGGGTCGCGAAAATGTTTGGTTTCGAACATGTGTACTATAATTGTACGAGAAGTACTAAATGGTACTACATATGGTAAATCTCTAAAGATAAAACTATAAAATTTGATATTTAGATTACTGATGATGTCTGTTCTCGAGATTTGATGTTGGTTTTGAAATGCATCCTATATTTGCAAGAAAATTATTAAATGGTAATAAATTTGCTATTGAGTGAAGGGATAGGGATGAACTCTAAAATTTAATATAAAGATCACTGTTGGTATCTGAAATTTAGATATGTTGGTGGTTCTGGAAAATAGGTACTATAATTGTATGAAAAGTACTAAATAGTACTAGCTTTGTTATTGGGTAAAGGAATAGGGTTGAAATCCTGAAATTTGATATAATTGTCACTGTCAGTGGTTAAGATATGGAAGTGGTTTTGGAAGTGTGTACTATAATTGTTCGAAAAGTACTAAGCGATACTAAATTGAGTACTGGGTTAAGGGATAGAGCAGACATCCCGATATTGGATATTGACGTCTATGTTTGGACACATGTTCTATAATTGTACGAAAAGTACTAAATTTTGTATTGGAAAGCGTTTGAGAGAGAGAGAGAGAGAGAGAGAGAGATTTGATACTGATGTCACCGTTGGTGTCTGTGGTTGAAAGAAGGATCTGGTTTTGGATGCGCCTACTAAAGTTGTACTAAATTGTAATAAATTTGGAAATGGGCGAAATGGGTATCTGAAGTTGAGATATAGAGATTGTTTTGAATATTAGTACTATAATTGTTCGAAATGTACTAAATTGAACTAAATTCGGTATTGGGTGATGGGATAGAGCTGAAACAGTGAAAATTTATATTACGATAACTGTTGGTGTCTAGGATTGAGATATCGAACAGTTTTGCATATACATAAGTACAACCAGTAAAGAAAGTTTTAAAGTCGGGCGGGGACGACTTTATGATACCCTACACCACTTTGCTAATTTAGTAGAGCTCCACATAACAATTAAAAGTTTTTATGGGAGAATTCAATCATACACGCTATGATTATAATTATAACTTAAAGTTCAAAGGACTAAATATGCCGAAGCATTTGTATCTTTTAAATTCGGAATTGTATTGCCCATTTGGTGCACAATTAATTTGAAATCGGATAAAGATATATATGGAACCTATATCCAAATCTGAACCGATCTCGATACAATTTGGCAAAGATATTTCTGAGCTGTATTTGATATATTTCCCTGAATATCGTTGTTACGGAGTGCATACTACGGCTGTGGGTAACAAATATGACAAATCGGATGAACAGTATATATGGGAGCTATAGCTATATCTGAACCGATTTCGATCAAATTTGGCATACATATTTTCAGACCTATTTTGTATATGCAAAATTCCATACCATTCAGGCTGATATTACACGTTTGGTGCACAATAAAAGGCAAATCGGACGAATATATATATGGGAGCTATATCTAAATTTTGACCGATTATTTCCAATTTAAATAGGGTTCGTCCTTGGGCCAAAGAAATGACCTGTGCAAAATTTCATCTGGATCGGGCAATAAATGTGAACTGTACTTTGTTTACAAAAATACATGGACAGACGGACATGCATAAATCGACTCAGAATGTGATTCTATGCAGATCATCAAAAGGAACTATGGGTCTATCTCGTTTCCTTTTGCCTGTTACAAACAAATGCACAAAGACATAATACCCTGACAACCTTGTGGTGTAGGGTATAAAAATTATATACTAAACGTTACTTCATTTATTATTGATTGAATGTATAGAGGTGGAATCCCGAAATTTAATATTGAGATCTCTGTTGGTATATGGTGTTGAGATCTAGTGGTGGTTTTGCATGTACATACTATAATTGTACAAAAAAGTACTAAATTTTGTATTGGGTGAGGGGATAAGATTGGAATCCTCTAATTTGATATTAAGGTCATCTGCTGACATCGGGTGTTGAGATCTGTTGGTGGTATTGCAAATGCGTACTATATTTGTTCGAAAATTACTGAATGTTGGTGTCTAGGATGGAGAGTTTAGATTGTTTTGGATATGTGTACTAAATGTTACTATTTTTGGTATTGGGTGAAAAAAGCACAGAAAGCATGGTTGTGGATCCATCGTGCAATGGTTTTATTTATATTCTCTTCGGTAAACAATAAAATTAAAGATTTTAAAGACATCAGGGTGTAGAAAATAAATATTTTACTATTATTCATTCCGTAAAAAATAACCTGAACAAGTAAAAAAACATTAAGTTCGGCCGGGCCAAACTTTTAATACCCTCCACCTTAGGGTAAAGGAAACATTAGAAGAAATGTGGCAAAAACCATTAAAATGTCGAATATCGGGAGGTACCGTTATATTGGGGCTATACCAAATCGTCGACCTACACATGCAAGGTTCCGCCAACGGAGCTAGAACCCATCATGACCTACAAATACCAATTTTCAGATAAATACGTGAAAAAATGTGGCAAAAATCATCAAATTACCGAATATCGGGAGGTACCGTTATATGGGGGCTGTACCAAAACGTGGACCTATAATTACAATGACTCGCCACACGAACTGGGACACATTATCATCTACAACTGCCAAATTTTCAGTGAAATTCGTGAAAAAATGTGTCAAAAATCATCAAAATACCGAATATTGGGAGGTACCGTTATATGGGGACTATACCAAAACGTGGACCTATACATACAATGTTTCGCCATACGAACTAGGACCCATTATGACTCACATATACCAATTTTTAGACAAATCAGTGAAAAAATGTGGAAAAAATAATCAAAATATCGAATATCGGTAGGTACCGTTATATGGGGGCTATACCAAATCATGGACCCATACATGCAATATTTCGCCACCGGAGCTGGAACCCATTATGACCAACAAATATCAATTTTTAGACAAATCCGTTAAAAAATGTGGCAAAAATAATCAAAATATCGAATATCGGGAGGTACCATTATATGGGGGCTATACCAAAACGTGGCACAATAAAAGGTAAATCGGACGAAGTTATATATGGGAGCTATATCCAAATCTGAATCGATATCGATAAAATTTAGCAAATGTATTTTTGAGCTGTATTTGATATATTTCCCCAAATATTGTTTTTGTAGAGTGTATATTACGGCTGCGGAGGACAAAAATAACAAATGGGATGAACAATATATATGGGAGCTATAGCTATATCGGAACCGATTTCGATCAAATTTGGCATATCGAATATCGGGAGGTACCATTATATGGGGGCTATACCAAAACGTGGACCTATACATTCCATGTTTTGCCACACGTACAGGGACCCGTTATGACCTACAAATACAAATTTTCAGACAAATCCGTGAAAAAATGTGGCATAAATCATCAAAATACCGAATATCGGGAGGTACCATTATATGGGGACTATACCAGAACGTGGACCGATATATCTCATTTTCAATACCATCCTAAACACAATACCAATTGCTCTGCTAAATTTTGTAAATAATGTGGGCTGTATCGTGATTTCAACAGACAGATAGACAGACAGACAGACGGACAGACAGACAGACGGACAGACAGACGAACATCGTTAGATCGACTTAGAATTTTATGCTGATTATGAATATATATACTTTATGGGGTCTACGACGAATATTTAAGGATGTTACAAACGGAGTAACAAAGTTAATATACCCTCCTTTCCAAGGTGGAGGGTATAAAAATATATGGAACCTTGAAAGTCTGATGTATGAGATTTTTTACAAAAATATTGTTGAAACTGAACAAATTGTGCATTTTGAGTACTAGAAAGGCCTAACACGAACTGTTGGAACGAATCTAAAATACTAAGGTAGACTTTTTCCTGCGAAGTAGCGGGCACACTATTGTAAATAATATTCTTTTTCTCCACAAAGTAATCATCAAATCAAAACTCAACAGATTCTTGGTGAATTCATGATTTATTATTGAAATATTTTTTGAATAATAATAATATTATTTATTTGTGGTTTAGCCTATTTCAAAATAATTTGGCCTTTAAAAAACTGATGTGTTTTTGTGTAAACAAGTGGTTACATTTATTATTTTTTTTTCGTATGACCAGCTCCTTATCTAACACATGCACATTTATTGCTATAACATCAACAACCGCAATTCCTAAATATGTTGTTATTGTTGCTTTTGCAGTTTTATTTTGTTACTTTTGTTGTTATTGTTATACCTACAATACTATTTTTTGAGAATGCATTTAATTTTTGTTTTCGGTGCAATTGTATATTTCTGTAAGTGTGTCGAAATCAGGGCAAATTCATCATCGCACAAAGATAAGGTTTCACATACGGTTTGTCCCGCTCGTATATTTTTGCAACCCCCCAAACAACCCGACTGCGAATCCCTCTAGCTGGGATTAAAACGAAAAAAAAAACAGTTTTGTCGTAATTTGATGTTGTTGATTTTTGTGATATTTTCGTGAGTCGTCTGCTTTTATTTTCGACAAGCGTTATTTGCCATGTGTTGTTAATCATTTGGTATTTTTTTTTATATGGCGTTTATATAGTTTTTTATACGTATGTACATGTGTATATGAATATGTGTATTTTTTGATAATACAAAGGTGACCTCAATTTGATGAAATTATTTGTGCACATATTTTTCCTGATAAGAGTTGTATTTTATATTACAATATTTTTTCGACAATTACACAGGATTGCTAAAAAAAATAGGTAGGGCTGTGTTAATATTATTATTTTTTTTAGCTTATGATGATTTTTATTTTTGAAATAAATTATCGAACTACCAAGATATCAATAAACAATAAAAATTTAACTTCATTTTTCCCCAGGACAATATCATTTTGAAGATACTCGCTATAGGGAACACAACACAACAAATTACTATATGGTCCGCAGCATATAGTAGTAAAAACTATTTCATGGTCTTCTACCTAATATTGAGTTCAAAGGTGAGTTTAGTTTTGAATTTATTGGAATGATAATGCTATAATATTATGATGTTACATTACGACAACGCGGGTTTTACTTACTGTGGAAGAACATTATTTATGCAGGGTGAGATGAAAAACTGTAACCGAATTTCATTTCAAAGCCACTCGTCCGACAGCTACTAAAATCATTCCAGTGACAGCTCATTATATTGTTAACAAGCGTACAAAAGCATTTTTGAGAATTTTCCAGAAAAAAAAAGTTATTCGTGATGGAATTCAAGCGTGATAGTGTGAATTCTTTATATTTGGCTGGAAAACCACAAGTGGCCATCGTTAGAGCACTCCAGCATTTACAATGTGAATACATCTTTTGTGTTTCATAACATCGCTAGTTACCGTGGTAGCGTAGCCCGACGTCAAGAAAGTGGAATGGAAACAAGTAAAAAAGCAGTAAGTTCGGCCGGGCCGAACTTTGAATACCCTCCACCATTTGGAACGAATTAGGAAATTTTCAAAAAAATAAAATTCGTTAAAATTCAGTTAAAATCTGTAAAATACCTAATATCGGAAGGTGCCGATATATGGGAGATATACGATATTGTGGACCTATATAGACGATTCTCTTTCAGGGGGTAAAGTGCTCAAAAAGAACTCCTTGTGTGGAATTTCAGACAATTCCGTTGAAAAATGTGGCTAAAATCAACAAAATACCGAATATCGCGGGGTACCGTTATATGGGGGCTGTACCTATATAGACCTATATAGATAATTCTCAGCCAAGGGATAAAGTATCCACAAGGAACTTCTTGTATGGATTTTCAGACAGTTCCGTTGAAAAATGTATCTAAAATCGTCAAAATACCCAATATCGGGTGGGACAGTTATATGGGGGATATACCACATCGTGGACCTATATAGACAATTCTCTTTCAGGGGGTAAAGTGCACAGAAGGGACTTCTTGTGTAGAATTTCAGACAATTCCATTAGAAAATGTGGCTAAAATAACAAAAATGCCGAATATCGGGGGTACCGTTATATGGGGGCTATACGATATCGTGGACCGATATAGCTTATCTTCGAACTTGACCTGCCTGCAGACAAAAGACAAATCTGTGCAAAATTTTAGCTTCCTATCTTAATTCGTTTTGACTGTAACGTGATTACAACAGACGGACGGACATGGCTAAATCGTCTTAGAATTTTACGCTGATCAAGAATATATCTACTTTGTTGGCTCTGACATGAGTATTTCGATGAGTTACAAACGGAATGACGAACTTAATATATCCGCCATACTATGTATGGTGGAGGGTATAAAAATAGCAAAATTAGCAGAATTGGTTCGTAAAATTAAGGAAAGAAGCGACTTTATCTAAACACGCGTTGCAGTGGCCGTCATTCCATTCGGGAAATATTGAAAAATGAGCTCGGGGTAAGGCCATTGAAATTCCAAAATGTGCAAGAACTTACACCGCAATAGAAAGAAAATAGGCTCAAAAGAGCTGAAGAGTTTCTCCGCTTGGCCGAAAGTGGTGAACTGCCGAATTTGGTTTTCTCCGATGAGAAAACATTCATTGTCCATCAGTTTGTAAGTCAACAAAATGATCGTGTTTACTTGCCAAAGCGCCGCCCATTGTGATGGCGTGGGCCGCCATAACAGCCGTTGATCGCTCTTCGCTCGTATTAATCGACCGTGGTATCAGAATAAATGCTGAATATTATCGCGAAAATATTCTGGAGGGTGTAATAGAGCCTTGGGCACGCAAACATTTTGGCCGCAGACCTTGGACATTCCAACAGGATTGAGCACGCGCCAACCAAGAATGGTTACAAAATGATAAAATCTTCGGATACCAATCCGTTGGACTATTGTGTCTGGAGTATTTTGGAAAACAAGGTTGGCATTAAAAATGCTAAAGTGTCGATCACCTCAAGCAAGCGCTTCGCCGGGAATGGGCCAAAATACCGCAGAGCAACATTCGGCCTTTTTTCGGCCACTGCGACGTGGGTTTCGATCAAGTTGCTACTGAAGTTGCTGTTTTCTTCCATTCACTTCCTTAACGTCGGTCTACGCTACCAGTATCACGGTAACGAGCGATGGTACAAGACACAAAAGATTCATGCGGATTTAAATGCTGGAGTCCCCTAGCAATAGCCACTTGTGGTTTTCCAGCCAAATATAAAAAAATCACACTATCACGCTATAACTTTTTTTCTGGAAAATGCTCACCAAAATGCTTTTGGACGCTTGTAAACAATATAATGAGCTGTCACTGGAATAATTTTAACAGCTGTCGGACGAGTGGTTTAGAAATGATAGCAGTCTGAAGTTGGTTGCAATTTTTTCATTTCACCACGTATATTGGAGTTATAGCATTATCTGAATCGGATGAAAAATATATGTGGCAGTTATAGCTATATCTGAACCGAAATTTGATGTACTTGCTTCTAAACTAAATTCGGTCGGACGTGCCAAATTTGTGACCATTTAAATTGACATTGGCTATTTGGTGCACAATAAACCCGAAATCGGTTGAAAATATATATGTAAGCTTTATCGAAATTTGAACCGATTCTCACCAATTTTCAATAGGGTTCGTCCTTTTATCAAAGAAATATTGTTTGGAAAATTTCTCCTAAATTTCATAAATGCGACCTGCATTTTGATCACAAAAAATACATGGACTGCCGAACGGACGAGCAGACTGACATGCATAAATCGACTTAGAAACTGATTCTATAAAGATCCTCAAAAGCAACTGTGGTTCTACATCGCTTCCGTCTCCATGTTACAAACATAATACCATTACCAGTATGTGTTGTAGGGTATAAACACTCCCATCTATCCTTAAAAAATAATTTTTGAAAAATCAACATTTATTTGCACGGTTGCTTAGAAAACCAGGACTGCTGTTTCTTTGAATAAAAATTGAAAATATTTGGTATTTAAACTGAAACGGTATATTGAAATAAGCCGTACCATGTTAAAATAAAGGTAAGGATGTACCTGGATGCTTAAAATTTACCTTATAAACACATTATTTATACCCTCCACCATACATAGTATGGAGGGTATATTATGTTCGTCATTCCGTTTGTAACTCATCGAAATAATTATTTTAGACCCAACAAAGTATATATATTTTTGATCAGCGTAAAATTCTAAGACGATTTAGCCCTTTCCGTCCGTCTGTCTGTCCGTCCGTCCGTCTGTTGTAATCACGCTACAGTCTAAACGAATTAAGATAGGAAGCTAAAATTTTGCACAGATCTCTCTTTTGTCTGCAGGCAGGTCAAGTTCGAATATCGGTCCACGATATCGTATATCCCCCATATAACGGTACTCCCCTATATTCGGTAGTTTGATGATTTTAGCCACATTTCCCAATGGAATTATCTGAAAATCCACACAAGGAGTTCCTTGTGAATACTTTACACCCAGACATAGATTTGTCTTTATAGGTCCACAATATCGTATATCCCCCATATATCGGCACGTTCCTATATTCGATATTTTAAAGAATTTTTAATGGATTTTATTTTTTGAAAATTTTCTAATTCGTTCCAAATGGTGGAGGGTATTCAAAGTTCGGCCCGGACGAACTTACTGCTTTTTTACTTGTTTATTTTTGGTAATTAGATTTATTGCTGGTAAATAATTGACATTTCTGTGGTCGTAATTTATCTTGTTCATAGAACAAAGTAAAGGTTAAGTAACTACAATTTTTTGCTGGGTAACTTTCTGTTACAAGAACATTCATCAACTAAATTCTACGACGCCTACAAAATATGAATCTAATGGTTTCGTCTAAAATGTTCCTAAAATTTGCCACTTTCATGCCTCAATAACATTTCTACTTAATAGCTGGTATTTCTAACCAGTTCTCTAATATTTCTCTTGGCCATAACCACTCACTCACTCACATGGGTGCAACGTTGACCAAAGTGCCAAAAAAACAATCAAATATTGTCAAATGCCTTTATCAAACGGATGGCTGAGGAGCAGACTTAAATAATATGTACTTAAAATTCCGCATTTCGTACATGTTTTGGTGCGAGACGAGATAACGATGTGCCATTTAGTAAATGCCAAAGCGACTGATTTGTCACATTAAATGGCTTATTTTAGTACGAATTTACACAGAAAATAACAGTTTTCGCACTTGATCTTGACGTTTAAAGTATGCGCGTGCGCGACAATATTGAATGAGAATGGACGGACAGACAAACATACAGTTCACAAAGTAGTAACACCGCCACAAACAAAAGCCAGTAACTTCACATAAATACAGACCACAAACAACGGTGCCGTTGAACAGAGCAACAACATTAACGAATGCAAAAGTGGTTTTAGCCAAATTCGTTCGTTCGTTCGTTCGATCGTTCGTTTGAGAACGTTGCTCTGAAAATTTCCAATTGTGTGTCTGGCTTTGTTGCAGGGAAAACACCAAAATCAGTGGCGAAGAAGTAGAAGGCGAAGAAGTCTAACTGGCAAATGGCTAAGAAAGACAAAATGGTATGCCACAACTAACAAATGGATAGATCATGATTTGTTTCTGTAGCTTTTCAGCTGTTGTTGTTGCTATTGACCAAGACCATTTTGTTTTTGTATTTCTTCACTATTTTGCAAATGAAATTATGGGTATCTTTAGTCTATTAACCGGTGTGTAACAAGAGGTCAAATAGAAATTGAACAAGTAAAAAAGCAGTAAGTTCGGCCGGACCGAACTTTTAAAACCCTCCACCATTTGGTCAAATTTGGCAATTTCCAAAAAAAAAAAAAAAAAAAAAAAAAAAAAAAAAAAAAAATCGGTCAAAAATTCTGTTAAAATCTTAAAAATACCGACGACGTGGACCTGCATAGGCAACTTTTGTCATAAGTTATTACAATATTTAAATGCGAAACTTGAAGAAAAATCTGTTAATAATGTAGCTAAAACGATCAAAATACCGAATATGGGGGGTACCGTTATATGGGGGCTATATGTAGACGTGGACCTACATGGCTAAGGACTAAGGATGTAGTATCCATTACGAACTTCAAATACCAATTTTGAAACGATTCCGGTAAATAATGTCGCTAAAATCATCAAAATACCGAATATCGGGGGTACCGTTATATGGGGGCTACACGAACACGTAAACCTGCACAGACAATTTTCTGGCATGGGCTGAAGTATCCATTACGAACTTCACATGCGAAATTTGAAACAAATAATGTCGCTAAAATCATCAAAATACCGAATATCGGGGGGTACGGTATAAGGGGGGCTACACGAAGACGTGGACCTGCACAGATAATTTTCTGTCCTAGGATGTAGTATCCATTACGAACTTCAAATACCAAATTTGAAACGATTCCGGTAAATAATGTCGCTAAAATCATCAAAATACCAAATATCGGGGGGTACCGTTAAATGGGGGCTATATGTAGACGTAGACCTACATGGCTCATTTTTTGACTTAGGATGTAGTATCCATTACGAACTTCAAGAACCAAATTTGAAACGATTCCGGTAAACAATGTCGCTAAAATCATCAAAATATCGAATATCGGGGGGTACCGTTATGTGGGGGCTACACGAAGACGTGGACCTGCACATATAATTTTCTGTCTTAGGCTGTAGTATCCATTACGAACTTTAAATGCCAAATTTGAAACAATTCCGGTGAATAATGTCGGTAAAATCATCAAAATACCGAATATCGGGGGGTACGGTTATATGGGGACTACACGAAGACGTGGACCTGCACAGATAATTTTCTGTCTTAGGATGTAGTATCCATTACGAACTTCAAATACCAAATTGAAACGATTCCGGTAAATAATGTCGCTAAAATCATCAAAATGCCGAATATCGGGAGGTACCGTTAAATGGGGGCTATATGTAGACGTGGACCTACGTGGCTCAGTTTTTGACTTAGGATGTAGTATCCATTACGAACTTCAAATACCAAATTTGAAACGATTCCGGTAAACAATTTCGCTAAAATGTAGCAAAATACCGAATACCGGGGGGTACCGTTATATGGGGGCTACACGAAGACGTTTACCTGCACAGACAATTTTCTGTCTTAGGCTGTAGTATCCATTACGAACTTCAAATGCCAAAGCTGAAACAATTCCGGTGAATAATTTTGGTAAAATCATCAAAATACCGAATATCGGGAGGTACCGTTATATGGGGGCTATATGATAACTTGGACCTACATGGCCCATTTACGAACTTAACCTGCCTACTGGAAAAAAATATACATGTGTGCAAAATTTTAGCCTTCTATCTCAATATGTTCGAAAGATAGCGTGATTACAACAGACAGACAGACAGATGGACAGACAGACGGACGTCTTTGTTGGGTCTGACATGAGTATTTCGAGGAGTTACAAACGGAATGACAAAATTAATATACCCTCCATAGTATGCTGGAGGGTATAAAAAAATGGACCTTGTTGTGATGAAACCGGTGAATGTCTAGAGGGTTTAAGATATTAATAAGTAAAAAAGAAGCTAAATTCGTCCGGGCCAAACTTTTTATACACTCTACCATTCGAAAGGAACTTGTGTTGGATAAGTCATCTTTTGGCATATGCTGTAGTTACGATTCCAAACTTCAAATACGAAATCTAAAATAATTCCGGTACATAATGTCGCTTATACATCAAAATATCGTGGAAGTATTGTGGACCTATACAGACAATTATCTTCCCGGGGGTAAAGTACTCAGAGGGAGTACTTTTCAGGCAATTCTATTGAAACATAGTAATTTGCCACACGAGGCAAACATATTCGGTATTTACAGCACATCGGTCAAGTCACCAAAATTAAGCAGCAAGGCAAAACTATTTGGGAAACACTTAAATTTTCAAATAGAAAAAAGAAATTGCTATCGGTCCACTCCATCGTGTGGACTCGAAAGAGCTAAAGAGTTGCTTCGCTTTGCCGAAAGTAGTGAACTGCCGAATTTGCTTTTCTCAGTTTGTAAACAAACAAAATGATCGTGTTTGCTTGCCAAAGAGGTCAGCTGAAAATGTGCACCTTCGGTTGGCCACCAGAACTCAAGGGCCGAACATGGTGATGGTGTGCCCACACCTCTTCGCTTTCCGCTCGAATTAATCGACCGTGGTATCAGAGTAAATGCCGAATATTATCGCGAAAATATTCAGGAGGCTGTATTAAAAACTTGGGCACGCAAACATGTTGTTCGCAGACCTTGGATATTCCAGCAGCACTCAGCACGCGCCACCAAAGAATGGTTAAACAAGTTAAAAAGCAGTAAGTTCGGCCGGGCCAAACTTTGAATACTCTCCACCATTTGGAACGAATTTGGAAATTCTTAAAAAATAAAATCCTTAAAAAATTCATTTAAATTTTAAAAATACCGAATATTGCCGTTATATTGGGGTCTATACGACGTGGACCTACATAGGCATTGTTTGCCATTAGCCATTACCATATTCAAATTCGAAACTTGGAATAAACGGTGAATAATGTAGCTAAAATCATCAAAATATCGTATATAGGGAGGTACCATTATATCGGAGCTGTGCGAAGACCTGGACCAGCATAGACAATTTTCTGTCACAGGCTATAGCATCCATTGCTAACGACAAATACGATATCTCTAACAATTTCGGTGGGTATTGTACCTAGACTCGTAAAAATACCGGATATAGGGAGGTACTGATATATGGGGCCTATAGGAAGACCTGGACCAGCATAGACATTTTTCTGTCACAGACAGTAATTCCCATTACGAACTCTAAATACGTAATTTGAACCAATTCCGGTGAATAATGGCGCTAAAATCATCAAAATTCCGAATTTTGGGAGGTACCGTTATATGGGGGCTATACGAAGACGTGGACCTGCACAGACAATTTTCTGTCTTAGGCTGTAGTATCCATTACGAATCTCAAATACCAAAGTTGAAACAATTCCGGTGGAAATGTCGCTAAAATCATCAAAATACGGAATATCAGGAGGTACCGTTATATGGGGGCTATATGAAAACGTGGACCTACATGGCCCATTTACGAACTTAACCTGCCTACTGGAAAAATAGACCCGTGTGTAAAATTTTAGCCTTCTGTCTCAATTCGTTCGAAAGATAGCGTGATTACAACAGACAGACGGACAGATAGACAGACAGACAGACAGACAGACAGACGGACATGGCTAAATCGACTTAGAATTTTACGCTGATCAAGAATATATATACTTTGTTGGGTCTGACATGAGTATTTCGAGGAGTTACAAACGGAATGACAAAGTTAATATACCCTCCATAGTATGGTGGAGGGTATAAAAATGGGGTTCCTCGCTTCATTTCCAGCGCACAATGACCACCAAAATCTCCGGATACCAATCCGTTGGACTATTGGGTCTGGTGTGTGTTTGGAAAGCAAGGTTGGTACTAAAAATATCAAAGCAAACGCTTCGCCGCGAATGAGCCAAAATACCACAGAGCAACATTCGGGCAGAGTGTGATGGTTTCATTGGCCGTTTGAAGGCCATATTTCGTGACAAAGGTGAGCAATTCGAACAAATCTAAACTTATTCTAAAATCTGATGCTATTTCCGACATTTTTTAAAATTTTAAAAAAATTAAAAATTATGGCGTTTGACTTTGTTAATAATCGAACATTGGCTGAAGGTATACATCTGGTGGCAACTTCGACTTATACTTTTTAACTTGCTATTTTTTGCGAATGTTTATTTCATCAAAAAAAAAAAAAAAAACTGTTAGAATCCCTTAATAACTCGTTCGACTCCGAATTTTAAAACGACATCCCAAACCTAAAATTAGTACTGCGCAAAGAATTCGTCAATCTTTTTTTGCTTTTGAAAACATCAAAAAATCTTGTTGACTGCAGATCATGTCATTTTCTGGTTAAGCCATAAACATAAAAATTGAGAATTTATGCTGTTCTTAACATTCGAAACACTTTAGAGGCCTTTAGCAATGCTTTGTTGTCGATACTAAAATGTGCGATTAATTGTGTTTTTCCTGTAGTTTTTTGTGCATTTTTCGTTGTCGTTGTTGTTTTCTATCAAAGTATTTTTCATGCTTCCTCCATGCACTCTCTAGAGCTCTCTTTAGCTGGCTCTGCTGGAGTTACGGACGTATGGTGGAGTTATGTCGTTAAATCAGAAACCGATTTTGTTACGACTTGTTGGATGGTGGTTAGATTGTTTTAGTTTACGATATCCGAACGCAGTGAAAGAGGCATGGACATGATTTTAGTATTGGACATTTTGGTTGATTTGACGTTCTGTGCAATAGATCGATACAATTGGGTCATGATCAATGGCAAGTTAACTGAATGGCAGAATCATCATAATCATTCTTTGTCTATCTCTCTGAGCCTTGTCGGTAGACGTGAAATATGACGACATATTTTACGGCAGCGACAAAAGGTGTTTCAACAATGGGTCATTTTTAACGAATGCAATGCAAATATTAGTGTTTTTTAAAAAAAATATGAAATTAATTTGTCAGCTATTTAAGGTGTTTGAATTCTTTTCGTTTCTTTTTTGTTATTTATTTTCGAACAAAATGTAAAACATTTACGTAAATATCAAATAGTTTCCATGAGGTTGTTATGTAAATTAAAATACAAAATGCGCTATGAATTTTTTATTCATTGTCGATTATTTGTTTTTTCCTTTGGGGTTCAGTTTAACTAAATACAGAAACAGATCAAAAACTAGTTTTGTAAGTCAATTTGCAAAGTAGAACCTAAAAAAATGCAAACAAATGAAAATAATCGCAAATGATATTTCATTTAATACTCGTGTCTGTTATTTAAACAAAAAAAAAAAAAAATACAAATGGAACATTTGAACAATTTTAATTATTAGTCGATAAACAGACTGCAATTTTTTTAAAATGGTATTAGGTGTCTTTGGTAAAGGTGGTTTAATTCGAATAGTTTTCGATGCGACTAGTCGTGGTCAAGTTTTGGACTATATCAATAAAATTATTTTAATTTTTTGTTTCGAATATTTAAAATTTTCCGAATTTTAAATATTGAAACCCCCATGCCAGATAACTACAATGTAAAGCTTGCGGACTCGGATCTTTCCATGTTAATGTAAAACACGTAAAAAGCAGTAAGTTCGGCCGGGCCGAACTTTGAACACCCTCCACCATTTGGAACGAATTTGGAATCTTTCTAAAAAAACAAAATCCGTAAAATATATTTAAAATCTTAAAATTACCGAATATAGCCGTTATATTGGGGTCTACATGAAGACGTGGGTCTGCATATGCAACATTTGTCCTAAGCCATTCCAGTAACAGGCTAGTAACTCCCTTCACTTTTTATGGCACATGTGATAGAAAATGTTAATATTTGCATGAGGTACCAGGTATAGTCGATATATATATATAGGAAGTTGTAAAGAATCGCTGACTTGTTTCGCAAGTTATGACAGATAAAAGTATTGAAATTTGTGACCTTTTGTGAGTGAGGTACCAGAAGGGGTTCACAAATATTTATATATTATATGCACAACAGAAATTGTATTTGTATGTGTGAAATTGTAAGAGATTTGGATGCTTATTTCGCTTACTTTGAGCGTTTTGTTTTTCAAAATCTTGAGCCCTATGGGGGCAGGTAGCAAAAGAAATTGTACGATTCCTATCATCTTTATAGCAGATCTTATGTTGACGGAAATATTGAGATGTACCAAGTCTTGAATGGAATTGGATGTTAATTTCGTGCTTTATGAGCTTCATGGTTATTCAAAATGTTGAGCCTTTGTGTGGAAGGTACCAGACGAAGTGCACCGATATATTCCAACTTAACACTAGACCTTGGGTTGACAAAAATATTGGGATGTGTGAAATTGGAAGACAATTGGACTCTTACATCACATTTTATAAGAGTTGTAATTATTATAAATTTTGGCCATTTGTGGGGGAGGTACTTGATAGAGTGGACTGATATTGTCCGTTTTTGCACCTGACCTAGCACTGATGCAAATATTAGGATTTGCAAAGTTAAAGCAAAATCGGACTATCTCTTCACTTTTTGTGCAACAATTTTTTTTTTTTTGAAAATTTCGACCTTTTGTGTGGGAGGTACCAGAAGGAGAGGACCGATTTAGAGGACCATCTTAACACCAGACCTTGGGTTAATGAAAATATTGGGATGTGTGAAATTTGAAGACAATCGGACTCTTACATCACATTTTGTAAGAGTTACAATTATTCAAAATGTTGACCCTTTGCAGGGGTGGCACTTGATGGAGTAGACCGATATTATCCATTTTTGCACAATACCTAGAACTGACGCAAATATTAGACTTTGCCAAGTTTGAGCTAAATCGGATTATCCTTTTAAATTATTTTCTTTGAAAATATTGACATTTTGTGTGGAAGGTACCAGAAGGAGTGTTGACCCTTTGCAGGGGTGGCACTTGATGGAGTAGACCGATATTATCCATTTTTGCACAATACCTAGAACTGACGCAAATATTAGACTTTGCCAAGTTTGAACTAAATCGGATTATCCTTTTAAATTATTTTCTTTGATAATATTGACATTTTGTGTGGAAGGTACCAGAAGGAGTGGGCCGTTATTGCCCATCTCCGAACTCGATCTAAGTTTGACAATAATATTATGATGTACCTAGTTAGGATCAAATCGGAAACTCCCTTCGAGAGTTTTCCAGCCAGACAGATAGACGGACGGACATCGCCAGATCGACTCCAAATGTCCTGAAACGAACTTGGTCCAAAGAGACCTGGGCCTCAATTCTCGTTTTATGAAAATGTGAAATGAAAACATTTATAATGGAAGAAATGTCAAATGAAAAATTTTATAAAGGAAATATTTTTCATTTTATATTTTCATAGAACAAGAATCCATCCCCTGGGGTCTAAACCCGTTATTACGATGAGGCACGTTTTGGCCGTATCAAGTGACTGAGGGTATAAAAATTGGTTGAAAAATGTATACGAAGACCTGGACCTGCGTAGACAATTTTCTGCCACAGGCTGTAGTACCTATTGGGAACTTCTAATACGAAATTTGAAATAATTTCAATGAATATTGTATCTAAGATCGTCAAATAGTACCGAATATAGGGAGACACTGATAGACTGTAGTTCTAACCAGTAAAGAAAGTCCTAAAGTCGGGCGGGGCCGATTTTATGATACCCTACACCACTTTGCTAATTTAGTTGAGCTCCACTTAATAATTAAAAGTTTTTATGGGAGAATTCAATCATACACGCTATGATTATAATTATAATTTAAAATTCAAAGGACTAAATATGCCGAAGCATTTGTATCTCTTAAATTCGGAATTGTATTGCCTATTTGGTGCGAAATTAATTGGAAATCGGATAAAAATATATATGGGAACTATATCCAAATCTGAACCGATCTCGATAAAATTTGGCAAAGATATTTCTGAGCTGTATTTGATATATTTCCCTGAATATCGTTGTTACGGAGTGCATATTACGGCTGTGGGTAACAAATATAACAAATCGGATGAACAATATATATGGGAGCTATAACTAAATCTGAACCGATCTTCACCAAATTTGGCATACTACTTCTAGACTAAATTCGGTCGTATGTGCCAAATTCCATCCCATTTGGACAAATATTAGATGTTTGGTGCACAATAAATGGTAAATCGGACGAAGTTATATATGGGAGCTATATCCAAATCTGAACCGATCTCGATAAAATTTAGCAAAGGTATTTCTGAGCTGCATTTGATATATTTCCCCAAATATTGTTGTTACATATTACGGCTGCGGAGGACAAAAATAACAAATCGGATGAACAATATATATGGGAGCTATAGCTATATCTGAACCGATTTTGATAAAATTTGGCATACTTATTTTCAGGCCTAAGTTGGTTATATGTGCATACTATTCGGGCTGATATTACACGTTTGGTGCACAATAAAAGGCAAATCGGACGAAGATATATATGGGAGCTATATCTAAATTTTTACCGATTATCTCCAATTTCAATAGGGTTCGTCCTTGGGCCAAACAAATGTTGTTTGCAAAATTTAATCTCAATCGGATAATAAATGCGACCTGCATTTTGTTCACAAGAATACATGGACAGACGGACGGACGGAACTATGGGTCTATCTCGTTTCCTTTTGCCTGTTATAAACAAATGCACAAAGACATAATACCCTGACCACCTTGTGGTGTAGGGTATAAAAACGAAATTTGAAAGAACTCCGGTGAATAATGTCTGATATAATAATAATGCCTGCAACTCGATCTTTAAATATGTTTTGAATTGAAAAGTCAAATTCGATAAGAGATTTTTGGCTCATAAGACGAAAATGAAAAAATGGAACTTTTTGTTGAAAGCGCTGTGTGGCGCAGAATCGCCTCTGGCTACTGAAGTGCATTGACCGTCTTGTTGACCCCTGCTTCAATTTCCAACGACACTGTTTATACCTTACACCTCACCCATTTAAGAAATTTTGGAATTCAATAAAAATAACTTTTTACAATACCACCTACTATTTAGACTTAGCAACAAAATATGACTTTTGTTAACAAAGACTTCAGTTGTTTATATATTTACATTACAATAGACGATATTCACACATTTATTTGGTGCAGTCAAGTGTTTGCAAACGAAATTTATTTTAAATGCATTGACAATTAACACAACCTACTTTTGTAAATTTGTATTTATACCCTGCAACACTATGTGTTGGGGTTATTCAAAGTTTGATTGGGCCAAAAACTATGTAACACCTCGAAATAATGGCTTCCCACATCGGAGGGTATATATGGATCTTCCTATCTCGTCCGTCTGTTGTTACGCTACAGGTCGCAATTATGGCCCGATCCTTACGAAATTGATAATGAAGGTGGGGTTATGTACAGAATAGAAGCCTATTGCTTTTGGAGACGATCGAATAATATTTAGGGGTTGAAATGGTTTGATGTTGCAGTTGTTTTGCGGGTGACAATTATAGACCAACCGACTCGGAAGTTAGCAGGGGACTAGAGCTTAGGGCTGAGCAGGAGTCTTCTAATTTGGATGGTCATCGGGTAATATTTAGTGGGAAAAATAGACCATAACATTTGTATAAACTAAAAGTCAAATTTTTCATTAAACCGCAAATATTTTTAATCCCGGCAAAATCACAAATAGACGAACAGGTCAATTCTGACCGTTACGTAGATGCCGATAGTAAATGTATCGGATATATATAGCGAAATATATACAATGTGTATTCACGAAGGAAGGCGATGTTAGCTAGAATGCTTATATCTCAAGAATGGCTGGACCGATTTTGACAATTTAGAATGCCATCTTGGCATCAAAGAATTTTATTTATTTATTTATTTAAATCTTAGATGTACATTTCAATATATATTCTAAGTCCCACGAAATAAAATCTGAAAAATCGCATAAAAAGATGCCAATATAGATTTTCTAGTATTTTGTGATATTTATACCCTACACCAGAAGGTGGTCAGGGCATTATGTCTTTGCGCATTTGTCTGTAACAGGCAGAAGGAAACGAGATAGACCCATATTTCCTTTTGATGATCTGCATAGAATCACATTCTGAGTCGATTTTGTAAACAAAGTACAGGTCGCATTTATTGCCCGATCTAGATGAAATTTTGCAAAGATCTTTTGTTTGGCCCAAGGACGAACCCTATTGAAATTGGAGATAATCGGTCAAAATTTAGATATAGCTCCCATGTATATCTTCGTCCGATTTGCCTTTTATTGTGCACCGGAAATATATCAAATACATCTCAGAAATACATTTGCTAAATTTTATCGAGATCGGTTCAGATTTGGATATAGCTCCCATATATAACTTCGTCCGATTTACCTTTTATTGTGCACCAAACGTCTAATATTTGTCCAAATGGGATGGAATTTGACACTTACGACCGAATTGAGTCTAGAAGCTAGTATGTCAAATTTGGTGAAGATCGGTTCAGATATATCTATAGCTTCCATATATATTATTCATCCGATTTGTTATATTTGTTACCCACAAGCGTAATATGCACTCCGTAACAACGATATTCAGGGAAATATATCAAATACAGCTCAGAAATATCTTTGCCAAATTTTATCGAGATCGGTTCAGATTTGGATATAGCTCCCATATATATCTTTATCCGATTTAAAGTTAATTGTGCACTAAATGGGCAATACAATTCCGAATTTGAAAGATACAAATGCTTGGGCATATTTAGTCCTTTCAACTTTAAATTATAATTATAATCATAGCGTGTTTGATTGAATTCTCCCATAAAAACTTTTAATTGTTATATGGAGCTCTACTTAATTAGCAAAGTGGTGTAGGGTATCATAAAGTCGGCCCCGCCCGACTTTAAGACTTCCTTTACTGGTTTTTTTCTTATTTTTTATCACGTGCGATTTTTTCAATTTGACTTATAATATTGAAGTGTAATTTTGTAATGTTTTTTTTTTTTTAACTTACAACACAGATTTCGGTTTCAGATTGTAATTATCGCACGATCCTCACGAAAATGCATAACGGTATTATTAGTCTCAGAAGGGCTAGGCCTATTGTTTTTAAAGATGCCCGCAATATATTTGGGGTTGAAATGGACCAACAAATACAAATGTTCCTGATTTTGCAGCCATTATAAAAGTCACAAATAGAACACGAAATCTCGCATGATGCTAGAGTTTGCGACAGTGGGTAGAATGGCCCACTACTTTAGTGCGAAAAAATACCAACATTTCCATTCTACAGAAACGCTGAAAAGAACTTACAGGTGAAATCCAAAATACACCACACTATGTTTGAGGGTATAAAAATTATCAATGTAGGTACACTTTTTGGTAGAACAGATTTTAATTATTGCAAGGGTCTTGAAGCTATTTTCCAATCAACAAAAAAAATATTTTTCGTTTTTTATCTTCAATATAATAAACATAATATACATAATAGTACTTTCTACCTATAGTGCACAGGTTGCGAGGAGTCTTAAATTTTAAAAATTTTGGAAATGAGGGAAGCTCCTTCGAGAGCTGTCATGCACACAGCCCAGAAAAAATGATGGAGGGACATCGCTAGATCGACTCCAAATGATCTGAAGCAAAGAAGGCCGGGGACAAAATCTTATTTCGATGAGGCGCATTTTTTAAGGCATCAATTAAAATTACTCTGAGCTGGGAATGGCATTCTACCCAGAACTCCTTTTACAATTCACAACGAAACCACAGTACAGGGTAAAATAAAAAAAAAAAACTGCAACAAAGTCAAACACCAGAACTTTTACATTTTTTTTCAATTTATTGAATGAAAGCAAAAAAGTCGGAAATAGTATCAAATTTTAGAATGATTTTAGATTTGTCCGAATTGGCCACCTTTGCACGAATTATGGCCTTCAAATGGCCAATGAAACCCTCACAAGCTTCCCGAATGTTGCTCTGCGGTAGCTTGGCGCATCCGGCGAAGCGCTTGCTTGATCGACACTTTGGTATTTTTAGTGCCAAAACTGCTTTCCAAAATACTCCAGACACAATAGTCCATCGGATTGGTATCCGACGATTTTAGTGGCCATTGTGCCAACCATTCTTGGGTGGCGCGTGCTGAGTGCGATGGTGCTGAGTCCTGTTTGAATGTCCAAGGTCTGCCGTAAAAATGTTTGAGTGTCCAATGCTTTATTACACCCTCGAGAATATTTTAGCAATAATATTCGTCATTTATTCTGATGCCACGGACGACTAATACGAGCGGAGAGCGACCATCGGCTGTTATGGGAGCCACACCATCACAATGGTCGGTGCTTGAATTCTGGTGGCCAACCGAAGGTGCACATTTTCAGCTGACCTCTTTGGCAAGTAAACACGATCATTTTGTTTGTTTACAAACTGCTGGACAATGAATGTTTTCTCATCGGAGAAAAACAAATTCGGCAGTTCACCACGTTCGGCCAAGCGAAGCAGCTCTCTAGCTCTTTTGAGTTTATTTTCTTTTTGTTGCTGTGTAAGATCTTGCACTTATTGGAATTTCAATGGCTCATTTTTCAGTATTTGCCGAATGGAATATTGCGATATGTTCAGCTCACGAGTCATTTTTCGGCCACTGCGATGCGGTTTTCGATCAAGTAGCTTCTTTACTTTTCGAACCATTTCTGCTGAAGTTGCTGTTTTCTTCCATTCACTTCCTTAACGTCGGGCTACGCTACCAGTTTCAAGGTAACGAGACACAAAAGATTTATTCACATTTAAATGCTGTAGTGCTCTAACGATAGCCAGCAAAATAAAAAGGAATCAAATTTTCACCCTTGAATTCCATCGCGAATATCTTTTTTCCGGAAAATTCTAACCAAAATGCTTTTGTACACTTGTAAACAATATAGTGAGCTGTCACTGGAATAATTTTAACAGATGTCGGTCGAGTGGCTTAGAAATTACAGCAGCTTGAAGATGGTTGCAGTTTTTTCATCTCACCCTGTGAGTCAACCTTATTTCTCACAAGGAATGCAGCCGTTTCTATTAGTTCCAAGCTCCCTAATTAAATTTTAACTATTATATTTCCTTCCTATTTATCTCCCCTTCCCGTTTAATTCTCCATATAAGTCAAACAAACCTTCATTATTTGACTTCAAAACTAATGTTAGCTGTAACGAAATATTCAATATTCTGCAACAAAAACAACAACGAAGACCAAATCATATGTATTTCAACAGAAAAAAGTCATGGCCTTGATATTTGCAAATAGAGGTAACAACAAGAACAAGAAAAAATACTCTATAAAAATAATAAAAAATTCATAAACAAAAAAGTGGTTGTCGCCGACAGAGCGAACGAACAATTCATTTGGTTGGTGTATTTTTTTTGTTTTTTGTTGTTGCTGCTGTTTTTGTCGAATGCACTCTAAAATGGAGGGACCAAATTGCATCGCATTGAAACTTATCGAATCGGCATAGCATGTGTGTTTATTGTTGCTGTTGTTATTGTTGTCACCGTCAAATGTAATGAATGCATAACTTTTGTCTATCGCCATACATTTGGTGCATATTCATATAAAAAACCACTACAGTGTTTGGTCCATGAGTTATAACAGAAGCGATTAAAAAATTCTCTTCTTTATATGAATTATATTCAAGAGCTTCGGTATGTCTTCTGTGTGTATTTTATCCTCCGAAATTATTTGCAAGCTATTTTTTTCCATACATACATTTTTATGTAACGGTTATAATTACATTATAACCTATATAAACAAAAATTCTAATTCAACATTTGGCTACTGTACAAAAAGTTGTACCCACTTACAGGAAGACATTCTATTCTATTCGCAATGCGTTTTCAAATTGCAGTTTTATTTTTTGTTGTTGTTTCTGTTTGTCTTTTTTAATTTTTGCAATATTTTTCAGTTCAATTCCATATCAGTTTTCGTATTTCTCGTTTTGTATTTGCTGTGGCATTTTTTGTGCATTTTCACTTTTCATTATTGTCGAATACTGAATCTGTAATTGGATTCGTTTATGACATTCCGTTTAAGCAAAAAAAAAAAAACGCAACAATACCTCAATTGTTTCGTTTATTGAAACTTAATAATTGTTTTATTTATGAATTTATTTATTTTTCTTTCAGTCAAATTGTTCGCAATTTCGTTTGGAATTGGGTTTTTTTGTTCGGAGAGGTAAGTTTATAATTTTGTTCATTTTGGAAGTAAATTATGTTATACCATGCATTTTAAATATATATGTGTATAGAGACAACACCGTTATAAACGATTGCTTGTTTCATATCCTCGTTGAAGATATAGATTTCGTGCTTTTACGTTCAAAACAATTTACAACAAAAGATGAATTTATCTCAAACGAAAATGTGTGCTTATGGTATAGTTCGGACTATATTTTATAACTTTAAAATGCTTATTGATTCAGAATTTAAAGACATTTCTCGGTCCAAAATAAAGTAGTCGGTAGGTCTTACCGTTAGCAACAGTGTTGTCAACTGTAATTTGCACTTTTAATTCATAATTTTGCGATTTATCATTACCGATATCCTTCGGTAACTCAGAAAATAAGCTACTGGAAAGTTGAGTGAAGTAAGTTTGTGTTTTCATACCTTACACCACATAGCGACATCGTCAACCGATTTCGGGTTAATTAACACAAAATGGTCAATATTAATCCAAATGAACTGAATTTCTGCACATGCATATGCACTCCACTACAATGATCTTTGGTACCAGATACAAGATACAGCTTAGAAAAACTTCTCTCAAATTTTATCGAGATAGAATCAGATTTGGATATAGCTGCCATACTTATCTTTGTCCGATATTAGGTTTATTGTGCACCAAATAGCTAATATCAGTACAAATGAACTGAATTTGGTAATTTCGACTGAATACATCCTAGAAATAAGTACTTTAAATTTGATGAAAATCGGGTCAGATTTAGATATAGCTTCCATAAAATGTTTCATAACTCCCTGTATTCGATATTTTTAATTGATTTTAACTGTATTTTTCAACCCATTTTTTTTAATTTTCAAATTCCTTCCAAATACTTTTTTAGATTGAATGTTAAGGTTAGTAGTACTATCGACATTTTTTACTTAATGACATAGGGTAAGTGTACCAGTAGTCGGCACCTTTAGGATTTTCGCTTTTTTAATCGCTCACCATTCTGAGTGAAACTTTTCAATTATTACAAAGTTAATTTAATCAGATTCAAAATTTTGTATAGCTTTTGCAATAATAAATAAAGTTTTAATAACTTTTTATTAAATTTCATAAATTTGTAGTTTTATTAAAACAATGCTTTTTTGCCAGTAGTCGGCACCACTTGCCAATTGTCGGTATGGCATGTGCCAACAGTCGGCGTACCAATTTTTTTGTAAGAATAATTAATAATAATAATAAATTAATTCATTAAAATATAATATTTTTGTTTAGTTAAACTGATTCGACGTCTTTATTGTACTTTTCTTAAGAATATGGATTGTTGAGGACCTTCACAGAAAAAAATTTAATTTTTATTAGAAAAAATCATCTTTTCTTAGCGAAATTGTACACAAAGGTGGCTGGCAATATATTTGAAGTAAACAAAATACATTTAGTTATAATAGTTTCATTTATTTGGACTTAAAAATAAAAAGTGCCGACTACTGGGACATGCCGAACTTAGGCACACTTACCCTATTCATATTTTCACTTCTAACTGCAGTAGACATAAACTCTTAGAGTTCCCCCTTTCGTTAGCAGTTTCGCAGTATATTGTTGAAAGAGTTTATGTTCTTAGCACTCTTAAAGTTTTTCCATAACACTGGAAAAAGTGTGTAGATTACAAAAATATTGGTTGTAGCTGCATATATATGGATCTGTGGATCCTAAAATTCGACAGATGTGGAGTTATACCAAAGAGTGAGACTAATTTTGTCATTTTTTGCAAGAAGGTACAGGGTGAGATGAAAAAACTGCAACCAACTTCAGACTGCTGTCATTTCTAAGCCACTCGACCGACAGCTGTTAAAATTATTCCAGTGACAGGTCATTATATTGTGTACAAGTAAGAAAAGCATATTGGTGAGAATTTTCCAAAAAAAAAAAAAAAAAAAAAAATATTTGTGATGGAATTCAAGCGTGATAGTGTGATTTCTTTATATTTGGCTTGATAACCACAAGTGGCTATCGTTGGAGCACTCCAGCATTTAAATGTGAATAAATATTTTGTGTCTCGTACCATCGCTCGTTACCGTAATACTGGTAGCGTAGCCCGACGCCAAGGAAGTGGACTGAAGTAAACAGCAACATCAGCAGAAATGGTTTGAAAAGTAAAGAAGCGACTTGATCGAAACCCGCGTCGCAGTGGCCGAAAAATGGCTCGTGAGCTGAACATATTGCAATATTCCATTCGGCAAATATTGAAAAATTTGGGTGAAGCCATTGAACTTCCAAAAAGTGCATAAACTTACATCGCACAGAAAGAAAATAGATACAAAAGAGCTAAAGAGTGACTTCGCTTGGCCGAAAGTGATGGAATGCCCAATTTGGTTTTCTCCGTCTCCGATTAGAAAACATTCGTTGTCTAGCAGTTTGTAAACAAACAAAATGATCCTGTTTACTTGCCAAAGAGGTCAGCTGAACTCAAGCGCCGGCCATGGTGATGGCGTGGGTTCATTGGCCGTTTGAAGAGCATAATTCGTGCCAAAGGTGACCAATTCGAACAATTTATTCTAAAATTTGATGCTATTTTCGACATTTTTGCTTTCATTCAATAAAATTTAAAAAAATATATAAAAATTATGGCGTTATGGCTTTGTTGCAGTTTTTTATCTCACCCTGTATATCTTCAACCGATTTTGGGTTAATTGTGCACCAAATAGCTTATATGTCGATTTAACGATGCCCATCCATCTTTCCGTCTGTGGAGTTCACCCCACAGCTTCCGACCAAACCTACTTTAAGGTGGATAAAATTTCACTAAAATTTCAAATGGTCTGCAGAACTTTTGGTACTGAATAAGAGCTATATGAATTCACGTTTTGGTATAGCCTTCATATAACGATACCTCCCGATCCTCGGTATTTTGCTGATTTTAGCAACATTATCCACCAGAGTGGTTTCAAATTTCGTATATGTAGTTCCTAATGGGTGCTTAAATTTGTGACAGAAAATTAAATATGCAGGTCCAAGTCTTCGTATAGCCCCTATATACCTCCCCGTATTAATTTTAATTTTTATTTATTTATTTATTCTCAGCATAAAATTCTAAGTCAATTTAACGATGTCCGTCTGTTGAAATCACGATATAGCTCACATTATTTGACAATGAGCTTTAAAATTTAGCAGAACAATTTGTATTGTGTCTAGGATAGTTGGTATTGAAAGTAAGATATATCGGTCCACGTTTTGGAATAGCCGCCATATGAGGGTCCTCCAGATATTCGGTATTTTGATGATTTTCAATCCCATTTTTTCACGGATTTGTCTAAAAATTGGTAACTGTAGGTCATAACGAGTTGTATCTCCGGTGGCAAATCATTGTATGTATAGGTCCACGTTTTTTATAGCCCCCATATGGCTTGGTATTAAAAATAAGATATATCGGTTCACGTTTTGGCATAGCCGCCATATAACGGTACCTTCCGCTATTCGGTATTTTATGATTTTCGCTCCATTTTTCACGGATTTGTCTAAATTGAAAACTGCCAAATTTGATACATATAGTATCGGCTGGTTGTAAGGGAGCTACCAAAAGTATTTGATCAATATGGACCATCTCTGAACTTGATATAAGTTTGGTAAGAATATTACTATGAACCAAGTTTGAACAAAATCGGAGCTATTGTGCGTATCACAGCCTGACGGACAGGCAGAAGGAGATATCCCCAAATGTCTTGAAAGGGATTTCTTCTAAAGAGGCCTTATTTTGATGAGACAAAATAAGAAAAAAAAATGAAAAAAACCTATGGAACTATACGACTGTAAAAATGTGTAATACGGATCCCTGGGTCTATATAGCCTCAGTTATAAGTTGGAAGATAGACACGCTCGGTGCAAAGAGTTATCAACATCGGTCCAGATTTATAAATACATATTCTTTGCTAAATTACTAAATTCTTATATTTCAAATTTAGCAACAGAGTTGCAAAGCAGCAGCCAAAATACGAAGTGTTTGTTTAAATTTAAGATCCTAGCTACGATAATATACATCTATATTAATTTTTTTTTATCAATTAAATCTGTAATTAATAAATATATTTTCATGTTTCATTTTTTTATGAAATTACAATTCATTGTGGCCTAGAATCCTACATTTCAACTTTTTTTTCCCCATTTATGTATGTGTGTGTTTAGATTTAACATTAACTACAAAATCCGTGCTAATGAAATTCACTTTCGTTTTGAAATGCATTTTACAATTTTCTTTTGGTCGACATTATTTTAATTAGTTTTTATTATATAATATATATATATATCTGGGCTAGCACTGTACACATACAAACGCACACATATGTACGTAATTATTCCTCTTCATGTGTATTTGTAATGAATTTATTTTCCAAAGAACTATATTTGTTCATGGGTCTTGCTGCTGCTGCATTTCAAATCAAATAATCGAAAACTAGAAAATATTGAATGGAAACATACAACAACAGCAACAATGCAATGAAAAAAAAAAAAAAAAACAAAACTTTGATTGAACCAATACTTCAACGTGGTGCCAAAGAATGAAAGAAAAACAAAACCAATTTATAAGAATCTATTTTATCGAATAAAAATTTTAATTAAAATCGTTTGTTGGTTACAATATAAGAAAAAAATGTATGCCAGTAGCCAAGCCGTAAAGGCAAAACAAAATATGAAGCAACAGTCGCCACCAAAACCCTTCCACATTGAGATATCAGTGGGATAATAAATATTAGCACACATCCAATGTTGATAATAGTCGATTTATTTTTGCACTACACTGAGGGAAGTACTTGAATCGGAGGATTTTGTAGATAGGAATTTCCATAAAATGGAAAAAAAATATTTTCCCTTTTCTCCAAACAATCTTATTTAGTTCAAAAACTTTCATTAAAGTCAAATAAATAAACTTGCTTGAAACAAAAATATTAAAAATTTCCCATTGCATCAACATGTATGGAATCCTGATCTTCTATATTTAGCTTATGTGAAACACTTCGATAAATTATGTGTAGCCTATAATAAATATGTTGGTCCGTGCCGCAATATCATATGTAGGGTATGTGGAAAAAAGGAAAATCTGCTGTTGATAGCTGCCCCAATCCATTCATAGGCGTGCTAGCACTGAAAATAACAAGTAGCTGTACTGGGGCTATTTGTTGTAATTACTAATACAATATTTCAGATACAACGAAGATGAAGATCGAACAAACTTGACTCGCTTACATAGAGCGATGCCATTCGCACAAACACACACACACATCTGCACCGAAACGATATGGAAAACTAATAGGCAATTTGTTACACCCCCTCGTTTTTTTGTTTCGTATACTGGATAAGATTCAATGTTGGTCGACGTTTTGCATCAAACGATTAAGGTGACCAGATAGCAGAAATAATAATAATTTTGTTGTATTTTCCTTATTAAAAGTTGTTGAAGAGTATGAAATTCTATGTCGATTTTAAGATTCCTGTCCGTCTCTTGAAATTACGATAAAGGTCCATTCTAGGTAGAGTTTGAAAAATTTAAGAAATAATGTTTCTATTTATATTTTTGAAAAAGTGTTGAGGGAGAAGTATTCTAAATAAAATTTGATTTTGAGTCTGCGAACAAATGAAATTTGTATAAAGGGTTGTCCATATTCGACGGACCCATCTGGCAACGCCACAACTTTTGACAGAGATATTACCTCGCTTAATAACATACCGCGCTGAAGCGTCAGTCCAAGCAGATTTTTACCATGAACTCAACCTGCTTTTAAAACATTAAAAAATGTGAGAAGTGCGCCTTCTAAGAACACCATTAAGCGTTCATACGAAAATTTTTCGACTGGTAAGGCTCTTTCTAATCCAAAGAGGCCATATAAAAGTCGACAAAGGCGATCGGCCGAGAATATCGCTGCCGTACGAGCCAGTGTTGAGAGGTCCCCAAGAACATCCCAAAAACGCCGTTCTTAGCAGTTGGGCATGGCTCGGTCCACTTTACAACGGATTATTCGCATTGATTTGCATTTGTTCCCGTACAAAATTCAATTGACGCAAAGAATGATGCCTGCGGACAAGCCTCGTCGATTGGAATGGGCCCAAAGAGTCATGGGTCCGTCGAATATGGGCAACCCTTACTTGATATGTACCATAAACAAATATGCCCAATTTTGCCTGAAGAAACCCTTTTTATACCCTCCACACATAGTATGGAGGGTATATTAAGTTGGTTATTCCGTTTGTAACACATTGAAATGATCATTAAAGACCCAATAATCAGCGTAAAATTATAAGTCGATTTAGCCATTTCCGTCCGATTGTCTGTTGTAATCGCGTATAGGCCAAAAGGAAGCTAAATTTTTGCATAGAATTGCATATTGTCTAAGCTAGATAAAGTTCAAAGATGAGCCATTTCGGTCCAAGTTTTCTTCTACGTTTTATCCAATTTTGTCTTTTACTCCCTCATACCCGTAAAATAATCCCAACAACAACGATATTTGGTTCCAACTATCAGAGAAATACATTTGCTAATTTTTATAGAGATCTGTTCCCATTTTGATATACATGGTGAGATAAAAAACGGCAACATAGTCAAAAGCCTTAATTTTTACACCTTTTAATTTTATTGAATGAAAGCAGCCGGAAATAGAATCAAATTTTAGAATAAGTTTATATTTGCTCGAATTGGCCTGCAATCGGCCAAATTTTGCTCTGCGGTATTTTGGTCCATTCCAGGCGAAGCGCTTGCTTAAGTGATCGACACTTTGGTATTTTTCAGTGCCAGCCTTGCTTTCCCAAATACTCCAGACACAATAGTCCAACGGATTGGTATCCGAAGATTTTAGTGGCCATTATGCGCTGGAATGAAGCGAGAAACCTCATTTTGTAACCATTCTTGGGTGGAGCGTGCTGAGTGCGATGGTGCTGAGCCCTATTGGATGGTCCAAGGTCTGCTTTAATACACCCTCCAGAATATGTTCGCATTAGTATTCGGCATTTATTCCGATGCCACGGTCGCTTAATATAAGTGGAGAGCGACCATCGGCTGTTATGGCCGCCCATACCATCATCATGGCCGGCGCTTGAGTTGTGGTGGCCAAACGAATGTGCACAATTTCAGCTAACCTCTTTGGCATGTAAACACGATAAACACACAGTAAAAATTTGCTGGACAACGAATGTTTTCTCATCGGAGAAAACCAAGTTCGGCAGCCCATCACTTTCGACCAAGCGAAGCAACTATTTAGCTCTTTTAAATCTATTTTCCTTCTGTTACGGTGTAAGTTCTTGCACTTTTTGGAATTTCAATGGCTCTACCCCGAGCTTATTTTTCAATATTTGCCAAATGGAATATTTTGATATGTTCAGCTCACGAGCCATTTGTCGGCCAATGCGACGCGGGTTTCGATCAAGTCGCTTCTTTACTTTTCGAAACATTTCTGATGATGTTGCTGTTTTCTTCCGTCCACTTCCTTGACGTCGGGCTACGCTACCAGTATCACGGTACCGAACGATGGTACGAGACACAAAACATTTATTCACATTTAAATGATGGAGTGCTCGAACGATAGCCACTTGTGGTTTACCAGCCAAATATATTGAAATCACACTATCACGCTTGCATTCCATCACGAATAACTTTTTTTCTGGAAATTTCTCACCAAAGTGCTTTTTTTACGCTTATAAACAATATAATGAGCTGTCACTGAAATAATTTTAACAGCTGTCGGACGAGTGGCTTAGAAATGACAGCAGTCTGAAGTTGGTTGCAGTTTTTTCATCTCAACCTGTATGACAATAATCCGTTCGATGATAATTCATTGGGACTGTAATCAGTGAAATACCGTATATAATTGACGCAAAATGGTAGAGCGAATTGGACATTTAGTAAGAAGAGGATTTATATCCTTCCAGAAAATCTTCCAAAGTTTTCAAGATACCTTTTGAAGGTTATGATATGTGTCATAACCCCCGTGTAAGGGTAAAACCCGATTTCAAGACTATTTTATATTTTAACCATATTTTTCATACGAATTTCGGGAAATTTAGGTGATTTGAGAAGAGATCATCATTGGATAAAAAAAATATTACGTTTTGCCCTTATTTGGCATTTTGTTTTCTATGGAGGTAGAAGACCGCTTCGCATATATTTTTATTTTTGGAATAGATGGTTCCTTGGTGTTGACTACATTCAACAATAAATTAAATTTTACAGGTAATTGTCCACATAGGCATTGATTTATGTATAGTCCCCACATTAGTGCACCCGAAAGTCCACTTTCCCAAATAATGTTTGGTCAGAATTTGTAACCCCAAAGAGAATATTGGTTGGGATTTGACTATATTGCGAAATATCAAAATGGGACTCATTCAGTCGAAATTGTGGCAAAAACACGAAAAAAATTACGAATATTAGAAAAAAACAGGGGGCCGAACATTTGTTTAATTGTCATTGAATTATGCTATAATGAACAAGTAAAAAGCTGTAAGTTCGGCCGGGCCGAACTTTAAATAACCTCCACCATTTGGCACAAATTTGACAATTTCCAAAAAAAAAAAAAAATAAATAAATAAAATCCGTTAAAAATTCAGTTAAAATCTTAAAAATACCGAATGCCTATACGACGACGTGGACCTGCATAGGCAACTTTTGTCATAAGTTATTACAATATTTTAATGCGAAACTTAAAGAAAAATCTGTTTATAATGTAGCTAAAATCATCAAAACACCGAATATAGGGGGTACCGTTATATGGGGACTATACGAAGACGTGGACCTGCAAAGACAATTTTCTGGCATGGGCTGAAGTATCCATTACGAACTTCACATGAGAAATTTGAAACAATCCCGGTAAATAATGTCGCTAAAATCATCAACATACCGAATATCGGGGGGTCCGGTATATGGGGGCTATACGAAGACGTGGACCTACATGTCTCATTTTTTGACTTTGGATGAAGTATCCATTACGAACTTCAAATACCAAATTTGAAACGATTCCGGTGAATAATGTCGCTAAAATCATCAAAATACCGAATATCGGGAGGTACCGTTATATGGGGGCTATATAATAACTTGGACCTACATGGCCCATTTACGAACTTAACCTGCCTACTGGGAAAATATACATGTGTGCAAAATTTTAGCCTTCTATCTCAATTTGCCCGAAAGATAGCGTGATTACAACAGACAGACAGACAGACAGACGGACAGACAGACACACAGACAGACATGGCTAAATCATCTTAGAATTTTACGCTGATCAGAATATATATACTTTGTTGGGTCTGACATGAGTATTTCGAGGAGTTACAAACGGAATGACAAAATTAATATACCCTCCATAGTATGGTGGAGGGCATAAAAATATGGACTTTATGGGGGAAGTGCCAAAGAAGTTACTATTGAAAATGAGAATTAGTTGACTGGGACAATAGAATTGCTAGTGTAATATTAGGCGATGGATTTAGAAACTCGCATCTAAATGCTTGCAGGGCTATATTGGGTGTTTTGATACATCATTTTTGACTTATTTTGCTTGTATATGTATGCGTTAACCAACAAGATTACCCACTGCATCTAATAAACCCAGTGGGTCAATCTTCAATAGTATAGATTCGCTATTATCTGGTCACCTCATACCTCCAATATTCCTTATAGAACAAAAGCGAGTTAGGCGACGACACATGGTTGAATTAAAACCGATTGTTTAGATTCTAATAAAGATAGTTATTAGCTCTCTACAAAATATTCAACTACCATAGGCCAAGACCACAGCAGCAACAACAAGAACAACAACATTAGCCACCAACATACCGACAACAGATGTGGTGGTAACAAAATGTTAAAGTTGTGTGGCTGGCAAAGCACTTTCTAGTTGCTGATCTTACCGCTGAACTACTACAGGTAATTGTTGTTTTTTGGCAGATAAAACGTAGAAGAAGACAGAGTCAAGACAAAAGATTCTGACGAAAACTGGCATAGATTTTGGCCTTCTCCTAGTGGCAGTCAACGTGTAACATGTTGCACAAAAAATATAAAGTTTGGTGGCCACCACCATCACCACCAACCACAGGCATATTATCTTATATTTTCATCATTCACAACGACGACAGCAGCAGTAACAGTGGCAGCCGGTAGCAGTCAAGGCATCTTTATACACCATCTTCAACGGCAACAAAACCCCCAGTGTCTCACACAGAAATGCCCTCATGACCGGCAACAATCGTCGACAACAACAGCAGCATCAGCTCCCGTACAGTAAGTAGTATAGTAGTCCAAGGACCGATGCTGGTGCAAATGCTGCAACAGCAACAAATTGTTCATTGCCAATCGGCCTAATGTCCGATTTGTCGAAGGCAAAACAAAAAAACACCAAACGACAAAGAAGCATATTAATCTATATGTATAGCTGGATGTTCGTATGTATGTTTGTACATATAAATGGAAGTGCAGGCACAGTGACGACGTGCACTGATGAAAACTGGAAGCTGTTCGACCACTTTTTTTCATTTTTTCCTCTGCTACTGCTGCTGTTGTTGTCCAATAATGTTTTCCGACGTCGCGTCTTTGGGGCAGACAAATAATGAATGCATTTTGTGCTACTCTGAAGGCAAAAGCTAGACTAACACCACACCATTTACAACAACAAGAACAATTACAAAAGCATATCGGCAGCAAAACCAACAACATGGTTGCATGATAAAATAAGTTAAGGCACCTTGAAAATTGCCGCCACATTTTGCTACTGCCGGCCGTTGTTGTTGTAACAGCCTCAAGGTGTCTTCATGTAACTCCTAACTAAGATGATGGTGGCACATCCATTTTGGAGGGCGTTTTACATGTACACATAGCCCATGTTACCACACGCACACAAACACATACATTAATCTAAAAAATAGTGATGTGATGAAGTGCCTCTCGGGTGCCTGATTGATGGGCCTCCTACTGTTGGATGTTGGGACAAAACTCTTTTCTAAAATAACAGGGCCCATTTTTAGCAGGCCTGCCTTGCAAGTTTCTATGTTTGCGAATAAGTTTAGACATAAGTTTTGTTAGAAAACGATTTTTTCGACTGACCGGCCAGCTGGTCTCTCGCCACTGACATTGATTATGATGGACGGTGATTTGATGTTAGCTGTCTTGTGTTGCAGCTACTGCAGCTCTCTGCTTTGTACCCGCAATGCAACATTAGCCAGCATTGTTTATGACCAATATTGTTATTGTTTTGAGGGGAGGAATGGCTTGGTTATCTGTTGCTTATTCTGTTACTTCTTATATAGTCTAAAGAAAAATTCGTTGAAATGACGACAACGATGACGCGTAATTGGGAAAGTTTAATAAGATTTTTAGTTTAATTTATTTTGGTATTATAATCGAAATGCATTTTGATTTAAGAGGGCGTTTTGATGTTATCATCAACCGAAAACTAATGTTTTAGAAAAATCTATTGAATTTTAATTACCTAAAGGTAAGCGGGAGAATGAAAATGAAATGGGTGTGGTATGTAGATGGAGTTTTAATGATAAATTTCGTAAGTTATTTGCAAATACATAACATAGGTATAACTGTAGGTATTATTATTTGCAAAATCAGTCATGGAAAGCCCTCTCACTATAAGGAAGAAAGTAATAGGTTTGTTCTGGGCGTAGTGGTCAATATTGAAATATTTGTGGAACATATTTCTTAAAAATCACATATATTAAAATGGTTCAGTTTCTTGCTAAAATAGTGGTGAAGTGAGTGGCTATTTTCGACAATGAGATCAATTTAGGGGAACACAACGATGCTGATTTTTGTGACATAAATTAGAAATACTTTTTAATTCATTTTATTTCAGAAAATACTTTTTAATTCATTTTATTTCGGAAAATTTTTAGCTGACAATATTTTTATTTTATTTTTTACGCCATAAAAAAAATCGCAATAGTATTAGTTGATACGGCCAAAATGTGCCTCAGCGAAACAAAGGTTTAATTCTTACCGGGCCGAACTTGGAATATCCTCTACCATTTCGAACTAACTAAGAAATTAAAAATAAAAAACAAGTTAAAAAGCAGTAAGTTTGGCCGGGCCGAACTTTGAATACCCTCCACCATTTGAAACGAATTTGGAAACTTTAAAAAAATAAAATCCTTAAAAAATTCTGTTAAATTTTAAAAATAGCGAATATTGCCGTTATATTGGGGTCTATACGACGTGGACCTACATAGGCATTGTTTGCCATTAGCCATTACCATATTCAAATTCGAAACTTGAAATAAACGGTGAATAATGTAGCTAAAATCATCAACATATCGTATATAGGGAGGTACCGTTATATGGGGGCTATACGAAGACGTGGACCTGCCAAGATAATTTTCTGTCATAGGCTGTAGCATCCATTACTAACGTCAAATACGATATCTCAAACAATTTCGGTGGGTATTGTACCTAAACTCGTCAAAATACCGAATTTTGGGAGGTACCGTTATATGGGGGCTATACGAAGACCTGGACCTGCATAGACATTTTTCTGTCACAAACTGTAGTTCCCATTACGAACTCTGAATACGTAATTTGAAACAATTCCGGTGAATAATGTCGCTAAAATCATCAAAATACCGAATTTTGGGAGGTACCGTTATATTGGGGGCTATACGAAGTCGTGGACCTGCACAGATAATTTTCTGTCATAGGCTGTAGTATCCATCACGAATCTCAAATACCAAATTTGAAACAATTCCGGTGAATAATGCCGCAAAAATCATCAAAATACCGAATATAGGGAGGTACCGTTATATGGGGGCTATACGAAGACGTGGACCTGCCAAGATAAATTTCTGTCATAGGCTGTAGTATCCATTTCGAACTTGAAATACCAAAGTTGAAACAATTCCGGTGAATAATGTCGCTAAAATCATCAAAATACCGAATATCGTGAGGAATCGTTATATGGGGGCTATATGAAAACGTGGACCTACATGACCCATTTACGAACTTAACCTGCCTACTGGAAAAATAAACAGGTGTGCAATTCGTTCGAAAGATAGCGTGATTACAACAGATAGACGGACAGAAAGACAGACAGACGGACATGGCTAAATCGACTTAGAATTTTACGCTGATCAAGAATATATATACTTTGTTGGGTCTGACATGAGTATTTCGAGGAGTTACAAACGGAATGACAAAGTTAATATACCCTCCATAGTATGGTGGAGGGTATAAAAAATAAAATCCATTAAAAATTCTATTAAAATCTTAAAAATACCGAATATCGGAAGGTGGCGGTATATGGAGGGCAGGCGATATTGTGGACCTATATAGACAAACCTATTTCTTGGTTGAAAAATGTGACTAAAATCATCAAGATACCGAATATCAGGGGTACCGTTATATGCGGGCCATACGACATAGTGGAAATATATAGATAATTCTCTTCCAGGGGATAAAGTACTCACAAGGAACCCCTTGTGTGGATTTTCAGAAAATTCCATTGAAAATGTGGCTAAAATCATGAAAATGCCGAATATCAGAAGGTGCCGTTATATGGGGGTATACTAAATCGTGAACCTATATAGACAATTCTTTTTCAGTGGGTAAAGTGCTCAGAAAGGACTCCTTGTGTGGATTTTCAGAAAACTTGACTAAAATCATAAAAATACCGAATATCGCGGGGTACCGTTATATATGGGGCTATACGATATCATAGACCGAATAGCCCACACCTGCCTGCAGAGAAAAGACAGATTGTGTGATTACAAAAGACGGATGGACGGACATGGCTAAATTTTACGCTGATCAAAAATATATATACTTTGTTGGGCCTAAAATGATTATTTCGATGAGTTACAAACGGAATGACGAACTTAATATACCCTCCATACTATGTATGGTGGAGGGTTAAAAATGAGGGCAAAGCCGTATACTGAGACTATAAATAGAAGTGTATTCTGATCCACACAAAAAGTGGTAACAATCGTATTAGATATTTAATAAAAAAACCACTAAAGAAAGGCTAAGGCCGACTTTATGATACCCTACACCACATTCCATGTATAGTATAGCTACATTTAAAAAATATATAATAATAATAATAATGGTGAAATCAGATGAAGACATATATGGAAGATTTACCCAAATCTGAGCCGATCTTTATAAAATATAACAGATATATTTCTATGCTCTATTTGATAGCTGGCACCAAATATCATTTTTTATAGAGAATGTTTTAAGGGTGTGTGGGTATATATCCAAAATCGGATAAAACATATCCATTCAATTCGGGCTTATGCTAACCATTTGCTACATAGTAACGTGAAATAGGATATATGAGCTAAATCCAAATCTGAACCGATATCTATAACATTTGGCAAATGTATTTCTGAGCTGTATTTGATATATTTCTCTGAATATCGTTGTTACGGAGTGCATATTACGGCTGTGGGGGAGAAATTTTACAAATCGAATAGAGAATATTTATGAGAGCTATAGCTATATCGGAACCGATTTCTACAAAATTTGCATAGTTGTTTCTAGGCTCAATTTGGTTATATGGGCCAAATTCCATCTTGTTTAGGCTAATATTACACATTTGGACAATAAAAGTCAATTCGGGCTAAGATATATGGGGAATCTAAGTCTAAATTTTGAACGATAATCTCCAATTTCAATAAAGTAATAGTTTTGGTATCCCACAAATACAAAATATATGATTTCTTATATTTAGACATTCAACGAGAACCAAATATCCTTCTGTTACACATAGACTTTGACTTATTCTATTTTGTTTTTTCCAGACCATAACATTTTAAAAATAAACTTTGGAATCGATCTCAAACTCTAACAAAACAAAAAACAAACACCAAAGCGTGCATTTGTGCAATTATATTTAAAAAAAATCCAATTACATCGACATTTATTCACATCTAAAAACTATTAATTTCTTGTTAAATGCGTTTTAACTCATTGTTTATTGTTCACAGCTAGTTACACAGCTGGAGGGGAAGCAGGCATGCAGGGCGCTCTTTCTCAAACCCATTTTAATTTTCAATATTTTTGTGCTTGTTAAATTTATTTCATTTCATTTTAGTTTAATTTTGTTTTTGTTCTAATGCTGCAAATTATTCAACGTCTTTGATTGGAGCTGAGCGCTGCCAAATGCGGAAATCATCAATTATTTTCTTATTTATTTTCATAACAGTTTGTGCATATTAATCGATAATTCTGTAGAGCAAAAACTTGAAAAAAAAAATACTGCAGACGCCAACGACAGTTGCCAAAGTCTATTGCCATGATAAACAGTTATTTGTTTCCATTTGTTGTTGTGGTTGGTGCTGAATAAAACTTGTTTTACTTTCTAATATGCATTTATTTTTGGCGTTTTGAAAGCAAAAACCGAAAATTAATTAAAGTGAAAATTGCATGAAAGGTTAACGGGATTCAATGAACAGTGGGAAGTTTTATAAATTATGTTCGATTTTGATCGAATAATTTTCGGACAAAATAAAAAAAAAAAACAATTTAAAAAGCAGTAAATTCGGAATGGCCGATCTTTGCATACCCTCCACCATTTGGAACGAATTTGGAAATTTTCAAAAAATAAAGTCCTTAAAAAATTCTGTTAAAAGTTTAAAACCAGTAAAGAAGGTCTTAAAGTCGGGCGGGGCCGACTTTATGATACCCTACACCACTTTGCTAATTTAGTAGAGCTCCGCAAAACAATTAAAAGTTTTTATGAGAGAATTCACTCATACACGCTATGATTATAATTATAATTTAAAGTTCAAAGGACTAAATATGCCGAAGCATTTGTATCTTTTAAATTCGGACTTTATTGGCCATTTGGTGCACAATTAATTTGAAATCGGATAAAGATATATATGGGAGCTATATCCAAATCGGAACCGATCACGATAAAATTTGGCAAAGATATTTCTGAGCTGTATTTGATATATTTCCCTGAATAACGTTGTTACGAAGTGCATATTATGGCTGTGGGTAACAAATATAACAAATCGGATGAACAGTATATATAGGAGCTATAGCTATATCTGAACCGATCTTCACCAAATTTGACATACTAGCTTCTACTTTCAATTCGGTCGTAAATGCCAAATTCCATCCCATTTGGACAAATATCAGACGTTTCGTGCACAATAAAAGGTAAATCGGACGAAGTTATATATGGGAGCTATATCCAAATCTGAACCGATCTCGATAAAATTTAGCAAATGTATTTCTGAGCTGTATCTAATATATTTCCCCAAAATTTTGTTGTTACAGAGTGCATATTGCGGCTGCGGGGGGACAAAAATAACAAATCGGATGAACAATATATATGGGTTCTATACCTATATCTGAACCGATTTCGATCAAATTTGGCATACTTATTTTCAGGCCTAATTTGGTTGTATGTGTAAAATTCCATACTATTCGGGCTGATATTACACGTTTGGTGGCTAATTAAAGGCAAATCGGACGGAGATATATATGGGAGCTATATCTAAATTTTGACCGATTATCTCCAATTTCAATAGGGTTCGTCCTTGGGCCAAACAAATGATTTGTACAATATTTCATCTGGATAGGGCAATAAATGCGAACTGTACTTTGTTTACAAAAATATATGGACAGACGGACGGACAGACGGACAGACGGACGGACAGACGGACAGACGGACGGACGGACATGCATAAATCGACTCAGAATGTGATTCTATGCAGATCATCAAAAGGAACTATGGGTCTATCTCGTTTACTTTTGCCTGTTACAAACAAATGCACAAAGACATAATACCCTTACCACTATGTGGTGTAGGGTATAAATAGCGAATATAACCGTTATATTGGGGTCTATACGACGTTTACCTACATAGGCCTTGTTTGTCATAAGCCATTACCATATTCAAATTCAAAACTTGAAATAGAAAGTGAGTAATGTAGCTAAAATCATCCAAATATCGTATATAGGGAGGTACCATTATATCGGAGCTGTGCGAAGACCTAGACCAGCATAGACAACTTTCTGTCACAGGCTGTAGCATCCATTACGAACTTCAAATACCATATCTCAAACAATTTCGGTGGGTATTGTACCTACCAAATATAGGGAGGTACTGATATATGGGATCTATACGAAAACCTGTGCCTGCATAGACAATTTTCTGTCACAGACTGTTCCATTACGAACTCTAAATACGTAATTTGAAACAATTCCGTTAAATAATGACGCTAAAATCATCAAAATACCGAATTTTGGGAAGTACCGTTATATGGGCGCTATACGAAGACGTGGACCTGCACAGACAATTTTCTGTCTTAGGCTGTAGTATCCATTTCAAACTTCATATACCAAGTTTGAAACAATTCCGATGAATAATGTCGGTAAAATCAACAAAATACCGAATATCGGGTGGTACCGCTGCATTTGGGGCTATACGAAGACGTGGACCTGCACATTATAGGTTAAAAAGACTATATGGTTTAATTAAAAATACTTGTTCTGAACAGTCTGAGGTTTTTGGCTTTTTCCATTTTAATATAATACTATGTGACCAAATTAATTTAATTATTAATTTAAATTTTTATTTTTATACCCTCCACCTTGGAAAGAAGGGTATATTAACTTTGTCATTCCGTTTGTAACATTCTTAAATATTCGTCGTAGACCCCATAAAGTATATATATTCATAATCAGCATAAAATTCTAAGTCGATTTAACGATGTCCGTCTGTCTGTCTGTCCGTATTGTGTCTAGGATGGATGGTATTGAAAATGAGATATATCGGTCCACGTACAGTCCCCATATAACGGTACCTTCCACATTTTTTCACGGATTTGTCTAAAAATTGATATCCGTTGGTCATAATGGGTTCCAGCTCCGGTGGCGAAACATTGAATGTATTGGTCCATGATTTGGTATAGCCCCATATAAAGGTACCTCCCGATATTCGGTATTTTAATTTTTTTTGCCAGATTTTTTCACGGATTTGTCTATAAATTGGTATTCGTTGGTCATAATGGGCTCCAGCTCCGGTGGCGAAACATTGCATTTATGGGTCCATGATTTGGTATAGCTCCCATATAACGGTACCTCCCGATATTCGGTATTTTAATGGTTTTAGCCACATTTTTTCACTGATTTCTCTAGAAATTGGTATTTGTAGGTCATAATGGGTCTTAGTTCGTGTGGCGAAAAATTGTATGTATAGGTCCACGTTTTGATATAGTCCCCATATAACGGTACCTCCCAACATTCGGTATTTTGATGACTTTTGCCACATTTTTCAAGAATTTCTCTGAAAATTGGTAGTTGTAGATCATAATGGGTCCTAGTTCGTGTGGCGAAACATTGTATGTATAGGTCCACGTTTTGGTATAGCCCTTATATAACGGTACCTCCCGATATTCGGTAATTTGATGATTTGTGCCACATTTTTTCACGGATTTGTCTGAAAATTGGTTTTTCTATGTCATAATGGGTTCTAGCTCCTTTGGCGAAACATTGTATGTGTAGGTCCACGATTTGGTATAGCCCCTTACCCTTATCCATATGGCTATGGATGTATGATTTGATAAGGCTAAAATGACCCTAGGTCTCTTTGGACCAAATCCTTTTCAGGACATTTGGAGTCAATTTGGAGGTGTCCGTCCATCCGTCTGTCTGTCTGGCTGGCTGGTACATCGTAATTTTATTTTCAAACTTTGATCGAGTTTGAAAATGGACAATAACGATCCACTTCTCTAGTACCTTTCCACTTAAGGTCAGAATATAATAATTTACCAAATAATACAAAAAAAAAATCAACAAATTATGTTCAAACTTTTTAAAACGCTATATTCTTATCAAAAGAAAAAAAAAATAAAAAAAAATAGTAATAAAAAAATAAAACAATATCGACCCACACTCGATCAAGTACCTCCACCCTCAAAGGCTGAACATTTTGAATAATTATAACTCTTATAAAATGTAAAATAAATGTCCTATTTTCTTGAAGTTTAGTGCATCCCAAAATTTTTACCAACACAAGGTCTGGTATGGAGAAGAAATAATCGGACTACACCATCTGGTACCACCCACACAACGTCACAGCTGGTATCACCCAAAATTAAGTTCATTTCACCCGATACCCTACAAATTTCAAACATCCCAATATTTTTTATTGACAAAAGATCTGATGTGAAGATATCCCATCGTTCCACTCTTGTTGGTACCTTCCCCATAGCAGGTCAATTTTTTTAATAATTGCATCTCTAATAACTGCCAAATAAGCACCTGATTCCTTCCAAAAACTTCGCACATTCAAATACTTATACTAAAACGAGATCTGGTGTGAAGATTGGATATATTGGCCCCCTTCCTGTACCTTCCCCACGAAAGGTCACAAATTTTAATAATTATGTCTCTCATAACTTGCAAAACAAGTCAGCGATGCTTTTCAAACTTGGTATACCTAATTATTCCCCTCAACTAGAGATCTGATGTGAATATGGACCAACTCTATCTGGTAAATGTTCTACAAAAGTTCAGCATTTTGATTATCATTTGTTCGCATAAAATTGGAAATAAATGTTTGATTTTCTTTAAATTTTGCACATACAAATATTTTTACCAGTATTATATGAAGTGAAATACTTAGGTCCACTATATCTGGTACATCACCTACATTTCCAAAATAATTTTCCAAAAATTAGCACATATCTCATATATATAGCAAAGTTGTCGATATAGTCCAAAAAACAAAACTTACGTACATCTACATCCTAGCAGCAAGCCCCTATAAACGTACAGCTCCCAGGAAAGATTTTTAATTAAATTTGTAAAATTGGATGATATTAGTTTGGAGTGAGTATTTCATGTATCCAAGGATAATTGTGAAATATTATTTTTGTGAATTTTTGTGTATGAAAAACTAGTAGAATATCGGCCTGGAGTAACCTATCCGTATCCGAGATATCATTTTGTAATTTGTTCCAGTAAATATTCTTTGAATCATAGGAATTTTTTGAGAAAAGGACTGGTTTATTTGTTGAGAATAAAAAAACTCATTTCATGATTTTATCGACATTATTTACTGGATTTATTTAAAATTTCGTATTTGAAGTTCGTACTGGCTACAGGCTATTTAAAAAAAAATTGTATGCATCTCTACGTCTTCGTATAGCCGCCATATGACAATACCTCCCAATACTCGGCATTTTTATGATTTGTACGACATTATTCACCGGAATTTTAACAAAATTTCGTATTTAAAGTTCTTAATGGGTACTACAGCCCATTAAGGTAGATTCACATTTTCCTATATCACCATATAACAGTACATCCCGATATTCGATATTTTGATGATTTGAGTGTCATTTTTTACCGGCATTTTTTCAAATTTAGGTATTTTAAATTCGTAATGGGCCTATGACAAAAAATTTCGTAAGCAGGTCCACGTCTTCGTATAGCCACCTTATAAAAGTTTTCATTTAAGTAGTAGTTTCCGGAAGTTTTTTGAAATTTTTCAAGTTCCTTATAAATGGAGGAGGGTATTAAAAGTTAGGCCCAGCTGAACTTAGCTTAGCTTTTTTACTGGTTATTTTTCAAACAATAAATACATACAAAAATTGGCACACTTAGAAGAAAAATGTAATCAGCTGGTAACTCTACCTTACCTTTTCATTGTACCATAGTTCGAAATAAAATGGTTTAAACTCATAAATCAATGGACACGCAGAGACTGTTTATACATAGAAACCTTTGTATTGATGTCACTTTTCATATGAAATTTGCAGAAACAAAATTGGTCAACAAATCTCAGAGAACATCAGTGACTAACACTATACTATTCATATTTATATATATATAGATAGTGGGCGCAAAAGCGAACGTGGCAAATGTTCCTTCATTAAAAACTTAAATTGTGTTGCTACGAAAATTTAAAAGAAAAAATTGGTCAATCGGAGGAGCCCTTTGATAAATCGAAAAAAGTGGGCGTGGCCAATTTTTTACATAAAATCCTAAATTGGGGTATGTCCAGCATATTACAAATTCAATTGTTTCTTCGGTCTCATGTAGCCTCATTTCGAAAGCGATTTATCTGAATGGCTTCGAGTAATATCTCCATACGATATTCGTGATATAGTCTATTTCATCTGTGTGTTGTTTAGTTGGGTGTTCTCTATTTTAATTTCCTTCCTTTTCAAATTTAAATAATACAACATTGAACACATACAAAGCGATGTCCTCGATCTTGACCACATATTATTGTTATATACAATATTATTGGTATATATATACATAAAATAAGGGAGCGCCGTTATGTGGGGCTATATAAAATACCGGACTTATACAAAATTTTTTGGCGGAAAAAAAATCGAAATGTAAAATTTCAGCTGATTCAGTTCAAAACCTGAAAAATACCATACATAAAGAGGTGGGTTGATAAAACTTTTGTCAATACCAAATATCCTAGAATCCATACAGATATTCCTGTTCAAAAGGAGTTTAAGTTTAATTATGTCCCACAACACTATGTGTTGAAGGTATTATAAGTTTGATTGGGCTGAAAATTATGTAACATCTCGAAATAATGGTTGGGGTTATTATATACAGATTGTAATTATCGTCCGATCCTCACGAAAATTTTCACAAGAGTAGGATTAGGCTCAGAAGGGCTAGGCATATTGTTTTCAAAAATGTCCGCAATATATTTAGGGGATGAACTGGACCAACAACTAAAAATATTCCCGATTTTGCAGCCGTTATAAAGGTCACAAATATAAACCAAAGGACACAATATCGCATGAAGTTAGTGTTTAGGACAGAGGATAGAATGGATCACTAGAATGGACCATTCTACCGAAACGTTGAAAATAACTTACAGGCAATATCCATACATAAAAGGCGAACTTCTGGCATTTTTATGCTGATTTCGTTGACGAATATAGCCAAATATCGTAGACAAGCAAATCATATAGATGAGTCTAAATTTGGAGATACGGAGGGGCCTCTTGCTTTTGGAGATGATCGCAAAATATAAAACAGAAAAAATTTCCTGAGAAGAGAGTTAAGGGTAGGGAAGGATTCTAGCATTTTGGATGAACATTGGGTTACATTTAGCAGTAAAATACACCACAACAACTAACAGCACGGCGGAGTGCGTAAATATTGGCCAAATGTCCCTGGTCGAAATGCTAAGCGTAATTTCAAAAGTGAAATCTTCTAAAAAGGATTTGGACATAAAGGGGCTTCTATCATATTGTAGTGTTGTAGGGTGTCACATGGTCGGCCTCTCACGTCTATAGCCTTTGCTTACTTATATTTTTTTATTCATTCTCTCATTTTTATACCCTCCACCATACTACGGAGGGTATATTAATTTTGTCATTCCGTTTGTAACTCCTCGAAATATTCATGTCAGACCCAACAAAGTATATATATTCTTGATCAGCGTAAAATTCTAAGACGATTTAGCCATGTCCGTCTGTCTGTCTGTGTGTCTGTCTGTCCGTCTGTCTGTCTGTCTGTCTGTCTGTCTGTTGTAATCACGCTATCTTTCGAACAAATTGAGATAGAAGGCTAAAATTTTGCACACATGTATTTTTTCCCAGTAGGCAGGTTAAGTTCGTAAATGGGCCATGTAGGTCCAAGTTATCATATAGCCCCCATATAACGGTACCTCCCGATATTCGGTATTTTGATGATTTTAGCGACATTATTCACCGGAATTATTTCAAATTTGGCATTTGAAGTTTGTAATGGATGCTACAGCCTAAGACAGAAAATTATCTGTGCGGGTGGACGTCTTCCTGTAGCCCCCATATAACGGTACCCCCCGATATTCGGTTTTTTTATGATTTTAGCGACATTGTTTACCGAAATCGTTTCAAATTTGGTATTTGAAGTTCGTAATGGATACTACATCCTAAGTCAAAAAATGAGCCATGTAGGTCCACGTCTTCATATAGCCCCCATATAACGGTACCCCCCGATATTCGGTATTTTGATGATTTTAGCGACATTGTTTACCGGAATCGTTTCAAATTAGGTATTTGAAGTTCGTAATGGATACTTCATCCAAAGTCAAAGAATGAGCCATGTAGGTCCACGTCTTCATATAGCCCCCATATAACGGTACCCCCCGATATTCGGTATTTTAATGATTTTAGCGACATTATTTACAGGGATTGTTTCAAATTTTGTATATGAAGTTCGTAATGGATACTTCAGCCCATGCCAGAAAATTGTCTGTGCATTTCCACGTCTTCGTATAGCCCCCATATAACGGTACCCCCCATATTCGGTATTTTGACGATTTTAGCTACATTATAAACAGATTTTTCTTCAAGTTTCGCATTTAAATATTGTAATAATTTATGACAAAAGTTGCCTATGCAGGCCCACGTCGTCGTATAAGCATTCGGTATTTTTAAGATTTTAACAGAATTTTTAACGGGTTTTATTTTTTGGAAATTGCCAAATTTGTACCAAATGGTGGAGGGTATTAAAAGTTCGGCCCGGCCGAACTTACAGCTTTTTCACTTGTTTTTTTTTCAAAAAAAAAAAAATTGTTAAGTTTTTACAAATTTTGCGATTCCAATTCGAAACGGATATAACATTTTATGCTGCTCTTGTTGTTTTTGTTATGTTGTTTATCCAGGTAAATGTTCTTTAAATAAATAAAAATACAAAATTCTATTAGAACCTACACAGTGACAAAACATTCAATTCGATATGCTCTCATAAACATTGCCAACGAATATAAAGTTCGAGGTTAAATCAAATAAACGGCTGCTGCAACAATGGCAAAATCGAGAAAAACAAATTCATACTCCAACAAATAATCAAATTTTGATCCAAAGTGCAATGAAAAAACAACAACAACAACAATAAAAAGCAACAACTGCTAACACTAAGTCACACACATTGCCACCAAGTGGAGGCCAACACCAAAAAATCATCGAACCAGAACACAAAATCACAGCAAGCAGATGTAGAGACGCCAACTAACCGACCGACCGACCAACCAACAAAAATATCAATGACAACACCTTTGGCTGCCAAAGCCCCCCAGAGCCAAACAAATACCGAAGCTTTGCATGCGCCGCTGCACAACTGGAATTGCATTGTGGAGTGTTTTGATTGCTTTGAAATTCAACCAAAACGAGTCTACGTTGTCTCCAAAATAAATAACAACGACGACAACAACAGCAACAACGAACCAACGAAAATACGCTTAGCCTCGACATCTAAATTCGTTAGGTAACCATTTGACACTGATGTCTTACAGCGTTTGTATGTTACGTGGAACATGTAAAATGTTGAGGTCTCTGCTGCAGTTTGACATCTAAATGTTTTCAAGAAACACAAATTACCAGTATTCGAGTTGTGTTTTTGGCCATGGCTTGTGGGCTTGTGTTTTCAAAAAAAAAAAAAAAAAAAAGACTGCTGTAACCTTGTGATCTGTAAAAATACCAAAAAAATATTGTAGCAGAAACGGTTTTTAAGCCAACTAAATGTCTAAAAAGAAGTTTCAGTTCATATTTATATGAGGTTTTTTATTTCAGGAGTATATTGTAAGGAGTCTATATTTGGATACCTCATATATTATCGATCAGTATAAAATGAAAAGTTCATTTATAGATGGATATATTCCGCTTGTAGGAATTGAAATAGGAGTCGTGATTAGAGCATTCAAATTTGACAGGCCAGTTTGTATTATGGTTCGGATGGTATTTTCAGGTGTATTTTCGAGCAGTATCTGATGTCCGGTAACAAATATTATTCGTGTGGAGTGCATTTTTTGGACTTAGATTGGCCATTTGGTGCACAATTAACCCGAAATCGGTTGAAGATATATGGGAGGGTTTAATAGGGTTCGTCCTTGGGCCAAAGATATATTGTTTGCAAAATTTCAACTCAATCGAATAATAAATGCGACGTGCATTTTGTTCGCAAGAATACCTGGACGGACGGACTAACATGCATAATCTATGAATATCCTCAAAAGTAACTAGGGTCTATCTCGCTTCCTTCTCCATGTTACAAACAAATGCACAAACACATAATACCCTCACCACTATGTGGTGTAGGGTATAAGAAGTTTATATTGGGAATTTATGTGAAATAGATCAAACCAACTATGAATCTTATTTGAATTAAGTCCCTCACTTGCGTAGTATATCAGATACGGCTCAGAAATAATATAATATCTAGATTTTTTCATAATCAACCGAATTTTTTCATTTGTTGAAACTCGGTCCCGCATATCTATTGCTCCAATAAATATTTATACCCTACAACACTATGTTGGGGGTATTATAAGTTATTGGTTTCCCACATAGGAAAGTATATATGGATCTTCCTATCTCGCCGAGCTGAGTCGATCTAGCTATGTATGTCCGTCCGTCCGTCTGTCCATGTTAATTTGTAATCACTCTACAGGTCGCAATTATGGCCCGATCTTCACGAAATTTAGAATGGAAGTGGGGTTGAAATGGACCAAAAACTGAAAAAATTCATGATTTTGCAGTTGCTCTACAGGTCGCAATTATAGACCAATCGACCCGGATGTTAGCAAGGGACTAGAGCCTAGGGCTGGGCAGAAGCCTTCCAATTTTGATGGTCATCCGATAATATTTAGTGGGGAAATAGGCCACAACATTTGTGTTAAATAAAAGTCAAATTTTCCACTAAACCGCGAATATTTTTAATCCCGGCGAAATCACAAATAAACGAGCAGGTCAATTCTGACCGCTACGTAGATGCCGATAGTTAATATATCGGTTATATATAGCGAAATATATACAATGTGTATATACAAAGGAAGGGGATGTTAGTTAGAATGCTTATATCTCAAGAATGGCTGGACTGATTTTGACAAATTTTGTCAATTCAGAATGCCCTCTTGACATAAAGGAATAAAATCTAAAAAAATCGCATAAAAAGGTATCAATAATGATGTTAATATAGATTTTGTAGTATTTTGTGACATTTTTTATTTTTTCATATTTTTTATCGCATGCGATTTTTTCAATTTGACTTATACTATTTTGTAATATTTTTTCACCTTACAACACAGGTTGGGGATATTATATAATTATTGCAAATATCGTCCGATCCTCACGAAAATTTTCACAAGGGTAGTGTTAGGCTCAGAAGGGCTAGGCCTATTGCTTTCAAAGATGTCTGCAAAATATTAGGGGTTAAATAGACCAACAACTAACAATTTTCTTGATTTTGCAGCCGTTATAAAGGTCACAAATATAAACCAAAGGACACGAAATCTCGCATAAAGTCAGAGTTTAGGACAGCGTGTAGAATGGACCGCTAATTTTGTGTGAAAAAATACCAGCATTACTTGCAGGCCATATCCGAAATACACAAAAGGCAAACTTCCGGCTTTTTATGCTGATTTCGTTGACGAATATAGCCAAATATTGTAGACGATTTGCTAGATGAGTCTAAATTTGGAGATACAATGGGGCTTTTTGCTTTTGGAGATGATTGCAAAATATTTAGGGGTTCAAATTAACCAAAAACAGAAATGTTTTTCCGATCACACAATTGAAGCCAATCGACACGCCTGTGAAAGAGTTAAGGGCACGGAAGAATTCTAGCATTTCGGATGACCATTGGATTATATTTAGCTGTAAAATGGACATGAGGGGGCTTCTAACATATTGTAGTGTCGTAGGGTATAACATAGTCGGCCCCGCACGACTATAGCCTTTGCCTACTTGTTTTAGTATAACTCTTATCGAAGTCATAACATTCACATAAATTCCCAATATGTTACATGAACTGTACTAAATACCAATAGTGGTGTATGGTATCACCCCGCCAGACTTTTGACCTTTCTTTACAGGTTTTTATCGTTTTTCTGTCCAATAGCCAATCTAAGTTGTGGAAAAATTCTAAGTGGTTGTAATAGTACTCAGCGTTGTAGATGAAAACCACACCTCTTCTTTGTCGTATGCATCCTGCTGCTGTTTCTTTTGAACATCAGCAACCCTTCAGCAATTTATAGTTGTTTTCATCAACATCTAAAAATTCGGTTCCAATCTTATATTTTATGCCCTTCACCATAGTATTTTTTTGTTTGTCGTCCCGTTTGTACTACCTCGATATTTACATTTTATACCTAACAAAGTATATATATTTTGGATTAGCATAAATTCTGTGTCGCTTTAGCGATGTCCCTCCGTTTGTGGAAATCACTCTAGCTGAATCAGGTTGATAAAATTTTACTCAGATGTGTTTTAGCTCCGCAGACATTGAGGCATTGGGCTATATAGTTTCAAGTTTTGGTATAGACCCCCTATAACTGTAACCTCAGATATTTGGTATTTTAATGATTTGTGTCACAGTTTTTACCCGAATTGTCAGAGTTGGTATTTGGAGTTCGCCATGGTTACTGCTTTCTATGACAAAAAAACATTGTGTAGAGATCAAAATCTTCGTAAGGTTCCCATATAAATGTACCTCCCTATATTGGTTGTTTTGACATCACACATTTCACCAGAATTATTTCAAATTCAAAATTTAGTGTTCGGGTACTGCTTCCTATGACAGAAAATGTCCTGTACAAAACTACGCCTTCGTTTAGCCCCCATATAATGGTTGCTCCCAATATTCGGCATTTTTCGTGATTTTAGATAAATATTTCAGAAACTTCTCAACCTTGGTATTTGGAGTTCGTAATATGCACCTTCTTCTCTGGCAAATAATTGGCTTAAAGTTCCTCGTTTTCGTATAGCCCTATATACGAATAACTGTAACACCCGATATTAGGAATTTTTACAATTGGTGATCGGAACTTTTTTGATAGATTTTTTTCCATTTGCAAGCTTCTTCCAAATAGTGGAGTGTACTGAAAGTTCCAACCCGGCGAACCTAGCTGCTTTTTTACAATCTGAAGTCTTTCGGAAGCAGAATTATATTCTTAGTATACTTTCAATCTCTTACTTATAACACCCTGGGCTCTGTGGTTGAGAACCTCTCGTAAAATGCCACCAATAAATCGTTAAAGGCAACATCACGCTTCAGGTGAAATGAAATAACAAACCATGCAATTTATTTATTAAAACAAACATTTGTATAAATTATTTCTTTCCTTGGACCTTCAAATGCCAACTACAAAACACTATGGACACATGTATTTGTTGTTGCAATGTTATTTAAGACTTATCACCAGCATTGTTGTTCTTATCACAATCTTCACTGTCAGAGAGTAACAAATTAACACCTTCATTATGATGATAATGATGTTATGGATGTCCCGAGACACACTCAACTGCCTTCAGATACTATATCTTCATACAACTGAAGACAACATCGTTAACGGATGTATTACAGCTTTAATCTCATCTACGAACAATGGCCTATTCTAAAGGGGCATGATCTCGACGGTGATAGGGATGGCGATGATGATGATCGTCATCATCTTTGTAGTCAACGGAAGCAACACACAAGACATTAGCAAATGCCAATGCCAGCAAACAAACAAACAATGATAATACTTGGCGGTCGAGCCGATCACCAGCACCGGCTAAAATAGTTGTTTGGTGGCAGCAACATTGCCATGAGCCACCTAAACAATTGTTATGTTTGTAACAACAACATTTGATGTTGTTGCTGTTCTTCAAAGGCACCAACTGGAGGAGTTGCTGGGCAAAGCGAATGAATGAATGAATGAATGTATCAATGGTTGCTTGGCGAACTGCCTGTTTAGATGGCCTGGCTAGGAAGAAGCATTGAAATCGAAACCACACACAGCCTGGTGTACGAAAAAAAGATCCAGTAACACATATTCGTTCATGCGCATTTCCATTTTCTTATTTTTAAGAATTCATATGAGTCGTTGGCTTGTTGTTGTCAGGGCAATTATTGAAAGAGTTGTTCTTTAGGCCAGCGAAATGATTACTTAGTTTGGGCAACTATTTATTTCATGTAAAGGTCAGATTTAACAAATCTGTAATAATAAATATAAATCTGATGCCATTGCCGTTATTATACCCTACACCACAAGGTGGTCAGAGTATTATGTCTTTGTGCATTTGTTTGTAACTGGCAAAAGGAAACGAGATAGACCTATAGTTCCTTTCGATTATCTGCATAGAATCACATTCTGAGTCGATTTATACATGTCCGTCCGTCCGTCTGTCCATGTATTTTTGTAAACAAAGTACAGTTCGCATTTATTGCCCTGTCCAGATTAAATCTTGCACAAATCATTTGTTTGGCCCAAGGACGAACACTATTGAAATTGGAGATATTCGGTCAAAAATTAGATATAGCTCCCATATATATCTTCGTCCGATTTGCCTTTTATTGTGCACCAAACTTGTAATATCAGTCCGAATAGTATGGAATTTTGCACGTACGATCAGATTGGACCTGAAAATAAGTATGCCAAATTTGATCGAAATCGGTTCAGATATAGCTATAGTACCCATATATATTGTTCATCCGATTTGTAATTTTTGTCCTCCGCAGCCGTAATATGCACTCTTCAACAACAATATTTGGAGAAATATATCAAATACAGCTCAGAAATACATTTGTTAAATTTTATCGAGATCGGTTCAGATTTACATATAGCTCCCATATGTAACTTCGTCCGATTTACCTTTGTTTGTGCACCAAACGTCTAATATTTGCCCAAATTGGATGAAATTTGGCACTTGCGACCAAATTGAGTCTAGAAGCTAGTATCTCAAAGTTGGTGAAGATCGTTTCAGAAATAGCTATAGCTCCCATATACACTGTTCATCCGATTTGTTGTATTTGTTACCCACAGCCGTAATATGCACACCGTAACAACGGTATTCAGGGAAATATATCAAATACAGCTCAGAAATATCTTTGCCAAATTTTATCGTGATCGGTTCCGATTTGGATATAGCTCCCATATATATTTTTATACGATTTCAAATTATTGATCTAATAGAATAGAAGTCCGAATTTAAAAGATACAAATGATTCGGCATATTTAGTCTTTTGAACTTTAAATTATAATTATAACTAGCTGGCCCGGTCCGCGTTGCCGGCCCGTAATTTTAGTCTTTAATACTATTATATCATCCACCTTGGAAAGGAGGGTATATTAACTTTTCATTACATTTGTAACATCACTAAATGTTCCTCATAGGCCCCATTAAATATGCATATATATTAATAATCAGCATAAAACTCTAAGTCGATTTGTCCGTCTGTATGTCTGCTTGTTTAAATTACCATATAGCCCACATTGTTTGAAAAATTTGTATTGTGTATAGGATGGTTGGTATTGAAAATGATCTATCGGTTCACCTTTTGGACACATTTCTCCTCGGATTTGTCTAACACACATTACGATACCTACCTATATTGGGTATGTTGATAATCCACACATTTCCGCGTATAATTGTTTCAAATTTGGTATTTTAGAAGAAGACAATCCTTGAAGTATAAAATTGTCCACAGAGGTTCCCGTTTTGGTATAGCCCCATATAACGGCCTCATTCACTTTATGGTTTTTTGATAAGTTAACTGCATTATCCAAACAGTCTTACTGGTATAAGAAGTTTAAAGTGAAACACGCTTGAATTTTGATACTTTTATATAAAAATGTTTCCTTTACCCTCAGATGAATGATAGTAATAATTCTGGCCGGCCGAACTTAATTTTTTTTTACTTGTTTTTAAAGTAATATTAATTATTTGTCATTGAAATTGCGCGTTGGAGATCCCATAATTTCCATATCTTTTATAATAGTATAATTCAAAGACGATTAAACAAATGTCCGGTTCCTTAAATCATATGATGGTTATACAAAACGTGATCAGATTTTGCATGGATGGTTTCTTCCCAAATTACCGAAAATAGTATGAAAATATGGAAATGTAAGATATACTTGAAATCGGGTTGTATCCTTATCCGGGGGTTATGGCCCATATCATAAACTGCAAAAGTGATTTAAGGTATCGTGAAAGTTTAGGATGAATTTCTGAAAGAATAGAAATTCTTTTCCCTTTATATTCGGTATTTCACTGATTGCAGTCCCAATGAATTTTGCATATTGAGTTCTCATTGGACGGATTATTGTCATGTGATAGAAGTAGGTAGGTCCACGTGTTGAAATGAGCCCCATAACGTGTTGTCGGTTATTTTTGTTTATTTAAATGTGTTCGCATCTTCCAGCTGTAGATCCTGGAGTTGAAAGCTAAATGCCAATTTCAGACATGAAAGATCGCCATTTAACATCTTATTGCGTACTATTTCATTTTTGATATTATTCATTCAGAATTCAAAACAATAAAAAATGTACACTTCTATATCGTTTTTAAATTGAAAAAAATTCACGCCAAAAGGATTTCTTCTTTTATATTTTTATTGGCATATCTTACGCAATTTTTTTGCCAGATTCCATTCCGAAGTTGTATGAATTGTGAAAATCCGTCAAAACGTTCTTGAGTTATAAGCATAGTAACTAATAAACAAATTGAAAAAAATCTTCAACTTGTTCGCTGTTTTTTTACAGCCAATATTTAAAGGTCCTTACGAAGTTTGGTCCTTACTAATATTTTGAAATTTGATTCCATTGAAAAAATGTTCTCAGTTTTTCCATATGTTAGAGTTTTTGCAGTGCAATATGCTCTTTTTTGATTTTTAGCAGTTTTGATTTGACCACGTTAAATCATTTTGACATCATCTATTCAGTTCCGCCACTCCATAATTTTCGTCGCTTTCTACTACCCAAAAAGACTACACTACACATTAGAATTCAAAAAAAAAAAAAAAAACACTACAAATGTACATTCCGAAATAGTAAAATTAAAAAAAAATAATGCAAATAAAACATTACTATTGTACACTTCAAAAGTCAAAATGAAAATTTTAAAATTTCACATTTTTACGCGATTTTTTGGACTTTATCCTTTTCTGCCAAGAGCCAATTCCGAATTTGTGTAAATCGTTAAAATCAGATCAGCGGTTCTTGAGTTATAAGCGTAGTAACTGACACAACTTCCTTATATATAGACAGATTAGAAGTATGCGTGGTCAGTTCCCTGGCGCCCAAATAAATTCCTAAGTTTGGAGGGAAAGTCAACAGTATCTCGTGTAATAATTTTCAAACCAATATCTTCATTATCTGGCAAATATAACGATTTTAGATAAATCAAGATAGTTGGCGTAAAAGTAGGCGTGGTCAATATTTTTTTCTTTAAAAACCTAACTCGTGGTATGACGAACGTTTGTACAAAAAATTATGCAAATCGGTCCAGCCGTTTTCAACTGATTCCGTTACCAACAAACAACAATTGATTTTTATATATATAGATTAATATTATATATAATTATATATATAATTATAATTATATTTACAGCGTGTATGTTGAATTCTCCCATTAAAACGTTTAATTGTTATGCGGAGCTCTACTAAATTAGCAAAGTGGTGTAGGGTATCACAAAGTCGGCCCCGCCCGACTTTAAGATTTTCTTTACTGGTATTGAGATTTAGTTTTGCCTTCGACGGACTGATAAGCCTACAAAGTTCAAACTTATTGTTGATATGAAGTTGGCTTGACAATAAAACTATTCACTCATAAATATTTGAATTTTTCTACATTTTTTATACTCTCCACGTTGTAAAGGATGTTCTATTGAATTTGTTATTCCGTTTATAACACCTCTAAATATAAATCGTAGAAAAACTGCCTATATAGGACCACGTTTTCCTGTCGCCCTCATATAATGATACTTCTCCATATTCCGCATTTTTACAACTTAGATCACATTTTATAACACAATTGTTAAAAAGTCGGTATTTAAGTTTATAATGGGTTCTACCTCCCGTAGCAGAACATTGTCTTCATAGGTAAACTTTTTCTTTTAGCCCCCATGTTTGACTACTCCCTATATGCTGTCATAGAAATGACAGTAGTCTGAAATTGGTTGCAGTTTTTTCATCGCACCCTGTATATCTGTCGGCAAAACCAATAAATACATTTTAACTTGTTATACTTTCCACCTTGGAAAGGAAGGTATTTAAATTTTTCATACCGTTTGCCACACCTCTAAATATTAATCATAGGCATCGTAAAGTTTATATATTCATGATCAGCATAAAATTCTAAGTCTGTTGAACGATGTCCATCTGTCTGTCTGTTAAAATCACGATACAGCTACATTATTTCACGTACAGCTTAACAATTTGGTACAGTAGTTTGTATTGTATCTAGGATGACAGGTATAGAAAATGAGATATATCGGACCACGTTTTGGCGTAGTACCATATAAAGGTACCTCTCGATATTCGGATCATTTTCCACGACTTTATCTAAAAATTAGTATTTGTAGTTCTTTATGACTCTAGCTTCAGTGGTGGAACATTGTAGATATAGGTCCACGTTTTGGTATAGGCCCCGTATAGCGGTACCTCCAAAAATTACGTTTTTCGATGATTTTTGCTACATTTTTCCACGGGTTTGTCTAAAAATTAGTATTTGTTGTTGGTAATGGGTGCTAGCTCCGATGGCGGAACATTGTACATATAAGTCCACATTTTCGTACAAGCCCGGTATAACGGCACCTTCCGATATTCGGTATTTTGGTATTTCGGTGGTACACCCCACATATTTTTTTTTGCTGTTTTTTTTTTGTTCTTCATTTTATTTTTTTCTGTCAAAAGGCCATTTTCAATTGTCAAAATCCGTCCAGCCGTTTTTGAGTTATAAGCGGACCAAATAACATACCTAAGCGGGGACTCAAATACCAAATTTAAATCAGACTGCATATAATATAAAACTTTCTAAAAATGGTAATAGGTTCTAGCTCCTGTGGTGCCTTCGAATAATCGGTATTTAGACGATTTAAGCCGAATTTTCTAATAGATTTGTAGGAAATGTGGTATTTGTACCTCATAATCGGTTCTACAACTGGTGCCAAAACATTTTCCATATTTCTCAACGGTTTCCACACAACGGTTCTGTATTTGATATTTGATATATTGACCGATATTCGGGGCTTTTTTTTAATCCTCATCACATTTACCCACGAAATTATGTTAGATTTGGTATTTAAGACCCACAATAGCTTACAATTTTTGTAGAATTAAATTGTCTATATACGCTCCCTTTTGGTATGGCCCACATATAGCCAGTTCCTCCAGTTACTTTTCTTTTGAAAACTCTAACTGCATTCTCCTACCTATCTTACTGGAGTTTGTAGTCTAAAGTGGAACACGTTTGAGTCCAGATACTTTTGTATAAAAATGTTTTCTTTGCCAAATAGTGAAGGGTATTAAAAGTTCGGCCCGGCCGAACATAATACCTTTTTACTTGTTTCCTTTTTATACCCTACACCACAAGGTGGTTAGGGTATTATGTCTTTGTGCATTTGTTTGTAACAGGCAAAAGGAAACGAAAAAGATCCATAGTTCCTTTTGATGATCTGCATAGAATCACTTTCTGAGTTGATTTATGCATGTCAGTCCGTCTGTCCGTACGTCCGTCTGTCCATGTATTCTTATGAACAAAATGAAGGTCGCATTTATTATCCGATTGAGATGAAATTTTACAAACAACATTTGTTTGGCCCAAGGACGAACCCTATTGAAATCGGAGATAATCGGTCAAAATTTAGATATAGCTCCCATATATACCTTCGTCCGATTTGCTTTTATTGTGCACCAAACGTGTAATATCAGCCCGAATAGTATGGAATTTTTCACATAAAACCAAATTAGGCCCGAAAATAAGTATGCAAAATTTGATCGAAATCGGTTCAGATATATCTATAGGTCCCATATATATTGTTCATCCGATTTGTTATTTTTGTCCTCCGCAGCCGTAATATGCATTCTGTAACAACAATATTTAGGGAAATATATCAAATACAGCTCAGAAATACATTTGGTAAATTTTATCGAGATCAGTTCAGATTTGGATATAGCTCCCATATATAACTTCGTCCGATTTACCTTTTATTGTGCACCAAACGTCTAATATTTGCCCAAATGGGATGGAATTTGGCACATACGACCGAACTGAGTTAAGAAGGTAGTATGCCAAATTTGGTGAAGATCGGTTCAGATATAGCTATAGCTCCCATATATATTATTCATCCGATTTGTTGTATTTGTTACACACAGCCGTAATATGCACTCCGTAACAACGATATTCAGGGAAATATATCAAATACAGCTCAGAAATACCTTTGCTAAATTTTATCGAGATCGGTTCAGATTTGGATATAGCTCCCATATATAACTTCGTCCGATTTACCTTTTATTGTGCACCAAACGTCTAATATTTGCCCAAATGGGATGGAATTTGGCACATACGACCGAACTGAGTCTAGAAGGTAGTATGCCATATTTGGTGAAGATCGGTTCAGATATAGCTATAGCTCCCATATATATTGTTCATTCGATTTGTTGTATTTGTTACACACAGCCGTAATATGCACTCCGTAACAACGATATTTAGGGATATATATCAAATACAGCTCAGAAATATCTTTGCCAAATTTTATCGAGATCGGTTCAGATTTGGATATAGCTCCCATATATATTTTTATCCGATTTTAAATTATTTGTGCACCAACTGAGCAACACAAGTCCGAATTTAAAAGATACAAATGCTTCGGAATATTTAGTCCTTTGAACTTTAAATTATAATTATAATCATAGCGTGTATGATTGAATTCTCCCATAAAAACTTTTAATTGTTATGCCCAGCTCTACTAAATTAGCAAAGTGGTGTAGGGTATCATAAAATCGGCCCCGCCCGACTTTAGGACTTTCTTTACTGTTGTTTTTTTTTTTTTTTTGGTTTTGAAAATCTCGATTTCATTGAATTTTGTGGCATAGAAAAAATAAAAATATGAGAAAATATATAAATTGTATTTTCAAGAAATTCAACTTTATTTTTCGTTTGTCCAAAAAGTAGTAATGTAGATTCTAGATTGAAACTTTGAAATCTGATCTAAATGAAAATCAAATCAAGCGCGTGCACATGTAAGTATGTTACGAATTGATAGAGGCAAGCTATAAGGGTGACATTCACGAAAGGTCGTTTAGCACTGGGTTTAGCAGAAATATCTGAATATGTACATAGATTTGCTATGTTAACCTTGAAAGTCCTTACTACACTCCACTCCGCCCCCGTACAAAATTTTAATATTTATATCCACCAGTGCATTATGTCAAATTGCAATTTATTTAGTAGACGGCGGCCAGATTGTTTTGGGTTCGTGGCGTTTTATTGATGTTGTTTTACAAGCCATGGTTAATTTGTTAAATTGTATGTGCATACGAGCAAATATATGTGTGTGTGCGTGTGTGCCTGTGGTAATTATGCACTTGGACTTGGTCTTGCTCTTGGTTAATGTCGTTGCAATAACAACAACAACAACAACAATGACTGGTGTTAAATCTTTCTTTGTTCTTGCCTTTACCGTGTCTGTCTGCCTGTCTGACATCCATGCATGGCGGTGATGTAGTGTTTGAATGCAGTTGGTTACATCTGTTTGGCGTTTGAATACAGAGATTCATTCAACAAGTGATTTTCATGCTTTGTGGTGGTGTTAACTAGCTGGCAGGCAAGTCTTTTGGTTGGATGCAATTCTTGTTTGCATTTGTTAACAAATTTTGTGCCGTTCATATGAAGCTTTGTGTAGCTTTGGGTTTTTGGGTGTTTGTAGCTATACTTATCTTTTGATTTTATTTTGATAGTTTTTTTTTTTTTTTTGTGGCAGCAGTAGATGCTGCCTTAGCAGCAGAGCTCTTTTGCTTATCTCCTCAACTTGTACTTGACCCTAATAATGTTAATGGTGATGATGACTATGTTGTTTTTGTTACTATTACTGTTGCAGCAGTTGTTGGTGCCTTGGCAAATGCCGATGATGAGTAGTAAAATTTGTTCTTGTTGCTATTAAAAGCAGGCCTGTTTTGTTTATTAGTTTGGTAATTTGTTTTTGACATTGCATTCTAGTCATCTGAAGGTTAATTCTTGACACCAAATAGACGTAGAAGTATGAATGCCACTTCTATTTCATGGTTATTGGTCCTGGATAGGTTAGAAATTCATGACCTATTTTTAAGGCAGCGTATAACAGGTAAAAAAGCATCTAAGTCCGGCTGGGCCGAAAATTTGTTCAGAATATATTCATATTCGGGTGCTTTTCAAATGCTTATGGCGAGGTATGCATATGCAAAATTTACAGTTTTTGTAGAAAAATAAATCATTAGAGATATATAGAACATGATTCTAAAAATTATTTTTGTATTTCTTTCAGTGTTCGTGGTTTTTAATCATTTGTTCAAAATCAATGCAACAAGTTGTTTTGTTTTTTGGTTGTTTTAATAGTAATTCTGACATTACAAGCCAAACAAGCCTCTATGCTGGAATTTTTTCGAAGATACCCTACCTTATCTTCATTGTACCATGGGCTGTAGTACCGATTCCAAACTTCAAATACGAAATTTAAAATAATTCCGTTAAATAATGTCGCTAATATCGTCAAAATACCGAATAAAGGATGTACCGTGAACCTAAATAGACAATTCTCTCCCAGGTAAAGGTAGGTAAAGTACTCAGAAGAAACTCCTTGTGTGAATTTTCGCACAATTCCATTGAAACATTTGGCTAGAAACATCAAAATACCGAATATCTTGAGGTACCGTTATATAGGAGATATACGATAGTGTGGACCTATATAGAAAATTCTCTTTCAGGGGCTAAAGTACTCAGAGAGTACTTCTTATGAGAATTTTCAAATTTAAACAAGTTAATGTGTCGCTAATATCGTTAAAATACCGAATAAAGGATGTACCGTGAACCTATATGGACAATTCTCTTTCAGGTAAAGGTAGGTAAAGTACTCAGAAGAAACTCCTTGTGTGAATTTTCGCACAATTCCATTGAAACATTTGGCTAGAATCATCAAAATACCGAATATCTTGAGGTACCGTTATATAGGAGATATACGATAGCGTGGACCTATATAGAAAATTCTCTTTCAGGGGCTAAAGTACTCAGAGAGTACTTCTTATGAGAATTTTCAAATTTAAACAAGTTAAAAAGCACTAAGTTCGGCCGGGCCGAACTTTTAATACCCTCCATCATTTGCAACGAATTTGGAAATTTTTAAAAAATAAAATCCTTAAAAAATTCTGTAAAAATTTTAAAAATACCGAATATAGCCGTCATATTGGGGTCTATACGACGTGGACATACATACGCATTGTTTGTCATAAGCCATTACCATATTCAAATTGGAAACTTGAAATAAACGGTAAATAATGTAGCTAAAATCATCAAAATATCGTATATAAGGAGGTGCCGTTAAATTGGAGCATTGCAAACACCTGGACCAGCATAGACAGTTTTCTGTCACAGGCTGTAGCATACATTACGAACTTCAAATACCACATTTCAATCAATTTCGGTGGGTATTGTACCTAAAATCGTCAAAATACCGAATATGGTGAGGTACTGATATATGGGGCCTATACGAAGACCTGGACCCGCACAGACAATTTTCTGTCACAGACTGTAGTATTCATTACGAACTTCAAATACCAATTTTCAAACAATTCCGGTGAATAATGTCGCTAAAATCATTAAAATACCGAATATAGGGAGGTACCGTTATAAGGGGGCTATACAAAGACGTAGACCTGCACAGACAATTTTCTGTCTTAGGGTGTAGTATCCATTTTGAGCTTCAAGTACCAAATTTGAAACAATTCCCATGAATAATGTCGTTAAAATCACCAAAATACCGAATATCAGGAGGTACCGTTATATGGGGGCTATACGAAGAAATGGACTTGCACAGACAATTTTCTATCTTAGACTGTAGTATTCATTACGAACTTCAAATACCAATTTTCAAACAATTCCGGAGAATAATGTCGCTAAAATCATGAAAATACCGAATATAGGGAGGTACTGATATATGGGGCCTATACGAAGACCTGGACCCGCACAGACAATTTTCTGTCACAGACTGTAGTTCCTATAACGAACTTCAAATACCAAATTTGAAACAATTCCCGTGGATAATATCTTTAAAATCATCAAAATACCGAATATAGGGAGGTACCGTTATATGGGGGCTATATGAAAACGTGGACCTACTTGGCCCATTTACGAACTTAACCTGCCTACTGGAAAAATAAACATGTGTGCATCTATCTCAATTCATTCGAAAGATAGCGTGATTAAAACAGACAGACAGACGGACAGACAGACAGACAGACAGACAGACGGACATCGCTAAATCGACTTAGAAGTTTACGCTGGTCAAGAATATATATACTTTGTTGGGTCTGACATGAGTATTTCGAGGAGTTACAAACGGAATGACAAAGTTAATATACCCTCCATAGTATGGTGGAGGGTATAAAAATGTGGTTAAAATGATGTAAATACCGAATATCGGAAGATACCGTTATATGGGGGCTATACGATATCGTGAACCGATATAGCCAATCTTCGAACTTGACCTGCCTGCCAATAAATGTCTGATCTGTGCAAAATGTTAGCTTCCAATCCTAATTCGTGTTAATGATGCCTATTTTTAATTTGTACTAGGAGGGTGTAGAAAATACAAGTAGTATTTAGAATGGTCTATATTGGTTCACGTTTAGGTATAGCCCCCATATAACGGATTATCCGTAGGTCTGTTCTCCCCTTGCAAAAAATGTGCGATTAAGGTCCGCTAATTGGTGTAGTCCCCATATAACAGTATCTCCCAATTTTCTGCATTTTTGTGGTTCCTACCACAATAAATGAAATATGGGTTTCTCTATTCGGGATATTTTAATTAAATATTCTAAGTTAGCATATTCTACTCTTTTCATTATTTCATTTTACTTTGTTAAAGAAAATGGTGGAGGATATAAAAAGCTCAGCCCAACCAAATGATTATTCAAAATTGTGAACCCTTTGTGGCGGATATACCTGAAGGAGTAGGCCAATATATCCCATCTTCACACCAAATCTTGTTTTAATAAAAGTAATCTTTGTTCAATCTTCAATTTAACCTTAATTATGACTTCTACTTCGATTTCAAAGCTGATAGTTAACTTACAAACCATAAGTTTACGAAAACCCATTATTTGTAAAAGGGAAATAAATAGAAAAAACTATTTAATTTATTTTTAGAATCCAATTTTTGGTTTCTCCCTTGCCGGTATTGAACTGTCAACCTTATGGTTTTTAGTTAATGCATTTGGATATATTTATACCCTCAGCCATATTGCTACATAGGGTATATATCATTTGATGCGACAAAAGAGTGGCCGAGTAGAACAAGAAAGAATCAACAAATTTTGTGCAAACTTAGCAAAATCCAATATTTGCATAAGTGCTATGTCAGATGCAAAAAATAGACAATATCGGTCCACTCTATCGTGTACCTCCCCCACAAAGGCTCAAAATATTGAATAATTATAACTCTCATAAAATGCGAAATAAGCATCCGATCCACCTCAAATTTCGCTCATCCCAATCTTTTTACCAACACAATATCTGGTGTGAAGATGGTAGATATCGATGTAAACATTCTGGTACCTCCTCCACAAGAGGTAAACAATTTCGAATAACCAGCGAATACGCGAAATGAGCAACCGATTATTTTTAAACTCGACACATCCTAAAATATCTATCAACATAAATTCAGGTGTGAAGATGGTAAATGACGGACAATTCATTCTGGCAACTTCCCCACAGTGGGTCAAAATTTTGAATAATTATATGTCTCCCAATATTTTTGATAACACAAGATGTGCTGTGAAGATGGGATAAATTGGTACCACCCATACAAGGGGTCTAATGGTACCACCCTTACAAGGGGTCCATATTTTGAACAGGTTTATATTACAAGCATAAAATTCCATTTAAATTTCACACATCGCAACATTTTTGTTTATGCAAGATCTGGTATGGAGATGATGACCCAAATGGGTCAAAATGTTGTATAACCAAAACGCTTATAAAATGCGAAATAAACTTCGGATTCTCTTCAAATCTCACACATTCCAATATGTGTATTAATAAAAAAAACCTGGCGTGAAGATAATAGATATCAGCCTAACCTTTCTGGTACACACCTCACCCACCTACCTCCCCCACATGGGGTCGCTATTTTAAATACTTATATCTCTCTTACTTGCGAAACAAGTCAGCGATCAAAGATCTGTTGTCAATATAGAATTTATTGGTAACAGAGTACCTCTGCACAAAATTTTCAAATTTTGATTAAAAATTATTTCCATAAAATTTAAATGTCTGATTGTCATTAAATTTTGCACATCCCAATATATTGATAAGTATTGGATGAGTAGAACACTTCGGTCCACTATATCTGGTACCTTACACATATTTCAACATTTTCAAAAAAAGTATCACATATCTGATATTAAGTGGTGGAAGCAGTCAATATGGTAACAAGTAAAAAAGCTGTAAGTTCGGCCGTGCCGAACTTTTAATACCCTCTACAATTTGGTACAAATTTGGCAATTTCAAAAAAAAAAAAAAAAGTCCGTTTAAAATTCTGTTAAAATCTTAAAACTACCGAATGCCTATACGACGACGTGGACCTGCATAGGCAACTTTTGTCATAAGTTATTACTATATTTAAATGCGAAACTTGAAGAAAAATCTGTTTATGATGTAGCTAAAATCATCAAAATACCGAATATAGGGGGTACCGTTATATGGTGGCTATACGAAGACGTGGACCTGCACAGACAATTTTCTGGCATGTGCTGAAGTTTCCATTACGAACTTCACATGCGAAATTTGAAACAATCCCGGTATATATTGCCGCTAAAATCATCAAAATACCGAATATCGGGGGTACCGTTATATCGGGGCTATATGAAGACGTGGACCTACATGGCTCATTTTTTGACTTAGGATGTAGTATCCATTACGAACTTCAAATACCAAATTTGAAATGATTCCGGTAAATAATGTAGTTAAAATCATCAAAATACCGAATATCGGGGGGTACCGTTATATGGGGGCTATACGAAGACGTGGACCTGTACAGATAATTTTCTGTTTTAGGCTGTAGTATCCACTACGAACTTCAAATGCCACATTGGAAACAATTCTGGTGAATAATGTCGCTAAAATCATCAAAATACCGAATATCGGGGGGTACGGTATATGGGGGCCAAATTTGAAACGATTCCGGTAAATAATGTCGCTAAAATCATCAAAATACCGAATATCGGGAGGTACCGTTATATGGGGGCTATACGAAGACGTGGAACTGTACAGATAATTTTCTGACTTAGGTTGTAGTATCCACTACGAACTTCAAATGCCACATTGGAAGCAATTCCGGTGAATAATGTCGCTAAAATCATCAAAATTCCGAATATCGGGAAGTACCGTTATATGGGGGCTATATGATAACTTGGACCTACATGGCCTATTTACGAACTTAACCTGCCTACTGGCAAAATATACATGTGTGCAAAATTTAAGCCTTCTATTTCAATTTGTTCGAAAGATAGCGTGATTACAACAGACAGACAGACGGACAGACAGACATGCGGACATAGCTAAATCATCTTAGAATTTTACGCTGATCAAGAATATATATATACTTTGTTGGATCTGACATGAGTATTTCGAGGAGTTACAAACGGAATGACAAAATTAATATACCCTCCATAGTATGGTGGAGGGTATAAAAATCGGGCAAGTTGAGATATATATGTCAGAGTAAGTTCTGGTGTTAAGTGGATAATATTGATCTACTCCTTCGGTATCTCTCCATAAACAGGTCAACTTTTTGAATAATCACAACGTAAAGGAAAATATGTCTAAATAAACTGATATTGGCTAAGGGTGTACATCTGTCGGCTGACTGATTCTTTTCAAATAGTTTTTTTTACAGCTATGAAAGTTACATACAGACGAAGTAATGCCGCTAAACATTCATAATTACATTACACCCACAAAACTCTTCATAATTACCCATTAAATCAGTCCCAAAAACGACCTCTTATCCTGTCATGTATATTTCAATTGCAAGACATCATTCCGCTTAATATTGTCGTCTGTCGAAGTCAGAAGACACCAGAAAAAATAATGAATGGGAAAACTGAAATAACACTGAGAACAACACCAACTATCACATCGATTCGTGGCACACATTAAGCAAAACAAAAGAACAGCAGGACTCAATCGTTTCATTTCAAGTCATTACCTACAACCCACCCACATTACACATCAACCCACCATTGATTTTGACAGTGCACACTAGGTCAAATGACCACTTTTTCTGTGCGAAAGTCGAATTTCGTAAGGGCGATTTTACAGTGATCATTGATGCCACCATGTAGGGAATAGTCCAAAATAACATGAACTTCACTTTGTTTTTGTAAAATGTCAAACACCGCTTGACAGCAATCAATCAAAGTTACACATGTAACACGTTATTGAAAGACTGTTTGCGCAGCCTTTTATTTTCTCAAGTTTCAAATGTTTGTTTTTCATCCAGTTGAAATAAATGACGGAAATTTTGAAATGGAAGACAAAATTATTAGTGAGTACTTATGTCCCAGGTATTAAAAAGTGTAGATATCGTTTATTTACAAAAATAAATGCTGACTTATTTACATAACCTCAAATTTGTTTGAGTGATTTTAAATTACGAGTTCACGTAAGCTTTACAAATTTCGGCGAATTTCGGCAGACAAAAAGTAAATTGAAATGACTCAATTAAGATGTAGTTAATTGATTATACTTTACTATAAACCGCACCTTTTAGCGCTTTTCAAGAAAAATCGTTTTTTCTAGGTTACCATGCTATAACAAAATGAGAGTTGTTTGAAGTTTGACTGCATGAATGTTCGCAAAAGGACAAGCTTAGCAAGCTGTTGTCAACTTTGTCGTGAACAAAATTGGTGCTGACGATATTTCCGAAGATTCAGTGAAATTCTGGAAAGAAAAAACGCGTTTGTTCTGCAAATCTTTAAAATCAAAATACGAAAAATATGGAAAAAAATTGGGAAGAATGCTGACAAATTTAGATTGGAAAACTGTGATTGGCTTACGGATAAAATTAATTTCGAAATTAAAAAGCAAACTGCAAAAGTCAATTCTTCGGATGTTGGTCACCCAAAAGCTCAATTTTGCAACAAAAGTGAATATGGAAAAAGAAAAGAAGCATTCGAGCTTTCAAACTCAATAAACAACGAAACAAACTTACTAGAACGTGCAGCAGCAACATTGTTCTAAAAGAAAGTTTAGCATGCCCAACTAGGCCCTCAAAAATAAGAAAGATATGTTCTGAAACCAATACAAAGCCAATTTAATTTTCTGCAGATGAGACATTAGCTTTTTTTGGAAAATAACTTTACAAAGTACCAATATAATGCATTACGCCGCGAAAGTAGATTAAGAAACTGAAATTATAGTACTTTTCTCATTACTTACTCAAGATGGTGATTATGTGACTAATTTTAAGGAGGAGGGGGAGATGACTGCTGGTATTTTAAAATGCAGTTGTGGTAGAAAAAATCGGTTAATAACTTGTGTCAAAAATCAAACTGATTGCACAATGTATTCTAAAACAACTCGAGCACCTACATTTATCACTATGACTATTTAAAAAATTGGCGGAAAAGTCTGGTTTATGTATGCTAATTCATGTATTTTTTGTTTAATTTACTGATATTACACTTTCTTTAACGCTTGCCTTCATTTTAGTTTGAAATAGTACAATATTTTAGTTGTAATTAATTTCGCACAGAAAAAGTGGTCATTTGACCTAGTGTGCAGTGGAAAAGAAATGGTCGACAATGGCGTTACAAGAGAAACCCAAAATGAACAGTCGACAAAAATCAAATAAAACAAATGAACACGAAAACTACAAAAGAAAAGTGAACACCGACAGCAACAAATAAAATAATGAATGCTTCTCTCAATCGAAATCTCGAAATGAATTGAGATGTTGTTAAATGTCACACACACACGAACACCCACACTCTCAAACCAGGATACTGGTTGCAGCAGACACGGGCTCTGGATGACATGTGCACGAAGAACATGAACTACCACAACATTACACACAACTTCTAGGACATGATTCTAGTGGCTGACAAAGAGAAGCACATGCAAACTTGGGGGGGGGGAAATGTAAACTTGTGCTCCTTCGACATAGGTGTCATTCTGTATTTAGATATCATCCTGCCTGCCGTAACTCTTCACAACACTTTTTTTGGTATTGACACAGAAAAGTTTACACAACATTTCACTACACAAACGACGTGTTTTCCAACGCCAAAGAATCCTTTTGTCAGGGCAAACTTTGCCGTTGTTCCATCATGGCAGCCCCATTCACATCTCTATCGTCTAGTTTTCGACATTGTGTTCAGTCGTACACCACAACAATATTTGACACTCGTGTCTGCAACGTGCTACACACACACACATACTGTTGTAGTTGGTGGCTCCAACAAACTGTTGCATGCACATGCCATTTTCGAGGAAAGGAAAAAATACCGAATTCATGAATCCATGTGGCATTTTGAGGATGCAAAGGACGTTTACTCAAAGTATTGGTAATATCATGGTTTCTCTCTGCTCAGAAAACAATAAAATAAAACCAACCAACCAACAACAAAAGTAAGGGGGAGTGAGAATTCTTTGTTTCGTTGGACCAACGAAAACCTTCAAACGTGTACATGTTTGTATGTGTAATTGTAAGTTCGACTATGGTTCGTTGTTCCCGTTTGTTTGTGGACTATCTGATGGTATATTGGCAAGGAGTGTTAACAAAATGAACTGAAATTAATAAAGGACTGCAGTGTTGTGCTGCGAATTCGAGTCGAATATCTATTTATGCTAAAATAATGGATACTTTTTATACCCTCAGCCATCAGGATATATATATCATTTAATACTGCCAAAATGAGCCTCATCGAAATAACGGCTTTGTGCCCCAGATCTCTTTGAACCAAATCCTTTGGTACATGGTATTATTATTGTCAAAATTAGATCGAGTTCGAAGATGGGCAACATGGGTCCACTCCTTCCGGTACCGCCCCCCCCCCCCCCCCCCACATACGAAAAACTTTTTCACAGGAAGAACAAGAAAGAATAGTCCAATTTTATGCAAATTTTGCAAATCCTGACCTATCAGGTGGGAAAATGGACTATATCGGTCAACTCAATGAAGTACCTCATGCACAAAGGGTCAACATTTAAAATACAAAATGGGAATTAAGAGTCCGATTGTCTTCAAATTTCGCACATCTAAATATTTGTAGCAATACAATATCTGGTATGAAGAACGAATAGAACGGACCTTTGCTTCTAGTACCTCCCCACAGGGGGTCAAAAATTATGACCCTGCGAAATAAGCAACCAACCAACCCCTTCTGGTACCTCCCAAAGGATCACAATTTTCAATACTTATATCGCTCATAACTTACAAAAAAGTCAGCGATGCTAAATTAAACTTTGATTAATTTACAAAGAGGAATTACAGAGCGATATAACTTATTTCGTTCATTAATGGTTAACATTGACAGAGATGGGTCCAAGAGTCGGCTTTAGCAAACGAATATTTTCAATCACGAATTATTAGGAACCAAAATAATTTCATAATGGAAGTTTTGAAGGTTTTTTTTTTTTTTTTTGAAAACTTGGACTTTTTGGTGGAGGTAACAGCAGAAGTGGACCGAAATTACCCATATCTGAATTCGATCTAAGTTTGATAATAATATTAGGATGTACCAATGTATATTTATAAAAAAATCATCATAAATTTCTAAGTCGATTTAGCGATGTCCGTCCGTCTGCGGAAATCACTCTAGCTTCCGAACGAAATTAAGTAGGTTGGTAAAATTTTACTCACATGTATATTATGTCGGCAGTAGTTTTGGTAATGGACCATGTAGGTCCGTGTTTTGGTATAGCCCCCATATAATGGTTTTCGGTATTTTCGTGATGGATACTACAGCCTATGACAGAAAATAGTTTGTGCAGGTTCACGTATTAGTATGGCCCCCATATAACGGTACCTCCCGATATTCGGTATTTTCATGCTTTTAGCGACATTATTCACCGGAATTGTTTCGAATTTAGTTTTTGAAGTTCGTAATGGATACTAAAGCCTATGACAGAAAATAGTTTGTGCAGGTCCGCGTTTTGGTATAGCCCCCATATATTCGGATTTTTATGATTTTAGCTATATCATTTTTTCAAGTTTCGAATTTGAATACTGTAATGGCTTATCACAAAAGTTGCCTATGAAGGAAGGAAGGAAGGACCGTAATATAATGGCTACATTCGGTATTTTTAAGATCCTAACAGAATTTTTAAACGATTTTTTTTAAATTCCCAAATTCGTTCCAAATCGTGGAGGGTAATAAAGGTTCGGCCCGGCCGAACTTACAGATTTTTTATTTGTTTTTTTTTTTAATATTCCAGTATTTGGGTAAATATCCGTATATTTTTCGATTTTAAGCAATAAACCAAATTTAACGGGCACTTATCTACTAGCATTCACATATTGTTAGGGATTTAAAATAATATGCATCTACTAACATTTTTATACCCTACACCACATAGTGGTATGGGTATTATGTTTTTTGATGATTTGCATAGAATCATATTCTGAGCCGATTTATGCATGTTCGTCCGTCCATGTATTTTTGTAAAAAAAGTACAGGTGCCTGATCAAAATAAAATTTTGCACAAAATATTTGCTTAGTCCAAGGACGAGCCCTGGAAATTGGAGATAATCGGTCAAAATTTATAGTTTCCATATATATCTTCGCCAGATTTGCCTTTTCTATGCACCAAATGTGTAATATTAGTCTATATAAGATGGAATTTGGCTTATTCGACTAAATTGAATTTAGAAACAAGTGCGTTAAATTTGGTGAAAATTTGGCTTCAGATATAGCTATAGCTCCCAATATATTCATCATCCGATTTGTTAAATTTCTCCTCCACAGCCGTAATATGCACTCAATAACGACGGTACTTGGAGAAATATATCATATACATCTCAGAAATACTTTTGCCAAATTTTATCAAGTCTTCGTCTTCGTATAGCCCCCATATAACGGTACATCCCGATATGCGGTATTTAAATGATTTTAGCGACATTATTTACCGGGATTGTTTCAAAATTGAAGTTCATAATAGACATCCATATAACCCATATAGCCCCCATATAACGGTATCCCCGATATTCTGTATTTCGATGATTTTAGCGACATTATGTACCGGAATTATTTCAAGTTTCGTATTTAAAGTTGGTAATGGATACTACAGCCTATGCCAGAAAATTGTCTGGGCAGGTCCACGTTTTATAACCACCATGGTCCCTCCCTATATTCGGTATTTTGATGGTTTTAGTCACATTATAAGCAGATTTTTTTCAAGTTTCGCACATGAATATTGTAATAGCTTATGACAAAAGTTGTCTATGCAGGTCCACGTCGTCGTATAGACCCTAATATACGGCTACATTCGGTATTAACAGAATTTTTAATGGATTTTATTTATTTATTTATTTATTTTTTTTTTTTTTTTGGAAATTTTACCAAATGGTGGAGGGTATTCAATGTTCGGCCCGGCCGAACTTACAGCTTTTTTAATTGTTTTTTCTTTTTAGATGCTATTCTACGACAGTAACTTTTTATGTTGTTCCAAAACCAAACGATACTGAAATTGAACATACGATTTGTGTACCTTTACACAAAACATTTTCCATATAAACAAACAATTCATAACTTTTTAAATACCACATTTCAGAACTCTAAAATAAATATATGCATCGTCACAAACTCCATCACAAAATGAACATTCCACTAAATCAGAAAGGATAATAAAAAAGCAAAAATCGCTTGGCTGTTCAATTTCAGTTGTAGTTTTACATGTTCCGACAGTGTGTCTCAAACAGTCTGACACTTGGTGCAAAACGGAAAAAGGAAATGTTATATACGCACACAAAACGCCCACAACCTCAATTCGATACAAAACACACACAGATACATACATGTCAAGATACAATTCAAAGATACTAGTTTTGGTTTACAGCGTTGTTATCACTATGTTGGGGGGGAGGACTTGTGGGAGCCCTGTTGGAACAAATGACCAAAAATAATGAAAAAGTCGAAGGTAGTTATGATTGTTTTGTTTTTGGAAACTAGTTTCTCAGAGACAAAGCATTACAAAATCCACTGTAGACAGTATTTATTTTCACCAGAACAATACTGAAGTTTTGGGAATATTTGCAGGGATTTCGAATGAATTCTGCATTTGCTACACTAGCAAATGTGCAGCCACCCACCCACAACCTGTTTTCAAGAGATTTTGGTTGTGTGCGTTGTTTTTTTTTTTTTTTCTCCAAGTTATCCTTTCAACAAGTTGGTATTTGCCATATGTTTTGCTTTTGCTTAGTCTATCTGGGCTGCATTACACAATAATAGTGCGTGTATGTGTGTGTGCGAATTTGTTAATACATCTACACCTTGGGCAAGTGTCTGTGTAACATATATTGTCTGTTACAGTTGTGGTCGTTTCCTGTCGTCGTTTTCGGATCGTTTAATGTCCTTATTTTCATTGTTTGAAAAAAAGTGTCTCATATACTACATAGCGAATTCTCACACACACACACACACACTGACATGTACACAGATTCACGCTGACTTTTCTGTATTTGTTACATTCTTCGAGGGCAACGACTTGTTGCGCTTCGCCTTTTTGCGTTTTCTTTTGTTCTTGCATTACTGTCATTGTCGTCGTCTTTGCTTTCCTTAGCTTCACTGTTACATATTATGCAATTGTGTGCGTTGAGGACTCCACGTCTGGAGAGTTTATTGATTAAAATTGAAGTTTATTTCTTAAATTTAGGATTTATTGAGTTTTAATTTTGGTGGCATTTAAGGTCTAGGATGGGCATTCGATAACGTATATAAGATAATGAACAGTTTTTAAACATAAAAACAATTTGCAAACGTTATATATTCTGTTTATATTCTGTTAAGTCAAACAAATCTTGCCACCCCAGTAATGCTGCATTTTGTAGACATGGGTGTTGGTAAAGGCTGTCTCAAAAGATTAAATCGTAGTCAAAGACACAATTTAAACAGAATCATTTTTTCCTGGTCACAAATCTGTAACCTTTTTTGTTGGAAAGGTAACACAATGTGCTTTCCGCTAATTAAACCAGTAAAGAAAGTCCTAAAGTCGGGCGAGGCCGACTTTATGATACCCTACACCACTTTGCCAATTTAGTAGAGCTCCACATAACAATTAAAAGTTTTTATCGGAGAATTCAATCATACACGCTATGCTTATAATTATAGTTTAAAGTTCAAAGGAATAAATATGCCGAAGCATTTGTATCTTTTAAATTCGGAATTGTATTGCCTATTAGGTGCAAAATTAATTTGAAATCATATAAAGATATATATGGGAGCTATATCCAAATCTGAACCGATCTTGATAAAATTTGGCAAAGATATTTCTAAGCTGTATTTGATATATTTTCCTGAATATCGTTTTTACGGAGTGCATATTACGGCTGTGGGTAACAAATACAACAAATGGGATGAACAATATATATGGGAGCTATAGCTATATCTGAACCGATCTTCACCAAATTCGGCATACTACCTTCCAGACTGAATTCGGTCGTATGTGCCAAAATCCATCCCATTTGGACAAATGTTAGGCGTTTGGTGCACAATAAAATGTAAATCGGACGAAGTTATATATGAGAGCTATATCCAAATCTGAACCGATCTCGATAAAATTTAGCAAAGGCATTTTTGAGCTGCATTTGATATATTTCCCCAAATATTGTTGTTACAGAGTGCATATTACGGCTGCGGAGGACAAAAGTAACAAATCGGATGAACAATATATATGGGAGCTATAGCTATGTCTGAACCGATTTCGATTAAATTTGGCATACTTATTTTCAGGTCTAATTTGGTGGTATGCGCAAAATTCCATACAATTCGGGCTGATATTACACGTTTGGTGCACAATAAAAGGCAAATCGGACGAAGATATATATGGAAGCTATATCTAATTTTTTACCGATTATCAATTCCAATTTCAATAGGGTTCGTCCTTGGGCCAAAAAAATGTTGTTTGCAAAATTTCATCTCAATCGGATAATAAATGCGATCTGCATTTTGTTCACAAGAATACATGGACAGACGGACGTACGGACAGACGGACTGACATGCATAAATCAACTCAGAAAGTGATTCTATGCAGATCATCAAAAAGAACTATGGGTCTATCTCGTTTCCTTTTGCCTGTTACAAACAAATGCACAAAGACATAATACCCTGACCACCTTGTGGTGTAGGGTATAAAAATCTGTTTATGATGTAGCTTAAATCATCAAAATATTGAATACAGGGAGGTACCATGGGTGTTATAAAACGTGGACCTGCACAAACAATTTTCTGCTATAGGCTTTAGTATTCATTGCGAACTTCAAATACAAAATTTGAGATAATTCCGATAAATAATGTCGCTAAAATCATAAAAATACCGAATATCGGGGATTTCATTATATTGGTGCTAAACGAAGACGTGGGCCTGCACAGACAATTTTCTGTCATAGGGTGTAATATCCATTACGAACTTCAAATGGGAAATTTGAAATAATTCTCTTAAATAATGCCGCTAAAATCATCAAAATACAGAATATCGGGAGGTACCGTTATACGGGAGTCATACGAAGACGTGGACTGCACAGACAATTTTCTGTCTTAGGCTGTAGTATCCATTTCGAGTTTCAAATAGCAAATTTCAAAAAATTTCGGTGAATAATGTCGCTGAAATCATTAAAATAATGAATATCGGGAGGTACCATTATACGGGAGTCATACGAAGACATGGACCTGCATAGTCAATTTTCTTTCTAAGGCTGTAGTATTCATTACGAACATCAAATACCAAATTTGAATTCCGGTGAATAATGTCGCTAAAATCATTAAAATACCAAATATCGGGAGGGACGGTATACCAAATCGTGAACCTACATGGCCAATTTTCAATACCAAAAGTCCTGCAGACATAATATACATTTCAGTAAAATTTTATCAATCTACTTCATTTCGTTCGAAAGCAAGAGTGATTTCCACAAACGGACAGACGGGTGGACATAGCTAAATCGACATAGAATTTTATGCGGATCAAGAATATATATACTTTGTGGGTCTAAAATGTATATTTTGCGGTGTTACAAACGGGATGACAAATTAATATACCCTCCATACTATGGTGGAGGGTACAAACATATTTCTTATACCCTACACCTCATAGTGGTAAGGGTATTATGTCTTTGTGCATTTGTTTGTAACATGGAGAATAAAGCGAGATAGACCCATAGTTACCTTTGAGGATCTTTATAGAATGACTTTCTGAGTCCTTCTGTCTGTCCATGTATTTTTGTGTACAAAATACAGGTCGCATTTATTGTTCTATTGAAATGAAATGTTCCAAGGAAGATTTGTTTGGCCCAAGGGCAAAGCCCATTGGAATTGGTGAGAATCGGTTAGATATAGCTCCCAATTACATATATCTTCAACCGATTTCGGGTTCATTGTGCACCAAATAGCCAATTTCAGTCCAAATTACCATCCAACCGAATTCAGCCTAGAAGCACGTACGTGAAAACCGGCTTAGATATAGCTATAGCTCCCATATATATGATTCATCTGATTTGGTGTTTATCCCTCACACTCGTAATATGCATCCCACAATAATGGTATTTAGTACCAGATGTCAGACACATCGCAGATATATCTCTACCAAATTCTATCAAGATGGGTTCATATTTGGATATAGCTCCCATAAATACTTTAACCGATTTCGGGTTAATTGTACACCAAATGGCAATATCAGTCCGAATGACTTGACTTTTGGCACAGCCGACCGAATTCAGTCTAAAAGCAAGTACATCAAATTTGGTACCAGATATCTTGTTTAGCTCTGAAATACTTTTGCCAAATGTTATCGAGTTCGGCTAAGATTTAGAAATAGCTCGCATATACGAGTATATCCTTAATCCGATTTTAGGTTTATTGTGCAAATAATGACTAATATGAATGCAAATGGAGTAAGTTTCGTGACGTACGTTTCAATTTGGTGGAACTCGGCTCCGATATATATTCGTTTTAATATAATCCTTCTTGAAGTTATATCATGCACTCTACAGAAATGTTATTTGATATAAAAGATTCAGAATTGGATATGCCTCATATATATTAGTTCCCTGTGGTACCAAATTATAACTGCTCTAAATCTTCTGCTTCAAATAAATTATTTTATTTCGGAAGTTCTATTAAATATGGTGTAGGGTATCATATAGCCCGACTTTTGACTTTTCCTTACTGGTTAAAATGAAAGCAGCATTTTTCATCGCAATTTTTTATGGTTTGCAAATTTCTTCCAAATGGTAGTGGGGATTTAAAAGTTCGGCCCGGACAAACATCATTACTTTTTTGCTTTTTTTTTCGTTCAATTTGTATTTGCAGATATTTTTTTCTTGAGTTATATGTAAAAGACTAGTTTTTATGCTACAATGATTAAAGTGATTTTTAGAATCAACAATCCCACCTAGCTTTGAGCTTTTTTGGGTTTCTTTATTTTTAATCCCATGTGGAAATTAAAAATCGGTGAGGAAAACTAGGGGATTTTGCCAAGGAAACCCGATTTCCCAACCCTTGTGCGACGCAGCCTAAATGATTCCCTTCGTCATTATTTATCAGTACATACTCGTATATGGGCAGCATACATAGTATGTATATTAGATTCGTCATTCCTTTTATAACTCATCGAAATAATAATTTTAGATATAACGATTTACCCCTATCCGTAGGTCCGTCTGTTGTCAAAACGAATTAAGATAGAAAGCTAAAATAATGCACAGATCAGTGTTTTGTCTGCAGGCGATATCGATATCATATAACCCCCATACAATGATATCATATAACCCCCATACAATGATACCTTCGATATTAGGTATTTTGATGATTTTAGCCACATTTTTTCAATATAATTGTCTGAAAAGCCACACAAGAAGTTCCTTCTGAGTACTTTACCCCGGTATCTACCCAATATTTGGTATTTTTTGTGATTTTAGCCACATTTTCAATGAAATTGTCCGAAAATCCACACAAAAAGTTCTTTAAACAAAAAGTTGTTTATGCACAATCACGTCTTCGTATAGCCACCGGTATCTACCCATATTTGGTATTTTCATGATTACAGCCACATTTTTCAATGGAATTGTCCGAAAATCCACACAAAAAGTTCTTTTTGTGTGCTTTGTCCCCAGAAAGAAAATTTTCTATATAGATCCTCGATATTGTATAGTCCCTATACAACTGTACCCCCTCCCCCCTTTATTCGGCGTTTTGATGATTTCAGAGACATTATTCACCGGGATTGTTTCAACATTTCCTATTTATGTTCGTGATGGGTACTACAGCCTATTACAAACAGTTGTTTATGCAAAACCACGTCTTCGAATAGCCCCCATATAACGGTTTTCTCTTGAGCGGTATTTAATGACCGAATTTTTTGGACATTTTTCAAGTTTCTTCAAAATGGTGGAGGATATTAAAAGTTCGGCCGAACTTAGCTGCTTCTTACTTGTTTTTTATACCCTACAAAACTACAAGTTTTATTGGGCCAAAAATTATGTAACAATTCGAAATATCGGTCGTCTGTCCATGTTAATTTGTAATCAAGCTACAGGTCGCAATTATGACCCAATTCTGGCTAGGGTCAGAATAGAACAAAAAATATTTAGGTGCTGAAATGGGCGAAACACAAAAACATTTTCCTGATTTTTCTATTGCTCTATAGGCCAAAAACAATTTCATGGAGTTGGAGTTTCGGGCTGGGCGGAAGCCTACCAATTTGGGCGGCAATCGAACAATATTTAACTTTTATGTAAGAAAATACGAAAATGTCCACTAAACCGGGAATATTTTTAATGCCAGCCAAGTCACAAATACATTAAGAGGTCACTTCTGATCATAAAAGTGATGCTGATATATTTGTAGTCAAGAACCGCTGGACTGATTTTCACAATTCCTATCAATTCTTAATGGTCTCTTGTCAGAAAAAAATCTAAGAAAAATATACCAATAAAAAGTGAATACCTTTTGTTCCATTTTTATACCCTACACCACATAGTGGTAAGGGTATTATGTCTTTGTGCATTTGTTGCATGTCAGTCCGTCTGTCCGTCTGTCCGTCCGTCCGTCTGTCCATGTATTCTTGTGAACAAAATGCAGGTCGCATTTATTATCCGATTGAGATGAAATTTTCCAAACAATATTTTTTGGCCCAAGGACGAACCCTATTGAAATTGGTGAGAGTCGGATCAAATTTAGATATATCTCCCATATATACCTTCATCCGATTTCGGGTTAAATGTGCACCAAATGTTCACTATCAGTCCAAATTACCTGAATTTTGGCACACCCAACCGAGTTCGGCCTAGAAGCAAGTATATCAAATTTGGAGAAAATCGGTTCAGATATAGCTATAGCTCCCATATATATCTTTCATCCGATTTGATCTTTAAGTCCCTCACATTCCTACTATGCACTTCACAACCGTGATATTTGGTATCAGATAAAAGATACAGCCCAGAAATAGCTGTTTGTAATTTTATCGAAATCGGTTCAGATTTGGATATAGCTCCCATATATATCTTCATCCGATTTCGGGTTAATTGTGCACCAAATGGCCGATATAAGTCCAAATGGACTGAATTTTAGTACATCGGACCAAATTCAGCCTAGAAGCAAGTATATCAAATTTAGTGAAAATCGGTTCAGATATAGATATAGCTCCCATATATATCTTTTATCCGATTTGATCTTTAAGTCCCTCACATTCCTACTATGCACTTCACAACCGTGATATTTGGTACCAGGTATTAGATGGAGCACAGGAATAGCTATTTTAAATTTTACCGAAATCGGTTCAGATTTGGATATAGCTCCCTTATATATCTTCATCCGATTTCGGGTGATTGACCACCAAATGGCCGTAATAGCATCAATTTTGGCAAATCCGACCGAAACCAGCTTAGAAGCAAGTACACCAATTTTAGTAAAAATCGGTTCAGATATAGCTATAGCTCCCATATATATCTTCATCCGATTTCGTGTTAATTGTGCATCAAATGGCCAATATCAGCCCAAATGGCATTAATTTTCGTACATAAGACCGAATTCAGTCTAGAAGCTAATACGTCAAATTTGGAGAAACCCGGTTCAAAGATAGCTATAGTTCGTAAAATGCACGATAGAATTAGATAGATTTTGATTTTGTACCAAATATCTCATAGAGCTCTGAAATGCCCTGTTAAACCTTTTTACGAGAGCTCTACTAAATATGCATAGTGGTGTAGGGTATCATATAGTCGGCCCCACCCGACTTTTGAGCTTTCCTTACTGGTTTTTTTTTTTAATTTTTGTCATATTTTTTATCGCATGCGATTTTTCCAATTTGACTCACAATTTCGAATTGTAAATTTTATAAATTTTTACACCTTACACTACATTTTGAGGGTACCATATATACCTGTCTCAATTTTTTCCGATCCTCACGAAATTTCGCATAGGCTTAGGGTCAGAATTAAAGCCTATTGTATTTTAGATGTACATTTAGGTGTTCAAATGGACTACAAAAATGTGCATTCATTTGATTTTTCAACCCACCCAAATTACATTTATATTAAAACCCTTTATTATTAATATATGTCTGTAATTGCATCGATTAATCTGAGTCATTTTTGGCTGCACACAATTGTTCTTGTAGTTGTTTAGCATATAAGTCTCTTTCCGAGAAAATGTATTTTTTTTTTCAAATTGAGTCATACCCTAAAAATTATTCAATAGAGATTTGTTCGAATCTCTCGCTCTCTTCCTTAACTTTTGGTTCACATACCATAACCGTAAATCGAAACCCATATAAAGTTAAACTGAATTTTAATTAGGAAGCTTTTCAGAGCACAATAACAAATAACAACAAATAAAAGCGACAACTATGACAGTATCGACATAAGCAGCAATAACAACAACTACAACAACAATCACATATGAAATGAAAAAAATTCTTAAGGCGGCAGTTTTCTAAATTCTAGTAAAATAAACCAGAAACTTGCTGAATAATAATGAACAAAAACAAAATTGATTTTAAACAACTTTTGTCGAACTACTACATATAAATTAAGACACGAACATATATATATATATACATACATTTGATAAGAGGAATGTAAATTTGTTACTGTAACTAATGCATGTACAGTGAAGTGGAGAGAAGTAATAGAAATAAGAAGCAATTTGAAATAGTTTTAGAGCCAAACTAATTTAGTGGGGTTCTGAAACTATTTAATGATAGAAATACGGACAGTTGTCAATATCTGTATTTTTATGATATCAGTAATCAACGGAATTTTTTCTGTCTTTCTTAGACTTGTCATTAGAACAGTGAAATCTAATTATACCCTCCACCATAGTATGGAGGATATATTAAGTTTATCATTCCGTCTGTAACACCTCGAAATATACATTTTAGACCCCACAAAGTATACATCTTCTTGATAAGCATAAAATTCTATGTCGATTGAGCGATGTCTGTTCGTCTGTGGAAATCACAATAGCTTCCGAACGAAATAAAGTAGTTTGATAAAATTTAACTCAAATGTGTATTTTGTCTGCAGGACTTTTGGTATTGAATATGGGTAATGTAGGTCCACGTTTTGGTATAGGTGCAGGTCTACGTCTTCATATAGCCTCCATATATTGCTACCTCCCTATTTTCGGTATTTTGGCGATTTAAGCGACAATATTCACCGGAATACAAATTTGGTATTTAAAGTTCGTTATGGATACTACATGCCAGAAAATTGTCTGTGTAGGTCCACGTCTTCGTATAGCCCCCATATAACGGTACCTCCCGATAATCGGCATTTTGATAATCTCAGCGACATTATTCACTGGAATTGTTTTAAATTTGGTGTAGGAAGTTCGTAATGGATACTTCAGCCTATGACAGAAAATTGTCTGTGTAGGTCCACGTCTTCGTATAGCCCCAATATAACGGTAATTTTGGCACTAGTCACAAATAATACTTTCGATTTGTGTTCTCAACTCACTCGTATTTAAAAACGAAAGTGCAGTTGCCATTCTAATTTTTATACCCTACACCACAAGGCGGTCAGGGTATTATGTCTTTGTGCATTTGTTTGTAACAGGCAAAAAGAAACGAGATAGACCCATAGTTCCTTTTGATGATCTGCATAGAATCACATTCTGAGTCGATTTATGCATGTCCGTCCGTCTGTCCGTCTGTCCATGTATTTTTGTAAACAAAGTACAGTTCGCATTTGTGGCCCGAACCAGATGAAATTTTCCACAAATCATTTGTTTGGCCCAAGGACGAACCCTATGTAAATTGGAGATAATCGGTCAAAATTTAGATATAGCTCCCATATATATCTTCGTCCGATTTGCCTTTTATTGTACACCATACGTGTAATATCAGCCCGAATAATATGGAAATTTGCACATACAACCAAACTAGGCCTGAAAATAACTATGCCAAATTTGATCGAAATCGGTTCAGATAAAGCTTTAGCTCCCATATATATTGTTCATCCGATTTGTTATTTTTGTCCTCCGCATCCGTAATATGCACTCTGTAACAACAATATTTGGGGAAATATATCAAATACAGCTCAGAAATACATTTGCTAAATTTTGTCGAGATCGGTTCAGATTTGGATATAGCTCACATATATAACTTCGTCCGATTTACCTTTGATTGTGCACCAAACGTCTAATATTTGCCCAAATTGGATGAAACTTACGACCGAATTTATTCTAGAAGCTAGTATGTCAAATTTGGCGAAGATCGGTTCAGATATAGCTATAGATCCCATATATACTGTTCATCCGATTTGTCATATTTGTTACCCACAGCCGTAATATGCACTCCGTAACAACGATATTCAGGGAAATATATCAAATATAGCTCAGAAATATCTTTGCCAAATTTTATCGAGATCCGTTCTGATTTGGATATAGCTCTCATATTTATTTTTATCAGATTTCAAATTAATTGTGCACCAAATGGGCAATACAGTCCTTTAGTCCTTTGAACTTTAAATTGTAATCATAGCGTGTATGATTGAATTCTCCCATAAAAACTTTTAATTGTTATGCGGAGCTCCACTAAATTAGCAAAGTGGTACCCTAAAGTCAGCCCCGCCCGACTTTAAGTCGTTCTTTACTGGTTTTATATACAATTTCTTTTCCATTCCTTTTCAACCCACCTTAATGTCAAATTTCGCCATGTATGTTTGATTTTTTTTCGAAAATAGAATTTAATACCAAAACCGAACTTCGGAATATAAACAACAATAACAAAAACAATTGACAAAAACAAAACTATTTACGCGACTTGATTTCAATTTGCTGGTGTTTTGTTATTATTCTTGTTGTTGTTGGTGACGGTGTTGTTGTTGCTGCTATTCTGTATTTTACCTTGAATAAATCTCGTTTAATTATATTTGAACCGACACTATTTGAAATTTATTAGCATTAAAAATGCAAAAGTATCTTTACCGCCAGCAACAACAACACCGATCGACAGACCAACAAATGCTATAGGCTACTCGTAGCCAGTTATTTTCTTATTTCGTCGTTTATTTCTCAGCTGCCTCCAAACTAATGAAATGCAATCATTTATTTTTATTTATTTAAACATTTTGTATCAAATTCTCATAAAAATTGTCATTGTCAAATTGTTGTTGTACTTATCGTAAATTTAGATAAATTTTATTTCCCATAAAAGTATGAAAATATATTTCGATTTAATTCTCTTCAATTTTCTATTTTTAGGTCTCACTGAAAAGCTATTTCTTTGCATAGCCAAGAGCGAAGTGTAGCGATACTGCTTTACTATTTGTGGGCTTGTCTGACAATAAATGCAAGATCATGGCCGAATGTTCATATGCCCGTTGCATACAGGAGCGCCGCTTAATCAAGCGTGAATTAATGAAACATTCCAAGGACATGCTATATATTGTTGGTAAGTTTTCGTATGGTTTTTGGAAATTGTTTACATTCACAAGTTGTTGAACTGGAAATGTAAAATTTTTTATAAATTTTTATTCTGTTAAGTTTTAATGTTTGCAGGACAATTATTTGCAACATCGTTGGCAAATGTTTTCAAAAAAGTAAAATTTAAAAAAAAAACAGTAAGGAAAAGTAAAAAGTCGGACTGGGCCGACTATATGATACTCTACACCACTATGCATGCAAGGTGAGATGAAAAAAATGCAACCAATTGCAGACTGCTGTCATTTCTAAGCCACTCGTCTGACAGCTGTTAAAATTATTCCAGTGACAGCTCATTATATTGTTTACAGGCGTACAAAAGTATTTTTAGTGGAATTTTTCAGAAAGAAAGTTATTCGCAATGGAATTGAAGAGTGATAGTGTGATTTCTTTATATTTGGCTGGAAAACCACAAGTGGCTATCGTTAGAGCACTTCAGCATTTAAATGTGAATAAATCTTTTGGGTTCTCGTACCATCGCTTGTTACCGTAATACTGGGAGCGTAGCCCGACGTCACGGAAGTGGACGGAAGAAAAAAGCAACATCAGCAGAAATGGTTCGAAAATTAAAGAAGCGAGTTGATCGAAACCCGCGTCGCAGTGACCGAAAAATGGCTCGTGTGCTGAACATATCACAATATTCCATTCGGCTAATATTGATAAATGAGCTCGGGGTAAAGCCTTCGAAATTCCAAAAAGTTTCGCAACAGAAAAAATAGACATAAAGGAGCTAAAGAGTGGTGAAATGAAGAATTTGGTTTTCTCCGATGAGAAGACATTCGTTGTCCAGCAGTTTGTAAACGAACAAAATGATCTTTTTTACTTGCCAAAGAGGTCAGCTGAAAATGTTCACCTTCGGTTGGCCACCATAACTCAAGCGCCGGCCATAGTGATGGTGTGGGCTGCCATAACTTTCTGCTAGTATTAATCGACCGTGGCATCAGAATAAATGCCGAATATTATCGCGAAAATATTCTGGAGGGTGTATTAAAGCCTTGACCTTGAATTCCAACAGGACTCAACACCGTCGCACTCACCACGCGCCACCCAAGAATGGTTACAAAACGAGGTTCATCGCTTCATTTCCAGCGCACAATGGCCACCAAAATCTCTGGATACCAATCCCTTGGACTATTGTGTCTATTTTGGAAAGCAAGGTTGACACTAAAAAGTACCAAAGTGTCGATCACCTCAAACAAGCGCTTCGCCGAGAATGGGCCAAAATACCGCAGAGCAACATTCGGGCTGCGTGTGACGGTTTTATTTGCCGTTTGAAGGCCATAATTCGTGCCAAAGGTGACCAAGTCGAAAAAATCTGAACTAATTTTAAAATTTGATGCTATTCCCGACATATTTTGCTTTCATTCAATAAAATTAAAAAACAAAAAAATTTAAATTATGGCTTTTGACTTTGTGACAGATTTTTTTATCTATAAAGGTTATAATATATAAAGGTTATAATAATTCAAAATAATGATCCCTTGTGGGGTAGGTACCAGAAGGAGTGGCCCTATTAATTGCATATTCACATCATGGTTGTTCAAATTTTAAGGCTTAAGGGAGGTGGTTTTATCCTGCACTGCACTAATCACTGCAGGTCTTGTTTTGATACATATATGGAGAACACTTATGTCAGATTTTGTTAAGAGATACATTACTCAAATTTTAACCTTCATGTGATACGTACTATAAGGAGTTGGTCAATATACATATCTGACCTAGAGGTGATGCAAATATTGAATTTTGCAAAGTTTGAACAAAATCGGAGGATCCTTCTTGATTTATGAGGCAATTATTTTCTGTGAAAAGTTTGATCTTTTGGGAGGACCAAAAAACTTTTATGTTAAATTGCAGAAATCTATCTCCTGTGGATAAGGCAGCGAAACATTGAAAATATTTTTCTACTACAGCGTTTGAAATTTTTAGAAATTTAGGAAATTAAGGTTCTTTTGAAGTGACACAATTATAGACAGAGAGCACAGAATATTCGAACAAAGTTTTTCTCTAAGTATCTTGTCCGATCCTACCTAGAGTAAAATTTGTAGACTGAATAGCGTAAAAGAATTTTATTTTCTGGCCTACGTATATGTCCGTTGAATTTGTGGCGATATGGTTTACTATTTATTATAAATTTTAAAATTGTTATTGGTATTAAGATAAACCCAATGTATTAAAATATTGTGTAGATAATAATCTAACACAGCCTAGGATCCCATTTCTGTATATTCATACACCCACAATTGAGATATTTGTTAAAGTCCCTTCAGACCTTAGTACTTGTATTATGCCTGTTTGTTCTTAAATTTCCTCTATAAACTGAGTCTAATTAAACAATCCGTAACGAAAAACAAGTAAGCAAAGGCTACAGTCGAGCGGGGCCGACCGTTGAATACCCTACAACACTATAATAAACGATACAGTTTATATAGGCGAGATTCTCGAAAGAATTCCACAAGATATTGTGACAAATTATAAAAGAAAATCATCAGGTTTCGTTCTCTAATTTTCGAATAATAACAACTTAAACTAATTTGCTCATTTCCAATTTATTGGTAGATGTCGCACGTAAATGGTCTTCCTAGATCTGGAACCAATATTTCCCAAAGACCTATAATTTCTTAGAAGTGGCAAAAGATTAACATTTATTATTGGTTTTTGACTGAAACGCATCTATATGAGATACAGACATTTGACTATATTCGTTAACGAAATAGTCAGAAGTGCGTCTTTCCTGTATTTGTGAATTCTCCAAAAAGTCTCTGGAATGGACATTTTCGTATTGTGTCTACAAAAGTTGGCAAACTATTTCACACATTGAATATTTTTGGATGGCCATCCAAAACTGCTTGGCTTTTGCAATGTCCGGTAACCCCCTTTCAAATGTGCGTGAGGATCGGGCGATAATTACGACCTGCCGACAATTTTGCAGTTTTTTGGTCCATTTCAACCCCTAAATATATGGCGATCATCTCCAAAAAGAGTAGGCTTCTATTCTGACCCTCATCTTATCCCCATGCAAAATTTCGTAAGGATCGGGCCATAAATGCGATCTGTATATGATATCCTGATATCCTAACTACTTAGTTTTGTTAGCTGTAGAAATATTACCAAATGTTTAATTCAAAATGAAAATATGCCAAAAATATGACAAAATTGAAAAAATATGAGAAAATTTTACAAAATCAATATTATCGTCTTTAGACAGATATTTTTATGCGATTTTTTTAGACGTTTTTTCTTTCCTGCCAAGAGGCCATTCGGAATTAATGAGAACTGTCGAAATCAGTTCAGCCGTTCTCGACATATAAGAGATCTTTCAAGCATATCTTCTTTGAGAAACATATATATCGCACATATTTTGCTATATATCCGATTTGTTGGATGTTAACATCAATGTAAAGATCAGAAGTAACCCTGTCATGGCTTTGTGATTTCGCCGGGATTTAAAATATTCGCGGTTTAATGAAAAATTTCGATTTTTTTCAATACAAAAGATATGGTCTATTTTACCCGCTAAATATAATCCGATGACCACCCAAATTGGTAGACTTCTTCCCCGTCCTAAACTCTACCTACATGCGAAATTCCGCGTCGATTGGTCTATTATTGCGACCTGTATAGCTAATGCAAAATCAGGAATTTTTTGTTTTTGGTCCATTTCAACCCTTAAATATTATGCGATCATCTCCAAAAGAAATAGGGTTCTATTCTGACCCCATCCCCACCTCCATTCCAAATTTCGTGAAGATCGGGCCATAATTGCGACCTGTAGAGTGATTACAAATTAACATGGACAGACGGACAGACGGACGGACGGACATACATAGCTAGATCAACTCAGCTCGGCGAGCTAGGATGATCCATATATACTTTCCTATGTGGGAAACCAATATTTCGTGGTGTTACATAATTTTTGGCCCAATCAAACTTATAATACCCCCAACACATAGTGTTGTAGGGTATAAAAATATTTTACGTCGTTTCATCCTTTGGCATTGCATATTAAATCCATTATTATATTTGCATCTATCTACCTTAGATACAATATGGTATTTCATACTACTTCAAGAGACTAAAGCTTCATTTAGTTTTTTTTTTTTTTTAATTTTTCTCTCTTTTATCTTACGTCCATTTTTTCACACGGTCTTCTTGCACCAAATGCCATCATCCTGACATTAACTGAATATATTTATTCGTTTAATTTCCGCCTACATAAGATTTAGTAATGAAAAAAATTGTTTTGCATTGGTATGGGTGCTATGTTTTTTTTTTTTTTTTTGTGCCAATGTTAGAAAAAAGTATATACTTTTTATATACCCTCAATGTCCATCCTCTCGAATTGCCTTTTATTTTTCGTTTCCTTCTTTTCGAAAGCATTTATTATTTTCGTTACTTGCTCTCATTTTCTCTGCTGTGGGAGAGGTATGTTTTTTTTGAAGTTAGATTTACTTGTATATTTTTTATATCAACAAGTGGCGCAATAATTGCATGTGTCTGGAAGAGAGAGAAATTGGTAAAACTATTGACAACGCCTAATTTTATACGGTTTTTAAAGGATTCCAAACTTCATTGCAGAGATTTGTATAACGTGCTGATTTTGAGCAATATTTTATTGTTGAATAAGATCCAGATCCACCATAATTAATTCGAAGTCAACAATTTCAAAAATTGATTATGTTATGAAATGTTCCCCGTTTTATATTGGTTCGAAGAGTTGTGGAAATAGTTACAAGCTATAAAAGTGCACGCTAAAAATCGTTCCAACAGTTCATAATTTTTACATTTTTAATGTTACTTAATAAAAGCCAAAAATTTCGGAAATCGCATTCAAATAAATTTGTTCAAATTGGTCACCTTTATTTTTTTGTTACCATTCTTGGGTGGCGCGTGCTGAGTGCGATGGTGCTGAGTCCTGTTGGAATGTCCTAGGTCTGCGGCCAAAATGTTTGCGTGCCCAAGGCTTTAATATACCCTCAAGAATATTTTCGCGATAATATTCGGCATTTATTCTGTCGATTAATACCAGCGGAGAGCGATTATCGGATCACCATGACCGGCGCTTAAGTTCTGGTGGCCAGCTGACCTCTTTGTCAAGTAAATACGATCATACTGTTTGTTCTTGCACTTTTTGGAATTTCTATGGCTTTACCCCGAGCTCATTTTTTAATATTTGCCGAATGGAATATTGCGATATGTTCAGCTCACGTGCCATTTTTCGGCCACTGCGACGCGGGTTTCTATCAAGTAGCTTCTTTACTTTTTGAAACATTTCTGCTGATGTTGCTGCTTTCTTCCGTCCACTTTCTCGACGACGGGCTTCGCTACCAGTATCACGGTAACGAGTGATGGTACGAGACACAAACGATTTATTCACATTTCAATGCTGGAGTACTCTAACGATAGCCACTTGTGGTTTTGCAGCCAAGTATAAAGAAATCACACTATCACGACTAAATTCCATCACGAATAACTTTTTTCTGGAAAATTCTCACAAAAAAGCTTTTGTACGCTTTTAAACAATATATCTGCCAAAATCTGCTTTCCAAGGTGGAGGGTATAAAAATAGATTCCAAATTTCTAATAGTTATTAGTAGGAATAAGATTGAGCAAATATGTTGTCAGTTGTTACACCACACTCCACCCACTTCTTAAAGACCATACAATATTTTATCATTGAAATATGTATAATTTTTTTGTGCTTACATATTATTTTTCTCTCATTTACGTTCCCATTCTCAATACTTTGCACTTCAGCACACAAACAAACAAAAAGTCAAATGTCTCTTAGTATTAGCCAAACCAACCCAAATATGTGCAGGCATTTCAACCTCCCCCTGTCCATTACCATCCAAGATTGCAATTGAGTCTTATGTGTGCGGCTCCTGCTAGTTGTCCTTGTGTTCTTCCCATTCTCCTTCGGATCCAACACACACTTTGTTGTCCTCATTTTGTGTAAAACCAAAATTCACTATTATGATACAAAGGACAAACACACACACACTCTTATACTCATATACTCTCTGACCTCCCAGCTTCGTAGTAGACACCAAAAAGAAATGTAAATGTTGGAGAGAGAGAAAGAGGAGTAGAAGAGCCAGCTAGATTTCAGCCATTTATATGTAAGTTTAAGTGTGAACAGCTCATTGCATTTGACCCCAACCTGTTGCCAGCACAACAACATTGCTATCTGCAGCAACAAAATTAACGACATTGCTTTTTCTCTCAGCAACAGTTGGAGTGTGAGTAAGCAGTAGAAATGTTGTGTGTATTGTTCGCTTAACTGATATCGTTGTTGTTATTGTCGATGACGACGACAACGATGGCTACAACAAATTTCGTGAGTGACTCTTCACAAAAACGAAAATCTACGAAATATTTGCCGTAACAAACAAAAAAGCATTAGTGTGTGCGAAGCAACATGTTGTTGTCCGTATGTAAAGTCATATGTAAGGATACCACACCAATGGAAGGAGATCAGAAGCCGTGACATTTGAATATTTTTGTTATCGAAACTATTGGGTCGAAAAACTATATAAAATACCCGATTGGAAGAACTAAAAAGTAAAATAAATGTATAAAAAATGTAATTTAATATTTTATTGGATTCTGAACTGTATAATTAGAAAAGCTAGAAGTAAAATTAATTAAATGAAATATAATTAAATATTCTTTGTAAAACTTTATTTTGTTGTTTTGTCAATTTGATTAATTTTCAAAAAAATAAAATTTTAAAAATACCGATTGTAGCCGTTACATTAGGGTCTATACGACGACGTGGACCTGAATCATCAAAATACCAAATATAGGGACGTTCTCCTATATGGGGGCTATACCAAAACGTTGACCTGTACAGACTATTTTCTGTCATTTAAAACGATTCCGGTGAATAATGTCACTAAAATCATCAAAATACCGAATATCGGGAGGTACCGTTATATGAGGGCTATAAGACCGACACAGACATGTTTCTGTCTTAAGCTGTAGTATCCATTACGAACTTCAAATACCAAATTTGAAACGATTCCGGTGAATAATGTCGCTAGAATCATAAAAATACCGAATATCGGTAGGTACCGCAATATGGGGGCTATAATAAGACGTGGACCTGCACAGACAATCTTCTGTCATAGGATGAAGTATCCATTACGAACTCCAAATAGATAATTTGAAACAATTCCGGTTAATAATGTCGCTAAAATCATCAATGTACCTAATATCGGGAGGTACCGTTTCATAGGGGCTATACGAAAACGTGGACCTACATGGCCCAGTTTCAATACCAAAAGTCCTGCAGACATTATATACATTTGAGTGAAATTTTATCAATCTACTTCATTTCGTTCGGAAGCTAAAGTGATTTCCACAGACAGACAGACGGAAGGACGAACATCCCTGAATCGACATAGAATTTTATGCTGATTAAGAATATATATACTTTATGGGGCCTATAGTGTATATTTCGAGGTGTTACAAACGGAATGACAAACATAATATACCCTCCATGCTATGCTGGAGGGTATAAAAATTGTGACCCTTTGTGGGTGAAGTAGCAAAAATGTTTGTTTGTGAGAAATTTGAGGAAAGTGGGATGCTTGTTCGCTCTTTATCCCCATATGGGGGAGGTACGAGAATAAATGGTCCGATATATCCCATCATCACAGCATATCTTGTATTAATGGAAACACTGAGATATACTAAGTCTGAACAGAATCAGATGTTAATGAGCTGCATGGATATTGAAAATTTTGAACTTTGTGAGGGAGGTACCAGAAGGAGGATATATTGTATCTTCATACCCGACATTGGGTTAATAAAAATATTGCTATGTGTGTAATTTGCAGACACATTTTATAAGAGTTGTAATTATTCAAAATGTTGACCATTTGTGGGGGAGGTACCAGAAAAAGTGTAACGATATTACCCATCTCCGAACTCGATCAAAGTTTGATATTAATATTACGATGTACCAAGTTTGGACTAAATCGGATACTCCCTACGAGAGTTATCGTGCGCGTCAGCCAGACAGACAGACGGACGGACGGACATCGCTAGATCCACTCCAAGTGTCCTGAAACGGATTTTGTCCAAAGAGACCAAGGTTCTAAAGCCGTTTTTTCGATGAGGCCTGTTTTGGCCGTATCAAGTTATATAGACCCCCTGTAGCCATATGACTGAGGATATAATAATAATATCTCTCATCTCTTTGCACATCTCAATAATGCTGCACATGGGGAAAGATGGGAATACCGATTCAATCTCCCAAGTACTCCAAGATATTCTGAAAATTTTAAAATTTAATCATCTGATAGGAGAAGACAATAAAAATGTGTCCTTATTTGCTGGTTGGAACAAAATTAAGCTATTCAAACAAAATCTCATCGTCCACCAAGAATGAAGAAACACACAACAGGACGACGGGCTACAAAAGAAATTAATAATGGGTGTTGGCAGAGTTGTTTTGTTTTTAAGATTCTCACATAGCATTTAATGTTCGGCATTCGGCAACTTGTGGAGTCAAGTCATTCAGCTGGTGGAAATTTACAGACAGCCACATGAAAATCTCCAAAAAAAAAAAAAACTTTTTTTCTATTTTCAAAGTCACTATAATTTTGTAGCATCGCGCCTGGACGGAATAATTTTTGGAAATGGAGAGGTGTTACAGTGTATCATTGCTTTCCTTCAACAGCATACATTCCGATGGCCACATCTAAGTACCGTCACTGGGATATCATCCAAAAATAAAAAAATATATGTAGACAAAGAAAATGTTCAAGGATATGAGAAAAGGGGAAACATAGCAACAATTTTTAGATAGATTTTATATAATAAAGAACAACGAAAAAAGAGACGTATGGATCCCATGGATTGCAGGAGAAGCATGGGCGGGAAAGATACACATTGGTTTCGGTAATAAGGATAACGACACATACACCTCGACAACACATTCTTCCACCCTACTGGAGTATGAGTTTGTAGTGTAATAAACAAGCAAAAAAAAAAAAAAAAAACATTGACGATATAAATTTTGTTGAAAAGGCAATAACAAAAATATAATTTAGTTCGTTTTTACGATCTAACGTTGAAGCGAAATAGCAACAAGAGAAAAAACATGTAACAACATTAGCAAGTAGAACTATGAATTTGGAAGAAGTAAAACAAAAAAAAAAAACGAGTAAATGTAGCAGAACACAGATCCATACCCAACTCAAAACTATACTCTTTCGACGTTAGTCGTTGGCATGTGGGTTACATCTCTCAGGAGGGGGCTAAGTATGGGTGATGAATGGGTCCACTGTGGAATATTGTCATACATATAAAAATAAAATTTTATTACAAAATCGAATCAAACAAATTAAAAATATCAGTCGGTTTTTGCCGACAGATGTATACTCTCAGCAAATGTTCCAATTATTAATATATAATTTGACTTCTGTTATGATAATTGAAATTATTGACCCTCTATGGAGTAGGTTCCGAAGGAATGGGGCAATATTGACCATTTCGTATCGGATCCTAATAAATATGATATAAATATAACGATGTGCCAGGTATGGGCTACAGGGTGGGATGAGAAAACTGCAATGAACTTCAAACTGCTGTCATTTCTAAGCCACTCGTCCGACAGCTGTTAAAATAATTCCAGTGACAGCTCATTATATTGTTTACAAGCATACAAAAGCATTTTGGTGAGAATTTTGCAGAAAAAAGTTATTTGAGCGTGATGGTGTGATTTCTTTATATTTGGCTGGAAAACCACAAGTGGCTATCGTTAGAGTAGTCCAATATTCCATTCGGCAAATATTGCAAAATGAGCTCGGGGTAAAGTCATTGAAATTCCAGTGCATGAACTTACACCGCAACAGAAAGAAAATAGACTCAAAAGAGCTAAAGAGTTGCTTCGCTTGGCCGAAAGTGGTGAACTGCCGAATGTGGTTTTCTCCGATGAGAAAACATTCTTTGTAAAGCAGTTTGTAGACAAAATGGTCGTGTTTACTTGCCAAAGAGGTCAGCTGAAAATGTGCACCTTCGGTTGGCCACCAGAACTCAAGCGCCGGCCATGGTGATGGTGTGGGCCGCCATCACAGCCGATGGTCGCTCTCCGCACGTGTTAATCGACCGTGCCGTCGAAATAAATTTAAAAATAAATTATCGTGGAAATATTCCGGAGGGTGTATTAAAGCCTTGGGCACGCAAAATTTTGGCCGCAGACCTTGGACATTCCACCATCGCAATCAGCACGCGCCACCCAAGAATGGTTACCTCGCTTCATTTCCAGCGCACAATGGCCACCAAAATCTTCGGTTACCAATCCGTTGGACTATTGTGTCTGGGGTATTTTGGAAAGCAAGGTTGACACTAAAAAGTACCAAAGTGACGATCACCTCAAGCAAGCGCTTCACCGGGATTGGGCCAAAATACTGCAGAGCAACATCCGGAAGCGTGTGACGGTTTCATAGGCTGTTTGACGGCCATAATTCGTGCCAAAGGCGACCAATTCGAACAAATCTCAACTTCTTCCAAAATTGGATTTTTTAAAAAATTACAATTTTTTTTATATAAGACATGTGATATTTTTTAGACATTTTTTTAAAAATTGCGTGAGACTCCAGATGTATTTGGCGAAAGTACTTTATCTAATACAGATAAAAATATTAATATGGCAAAATTGCGAGAAAATCAAACAGTTATGTCACATTTTATGCGATTTGTTTTGCAAGTTATGACATATAAAAGTATAGAAAATTGTAACCATATGTGGGTGAGGTACCAGAAGTAGTGGACCGATATATCCCACCTTCACAGCAGATCTTGTGTCATTAGAAATAATGGGATGTATTAAATGTAAAGAGAACCGAATGCTTATTTCGTATTTTATAATCGTTTTGGTTACTTAAAACTTTGACCCTTTGTTGGGAGCCGCTAGAAGGAAAAGCCCGATCTCAACCATCTTTATAACAGATCTTGTATTGATGAAAATATTGAGATGTACCAGATCTGAATAGAATCGGATGTTATTTTTGTGTTTTATGAGCTTGATGGATATTCAAAATGTTGACCGTTTATGGGGAAGGTACCAGAAGGAGTGGACCGCTTTATATTCTATCTTCACACTTTATCTTGTGCTAATGCAGATATTGGGATATGTGAAAACTGGAGATAATCGGATGATTATTTCTCATTTTATGAAAAATATAATTATTCCAAATGTTACCCCCTTTGTGAGGCGGTGCCAGAAGGAGTGGTGTTATATATGATGTATTTTTACATCAAAACTTGGGTTAGTAAAAATATTGTGATGTGTGTAATTTCAAGACAATCGGACTCTTACACATTTTATAATTATTCGACATTTTTCGCATCAACCTGGCAATTATGCAAATATTTGCAAAGTTGGAGAAAAATCGGATTGTCTTTCTTTACAGCAAAATAATTTTTAGAACATTTCGAACTTTTGTGCTGGAAGCACCAGAACTCTGAACTCGGACTTAGTTTGATAATAATACAGGGTTGCCCATATTCGACGGATCCATCTGGCAACGCCATAACTTTTGACAGAGATGTCACATAGCTTAATGACATACCGCGTTTGAAGCGTAAGTCCAAGCAGATTTTTACCACGCGAGTGCTCTGAAATAGTTTTGAAAACTCAACGTGCTTTTAAAACATTAAAAAATGTGAGAAGTGCGCCTTCTAAGAACACCATTAAGCGTTTATACGAAAAGTTTTCGACTGGTAAGGCTCTTTCTAATCCGAAGAGGCCATATAAAAATCGACCAAGGCGATCAGCCGAGAATATCGCTGCCGTACGAGCCAGTGTTGAGAGGTCCCCATGAACATACCAAAAACGCCGTTCTCAGCAGTTGGGCATGGCTCGGTCCACTTTACAACGGATTCTTCGCATTGACTTGCATTTGTTCCCGTACAAAATTCAATTGACACAAAGAATGTTGCCTGCGGACAAGCCTCGTCGATTGGAATGGGCCCAAAGAGTCATCGAAATGGCCGAAGATGACGAGCAATTTTGGAACAAAATTATCATGTCCGATGAAGGCCATTTCACATTGAATGGGACCGTATATAAGCAAAAATGCCATTTTTACGCCACTGAAAATCCTCAGGAGATTCAAGAAGTGCCTCTTCATAACGAAAAAGTCACAGTTTGGTGCGGCGTTAGTGCGAAAATGGTCATTGTACCGTTTTTCTTCCAAAATGAAAATGGCCATGCTGTTACCATCAATCAGGAGCGTTATCGCGACATGATGACCAATTTTGTGATGCCAATTATTCGTCGAAAGCGTATGAGGCAGTTCTAGTTTCAACAAGACGGCGCTCCACCGCACACAAGTCGCATAACAATCGATTTTCTGAAGAATTTGTTTCCGGGCCGTTTGATGTCGAAAAGTGGTGATTTGGACTGGCCACCGCGTTCGCCCGATTTGAAGCCGCCTGACTTCTTCATGTGGGGATATTTGAAGTCAAGGACAACATTCGTGAAGAAATGGCCGCTATTCCGCCCGAAATGTTGGCAAAAACGATGGAAAATGCAACAAAATGGGTACAATACGTCATCAACGCCAGAGGCGGTCATTTGAGAGATATCATATTCAAAAATTGATGTAAACAAATCTACTTGGAACGAATTAAATGATTCACATTGCCAACCGCCAAATTTTTATTTTTTTCTTTGATTAAAAAAAACATGGGTCCGTCGAATATGGGCAACCCTGTATTACGATGTACCAAGTTTGGACCAAATCGGACACTCCCTTCGAGAGTTATCGTGTGCACCACCAAGCCAGCCAGACAGACGGACGGACATCGCTAGATCGACTCCAAAAGTCCTGAAACGGATTTGGTCCAAAGAGACATAGGGTCTAAAACCGTTATTTCGATGGGACACATTTTGGCCGTATTAAGTGATATAAACCCTGAGGGTATAAAACCGCATTAGTATATTTAGCTCGTATTCTTTTAGTACAAATTATAAAAAAAATGGATACCCTTGCGAAAGTTTTTAAATAATGCCAGGTATTCCCTTGGCCTACATACATAAAAACTTAGATCTATTTAGACCACCAGGTCTCATCGATCGCTGATTATTTGTACCTTTCCAAAATTTTAGTACCACATTTTTATTAAATAAATTGCAGGCTTACTGACCCCCTTTGCTCCAGAATTGGCCCTCATACACAATTTTACGATTCTACCATTCTTTTCATCTGGACATTGCTGTAGCAGTCAGACTTAATTTTTAAATATATAGATTTCGAAAAATTCTTGACGGTTCCTCAGCTAATACATCTGGTAAACCCTATTTAAAGCCCTTGAGGCCCATTAAAAAATACGCACTTGCATTTCTGATAGTCTTTCAAAAATTCATATTCCATTCTGTATTCACAGCAAACTAAATCGACCACAGTACTGTCCACCCAGAGGTGTGGGTTGATTAAGTATAAAGTGTGTGTGTGTGTGTTCTATTTTTCATTTCGGTATCCTTTTTTCGTATTTTCTGTCAAAAAGAGAAGGAGCACAACGATGTTGTGGCACAGCTGTGATGGCCTGGGTTTTGCCGGCTGCGTTAAGGATGAATTAGTGGGAAATTGTGGTGGTAGTGGTGGGTGCAATGATAGGAGGAATGATGGGTGTGAAGTTGTTCCGAGAGCCACCCACCAACACAGTAACTCATCGTTTAGCCTAATGTTTTTTATACGAAATAAATTCACGAACCCATTTGTGGAGTGCAATAGGGGGCTGGCGGTTCAGGGGAGGTTAGTTTTTCTTTTAGTTTGCAGTTTGGGTTTTTAGGTTATAGCCAAGTTGTTTTCGTCAGGAAGATTTGCTCGTCTTTTCTTTGCTTTGCTAGTTTCTTTCAACTGCATTGCATGGGCACGTCTGTGTGTGTACGTGTAGTGCCAGGAGCAGGGGCACAGCACCGTACATTCTCTGGGACTGGGCCAACAACATTATGCAATGTTTGAGCTGTACACACGAAACGAAACAAACGCCACAAGAAGCTTCTTTGGGTTTTTTGTGACTGTGAAATTCGAGGAAAAAATTGTTGCTCGAAAATTTCTCAAAGCCAGTCGTTGGTTGGTATACATGCCCGAACGTGGCAAGGAAGCTACAAGTGGGTGGGATAATATAGTTTTTTATCCTTGGCATTTTCATCGTTATATAGAACACGTGTTTTTTCTCCCGGATCCATGTGGCAATTGGGTGGAATAAATGCCCACCCCTGGCATTTGGGAAGATGCAAGATGTTCGATTTTTCTCCAAGGTAGTTTTTGTGTTTAATGGAAAATTGGTTTGTTCTGGCGGTAGGAAGGTAGGTAGGTAGTTGGTTGGTTGGTTGTTGTTGAAAAATAAGTTTGAGCGGGAAGGGTTTAGAGGAAAAAGAATTTTTTGTCGGTTTCGCTATTGAGGATAAATAAGCAGAAGGAAAGAAAAAGTTAGCAAATATTATATACATTCGGAGTATATAGACGAATAGTTTTTGGATGGGTGTCTTCGAGGACGTTAAAATTAGATATGTGTGCGAGTAAGACACAGACACACACGTTTTTGCGAAATTCATTTCGTTTCGTTTCTTTTCGATTTTTTTTTTTGTTGGTCGAAATAAGACCCAACCCATTTTCCATTATGTATTGTTTTTCCTTTAGCTAGAAACACATAAGCGCCAAGGAACAACAAGTGGTTATAGCCAATATTATAAAATGGATTAATTTTAAGAAGAAGTTATAAAGGATTTTCGCAGACATTGTGTAGTCGGCATATATTAAGGGAATGTGAAATAACCCGCAGATTAATGGTATTTTTGTTCAATTTCACTTGTTTCCAATATCATGACTACTGGGAAAAAATAAAGTTTTCCTGGTGTATAGATCATCCTTATCGCTCTTATTGTTATTGTGAATAGTACGGTCATTGTCTCTCTTTTTATATATTTTTGAGCGACCTAAGTTTTCGCCTAATTTTCTAAAGTTTTTCCTTCATATTTACATTTTTCGACAATCTATTGCAAATTACCCTTAGATTTTCGGAATTTTAAAAGTTTCAGCATTAATTCAAGACAAAGTTGGCTCTAATTTAGCATCTTTGGATCTCAGTAGATTTTTAAACCCTCCACCATACTATGGAGTGTATATTAATTTTGTCATTCCGTTTGTAACTCCTCGAAATACTCATGTCAGACCCAACAAAGTATATATATTATTGATCAGCGTAAAATTCTAAGACGATTTAGCCATGTCCGTCAGTCTGTCTGTGTGTCTGTCTGTCTGTCCGTCTGTCTATCTGTCTGTCTGTTGTAATCACGCTATCTTTCGAACAAATTGAGATAGAAAGCTAAAATTTTGCACACATTTATATTTTGCCAGTAGGCAGGTTAAGTTCGTAAATGGGTCATGTAGGTCCAAGTTATCATATAGCAACCATATAACGGTACCTCCCGTTATTCGGTATTTTGATGATTTTACCGACATTATTCACCAGAATTGTTTCAAATTTGGCATTTGAAGTTCGTAATAGATACTACAGCCTAAGACGGAAAATTATTTGTGCAGGTCCACGTCTTCGTGTAGCCCCCATATAACGGCACCTGCCGATATTCGGTATTTTGATCATTTTAGCGACATTGTTTACCGGAATCATATCATATTTGGTATTTGAAGTTCGTAATGGATATTACATCCTAAGTCAAAAAATGAGCCATGTAGGTCCACGTCTTCATATAGCCCCCATATAACGGTACCCCCTGATATCCGGTATTTTGATGATTTTAGCTGCATTATTTAACGGAATCGTTTCAAATTTAGTATTTGAAGTTCGCAATAGATACTGCAGCATAAAACAGGAAATGGACCATGTAGGTCCACGTCTTCGTAAAGCCCCCATATACCGTACCCCCAGATATTCGGTATTTTGATGATTTAAGCGACATTATTTACCGGGATTGTTTCAAATTTCGCATGTGAAGTTCGTAATGGATACTTCAGCCCATGCCAGAAAATTGTCTGTGCAGGTTCACGTCTTCGTGTAGCCCCCATATAACGGTACCCCCCGATATTCGGTATTTTGATGATTTTAGCTACATTATAAACAGATTTTTCTTCAAGTTTCGCATTTAAATATTGTAATAACTTATGACAAAAATTGCCTATGCAGGTCCACGTCGTCGTATAAGCATTCGGTATTTTTAAGATTTTAACAGAATTTTTAAGGGATTTTATTTTATTTTATTTATTTTTTATTTTATTTTATTTTATTTTATTTTTTTTTTTTTTTTTTTTTGGAAACTGCCAAATTTGTACCAAATGGTGGAGGGTATTAAACGTTCGGAGGGAGTTAAAACTTACTGCTTTTTTACTTGTTTAGGTTCACATAGCCTTTTGTTTGCGCTACAGAGGGTACAATAAAACTTAACATTCCATTTATAACTTATCAAAATAAAAATTTTGTCGATTTACATAACCAAATCGGTTCATAAAAGTTTGAGGTCGAATTTTTGATGTTGAAAATGGATTTGAATGTTGCCCAAAATTTTTAAAATTGAATTTGTTGTAAATCAACAGTTTATGTTCCCATTGGGCAGAAAACATCATTGGAAAAAACTATCCGTATAAGTCCAAATTGTGGGGCACATCACCCTGTACCCTCCTCCACCATGTAAACGATGTTATATTAAATTTGACATTCCAAATTTTCATCCTAGACGCCTTAAATGTGTATATTCATGATCTGCATGAAATTCTAATTCGACATAACGATGTCCATCTGTCACGATACAGCCTACATTATTTGATTTGGATCTTTGAAATTTGGCACAATAGTTGGTATTGAAAATAAGCGCATCGATCGACCTTTTCGTACAGCCCCCATACCTCCCGATGTTCGGTGTTTTGATGGTTTTAGCCACATCTCTTTGACGGATTTGTCTAAAACTTGGTATCTGTTGGGCATAATGGGTACTTGCTCCAGTGGCAAAACATTGTATGTGCAGGGTGAGATAAAAAACTGCACCAAAGTCAAACGCAACAACTTTTACATTTTTATACCCTACACCACAAGGTGGTGAGGGTATTATGTCTTTGTGCATTTGTTTGTAACAGGCAAAAGGAAACGAGATAGACCCATAGTTCCTTTTGATGATCTGCATAGAATCACATTCTGAGTCGATTTATGCATGTCCGTCTGTCCGTCCGTCTGTCCATGTATTTTTGTAAACAAAGTACAGTTCGCTTTTATTGCCCTATCCAGATGAAATTTTGCACAGATCATTTGTTTGGCCCAAGGACGAACCCTATTGAAATTGGAGAAAATCGGTCAAAATTTAGATATAGCAACCAGATATATCTTCGTCCGATTTGCTTTTTATTGTGCACCAAACGTGTAATATCAGTCCGAATAGTATGGAATTTTGCACATACAACCAAATTAGGCCTGAAAATAAATATGCCAAATTTGATCGAAATCGGTTCAGATATAGCTATAGCTCCCATATATATTGTTCATCCGATTTGTTATTTTTGTCCTTAGCAGCCGTAATATGCACTCTGTAACAACAATATTTAGGGAAATTTTTCAAATACAGCTTAGAAATACATTTGCTAAATTTTATAGAGATCGGTTCAGATTTGGATATAGCTCCCATATATAACTTCTTCCGATTTACCTTTGATTGTGCACCAAACGTTTAATATTTGCCCAAATTGGATCAAATTTGGCACTTACGACCGAATTGAGTCTAGAAGCTAGAATGTCAAATTTGGCGAAGATCGGTTCAGATATAGCCATAGCTCCCATATATACTGTTCATCCGATTTGTTGTATTTGTTACCCACAGCCGTAATATGCACTCCGTAACAACGATATTCAAGGAAATATATCAAATACAGGTCAGAAATATCTTTGACAAATTTTATTGAGATCGGTTCCGATTTGGATAGCTCCCATATATATTTTTATCCGATTTCAAATTAATTGTGCACCAAATGGGCAATACAAGTCCGAATTTAAAAGATACAAATGCTTAGGCATATTTAGTCCTTTGAACTTTATAATTATAATAATAGGGTGTATGATTTAATTCTCCCATAAAAACTTTTAATTGTTATGCGCAGCTCTACAAAGTTAGCAAAGTGGTGTAGGGTATCATAAAGTCGGCCCCGCCCGACTTTAAAACTTTCTTTACTTTTTTCTTTTATTGAATAAAAGCAAAAAATGTCGGAAATAGCATCAAATTTTAGAATAAGTTTAGATTTATGGAATTATGGCCTTCGGCCAATGAAGCCGTCACATGCTGCCCGAATGTTGCTCTGCGTTATTTTGGCCCATTCTCGGCGAAGCGCTTGCTTGAGGTGATCGACACTTTGGTAATTTTTAGTGGCAACCTCGTTTTTCAAAATACTCCAGAAACAATAGTCTAACGGATTGGTATTCGGATATTTTGGTGGCCATTGTGCGCTGGAAATGAAGCAAGGAACCTCATTTTGTAACCATTCTTGAGTGGCGCGTGCTAAGTGTGATGGTGCTGAGTCCTGTTGTCCAATGTCCAAGGGCTGCGGCCAAAATGTTTGCGTACCCAAGGCTTTAATACACCCTCCAGAATATTTTTGCAATAATATTCGGCATCGACTGGTATGGCGGCCCACACCATCGCAATGGCCGGCGCTTGAGTTCTAGTGACCAACCGAAAATGCTTATTTTTGGGTGGTATATCCTTGGAAAAATTATGTGCTAGTGTTCAATTTATAGGTAGCAACAACCGCCAAAAATCGCATTATCAGCCCATTTTTACCGGAATTGTATGAAATGTGGCATTACAAATTCTAAAATGAAATGGGCATATTAGAGTACCAACTGGTGTAAGGTACTTTGACTCAATGGCCATATTTTGAAATGGACTGCTTTGTGATATATTTGAAGTGCCCAATCACAATACTTTTTATGGCACTATAGAATTTTGACTTACGGGGATCTTCAAGATACATAGCAGGCACGGAGTATTGACGATCCAATACCGGTTAGGGTAACATTGATATATCGACCCAATTTCCCAAAATCCTACCATTTAATATATCGTTCATAACAAATTCGAAGGTATATCAATTTTTATGTAGGCGTGTTCCTCAGATTCCGTTACATTTAATATATATACACAATATCTTATATAATAGACACTGTATATATTAATGTACGTAATACAGAATAGCTTGGAATTTAGGTTACCATATGGTAGCCAAGATATCTGTTGCTGGCAAAGTAAAATGGCAACAACAAAGGAACAGGAAACAGCAAAGCACACAAAAAAACTACAACAAAGTTTATAACACACACACACACATACACTCACTGGGAAAAATCAAACGATAGTCTACGAAACTGAACTCCAGTCAAATATCTAGTCGAACAAAAAACGAAAATGGGCACACTCGCCCACACACACACACACACGCCCAGCTCAATGAACCACCTAAACTTTCACAAAAATTCTGATACTGACTGCTGCATTGTCAGAAATTGTGCAATGTGTGTGAGAGTGTGGGTGTGTGTGTACAGAATATATAGAGAGAGAGAAGCACAGTGCGGTAGTAGTTGTTTTGTGAGTGGATGGGTGGAGATGGGTTTGGTTTTGGGAAATCTACTAACCGAAACTATCGCAAACTACCCAAAGTTTGAGTATCCAGAATACACAGACATAAAAATGGCATGGCATGGCATGGCATAAAGGAAGGCAGCAACTTGTTGTGCCAAAGAGCATTCCGGGCATTCGTTGTAGGATGTGCAAGGAATGAAGGTAGGAGGAATGATGGGAGGTTGGGGATCGAAAAAGGACGAAATAACGTAGTCGACGAAAACTGGCGAACAACGAAATAGTGAAAAGCACTACGAAAAAAGAAGAAAGGCAACAACACCAACAAACTATATAAAATTGCATTGGTGTTGTTATATTTGTCCTCAGTTAGGTGTTGTTGCTATTGGTGTAGTTGTATAATTTTTACAGTTTTTGTAAAAAAGTTTCGTGTGCTCAACTAGACCAACAAAAAAATACAACAACAAAATAAAATGCTGAAAAAAAACGTTCATTTCGTTTTATATTTTGTTCGCTTCCATACTTTTTTCTTGCCTTTCCTTCTTTTTCTTGGTGAGGGATTGCAGAAGGTTGGCGGTTTTTGGTAAAGAGCTGACTTGTTAGGAACGGGGTGGGTGGGAAGAGATGATTTGAAAGTTTTTGCCTCCTTTTTTGGAATGACGCGGTACTTTTGAGGATGGCGATGATGATGTTGGTGTTGGTGTTTGTGGCGATTATTGCCACATTGAGGATGAATAGAGAGGTGGAGCGGAGGTTTTTGGTCTCGGGTTGGATGGGGGGATTTCTGTAGTTTTACTAATAGTTATAATGTTATAGTACTAGGTGATGAAGGATTCGAGGAGACGGACGTTTGAAATTGTATTATTTTGTGTGACTAGCTGCATCATTGGCTGTTGTTTGGACCACCATTAGAATGGCGGCAAGGGTTGCCACCCCTCAGCAACCTTAACTGTTGCTCTTGTTTGAGCTGTTATTATTTTATTTTGTTATTCTTTTTTTGGCTTCTCTGGTGTTGCTGCTGATTTTCCTTCATCATCTTCTTTGTTAACAACAACGTCAGCGTCGTTACAGACATGTTCCCAGTTTTTTGGCGAGCCAGAATTTTTTGTTGTTGTTGTTGTAAATGTTGCACTATTAGAAGTCGGTTGGGAGGACGAGCATTTCGATGGTGTCGGCTGGCGGTGGCGGTGATGTTTATGCAATAAGGTCGCTAGCTTTTTAGTCGCATTTTCTTCTTTTTTGAGTTTTTTGTTTCCGGCATATGATGTTGTTGTTTGTTCTTTTTTTTTTGCTTTTCGTACAGAATCCTCGTTTTGTTGTTGTAGTGTTTTTCGCCTATTCCAGCTACAGCTCCTGTTGCTGGCTGGCTGGCTGGTATAGCCTGTTGAGCTTCAGATGCATAGCTGACTGTTGCTTGCTTTGGGCATTGTGCAACAAGTGAGTTTGGCAATAGCTGGCATCAGGACAACAACTATTAGACACAGACGCTGCAGCAGCAACATATTTCGTGAATTTTCGTAGTAAATGTCCTCGTTCCCATCGTCATCGTCGTCGTCGTCATCGTGAAACTATTCTGCGAAATTTGTACGTGCCATATGTGTGTGTGTGTGTGTTGGTTTGTCGGTTTGTAAACTAAAAACTGCACAAAAAGTCAGCAAAAAAAAAAAACAACCTATGATAACATTTGCCAACTTTTGGTGTTGGTGTTGGTCTTATGCGCTGATTTTGGTACGACAACAACAAGAGCAGCAACAAAGTGAATCAAACTTAACTCGGTGTCGGTGCAAGGATGTTGATTTTGGTGTTTCGTTTTTTTTTTTTTTTTTGCCGTTTCTTCATTCCTTGCGTTTTTCGGCATTTTTGCATAGCTGCTGCAGTAGCAGTGGCAGGCCAACAGCTAACAACAGCATCCGCCGCCTAGACTTCTTTGTCAACAATAGCTGAGTATTAGTCTTGCAAGCAACAGGCTGCTGAAGACACGCACCACAACAAGTCAAAAGGAACTGAACAACCTGCAATAGAATACAGAGTACTTCCTGTGCCACTTTAAGAGTTTGTGAACTGAATTCTTGCCAGCATTGGCATTGCCATTGCCATTGTGTGTTGACATTAATGTCATTAGCATCAATTGTGGCAGCAATTTGTTTGGCATTTAACCAGTCAGAACGATTGCTCCCTTTTCTGTTGCAAATATTGACAGCAGCTTCCTAAGAAATGAGAAAATTGGTGTTAAACAAATAAATAAATAGTGTCACATATACGCTATCGCTGGATAAACGACGACGATAAGCGGGGCTTAGAACGGCAAATAATTGTTAACAATTACCTGGCAGGCATTCGCTTAAAAACAGCCAAGCAAAGGCATGTTGTCTCCGATCTTATTCCATAATAGAATAACAAACACATCGACATTAAGTGTTTAACTTCCGTTTCCGTTAAAGAGCTGTTAAAACAAATTAAGAAACATTGAATTACGGTGTGTTTTAATGCATATCAAATAAATTGTTTAAAGCGATCCAGAAGAAAAGAAAAAAAAGAACATGATAAATAATTTATAAAATAACATGACAATATATGACAGCATTCAATAATTGGTTAAGGAAAATCTTCAAGAAATTTTCCTTGTAATAAAATCTTGCGAGAAAAAAAAAACAGCAATCCTAAATTACTTCAATTATAGCAACTAACTACTATTTAAAACAAGACAAAATTTAATAACAATATAAAAACAATGTTAAATTGCATTAGATATTTACAGTGGTAAGTGGAAAATTAAATTTTAATCAAGTATTAATTGCAGTGTTTAATAACAGTTTGTAACGGAACAAAACAATTTGCTGCGCCTCCATAAGAAAGCCAGACAAATATTTCTAGAACTTTCTGAAGAAGTACCATAGCCAGGTTATTTTTATACCCTCCACCATGGGTAGGAGGGTATATTAACTTTGTCATTCCGTTTGTAACACCTCTAAATATTCGTCGTAGACCCCATAAAGTATATATATTCATAATCAGCATAAAATTCTAAGACGATTTAGCGATGTCCGTCTGTCTGTCTGTCCGTCTGTCTGTCTGTCTGTTGAAATCACGATAGAGCCCACATTATTTGACGTAGACCTTTGAAATTTGGCACAAGTGTGTGTATTGTCCCTAGGATGGTTGGTATTGAAAATGAGATATATCGGTCCACGTTCTGGTATAGTCCCCATATAACGGTACCTCCCGATATTCGGTATTTTGATGATTTATGCCACATTTTTTCACGGATTTATCTGAAAATTGGTATTTGTAGGTCATGACGGGTCCCTGAGCGTGTGGCAAAATATTGCATGTATAGGTCTACGTTTTGGTATAGCCCCCATATAACGGTACCTACCGATATTCGGTATTTTGATGATTTATGCCACATTTTTTCACTGATTTGTGTAAAACTTGGTATTTGTGGGTCATAATGGGTCCTAGTTCGTGTGGCGAAACATTGTAATTATAGGTGCACGTGTTGGTGTAGCCCCTATATAACGGTACCTCCCGATATTCGGCATTTTAATGTTTTTTGCCACATTTCTTCTAATGTTCTTTTACCCTAGGGTGGAGGGTATTAAAAGTTTGGCCCGGCCGAACTTAATGTTTTTTACTTGTTAAGTTTTGAGTTTGGTACAACGTTGTGATACTTTGCAGAATAAAAAAGTAACTTTGAATACCCTCCAAAATTTGGAAAGAAATTGGGAATTAAAAAAAAAACAGTAAAGAAAGTCTTAAAGTCGGGCGGGGCCGACTTTATGATACCCTACACCACTTTGCTAATTTAGTAGAGCTGTGCATAACAATTAAAAGTTTTTATGGGAGAATTCAATCATACACGCTATGATTAAAATTATAATTTAAAGTTCAAAGGGCTAAATATGCCGAAGCATTTGTATCTTTTAAATTCGGGCTGGTATTGCCCATTTGGTGCACAATTAATTTGAAATCGGATAAAGATATACATGGGAGCAATATCCAAATCGGAACCGATCTCGATAAAATTTGGCAAAGATATTTCTGAGCTGTATGTATTTGATATATTTCCTTGAATATCATTGTTACGGAGTGCATATTACGGCTGTGGGTAACAAATATAACAAATCGGATGAACAATATATATGGGAGGTATAGCTATATCTGAACCGATCTTCACCAACTTTGACATACTAGCTTCTAGACTCAATTCGGTCGTAAGTGCCAAATTTCATCCCATTTGGGCAAATATTAGACGTTTGGTGCACAATAAAAAGTAAATCGGACGAAGTTATGTATAAGAGCTATATCCAAATCTGAACCGATCTCGATAAAATTTAGCAAAGGTATTTCTGAGCTGCATTTGATATATTTCCCCAAATATTGTTGTTGCATAGTGCATATTACGGCGGCGGTGGACAAAAATAACAAATCTGATGAACAATATATATGGGAGCTATAGCTATATCTGAACCGATTTCGATCAAATTTGGCATACTTATTTTCAGGTCAAATCTGATTGAATGTGCAAAATTCCATACTATTCGGACTGATATTACACGTTTGGTGCACAATAAAAGGCAAATCGGACGAAGATATATATGGGAGCTATATCTAAATTTTGACCGATCATCTCCAATTTCAATAGGGTTCGTCCTTGGGCCAAACAAATGATTTGTGCAAAATTTCATCTGGATAGGGCAATAAATGCGAACTGTACTTTGTTTACAAAAATACATGGACAGACGGACGGACGGACGGACATGCATAAATCGACGCAGAATGTGATTCTATGCAGATCTTCAAAAGGAACTATGGGTCTATCTCGTTTCCTTTTGCCTGTTGCAAACAAATGCACAAAGACATAATACCCTGACCACCTTGTGGTGTAGGGTATAAAAATATTATTAAATTAAATAATAGAAGAGAAAATAGAATCCATTAAATATCCTGTAAAATCTTAATAATACCGAACATATGGAGTTGCCGTTTGGCAGATTTAGGGTCACGGGCTGTTGTAGCCATTACGAACTTCAAATACGAAATTTAAAACAATTCCAGTGCATAATGTCCATAAAATCATCAAAATACCGAATATAGGGAGGTACGTCATATGGAGGCTATACGAAGACCTGAACCCGCATAGCATTTTTCTGTCATAGACTGTAGTTCTTATAACGAACTCTAAATACGAAATTTGAAACAATTCCGATGAATAAAGTATCTTAAATCATTAATATATCGAATAAAGGGACATACTGTTACGCGTGGGCTATGTGAATACGTAGCCTGCATATACGCTGTCCCGTTATAGGATATAGTACCCATTACAAATTTTAAATGTGAAATTTTGAAACAATTCCGGTGAATAATGAAGCTAAAATCATCAAAATACCGAATACAGGGAGGAACAGTTATATGGGGGCTTATGGGACACATTCGAGTAAAATTTTATCAACCTAAAACAATTCGTTCGAAAGCAATAGCGATTTCCACGGACGGTCATCGTTAAATCGAATATAGAATTTTATACTAATCAAGAGTATATATATTCGACCGGGCCGAACTTCGAATACCCTCCACTATTTGGAACGAATTTGGCAATTTTCAAAATATCCGTTAAAATATCTCTTAAAATCTTAAAAATATCGAACGTAGCCGTTATATAAGGGTTTATACAACAACTTTTATCATTAACCTTTAAAATACGAAACTTGAAAAAAACAAATTCGGTAAAAAATAAAGCTAAAATCATCATAATACCGAATATCGGGAGGTTCTGATATTTGGGGCTATACGAAGGCGTGGACCTGCACAAACAATTTTCTGTCATGAGCTGTAGCATCCATTACGAATTTCAAATACCAAATTTGAAACATTTCCGGTGAATAAAGTCGCTTAAATCACCAAAATACCGAAAATTTGAAGGTACCATTACCAAAAACGTGGACCTACATGGTCCATTTTCAATACCAAAATCCAAAACCAAAATACTTTTCAATAAGATTTTATCAACCTACTTCATTTCTTTCGAGATAACATCTTGCCAATTTAACAACGACATGTTGAATACTGGTTTCCAAAGCATCAACCATTGGTGATTTATCCACGTAAACCAATGACTTCAGGTATTCCCAAAAAAAAAAAAAAAAAACAAGTGAGGAAAGGTAAAAAGTCGACCGGGTCGACTATATAATACCTCCGATCTCAATAAAATTTGACAGATGCAATGCTGGGCTGTATACGATATCTGATACCAAATATTATTCTTGTGGAGTGCATATCACGCATGTGAGGGACTTAAAACCCCAAATCGGATGAAAAATTTAGATGGGAGCTATAGCTATAGCTGTATCGATTTTCACCAAATTTGTACTGGTTTCTAGGATGAATTCAGTCGGAATAGCCAAGATTCAGTTCATTTGGGCTGCTAGTAGCCATTTGGTGCACAATAAACCCGATATTGGCTAAAGATATATATGGGAGATATATCCAAATCTGATCCGATCTCTATGAAATGTGACAAACGTGTTTCTGGGCTGTATACGATATCTGGTACCAAATACGCATGTGAGGGACGAAAAACCCCAAATCGAGTGAAAAGTATATATGGGAGCTATATATAGCTAAATTTAAAAAAATTTGATGTACTTACTTCTGGACTGAATTCAGTCGGATGTTCCAAATTCAGGTCATTTGGACTGATATTGGCTATTTGGTGCACAATTAGCCCGAAAGTGGTTGAGGATATATATGGGAGCTTGTAGCTAAATTTGAACCGATTTTCATGAATTTCAATAGGGTTCGTCCTTGGACCAAAAAAATATTGGTTGGAAAATGTCATCTCAATCGCATTATAAATGCGACCTGCATTTTGTTCAAAAAAATACATAGACAGACGGACGCCCAGACGGATTGACATGCATAAACTCAGAAAGTGAATCTATGAAAATCCTCAAAAGAAACTATGGGTCTATCTCGATTCCTTCTGCATGTTACAAACAAATGCACAAAGATATATATATATATACCCTTACGACGATGTGGCGTAAGGTATAAGAAAAAATCCGGTTGAGTTAAATCACACCAACGCGGGGCCAATTTCATTTCCGGATCATTTCTCGAAGTAATGTTGTCGTTGAAATTTTTATGTCTAATAATTCCATTGTATCTCCCGCAGTATTACACAGTATCGAAATTCATTCACGGTAACGCGTCGTCCTTCCTCAATTTTAAAGAAATAGGGACCGATGAATCCTTCAGCCCATTAGATCCGTACATTTACCACCAGCCCATCAAATATTTATCGGGATGCATTGTTAATTCTTGAACGGCGTGTTTTTTGCTGACACAACCATTTAACCAAAAATGCGCCTCATCACATAAAAGGTATTTTAATGACTGATTATCTGCAAAAGGGTAAATCCATAATTTCAGAGATATATTGCAACCTTTTCGATCAATTAAATGCACGAAGTCAAGAAAACGTACTGTCTTACAACAACAAAAATAATTTTTCATCAAGACGACGCACCGACTCACAAGAGTGTTTTAACAATGGCTAAAATCAACGTACGAGTTGCTTGACCACACACTTATCCGCTAAAAATTCTGTTAAAATCTTAAAAATACCGAATCTAGCCGTATATTAGGGTCTATACGACGACGTGGACCTGCATAGGCGACTTTTGTCACAAACTATTACAATATTCAAATGCGAAACTTGGGGGTTACAAAACGTGGACCTGCACAGACAATTTTCTGGCATAGGCTGTAGTATCCATACAAACTTCAAATACAAAATTTTAAATAATTCCGGTAAATAATGTCGCTAAAATCATCAAATACCGAATATCGGTGGTTCCGTCATATGGGGGCTATACGAAGACGTGGACCTACTTGGCCCATTTTCAATACCAAAAGTTAGTAATGGATACTACAGCCTATGACAGGAAATTGTCTGTGCGGGTCCACGTCTTCGCATAGCACCCATATAATTCGGTATTTTGATGATTTCAGCAACATTATTCACCGGAATCGTTTCAAATTTCGCATTGGAAGATCTTAATGGGCACTACAACCTATGACAAACAATTTCGTATGTAGTTTCACGTTTTCTTATAACGATTTTCATTTAAGTGGTAGTTTTCGGAATTGTTTTTGAAATTCTTCAAGTTCCTTCCAAATGGTGGAAGGTATTAAATGTTCGACCCGGCTGAAATTAGCTGCTTTTTTACTAGCTTACATCTACTTTCATAATCTGCTGGAATTTTCCCGTAATTATTGAAAAAAAAAAAAAAAAACAAATTTCTGAGACAGTGTATTGGAAGCTTTATAAATATTACAGAGCGGATTGGTTTCAAACTTGAAAGACTCTATTCTAGTCGGAATTTGATCACAACACATAATATATATCTATATCTACATTTGATCCGATTTCACAAAAATTTTGGCAAAGACACCATGTGATCTCTTTGACGGAACAAATAAATGTCATATCCACTTATTTTTTATGTATAGCTATATCTAAACTGATGGTCGCCAAATTAGACAGACTAGCTTTAGACTGTCGTATGTACCATTAGGTCTAATATTACAACTTTGGTGAACATTAAACATGAAATCGACGAAAGATATATATGGAACCTTTTTCCAAATTTAAAAAGATTACCACCACTCTCAATAGAGTTCGTCCTTGGCCTAGACAAATTAACTCTGCAAAGTTTTGTCTCAATGCCACAGTAACTAGGACCTGTACTTTGATTTCAAAAATATATGAATGGACGAGCGGACAGATAGACGAACGCACTTGCATAAATTGAATAAAATGTGCAGATAACCTCACCTAACCTTGTGCTCATTTTTTATTTACAAAAATTGTGTGACAATATTCGAGGAAAGCAAAGTTGTGAGGAGTTGAGCTCAATTTTTTGTGCCATTAAAGTTTTTTCTAGATTTGTTACTTTTTATACCCTCCACCTTAGAAAGAAAGGGATATTAACTTTGTCACTCCGTTTGTAACATCCCCATAAAGTATATATATATATATATATATATATATATATATATATATATATATATATATATATATATATATATATATATATATATATATATATATATATATATATTCATAATCAGCATAAAATTCTAAGTCGATTTACCGATGTCCGTTTGTCTGTCTGTTGAAATCACGATACAGCCCACATTATTTTACGTAGAGCGTAGCAGAACAATTTTTATTGTGTCTAGGATGGTTGGTATTGAAAATGAGATATATCGGTCCACGTTTTGTTATACTCCCCATATAACGATACCTTCCGATTTTTGGTATTTCGAATATTTTTGCCACATTTTTTCACATATTTGTCTAAAAATTGGTATTAGTTGGTTATAACGGGGTCTAGCTCCGGTGGCGAAATATTGCATGTATAGGTCTAAGTTTTGGTATAGCCTCGCAAATAACGGTACCTCCCGATATTCGCTATTTTGATGGTTTTTGTCACATTTTTGCGCGGATTTGTCTAAAAATTGGTATTTGTTAGTCATAATGGGTTCTGGCTGCGGTGGCGAAACATTGTATGTACACGCTTTGGTATAGCCCCCATATAACGGTACCTCTCGATTTTTGGTATTTGAATATTTTTGCCACATTTTCCCATGATCATGTCTAAAAATTGGAATTTGTGGGTCATAATCGGTTCTAATGGTTTCTTTACCCTAAGGTGGAGGGTATTTAAAGTTCGGGCCGGCCGAACTTAATGTTTTTTACTGGTTTTCGAAATAAGTAATTCTCAATTTCATTTTTTGTCTTTTTTTTTTCCAATTGCGAAGAAAAAGTTCTGCGCGATTGGGCACAAACCTAGCAAAATTCAGTACACATTCCTTTTTCAAATTTCCAAAATTGCAATTTCAACAGAGAAAATTTTTTATATGTTGGAATGTCGTTTTAAATAAATTTTAAATATGATAATATTTTCCCTCATATTTTTCGTTAAATACTCCAAAAATAATGAATATTGATTGATCTGGTAATTGGTCAAGTTATTTATAAAACTTGTTTCATCTATTGTCCAGTTTTTATTAGCCTTTTAAGCATAGTGTAAAGCTCAAGCCTCCCTTACCAACTTTTTCTACAAGGTTTTTCATTATTATTATTTTTTTTTTTGTAGCAAGAATCACGAAACTCTTATATAATTAACACAAAATGTCATTTATTTGTCAAATCTGTCACGTAACTGAGCCGTATGGTATATTTCCAAAGATTAATGTCCAGAAAAATCTAAATAAACTTTTCAAAATATAATCCACAAACTTTTCTTAACTATTTTGAAAATATAAATGTCATTCAAACGGTAAGAAGTAGAAACTACTACTCCCTAATAGAACTCTTTAAGAAAGGATCAAGTTTTTCAAATATAAATACCACGAAGAAAAGTTGGTCCTTTGCCAAAACTAAGAAAATCCCAAAAAAAAAAAAATAATAATAATAATAAAATACATATTTATCATGCAACAAGTACATCATCTTCGTATACCCAAAGAAGTTGAGAAGACTTCAGGTTGGGGTGGTAAATAATATTTTGGGTTACATGACTGAATGGGAGTTTATTTAAAGGACACTTGTTGCATTGCACATAGTGGGTGTTGCACAAAACCCAAGAAATCTCTCTATACCTCAAATGGAGAAGTTGAGATACACACATTTTGCTTTTGGTTTCGGTACTGGTGATGCATGCGCTGCCATCCACCGAAGACCAACAAGTGTCAGGAGGTGGAGTACAGAAAGTAATAGCCAGGATTCTATAAGATATTACTTAAAATGCACACGAATGAAAACTAACAATTTCGGCTTTACACCTTTTTGTTAGGTTTCCCAAAATTTGTTTTACATCTTTATGGGAAAAATTCTCTATTATTCCACAGTCAGTGACTTCCATATGGTGAACTTCAATGCCACACACACACACACGTGATGAACACATAAAACCTCACACACGAATATACTTTTCCTACGAAGTTTTCGACAAATCAACAGGTGGCTGCAGAGATTAGAACAATGATGTCACAATGGTTGCTCTGCTGATTTGTATGCAATCCCAAAATTTCATCTATGACGAAGTTCAGCAGCAGTTGATGCGATACGAATAGCTGGTGTAGTGATAGGAAATGGAATTATGGTGTCATGCGTAGGTTTACAATTTTACTCACACTTCGATTTAATTTGACAAAATATGCAAAAAGAGTTAGGCTCAATCCCACGATTGTTGTTTTTATAAAAACAAATTTTATTTATTAGTGGAGAAATATTGTAATGTTTAACGGGGGTAATGCAGGAAATTCCATGGTTTCGAAAAGTACCACCAGCCCTTATAAATCATTTTTGTGGGGATATCCTCCCCAGGACCGATTAACAAGTAAAACAAAATAAACCAGTAAAGAAAGTCTTATAGTCGGGCGGGACCGACTTTATGATACCCTACACCACTTTGCTAATTTAGTAGAGCTCCGCATAGCAATTAAAAGTTTTTATGGGAGAATTCAATCATACACGCTATGATTATAATTATAATTTAAAGTTCAAAGGACCAAATATGCCGAAGCATTTGTATCTTTTAAATTCGGACTTGTTTTGCCCATTTGGTGCACAATTAATTTGAAATCGGAAAAAAAATATATGAGCTATATCCAAATCGGAACCGATCTCGATAAAATTTGGCAAAGATATTTCTGAGCTGTATTTGATATATTTCCCTGAATATCGTTGTTACGGAGTGCATATTACGGCTGTGGGTAACAAATATAACAAATCGGATGAACAGTATATATGGGAGCTATAGCTATATCTGAACCGATCTTCACCAAATTTGACGTACTAGCTTCTGGACTCAAGTGTCAAATTGCATCCCATTTGGGCAAATATTAGACGTTTGGTGCACAATCAAAGGTAAATCGGAAGAAGTTATATATCTGAGCTATATCCAAATCTGAACCGATCTCGATAAAATTTAGCAAATGTATTTCTGAGCTGTATTTGATATATTTCCCTAAATATTGTTGTTACAGAGAGCATATTACGGCTGCTGAGGACGAAAATGACAAATCGGATGAACAATATATATGGGAGCTATAGCTATATCTGAATCGATTTCGATCAAATTTGGCATACTTATTTTCAGGCCTAATCTGGTTGTATGTGCAAAATTCCATACTATTCGGGCTGATATTACACGTTTGGTGCACAATAAAAGGCAAATCGGACGAAGCTATATATGGGAGCTATATCTAAATTTTGACCGATTATCTCCAATTTCAATAGGGTTCGTCCTTGGGCCAAACAAATGATTTGTGCAAAATTTCATCTGGTTAGGGTAATAAATGCGAACTGTACTTTTTTCTACAAAAATACATGGACAGACGGACGGACGGACATGCATAAATCGACTCAGAATGTGATTCTATGCAGATCATCAAAAGGAACTATGGGTCTATCTCGTTTCCTTTTTTCTGTTACAAACAAATGCACAAATACATAATACCCTGACCACCTTGTGGTGTAGGGTATAAAAAGTATCGGTAAAGTACCTCCGCCAATGTTCAATTATTTAAAAATATTTTGACTCCTGTTATGATTATTCAAATGTTTAACCCTCTTATGCAGTAGGTTCCGAAGGAATGCGCCAATATTGGCCATTTCGTATCGGACTTAAATAAATATGATATATATATTGCCACGTGCTAGGTTTGGACTGCGTTGCGTTAATGGAAATTTTGGGATTTAACAAGACTTGAAGAGAATAGGATGTCAATTTCCCTTTTATATGAGCTTAATGGATATTCAAAATTTTGAGCCTTTGTGGTTGAGGCTCCAGAAGGAGTGAACCGATATATCTCATCTTCACAACGGATTTTTTGTTAGTGGAAATAATGGAATGTTTGAAATATAAAGAGAACTTGATGCTTATTTCGGATTTTATAAACGTTTTGGTTATTTAAAACTTTGACCTTTTGTGGTGGAGGTACCAGGAGGAATGGTCCGATCTCTATTGGAATCCGATGTTGATTTCGCGTTTTATGAGATTAATACAGGGTTGCCCATATTCGACGGACTCATCTGGCAACGCCATAACTTTTGACAGAGATGTCACATCGCTTAATGACATACCGCGTTTGAAGCGTCAGTCCAAGCAGATTTTTACCATGAACCAACGAACGCCACGCGAGCGCTCTGAATTAGTTGAAATTTACATTCAACAGAAGATATCAATTGTGAAAACTCAACGTGCTTTTAAAACATTAAAAAATGTGAGAAGTGCGCCTTCTAAGGGACCGTACATAAGCACAAATGCCGTTTTTACGCCACTGAAAATCCTCAGGAGATTTATGACGAAAAAGTCACAGTTTGGTGCGGCGTTAGTGCGAAAACGGTCATTGGGCCGTTTTTCTTCCAAAATGAAATGGCCATGCTGTTACCGCGACATGATGACCGTTATCGCGACATGATGACCAATTTTGTGATGCTAATTATTCGTCGAAAGCGTATGAGGCAGTTCTGGTTTCAACAAGACGGCGCTCCACCGCACACAAGTCGCATAACAAAACATGGGTCCATCGAATACGGGAAACCCTGTAGATATTCAAGATTTCGACCTTTTGTGGGGCAGGGACCAGAAGGAGTGGGCCGATATATACATATATATATCTTTACACCAGATAGAAGGATATATATATATATATATATATATATCTTTACACCAGACCTTGGGTTTATGAAAATATTGGGATGTGTGAAATTTAAAGACAATCGGACTCTTACATCACATTTTATGAAAATTGTAATTATTCAAAATTTTGACCATTTGTGGGGGAGGTACTTGATTGAGTGGACCGATATTGTCCATTTTCACACCTGAACTAGCACTGATGCAAATATTAGGATTTACAAAGTTGGAGCAAAATATGATTATCCTTTCTCTTTCTGTGCAAAAAATATATTTTCGGAGGAAAATATGATTATCCCTTCTCTTTCTGTGCAAAAAATATAATTTTTGAAAAATTCGACCTTTTGTGGGGTGGTACTGGAGGGAGTGGACCGATATTGTCCATCTCCGAATTCGATCTAAGTTTGACAAAAATATTACAATGTACCAAGTTTGGACCAAATCGTACACCCCCTTCGAGAGTTATCGTGCGCACCAGCCAGACAGATAGACAGACGGACATCGCTAGATCCACTCCAAATGTTCTGAAACGGATTTAGTCCAAAGAGACCTAGGGTCTAAAACCGTTATTTCGACTAGACACGTTTTGACCGTATCAAATGATATATACCCTCTGCAGCCATATGGCTGAGGGTATAAAAATACCCTCCATCTTTGGGTGAAGGAAACGTTTTTATATAAAAGTATCTGCATTTAAACCGTTTCGGTAAAACTGTTAAACTTTCCAAACACAAACAATAACAAACAAACCAACCATACTTCAAGGATTGTCATCTACCAAATTTGAAACAATTTCGTGGGCAAATGTGACTTGGATTATCAAAATACCGAATGTTGGTGGCTATCGTTATATGAGCTCCAAAGAAAACGTGGACCTATACAGATCTCGAACCCATTATGAATAACAATACCCAATTTTTAGACAAATTCGTGGAAAAATGTGATGAAAATAGTCAAGACACAGAATTCCGTTTCGGGTGATCCCGTTATTTGGAGCTAGAACCCATCATGACCCATAAATACCAATATTTAGACAAATGTGCGGAAAAATATGGCGAAAATCATCAAGATACCGAATTTGTGAGTTACCTTTATATGGGGCTGTCTTTCATAAGAAGTCAGCGTTACTTTTAAGCTGAATATGGAATTTATGATTTCGCATAAAATTGGATTTAAATGTTTGATATTCTTGTAATTTTGCCCATACGTCGATTTAACGATGTTCTTCTGTCTGTTTAAATCACGATACCTTTATTTTATGTAGAAAAAATTGGCAGAAAAAATTTTATTGTATTTATGTGATATATCGGTCCACGTTGTGGTACAGCCCCCATATAACTGTACCTCCAGATATTCGGTTTATGATGATTTTCGCCATTGTTACGAATTACGTATTTCTCTCAAAATTGGTATTTGTAGGTCATAATAGTTTCTAGCTTCTGTGGGGAATCATTGTATGTATACGTCTATGGTTTTGCATAGCCCTCTTATAACGGTACTTGTCGATATTCGGTATTTTAATGATATTTGTCACTTTTTCTACAGATGTGTCTAAATATCGGTATTTATAGATCATAATGGCTTCTAGCACCGGTGGCGAAATATGTAGGTCCACGTTTTGGTATAGCCCCATATAACGGTACCACCCGATATTCGGTGTTTTGATGATTTTGACACATTTTTCACGGATTTGTCAAATATTTGTATTTGTAGTTCGTAATGGATTCTAGATCCGCTGGGGAGAACATGTCATATATAGGTCCCCCACATATGGTAAATCCGGATATTCAGTATTTTGATGATTTTTGCCACATTTTGCACTAAGGGAACATCGAATTTTGCCTTCGAGATCAGGTCAGACTTAAATTTTCCTCTAATTTCATATAAATGCTACCAACCATGATGCGTTTGTCCAATTAGGTTGTATTTCAACAGAATAAGTTTTGACAAGTTACGACCATATCGGGTCACATAAAGTTATAGCTCCCACATATGTATGTATGTGCTCTAAATCTGTTATACGTGACACTGGTATTATTTATTTCATTACAAATTGCCTGCTAAAAATATGTATAGTAGTATTGGTGGTCACATAGTCTTTACCGCTCGACTTTTATCCTTTCCTTACTATTTTTAATGATTTTATGTAATATACACTAAAATAACAATTTATTTTGTTTCTTTTTGCAGGTAAGTTGAACGAAATCGGATTTGGCAAGTATTATGCTATGTAATGTGTTATCACTATGGAAATTTTTATTAACTTTTCAAATACATCTGGATCTTAATAGCAATAATTATTTTTACAAAAAAAAATATATAAACAAAAAAATCGATGACCAAAATGTCGTAGATATCAAAGCAATATTCATAGAAACATTTCAAATTTGGTGCAACAATGAAAAAAAAAAACAAACATTATCAAAAATTAAAACCATTATTTTATGATATATATTTTAAATTATTATCTATATAAATTTCATTTTTTAAAAATTCGTCGAAGACCCAATAAACTACATAGAATCTTGATAAAAATGGAATATATCGTTCCTCGTTTAGGTAAAGTTCCTAAACAACGGTATCTCCTGATTTTTTTGAATTTTTAAAGTTTTACCCCAATTTTCCATCAAATTAGCTGAACATTTGTTCATAGTGTTCTCAATGAATAGATTAACTATTTACGAAAACGGTTCCATGTAACGGTACACATAAATTTTCAGTATTATGTAGGGTTTGACCCAAATTTCCAACCCATTCAGCCATCGACGTAGTCAACTTCTCGAAATGAATAATTATTAGATATTTTTAGAGCATTTTGCTCGAAAATCTCATTTTTTTCTGTGAGTCGATTGTCGAATAAAAACTCTTAATTTTAGAGATTTTGGAGGTACCTATTTTGGCCATAAAGTAAGTTTTTACAAACTGGAGGAATGTATAAAAACTAGGCCCAGCAGAAGACGTTTGTACTTGTTATACCCTCCACCAAAAAAAGTATGGAGGGTATATTAATTTCGTCATTCCGTTTGTAACTCATCGAAATAATCATTTTAGACACAACAAAGTATATATATTCTTGATCAGCGTAAAATTCTAAGACGATTTAGCCATGTCCGTCCGTCTGACCGTCTGTTGTAATCACGCTACAGTCTAAACGAATTAAGATAGGAAGCTAAAATTTTGCACAGATCTCTCTTTTGTCTGCAGGCAGGTCAAGTTCGAAGATGGGCTATATCGGTCCACGATATCGTATAGCCCCCATATAACGGTACCCCCGATATTCGGTATTTTGATGATTTTAGCCACATTTTTCAATGGAATTGTCTGAAATTCTACAAAAGGAGTCCCTTGTGGACATTTTACCCCCTCAAAAAGAATTGTCTATATAGGTTCACGATATTGTATATCCCCCATATAACTGTACCCCCCGATATTCGGTATTTTGATAATGTTAGCCACATTTTTCAATGGAATTGTCTTAAAATCCACACAAGTAGTTCCTTGTGAGTACTTTACCACCTGAGAGAGAATTGTCTATATAGGTCCACCATATCGTATAGCGCCCATATAACGGTACCCCCCGATATTCGGTATTTTGATGATTTTACCCATATTTTTCAACGGAATTGTCTGAAAATCCACACAACGAGTTCCTTGTAGGTACTTTATACCTCGGCAGAGAATTATCTATATAGGTGCACGATATTGTATATCCCCCATATAACTGTACCCCCCGATATTCGGTATTTTGATGATGTTAGCCACATTTTTCATTGGAATTGTCTGAAAATCCACACAAAGAGTTCCTTCTGGGTACTTTATACCTCGGCAGAGAATTATCTATATAGGTCCACCATATCGTGTATTTGGTATTTTGATGTTTTTAGCCATATTTTTCAACGGAAAGGTCACAAGGGGTTCTTTGTGAGCACTTTACCCCCCGACAGAGAATTCTCTATATAGGTTAAAGATAACGTATAGCCCCCATATAACGGTACCCCGCGATATTAGGTATTTTGATGATTTTAGCCACATTTTCCAATCGTATTGTCTGGAAATCCACACACGGAGTTCTTTGTGAGCACTTTACCCCTGAAACGGAATAGTCTATATAGGTCCACAATATCGTATATCCCCCATATCGGCACCTTCCTATATTGGATATTTTAAAGATTTTAAAAGAATTTTTAATGGATTTTATTTTTTTGAAAATTTTCTAATTCGTTCCAAATGGTGGAGGATATTCAAAGTTCGGACCGGCCGAACTTACTGCTTTTTACTTGTTTTCATTCATATAGATACAGTCGAAACATATTTGAAGAAGACAGAGGCCTACTATGCTTTCGAAATTTGTTTAATTTAATCCATCAAATAAATGTTTATTTTATTAAAAAAAAAAAACACCCATACACCCCCATCGAATGTAACCAAAGTGGTCGTAGAAAATAATCATTGGTTTTGTTGTTCTCTTTATATCTGTTTTCTTTTTTTTCATAGTAGCCCCACCCAAATGTAAGAAACTGCAAAAATATAAAAACAAAACAGAAATACCAAAGAGGAATAGTTATGTACTCCCTTTCTTATTCCTGATTCAAGCTAATATTGGAATGTTATTTTTGTGTGCAGTTTTTATCGCCAATATCGTATCTTTTTGTTCCCTACCACAAACATCGCGTGTAATTAAAAAAAATTTCTATAAATTAATTTGATGAAAATAGTTATTTATAATTTATTATTAATTTAGTAAAAATTCTTTTTCGTGACATCTGATCATACATAAAAATTACCATGATATTTCTCTTCTAACATTTGGTATTGAAACCCCTACAATTTGCCCCATATTTATGCCCTACACCACATAGTGGTAAGGGTATAACGTCGTTGGGCATTTGTTTGAAACATGGAGAAGAAAGCGATACCATAGTTACTTTTGAAGATTTTCATATAATCACTTTCTGGGTCGATTTATGAATGCCAGTCTGTCTATCTATGTATTTTTGTGAACAAAATGCAGGGTACATTTAATATCCGATTGAAATGAAATTTTCCAACCAATATTTGTTTAGACCACAAATCGGTTCACATATAGCTATAGCTCCCATACAGGGTGAGATAAAAATCTGCAACAAAGTCAAACGCCATAATTTTCATGTTTTTTTTTTTGTAAATTATATTGAATGAAAGCAAAAAAAAATCGGATATAGCATTAAATTTTAGAATAAGTTTAGATTTGTTCGAATTGGTCACCTTTGGCACGAATTATGGCCTTCAAATGGCCAATGAAACCGTCACACGCTGTCCGAATGTTGCTCTGCGATATTTTGGCCCATTCCCAGCGAAGCGCTTGCTTAGGGTGATCGACACTTTGGTATTTTTTAGTGCCAACCTTGTTTTCCTAATCCAGACCCAACGAATTGGTATCCGAAGATTTTGGGTGGCCATTGTGTGCTGGAAATGAAGCAGGGAACCTCATTTTGTAACTATTCTTGGGTGGCGCGTGCTGAGTGCGATAGTGCTGAGTCCTGTTGGAATGTCCAAGATCTGCGGCCAAAATGTTTGCGTGCCCAAGGCTTTAATACACCCTCCAGACTATTTCATTTACATTTAATATCCGATTGAAATGAAATTTCCCAACCAATATTTGTTTGGACCAAAAATCGGTTCACATATAGCTATAGCTCCCATAGAGGGTGAGATAAAAAAACTGCAGCAAAGTCAAACGCCATAATTTTCATGTTTTTCTTAAATTTTATTGAACGAAAGCAACAAATTCGGAAATAGCGTCAAATTTTAGAATGAGTTTAGATTTGTTCGAATGGGTCACCTTTGGCACGAATTATGGCCTTCAAACGGCCAATGAAACCGTCACACGCCACCCGAATGTTGTCTGCTGTATTTTGGTCTGTTCCCGGCGAAGCGCCTGCTTGAGGTGATCGACACTTTGGTATTTTTTAGTGCCAACCTTGTTTTCCTAATCCAGACCCAACGAATTGGTATCCGAAGATTTTGGGTGGCCACTATGCGCTTGAAATGAAGCGGCGAGTATCATTTTATATCCATTCTTGGGTGGCAAGTGCGATAGCGCTGAGTCCTGTTGGGATGTCCAAGATCTGCGGCCAAAATATTTGCGTGCCCAAGGGTTTAATACACCCTCCAGAATATTTTCGCGACAATATCCGGCATTTATTCTGATGCCACGGTCGACTAATACGAGCGGAGAGCGACCATCGGCTGTTATGGCAGGCCACACCATCACCATGGCCAGCGCTTGAGTATTGATGGCCAACCGAAGGTGTACATTTTTAGCTGACCTCTTTGGCAAGTAAACACGATCATTTTATTTGTTTACAAACTGCTGGACAACGAATGTTTTCTCATCGGAGTAAACAAATTCGGCTGTTCACCACTTTCGGCCAAGCGAAGCAACTCTTTAGCTCTTTTGAGTCTATTTTCTTTCTGTTGCGGTGTAAGTTATTGTAGTTATTGGAATTTCAATGGCTTTACCGCGACCTCATTTTTCAATATTTGCCGAATGGAATATTGCGATATGTTCAGCTCACGAGCCGTTTTTCGGCCCTGCGACGCGGCTTTCGATCAAGTCGCTTCTTTACTTTTCGAACCATTTCTCCTGATGATGCTTTTTTCTTCCATCCACGTCCTTGACATCGGGCCACACTATTGGTATCACGGTAACGAGCGGTGGTACGATACACAAAAGATTTATTCACATTTAAATGCTGGAGTGCTCTAACGATAGCCGTTTGTGTTTTTCCAGCCTAATATAAAGAAATCACACTATCACGCTTGAATTCCAACACAAATAACTTTTTTTCTCAAAAAATTCTCACCAAAATGCTTTTGTACGCTTGTAAATAATATAATGAGCTGTCACTGGAATAATTTTAAAGGCTTAGAAATTACAGCAGTCGGAAGTTGGTTGCAGTTTTTTCATCCCACCCTGTATACTTTACGAATATACGACGAATATTTAGGGATGTTACAAACGGAATGACAATGTTGGTATACCCTCCTATTCAAGGTGGAGGATATAGAAACATTGGAGCTCGAATTCTAATTATATCTTCCATCGCTATCCAAAAATTTTGGGCATATGTCCAAAAAAAATCCCCTTCGGATTGATATTTTGATCCAAAGTCAATAATTGATTTAAGTTAAAGTATATGTGTATGTGTATGTGTATATCACATTGCCCCCCAACAAAAGTAAGTTCAAAATATTTTTCCGCAAATGACATACAAGTATGTCAATTCTCAAACTTGGATGCAGCTAAGTGCATTGACATATGTATAACGACATACAGACAAACACGTGTTCAAAAATACAATAGCAATCACAATGTGAACAACTACATCTATGTTCATACACTCGCTCGTCCGTTCGTTCGTTCGCTCGCACATAGATTCAAACATTCCGACACAGTACTCGTCGTATATCAGATCATGAATAAGTGTCTCAATATGTCCAATTATATTCATTTCAAAGCCGTAATCATAATAAAAATGTAAACTGCCACACGTTGGCCTTGTACGTTGACAACGAACAACACACACCGGGTCTTGGAGCTAAGGCAAGGCAATGGATGGATATACAGACTGACTGGTTTGTTTGTTGGCCGCTAGCAGCAGCGACAGCAAGAGCAACAACAACAATACATTGTTCCCTTACAACAGCAGACAGCAATGCAACTGGCAACATTGACTTTGGAGTTGTCACCTCACTCGGAGAGAGAAGTAACTACGGCAACAACATCAAATGCTGCGTTTGCCTCCCCAACAACACCAATCACATAATCTACAACAAGACTATAATCACTCAGGCACACACACACTCATCGGCACATTGGCACAAAGTGACAGAGGCAACAACAACTTGTTGACTTGTGCGACATTTACACGGAAGCATTGCTGGAATAAGAGTCTATGCACTTCCACAACTAATATGAGCGTAATAGTACCAACCATTAGCTGTGCGCGGAGAACGCACATTAATCGTGCATTCAAAATTTCATAAAATTGCAAATTTCATCTAAGCATATTGAGTAATTGTAGAGGATGTTTATACCCCCACCATAGTATGGAGGGTATATTAAGTTTGTCATTCCGTTTGTAACACCTCGAAACATATATTTTAGACCCCACAAAGGCTATATATTCTTGATCAGCATAAAATTCTATGTCGATTTAGCGATGTCCGTCCGTCTATGGAAATCACTCTAGCTCTGGTGGACGAAATGGAGGGCCATGTAGGTCCACGTTTTGGCGACATTATTCACCGGAATTGTTTCAAATTTGGAAAGCTCGTAAGGGATACTACAGCCTATGACAGAAAATTGCCTGTGCAGGTCTACGTCTTCGTATAGCCCCCATATAACGGTACCTCCCGATAATCGGTATTTTGAGGGTTTTTAGCAACATTATTCAACGGAATTGTTTCAAATTTGGTATTTGAAGTTCGTAACGGATACTACAGCCTATGACAGAAAATTGTCTGTGCAGGTCCACGTCTGCGTATAGCCCCCATATAACGGTACCTCCCGATATTCGGTATTTTGAGGGTTTTTAGCAACATTATTCACCGGAATAGAGTCAAATTTGGTATTTGAAGTTCGTAATGGATACTACAGCCTATGACAGGAAATTGTCTGTGCAGGTCCACGTCTTCGTATAGCCCCCATATAACGGTACCTCCCGATATTCGGTATATTGAGGGTTTTTAGCAACATCATTCACCGGAATAGTTTCAAATTTGGTATTTGAAGTTCGTAATGGATACTACGGCCTATGACAGAAAATCTTTTGTGCAGGTCTACATTTTGGTAGACCTATATTCGGTATTTTGATGGTTTGAGCTACATTATTCACCGATTTTTTTCAAGTTTCGCATTTGAATATTGTAATGGCTTATGACAAAAGTTGCCGATTCATGTCCACGTCGTCGTATAGACCCTAATTTAATGCCTACATTCGGTATTTTTAAGATTATAACAGAATTTTTAACGGATTTTATTTTTTTGAAAATTGCCAAATTCGTTCTAAATGTTGGAGGGTATTCCAAGTTCGGTTCGGCCGATGTAACTGCTTTTTTACTCGTATTTTAATAATTTGGTGTTAACATATTCAGATAAAATATGTTATTGGAGGACTTGTCAAGACATGGTCTGAAAGTGATGAATTTTACCGAAAAAGATTTCCTTAAAAAGCGAAAAGTCACACTGCGAACTAAGCGAATTCTAACGATCAATCGATACTAGCAAATGTCAGTTTCTTAACATTTTAGATTCGTCGACTTAGCGATGTCCGTCTGTCGGATGAAATGACGATAGAGTTCACAAATGTAATATTATATGCAGGCTGATTGGTATTGAAAATTGGCTATTTTGAAGGTTTCAGCCACAATCTTTAACAAAATAAACTGAAACTTTACATTAGGTGTTCTTGGTAGGTCTGTTCTCTTGTGCAAGAGTATACATGTCCAATAATTTGTATAACTCTCACATAACGTTGCCTTCAGAGTTTTGATATTTTAAAGGTTAACAATTGAGGTTCTGTGCAGGTCAGTTATCTTCTTGCAAAAAATGTTCGATTTAGTGTCGCTAATTAGTGTAGCACCAATACAACGGTACATCCCGATTTTCGGTATTTGGAGGTTTTGGCCACAATTTCCAACCAAAGTAATTGAAACTTGACCTTTGGATTTCTTGTTAGGTCTGTTCGTTTCTTGAAGAAAATGTTCGATTCAGGTCCAATAATTTATATAGCCCCCATACAATGGTACCTTCCGATTTTCAATACTTTGAGGTTTCTGACACAATTTTCAACCAAATTTACTGAAACTTGACCTTTGGATTTCTCGTTAGGTCTGTTCGTTTCTTGAAGAAAATGTTCGATTTAGGTCCACTAATTGGTATAGCCCCCATACATCGATACCTCACAATTTTCGGTATTTGGAGGTTTCGGCCACAATTTCCAACCAAAGTAACTGAATCTTGACCTTTGGATTTCTCGTTAGGTCTGTTCGTTTCTTGAAGAAAATGTTCGATTCAGGTCCAATAATTGATATAGCCCCCATACAATGGTACCTTCCGATTTTCGATACTTTGAGGTTTCTCCCATAACTTTCAACCAAAGTAACTGAAACTTGACCTTTGGATTTCTCGTTAGGTCTGTTCGTTTCTTGAAGAAAATGTTCGATTTAGGTCCACTAATTGGTATAGCCCCCATACATCGATACCTCACAATTTTCGGTATTTGGAGGTTTCGGCCACAATTTCCAACCAAAGTAACTGAATCTTGACCTTTGGATTTCTCGTTAGGTCTGTTCGTTTCTTGAAGAAAATGTTCGATTCAGGTCCAATAATTGATATAGCCCCCATACAATGGTACCTTCCGATTTTCGATACTTTGAGGTTTCTCCCATAACTTTCAACCAAAGTAACTGAAACTTGACCTTTGGATTTCTCGTTAGGTCTGTTCGTTTCTTGAAGAAAATGTTCGATTTAGGTCCACTAATTGATATTTTCGGTATTTGGAGGTTTCGGCCACAATTTCCAACCAAAGTAACTGAATCTTGACCTTTGGATTTCTCGTTAGGTCTGTGTTCGGTCTGGTCTGTGTTCGATTCAAAATATCCAACCAAATTAGATGAAACTTGAAATTTGGGGCCCTCAAAAAATGTTCGATTCAGCTCCACTGACTGGTGTAGCCCGAATATAACGGTACCTCCCTTTGGAGTTTTGAAGGGTTTTGACAATATTTAAAACCAAATTAGATGAAACTTGACAATTGGAATTTACGGTATGTAAGTTCTCTTCTTTCAAAAAATTTCAAATTCAGATACTTCAAGATTTTAAGTATTTTAAAGGTTTATGCCACAATTTCTAACCAAATTATATGATAACATTTTTGGGTTATTTTTTTAAAATATTCTACTCTTTTCATAATTTAATATGTATTACTTTAGCGAACATAGTGGTGGTGGGTATAAAAAGTTCGTCTCAGCCGAACCTTTTTTACTTGTTTAATTAAAACTTCATGCATCGTACTATATTTCAAGGTTTTATATATTTCTCAACTTTTTCCTTTTCGGAAAGAATAAGAGGTTTAATACCAAGTTTTGTACTACTTACTACTTTTCAAACAATTATAGTACACCTTTCCAAACCCACCTCCATATCTTAACCACAGACACCAACAGTGACATCTATATCAAATTTAAGGATTTGAGCTCTATTTCTTACCCCTATACCAAATTTAGTACTGTTCGTACAATTACAGTATACATTTGCAAAATCACCTTCATATCTCAATTCCAGATAGACCTCAGTATATAATTATAGGATTCAAGCCATATCCATTCACCCAATACCAAATATAGCACCATTGAGTACTTTTGTACAATTATAGTACACATTTCCGAAACCACCTCCATATGTCCAGGCTACAAGTGAGCAGTGACCTTAATACTAAATTTCAGATTTCAAGCACTATCTGTTGTCCCAATGCCAATTTGTACTAAATATGGTTCTATTAAGTACTTTTTATGTAGTACATAATTACAAAACCATATATTTAATAGAAACAGGAACCCCAATGAAACTTCAAAATCTCATATATATGAAACGAATCGAAAATCATATAACGTCCATTTTTGATGATGTTGTAAGGAGCAAAAATGCAAACTATTGCCTAACTGTTTTTCGCACCTACCTAGAATGGTTGGCATTGAAAATTGACTATATAGGTACACGATCAATGACAGTCCGAAATATAATGGCATTTCGTAAATTTTGGTATATAAATTGTTTTAGACACAATATCAAGCCAAACACATGTACTTTAATTTTTTAGGTTCTTAAAGACGAAATTCTCTTCTGAAAAGTTTCAATATAGGATAGCCATAACAAAATGTGATAGCCCCCATTTCATGTGATAGTCCCCATTCTAATTTAAGAACTTCGAAGACATAGGTTTATAGAGGTTCAAATGCCTATATTGACAGTCTTATACACACAGACGGACGGACATGACTATATCGACATAGAATCTTATGCTGATCCTAATTGCTTATTTCGATGAGCTGCGAACGGAATGACAAACTTAGTATACACTACTATATAAGGCGGAAGATATAACAAGTAAAAAAGCAGTAAGTCCGGTCGAACTTTGAATACCTTCCACCAGTTGGAACGACTTTGGAAATTTTCAAAAATATAGGATCCCTTAAAAATTCGATTAAAATATTAAAAATATCTAATATAGCCGTTATATTGGGCTCTATACGAAGACGTGGACCTGCATAGGCAATTTTTAGCATAAGCCATAATAATATTCAAATACGAAACTTGAAAAATGTTTCAATATAAGGCGGAAGATATAACAAGTAAAAAAGCAATAAGTCCGGCCGGGTCGAAGTTTGAATACCTTCCACCAGTTGGAACGAATTTGGAAATTTTCGCAAAAATAGGATCCCTTAAAAATTCGATTAAAATTTTAAAAATATCTAATATAGCCTTTATATTGGGCTCTATACGAAGACGTGGACCTGCATAGGCAATTTTTATTGTAAGCCATAACAATATTCAAATACGAAACTTAATAATGTAATGTATTAATGAATAATGTATCATTAAAGTCATGAAAATATATAAAGACCTGGTCCTGTATAGACAATTTTCAGTCACAGGCTACCTACCTACCCATTAGAAACCTCAAATACGAAATTTCAATCGATTTCGGTGAATAGTGTACCTAAAATCTTCAAAATACCAAATATAAAGAGGTACTGATATATGGTGGCCATACGAAGACCTGGATCTGCATAGACAATTTTCTGGCATATTTTGTAGTTCCCAATACGAACTCTGAATACGAAATTTGAAACAACTCCGGTGAATAATGTTCCTAAAACTCGTTAAAATATCGAATCTCGGGCGTACCGTGGACCTATATAGATATTTCTCTTTCTTACCCCCTGCTAGAAATAACTTCTAGTATAGATTTTTAGACAATTCCATTGAAAAATATGGCTAAAATCATCAAAATACCGAATATAGGGAGGTACCGTTATATGGGGTATATACGATATAGTGGACCTGTATAGACTGCCCATATTCGACGGACCCATGTTTTTTTTTTAAAAAATCAAAGAAAAAAATAAAAATTTGGCGGTTGGCAATGTTAATTATTTAATTTGTTCCAAGTAGATTTGTTTACATCAATTTTTGAATATGATATCTCTCAAATGGCCGCCTCTGGCGTTGATGACGTATTGTGCCCTTTTTGCTGCATTATCCATCGTATTTGCCAACATTTCGGCCGGAATAGCGGCTATTTCTTCACGAATGTTGTCCTTCAGCTCTTCTACGGTCCTTCTCTTGTTAACGTAAACCTTTGACTTCAAATATCCCCACATGAAGAAGTCAGGCGGCTTCAAATCGGGCGAACGCGGTGGCCAGTACAAATCACCACTTTTCGACATCAAACGGCCCGGAAACAAATTCTTCAGAAAATCGATTGTTATGCGACTTGTGTGCGGTGGCGCGCCGTCTTGTTGAAACCAGAACTGCCTCATACGCTTTCGACGAATAATTGGCATCACAAAATTGGTCATCATGTCGCGATAACGCTCCTGATTGATGGTAACAGCATGGCCATTTTCATTTTCGAAGAAAAACGGCCCAATGACCGTTTTCGCACTAACGCCGCACCAAACTGTGACTTTTTCGTCATGAAGAGGCACTTCTTGAATCTCCTGAGGATTTCAATGGCGTAAAAACGCCAATTTTGCTTATTTACGGTCCCATTCAATGTGAAATGGGCTTCATCGGACATGATAATTTTGTTCCAAAATTGCTCGTCATCTTCGGCCATTTCGATGACTCTTTGGGCCCATTCCAATCGACGAGGCTTGTCCGCAGGCAACATTCTTTGCGTCAATTGAATTTTGTACGGGAACAAATGCAAATCAATGCGAATAATCCGTTGTAAAGTGGACCGAGCCATGCCCAACTGCTGAGAACGGCGTTTTTTGTGATGTTCTTGGGGACCTCTCAGCTCTGGCTCGAACGGCAGCGATATTCTCGGCCGATCGCCTTGGTCGACTTTTATATGGCCTCTTCGGATTAGAAAGAGCCTTACCAGTCGAAAATTTTTCGTATAAACGCTTAATGGTGTTGTTAGAAGGCGCACTTCTCATATTTTTTAATGTTTTAAAAGCACGTTGAGTTTTCACAATTGACTTCGTCTGTTGAATGTAAATTTCAACTATTTCGCGTGGCGTGTATTGGTTCATGGTAAAAATCTGCTTGGACTGACGCTTCAAACGCGGTATGTCATTAAGCGATGTGACATCTCTGTCAAAAGTTATGGCGTTGCCAGATGGCTCCAACGAATATGGGCAACCCTGTATTCTCTTCCAGGTGGTGGATTTTTAGACAATTTTATTGGAAATTTTGGCTCATGAAAATACCGAATATCGGGTGGTACCGTTGTATCGCGTAGTACCGTAATATCGGGGAGTACCGTTATGTATACCATACTATGTATGGCGGAAGGGAGACCTTATACAAGACTAGAAGTTTAAATTTTTAGTTTCGTCCTTTTATGAAATTCGTTCGCCTTATTTTAAAAGATGCAACATTTAAGCTATCAAAAATAAATCTATTTTCAGCAGTATTATTCCTTCTAATCCCTGATCGCATTCAAACTTGTGATTCTTATCAAAAATTAACATAATTGATAGGTAGCATCACCTAACCTATGTAACTTCCTCACTCTGACATTATTTTATTCCAATGTTATATTAAAATGTCACTTTATACCCATGAACTCTATATCAACGGACCTAATGCCACGTACATACATACACCCATGTAGGTATAATGCAATGAATTGCACCGGCTATGGCCCCCTTTTTTTGAAAACATGACAAAGGGATCACAACAATCAAAAACATATTCGACGTTTTTTTGTTTTATTTTAAATTACATTCTCATTCCAATTCGCATATTTAGCCGAAAAAAATGAAAGGCATTTAATTGTCAAAAAAAAGAAGAAAAACTACAACAACAACAATGAAATAAACATTCATCCGTCCGATACACGAATAATAAACAAATTATTGGGGTAGGGTAAGTACAGTTTCCTAAGCGAGGGCACTGCAACAACAAAGCATTCTTCTGCTGCTGCTACTGCTGTGTAAAATTTTTTCTGTTGTCGGTCGCTCAACTGTTGTTGTCGCCGACGTAGTCGTCAATATTCTTACTTGTCGCTCTCATTATTGTTGTGTGGTGTGGCGTGGCCTGGTACTCACTATAGTGGACCCCGTACGCTATGCGACACATCCATCCATACAACAATTACTGGCTGCCGGTCGTTCGTTCGTTCGTTCAGTTCATTCATTCATACGTTCCGTCAGTCATTTGCTCATTGTCAACATGTTCATGCGAACGAACAAGCGAACAACGTCTGTTGTAATGCGCCGAAAAGAACACAACACCGCTCGCACACACAGCCACTTAAATTCAGAACATTGCTTCAAGTAGCGGCAGCAGCAGCAACCGAATTGAAGCCATACAACAACCGAACACCACACAATGAACAGAATGCAACAGCAACAAAAATATTCTATAAAGAATAACAACAAAAACAACAAATTTACAAAATATACAAAAAATGTTAAGGTTATTAACCATGAAAACAGAAAACAACAACAAAAACGTATGAACAGCAGCAGCAGCAACAACAACAACAACGCCACTAAAGAACGAACAAGTAACACAAACAAAAGCCCAGAATTTCCAAACAAAAGACGCGCGCAGACAGACAGTCAGTCAGACATTAATGCAGTCCCATATACTTATATGAGTCGCTGTGTCGGTGTCAGTGTGTGTGTGTGTATGTGTGCAAATCTCCCGAAAAAAGCGCATTAAGCAATGACAAATTTTGAATTGAGTGTGGTCAGGAAGACGGACGACATAAGGTTTCCTGTTGGACTTTTTCGTCTTCCCGATGTTTCCACGTTTGTCGTCGTCATTCTCACATGCCATCCATGGAACGGGTAATTTAGAGACGACGGCCGGTCATTGGTGTTGCTGTTGAACTTGAAACAGAATTGTTCATCATTCATCGGGGGGTAGCTAGCTGTTGAGTGCGGTCAGTTACATTGTTGTCATCAAATTGCAGACGAAAATTACATTTTTAAAATTTTCTGTGGAAATTTGTTAGATTATCAACTAATTGTAGGCGTCATTACATTCCAGCATTTATCTTAAAACTTTTTCGAATGAAGATGGAATAAAATGACGACAACTTAACATATGGAAAACTACAAAGCAATTATTTTTATTTTATTTAAAAAAAAAAATTAGAAAACATAAATAAGGAAATATTAACCTTTACTAGAAAATGTTCAAAATTAGACAACAGTCATGAGGGAGTCTGTACACGCCTAGTAGGAGGTCTATATACAGGGTGAGATAAAAAACTATAACAAAGTCAAACGACATAATTTTTACATTTTTGTATAGGGTAAGTGTGCCTAAGTTCGGCATGTCCCAGTAGTTGACAGTTTTGAAATTTAAATTTAGAATTGACCAAATAATTAAATAATTGCAAAAAAACGTCAACAGTGTTCTCTGCTCTCTTTCTGTAAAAAACAATGAGCTTCGATCATTTATTACGAGAGAATAACGGTTTATGTCAGTGAGTGTCTTCCAACGCGTGCGATAGTCGGTGTTGCCAACATTTTGAGAGCTAGAAGCGTAATTAAAAAACCAGAAAAGCGTAAATGGCGTAAAAACTTTCCCTTAAAAAGCGTAAGAAGCGCTATGTATTTTCTTCTAACCAAAATACCAAAACTGTCAATAAAACGCTTTTTTATACCCTCCACCTTGGAAAGGAGTGTATATTAACTTTGTTATTCCTTTTATAACATCCCTAAATATTCGTCGTAGACACCATAATGTGTATATATTCATAATCAGCATAAAATTCTTAGACGATTTAACGATGTCCGTCTGTCTGTCTGTCTGCCCGTCTGTCTCTCTGTCTGTTGAAATCACGATACAGGCCACATTATTTGTCGTAGAGCGTCAAAATTTAGCAGAATAATTTGTATTGTGTCTAGGATGGTTGGTAATGAATATGAGATATATCGGTCCACGTTTTGCTTTAAACCCCCATATAACGGTACCTCCCGATATTCTGTATCTTGATGATTTTTGCCACATTTTTTCACGAATTTGTTTGAAAATTGGTATTTGTAGGTCATAGTGGGTCCTCGTTCGTATGGCGAAACATTGCATGTATAGGTCCACGCTTTGGTATTTCCTCCTTCCGATATTCTGTATCTTGATGATTTTTGCCACATTTTTTCACGAATTTGTTTGAAAATTGGTATTTGTAGGTCATAGTGGATCCTCGTTCGTATGGCGAAACATTGTATGTACTGGTCCTCGTTTTTGCATAGCCCTCCCGATATTTGGTATTTTGATGATTTTTTTGATTTTTGTCTAAAATTTGGTATTAGTGGGTCATAATTGGTTCTAATGTTTTCATTACCCTAAGGTGGAGGGTATTAAAAGTTCGGCCCGCCCGAACTTAATGTATTTTTACTTATTTGAATACCCTTCACCAATTGGAACGAATTAGGACATTTACAAAAAATTAAAATCCATTAAAAATTCTGTTAAAATCTTAAAAATACCCAAAAACGGAAGATGTCGATGGAAGATATACGATATTGTGAACCTATATGGACAATTCTATTTCAGGGTGTAAAATACTCACAAAGAACTCCTTGTGTAGAGTTTCAGAAAATTCCATTGAAAAAATGTGCCATCTATGAACTTACGTTTTTTCTCGATCATTTTTCTTTTCCTTCAATTGATTTATAATACACAAAATTCTTCGTTTTATTTTAGTTTATTAAAAAAGAGTTACATGTAAACAAAAGAACTTTAATGACAGGAATGAAAGACAAGTAAAGAATTTCCAGTAAAAAATTTGCGATAAGTAGATGCCATACTATCAAAATATTCGAATGTATAAACATTGTCACATTTTAAAATCTAAAAACCGCTAAAAGCGCCAACAGAAAAGATGAAAAGCGTACGTATAGTGCTTTTTCTCCGTTTCGCGCTATGCCACTATTTTGGCGTTTAGGGGGGTCTAAAAAGCACCATAAATAGCGCGAAAAGCACTAAGTTGGCATCGCTGGCGATAGTGCTTGTCGATCGATTTAAGTAAATTAAATTTAATACTTTATTTTATAATAGTAAATAATAGTCTAAAGGTCATTTTATAACTTAAAAACATACAAAACAAGGATTTTTCTGTTATATTATTTAATGCCGACATTAGGAACAGAAAAAAAGAGATTTGCCAGTAGTCGGCATTGGGTGCCGATTACTAGAAAAATATCATTTTTGACCAATTACACCAAAACTTGAGAAAAGTATTAAAAAATAATCCAAAATCTACTCAATTAAAAAATAGTTTCGAGTCGGTAGTTGCTTTTATTTGTGCTTTTTGATCAACTTTTCTAAATTAAGTAGGTTTTTTCTATCAGCTATTTGACGTTTTAGATAGCGGTGACATTTTTGAAAAAAAATGTTAGCTATCTAAAGGATAGGAGATCAATTCACAAATTCCAAATATAAGAATAGTACTTTTTTCTTTTTTTATAAAATCTCATTTTTATTTTAACTGAAAATCCATACGTTACTGAAGGTAATGATAATTAAATAAAACACTATTTAAAAACGAAATTGATTTCAAATTCTGTATTAAACTGTGAATTAGTAATATAGCATTGTTTTATACTATTTGAAATAAAAAAATATGCAAAATAATATTTTTTCACTGAAATACCATATGCCGACTACTGGCAAATAGACATGCCGAGCATTGGAAAATGATGCCAACTACTGGCAAAAAACTACTATTTTAGTAAAATTGCAAATTTTGCCAATTTAATAAAAACAAATTCAATGTTTTTTTTTTTTTTTTTTTTTTTTTTTTTTTTTGTTTTTGTTTATTATTTCGAAAACTAAACAAAATTTGGAATCTAAACAATTTTATTTTTTAGCAAGTGAAAAATTTCACTCAGAATGTTGAAAAATTGAAAATCCTAAAAGTGCCGACTACTGGCACACTTACCCTACCCACCACCTTTAAAAGGGGGGTATATTAACTTTTTCATTCCGTTTGTAACATCCATAAATATTCGTCGTAGATCCCATAAACTATATATATTCATTATCAGCAAAAAATTCTAAGTCGATTTAACGATGTCCGTCTGGTAGTCTGTTGAAATCACAATACAGCCCACATTATTTGACGTAGAGCTTCGGAAAATTGTTAGTGCAGTTCCACGTCTTCATATAGCCCCCATATAACGGTATCTCTCGATTTACGGTATTTTGATGATTTAAGCGACATTATTCACCGGAATTGTTTCAATTTTGGTATTTGAAATTCGTACGGGATTCTACAGCCTAGGACAGAAAATTTTCAGTGCAGGTCCACGTCTTCGTATAGCCCCATATAACGGCACCTCCTGATATTCGGTATTTTGATGATTTTAGCGACATTAGTCACGGGAATTGTTTCAAATTTGGTCTTTGAAGTTCGTAACGAATAATGCAGTCTATGATAGAAAATTGTCTGTGCAGGTCCACCTCCCTATATACGGTATTTTGATGGTTTTAGCTACATTATTCACCGATTTTTTCAAGATTCGCATTTGAATATTGTAATGGCTTATGACAAAAGTTGCGTATGCAAGTCCACGTCGTCGTATTTTTAACGGTTTTCATGTTTTGAAAATTGCCAAATTAGTTCCAAATGGTGAAGGGTATTCAAGGTTTGGCCTGGCCGAACTTACAGCCTTTTTTACTTATTTTTTCTTTTTTTTAATTTTATTGAATTAAAACAAAAAATGTCGGAAATAGCATCAAATTTTAGAATAAGTTTAGAGTGGTCACATTTGGCACGAATTATGTCCTTTAAACGGTCAATGAAACGGTCGCACGCTGCCCGAATGTTGTTCAGCGGTATTTTGGCCCATTTCCGGCGAAGCGCTTGCTTGAGATGATCGACACTTTAGTACTTTTTAGGGCCGAGCTTGCTTTCCAAAATACTCTAGACACAATAGTACAAGAGATTGATATCCGTAGATTTTGGCGGCCATTGTGCGCTGGAAATGAAGCAAGAAACCTCATTTTGTAACCATTCGTTGGTAGCGCGTGCTGAGTGCGATGGTGCTGAGTCCTGTTGGAATAACCAAGGTCTGTGGCAAAAATGTTTGCGTGCCCAAGGCTTTAATACACCCTCCAAAATATTTTCGCTTAATATTCGGCATTTAATCTGATGCTACGGTCGATTAATACGAGCAGACAGCGACCATCGACCATTGAGTTCTGGTGGCCAACCGAAGGTGCCATTTGGAAGTGCCTCTATGGCAAGTAAACACGATAATTTTGTTTGTTTACAAACTGCTGGACAACGAATGTTTTCTCATCGGAGAAAACCAAATTCGCAGTTCACCACCTTTAGCCAAGCGAAGCAACTCTTTAGCTCTTTTGAGTCTATTTTCTTTCAGTTGCGGTGTAAGTTTTTGCATTTTTTTGGAATTTCAATGGCATTACCCCGAATACATTTTTCAATATTTGCCGAATGGAATGTTGCGATATGATCAACTCATGAGCCATTTTTCGGCCACTGCGCCGCGGGTTTCGATCAAGTCTCTTCTTTACTTTTCGAACTACTTCCTTGACGTCGGGCTTCGCTACCAGTATCACGGTAACGAGCGCACAGTGGTCGCTGCCATTGGCCAAAATTCAAAAAATGAAAATCAGATATTTATTGTCAAATGTGTACAAATGAACTCTTAAGCGGTTAAGCTTTTTAGAAAACATAATAATCTTGGCTTCATTCTAACGGGACACTCCGAAAATAGCATCAAAAAAGAGAAAATGTAGTTAGTTGTTTTTTTTCAGTGGGATCAGAGAAAAAGTGGAGTAAAAATAGAACTGTATTACAAAATTAAATACATTTTAAAATTAAAAATCTTGGCATTATTATTGAAAAGCAAGGTATTAACTTATTTTTAGTGCAGTAATTTGTGTGTTTAGTATATGTGTATAATATAGAAGATGTGAGTGTTCTGAGTTGCCTTTAAGATTAATTTTGAAATTAAAATTGGGTTTCAGTTAAAGTTTTAATTGTTTTCCCCCCTGAATCCTCCAATGTGATTTTTTTCACGCCATTAGTAATGGTCCTAAAATTCTAAAAGTGCTAATTTAACTTTCAGATTTTGTCAGATGTGTACGTTATGCCCAATATACTGAAGTGACTTCGCTGCAATTTTGTCAGTTCTATGGTGCTAGTGACATAGAATATGTTTTTGTTGCTTGGGATTGATAAGGATGAAATTGAGGGGTTTTCAATAATGTTGCAAGCATTGTCCTCTGGGTATAATATTTATGTCGAAAAATTTAAGGCCTTTGCACTGGAAACTGCTAAAGAGTTAACAAATTTATATCCATGGCACTATCTTCCAAGTTTCGACTAAATCATGCCCGAAAAAATGCTCGTGTTTCAACAAACACAGATCTTATTAACCGTCTTCTTCTGAGCTCTGACCCTTTTATAATAGGACAGCGAACGTTACCAAACAATAACCAGTAAAGAAAGTCTTAAAGTCAAGCGGGCCGACTTCATGATACCCTACACCACTTTGCATATTTAGTAGAGCGTCACATAACAAATAAAGGTTTTAATGGGGAATTTGTAAGAATTAAATCATACCAACAATGATTATAGTAATAATTAAAAGTCCAAAGGAACTAATATATGGGAGGAATATCCTCCTCTGAATCAATTTCTATTAAATTTGTCGAGGCATTGGCGCCTTTTCAATTGGGGGCTTGTATTATCCATTTGGTGCACAATTAACTTGAAATCGGATAGATATATATGAGAGCTATATCTAAATTTGATTTGGGCTAATATTACACGTTTGGTGCACAATAAAAGGCAAATCGGACGAAGATATATATTTGAGCCATGTCCAAATATTAACAGATCTCGATAAAATTTAGAAAGGGTATTTCTGAGTTATATTTGATATATTTCCCCAAATATCGTTGTCACAGAGTCCATATTACGGCTGCGGAGGACAAAAATAACAAATCGGATGAACAATATATATGGGAGCTATATATATATCTGAACCGATTTCGATCAAATTTGGCATACTTACTTTCAGGTCCCATCTGGTCGTACGTATATTCCATACTATTTGGGCTGATATTACAAGTTTGGTGCACAATATAAGGCAAATTGGATCAATATATATGGGAGCTATACCTAAATTTTGACCGGTTATATCCAATTTCAATAGGGCCTTAAGTCAAACTAATTATTTGTGCAAAATTTATCTTCGATTTAATTTTGCATTAAATTGTTATTTTATTTTGTTTACAAAAAATAATCAAATTTGGACTTGATTTGTATAAAAAATGCTTCTAGTTTTGGAGGTACCTTACAAGGGACTCTACCTGATGGCGGGTTGTTCCAAATAATTTTCAGTAAGATTATTTTTCAGCTCCTTAGAACGTAAAATGTCAAATCACATTACAAACTGGTGTAGAAATGTGACAAGAATTGGGCAAATAACCCTTATTCGGGAGGTACGTTATATGGGGACCATGCCAAAACATGCATCGACCATATCCATTTTGTCACATTTTTAATATTTATCCCATCAAGTTACCATAACCAAAGATTCATATTGATATCTGCACTGAAAGTATTTTTGGCCGCTGTTCCCATACGACCTCGACCACTGTGGAGCGGTGGTACGAAACACAAAAGATTTATTCACATTTAAATGCTGGAGTGGTCTAACGAGAGTCACTTGTGGTTTTCCAGCCAAATATAAAGAAATCACACTATCCGCTTGAATTCCATTTCGAATAACTTTTTTCTGGAAAACTCTCATCAAAATACTTTTGTATGCTTTTAAACAATATAATGAGCTGCCACTGGAATAATTTTAACAGCTATCGGACTAGTGGCTTAGAAATGACAGGAGTCTGAAGTTGGTTGCAGTTTTTTCATCTCACCCTGTAGATGACCGAATAAATCTTTATAGACTACCAGAAGAAGCCATCATAGACAAACAGAAGACAAAAATTTATTTTTTTTTTAAATGTTCTGTGGAAATTTGTTTGATTATCAACTAATTGTAGGCGCCATTACATTCTAAGATTTAAAACTTTTTCATTCGCCGGATTTGTTCGTAATGGGTACTCCAACCTATGACGAAAAATCACATCTTCGTATAGCACCTATATAACGATAACTCCCGATATTCGGTATTTTAGAAGTTTTTTTTTTATTATTATCTGGAATTTGTCAAATTCGTATTTAATGTTCGCAATGGGAACTACAACCTATGAAGGAAAATTGTGTATACAGTTCCAGGTGGTTGTATAGCCCACATATAACTGTACCTACCTTTTTTCGGTATTTTGATGATATTAGTGACATTATTCACTGGAATTGTTTCAAATTTCGTATTTGAAGTTCGGAATCGTTACTATAGCCTATGACAAAAATTACTTGCGTAAGACCACGTCTTCGTATAGCCCCCATATACGGGTTTTGAAATTCTTCAAGTTTCTTCCTAATCGCGGAGGGTATAAAAAGTTCGGCCCGGACGAAGTTAGGTGCGTTTTTACCTGCTAATATGTGCTATTTTTCCTATGGAATATTCCAGAATTATGCATAAAATTAAAATCGAATATGAATAATGTTGGTGCCGCTGCTTCCCAATTTATTAACTTTCTTCACACTCACTGTATAATGTTAAACATTGTCGTTAATACCATATATTTGAATGACTGCGTGCAAGGTAGTCCATGAGATCAGATCAATTAACCAAAGACCTTAATAGAGTTCAGATACCTGATATTATTTTGATTGATTGCGCTTCAGCGAATTTTTGCTGTGATAAGAAAAAAATCACTCTGAAATAAAACAAACGAACTTATCTCCGTTGCTGTGAACCCAACATGCCATTATGTTTAATTTTTTATTTTATTTTTTTGAGATGATGCAAGTGTTTTCCACTTTCCTTGGATTTTGTTTTTGTTCTTGTTGTTGTTACGGTTATTTCAGCAATTGTTGTATTTTCCACAACATCCATAAATTCTTATGGCCGACCTTAAATAATTTCAATGAACATTTTTATTTTTCGTCGATTGAGGTCATTGTGATAAGCACTTGAGCGAGCGTCTATAACGGAATTTTATTTTTTGTGCTCATGGACTTTTGAATAATTCGGGATGTTGAACTACACACGAAAAATTGTGCATGGAAATTATTATTTATATATTCGATTGTCATATTACGTGGTATAAATATAAGTTAGACATATCTTTCCAGCAGCGTGGCTGGTTGCTAGGCATACATTTTTAAATCGTAATATTTCTTCAATCATTGATCAATTTTGAAAGTAGAAAATATCTGTGGACTAGGACCTATTAAGGAAAAACATAATTGATTTCAGATTTACTTGTTATATCCCCTGTGAGTCTCGATATAAAGCGACCTAAAGAATTGTTTTATATTTCACAACTATTTGTATTACAATAAACTAAGTTTCTGTATTCGAAATACCATAGAATATGGCGATTCGGTTTTTTTTTATATTTCCGCCTTAGCTAATGTCCAAAGGGACTGCGTTTTAAACCCAATTTGAAGAACCTTATTGGGTATCATCCCTCTAAATGTCAAATTTAAAACTTGAGAAGGTATACAGGGTGAGATGAAAATATGCAACCAACTTCAGACTCCTGTCACTTTTAAGCCACTCGTCCGAAAACTGTTAAAATTATTCTAGTAACAGTTCATTATATGGTTTACAAGCGTCCAAAAGCATTTTTGTGAGAATTTTTTCAGAAAAAAGTTATTCGCGATGGAATTTAAGCGAGATAGTCTGATTTCTTTATATTTGGCTAGAAAACCACAAGTGCCTATCGTTACAGCAACCCAGCATTTAAATGTGAATAAATCTTTTGTGTCTCGTACCATCGCTCGTTATCGTGATACTGGTAGCGTAGTCCGACGTTAAGGAAAAATGCCGAAAAATGAGCTCAACATATCGCAATATTCCATTCAGCAAATATTGAAAAATGAGCTCGGAGTTAAGCCATTGAAATTCCAAAAAGTGCAAGAACTTACACCGCAACGGAAAGAAAATAGACTCAGAAGAGCTTAAGAGTTGCTTCGCTTGGGCAAAAGCGGTGAACTGCAGAATTTCCTTTACTCCGATAAGAAAACATTCGTTGTCCAGCAGTTTGTAAACAAACAAAATGATCGTGTTTACTTGCCAAAGAGGTCAGCTGAAAATGTGCACCTTCATTTGGCCACCAGAACTCAAGCGCTGGCCATGGTAATGGTGTGGACCGTCATAACAGCCGATGGTCGCTCCACGGTCGATTAATACGAGCGGAGAATAAATGGCGAATATTATCGCGAAAATATTCTGGAGGTTGTACTAAAGCCTTGGGCACGCAAACATTTTGGCCGCAGATCTTAGAAATTCCAACAGAACTCAGCACCATTGCACTCAGTGCACAATGACCACCAAAATCTCCGGATACCCATCCGTTGGACTATTGTGTCTGGTGTATTTTGGAAAGCAAGGTTGGCACTAAAAAATACCAAAATGTCGATCACCTCACGCAAGCGCTTCGCCGGAAATGGGCCAAAACACCGCAGAGCAACATTCGGGAAGCGTGTGACGGTTTCATTGGCTATTTCTGACCAATTCGAACAAATCTAAACTTATTCTAAAATTTGATGCCATTTCCGACATTTTTTGCTTTCATTTAATAATTTTTAAAAAAGATGTTAAAATTATGGCGTTTAACTTTGTTGTAGTTTTCTTTTTATATCACCCTGTATGTCCATTTGGGATAATATCATTTAATATAAACTATAAATATTTGTATACACAAAATTCTATTTTGAACTACGGGCACCGAGTTTTTTTTTAGCAATTTTTAATCGATTCCTGAAATTTTGCATCATTTTTAAGGATGTCTATTAGCCAATCCAATTTTTCTTTAAGTGAACACATAGGGTCAATAGCCGAGACATTGAACGAGACATAATTTTATCAAAGACTACTCTCCGTTATACACCTTGAGAGCCAAGCAAGCACACAAAAACAAAGAACCAAAAAAAAAAAAAAAAATTGGGAAATTCATTGAACCCAACAGAGATTACTTAACCAAGGTAGGAAATTAATCAGTTTATGAATTGCATATTTGTGAAACTCGAAGATTTCCTATTAATGGCAACGACCTGATTTGTCATGGCATTTTTTGTTATCGGAAAAAAAACATTTCGATATCGAAATGCCGACCACCCCCTCAAGAAATTCTTCTACTCCAAATTCCGATGCATTCAAAATTTCATAATGAGAAAACACACATTGGGACGCTTACTCATCATCATCAACAATGGGCCATGTTCACCGCTTGATGTTGGTTATTGGACCCCCTTTAGCATAGCACCCACTCACTTTTAATAAAAACAAAAAATTAACAAAAACAAAAAACATAAACTCGTCACACTCATTGATTTATCGCAAAATGTTATATATATATATATATATACACACACGCATTGTTGCCCAAGTCTTTGTTGTTGTTGTGTAGAAATAAAAATATTTATTAAAAAAAAAAATACTAAAACGTGAACGATAAGCAAGCAGGGCATTCATATATCGCTCTTCAAGTGGAATAGAGCCGCTTACACTACTCGTTATCGCCTATATTTGCTTTTCGAATAACAAGAAAAAGCAAAAAACACAAAACTAACCGCAATTAAAGAACATTAAACTCTAAAGACATTTTTAGAATCGCACATTTAATACTAAAATATTTTTTGTATTTGCAAGAAAAAAAAATATCACAAACTTTATCAGATTTGTACTTTTAACACAGCTGAGTATTTACTCTGCTTCCTATGATAAAAAAAAACTAATATATTTAGGCCCATCGAATTTAAAAATTTGGGAGAGATTTTCCTTAAAACAATTTATATTTTGTTAAATAAAATATATGTAAACACTGTGAAAACTCCTCCTGAATTTGTAGAACTTAGTGGGAAAACATGGACAAACCCTTAAGTTGTGCTCTAGCAATAACCAAAAATTCCAGATATAATTCAAAGATCTCTAACAAATTTTGAAAGCTCTATCTTCAATTTTGCTAAGTTAAATGGAAAAATATCAAAATACTCTTGTGTATTTTTAAAGCTATATAAGGCCCCACACAGTTTGGTCTAAGAACCCAAAATATACACACTTTTTGTCGGTCTATACTTGGTAAATTGTAATTTAGTAATTTGATACACTATTCCGAAACTTGGGCCTACATTGAAATTTATTGCGAAAAAGTGTTTTAAGACCAAAAAATCCAATTTAAACCCAAATTAAATTGACAATGGTTAACGGAGAACGTCAAAAAGCGGAAAAATACTTGAAATCGGAGTTATCCTTGAAAAGGGACTATTAAAAAAGCTGAAAATTCGGCTTTGAATACCCTCTATCATGAGCGTTGAATACCCTCCACCATATGGAACGAATTTATATTTATATTTTTATATAAATAAACCAGTAAAGAAAGTCTTTAAGTCGGGCGGAGCCGACTTTATGATACCCTACACCACTTTGCTAATTTTGAAGAGCTCCACATAACAATTAAAAGATTTTATGGGAGAATTTAATCATACACGCTATGATTATAATTGTAATTTAAAGTTCAAAGGACTAAATATGCCGAAGCATTTGTATCTTTTAAACTCGGACTTGGATTGCCCATTTGGTGCACAATTAATTTGAAATCGGATAAAGATATATATGGGAGCAATATCCAAATCTGACCGATCTTGATAAAATTTGGCAAAGATATTTCTGAGCTGTATTTTATCTATTTCCTTCAATATCGTTGTTACGGAGTGCATATTACGGCTATGGGTAACAAATATAACAAATTGGATGAACACTAAAAACGATCTTCACCGAATTTGACATACTAGCTTCTAGACTCAATTCGGCAGTAAGTGCCAAATTCCATCCCATTTAGACAAATATTAGTATTTGGTGCACAATAAATGGTAAATCGGACGAAGTTATATATGGGAGCTATATCCAAATCTGAACCGATCTCGATAAAATTTGGCAAAGATATTTCTGAGCTATATTTGATATATTTCCCCAAATATTGTTGTTGCAAAGTGCATATTACGGCTGCGGAGGACAAAAATAACAAATCGGATGAACAATATATATGGGAGCTATAGCTATACCTAAACCGATTTCGATCAAATTTGGCATACTTATCTTCAGGCCTAATTTGGTTGTATTTGCAAAATTTCATACTATTCGGGCTGATATTACAAGTTTGGTGCACAATAAAAGGCAAATCGGACGAAGATATATATAGTAGCTATATCTAAATTTTTTCCAATTATCTCCAATTTCAATAGGGTTCGTCCTTGGGCCAAGCAAATGATCTGTGCAAATTTTCATCTGGATCGGGCAACAAATGCGACCTGTACTTTGTTTACAAAAATACATGGACAGACGGACGGACGGACAGACGGCGGACATGCATAAATCGACTCAGAATGTGATTCTATGCAGATCATCAGGAACTATGGGTCTATCTCGTTTCCTTTTGCCTGTTACAAACAAATTCACAAAGACATAATACCCTGACCACCTTTTGGTGTAGGGTATAAAAACCGTTACAAATTCTGTTCAAATCTTAAAACAACCTAATGTAAACTTAAAAAAAAGTCAAATACCAAACTTGAAACAAATCCGGCGAATAATGTCGATAAAAACATCAAAATAACGAATATCGGGAGGTACCGTTATATGGGGGGCTATACGAAGACGTGAACCAGCACCTACAATTTTCTGCTATAGGCTGTAGTATTCATTACGAACTTCAACCATTAAATTTGAAACATATCCGGTGAATAATATCGCTAAGATCATTAAAATACCGAATATCGGAAGGTACCGTTATATGGGGGCTATACGAAGACGTGGACTTGCACAGACAATTTTCTGTCATAGGTTGTAGCATCTATTACGAACTTCAAATACCAAATTGGAAACAATTCCGGTGAATAATGTCGCTAAAATCATCAAAATACCGAATATCGGGTGGTACCGTTATATGACGGCTATATGAAGACGTGGACTTGTACAGAACATTTTCTGTCATAGGTTGTATACATTACAAACTTCAAATACCAAATATCAAACAATTCCGGTGAATAATGCCGCTAATATCATCAAAATACCGAATATCGGAAGGTACCGTTATATGGGGGCTATACGAAGACGAGGACCTACATGGCCATTTTCAATACCACAAGTCCTGCAGACATAATATAAATTTCAGCAAAATTTTATCAACCTACTTCATTTCTTTCGGAAGCTAAATTGATTTTTACAGACGGAGGCGGACTAACATCGCTAAATAGTCTTAGAATTTTACGCAGATCAAATATATATACTCTGTATAATATCTGTATCTGTATAATACTCTGTATAATATCTGTATGAATATTTCGGGGTGTTACAAACGGAATGACAAACTTAATATACTCTCCATACTATGGTGTAGGGAATAAAAATAAAAATATGGTCTGATATGACCCATTTTCTGTTCCAATGTTTCGGGGTGTAATTTAAAGATCTCTAACGAGGCTCTATCCTAAATATTTAGGAATATATCTGCAACTATATTGCCCATTATGTATGGTAAAACAATATTACGGCCTTAACAATATTTGGCCGAAGAAGCCCGAACACCTTTGGGGTTTTGATCTGTAAGCGAGTACTATCGAGTCAGATTAGCTATGGCTTCCATATATATGTTCCACCTGATTTGGTATTTTAAGTGCCTCACATGCGAAGTATACACACCATAACAATGATATTTTGTATCCGATATTAGATACAGCTAAGAGATAAGTGCCTACAATTTTGTCAAAATCGGTTCAGATATGCATATAGCTCCCATATATATCTTCAACCGATTTCTGGGTTAGTTGTGCACCAAATGTTCAATGTCCGTCCATGTGTTCTTGTGAACAAAACGCAGGTCGCATTTATTATCCGATTGAGATGAAATTTTGCAAACAATATTCGTTTGGCCCAAGGACGAACCCTGTTAATATTGGTGATAATCGGATCAGATTTAGATATAGCTCAAATATATATTCAACCGATTTCGGGTTAATTGTGCACCAAATGGCCAATATAAGTCTTAATGACTGAATTTTGATACATTCAGTGTAGAAGCAAGTACATCAATTTGGAAAAAATCGGTTCAGATATAGCTATAGCTATATATATATATATATAAGTTTTATTAGATTTGGTGTTTACTTATAGAGCTCAAAAATCCTTTGGGAAATTTTTATCGAGAACGACTAAGATTTGGATATAACTCCCATACATATCCTTAATCTGATGTCAGGTTTATTGTGCAAAAAAATGACTAATATCAGCCAAAATGGAGTGAATTTCAGGACGTACGTTTCCATTTTGTGTAACTCGACTCCGATATATATTTTTTTTAATAAAATCCTTCTCGAAGTGATAACATGCACTCTATAGCAATGTTATTTGGTATAAAAAATTAAAATGTCTTCGTCAAATGTAATGAAAATCGATCCAGAATTGGATATGCCCCCCATATATTAGTTCCCTCTAAAACCAAACTATAACTGCTATAAAGCCAAATGTTGATAGGTGGTATGATCTACTTCAAATAAATTCTTTTATTACGGTATGCATAGTTGTGTAGGGTATCATATAGTCGGCAGCGCCCGACTTTTCCTTACTGGTTTAAGTTTAATTTTGAGAGATTTTGTTTTAGTTACATTCAAAATTAGAATCAGTACCAATAAGTGTACTGACGTTGATTCTTACGACAATATATTTTTATTTTACTTATTCGCATCAATTTTAAATACCACAATATTTAGAAAAATCGCAATTACCTTAGGAAAAAATGCTTAAAATGTTCAAATCCCAAACCAATTCAACTCTTAACAGAAATTGTCTTCATATGGAATGGGAATAGTCATCACATCAACGTGGAGTTTGTGTGCCCGTCGTATCTGTCGTTTTGAAGAAAGGCATTACATTGAAAAATTCTTTAAACCGCATTTTTTAAAAAACTTTTTCTTAAGAGACAGCAACGAAACATCTACAAAAACAGTTCAAATTGACGAGACAAAACAAAAAACAAACAAACGAATGCATCAAACAACTCGCCAGTCAGTCATGTAACCAGCCCCGTCAGCGAGCCAACCAACCAACCAGCCTTTAGCTAAGTAGCTAGATTTTCAGCTAGCTCTAGCTGCTTTGCTGTTGCTGGTGGCTGGCTGCCTGCCTTTCAAACAAACAAAAAATTCTAACAAATTCTTACAAGATGGCGTTGTTTTAGACCATTTCCTGTTCTCACCATTTAAAAACAAAACAACAAATCTCGGGCTCGTTTTTGTTCAATTCCGAAATGGATTCTCTTCGATTCACAATTTTATTCTTTCATTTCAGTTTAGCCAAGTTCAGTTCAACACAGTTCAGTTCAGTTCGGCTCAGCACAGAACAGCTCATTTTTAGTGTTGTTTCGTTCTTTGGAATATAAATTCAAGCTGGAAAAAATGAAGAAACAACCTAAACAAAAACTACCCGAACAACTTGAATGCAATGCATTTTTCCACAGAATTGCATATTGTTGTCCAGAAGGAGGGGAATACGCTGGCGGTGGTGGTGGTGTTGTTGCTGGTGCTGTGCTGCTGCTACTACTTCTAGCCAAGATGACGAGACGAGAGAAAGACGGCGACAACGACAACTTAAGACTCAAAAGCATGGCAAAAAAAACCATCTTCACATAAATTACTAACGATGAAAATGGTAAAAATCTAAATTACAACTTTTTGCTCGACATTGTCCGTCGTAAACACTGTGCATTCGTTATAAAATAATAACGCGAAAAAAGCCCTCGAAATAGTCAAACAGGCAAATGCATATGTGTGTGTACGTATGTGTGTGTATGCATCACATGCGTATGAAGCTACAAAAATTCTCAAACTCAGGGGAAATGATATCGCTGCACGGTCAACGAATAGTTTAAGGAATTCGTTTATTTTTCATTTGATCGAAAAGAAGAACAATTAAGTTTCGTAGAATCAACAACGTTGCCAGATTTTAGATTTTATATCATAGAATAGTCTGTCAGAAACAGTGAAGTATATGACATACTTTTCCGACGCATAATGCGCATATCCCAAAAAGTCTGAAAACTACTCAAAATAAGTTAGAATATATAAGTTACGTTTGACGATATACAGGGTAAGATGAACAATTAAAAAAAAACTTAAGTTCGGCCGGGCCAAACTTTTAATACCCTCCACCTTAGGGTAAAGAAAACATTAGAGCCCATTATGGCCAACATAAAGCAATTTAGACCTATTCATGGAAAAATGTGCCAAAAATCATCAACATACCGAATATCGGGAGGTGCCGTTATTTGGGGGCTATGTTTCGCCAAAGGAGATAGAACCTATTATGACCTACAAATACCAATTTTCAGACAAATCCGTGAAAAAATGTGGAAAAATCATCAAAATACCGATTATCGGGAGGTACCGTACATAGGGACTATACCAAAACGTGAAGCTATAATTACAATGATCCGCCACACGAACTGGGATCCATTATGACCTACAACTACCAATTTTCTGAGAAATTCGTAAAAAAATGTGTCAAAAATCATCAAAATACCGAATATTGGGAGGTACCGTTATATGGGGACTATACCAAAACGTGGACCTATACATACAATGTTTCGCCACCGGAGCTGGAACCGATAATGACCAACAAATACCATTTTTTAGACAAATCCGTGAAAAAATGTGGCAAAAATAATCAAAATGCCGAATATCTGGAGGTACCGTTATATGGGGACTAATCAAAACGTAGACCTATACATACAATGTTTTGCCACACGAACTAGAACCCATTATGACCCACAAATACCAAATTTTAGACAAATCAGTGAAAAAATGTGGCAAAAACCATCAAAATACCGAATATTGTGAGGTACCGTTATATGGGGGCTATACCAAATCATGGATCCATACATGCAATGTTTCGCCATCGGAGCTGGAATCCATTATGACCAACAAATACCAATTTTTAGACAAATCCGTGAAAAAATGTGGCATAAATAATCAAAATACCGAATATCGGGAGGTACCGATATATGGGGGCTATACCAAAACATATACCGATATATCTCATTTTCAATACCAACTATCCTAGACAAAATACAAATTGCTCTGCTAAATTTTAGCGCTCTATGTCAAATATTGTGGGCTGTATCGTGATTTCAACAGACAGACAGACGGACAGACAGACAGACGGACATCGTTAAATCGACTTAGAATTTTATGCTGATTATGAATGTATATACTTTATGGGGTCTACGACGAATATTTAAGGATGTTACAAACAGAATGAAAAAGTTAATATACCCTCCTTTCCAAGGTGGAGGGTATTATCTTTATATTTGGCTGGAAAACCACAAGTGGCTATGCCTAGAGCACTCCAGCATTTAAATGTTAATTAATCTTTTGTATCTCATATCATCGCTCGTTGTCGTGATACTGGTAGCGTAGCCCGACGTCAAGGAAGTGAACGAAAAAAACAGCAATATCAGCAGAATTGATGCGAAAAGTAAAGAAGCGACTTGATTGAAACCAGCGTGGCAGTGGCCGAAAAATTGCGAAAAATGAGCTCAACATATCGTAATATTCCATTCGGCAAATATTGAAAAATGAGGCCATTGAAATTCCAAAAAGTGCTAGAACTTACACCACAACAGAAAGAAAATAGACTCAAAAGAGCTAAAGAGTTGCTTCGCTTGGCCGAAAGTGGTGAACTGCCGAATTTGGTTTTCTCCGATGAGAAAACATTTGTTGTCCAGCAGTTTGTAAACAAACAAAATGATCGTGTTTACTTGCCGAAGAGGTCAGCTGAAAATGTGCACCTTCGGTTGGCCACCAGAAATCAAGCGCCGGCCATAGTGATAGTGTGGGCCGCCATAACAGCCGATGGTCGCTCTCCGCTCGTTTTAATCGACAGTGGCATCAGAATTAATGCCGAGCATTCTCACGAAAATATCCTGGAAGGTGTATTAAAGCCTCGGGCACGCAAACATTTTGGCCGCAGGCCTTGAACGTTCCAACAGGACACAGCACCGTCGCACTCAGCACACGCCACACAAGAACGGTTACAAAATGAGGTTCCTCGCTTCATTTCCAGCGCACAATGCCCATCAAAATCTCCGTATACCAATCCTTTAGTCTATTGTGTGTGGAGTAGGGACTATTGTGTGTATTAAAGCCTCGGGTACGCAAACATTTTGGCCGCAAAACTTGGACATTCCAACAGGACTCAGCACCGTCGCACTCAGCCCACGCCACACAAGAACGGTTACAAAATGAGGTTCCTCGCATCATTTCCAGCGCACAATGACCATCAAAATCTCCGGATACCAATCCGTTGGACTATTGTGTGTGGAGTTGTACTATTGTTTGTGGAGTATATTGGAAAGCAAGTTTGGTACTAAAAAATACCAAAGTTTCGATCACCTCAAGCAAGCGCTTCGCCAAATTACCGCAGAGCAACATTCCGGCAGCGTGTGACGGTTTCATTGGCCGTTTGAGGGCCATAATTCGTACCAAAGGTGACCAATTCGTACAAATATAAACTTATTCTAAAATTTCATGCTATTTCCGACATTTTTTTCTTTCATTCAATAAAATTTAAAAAAAATGTAAAAATTATGGCGTTTGACTTTGTTGCAGTTTTTTATCTCACCCTGTAGGCTCTCAGCCTATGTCCACCTATTTAAATATTTTCTGATTTGTGTTATGATTATTCCAAAACTTTGTGAGGAAGGTACCACTGTAGTATTATCCATTTCCGATGTGGCAGAAAAAGTTTAAAGACATTTGAACACTTATTTTACATTTTTTTGGCGAACAAATGTTAATCAAAATGTTGACCCTGGTGGTAGATACACCAGAATAAGTGGACCGATAAATATTATGGATTTAGATCAGTTATAATTTGGTATAAAATATGGGAGGCATATACTACTCTGAATCGATTTCTACCGAATTTGACGGAGTCCTTTGTACCTCTCGTACTAAATAACAGTCCTATAGGGTATATGGCGAGAAGGCTTATATTTAAACGGTAAAAAAACAGAAAGTTCGGAACTTTGAATATCCGCCGAGCCGAATTTTGAATATCCTCCACGTTTTGGAACGAATTTAGAAATTTCCAAAAAAAAAATAATAAATAAATAAAATCCGTTAAAAATTATTTTAAAATCTTAAAAATGTCGAATATAGCCTTTAAATTGGGGTCGTTAGGAAGACCTGGACCAGCATAGGCAAGCTTTGTCAAAAGCCATTAAAAAATCCGGTGAATAATGTAGCTAAAATCATCAAAATACCGAAGATAGGGAGGTACTAATGTATGGGGCCTATTCGAAGACGTGGAACTGCATTGACAATTTTCTGTCATATACTGTAGTTCGCATTACAAACTCTAAATACGAAATTTGAATAATATCCCTAAAATCATTATAAAATCAAATATCGGGGGGAACCGTTGTATGTGGGCTATACTATATTGTGGACCGATATAGACATTTCTCTTACAGGGTATAAATTGCTTAGAAATAAAATCAATACTAGAAGATTTTTAGACAATTTCATTGTAAAATGTAGCTAAAAATCATCTAAATACCGATATAGGGAGGTACCCTTATCGTGGACAACACTCTTCCAGGGAGTAAAGCACTCAGAAGAAACTCCTTTTATGATTTTCAGACAATTTCATTGAAAAATTTGGCTACAATAATCAAAACACCGAATATCGGGGGTACAGATATATGGGTGCTATACGATATCGTGGACCGGAACTTAGCATGCAGGCAGACAAAGACTGATCTTTGCAAAATTTTAGCTTGCCATCTTTATTCGTTTTTAATCTAGCCATGATATACATTCATATAGGGTTAATATGATCTACTTTACATTAATTCTCAATATATAAACTTTTTAGTTGCGGGAGCTCTACTAAATACGCATAGTGGTGTAGGTTATCATATAGTCGGCACTGCCCGACTTTTGGCCTTTCTTTACCGTTTTTATATATTAGCTTTGTCATTCCGTTTGTAACTCCACGAAATATTCATAATAGACCCTACAAGGTATATATTCTGGATCAGGGTAAAATTCTAAGACGATGTCTATCTGTCTGTCTCCACCACTATGTGGAGGGTATATTAGCTTTGTCATTGCGTTTGTAACTCCACGAAATATTCGTAATAGACCAGGTTAAGTTCGTAAATAGGCCAGGTAGGTCCAGGTTTTCGAATAGCCCCCATATAATGGTACCTTCCAAAATCCGGTATTATCATGATTTTAGCGACATTATTTATCGGAATTATTTCAAATTTCATTTTTAAAATTTTGTAATGGGTACTACAGCCTATGACAAAAACTTTTTGTATGCAGGTTCACGTCTTCGTATACCCCCCATATAACGTACCTCCAGATTTTTGATATTTTAATAATTTTAGCGACATCATTCACTGGAACTGTTTCAAATTTCGTATTTGAAGTTCGTAATGGCTACTAGGGCCTATGACAAAAAAAATCGTAAGCAGGTCCACGTCTTTGTATAGTCCCCATATAACGGTTTTCATTTAAGTGGTAGTTTTCGGAATTTTTTTGAAATTCTTCAAGTTCCTTCCATTTCGGCCAAGCTGAACTTAGCTGCTTCTTTACTTGCTTTCCTTTTATTTATTATTATTATTATTATTATTATTATTATTATTATTATTATTATTATTATTATTATTATTACTACTATTATTATTATTATTATTATTATTATTATTATTATTATTATTATTATTATTATTATTATTATTATTATTATTATTATTATTATTATTATTATTATTATTATTATTATTATTATTATAATTATTATTATTATTATTATTATTATTATTATTATTATTATTATTATTATTATTATTATTATTATTATTATTATTATTATTATTATTATTATTATTATTATTATTATTATTATTATTATTATTATTATTATTATTATTATTATTATTATTATTATTATTATTATTATTATTATTATTATTATTTTTATTATTATTATTATTTTCTTTTTTTTTCTTTTTTTTGAGATGTTTTTGTACTTTCCCCTAATAAAAAGACATTTTGCTGTCATTTTTTCTAGATTTCTGGTAATACAGAGGGTATATTATTGTCATAACTGGTAATGTTAAATGTAGCATAAATTAAAAAAAAAATCTGTTTCTTATAACTTCCTCACTAATTCATCTCTACTGTACATATAAATCTTACCAGATAACATATAAGAATATATTAATTTTTCTTGCAATTATAAAATTGGCAAATTGGCGTTGATTTATCTATACAATTATTGGTGAGGGCGGTATATAACGGACGACCAAGGGAATTGTAAATTACATAACAGGAGATAACGCACATTGGTATGTAGACAAGAGTGTACGCTCTCTATTCAACTGGAAAAGTACGAAATGCAAAAAAAAAAACTAAAAACGGAAAACAAGAAGAAGATACAGCTCTGACTAACAGCGCTCCCGAATTAACAAAAAATGTTAAAAACATGAAAATATTGCACGTGTGTAGAATTAAAAATGTACTTGAGTTGATTCCTAGCCAAAGGTATGGAACAAAAAGTGGTTTTTGGGGAGGTTTCCAATCGATTCTCTCTTCCGTTGTATATTGAGTCACTGTTTCTCCCTTCAACTGTCATCTGAAATAGTTGTGAATGTCTATGAGAACTCATAACAAAAAAGGGGAATTCTTCAGTTTTTTCTTAGCTTTTTATTATTTGTAATACCTTCAAGAATAACATTGAGTTCTTTGCTATTGCATTCGTATCTTCAAAGTTAACAACAAACTGGAATGTATTAGTGAGAGAATTCTTTACATTTGGTGAAAGAGGTTCACACACACACACACAGCAGTGCTTAAGTCGTTTTATTAATTTCATAACATTTGTTTTTAGTTTGGGAATTGTGTGTGTGTGTGAGCGACATAGATGAGTATAATATGGACAATGTCACTGTGGTGGACATTGGTATCTGTTATAACCTGCATCAATACAAATGACATTAACACACATTTCTCTCATTATCTAAATGATGAATTTCGTTTCTCGTCGAACAAAGCAATTTGTCTCTTAATAAGAGCTCAAGCATGCAAACAGTGCGACCAATTAATGCATCAGAGAAAAGTCACTGTATATCTTTGAAATAAATATACCCAGCAAAAATTTGGTAGACTTATGTGACACTTTCAGCATTACTAGTTTTGACAACCACATACCCTTTGCATTACCAAAGCAATGGCACATTCCAAACTGCGTCATTCCGGCGGCACAGAGAGATCACGTTCGTTGGCAAAACCCAAGTCTCCGCTGGCGGAGGTTACCCGGAGTCCCAGAAGATCCCTAGTTGAACACCAAATTCATGGAAACAAAATAACAAAACAAACAAGTTAAAAAGCAATAAGTTCGGCCAGGCCGAACTTTGAATACCCTCCACCATTTGGAACGAATTTGAAAATTTTCAAAAAATAAAATCCTTAAAAAATGCTTTTAAAATTTTAAAAATACCGAATGTTGCCGTTATATTGGGGTCTATTCGATGTGGACCTACATAGGCATTGTTTGTCTTAAGCCATTACCATATTCGAATTCGAAACTTCAAATAAACGGTGAATAATGTAGCTAAAATCATCAAAATATCGTATATAGGGAGGTACCGTTATATCGGAGCTGTGCGAAAACCTGGACCAGCATAGACAATTTTCTGTCACAGGCGAACTTCAAATACGACATCTCAAACAATTTCGGAGAGTATTGTACCTAAAATCGTGAAAATACCGAATATAGGGAGGTACTGATATATGGGGGTTATACGAAGACGTGGACCTGCACAGATAATTTTCTGTATTAGGCTGTAGAATCTATTTCGAACTTCAAATACCAAATTTGAAACAATTCCGGTGAATAATGTCGCTGAAATCATCAAAATACCGAATATCGGGAGGTACCGTTATATGGGTGCTATATGAAGACGTAGACCTGCACAGATATGTTCTGCCTGTAGTATCCACTTCGAACTTCAAATACCAAATTTGAAATAATTCCGGTGAATAATGTCGCTAAAATCATCACCGTAATATGGAGGCTATCTGAAAACGTGGACCTACATGACCCATTTACGATCTTAACTGGAAAAATAAACATGTGTGCAAAATTTTAGCCTTCTATCTCAATTCGTTCGAAAGATATTACTCTTCGTAACGTTTTAGTACGAATTACAAAATACCCACGTTTGTCTGACACCTTTGCACCAAGGGTGACCCTCGCTCAATATTTCAAGATTCTAGCTGCAGCAGTTTCGACTGGGCGTTGACGAACTATTAATCTTTTATTAATATAGATAAAATAATAACAAAAAGTAATAAAGCCGTCAGTTCGGTCCGGCCGAACTTTGAATACCATTTGAAACGAATTTGGCAATTCTCAAGAACAGTAAAATCCGTTAAAAATTTAGTTAAAATATTAAGAATACAGAATGTAGCTGTTTTATTAGGGTCTGTACGACGACATGGACCTGCATAGGTAACTTCTGTCATAAGTCATTACAATATTCAGATGCGAAACTTAAAAAGAAAATCGGTGAATAATGTAGCTAAACTCATCCAAATACCGAATATCGGGAGGAACTGAATGGGGGGGGGGCTATACAAACACGTAGACCTGCACAGATAATTTTCTGTCTTAGGCTGTAGTATCCATTACGAACTTCAAATAACAAGTCTGAAAGAATTCCGGTGAATAATGTCGCTAAAATCATCAAAATACCGAATATCGGGAGGTACCGTTATATAGGGGCTATTCGAAGACGCGGACCTGCATGACCTATTTTCAATACCAAAAGTCCTGCAGATATAATATACATTTAAGTAACATTTTATCAACTTACTTCAATTCTTTCGGAAGCTAGAGTGATTTCCATAGACGGACGGACATTGCTAAATGGACATATAAGTTAATGCTGATCAAGAATATATATACTTTTTGGGGTCTAAAATGTATATTTCGAGGTGTTACAATGACAAACTGACAAACTTTATATACCCTCCATACTACAGTGGAGGGTATAATAAATTAATAAATCAAAGTAGCAGAACTCAATATTCGAACGAGTAAGGTTTTAAATTTCCCATAATATTTATATAATTTTTCCATTTTCCTTTTTATAATTATGGCTTTGCATCTATTTGAGCTTAGGTTATGAATTACTTCGAGATACTCATTGAATTTAATTTTCGCAAATGTTAATCCTAGGATATGTGTCCGCAATGAGGATGCCTTCTTCAAAAGTTATAAGTACTTGTCCATTTTCAGGATGTGGTATATCTGCCAAACTTTGAGTATAAGAGAGTGGACCAAGAACTAACCCTTGTGGTACTCCTGCTTTCATAGTATGTGATCTAGATTTGAAATTTTCGACATTACTCTATGAATTAATGCAGGAGAGAACATTAAGCATTTATCAAAATACATGTGATTATAGTATATAATAAACCCCAAAATATAGCTTTTATCCACTGCCACCCTTTTCCATTACCGTACGCGAGTTACCTCATATTCAGACTCTCGAAAATCAATTCCTAAATCTTCTCATCGTACCGACTTCAAAGAAACAACCTGTGGCCATGAATACGACGAATGTTTATATTTTTTGTTTTTACGTTTGTGTGGATGTTTTAGCAACTGAAAAACGACTCAATTTTGAGTTTATTATTATAACTCTCAGCCGCATTACATCAAACAAACGAAGTTCGAATGGGACTTGCAACATGGTTTGAATGTAATATTCACCATGGTTGGCATGGTTTGTTGTTGAAATTTAGAATTGAAATCAAAACATATGCCCACGTTGTCCGTAAATAATGAGAGGGAGAACCACATAGCTTGCCTACCCATCTACCGGCTTTGTTGTCTATTAATGCAATGTTTCGGTGACATTTACATGTGGTTGTATTTCTGTTTTTATATCTCTCTAAGAATATGAAAGTAACTTAAATACTAGAAAGGGGGGTTTATCTCTCTCTCTCTCTCTCTCTCTTTTCGTAAGCACTCGATTCACTGGCTCACTTGTTGTAATTTGAGTTGTTTTCGTCGGTTCGTTTCTTTTATTATTTTACTATTCAACTTAAGATGGTATTGGTGGTGTTCTCTTCGTGAGTGCTACTGTGAAGGTAGAACGGTTATGTATTGTGTGTATGTGTCCATGTGCATGTTTGTTGGTGGTGGTGGTAATTGTTGTCCTCCGAATTTCCTCTTACACTACCACCAACATCCATCCATTGAGCTTTTCAACTAGGAAATGTTGATAATGTTGTTTAGTTCTTGACGCTCTCGCTCTCATTTTGCCCATTGCATTACTGAGAATGTTGCATGCCTGCCTGTTGATGATGGGGTGATGATGGTTTGCTGTTGTTGTATTCAATGGCGCGCTCTACTATCTCGTTGTGAGTGTAGTGTGTGTGTTCTGTGTGTTTTTTAGCGAAACTGAGACAACAGAATTGCATAAAAAACACAGTAAACTGAACTGTGACGTCGCTGCATTTGCAGCGCAGCTGCAGCGCTGTTGCAACAAAAAACAAATGCATTTTTTTAACGTAAATGTACGATGTCGGCGTTGAGGTGGCTTACAAATGGGTGCAAGTTTATGTACGGATGTGTGAGTGTGTTGCAGTGGTGATTTTAAGAACGGAATAGAATAGAACTTTATGTTAAAGGTTGGTCATGGCTTTTGGCGCGTTGCACGCCGCCATCGCCGCTGCTGCGTTCATGGATATCTATATATGCAAGTATGGACGTGAAGCTAATACGTCACCGTGTCCATAGTTGTTGTTGTTTTTGGTTCTAGCCGTGGAGTGAGTAAGCCTTTGAGTATTACGTGTATAGGTGTGTGTGTGTGTATGTGTCGATATGTTGTTTGGCCGTCGCGTATATTGGTTTGTGGGTTCTGTGTGTGATATAATTTTGCAAATGACTTCGGCGTCGTTAGTCGCATAAACACAACGCATCCGATATGCAACGGAACGCATTTTCGGACGCGGCCCGAGTCGATCCGAGTAGCGTCCGATCGCGTCTACCAATAGTAAATAAAAATAACAATTATGGTTCAATTAATCTCTTTCTCTCTGGCCACACGTTCCGTTTTTGTTCATATTAGTTCTCTGCAATCAGATGGGGGGGATTAATTTTTAATTAAAATATTTAATCAATAAAGTTCTTAGAAAAAAGGACAGTTTGACACGTTATTTACGAGATCAGACCCCAAAAAGTAGAATTCAAAATAATTTTTCTAGAAAGCCAATTCTCTAGAAATTTAGCAAATGCATGTGTGTTAGTGAATAAAAAATGGAAAATTAACAAAATTACAATAAGAACAACAACACCACTAATATTAATATTATTAATAACCAATAATGTAATCGTAATCGCAAGTGTATCGGTGTGCGTATTCGACGATGATGTTGTTGTTGTCTCTTGGCTGTTTTTTTTTTTTGCATTGTGTTGTCGTAGTTTTTCTTTTCTGTTTTTTTTTTTTACATCTCCCGGTTGGGGTTTTTTGCATTTCGTCCGCTGATGGTGCTGTGTCGCTGTCGCCGTCGTTGCTGGATTTCTGCAGTGAGAATGTTTGTGAAATTTTCGCTTACATGCTTTACTTTTCTTCGTTGTCGCTGTTGTCGTCGGTTCTTTTGTGGTGTGCTGTTCTGTTCTGTTCTGGTCTGTGTTCTGTCCATGTTCTGAAGTCTGTTCTGTTCTGTGTTCTGTTTCTCTGTGCATTTCTGCCTTCTTTTTTGCTATTTGTCAAATTTAACGCGTTTTAACGTTATTGCCATGATTCTTTTTTACATCGTTTTCATTTTAGTTCGCAATCGTTGCATTACGCGCTCACTTGCTCGCCGCTAAAATACGCTCCAACAACATTACGCGCGTTCTTGTAATAAGACTTGTAACTGCATGCGTTCTTTGTACACCGTTCAGTTTTTTATTGTTATTATTATTTTTGATAATAATTTTTTGTAATAACAATAATAGTTGTAATATTTATTGTTGTGTTTTATAATTTTCAATTATTTGTGTTTCTGGATTTTTTTTTCCATTTTCAAATTTATTCAATGTAATGTAATTTTGAGTTTAAAAAAATATATATATAACAAAGTGTATAAATAAAAATATTAAAAAATAAATATTAATTAAAAATATTAAAAACAAGTTCTGGAAATAATATTCCATATTTAATTAAAATTAGTTTTGTGCGTGAATAAATGCATGTCTTGTTATAAATTGTATTTAGTGGGTGTGTGCAATAAAAAAAATGCGGAAGTTATTTAAAAAAAATGAAAACATAAAAGTGACATCAAGGTTACTTTGGCATATGCTAACGAATTTTAAAGTGACAAAAAATAAAATGAAAATTTACAAAGTACCTATATATAAAGTGACAAACTGGGTAAAACAAAAAATCTAAATACTTGAAAAATACATGATGTGAAAAAAAACGTCCGAGTGTATCCAAAAGAATGTATTCAAAAAATTGAAAAAAATGCAAAAAAATTAAAAAAATACAAAAATGTTTAAACACACATAAAACTTGAGAAATACAATCATTTATATAAATTAAAAAAATAATATGCTATAAAATCTATAAAAACATACAATTTAAAAATCTTCAATTAATTAAAAAATATTTATATTAAAAAAAAAATTTGATTGATATAAAAATGCATTTAGTGAACAATCCCTTTTTCGGGTACTTTTACCCCTTATGATGAATCAGTGAAAGAAAAAAACAAAAAAAAAAATCAATCTTGCGTCTCTCTTAAACCAGACCATCAAAATAGTTCAAATATTATTGAAATGAATGTTATTATTTATTATGAAAGTTATTATTTAATCCAATGGATAACCCCGCAATTTAATAATATTCAAATTTCCTAAATATAACGGCTTTATAAATATTTTCTAAATTTAGTGTGGAATTACTGTTCAAAACACCGTCTCATATAATTAAAAATGGAATCGGGCTAAACTCATTCATATAAAAGAGGATCCATCTGTCCCTCCTATTTCTCTGCTTTAAATTGTCAATGTTAATATGTCTTTGGAACTAAGAATATAAAAAAATGACATAAATTCGTTATATTAGAACGTGATTTCGTTTTGGAAATCTTTTACAAAAACTCTCCAAGAATTTTGAATAAATTACAAATTACAACTCATTCGGAAGGAAAATGTCTTTATTTTGAGCAAGAATTCTAACTATTGCTATTCCAGAATATTCAATCCGATACTGTTATATACCCTAGACAAATCGTGGATCCAAGTATATGGAAGCAATTTCTAAGGGAAAATCCTATCTAATGATCATCAATTTTTTATTTAGAAATTCAAAATACCGAATATCTAGACTATACTTAAACCTGGACTAAGACGGGAAAATTTTCATTCAAAACGTGCGATGAATTTAAATGTTCTACTCGAAATAATGTAGTCTAGCGCGACAACATATTGCCGAAAAGCATTAAAGTGTCTTAAAAAGTAGAAATTCAAAATTCCGAATATCTAGACTATACTTAAACCTGGACTAAAACGGGAAAATTTTCATTCAAAACGTGCGATGAATTTAAATGTTCTTCTCGAAATAATGTAGTCTAGCGCGACAACATATTGCCGAAAAGCATTAAAGTTTCTTGTGTTAAAGGACCAAATTTGCCTTTAATAATACACCAGAATATTGAACCATTTTTGCATGGTGTCGATGACGCATTTTGATCTAAAAAGAGCCCCGAATCGTAAATTTCAGGCCACTGGGATGAACATTGTGGTCACAAACACCATTTATTAGTGTTTGCTCGAATTATTAAAAAAAGAAGTAAGTTCGACCGGGTCGCACTTTGAATACCCCCCACCAGTTGAAAGGAATTTTAACATTTTCAAAAAAAACATTCGTTGAAAAATACTGCTAAAATCATGAAAATACCGAATATAGGGAGATACCTTTATATTGGGGCCTATACAAAGACGTGGACCTGCATGAGACATTTTCGGCTGCAGTATTCATTAGGAATTTCAAATTCCAAATTTGAAAAATATTCGGTGAAAAGTGTGACACAAATCAACAAAATATCGAATAAATGGAGGTACAGTTGAATATGTGGACTCAAATCTATATTAAAATTTCTATGCCAGGATACTCCTTACATAATGGGAACACATACTGAAAAATTGCAGCAAATTCGGTTTAAAATTGTGACTAATACAACCGGAAGTCCTTAAATCTGTCGTTGCAGTTATATGGGGGCAACGAGTTGACTTACCTAATAAGAAGATTTTATTATGGCAAATTCAGTTCGAAAACATGAAAACATTCCTTTGAGAATTCACCAATCCTCATTCTAGTGGCAGTTCGGAACAGCAAAAATGCAATTGCAAGCCTTATTTGATATCATAAATCAGTCACTTTCTTTTCACTTGATTACCTTGGGCAGTCACCTTCAGCATTAAAAATATTCGAGATAGAAAGCTAATTTTGGATTTTTGCAGAACATTTTGTTTAATTTCAGCTCTGTAATACTATCCAATCAAAATCCAAAATGGTAGGATTCTTTGCTGTTCCAAACTCTAATCCCGTGCATTTTGTTGATCGGTTCTTTCGTCCATTTCCTAAATTTATATACCATCAAGGAGTCTTTTTAAGTTAAACTTAGACTATAATGCAAAAATCGGCGTGATCGATCCATATTTGATGTCTGGAAATTGTTTATATATTATGGTGGACAGGTAGATCGACTCAGCTCGCCGAGATATGATGATCGGTATACCAAAAAGGTCAATTCTACCGAAATAATAGTTGATATTTCGGCAAAAAAAAATTATATTACTTCGGTTAGTTTAAAATGACATATGGGCGTGGTTTAAGCGCCTCCGAACTAAACTTGTCAGTAATTATTTCTGTCAGATATTGCTATATTTTCCCCTTTTTATACCCTACACCATAGTATATAAAGTTTATCATTCCGTTCGTAACACCTCGAAATATAAATTTTTAGACCCTACAAAGTATATATATTCTTGATCAGCATAAAATTCTATATCGATTTAGCGATGCCCGCCCTTCTGTCCACTATCTGTCTGTCCGTCTGCGAAAATCACTCTAGCTTCCCAACGAATAGAAGTAGATTGATAGGACTTTTGGTATTGAAAATAGGCCATGGGCGATATTCGGTATTTTGATGATTTCAGCAACATTATTCACCGGAATTGTTTCAGATTTGGTATTTGAAGTTCGTAATGGATACTGCAGCCTAAGGCAGAAAATTGTCCGTTCAGGTCCACATTTTGGTATATCCCCCATATAATAGCACATCCCTATATTGATGATTTTAGATACATTATTCACCGATTTTTTTTAAGTTTGAGTATTGTAATGGCTTATGCCAAAATTTACCTATACAGGTCCATGTCGTCGTATAGACCCTAATATAACAGCTACATTCGGTGTTTCTAAGTTTTTAACAGAATTTTTAACGGATTTTATTGTTTTTGAGAATTGCCAAATTTTTTCTTAGGTGATATCTACGTTAACACTTTTTACGTTAATTAAAAAAAAAAACTTAAATAAATATGGCAATAAAAAATATAAAATTCTCTGCACATATTTTTGTAACAAATTCAATCTTTCAATGTAAATCAATTGCTAAATGATTTTTTAAAATGTCTGGGAAAATTATGCAAAACTTTGTTGGCTATAACCCCCCATGCAAACCCTTTTCTTCTTCTTCATTCTTCAATTTTTTCCCTATTTTTTCATTTCCTGCTGCTGGAAAAATCAGCAAGAAAAACACATTTATTCACAAAAATGTCTAGCAGTCTAGCTGGTGAAGCCAGAAAAAAAAAAACCTGAAGGCCAAAAATAACAGAAAAAATTAAATGGGAATAAAATAAAAACAAAACTTGAACAAATTTCAATTAGAAAAAATTTACAATCCATTTTCATTCCAGCGAAGAACGAAACTACCCGGCACCATTATCAAAACGCAAAAAAATCAACTAACAAAAGTTCTAGCCAAAATTATTCCTTCTTTTTTCCTCTGCTGTCAGTTTTTTTTATTTTAATTTTTCACAATTTTTCGTGTTTTTTTTTTTTTCTCCTTCGCAAACCGAATTTTTTGCACCTTCTTCGTCGTCATCAGCATTTTGTCCATTCGCTTAAACCATTCACCGTTCATTCATCTGTCCATCCATCTATCCAGCCAGCCAGCTAGCTAGCCAACATTCATTGGATAGTGAAACAAGGAGTTCTTTTTGAACTAAACTTTGCCGTCGGGATTTCCGTAACTATGTTGAGACTGAATGAGCGAGAGAGAGAGAGAGAGAGAGAAAAAACATTTAGCTTAAAAAAGCATAATGAAAATTTACGAGAAAAAATTAACAGACAGATTTTTTCTCAAGTTTGTGTATGTGTGTGTGTGTGTGTAAATGTTGCATTATAAGAAAACAAAGATGAGGATAATGTCTCAGACACAGGGGCCAGGAATAGGGTAGCCTGAGACTATAGACGAATAATTTTTGTCCATCGTGTTTTTTTTTGGCTCTCTTCAAATCTCCAATAAATAGTGGTTGTAAAGAGAAGTAGAAAAATGCTTAACAGCATTAACCAAATATATAAAAACTAATTAAGAAACTATGAAGTTAGATGATTTGGAAATGAAAAAGACTTGTTCACTTCAAAAAAAATTACTACATGTAATATGGGATATTACCGTTTTAGAAACATTGTTTTCTAATATAGCTCAAGAAAATAATTATAAATTTATTAAAAAACCAGTAAAGAAAGTCTTAAAGTCGGGCGGGGCCGACTTTATGATACCCTACACCACTTTACCAAGTTAGTAGAGCTCCACATAACAATTAAAAGTTTTTATGGGAGAGTTCAATCATACACGCTACGATTATAATTATAAGTTAAAGTTCAAAAGACTCAATATGCTGAAGCATTTGAATCTTTTAAATTCGGACTTGTATTTCCCATTTGGTGCACAATTAATTTGAAATCGGATAAAGATATATATGGGAGCTATATCCAAATCCGAACCGATCTCGATAAAATTTGGCAAAGATATTTCTGAGTGGTATTTGACATATTTCCCTGAAAATCGTTGTTACGGAGTGCATATTACGCATATTAAATATAACAAATCGGATGAACATTATATATAGGAGCTATAGCTATATCTGAACCGATCTTCACCGAATTTGACATACTAGCTTCCAGACTAAATTCGGTCATAAGTACCAAATTCCATCCCATTTGGACAAATATTAGACGTTTGGTGCACAAAAAAGGGTAAATCGGACGAAGTTATATATGGGAGCTATATCCAAATCTGAACCGATCTCGATAAAATTTAACAAAGGTATTTCTGATCTGCATTTGATATATTTCCCCAAATATTGTTGTTACAGAATGCATATTACGGCTGCGGAGGACAAAAATAACAAATCGGATGAACAATATATATGGGAGCTATAGCTATATCTGAACCGATTTCGATCAAATTTGGCATACCTATTTTCAGTCCTAATTTGGTTATATGGGCAAAATTTAATACTATTTGGACAAATATTAGACGTTTGGTGCACAAAAAGGGCAAATCGGACGAAGATATATATGGGAGCTATATCTAAATTTTGACCGATTATCTCCAATTTCAATAGGGTTCGTCCTTGGGCCAAACAAATGATATGTGCAAAATTTCATGTGGATAGGGCAATAAATGCGAACTGTACTTTGTTTACAAAAATACATGGACAGACGGACGGACGGACATGCATAAATCGACTCAGAATGTGATTCCATGCAGATCATCAAAAGGAACTAAGGGTCTATCTCGTTTCCTTTTGCCTGTTACAAACAAATGCACAAAGACATAATACCCTGACCATTTTGTGGTGTAGGGTATAAAAAACTATTATGATATGTATTGCCATATTTTTATATGCTGGTCTGTGATCACCGATTTCTAGGCTAAAATTATAGAACGTTTGTCTCGAATGGAATTTAATCTTTCGTTTCGTTTGTTAAATCAAATATTCGTCGGATACCCATAAAGTGTATATATATTGGTAATCTACAGAAAATTCTAAATCGATTTAATGATGTCCATCGAGTTGTTTGTCCGTTGATATTGAGATACAACGCATTTTATTTGACGTAGAGCATTCTTGATGAGCATAAAATTCTTTGTCGATCTAGCCATGTCCATTCGTCTGTGAAAATCACTTTAGTTTCCAAACGAAATGACATAGGTTAATAAATTGTACTCAAATGTGTGTTAGGTCTGCAGGAAATGTGGTATTGAAAATGGGCTATGGGCACGTTTTTGTATAGTCCCCATATATTCCGTATTTTGATGATTTTAGCGATATTATTCAACGGAATTAATTTTAACATAAAGTACATATCGTATTTGAAGTTCTTAATGGATACTGTCGTCTCTGATAGAAAATTGCATATGTAGGTCCAGCTTTTCGTATATATCCATATAACGGTACCTCCCTATATCCGATATTTTGATGATTTTAGCGAAATTATTCACCGGATTTGTTTCAAATTTCGTATTTAAATACCGTAATATCCCATGACAGAAAATTGCATATGCAGGTCCAGACCATCGTATATCCCCCAAATATTCGCAATTTTGATTTTATTGAGATATAGTTCAGCTAGTGGTACCAAATTTCGTATTTTGAAGTTCCTAAGGGGTACTACATCCTATTACAGAAAATATCTCATACCGGTCCATGTCTTTGCATAGCACCCATATAATGGTACCTCCCAATATTCAGAATTTTGTTTTTTTTTTTCAGGCATTATTCGTCGGAATTGTCTCAAGTTTCAGGTTTGAATATTGTATTGGTCTTTGTCCTGACCAAGATTAGGTTATGGAAGTTTCGTTTTCTTTAACGGTAACACCGTATATTCGCTATTTTTATGATTTTATCAGTGTTTTCCAATGGTTTTTTCTTTAGAAATTTGCAAATTCCTTCCTTTATCATTCCGTTTTGTAACATCCCTAAATATTCATCGTAGTTCCCATAAAGTATATATATTCATAATCAGCATAAAATTCTAAGTCGATGTAACTTTCGGCCGGCCGAACTTTATTTGTGTTTACTTGTTAGTCTTCGTCTGGAATATTATTTCTATTAGAAAAATTCGATTTACAAATGGAATAATTCAAATTCCAATTGGAGTAATTCGAATTACAACTGAAATTATTCGAATTAAAATTGAAATTTTCGAACTACAATTCGAATGATCCGAATTACATCTGAAAAAGATGTAGCCTCTTAAAAATATTCTTTATTGGCATCCATTTAACGGAAAATTCACATTTTAGTGAGTTTGGGGATAATCGAACTTTGAAGTGCTTGAGGCTATAAAAAGCTAGGTCTGGGCTACTTCCATATTTTGCTCCAGATTTGAGTTTCCACACTTTTTTATAATTATAAGGACTTGTAATAATTCCATTCATCGAGCCTATGGTCAGATATTTTATAAAGTGTGTTATTTTAAACCAGCATAAAACTTTAAGTCCATATAACTTTGTCGGTCGGTCGGTTAAAATTTAGATAAAGTCCCCATTATTTTTTGTGGAATTGTGAAATTTGGAACAGGAAGATTAATTATGTCTTGATTGATTTGTAAGAGATGCGATTTGAAACATTTCAGTCAGGTGTTCCGGCATATTATCATTTATCTATTTATAAACTTTTTGGGGTAAATATTGGACCTAAATATCCTATTTTTGCACTATTAGAAGTATGCTAATGTATTAAGAAAAAAACTGAATTTCATGAGTGTATTGATTACTCAACATTTTGAGCCATTGTGGCGAGATAGAAAAGCAGCAGGCTAATTTTGTCAATTTTTTACTCCTGGCCTTCGGCTAGTATATGTGTAGTATGATTTTTAAAGTTGGAATGAAGTTGAATGTTTCTCGAATAAATACGTTATTAAAAATCTTCACACTTTTCGGGGCAGGTACAAAAGGGAGGGGGGAGATATATTCCACTTTTATATAAGATCTATGGCTCGTATGCCTTCCAAACCTTGATTGAATTAAATTCCAATTCAACTTTCAAAAATATCGAAACTTTGTAGGAAGATACCAAAAGGCGTGGAGTGATAGATCCCATAGAAGATATATTTGGGAAAGTATTGGATTGTGCTAAATTAAAAGAAACATTGGCTCAATGCTTTAAATTTTATGTGACTTAAAATTGTTCAGAATTTGGACCCATTGGTGGAGAGGTATCAGTAATAGTAAATCGATTTCGTAAATTTTCTCATCTGACGTAAGATTGATTCAAATATTAAAAATCTTGAGTTTAAACAAAATCGGAAACATTATGTGCTTCCTGTAACAAAAGTTAGTTTCTTCGAAAAGTTTGACCTTTGTGCAAGAGGTTACAGAACAAGTGTCCATCTCCGAACCTGATTTTAGTTTTATATAAAGTTTATAACACAGGGTGAAATAAAAAAAGTGCAACAAAGTCAAACGCCATAATTTTAACAATTTTTTTTTAATGTATTGAATGAAACCCAAAAATGTCGGAAATAGCATTAAATTTTAGAATAAGTTTAGATTTGTTCGAATTGGTTATCTTTGGCACGAATTATGGCCTTTAAACGGCCAATGAAACAGTCACACGCTGCCCGAATGTTGCTCTGCGGTATTTTGGCCCATTTCCGGTGAAGCGATTGCTTGGGGTGTTCAACCACTTCGTATTTTTTTAGTGCCAACCTTGCTTTCCAAAATACTCCAGACACAATAGTCCAACGGATTGGTATCCGTAGGTTTTGGTGGCTATTGTGGGCTGGAAATGAAGCGAGGAAACTCATTTTGTAACCATACTAGGGTGGCGCGTGCTGAGTCCTGTCGGAATGTCCAAGGTCTGCGACCAAAATGTTTAAGTGCCCAAGACTTTAATACACCCTCCAGAATATTTTCGCGATAATATTCTTAATATTCTGATGTCAGGTCGATTAATACGAGCGGAGAGCGGAGAGTTCTGGTGGCCAACCGAAGGTGAACATTTTCAGCTGACCGCCTTGGCAAGTAAACACGATAATTTTGTTTGTTTGCAAACTGCTGGACAACACTTTCGGCCAAGCAAAGTAGCTCTTTAGCTCTTTTGAATCTATTTTCTTTCTGTTGCGGTGTAATGGCTTTACCCCAAGCTCATTTGATAGAGTGCTAAAATTTTGCATAAATGCATAGTTTAGCAGTTGGCAGGTTAAGTTCGTAAATGGGCCATGTCGGTCCAGGTTTTCGTATGGCCACCATAAAACGGTACCTCCCGATATTCGGTATTTTCATGATTTTAGAGACATTTTTCACCAGAATTGTTTCAAATTTGGTATTTGAAGTTCGTAACGGATACTACAGCCTAAGACAGAAAATTGTCTGTGCAGACCCAGATCTTCGTATAGCCCCCATATAACGGTACCTCCCGATATTCGGTATTTTGACGATTTCACAAACATTATTCACCGGAATCGTTTCAAATTTCGTATCTTAATTTTTTTAGTAAATAAAATCAACGGTATTACATATTTTTAATCCTTTTAGATATCGGAATCTGTTTCTAAAATCCATCCATCGCTAGTGGATTTAGAAATAAATATCTATTTGAAACATTCATTCACGTAAAAAAAATTCAACCAAAAAAAAGAAAAAATCCCCGGTTTCGTGGTTTAATTGAAAAAATAATAATTTTAGAAACAAAATCATATATGTATTAGCTGATGCAAAATATTAACTTTTTAGAGAGATGCTTTAAAAATACCCTCAATTGTACTTTTCATGCAAAACAGTCATTTTAAAAATTTCGTAAAGACATGAAAAATGTAAATTGTATTTTAGTCTAATGTGGGAGTATAAGACGTGATGTTTGGCTAAAAAATATTACTTATTTACGCACCAAAGAGCAGAACTTAAGAAAATTACAAGTGACATAATAAAGATGTATATTTATTTATAAAACGCTATGAATAATAATTTAACTCAAATGGAAACTAATTTTTGTGATTTTGTGTATTTTTTGTGCAATTTTTTAGGTTTTGTTTGAAAACAAATTAAGAAAAAAAATCAAAGAAAATCAAATTTATTTTGTTTAATTAAAAAAAATGCCAACACTACAACAACAATAGTAATTACAACAAGAACAACAATAACACAAATACACAATAAAATAGAAGTACAGTAGAGAAAGGAAACAAAAACAAAAAAGAAAATTATCTGTTAAAAAGTGTGATTTTTTTTTTAAAATATTAAAAAGAAATAAATTGAGAAAAAAACGAATAACAACAACCTACAAAAGTGCAATCATTATTATACTTAACAATTTTCCAAGTTGTTTAAATTTTACTTAAAACAAAAAAAAACCAAGAAAACTCATTTAATGAAACCAAACCAAGTAAATCTACCAACAACAACAGTTACAACAACAATTGCCACATATCATCTGTGAAAATTCGATAAATGCAAAAACGAAAAACTTTGAACAATTTAATTTTATTTCAATAAAAATCACTTCAATTGTGAAATAACGGCAATTTTCCATACAACAAGACAAATTATTTAAAAAAAAAGAAGAGAAAAGAAAAACAACAACAGGAGAGGTGGTTAAAAAAGCGTCATTAAAAAACAAAAGCCCTCGAGTATATAAGGCCTGCTGTTGTTTATATACATACCTCTATATATATATATATATATATGCTGCTAGTATATAAACAATACATAGGTACGTGAAATATTTGGAGAGGGGGTCGCCGGAATATTATCCATTGCTCCAGCAACGTCCCCAAATACCCCCCACACACACACAAACATACAAAGACAAGAACAATCATCAGCATCATCACCAAGGGATTGGTGGGTTGGTTCGTTGGTCTGTGTGATAATCACACTCACACATTTCTCAATAATAACTACAACATCAAAAGCATTAATCAACCCAACCATCACAGCATCATCACCGCCGATGAGGGGTAGGTAGGAGGACGCATTAAAATCTCCTCTTTACAAAAAAGTAAAACGGTGCTGCAATTTTTTAATGCTATTTCGCCGGAAGTGCGTAAACAAACTGCAAGGCAAACATTCCAATATCTATCCAGCCTTCCTGTTATTTCCACTGGAGCTTTTGGCCTTTGGACACCCAAAAAAAAAAACAACAATAACACTGCTGCAATCATCAAGGCAACGCAACGCAACGCAATTTTTTTGTGCATTCATACGCACTGCACATCAAAACAAGCTTTGGGGCCCGGCGACAGGACAGGAGTGTTGGGGAGGAATAAAATAAAAATCATCAACACAGCGTCCCCAAAAACAGTGTTTATCCAACAGCGCCAATTCCCAACCTTCAAAAACCTTCAGTCGACAACAAACAAGAGACAGTACAGTTCAATCCAATAACCCCTCACAGTTTTAACTGTTCTACGCCGAAATATATAAAAAAATCTTTGGCATTTACGCACATTTTTATACTGCTGCTGTTGTTGTTGCTGCTGCTGCTGCTGTTATTCGAGAGATTTTCGTTGTTTTCCTGTCAATTTTTCTCCCCGAGAGTTGATGCTGCTGCCGCTGTCGTTGTTATACCAACAACACAACAATCATCATTAACATCACCAAACAGGACAAACCGTCCAACACACACACATACACAATCAAACGCCAAAATCCGGGGGAGAACCAACCAACAAAAAACCTCAAGCCAGACAAACGGACACTCCAGAGCTTCAGAGAATTGCATAAAAATTAAAAAAGCTGCATGAAAACGCATTGCACTGCTTGTTGTTTCATCGAATTCGTTGCGGAAATATACAAAATATGATGCTATGCACATCAGCGCCTATGAAGCATGTACGTATGTATTTCACATCAATATTTATATACACATAGTTTTTTTAAGCGTTTTTATTGTTGTTGTTTTTGTCATTTTTATATACAACCAATACATGAACTAAGGATATATGCATACAAACATACATATGTTTGTATGTGCCTATTTTTTTTTTTTTTTTTTTTTTCAATATGAGCTCCATGTACTGAAAAAAAAATTAATTAATTTTTTTTTCAATTGTTATGTGGCTTTTTAAAAGAAACATTTTTGGGACGGGGATCTCCTTCAAATGGCAAAAATCTATTAACCACCCTAGCTTATTAACGTTAATCAGGCCTCACACTGTCACATGGAGGTGGGCGCAATAAAATAATACAGAATGCTTGTCTGCATGTTGGAATTTTATTTACACAATTTGCAGATCTCGGAATAATACGGAATTTCACGAGCCAAGGAACCGAATACTTTTCGAAAACAACTTTAGCTATGTTAAAATTTGTCAGTCGGTTTATTAAATTACTTAATCCATTATTATGCCCATTGATCAGTAGTTCTAAACCTAAGGGTTAATGAAAGCACCATTCCAAAAATAATTTTTTCAAAATTTTGATTTGATTAACCAATAAGGAGAAGTCAAAAGTCGGGCTGGACCGACTATATGATACCCTACACCACTATGCGTATTTAGTAGAGCTCTCATAACAAAAAAACAAGTAAAAAAGCTAGTAAGTTCGGCCGGGCCGAATTTTTAATACCCTCCACAATTTGGAACGAATTTGGCACTTTTCAAAAAAAAAAAATCCGTTCAAAATTCTGTTAACATCTTAAGAATACCGAATGAAGCTGTTATATTAGGTTATATACGACGACATGGACCTGCATAGGAAACTTTGCCATAAACCAGTACAATATTCAAATGCGAAATTTACAAAAAAATCGGTGAATAATGTAGCTAAAATCATCAAAATACCGAATATCGGGAGGTACCGTTAAATGGCGGCTATACGAAGACGTGCACCTGCACAGATAACTTTCTGTTTTAGGCTGCAGTATCCATTACGAACTTCAAATTCCAAATTTGAAACAATTCCGATGAATAGTGTCGCTAACATCATCAAAATACGGAATATCGGGAGGTACCATAAAATGGGGGCTATATAAGACGTGGACCTGCACACACAATTTTCTTTTATAGGCTGTAGTATCCATTTCGAATTTCAAATGCCAAATTTGAAACGATTCCGATGAATAATGTTGCTAAAATCCTCAAAATGCCGAATATCGGCAGGTACCGTTATATGATGGCTATACGAAGGCGTGGACCTGCACAGACAATTTTCTGTTATAGGCTGTAGTATCTACCACGAATTTTAAATACCAAATTTGACCTTCATGGCCCATTTTCAATACCAAAAGTCCTGCAGACATACTATACATTTGAGTAAAATTTTATCAACCTACTTCATTTCGTTCGGAAGCTAGAGGGATTACAACAGACGGACAGACGGGTGGAAATAGCTAAATCGATTGAGAAGTTTATGCTGATCAAGAATAAATATACTTTGTGGGGTCTAAAATGTATATGTCGAGGTGTTACAAACGGAATGACAAACTTAATATACCCTCCGTACTATGGTGGAGGGTATAAACATATTTGGGAATTTATGTGAAGTAGATCATACCAACTATGAAACTTATTTGAATGCGTATCATCGTTTTATAGTAGTGACAATTTGGAAACTAATCCAACTCTGAATCGATTTTCAACAAATTTGACAGAGGCTTTTGTACCTTTAGTAGCAAATATCATTGCTGTATAGAGCATGATATGACTTCGATAAGAATTATATTCAAAAATATTTATTGGAGCAATAGATATACTAGACCGAGTTTTACCATATGGAAAAAATTTGAGGCACTTGCTGAATTCAGTCTGGAATTCCGTTGGATGTGACTATTAAGAAATATGAAAATAACCAGAAAAACGTCAATACCCTTATAAAAACGTCCTCGAAAATCAGACCCGCAAACTTTTTAATGAAACACGAGAAACAAAACGATGAACTTAGTGATTATAAACCTCCCCAAATATGAGATTTATTTACACATTTTTTACTGTCCAAAAAACCGACAAATGCTTATTTTAAAACATTGCGGTCGAAACTGCGGTTACATGACAACTCTGAATGTAAAGACCTTTAAAAATAGTAACTGCAATTTCAAAAGAAATCACCCAAAGTCTGCGATAAATTAGTAAAGAAAACATTTCTATACCCTACAAAGTGGTAAGGGTATTATGTTTTTATGCCTTTGTTTGTAACATGGAGGAGGAAGCGCGATAGACCCATAATTACTTTTGAGGATCTTCATAGAATCCCTTTCTGAATCGATTTATGCATGCCAGTCCGTCTGTGCTTCCGTCTGTCCATGTATTTTTGTGAACAAAATACAAGTCTCATTTATTATCCGATTGAGATTAAAATTTCCAAACAATATTTGTCTGGCCGAAGGGCGAATCCTATTGAAATTGGTGACAATCGGTCAATATTTAGATACAGCTTCCAAATATATCTTCAACCGATTTCGGGTTTATTGTACACTAAATGCCAACATCACATAAATTTCGGCATATCAGACCGAATTCAGTCAAGAAGCAGTACATAACATTTTTTGAAAATCGGTTCAGATAAAGCTAAAGCTCCAATATATACAGGGTAATGTAAAAAAAACTGCAACAAAGTCAAATGCCATAATTTGTACATTTTTTTTTTTAATTTTATTGAATGAAAGCAAAACATTTTAGAAAAAGTTTAGATTTGTACGAATTTGTCACCTTTGGCAGGAATTATGGCCTTCAAACGGCCAATGAAAGCATCACACGCTGCCCGAATGTTGCTCTGCGGTATTTTGGCCCATTCCAGGCGAAGCGTTTGCTTGAGGTGATCGACACTTTGGTATTTTTTTAGTGCCAACCTTGCTTTCCAAAATACTCTAGATAGTCCAACGGATTGGTATAAGGAGATTTTTTGGCGATAATATTCGGCATTTATTCTGATGCCACGGTCGATTAATACGAACGGAGAGCGAAATTCAATATTTAAGGAGTTATTTTAAAGTATTCAATAATTCACACCTAAAAAAGTGATCACAAATAATAGCTAAAACCGCTGAAAACTCAATATTTAAGGAGTTATGGCCATTTTAAAGTATTCAATAATTCACGTCTAAAAAAGTGATCACAAATAATAGCTAAAACCGCTGAAAACTCAATATTTAAGGAGTTATGGCCATTTTAAAGTATTCAATAATTCACGTCTAAAAAAGTGATCACAAATAATAGCTAAAAACGCTGAAAACTCAATATTTAAGGAGTTATGGCCATTTTAAAGTATTCAATAATTTACGCCTAAAAGAGTGATCACAAATAATAGCTAAAACCGATGAAAACTCAATAATTAAGGAGTTATGGCCATTTTAAAGTATTCAATAATTCACACTTGGTGGTCAACCGAAGGTGCACATTTTCAGCTGACCTCTTTTGCAAGTAAACACGACCATTTTGTTTGTTTACAAACTGCTGAACAACGAATGTTTTATCATCGGAGAAAACCAAATTCGGAAGTTCGCCACTTTCGGGCAAGCGAAGCAACTCTTTAGCTCTTTTCTTTCTGTGGTAGTGTAAGTTCTTCACTTTTTGGAATTTGGAATTACAATGGCTTTACCCCGAGCTCATTTTTCAATATTGTGATTTATTCAGGTCACGAGATATTTTTCGGCCACTGCGACGCGGATTTCGATTCGTAGCTATGTACTTTAAAACCATGATACGCATTTAAATAAGTTTCATAGTTGGTATGATCTACTTCACTTAATTCCCAATTTTTTGTTTGTTTTTTTGATACGGGAGCTCTACTTTATGCGCTTAGTGGTGTAACGTATAGTCGGCCCTCATTTTCAATACCAACCATCCAAGACAAACTACTGTTGCAAATTTCAAAGCTCTTTATCAAATAATGTGAACTGCATCGCGATTTCAACAGACAGACGGACATCGTTAATTAGACTTAGAATTTTATGCTGATCATGAATATACTTTATGGTGTCAATGATGAATATTTAGATGTGTTACGCATAGAATTATAAATTTAATATATCCTTTTCATGATGGAGGTTATAAAAACGATTGCCTACCATACTCATCAATAAGGTATAGAAGAGTTGTCAGCAGTAATATGTGGTTCTCTTCCCACCGACCATGATCAATTATATTTTGAGGCTTTGGAAAATATTGGCTTTCCAAAAAAAAAAATTACTACGAATTGTCAGGTTGGATTATCTATGGAAAATGTTCATTATTTTCTGATATTGTTTGGGAATAAGAAAACCTTTATCTTTAAAAGTCATAATCACAAAAGGAGCGTAGATTATTATTATTATTATTTTTTTTTGACATTTTTTACCATCATGTTTTCATTTTCTAAATAACTATTGATTTTTTCACATACAAACAAACGAAATACTGGAAATACTGACTTATAAAAATACATAGTAAGTCTCTGTTTGTAGATCCACTTATAGCTTTATTTACGTATTTAAGTGCTTAAGGACGCAAGTTCAAGAAACTTAAAAAACGAGCTATAGCAAAACCAACAAGAACAACAATAACAAACAAAAGGCGTGTTATCTGTCTGTCCACTGTCGCCAGAGCTATTCAAATATTCAGACGAACAAAAAAAAGAACAGGCTTCGCAAATATGCCACTATCGAAACCGCTGAAAACAGCAGCATCATTTATCCCACCGACGATGTGGTGGTCTTCGCTAAGATGATCAGTTACAACAACAACAACAACTACGTATGTATGTTGATTGAATCGCACAATGCACATATAGCCCCCGTATAACGTTTTCATATAGCCCCCGTATAACGGTACCTCCCGATATTACGTATTTTGATGATTTTAGCGGCATTATCCACCGGAATTGTTTCAACTTTGGTATTTGAGATTCGTAATGGATACTACAGCCTAAGACAGAAAAGTATCTGTGCAGGTCTACGACTTCATATAGCCCCCATATAACGGTACCTCCCAAAATTCGGTATTTTGATGATTTTAGCGTCATTATTCACCGGAATTGTTTCAAATTACGTATTTAAAGTTCCTTATAGGAACTACAGTCTGTGACAGAAAAATGTCTATGCAGGTCCAGGTTTTCGTATAGGCCCCATATATAAGTACCTCCCTATATTCGGTATTTTGACGATTTTAGGTACAATACTCACCGAAATTGTTTGAGATATCGTATTTGAAGTTCGTAATGGATGCTATAGCCTGTGACAGAAAATTATCTATGCTGGTAAAGGTCTTCGCACAGCTCCGATATAACGGTACCTCACTATATACGATATTTGGATGATTTTAGCTACATTATTCACCGTTTATTTCAAGTTTCGAATTTGAATATGGTAATGGCTAATGGCAAACAATGCCTATGTGGGTCTACGTCGTATAGACCCCAACACAATGGCTATATTCGGTATTTTTAAAATTTAACAGAATTTTTTAAGGATTTTATTTTTTTTAAATTTCCAAATTCGTTCCAAATGGTGGAGGGTTTTCAAAGTTCGGCCCGGCCGAACTTACTGCTTTTTAACTTGTCAATACAATCCATTTTTCCCATACATATTATGGAAAATATATTGAGTTCGTCATTCCATTTGTAACTCATTACATTTGAGATCAGAAGAATTTTCTTATGCCATCCATGTGTAAATGTCCACCGGATTTCCGCCTGTCGCAATGGCGTGGGAAAATGGCATATAACTCTCTATTTCCAACGACATTTTATGCAGTTTGGTATTTAGAGTTTCTGTTGATTCCTGCTACTCTGCACATAATCTTTTCGAAGTTCACGCTTTCTTATAGTTCTTAACAATAATCCAAAGTTCAAAAATATAAATATATAGAAATTATCATTTAGACATTTAATTAATTTTGTTGCTTTTGTTTGTGTGCAATTTGTTTTCGTACTCTCGTCACAATCACGAAGGCGATGGAGATGCGTAGCACTTAAGAAGTGATGTGGACTCTGTGAACAATTACATTAATTTATCACTTTAGCAAACTATTTGCAGCTTTTTTTTGTAAATGAAAATATAATTAATAATTACGAGTTGAAATGGAAACAACAACTTCACTACAACCAGCGAACATGTACACGAAAAAAAACAGAACAAAACAAATTTTTACTGATAAGAATTCTTTCGCTTAACAGAATTTCCAGAAGAAGAAACGAATTTGTTGTTATTTTTTTCGCTTTCAAAAAAAAACCTAAAAACCAAAAAACACAATAAATGAAACGAAATGATTATAGTTCAGAGAAGAAACAAAAAAACTACAAAAATGTACAGCAAATAGCAATAGCTGCACTAGCATTTCCAATTAAATGGCGGTTGCAGTCAAATAATCAAAGTTTCTGTTTTTTTGTGAGCTTTTGATAGCGTGGTTGGTACTGTTGTTGTTGTTTGGGCTCTCATTTGGTGCTGTCGCCTTTTTCTATTTGAAAAATTAAAAGGCAGAAAAATAACAAAAAAAAAGTAAAAACTAAAATTAACAAAACTGGAATAATTTTCCAAATGATTATCAAAAAATAAATGCATATTAATATGCAATATTATGCGACATTTCATATTAATATAAAATTCTGGTCGATTTAACCACATAGCAGCTAATGTGAAAAAAGTTAGAAGAAAAAATCCAGACAAAGGAACATTTGTACATAATACAGGATGAGATAAGAAAAACTGCAACAAAGTCAAATGCCACAATTTTTACCTTTTTATACCCCCCACCTTGGAAAGGAGGGTATATTAACTTTGTCATTCCGTTTGTAACATCCTTAAATATTCGTCTTAAACCCCATAAAGTATATATATTCATAATCAGCATAAAATTCTAAGTAGATTTAACGATGTCCGTCTGTCTGTCTGTTGAAATCACGATACAGCCCACATTATTTGACGTAGAGCGCCAAAATTTAGCAGAGCTATTTGCATTGTGTCTAGGATGTTTGGTATTGAAAATGAGATATATCGGTCCACGTTCTGGTATAGTCGCCATATAACGGTACCTCCCGATATTCGGTATTTTGATGATTTATGCCACATCTTTTCACGGATTTGACTGAAAATTGGTATTTGTAGGTCATAACGTGTCCCTGAGCGTGTGGCAAAACATTGCATGTATAGGTCCACGTTGTGGTATAGCCCCCATATAAAGGTACCTCCCGATATTCGGTATTTTAGTTTTTTTGCCACATTTTTTCACGGATTTGTATAAAAAATGGTATTTGTGGGTCATAATGGTTTCCAGCTCCGGTGGCGAAACATTGCATGTATGGGTCCATGATTTGGTATAGCCCCCATATAACGGTACCTGCCGATATTCGGTATTTTGATGGTTTTTGCCACATTTTTTCACTGATTTGTCTAAAAATTGGTATTTGTGGGTCATAATGGGTCCTAGTTCCTGTGGCGAAACATTGTAATTTTAGTCCACGTTTTGGGTAGCCCCCATATAACGGTACCTCCCCATAATCGGCATTTTAAAGGTTTTTGCCACATTTCTTCTAATGTTTCTTTTACCCTAAGGTGGAGGGTATTAAAAGTTTGGCCCGGCCGAACTTAATGTTTTTTTACTTGTTTTTTTTTTTTTTTAATTTTATTGAATGAAAGCAAAACTTGTCGAAAATAGCATCAAATTTTAGAATAAGTTTAGATTTGTTCAAAATGGTTACCTTTGGCACGAATTATGGCCTTCCAACGGGCAATGAAACCGTCATACGTTATTGCTCTGCGGAATTTTGGCCCACTCCCGACGAAGCGCTTGCTTGTGGTGATCGACACTTTGGTATTTTTAGTGCCAACCTTGCTTTCCAAAATACTCCAGACACAATAATCCAACGGATAGGTTTTCGGAGATATTGGTGGCCATTGTGCGCTGGAAATGAAGCGATGAACCTCATTTTGTAACCATTCTTGAGTGGCGCGTGCTGAGTCCTGTTGGAATGTCGAAGGTCTGCGGCCAAAATATTTGCCTGCCCAAGGCTTTAATACACCCTCCAGAATATTTTCGGGACAATATTCGGCATTTATTCTGATACCACGGTCGATAAATACGAGCGGAGAGCGAAAATCGGCTGTTATAGCGGCCCACACCATCTCCATGACCGGCGCTTGAGTTCTGGCGGCCAACCGAAGGTGCACAGTTTTAGCTGACCTCTTTGACAAGTAAACACGTTTATTTTGTTTGTTTACAAACTGCTGGACAACGAATGTTTTCTCATCGGAAAAAACAAAATTCGGCAATTCATCACTTTCGGACAAGCGAAGCAACTCTTTAGCTCTTTTGAGTCTGTTTTCTTTCTGTTGCGGTGTAAGTTCTTGCACTTTTTGGAATTTCATTGGCTTTACCCCGAGCTCATTTTTCAATATTTGCCAAATGGAATATTGCGTAATGTTCAGCTCACCAGCCATTTATCGGCCACTGCGGCGCGGGTTGCGATCAAATCGCTTCTTTACTTTTCGAACTATTTTTGCTGATGTTGCTGTTTTCTTCCGTCCACTTCCTTGACGTCGCGCTACGCTACCAGTATCACGGTAACGAGCGATGGTACGAAACACAAAAGATTTATTCACATTTAAATGCTGGAGTGCTCTAACGATAGCCACTTGTGGTTTTCTAGCCAAATATAAAGAAATCACACTATCACGCTGTAATTCCATCAGGAATACATTTTTTTCTGGAAAATTCTCACCAAAATGTTTTCCTACGCTTGTAAACAATATAATGAGCTGTCACTGGAATAATTTTAAAAGCTGTCGAACGTGTGGCTTAGAAATTACAGCAATGTGAAGTTGGTTGCAGTGTTTTCATCTGACCCTGTATTTGAAAAAAATCTAGGTCTTCAAGGGACAAAATGTTCAGCCACATTATTGTCATACATGTATGTAAACTCATATCTTTTCGTTTGTTGATGTTGTTGTTCTTAATAGTTATGTATGTATTGTCGTAGCCAGTTTGGGTGCTGTTGATATTTTGCGAATTGAAATGGCTTCTGTATTGTATTGTAATTTGGGTCACAATTACAGATACTGTGTCATATTTCAATGATAAGAAAACAAAATAGCATTGGAAAAAAAAAACTGAACAAAAATTATTATTATTATTTATAATAAAGAAATTTATTTTCAATTTATGATTAATGACATTTTTCGTCAAATGAATTTTTTTGTTAATGAGTTGAACTTATGCGAATTTTTTAATTTTTGTAAGAATGGATATTCTTAAATGAAGATTCAATGTGTAGATTTCAGTCCTACAGGACCTCTATTTGAATCCACTTCAAGCAAAAACTACTTCCCCTTTTTCTATGTCAATATGGCAGATGCTAGTTAGGAAAAAACCCATAGCCACATTTTACGATTTCCTGCCCATTCAATGCTCATTTACATTTGTCTTCCTTTTCAAAACCAAAATAGGTAGCTTTTTTTAGGCTACTGCTTACATTTCTGACCAAGCCAACAGCAGACACAAACTCTGGACATTGCCAGACTTCTTTTTGAGAAAATAAAACGAAAACCAAAAACAACCTCTAACCAAACCTGTACTAACAAATCATGAATGATGTTTCCCATTCACGTCACCCTAACTTCTTCTCTAAGAAGAAAAGCAACCACAAAATTAAGTCAAAGAAACGAAACTAAGACGATTTCAAAGCCTAAGGAGCTACAAACAAAAAAAAATTGCCAAAACCATTTTTTTCTCTTCTCGAAACGGAAACAACTGTCTCGCATTGAAATGCACTTTTTTGTATTGTTGTTTTTTTTTTGTTCCCCCCACATACAGGATCATAGGCAAGTTTGGGTGAGTATTGTCAAACTGTCGATAGGAAGCTGTTATTCTATACTTTAACAAAACAAAAAACAACAACAACTAGAAATTCACTCTTAAAGCCACTTGCAATGAATTACAACAACAATATTGCCACCATCGCCACCAACTCCTTCCTCTTCATCAAGATTGGTAACAACACATCAATTGAGTAGCAGCAGCAGCAGCACATGCATAAACTTGGCTAACAACTTATTTGTTGTTATTGTTACCTTTATATTGTCCCTATAGCCATTGCAGACTAGGCTACCCGACAACTGGATGTACAAACGAACAAATGTTTTTCCTTTGCTTTGGCATTATTTGTAGTGGCCTTTTCCTGGCGAATGGCGGCTGCTGGTTGCTGCTGCCGCTGTTAAAGAATGGCTGACTCCAAATGGAAAAAAAAAATACGAAAATTTAAAATAATCGTGCAATTCACCTGCTCTGACAATAATTGCAAATACAACTGCAATGACTAGATCTGAATGTCGTGGATGTGTGTATGCTTTTGTGAGTGTAGGGTTGAAAAGGAGTACAGTGGTCCGATCGGTTTAGAAAAGGTCTCCAAAAAACGAATTTATTGCCTCATTGAGGCCATGTTCGTTTTTATATAAAACACCCGTTTTAAAATAGTATCCTAATCTTATTTGTAATGGGAATAGTCTTTTTTTTTTTTTGTATAAATAGGCATTTGGTTTAGACCAGATCTTAAACATGACTTTTTTCTTTCTGTCTCCTTTTATACGAAAGGGAAAAAATCCACAGGTGGACATCTTAAACAGAACATCTTAAACAGATTTATTTCTCTACAGAAGATCCTTGGCAGTTTTACGCGAGATCTTCAACATGTTTTCCTTTTTGCCAGATCTTCAACAAGTCTGATCTTTTCCCTATACATTCTCTAAATATTCTCTAAACATATATTTGAATATGTTTCCAAGAACAATTTTGACTCAGCCATTGCCAACTGTTTCTTCCCTCTCGAGACCAGCACCCCCCCCCCCCCCCCTAAAAAAACTTGACCCCACACACATAAATTTTTTTTCCAAAGTTGACACCAATTTTTGTGGCCAGATTTTTTCTATAGAAAGTAAGAAGTGATGTCTGAAGAAAAAACTAGGTATGAGGTCGAACTTTCTGCTATAAATAAACATGCCCTCAGGCACCGCGGTCAATTCTTTTATAAAGAAGAAAATCTCGACCTTTCGAATTTTTATTGACGTATGAGGTCAATTTTTTCTCAGTGACTCAGTCCAAATATAAGAAATTCGACCTGTTTCTGAGGTCAATTTTTGCTATCGAAAAAAATTGGTCGAACTTTTTACACTTTTCCTGTTGGCAATGGCGAATTTTTTCTATAGAAAAAAAGACCACAGCCACTGAAGTCGACTTTCTCTATAGACAAAAACTTGAGGCGACTTTTTTCTGTAGGAAAACAATTAAACAAGCAGTAAATTTTTCGGGGTGGAACTTTGAATTTTCTCCACCATTTGGAAGGATTTTTCAAAAAAATTCAGTTAAAAAATACTGAGAAAATCGTATGTCGAATATAGGGAGTTACTGTCATATTAGGTCCTATACGAAGACGTGGATCTGCACGGGCAATTTTAGTCGTAGGCCAATAAGTTATTCAAAACGAAACTTAAAACAATGCCGCTAAATAATATAGGGACGGACCGTTATATGGGGGCTATACGAAGACGTGGACAAGCATAGAAAATTTTCTGTCACAGTCTATAGTACCAATTACGAAGTGCAAATACGAAATTTGATACAACTTCGGTGAATAATGTTGCTAAAATCATCAAAATACGAAATATCTGGAGATACTGCTATATGGAGCCTATACGATTATAGGCTGTAGTACCAATTTGGAGCTTCCGGTGAACAATGTCGCTAAAATCATCAAAATACCGAATATCTGGAGATACTGTTGCATGGGGCCTATACGAAAAAGTGAACCTGCATAGGCAATTTTCAGTCATAAACTGTAATACCCATTAGAGACTTCAAATTTTCCCGTGAAAATCGTGACACAAATAATCAAAATACCGAATATGTGAAGGAACAGTATTATGGGGGCTTCACCAAAACCTAGACCTATATTGACAGTTCTATGCAAGGATATTTCTTACATAATGGGAACACATGCTGCCAATTCACGCAAATTCGGGCTAAAACTGTGCCTAAAACACCCAAAAAAGTTTTCAACAGCTATATTGGACCTATACCAAAACGTTGGCCTATATAACCCATTTTCCATACCAAATGTCCTGCCGGCTTAATATACATCCGAGTCTCATCAACCTTCTTTATTTCGTAAGGAAATTCGAGTGAATTCGACAGACGGGATATACGATTTTTATTTCGAGGAATGACAAACTTAATATACCCCTCTCCATACTATCGTGGAGGGCATAAAAATTAGAGTTAGACATTTTTCCATAAAAAATATGACTACTGGCAATGAGATCGATGTTTTGCTTTAGAAAAGCTTTGATCACAGCCAGCGAAGTTAAATATATAGTCCTTTCGTAATTGTTTCTATAGAATTCAAGAAGTAAGACTTTTTTTGGAAAAACCTTGTCCTAATACTTTGAATTCAAAGTGTTACTAAGTAGAATCTTACAGAATTTTATTTACATTCCATAAAAATCTCCTATTTAAAGGAAGTTCGACCCACTGTAATTCCTACAATAGTCAAATGCGGCATGTGACTTTGTTAGGTTGGCCCATTAGTTTAGTTTGCTTTCGTTGCATTGCGACTTCAGAGGAATGAATGGCGGTCATGGTAATAGCGGTGGCGTTATTTAAAAAAAAACGCCGAAGAAAACATGCATAGAGAGAGAGAGAGATCTACATCTGCATGTTTGCATGTTGCAGCTGGCGTTTTAGCTATTGTTTGTCGGCAGTTGTTTCTCTTGTTGTTGTTTAGGTAGCCAACTAAAATGCCTGCCTAGATATTCAAAGTTCTTTATCTCACTTAAGCTTTTCCTTGATATTGACTCTATGATGATGATGATGATGACGGTGGTGGCAGTGGCAGAGAGACCAACTACAAACATACAATCAGAGAGGCAGACAGACAGACAGATAGACTTAGGTAGGCAAAAACAAAAAAAAAAAAACGTGCAACGTTGTATTTTCCACATGCCATTCATCCAACTGGGTATGATGGTAGGTGTTGTCTGTGCAACACATCTTTTGGCTGCTGCAATGTTGCACTTGTTGCTGCCACAACAAACCAAGCAGCCAACCAACCAGCATTTATTTTCCTGTTGACACTGACTCCTTTTTCTTAACAGCTGCTTAGATGCATGAATGAATGAATGGATGGTTAGCCGACTGGCTGGCTGCTAAGCTTTTTTTCGTTCAGCATTTGCAGAAAATTGCATTTTGCCGGCAATGCATTCTGAGTTTTTTTTTTTTCTACTTCTTCTTCATCTTCTGTATTGTGGAACTGTTGTTGTTGTCGTCGTCGAAGTGTTTCAACAACGTCTTATTCGCGTTTACTAGTTTATCTCATGCCATGTAAATCGCCCAGATGTAACTACATGACTGTAAATGGTTGTCTATTTGTGTTCACCTATTCGGCATGTGGCTGCGTGTGTGTGTGCATGTGTTGCTGCAGCATAAGATGCATGCATGCATCCCTACTGACATGCTACTACATACATATTGGCACTGCAACTAACATGTAGAGCAGTTTTTTTTTGTTTTTTTTTTTTTGTTTTTTGGTGCACTGCCATGTGGAGAGCTGGGCGAGAGAGAAGAATATGTGTTGGATGATTTTTTTCAAGAAATTCTAAAGAGCATGCAATATGGAAAGGAGAACACATTTACATGGGCACATTACTTGTGCTGACAATAATAAGAGGGTGTTACAGAATTGGAAGTATTAGCAGATCATTTTATAACATTACAATAGAAAGAAAATTAACTATATTATTGTACACTTTTTGGAAAATATCAACTCATATAGGGAAAGTTACAATAAACACAATTTAAAATTACCGGAAATATACCTATCCAGTGTAAGATCTGTAAATGTACATTCAAATTTGTTAAAATGTTTCCGCGCGTACCTATGTGGGATATGCTCATACAGGGTGAGGTAAAAAAACTGCAACAAAGTCAAACGCCATAATTTTTACATTTTCTTTTTAAATTTTATTAAATGAAAGTAAAAATGTCCGAAAGGCATCAAAATTTAGAATACGTTTAGATTTGTTCGAATTGGTCACCTTTAGCACGAATTATGGCCTTCAAACCGCCAATGAAACCGTCACACGCTGCCCGAATGTTGCTCTGCAGTATTTTGGCCCATTCCCGGCGAAGCGCTTGCTAGAGTTGATCGACACTTTGGTAATTTTAGTGCCAACCTTGCTTTCCAAAATTGGTATTCTGACCAATTGTGCGCTGGAAATGAAGCGAGATACCTCATTTTGTAACCATTCTTGGGTAACGCGTGCTGACTGCGATGACGCTGAGCCCTGTTGGAATGTCCAAGGTCTACGGACAAAATGTTTGCGTGCCCAAGACTTTAATACACCCTCCAGAATATTTTCGCGATAATATTCGACATTTATTCTGATGCCACGGTCGTTTAATACGAGCGGAGAGCGACCATCGGCTGTTATGGCGGTCCACACCATCACCATGGCATCCGCTTGAGTTCTGGTGGCCAACCGAAGGTGCACATTTTCAACTGACCTCTTTGACAAGTAAACACGATCATTTCGTTTGTGTACAAACTGCTGGAAAACGAATGTGTTCTCATTGGAGTAACCCAAATTCGGCAATTCGCCACTTTCGACCAAGTGAAGCAACTTTTTAGCTCTTTTGAGTCTATTTTCTTTCTGTTGCGGTGTAAGTTCTTGCACTTTTTGGAATTTCAATGGCATTACTCCGATCTCATTTTTTCAATATTTGCTGAATGAAATATTGCGATAAATTCAGTTCACCAGCCATTTTTCGGCCACTGCGACACGGATTTCGATCAAGTCGCTTCTTTGCTTTTCGAACCATGTCTGCTGATGTTGCTGTTTTCCTCCGTCCACTTCCTTGACGTCGGGCTACGGTACCAGTATCACGGTAACGAGCGATGGTAAGAGACACAAAAGATTTATTCAGATTTAAATGCTGGAGTGCTCTAACGATAGCCACTTGTGGTTTCTAGCCAAATATAAAGAAATCACATTAGAAAACAGGAGCTGATTACTTACATATTCTCGGATCAGATGTCTGGTTGAGAGAATTATTTTGAAATACCAAATTTGAATAGGATCGCTGTGATGAAAGTATAGGAAGCTAAAATGGTGACCCTTTGTAGGGGGGAGAGGTAGACCTATATTTTCCATCTTCACGCCAAAACTTGTGTTGATAAAATTGTTGGGATATGTGAAACTTGAAGAGAATCGGATGTGTATTACTCATTTTATTAGAGATATAATTATTCAAAATTTTGATCCGTTGTGGGGGAAGTAGTTCGACATATTCCATATTCATACCTAGTTTTGTGTTGATAGAAATATTGGGATATTTTATGAGAGATATAATTATTAAAAATGTGGAGAGGTGCATGATGGAGTGGGCCGCCGATACCGGACAAAGCGCTAATACAAATATTGGGATTTGCACAGTTCGCATCAACTTGGATGATCCTTTCTTGTTCTATACGGAACATTTTTTTCTGTAAAAATTTTGACCTTTTGTGCGGGAGGTACCGAAACTGGATCTAAGTTTGAAAATTATATTACTATGTACAAAGAGAGAGAGAGAGAGTATGAGAAATATAATTATTAAAAATGTGGAGAGGTTTATATGGAGTGAGCCGATACCGGACATAGCACTAATACAAATATTGGGATTTGCAAAGTTCGCATCTACTTGGATGATCCTTTCTTGTTCTATACGGAACATTTTTTTCTGTGAAAATTTTGACCTTTTGTGCGGGAGATACCGAGCTGGATCTAAGTTTGAAAATTATATTACTATGTAACAAGTTTTGATCAAATAGGATACTCCCTTCTACAAACTGACTGACGGACGGACACCCCTATCTTGACTCCGAATAGGGACCTTGGGCATATAATCGTTGTTTCGATGAGATATGTTTTGCCCGTATCAAATGATATATACAGTCAGTAGCCATATGGCTGAGGGTATAATGAATATATATTTTTGAATATACGTTCAACTTCAAAATTCACTTAATACAATCCAAAAGCAGGTGCTTTTTAATTGCAGATAATATTTATTGATTTTTTATGAAATATACATAGATATGATCTAACAAAATATATGTTCAATATTCTTTCAAAAGAACAAATAGACAGATAAGATCTAGATGGCAGTATTGCATTGTGAAAATTTAAAGAAGCACCAGCTAGATATTATGCATTGTATAAATTATTCGAAATGTTGACCCTTTTGGAGGAGGTAGCAAAACGGTGTATGGTTCGAACATTAAGATGTGAAAAGTTTAGACGAATTTAGAACTTTTTAGAAGGTAAATTATTTTCTTTAAGAATATTTACCTTTTATAGAGGAGGTACCAAAAAGAAATCGACCGATTTCGTGAATTTTCCAACTCGATCCACGTTTGATAAAAATATTACAATGCATCAAATACTAGACAGACCCTGAAAATGATTTTTTCCAAAAAGACCTAGGGTCTAAAGCTTTTATATCGGTAAGGCATATTTTGGCCGTATCAGTTGAGTGTATGCCCTCTGTACCCATGTGGTCAAAGGTATAAAAAGTTGAATACGTTTGGAAAACTTTTATCATTCCCTTAAACGGCCACACCATCGTTACAGCTACATTTTGCGTTTACATTGAAGAAAACATGATTGTATCATGCACTCATACATACATATACACCTCAATTGGCATTACTTTTTACAACAACGTGGCTATTTATCTGCCAACCAAGGAGCTTACGATGATCCTCACCAAGTTTCACGAAAGGCTTTTTTCTCTCTTCTGCCAATTTGTTACCATTGATTTCCTTTAAAGTGCTTTAACTTGAGTATGGCATAGACACTGTCGATTGTCCCAGTCTATTGTCATTCTTTGGGATCTTCCTGATGCAATTGTAATAGGTATGTATTACCAAACAAATTTGTTAGATGTAGATAAAGTTGTTAAAGGCATTGATGATGTTGATGACGATAATTGCTTCATACCGATTTTCATGTATATGTATGTGTGTGTACGTATTTTTGGATTTTTAAGGCACTCATAAATTGAAATGGTATCGAACCAATTGAGATTTGCTAATTGGGTGAAATTAAGTTGCAAAGTTAAGTTATTGCAATAATGAATGATTATTTCATATCGGATTTTGCATGCAATATCGAAAAATGACTAATAAATGTGCTGCACTCTCAGACAAAGAAATGACAAACGTTTTTTTCTTCTTATCGATTTGTTTGGAAATTTTGTGGACAAGAGCTGTGGTTGTGTGTTCTACGAGTAGTTTTGCGCTCTGCGAGTATACAAAAGGTTGGTTAACCTTTAGAAATTATGTGCCCATAAAAATGCCTTGAACGTTTCTAAAATCTGGTATAACAAAATTTTCCATTTATCAATGAGTAAATTTCCCACATACAAGGGACATCTTTATATGAGGACTGCATAGAGGAAACTATATGGAAAATTTCCTCTTAGTAGGTCTATACATAATAAGAACTAAAAACACCAAATTTTTGGGAAATTCAATGGAAACTATGAAAAAATATTAAAATCGGGGTCACCCTTTCATAGGCACGATACCAAAATGTAACAAATATGACACATTTTGTATTTCTATATATTATCAAATTTTGCTAAATATATTAATAAATATTGGGATTCCTTCGTATGTGGTCAAGTCTATGTAACGAACATTAAAAATTTTAGCTTAAAAAACAGAAACTCTTTCGGTGTTTGATCAACAATCCGAGTACTAATTTTCAACATAAAAAGATTATATTGCAAATGTATGTGGAGTAGATCCTACCAACTATGAACCTTATTTAAATGCGTATCATGGCTTTAAAGTAGTCACGATTCGGGAACTATATCCAACTCTGAATCGATTTTCAAGTAACTTTCTAGTACCAAATAACAATACTGTATAGAGCATGATATGACTTCAATAAGAATTATATTAGAAAATATTTTATTGGGGCAATAGATATACCGGACCAAGTTTCACCAAATGGAAAAATTCTGTTGAATATGAAAAAAAATCTATCCAATTTGGGCTGATATTACATATATGGTGGACAATACCCCTAAAATCGAACGAAGATGTATATCAAAGGTATATATGTAAAAATCTGAACCGATATCGATTCATTTGGCAGAGGTATTTTCGAGCCGTCATCAAATATCCTTGTTGTAGAGTGCATATTACGCATGTGAGGGATTTTAACACCAAATCGGATGAAACATATATATGGGACATATCTGAATCAAATTTTCACCAAATTTTGAAGTACTTGCTTCTGTGTTAAATTATTTCTTCTTATCTTCTTATTATTTCTTGCTTCTAACCTAAAATCGGGTAAAGATATATATGGGAGCTATATCCAAATCTGAACCGGTCTTGAGAAAATTTTGGGCACTTATATCTAAGCAATATCCGACATCTGGTATCATAGATCATTATTGTGAATTTCATATTGCTCATGTGAGGGACTTAAAAACCCCAAATCGGATGAAACATATATATGGCAGCGATAGCCATATTTGAAGTACTTGTTTTTAAGATGAATTCAGTCGGAATTGAGAAGATTGAGTTCATTTGGACTGATATTAGCCATGTGGTACTCAATAATCCTGATATCGGATAAATATATATATGGAAACTATATTCAAATCTAATCCGATCTCGATAAAATTTGACAGAGGTATATCTGGCCTGTATCTGATATCTGGTACCAAATATTATTCTTGTGGAGTGCATATTACACATGTAAGGGACTTAAATCCACAAATCGGATGAAACATATATATTGGATCTAAACCGATTTTCAACATGAAAATTCCGTCGGAAATGCCAAAATTCAGGTCATAATCCGAAATCGGTTGAAGATGTATGTGGGAGTTATATCTAAATTTGAACCGATTCTCACAAATTTTAATAGGGTTTAGAAAATTTCATATCAATCCGATAATAAATTCGATCTGCATGTTGTTCACAAATAGACGGACGGACTAACATGCATAAATCGACTCCGAAAGGGATGCTATGAAGATCCTCAAAAGTCACTATGGTTCTATCTCGCTCCCTTCTCCCCGTTACAAACATATGCACAAAGAAATAATACCCTTACCACTGTGTGGTGTGGGGTATAAATATCAAAGGACCTTTAAATGAAATTTTCGACCTCTTATTGTTTTAGTAATAATACCAAAGTCACAATTAACCTAGAAATAACAGATTCCAAAGAATCCTATCCCGAAACTTTCAAAATAAATTGTGGAAAGGAGGAACTTGGAACCTCTATTAAGGCTATATGGCAATGTTCACTTTTAAAGCGCCTTGTCTTATATTTTTAGCTCTAATTTGATCATTAATCTTTAATTATTGAAAAAAAAACGGAATTTGATAGCACAATGTTACTAATATAAGTCAACAAAATAATGATATAGTCCAAATTTCACACAGTCGAACATCTTCTTATCCGATCTTATTTGTGCCTAGATCTGGACTAAACAAAAAACAACGAAAAAATGTTAAAACTTAAAATGAAGAAATTAGGGAATAAAAAATAGTATTATTCATTGGGAAACTCATTATCATTTCATCTGGGAGTTACTTCCTCACAATTTCTATAAAAAGTGTATAATTTCTTAAAAAAAAATAATAATATCTTCAATAGCAACTCCGCGATGCTATTACAAATTTTGTCAGAATACATTATTACTACGCCAAATGTATTATTATTACTTTAATTTATCCTTAATATAAACTAAATGATTTGTATTTTCTTTATTTTCAGGTAAGTCAAATAATTTGGTTTTCTCGAGAATACAACATAAGGTAACATTATAAATCGATAATTTTTTATTTTTTATAACAATGATAAAATTGCGACTGAAGAAAACTATCGCTCATAATTGGAAATGCATTCTTCTCAATTATTGAATCAAAACCTCATTGCCAAGATGACAATGTTAAAGGACAATAAAAACATGTTTTTTTTTTTTTACAAACAACACAGAAAAAAGAAGCTATATTTCTACGTCATCAATTTCCTTTTCGCTATGAGCGACCAGACAATATAAACAAAAACTTACCATTGATAATAGAGCTAAAATCTCTGCTGAAGGTTATATGCTATAGACAACAATAATTGTAAACAAATATAATTTGCAATTTCATTTTCAATGACAATAATGGAGATCGAAGGATGTGTATATAACAGCGTGATAAAAATGTTGATCTAAAATTATATTTTTTAATGCAATGAATCTGCATTTAATGATATGCGGACATTGGAAACATGTCAAAACCTAGTTTCAATACAATAAGCCTTATTTCGCTTCCAAAATCTTTATATCTGAATAATTGTTTTATAAATACCTTAAAAAACAAGGCAATGATTAAAAAAAAACAAGTAAAAAACTGTAAGTTCGGCCGGGCCGACCACCACCATTTTGAACGAATTTCAAATTTTCAAAAAAATAAAATCCGTTAAAAATTCTGTTAACATCTTAAAAACACCGAATGTAGCCGTTATATTAGGGTCTATGCGACAACGTGGACCAACATAGGCAAGTTTTGTCGTAAGCCATTACAAAATTCAAATGCGAAACGAAACGAACGAAACGAAAAAAAATCGGCAAATAATGTAGCTCAAATCATCCAAATTCCGAATATATGGATATGGGGGCTATACCAAAACGTGAACCTGCCCAGACATCTTTCTGTCATAGGCTGTAGTATCCATTACGAACATCAAATACAACATTTAAAAGAATTCCCATGAATATTGTCGCTAAAATCATCAAAATACCGAATATCGGGAGGTACCGTTATGTGGGGTCTACACCAAAATGTGGACCTACATGGCCCACTTTCAATACCAAAAGTCCTGCAGACATAATATACATTTGAGAAAAATTTTATCAATCTACCTCAATTCGTTCGGAAGCTAAAGTGATTTCCGCAGATAGATAGACGGACAGACGTAACACCTCGAAATATAGATTTTAGAACCCAGAAAGTACATATATTCTTGATCAGCGCAAAATTCTGTGTCGATTTAACGATGACCGTCCGTCCGTCTGTAGAAATTACTCTAGCTTCCGAATATGTGTTTCGTCTGCAGGACTTTAGGTATAGTATATACACATTATATATTAGCCATTTGTTGCACAATAAACATGATATCGGATATATATACAATCGACCGTATAAATTCCAACCGTCAGAATAAATGCCGAATATTATCGCGAACATATTCTGGAGGGTGAATTAAAGCCTTGGGCACGAAAACATTTTGGTCGCAGACCTTGGACATCCCAACAGGACTCAACACCATCGCACTCAGCACCCCCCACCCAAGAATGGTTACAAAATGAGGTTCCTTGCTTCATTTCTAGCTCACAGTGACCACCGAAATCTCCGGATACAATCCGTTGGACTATTGTGTCTGGAGTATTTTAGAAAGCAAGGTTGGCAATAAAAAATTCCAAAATGTCGATCATCTCCAGCAAGCGCTTCGCCGGAAATGGGCCAAAATACCACAGAGCAACATTCGGGCAGCGTTTGACGGTTTCATTGGCCATTTAAAGGCCATAATTCGTGCTAGTGGTGACCAATTCGAACAAATCTAAACTTATTCTAAAATTTGATGCTATTTCCGAAATTTTTGGCTTCCATTCAGTAAAATTTAAAAACAAAAAATTTAAAAATTAAGGCGTTTGACTCTGCTGTATACTCCCCATACAATAGTACCTCCCTATATTCGGTATTTTAATGATTTTGGCGACGGTGTTCCCCGTAATCGTTTCAAATTTCGTAATAGTAGTTCGTAATAGGTACTACAGTCTGTGACTTAAAATTGGTTAGGCAGATCCACGTCTTTGTATAGCTCCCATATAACGGCACTTTCCCATGTCTGGTATAGATACATTATTCACCGGAATTGCTCCGAATTTCGTATTTAATATTCCTAATAGGACCTTCAGTCTATGACAGAGAATTGCATATGCAGTCATCGTATAGCCCACACATAAAGGTACCTCCCAAAATTCCGTATTTTAATAATTTTAGCGACATTATTCATCGGAGTTGTTTTAAATTTCGTATTTAGAGTTCGTAATGGGAACTACAGTCTGTGCAAAAAAACTGTCTATGCAGATCCAGGTCTTCGTATAGGCCCCATATTTCAGTACCTCCCTGTATTCGGAATTTTAAAGAATTTAGGTACAATTTTGACCCGGTTTTTTCCAATTTCGTATTTGACTATTGCAATGGCTTATGACAAAAGTTGCCTATGCAGGTCCACATATTCCTATAGAGCAAATATAAGGGCTACATTCAGTATTTTTCAGAGAACTTGTAACGGATTTTATTGTTTTGAAAATTTCCAAATTCGTTCCAAATGGTGGAGGGTATTCGAAGTTTGGTCCGGCTGAACTTACTGCTTTTTTACTTGTTAAATATTAGTTATACTGGCAAACCCAAGTCTGCATTTTACAACTTTTAAAAAATCCCCATGTCCCCAAAGTACCTCCCAAAGTTCCCATTGCTGCAATTAACCAATTCTTAATTTTTGATTGAAAACAAAACAATTTTTGCGAATTCTCTTCTATTTATTGACAATGAATGACTGGCTTCGTTATCGAATGACCTCAAAATTCTACAAAGAAAAACAATTTTCGTTTAAGTTTTTCAGTTTAGCAACCACTTGTAAATAATATGAACCTTATTTTTTTGTTTCGTTTTTTATTGATATTTTTTTTTTCAATAATTTTCGTTCAATTGTTATTGGAACTGTTCAATGCTGAGTGAAGTACAAAAATTGCATGGCTTTACCAAAAAAAAAAGAAAAAAACGTTTCTCATTCGCGTTCAATTTTCATTGACGGTTTTTTTTAGTTTCGTTTTTGCACTTACAATTCATCATTTGAGTACTGCCATCGTCGAAATATACAAAAATATGAAAAATCAAACAAAGGCCCACAATCGCTATTAACACAGATAGATATTAGTGAAATTCAATATTTGATGAATGAAATATTGGGATGTCCGCATACGTTATTAACATACAAAGGAAAAAAAAAATATGGAAAATCTCTTGTCAAGTATTTTTATTTTTCCGATGAGATTTTGAGGAAATGTTGAAAAATTGCATATATTGTATTTATTTATTTTTTTTTTTTTCGCCCACACCCTAATATCCATGTGTGCTTGCCTTGGAATAGAAGAAAAAACTACACAAACATTATTTTTACATTTCAGTAGATTTTTGTTTCTTCTGATTCTTTGGACTATCTACTAGCTTATTCAAACACACACACATATACTGCCACACAAAAAACTAATTGTCGAATATTTTTTTCCATCAATTTGTTTAATTGACTTTTGTCATTTGGCAAATATTTCTAAGAAAAAAATTGGTACTCAGCAGAAAAATTAAGTAAATATTTTCATCTAAATTTGCATTGACACTGGAAAATGAGGATAAGCTTTTGAAGCTAGTATTTAAAAACCACATTTCAATCCTGGATAACGATGGAAATGAGTTATACATATTACTTTACACACTCAAAAAATTGTATATGTTTTCATTTGCTTCTTTAGATTTCACCAATTAATGCATAAAATTGCCAAGTTTTTTAATAACTCCAATTGTGGACATTTTTACGAATTTATTTAAATTACACACTTAACTACAACAGAAATAACCAGTAATAATTAAATTGGAAAATTGTGATAGATCATATCAACTATGAACCTTATTTGAATGCCTATCATGGCTTAAGATAAGTCACGATTTAGAAACTATATCCAAATCTGAATCAATTTTCAACAAATTTGACGATGGCTTTAGTACCAAATGACATTGCTGTGTAGTGCATGATATGACTTCGATAAGGATTAAATTTAAAAATATTTATTGGAGCAATAGATATACCGGACCGACTATCACCAAATAGAAAAATTATCTTGAATATGAAAGAAATCTATCCAATTTAGGTTGTTATTACATATATGGAGGACAATATCCGTAAAATTGGATGAAGACATGTATTGAAGCTATAAAAAATCTGAACCGATATCGATAAAATTTGTTAGAGGTATTTTTGAGCTGTATCTGATGTCCGGTATCACATATCTCTGTTGTGGAGTGGATATTAGACATGTGAGGGACTATAATGGTATTATATCGGATGAAACAAATATATGGGAGCTATAGCTTTGCTTCTAGACTGTATTCAGTTGGATTTGGTGCACAATTAACCCGAAATTGGTTGAAGATATATATACAGCGTGAAATAATAAAACTGCAACAAAGTCAAACGCCATTGACTCCCCATTCCCGGCGAAGAGCTTGCTTGAGGTGATCGACATTTTGGTATTTCCTCAATGCCAACCTTGCTTTTCAAAATACTCCAGACACAATAGTCCAACGGATTGGTATCCGGAGATTTCGGTGGCCGTTGTGCGCTGGAAATGAAGCGAGGAACCTTATTTTGTAACCATTCTTGGGTGGCGCGTGCTGAGTGCGATGGTGCTGAGTCCTGTTGGAATGTCGAAGGTCGGCGGCCAAAATGTTTGCGTGCACCCTCCAGAATATATTCGCCATAATATTCGGTATGTATTCTGATGCACCGGTCGATTAATACGAGCGGAGAGCGGACATTGGCTGTTATGGCGGCCCACACCATCACCATGGCCGGCGCTTGAGTTCTAGTGGCCAACCGAAGGTGCACATTTTTAGCTGACCTCTTTGACAAGTAAACACGATCATTTTGTTTGTTTACAAACTGCTGGACAACGAATGTTTTCTCATCGGATAAAACCAAATTCGGTAGTTCTCCACTTTCGGCCAAGCAAAGCAACTATTTAGCTCTTTTAAGTTTTTTTTCTTTCTGTTGCGGTGTAAGTTATTGCACTTTTTGGAATTTCAATGGCTTTACCCCGAGCTCATTTTTCAATATTTGCCGAATGGAATATTGCGATATGTTCCACTTACGAGCCATTTTTCCGCCACTGCGACGCGGTTTTCGATCAAATCACTTCTGTAGTTTTCGAACCATTTCTGCTGATGTTGACGTCTTCTTCCGTCCACCAGTATCACGGTAATGAGCGATGGTATGAGACACAAAAGATTTATTCACAATTATATGCTGGAGTGCTCTAACTATAGCCCATTTTGGTTTTCCAGCCAAATATAAAGAAATCACACTATCACGCTTGAATATTCCATCACGAATAACTTTTTTCCTGGAAAATTCTCACCAAAATACTTTTCTACGCTTGTAAACAATATAATGAGCTCTCACAGGAATAATTTTAACAGCTGTCGGAAGAGTGGCTTAGAAATGACAGCAGTGAAGTTGGCAGTTTTTTCATCTGATCCTGTGGGAGCTCTATCTAAATTTGAACCGATTCTCACCAATTTCAAAAAGGTTCGTCCTTGGGCCAAAATTTTTTTTTTTTTGGAAATTTTTTATCTGAATCGGATAATAAATGGGAATGGCATTTTGTTAACAAGAATACATGGACAGATAGGATGGACGGACTGATATGCATAAATCCGTCTATCACTCTTCCTTTCGTTGTTACAAACAAATGCACAAAGACATAATACCCTTACCACTATGTGGTGTATGGTGAAGAATCTGCGAAAGGTTTTCTGATTTTGATTCGTTGTTTTTTTTATTTTTTATTCGTTTCTTGCCAAAAAGCTATCTATGAAATTGTCCATTATTTCATTATCGGCGACTGAAACAATAACTCTTTGGGCTTTATCTCTTTGGCAAACTTTGGCGAAATTAAAAAAAAAAAAGAAAACAGGAGAATCGCCTAAAAGGATGTATGCCAATCAAACAGCTTTTGTGTCTATCTATTATCCCTGTTTTCAAATGCAATAAACCAGTCATTGAGCCAACAAACCACCCACCTGCTAGCTAGCTAACTAACTAACCCGCCAACAAAGCAATGACATTGATGAACGCAAACAATTACAAAAATAACAAAACAACAAAATTGTTATTGCATTGGCGGCGGTGGCAAACGAAAAAGGACAAAAATCAACATTTCCACATGAATGAGCGAATGGATGAATGAATGAATGATGGCAACAAAATATCACTTTTGATAATTTCAAAAGCGCGCCTTTTAATTTTTTAATATCCCTTTTTTTTGTTTATAAGCAAACAACCGAACAAAATCAACAACAGCAACTAGAACAAGAAAAAGTTATTATTTTAAGTGCTGTAAATGGATAACAGGACGAATAAAAACAATAAAACCTTTATTTAACTGAACAGCAGCAATTGTTGCAATTGTTCTGCAACCTGCCTCTCCTCCGCCGCCATGAAACCCGGCCGGTCATCTAGTTTCCACTTATTGCCTGCTGGGCTAAACAGAGTAAAGTTTATGATATAAAACTCGACAAAATATTATGATGGACCACACCTTAATAATCACTTAACTGCTGAACAGCAAAACAACAAAAACAAAAAACAAAATTACGACAACGACAACAACAACAACACAAATATAAATAACCCACTGCCATTCAGCAATGCAATAGCTAAAGAAGTTGGGCGGGCGGAAAGAAGCTACGATCCCAGAAAAATAATTTACAAAATTGCATTCATATATTTAACCATATTAAATATGAATAAAGGTGACACAAACAGAAATAGGTGGTAAATGAAGGAGGTAGGGGTAACTAAATAAATGAATGAGTGAGTGAGAGGTAGCGAAGAGAAAATGTTCTTTTTTGTAAGGATTCTTCGAACTTAACTATTAGGAAATATTTTTTTAAAAATAAACGAGCAGCAGGTGGTACGGGCATGGTTGTAATGCGTCGACAGGGGACAGCTGGTCAAAATGGAGGAATAGTCACTTTTGATGCAGAAGTAGTTGCACTCTTAAAAGAATACGCCAAAGGTCATATTACCTTTGATCTAATATTAAATAGCCTTTGGTGGAAGTTTATCATAGACGAATGAACCCATATATCCAGTTGCAGTTTGACGTCATGTGTCCTACAAGGACATACAAAATTTTAATCAACACAGTTACCTTTATGTTGGAAGAATGTGTTTAAAGGTATAAAACTTGTTCCTTTTCAGCATACAACTTGAAAGCATACAAAGTTTTATATTTTCAACATTTTCATATAGGAACCATTTTCCTTCTTTAAAGGTTTTTAAATACCCTCTACAGGGTGAGATAAAAAAAACTGAAAAATGTTAAGGAATGAAAGCAAAAAATTTCGGATTTGTTCGAATTGGTCACCTTTTTCGCGAATTACGGCCTTCAAACGGCCAATGATACCGTCACGTGCTGCCTGAATGCTGCTCTGCGGTATTTTGGCCCATTTCCGGCGAAGCGTTTGCTTCAGGTGATCGACACTTTGGTATTTTTTAATGCTTTCCAAAATACTCCAGATACAATAGCACAACGGATTATCCGGTATTTTAGTGGCCATTGTGTGCTGGAAATGAAGCGTGGAACCTCATTTTGTAAACATTTTTGGGTGGCGCGTGCTGAGTGCGATAGTGTTAAAAAGTCCTGTTAGAATGACCAAGGTCTGCGGCCAAAATGTTTGAGTTCCCAAGGCTTTAATACACCCTTCAGAATATTTTCGCGATAATATTCGCCATTTATTCTGATGCCATGATCGATTAATAAGAGCAGAGAGCGAATATCGACTGTTATGGCGGTCCAAACCATCACCATTGGCGGCGCTTGAGTTCTGTTGGCCAACCGAAGGTGCACATTTTCAGCTGACTTCTTTAGCAAGTAAATACGATCATTTTGTTTGTTTACAAACTTCTGGACAACGAATGTTTTCTCATCAATGATGCAACTCTTTAACTCTTTTGAGTCTAATTTCTTTCTGTTGCGGTGTAAGTTTTTGCACTTTTTGGAAATTCAATGGCTTTACCCCCAGCTCATTTCTCAATATTTGCCGAATGGAATATTGCGGTATGTTCAGATCACGATCCATTTTTCGGCCACTGCAACGCGGGTCGCTTCTTTAGTTTTCGAACCATTTCTGTTGATCTTGAGGTTTTCTTCCGTACACTTCCTTGACGTCGGGCTACGCTACCAGTATCGCGGTAACGAGCGATGGTATGAGACACAAAAGATTTATTCACATTTAAATGCTGGAGTTCTCTAACCATGGCCACTTGTGGTGGAGGATATACAAAAATAGTTTCATAAAATTGGTTGCTTTGAAACTACGCTTTAAAAAATAATTTTCATTTTTCATCTTTGTATTTCAATATTTTTTCTCTCTTCCCGAAGTCATCAACCCAATATGTAAACACCTATCATTCAACTCCAATCTTCCCAACATCAATCCAACTAAACAAATTACTTGTGAAAATATAATAATAAAAAAAGAAAATATTCCAATTTATATTCTCTTATTTTAATTTTCTATCAAAATTCCAAGAATCCTTTAGCCCCTACCACCTACAACAGCTCACTCACAGATATGATAAAGCAAATTAGAGAAAAAATTTCAATGCAGCACAACTCAACGTGGAAATAAAATTCTCAATTAAATTAATGCCACCGTTACTTGTTTTATGTCATAAGATGAAATTTATGATTAAATTTCGTGCGTTTTTTTACTCTTGGCCAATTGTAATAAACACCGCCAACCCCTTCTTGCCACTGCGTTTTCTTTCTATTTTCAAATACAAATGTATTTTTTCGCAAGAAATAAAATGTTGAACAAAAAAATGAAGAGAAACTATAGTGCCTGAATTATAGATGAGATTGTATCTGCAACTAGTTTTCTGGGTATCTAACCTGGCCCTTGGTCTGTCTGTCTGTCTCTCGCTCCCTCTCTCTCTCTATCTCTCTCTTTCTGTTGGCCATTCGTCTAACCGTCCGTCCGTCCATTCGACTAATATTTCTTCTTAGCGACTTTACACTAATTCCCCATTTAATTGGTGGCAGTTTAATTGCTCCATGAAATGCACTTTCATGTTCTCCATTTGCAATTCATTTCTATTTTTGCTTCGTTGCAGCGTCAGTGCGTTATTTTTTCGTGCCTTCCAGAGAAAAACGGTCTAAACGAAATGAATTCTGGTTTTATTTTATTTGTATTATAGTGCTATACTATTTATTAATATTTTAATTTTCACTTCTCCCTTTTTGCTATTATTTGATTATAATTTTATATTTTCGTCATGTCATGCTAGGCGCATGAAATAGAAAATGATTAGAGAGATCATGACATTTCAGAAATTTGGTTTAACGTCTTGAAATTGATATATTTACTGATGCTATTGTAATCAAGAGAACATATAAGATAAAAAAATGATCGAAAACAAAACGTTCTCATAGGGAGATTTCCATATTCAGAATGTTACAACCAAAATGTTCTGCAAGGCAAAGGTTTATTTCATAAACAACCAGACATTTTACGTGGAATTTAGGTATCCGATCCCAATAGTTATTTATTAGCCACTCTCCATTTTTTCAGCTAATCGGATCCTGTTTGGAACCCCACCGGAATTTAAACGCTCTATACCAGCATACATTTCAGAAAACTCGAGGACTGTGCAACTAGATTTCAGTTATGGAAGCCCTTGATCTGTCGAAAATATTCGATAAAATAACACTGTGCACTAAAATTCCCTATCGGGGATGAATACCCTTGATGAGCTCCAAAGGAAAATTTTCTAGATCAAGTTTTTTTTATTATAGGGCGATTAATTTTTCAATTGAACAAATATGAACCATCAATTCTCTCTGTCGAAAATATTCGATAAAATAACACTGTGCACTAAGATTCCCTATCGGGGATGAATACCCTTGATGAGCTCCAATGGAAAATTTCCTAGATCAAGTTTTTTTTATTATAGGGCGATTAATTTTTCAATTGAACAAATATGAACCATCAATTCTCTCTGTAGCTCAATCAAACCGAACTAGGAATATTTCTGTGAATTGTATTGAGATTTTTCGACATCCATATAAAGATTTTAAGTTTTTAAAAAATATTCAACAAGCATTGTTCTCAAATGATTTTAGGTGAGATTTAAATGGCAAAAATTTGGTCCATGTTGCAGTCACTCAGAAAGTAGAGCTAAATCAGTAAGGAAAGGTCAAAAGTCGGGCGGGAACGCCTAAATGATACCCTACACCACTATGCGTATTCAGTAGAGCTGCCGTAACAAAAAAGTTAATATTGGGAATTTATGTTAAGTACAGGGTTTTCCATATTCGACGGACCTTTGGGCCCTTTGGGCCCATTCCAATCGACGAGGTTTGTCCGCAGGCAACATTCTTTGCGTCAATTGAATTTTATAGAACAAATTGAACAAATGCAAATCAATGCGAATAATCCGTTGTAAAGTGGACCGAGCCATGCCCAACTGCTGAGAACGGCGTTTCTGGGGACCTCTCAACAGTGGTTCGTACGGCAGCGATATTCTCGGCCGATCGCCTTGGTCGACTTTTATATGGCCTCTTCGGATTAGAAAGAGCCTTACCAGTCAAAAATTTTTCGTATATACGCTTAATGGTGTTCTTAGAAGGCGCACTTCTCACATTTTTTAATGTTTTAAAAGCACGTTGAGTTTTTACAGTTGACTTCTTCTATTGAATGTAAATTTCAACTATTTCAGAGCGCTCGCGTGGCGTGTATTGGTTCATGGTAAAAATCTGCTTGGACTGACGCTTCAAACGCGGTATTTCACTAAGCGATGTGACATCTCTGTCCAAAGTTATGGCGTTGCCAGATGGGTCCGTCGAATATGGGCAACCCTGTAGATCATACCAATTATGAACCAAGTAACATTGCTGTATAGTGCATGATATGACTTCAAGTAAAACCGGACCGAGTTTCACCAAATGGTAAATCTATTAAATTTATGTTGATATTACATATATGGTGAGCAATAACCATAAAATCGGATGAGCATGTATATCAAAGCTTCATTAAAACCGATCTCGATAAAATTTGACAGAGGTAGTTTCATGCAATATCTGATGCACGTTATGAAATATCATTGTAGTGGAGTGAGGGACTTTAACACCAAATCGGATGAAACATATGTATGAAGGCTCTAGCTATATCTGGACCGATTTCACCAATATTTGATGCACTTATTTTAAGGTTGAATTCCGTCGGAAGTTCCAAAATTCAGTCCATTTGGGCTGATTTTAGCCATTTGGTACACAAAGAAAACTGAAATCGGAAAAAGATATATATGAGAGCTATATCCAAATCTGAACCGAACTTGAGAAATTGTTGAACATTTATTTCTGAGCTGTATCTGATATGTGGGAGCTATAGCTATATCTGAGCCGATTTTCACCAAATTTGAAGTATTTTTTCTAGGATGCATTTACTCGGAATTACCAAAATTCGGTCCATTTGGTGCACAATAAATCTGAGAACGGATAGAGATATATATGGAAGCTATATTGTAATCTGATACGATTTCGATACAATTAGGCAGAGGCATTTTTGAGCTCCAAAAGTTGAACTGGTACCAAATATCGTTCTTGTGGAGTGCATATTGCGCAGGTGACAGACATAAAACCTCAAATCGGATGAAACATATGTATAGGAGCTATAGCTATATCTGAACCAATTTTCACCAAATTTGAAGTACCTTTTTGTATATATATATATAGGGTAAAGTACTCAGAAGGATTTAGTGGTTTGGATTTTGAGACAACTCCATGGAAGAATTTTGCTTAAATCATAAAAATACCAAATATCAGAATGAAAATACCGAAAATCGATATAGCCACAACTAGCAGCATCTCTACTTGAATTTGTACTGTCACATGATTTTTGTATCCCTCCTTTTGATCCACATATAAATTTATGGACTATATCGAGATTCTGGATTCTTATACGAATTGTCAATGGCTTGACAAATTAAATTTATAATTAAAAAAAAAAGAACAAGTAGACGAAAAGTGATAAGTGTTCGATTTTATTTGGAATTCATTATCACTTTTGTAATCTTGTTAGTGTACGAGTATTGCTGTGGCGAATGAAAGTGAAGGTCACAGAAAAAGTTTCTCAAGTCAATATTTATACAGTTGCACTTATGTCTACATTTCCAAATAGCTGAGGAATCAGCTTTGCATTGGCAAATATATTGATAAGGTATAAAACGCTTTGTTGCTGTTGCTGCAATATTTATGAATAATATTTGTTGTAATTTGTATTGTGTCATTTAAATTATGAAACTTATGAGGGAAATAGATAAATGTCTCTAGACAGCATAGAATATGAGATATAGGGAGATCTAAATTTTTATATTGAAGAACTTATAGTATGTAATTGGGGTTTTCGGAATAATAATATAATGTAGATATCACTTTCTTGGAAGTTATATCAAGATGTTGAGTTCCTGTAAAAGCTATGATCTATGTTGTTTAGTGGGAACTGTTTTTGTCCGAAAAGCTGATTTATATTCTCTTCCTTTTGATTTTGGAGCGAATATATTTTTATATATGTAGTTGTAGACAATATATACCTCGTTTGGTGTCTAACCCCCTCCTGAACTAATGCCACTTTACATCAACGTTTACTGTCATATTACAACATTTAGTCATTTGGAAATCATTTCAAAACGATTAAACAACGACACAACGTGAGAACACCATTTGAAACAAGACGCAATTGATAATAAAGAACAACAACGGCAGCAACAACAACAACAACACTCTGTTCCAATAATAACAAAGAAATACAAAAATATGTATAATTTATTTCCATTAAAAAAGTGTTGTTGGATTTAACAATTTTTTAAATGGAGAACAATAAATTATGTTAATTTTTTCGTTTTGTTTTTGTGCAAAGGAAAAAAAAAACTATACAACCCAACATTTTTCAAAAAAAAAAATAAAAAAAAATGGTTTATGAATAAAAATAAAATAAAAAAATAGGTATGAACAAATGTATATGTATGTATGCGGGCAGAAAAATATACAAAATTTATAAATACTCAAATTCTAGAGGGGGAGCGCCCCAAACGAAAATAGCAACAAAAAACCACCAGCAACAACAACAGCATTGGTAGCAGAAGCAATATGAATATCATACGAAATCATCATCGCCAAAAGCAGCAGCAGCACCAACATCGTCCCAACAACAATAGCCAAAACAACAACAACAACACCAACGCGTTTTTTTTATTAATAATAATACAACAATAGCAATAGTGATGGCAAGAGTAACCGAAATACAAAATACACGCGTATAGCGTAATTGTACGTTACGATATGCCATTATTGCGAAGCGTAGATTGCCGTCGCAGCTGCTGTTGTAATGCATGCGACCGACCGAGCGACCGACTGATCAACGAACGTCGACCGTCGCCTTGTCGCAAATCCATGAACTGGAAAACCTTGAAAAAATCAGCTGCAATTTTGTTGTGTATGTGTGTGTGTGTTTTATACATTTTGTTTTGTTGTTGGCGCAATTGTTTTTCATGGAGCAAGTTTTTTGTGGCTTTTTTGAGTTTTTTTTTTTTTTTTTTTTTTGTAATACAGTGGAATGTGATTTTAGCGAACGTTTATCTCCAAACTACCGGCTATGAAAATAAAATATAGAATATAATGAAATTAATTATAGTCTCGTTGAGTTCCTTATTGAGCTGGATGTTGATTGGAAATGTTAACTTTCCCAGCAGCAGCAATTATTTATTTTCGGAGGGGATGTTATATTTATCCTTAATTCAGAACCAGCAATGAAAGGTCAAAAGTCGGGCGGAACTGACATTATGATACCCTATGTCAGTAGGCATTTTTAGTACAGCTACCGATTACAAATAAGCATTTATACAGGGTTGCCCATATTTGTCGGACCTTTGGGCCAATTCCAATCGACGAGGCTTGTTCGCAGGCAACATTCTTTGCGTCAATTGAATTTTGTACGGGAACAAATGCAAATCAATGCGAATAATGCGTTGCCCAACTGCTGAGAACGGCGTTTTTGGGATGTTCTTGGGGACCTCTCAACACTGGCTCGTACGGCAGCCATATTCTCGGTCGATCGCCTTGGTCGACTTTTATATGACCTCTTCGGATTAGAAAGAGACTTACCAGTCGAAAATTTTTCGTATAAACGCTTAATGGTGTTCTTAGAAGGCGCACTTCTCACATTTTTTAATGTTTTAAAAGATCGTTGAGTTTTCACAATTGACTTCTTCTGTTGAATATAAATTTCAACTATTTCAGAGCGCTTGCGTGGCGTGTATTGATTCATGGTAAAAATCTGCTTGGACTGACGCTTCAAACGCGGTATGTCATTAAGCGATGTGACATCTCTGTCAAAAGTTATGGGGTTGCCAGATGGGTCCGTCGAATATGAGCAACCCTGTATTGGTAGTTAATATGAAGTGGGTCGTTCCAACTATGAAATGTTTTTTATTTAAGTTTGGTTGAATTTTTAAAAACCCGTCCAATTTTGAGCTGATATTATATATTTAGTGCACAATAACCGTCAGATTGGATAAAGATATTTACAGTGTGATATAAAAAAACTGCAACAAAGTCAAATGCCATAATTTTTGGAATTTGTTATTGCCAACCTTGTTTTTCAAAATACTCCAGACACAATAGTCCAACGGATTGGTATCCGGAGATTTTGGTGGCCATTGGGCGCTGGAAATGAAGCGAGAAACCTCTTTTTTAACCATTCTTGGGTGGCGAGTGCTGAGTGCGATGGTGCTGAGTCCTGTTGAAATGTCAAAGGTCTGCGGCTAAAATGTTTGTGTGCTCAAGGCTTTAATACACACTCCAGAATATTTTCGCGACAATATTCGGCATTTATTCTGATACCACGGTCGATTAATACGAGCGGAGAGCCACCTTCGGCTGTTCTAGCGGCGCACATCATCACCATGGCCGGCGCTTGGGTTCTGGTGGCCAATCTAAGGTGCACATTTTCAGCTAACATCTTTGGCAAGGAAAAACGGTCTTTTTTATACCCTCCACCATACTGTGGAGGGTATATTAATTTTGTCATTCCGTTTGCAACTCCTCGAAATACTCATGTCAGACCCAACAAAGTATATATATTCTTGATCAGCGGAAAATTCTAAGACGATTTAACCATGTCCATCTGTCTGTCCGTCTGTCTGTCCGTCTATCTGTCTGTTGTAATCACGCTATCTTTCGAACAAATGGAGATAGAAGGCTAAAATTTTGCACACATGTATATTTTGCCAGTAGGCAGGTTAAGTTCGTACATGGGCCATGTAGGTCCAAGTTATCATATAGCCCCCATATAACGGTACCTCACGATATTCGGTATTTTGAGGATTTTAGCGACATTATTCACCGGAATTGTTTCCAATTTGGCATTTGAAGTTCGTAATGTATACTACAGCCTAAGACAGAAAATTATCTGTACAGGTCCACGTCTTCGTATAGCCCCCATATAACGGTACCCCCTGATATTTGGTATTTTGATGATTTTAACGACATTATTTACCGGAATCGTTTCAAATTTGGAATTTGAAGTTCGTAACGGATACTACATCCTAAGTCAAGAAATCAGCCATGTAGGTTCACGTCTTCATATAGCCCCGATATAACGGTACCTCCCGATATTCGGTATTTTTATGATTTTAGCGACATTATTTAACGGAATCGTTCCAAATTTGGTATTTGAAGTTCGCAATAGATACTGCAGCGTAAAACAGCAAATGGGCCATGTAGGTCTACTTCTTCATATAGCCACCTTATACCGTATCCCCCGATATTCGGTATTTTGATGATTTTAGCGACATTATTTACCGGGATTGTTTCAAATTTCGCATGTGAAGTTCGTAATAGATACTTCAGACCATGCCAGAAAATTGTCTGTGCAGGTCCAAGTCTTCGTATAGCCCCCATATAACGGTACCCTTCATATTCGGTATTTTGATGATTTTAGCTACATTATAAACTGATTTTTCTTCAAGTTTCGCATTTAAATATTGTAATAACTTATGACAAAAGTTGCCTATGCAGTACTACGTCGTCGTATAGACATTCGGTATTTTTAAGATTTTAACAGAATTTTAAATGGATTTTATTTATTTATTTTTTTTATGGAAATTGCCAAAGTTGTACCAAATGGTGGAGGGTATTAAAAGTTCGGCCCGGCCGAACTTACTGCTTTTTTACTTGTTTTTTTTTTTTTTTTTTTTTTGTTTACAAACTGCTGGACAACGAATGTTTTCTCATCGGAGAAACCCAACTTTCGGCCAAGCGAAGCAACTCTTTAGCTCTTTTGAGTCGACATATTTTCTTTTTGTTGCGGTGTAAGTTCTTGCACTTTTTGAAATTTCAATGGCTTTACCTCGATGTCATTTTTCAATATTTGCCGAATGGAATATTGCGATATGTTGAACTCAGTAGCCATTTTTCGGCCACTGCGACGCGGGTTTCGATCAAGTCGCTTCTTTACTTTTCGAACCATTTCCACTGATGTTGCTATTTTCTTTCGTCCACTTCCTTGACGTCGGGCTACGCTACCAGTATCACGGTAACGAGCGATGGTACGAGACACAAATGATTCATTCACATTTTAATGCCCGAGTGCTCCAACGATAGGCACTTGTGGTTTTCTAGCCAAAAATATAAAGACATCACACTATCACGCTTGAATTCCATCGCGAATAACTTTTTTTTCTGGAAAATTCTTACCGTACGCTTGTTAACAATATAATGAGCTGTCACTGGAATAATTTTAAAAGATGATAACAGTCTGAAGTTGATTGCAGTTTTTTCATCTCACCCTGTAGAAAAATTTTTGCACAAGGTTACCTTCTAAATTTGTATTTTTAAAGATGAAAACGTCTGTAGTCGGAATTTCCACAAGTTCCAATTGGAACTATGAAGTATTCATTTAAGGTTTTTATGATTTTAACTTCTGGAAAACTAAGCTTCGGTCAAATGTGAAACATTATTTTGGGCCGATTTCTCTTCTAATAACTCTAACCAGTAAAGAAAGTCTTGAAGTCGGTCGGGGCCGACTTTATGATACCCTACACCACTTTGCTAATTTAGTAGAGCTGCGCATAACAATTAAAAGTTTTTATGGGAGAATTCAATCATACACGCTATGATTATAATTATTATTTAAAGTTCAAAGGACTAAATATGGCGAAGCATTTGTATCTTTTAAATTCGGACTTGTATTACCCATTCGGGGCACAATTAATTTGAAATCGGATAAAGATATATATGGGAGCTATATCCAAATCGGAACCGATCTCGATAAAATTTGGCAAAGATATTTCTGAGCTGTATTTGATATATTTCCTTGAATATCGTTGTCACGGAGTGCATATTACGACTGTGGGTAACAAATATGACAAATCGGATGAACAGTATATATGGGAGCTATAGCTATATCTGAACCGATCTTCACCAAATTTGACATACTAGCTTCTAGACTCAATTCGGTCGTAAGTGCCAGATTTCATCCAATTTGGGCAAATATTAGACGTTTGGTGCACAATAAAGGGTAAATCGGACGAAGTTATATATGGGAGCTATATCCAAATCTGAACCGATCTCGATAAAATTTAGCAAATGTATTCCCGAGATGTATTTAATATATTTCTCCAAATATTGTTGTTACAGAGTGCATATTACGGCTGCGGAGGACAAAAATAACAAATCGGATGAACAATATATATGGGAGCTATAGCTATATCTGAACCGATTTCGATCAAATTTGGCATACTTATTTTCATGTCCAATCTGATCGTACGTGCAAAATTCCATACTATTCGGACTGATATTACACGTTTGGTGCACAATAAAAGGAAAATCGGACGAAGATATATATGGGAGCTATATCTAAATTTTGACCGATTATCTCCAATTTCAATAGGGTTCGTCCTTGGGCCAAACAAATGATTTGTGCAAAATTTCATCTGGATAGGGCAATAAATGCGAACTGTACTTTGTTTACAAAAATACATGGACAGACGGACGGACGGACATGCATAAATCGACTCAGAATGTGATTCTATGCAGATCATCAAAAGGAACTATGGGTCTATCTCGTTTCCTTTTGCCTGTTACAAACAAATGCACAAAGACATAATACCCTAACCACCTTGTGGTGTAGGGTATAATAACCACCTTGTGGTGTAGGGTATAATAACCACCTTGTGGTGTAGGGTATAAAAACAGGAACACATATTTACACCAAAATTGCTTAAACTAAAACCTATACCAACACCATAGAACAACAACAACAACTATTATTATTAAAGATTCGTTTCAGCCGGCAATATAACATAAAAAGTGTGAATATTAACGAAATATTATTATAATATTATGCTGGAAGAGATGGAATTTAACAATGAAAAATCATGTAAAGACATTCAATGGCAAGGCAACCGGGCAAAACCGGTAGAATCTACAGCTTGCCATAGATACAAAAAAATATTGAAGTCGCGTTTTTTTGGGTTCGCAACGAAAAGAGAGGCAAACTTATTACATGTTTAAATTGTAATTAGCTAAATAATTGAAACTTACTCGCCACCAGGGATGCTTGCACCAGCCAGTCAGTTAGCCGGCCAGTCATCCATCCAGCCAGTCAGTCAGTAAGCCTAGTCAGTATTATTATATTAAGTTGCATGGTAGGGTTTAGTGAAAACAAGCAGTATTACATGTCTTGAATATCACATCATGAATAGGCTAAATAATGACGATAAACATTTTTCTTCTTTTGGTTTGTTAGTCTGTTTGATTCTTAACTTTTCCAATCGGTCTTACCAATGTGATACTACGATGAAATGTTACAAACAGCTGGAGATTAAGCTTCTAATGTGATTATGTATGAATTAAAGTGAAGAGTTTTATTTAATGGGCCTTAGTCAATGAGGGCCTTTGGAGCATACACCAAAATAAAAATGCAGCAGATTTTTGATATAATTTGCCAAAGTAAGATGTTAAAGTCCTATAAAATCAAAGATGTTTGTAACAACATTCCTTGAACTAAGAAATTTCCCAAAATTTTCTATTTTCTAATTAAAATATAAAAAATAACTTAAATAGCAAAACCCATTTTATTATCTAATTTGGCAGAAACTGTGGCAGAAACCTTCAAATCTGGAGGTATCGTTATATATACCTATTAGAGGACCTGAATCAAAAATTGTTTGCAAGGATAGAACAGACTATCCGAGAACACCAAATTATCAGGTTTCATATAATTTGGTTGGAATGTGTACCAAAAACCTTCAACATACCGCAAATTGGGAGGTACTGTTATATGGATTCTATATCAATTAGTGAACCTGAATAGAAACATTTTTCCAAGAACAGACCTACCGAGAACCTCAATTGTAAAGTTTGGAAATTGTGGCAGGAATCTTCAAAATGTCGAAAATCTAGAGGTACCGTTATTTTGCCTACCGAGAACCACAATTGTAAAGTTTCATCTAATTTGGTTGGAATTTTAGCAGAAACCTTTAAAATACCGAAACTCCTGGGGGTACCGTTATATTGGGCCTATACATAAACGTGGTCCCGCATAGCCTATTTTCCATACCAATCAGCCTACATATGAAAAAAAAAAAACTTTTTTGTCAAATTTCAAATCTCTAAATTAAATAATGTGGACTCGCGATTTTAACAGACGGATATCGCTAAATCGGCTTAAAGTTGTACGCTAATCAAGAATATATATACTTTCTCCGACGAATATTTTGAGGTATTGTAAGCAGAACGACTAATTTAATATACGCTCCATTATATGGTGTAGGGCATGAAAACCCCGATGTGTGGGTCATGGCAATTCTTAAATAAATACAAGGTTGTGGGCGACAATTTTTGTATGGAGGGTATATTAAGTTTGTCATTCCGTTTCTAACACCTCGAAATATACGTTTTAAAGACCACAAAGTATATACAGGGTGAGATGAAAAAACTTCAACCAACTTCAGACTGCTGTCATTTCTAAGCCACTCGTCCGACTTAGCACGACGTCAAGGAAGTGGACGGAAGAAAACAGCAACATCAGCAGAAATGGTTCAAAAAGTAAAAAAGAGACTTGATCGAAACCCGCGCTGCAGTGGCCGAAAAATGGCTCGTGAGCTGAATATATCACAATATTTCATTCGATAAATATTGAAAATGAGCTCGGGGTAAAGCCTGAAATTCCAAAAAGTGCAAGAACTTACACCGCAACAGAAATAAAATAGACTCAAAAGAGCTAAAGAGTTGCTTCGCTTGGCCGAAAGTTGTGAACTGCCGAATTTGGTTTTCTCCGATGAGAAAACATTCGTTGCCCAGCAGCTTGTTAACAAACTGAATGATCGTGTTTTCTTGCCAAAGAGGTCAGCTGAAAATGTGCACCTTCGGTTGGCCACCAGAACTCAAGCGCCGGTCATGGTGATGGTGTGGGCCGCCATAGCAGCCGATGGTCGCTCTCCGCTCTTATTAATCGCGAAAACATTCTGGAGGGTGACCTTGGACTTTTCATCACGACTCAGTACCATCGCACTGAGCACGCGCCACCCAAGAATGGTTACAAAATGAGATTCCTCGCTTCAGCGCAGGTACAATGGCCACCAAAATCTCCGAACACCAATCCGTAAAAAACTTAAAAATTATGACGTTTGACTTTTTTTATCTCACCCTGTATATATTATACTGTTTGCATTTGTCTTCTTAGATCTCTTCCATTCTACATTAGTCACTGTTTTGACATGCTTGCACGTTAGAAGTCACTTAGAACAAAATGGGCCTCTAACACAGGCCTTTCCACATCCGCAATACAACCATCTCACATCAAACTAGGGGGTACCAGAAAGCTTATGTATGTTCAAATGTTAACAGTAAAATGATTTAATAAGTCTCATCATCACTTTGCAAAAATATTATACAATTAATATCGCTCTAAAATATGCAACAAATTTTACCTCTACCATTACCAACAACTGAGTGGCGATGGTTGTGGTTGCATGTGCAGCCGACTTTCTTCAACTGGTAGAACATGTCTTTCTGTGTGTGTGGTAGCATGAAAGTCTGTCTCATGTTGCTTTAACTGTCACCATAGATGTTGGTTGTTGGCTGTTCTTGCTCTGGTTGTTGTTGATTTTGTTTCGAGTTTTGACAAATTTGTGTGAAGATAGATCGGAGTTATCGTTTAATTCGAATGATTAATATGTTGTAGTTGTCGATGTTGTTCTGTTTGATGTTGCACTCAGCGGGAAAGATGTATTTCAATTAGCCTTCGTTTTACTTGGCTTACGATGGTTTATATGGGTGTAGATTAGATTCACTTTGTGGGAGATTTATTATCTGGTTTTAATATAGGTAACTTCTTAGAGGAGTTAGTCAGGTAAATGGTGGAAATTTGATTCTTTGGATAGAAGATTTTTCACAATGTCTTCTATTGTCAAAAGACTTTTCAAACGAATTTTCGAGATATTTTCGTTAAAAGACAGACATCTGCTTTTAAGTTTTAGAAGACTTTCTTAAAAAAGTTTTGTTTTTTTAGGGAAAAGGTTAAAATAGGGCTAGTCCATCGCAGTGATTTTTTATATAAACCTATATTTATTTTTATACCCTCCACCAAAAAAAGTATGGAGGGTATATTAAGTTCGTCATTCCGTTTGTAACTCATCGAAATAATCATTTTAGACCCAACAAAGTATATATATTCTTGATCAGCGTAAAATTCTAAGACGATTTAGCCCTGTCCGTCCGTCTGTTGTAATCACGCTACAGTCTAAACGAATTAAGATAGGAAGCTAAAAGTTTGCACAGATCTCTCTTTTGTCTGCAGGCAGGTCAAGTTCGAAGATGGGCTATATCGGTCCACTAATCGTATAGCCCCCATATAACGGTAGCCACGATATTCGGTATTTTGATGATGTTAGCCACATTTTTCATTGAAATTGTCTGAAAATCCACACAAATAGTTCCTTGCGAATACTTTACCCCCTGAGAGAGAATTGTCTATACAGGTCCACGATTTCGTACATCCCCCATATAACGGTACCCCCCGATATTCGGTATTTTGATGATTTTACCCACATTTTGCAACGGAATTGTCTGAAAATCCACACAAGGAGTTCCTTGTGGGTACTTTATACCTCGGCAGAGAATTATCTATATAGGTGCACGATATCGTATATCCCTCATATAACGGTACCCCCGATATTCGGTATTTTCATGTTTTTAGCCTTTTTTGTCAACGGAATGGTCACAAGGGGTTCTTTGTGAGCACTTTACCCCCCGACAGAGAATTCTCTATATAGGTTAACGATAATGTATAGCTCCCCCGAGATATTCGGTATTTTGATGATTTTAGCCACATTTTCCTCCGTCACACACGGAGTCCTTTGTGAGCAATTTACCCCTGAAACGGAATTGTCTATATAGGTCCACAATATCGTATATCCCCCATATAACGGTACTCCACTATATTCGGTATTTCGATGATTTTACCCACATTTTTCAACGGAATTGTCTGAAAATCCACACACGGAGTTCCTTGTGAGTACTTTACACGCAGACATAGATTTTTCTTTATAGGTCCACAATATCGTATATCCCCCCATATATCGGCACCTCCCTATATTAGATATTTTAAAAATTTAAAAAAAAAAATTTAATGGATTTTATTTTTTTGAAAATTTTCTAATTCGTTCCAAATGGTGGAGGGTATTCAAAGTTCGGCCCGGCCGAACTTACTGCATTTTTACTTGTATTTCTTAGTAATTAGAATATTCATTTTATTCGTATTTTGTCAATGGTACACCCTAATATCCATTCCCATTTGCTTTCCATTCAATCTATATAGGCAAATGCATCAAGTTACGCATGTTGTACATATTCATTGGGGGCTACAATACTAGCTTGTAAAGCCAATAGACATGCCAATGAGTATGCGAATTAGCCAATGGTTGTGCCCAAGCGTAAATCACTGTACTTGATAACATTAATATGTTGGTGCCAGTCAGTCAGTCAGACCAGGTAGCCAATGTTTGTTTTCCTCTATTTCAAAGTGCCGATTGGGTGTTGATGGAACTGTAAAGAAAGAACAATATAAGAAAAAAAATTGAGTTTGAGCGCAGTATGCATGCACTTAATAACAAATAGTAAATGTTCTGGTAAAATATGCCAAGTAGAGGCAATTTAATTTTGTTTAAATAACAATAAGTTTTCATTTGTAATGTCTTAACTAATGCCTAATTTACAGCTAACGGGTTAGTGAAATAGAATCACAAAGTCATATTTTTTGCATTCACAGCCTTGTGAAAATCTTAAATCATAATCAGATAGGTAGACCCAAATTGAGATTATCATTACATGGACAATGTTTCAAAAACGTTAAAATACTAAATATTTGTTCAGGATATCCCTTAAACCAAAACGCCAAATTGGAGCCCATTTTGTGGAGAATTTTAACCAGGACCTTTTAAATGTTAGTAGCGCAACATAGAATTTTTTTAAACTTAAACCGCATAGACCTTTTTTGGTAGAATTTCTCAACCTCCCCTAAAATTTCGGTATGTTACTTCACAGCCACTTTGGATGATAAATGAGACCACGACCTTCAAAACATATAAAATCAACTGGAACAGCAAAAATGCACATAAAGGTATTTTTAATCCCATTATAATCCAAAGCTCGAAATTGCAGCCATAAGGAGCACTAAACCTTATGAAATGAATAGAGTATAATTGTCTCTTTACGAGTGGTTTAATCTTATATCCTCCACTCGTTGCCGTGATACTGGTGGCGTAGCCCGACGTCAAGAAAGTGGACGGAAGAAAACATCAACACCAGCAGAAATGGTTCAAAAAGTAAAGAAGCGACTTGATCGAAACCCGCGTCGCAGTGGCCGAAAAATGGCTCGTAAGCTGAACATATCGCAATATTCCATTCGGAAAATATTGAAAAATGAGATCGGGGTAAAGCCAAAAAGTGCAAGAACTTACACCGCAAGAGAAAGAAAATAGACTTAAAAGAGCTAAAGAGTTGCTTCGCTTGGCCGAAAGTGGTGAACTGCCGAATTTGGGTGTCTCCGATGAGAAAACATTCGTTGTCCAGCAGTTTGTAAACAAACAAAATGATCGTGTTTACTTGTCAAAGAGGACAGCTGAAAATGTGCACCTTCGGTTGGAAACCAGAACTCAAGCGTCGGCCATGGTGATGGTGTGGGCCGCCATAATAGCCGATGGTCGCTCTCCGCTCGTATTAATCGACCGTGGCATCAGAATAAATGCCGAATATTATCGCGTAAATATTCTGGAAGGGGTATTAAAGCCTTGGGCACCCCACCAAATTTGGCAGCAGACCTTGGATATGCCAACAGAACTCAGCACCATTGAACTCAGCACGCGCCACCCAAGAATGAATACAAAATGAGGCTCCTCTCTTCATTTCCAGCGCACAGTGCCCATCAAAATGTCCGGATACCAATCCGTTGGACTATTGTGTCTAAAGTATTTTAGAAAGCAAGGTTGGCACTAAAAAATATCAAAGTGTCGATCACTTCAAGCAAGCGCTTCGCCAGGAATGGGCCAAAATGCCGCAGCGCAACATTCGGGTAGCGTTTTATGACGGTTTCATTGACCGTTTGAAGACCATAATTCGCGTCAAAGGTAACCAATTCGAACAAATCTAAACATATTCTAAAATTTGATGCTATTTCCCACGTTTTTTGCTTTCATTCAATAAAATTTAAAAGAAAATGTAATAATTATGGCGTTTGACTTTGTTGCAGTTTTTTATCTCATCCTGTATACGTTTTAGACCCCACGAAGTTTATATATTCTTGATCAGCATAAAATTCTATATATAACAATTTTTAACAATTTTTTTATTAACCTAAGGTCTGGTAAGAAGGTGGAATATAAGGGGTCCACACCTTCTGGTATCTTCCCTACAAAGGGTCAAAATTTTGTATATCCATGAAGCTCATAAAATGCAAATTAACATCCGATTCTATTTAGACTTGGTACATCTTTATTTTTCTATCAACACAGGATGTGTTATAAGGGTGGTAGAGATTGGACCATTTCTTCTGCTACCTCCCTCATACATAGAGCTGAAGATTGGTACTTCCCGCACATATCTCATATAAAGTGTATGAAGTAACCAATATAGTCCAAACCTGATATGTCGCAATATTTATATCATATTTATTTAGAGGGTCAACAATAAGAATAATCATAACAGATATCAAAATAAATTTAAAGAATCGAACATTGGCTGAGGGTATATATCTGTCGACAAAACCGATCCATACTATTTAACTTGCCAACTCTTCAAAAAATCGATTGTAACAACTGTTAGTTGGGCGGGCCGAATTTATGATACCCTGCACCACTTTACATATTTTGTAGAGCTTCACATAAAAAATAAAAGTTTTTATAGGGCATTTGTGAGAATTAAATCATACCAACTATGATTATATTTATATTTTAAAGTCCAAAGGAACTAGGAATAACCTCTTCTGAATAAATTTCTACTGAATTTGCCGAGGCAATATATGTGGGAGCTATAGCTATATCTGAACTGATTTTCACTAAATTTGACATACTTGTTTCTAGATTCAATTTGGTCGTAAGTGTTAAATTCCATCCTATTTAAGCTAATATTACACGTTTGGTGCACAAAAACAGCAAATCGGACGAAGATATACACGTGAGATATATCCAAATCTGAACAGATCTCGATAAAATTTAGCAAATGTATTTCTGAGCTGTATTTGATATAAATCCGATATTATCGTCGTTACAGCGTGCATGTTACGGCTGCGGAGGATAAAAATAAGAAATCGGATGAATAATATATATGGGAGCTATTGCTATATATGAACCGATTTTGATCAAATTTGGCATACTTATTTTTAGGCCTAATTTTGTCGTATGTGCAAAATTCCATACTATTTGGGCTGATATTACACATTTGGTGCACAATAAAAGGCAAATCGGACGAAGATATTTATGGGAGCTATATCTAAATTTTGACCGTTTATTTCCAATTTCAATAGGGTTCGTCCTTGGGTCAAACAAATGATTTGTGCAAAATTGCAATAAGACGGACGGACTGTCGGACATGCATAAATCGACGCAGAATGTGATTCTATGCAAATCATCAAAAGGAACTATGGGTCTATATCGTTTCCTTTTGTCTCGTGGTGTAGGGTATAAAAAGTCTAAATCCATAATCAATTGTTAGCAAGTTTTTCGAAATTGAAATTTCTACTTTTTTTTTGAAGACAAAAATCGGAGTTTCGGCTTTGATTTTCGACAACGTATTCCAAAAACATTTGGATTATTTACATAAATTAAATTTTCGGTACCTATTTTATTATAAACTTAAGCAAAACATATTGAAATTGGGTTTCGAGTTTTATTGACCCGGAAAAAATTACAATTTACTGACCAGTAGCTGTGTTTCTATTATGAAAAGTAAATACATTCACACTGTCCCCTGGAAATGCCCACTGACTGGCGCGGCTGGAAATTAGTAATGATAGATCTATTCACAAATAGAAAAATATTTAAAAGCAGGAGCTGTAACATATACAAGTCAGCAAACAACAGCCCACAAACCACCAGCCGAATGAACGAACAAACGGACGACCAACTATGTTTTTTCCCGTAATTATCCGTAAGCACAATTTGTTGTTGTTGTTATTAAATACCCGCACAATGTGAGAGGCTGATAGAGCTAATTGCCTTTGGTAACAATGTTGCCTTACCTTTCATACTATTAGAGCCATGGTGGGCCTATACTGGCAATCCCCTTGCCTTGAAACAAATGGGTTGTTTCATTTTTTAACCAAATTAAATGGCTGGCAAGAGGCATAGCCAGAGAATGTTTTAGCAGAGAGGAAAAGTAGCAAAAACCAATGAAGAAGTCCGATATTACGCTCGTGCATACCTTTTTATATGTACATATCTATTCGAAAGTAGATGTTGTTGTTGTTGGTGGTACATTGTGGCTCTTTCTCTGTGCATTTCCCCGCAATTTCAGTTACAATTTTGCTATTTAAACATGCGAATACATTGTGTGCCCGTTCCCAACTTTGTAGAGTAGTGCCTATCATTTTTTTTCTCTGTTCGCACCATGTCTGTTTTGTTGGTGTGTGTGTGTGTGTGTGTGTGTGTTGGCCATAATTATGAAAATAATGAAAACAGAGCCTTCACTTAATGTAAATTAATAACATTTTAGTTATTTCTTTGCCACAACACATTTGCTGGCCTATCACCCCTCCCCCACCCCGCCCACTTCGCTCAACCATCCATCCGTCATATCATCATAGAGTCACACGCACTAAATGCTTTTTAATAGAATACAACAACAGCGTGTTTATGCTAACAGTGTTACCTAGCCATAGGAAAATAATGAGTTGTGGTAGAACAGAAGCGAGAAGACGTTCTGGACAAACTAATCATAGTTGGTCTACAAAAGTACATTTGTTAATTAGTAAAACATATATTTTTTTTTTTAATGTACATAAACAGCAGTAATGGCAACAGCAACAACAACAACAACAAGAAACATCACAGCCACTTAGTAGTAGAATTTTAGCATTTTGCCGGAAGTGCAGCAACAATAATAACGCACACACCGCAGAAATAAATCACATTATTGGCCTTAAAAGCGTTTGCAATCGAAAATAATAGAGTTTTTCAAAGAAAATCAATTAGAAATCGAATTTTAGAAAATTATTGCAATTTGTTGTCGTTTTGAGGTCTAAATCAGCAATAATGAGATGTGTGGACCGAGCATAGGCTACCCCTACACACATTTATATCCTTGTGATAAAATAAATTGTGGTTTTAAGAATGAGAACGCTTACATAGGGGGAAGGGTAAAAGATACAACTTGGTTGAAAAGATATTTTGGACGGGCAGAGCTTTTTATAAATTCGATCGAAACATGCACATTTTAATCAAATCGCATGGAATACAGAGTGATATAAAAACCAGTAAAGAAAGTCATAAGGGCGGTCGGGGCCGACTTTATGATACCCTACACCACTTTACCAAGTTAGTAGAGCTCTGCATAACAATTAAAAGTTTTTATGCGAGAATTCAATCATACACGCTATGTTTATAATAATAATTTAAAGTTCAAAGGACTAAATATGCCGAAGCATTTGTAACTTTTAAATTCGGACTTGTATTGCCCATTTGGTGCATAATTAATTTGAAATCGGATAAAGATATATATGGGAGCTATATCCAAAGCTGAACCGATTTCGATAAAATTTGCCAAAGATATTTCTGACCTGTATTTGATATATTTATCTGAATATCGTTATTACGGAGTGCATATTACGGTTGTGGGTAACAAATATAACAAATCGAATGAACAGTATATATGAGAGCTATAGCTATATCTGAGCCGATCTTCACCAAATTTGACATACTAGCTTCTAGACTCAATTCGGTCGTAAGTGCCAAATTTCATCCCATTTGGGCAAATATTAGACGTTTGGTGCACAATAAAAGGTAAATCGGACGAAGTTATATATGGGAGCTATATCCAAATCTGAACCGATCTCGATAAAATTTATCAAAGGTATTTCTGAGCTGTATTTGATATATTTCCCCAAACATTGTTGTTACAGAGTGCATATTACGGCTGCGGAGGACAAAAGTAACAAATCGGATGAACAATATATATGGGAGCTATAGCTATATCTAAACCGATTTCGATCAAATTTAGCACACTTATTTTTAGGCCTAATTTGGTTGTATGTGCAAAATTCCATACTATTCGGGCTGATATTACACGTTTGATGTACAATAAAAGGCAAATCGGACGAAGATGTATATGAGAGCTATATCTAAATTTTGACCGATTATCTCCAATTTGAATAGGGTTTGTCCTTGGGCCAAACAAATGATCTGTGCAAAATTCATATGTTCATATGGATAGGGCAATAAATGCGAACTGTACTTTGTTTACAAAAATACATGGACAGACGGACGGACGGACTGACGTGCATAAATCGATTCAGAATGTGATTCTATGCAGATCATCAAAAGGAACTATGGGTCTATCTCGTTTTCTTTTGCCTGTTACAAACAAATGCACAAAAACATAATACCCTGACCACCTTGTGGTGTAGGGTATAAGAACTGAAATAAAGTGAAAGCCATATTTTTCCATATTTTTTTAATATTTTTGAATGAAAGCCAAAAATGTCGAAAATATCATCAAATTTTGTTCGAATTGGTAACCTTTGGCACGAATTATGGCCTTCAAAGAGCCAATGAAACTGTCACACGCTGTCCGAATATTGCTCTGCGGTATTTTGGCTCATTCCGGCGAAGCGCTCGCTTAAGGTGATCGACACTTTGGTATTTTTTAGTGCCAAACTTGCTTTCCAAAATACTCCAGACACAATTGTCCAATGGATTGGTATCCGTAAATTTTGGTGGCCATTGTGCGCTGGAAATGAAGCGAGGAACCTCATTTTGTAACCATTCTTGGGTGGCACGTGCTGAGTGCGATGGTGCTGAGTCTTGTTGGAATGTCCAAGGTCTGCGGCCAAAATGTTTGAGTTCCCAAGGCTTTAGTACACCCTTCAGAATATTTTCGCGATAATATTCGGAATTTATTCTGATGCCACGATCGATTAATACGAACGGAGAGCGACCATCGGCTGTTATGGCGGCTCACACCATCACCATGGCCGACGCTTGAGTTCTGGTGGCCAACTGAAGGTGCACATTTTCAGCAGACCACCTTGGCAAGTAAGACCTTTGTTTACAAACTGCTGGACAACCAATGTTTTCTCATCGGAGAAAATCAAATTCTGTAGTTCACCACTTTCGGCCAAACGAATCAACTCTTTAGCTTTCTTGAGTCTACTTTCTTGCACTTTATGGAATTTCAATGGCTCTACCCCGCGCTCATTTTTCAATATTTGCCGAATGGAATTTTGCGATATGTTTAGCTCACGAGCCATTTTTCGGCCACTGCGACGCTGGTTTCAATCAAATCGCTTCATTATTTTCGAACCATTTCTGCTGATGTTGCTGTTTTCTTCTGTCCACTTCCTTGACGTTGGGCTACGCTACCAGTATCACGATAACGAGCGATGGTACGAAACACAAAAGATTTATTCACATTTAAATGCTGGAGTGCTCTAACCATAGCCAATTTTGGTTTTCCAGCCAAATATAAAGAAATCACGCTGGAATTCCATCACGAATAACTTTTTTTTCTGGAAAGTTCTCACCAATGTACGCCTGTAAACAGTGTAATGAGCTGTCACTGGAATAATTTTTATAGCTATCGTACGAGTGGCTTAGAAATGACAGCAGTCTGATGTTGGATGCAGTTTTTTCATCTCACCCTGTATATATTTTTGGCCAATTTCACGCTATGTATGTCAAATTTCGGTTTTTTATGTATGTCAATAGTCGGTTTAGATTTGAATATAGCTCCCATATACATATTCGGCCGATTTCGTGTATTTGATGGACCAAACAGGATATGCATCCCCAAATTCAATGAAATCTAGAATGTGTGACGGAATTTGGTCTAAAAATATATTTTGTCAATTTATATGGAATTCGGTGCAGATTTGGATATTTTTTTATTGGGTAACACAGAAATACCGGGTTCAGCTAGTATAAATATATACCAGATAGTTATTTTCTTCCCCATTTATGTATGCATTTCACAGAATGAAGGGCTCAGTTAAGAAAAAATGAGGAGCAAAGAAACTGACTAGAAACTGCCCAAAAAGCTTCCAAAGTCAAATGAGCCTTGTCGACCTCAAACTATTTGCTAAAAATTTGTATGTATAACTTTTTTGTTTTTTTAATTTTCATCTGTATGAATATTTATTCAACAAATTACCTTGTTGGGGTTATTTTCACGCCATTTGTGTTAACTTATCTAGCCAAAAATTTATCTCTACCTCGTACCTTTATTTGACTAACAAACTATGGCGAATATTTGCTTGCCGTAATGCATAACGTTAGAGCTAGCTAGACACAAAAATAAAGCATTTTGCTAAATAAAATAATTAACACCCCGAAAAAAAAATCAAGTTCTTAACGCAAACACTCTTTCATACATGTGTGCATGTACATACAGAACCAACGAATATTTAATTAGCATCACAAACAGTTTTTGAAATTTCTTTACATTTTTATAATGACGTTTTGGGCAAGGAACTAGCAAAGAACCAACTGAGTCAGAGGCTGATAAGTCTTCAGCATACGAGTACACACAAAAACATAAAATCGTTATGAATTATGTGTACAATTTAAATAAGACGTTCTTATGGTTTGTACAGACATTAAAAATGCCTACTTATCTCTGTAAACTAGTTCCACACACCAAATAACAACTCTAGCACAAACAATCAAAGTTTATCTGAACTATTAACATTTTAGGTGATAACTGAATTAGTAACAGTGAATATAGCTATCAGCTACAAAAAACAAAATTTTGGTTCACAACGAAAATGAGAAACAAAAATTGTAATGAAAAAACTGAACTACATTTCTCAGAAATATTATACAGCCCTTCCATATGTCATACCCTTTTGCATTGAGTAGATCATCAAGCGATGGAAGCTATTTTATTTTCATCAATTCTATTGCTATACCTCAACATATTTGTCTCAGAAATCATTGAGTATGTATATATCGTATTATGTTTAAGGGATCCATAATCTCTTACCTTTTATTACCTTTTGAGATGCAGGCGGTTTCTATGGTTTTTCAGTACGCTCTTTGTGAATTTTTGGCCCGATTTACGATTTGCTCTAATTTTCAAATTATCCACACAAAGACACTAAATTTGCAGGGGTCTCCAGTTATTATATGCATAGTTTAATCATTAAACAAGTAAAAAATTTTAAGTTCGGACAGGCCGAACTTTGAATACCCTCAACCATTTGGAATAAATTTGGCAATTTAAAAAAAAAAATTAAATCCATTAAAAATTCTGTTAAAATCTTAAAAATACCGAATGTAGCCATTATATTAGGGTCTATACAACGACGTGGACCTGCGTAGGCAACTTTTGTCATAGGCCATTACAATATACAAATGCGAAACGTTAAAAAGGGTGAATAATGTAGCTAAAATAAATCAAAATACCTAATATTGTCAAAATACCTAATATATGGGGGCTATAGGAAGACGTGGACCTGCACAGACAATTTTTTGTCTTAGACTGTAGTATCCATTACGAACTTCAAGTACCAAATTTTAAACAATTCCGATGAATAATGTCGTTAAAATCATCAAAATACCGAATATCGAGAGGTACCGTTATATGGGGGCTATAGGAAGACGTGGACCTGCACAGACAATTTTCTGTGTTAGGCTGTAGTATCCATTACGAACTTCAAATACCAAATTTGAAAGAATTCCGATGAATATTGTCGCTGAAATCACCTAAATACCGAGAATAGGGAGGTACCATTATATGGGGGCTATGCCACAACGAGGACCTACATGGCCCATTTTCAATACCAAAAGTCCCGCAGCCATTATATACATTTGAGTAAAATTTTATTAACCTAATTCATTTCGTTGGGAAGCTTGAGTGATTCCACAGACAGGTAGACGTACGGACGGACGGACATCGCTAAATCGACATAGAATTTTAAGCTGATGTAGGTGTTACAAACGGAATGACAAAACTTGATATACCCTCTAAAGCTAAGATCTTGAAATTTTGGGTAAGGGCCACTGTTGGTGTGACGGTGACAGATAAAGCTGTTTTTTTTTTTTTTGGAAATTCGTGTTAGAGTTATACGAAAACTACTAAGGGGTACCTAATATGGTACACCTTGTATTTGACAAGTCTGAACTTTTCAAATGGGAATAATGGATGTACCAAAGGGTTTTTGGAAAAGTACGAAAGTACGAAAAGTACTAAAATGTACTACATTTGGTAACATTTCATATCATGTGAACGGCTATAATTTTGGAATAGGAATTGAGAAGTGGGGTCGTTGTAAGGAGGTAGATTTGGAAGTGTGTACTCATGTAGACGAGAAGTGCTAAACGGTACTAAATTAGGCACAATTTGAATTTGGGTGAACCGACAGAGCTGGAATGCTGAAATTTGGAAATATGATAATTATTTCATTTTAAGATTGGGTGTGTGGGACGTTTTTGAAATTTATACTAAATAGTACAAAATTTGGTACTAGTTAAATTTTGGGTGAACAGGTGGAGTTGGAATCCTGAAATTTATGAAAAAGTGTACTTGATTTGGGGGATCCAATTTTGTACTGTCGGAGTGTAGGATTGGGGTATGTAGGTAGTTTTGGATATCGGTACTTATATGTACTAAAATGTACTGAATTCAAGAAGGGTGGAATCCTAAAATTTCGAATTGGCTTCACTGTGGGAGTTTAGGATTGGGATATGTAGGAAGCTTCGGAAATTCGTACTTATGTGTACTAAATGTAGTACAAATTGGAATCGTGATGAACCGACGGAGCTGGAATTCTGAAATTTGGTATGAGAATCACTGATGGAGTGCAGGATAGATGTGAAAAAGGATTTTTGGCAATTTGAACTTTAAGGTTACGAAATATTCTAAAAAGGACGAACGGATTGAACTAAAAACTTAGAATTCGGTATGAGAATCAAAGAAAGAAAAGAAATCAAGAGAATTGAAAAGAAAGTTCGGCACTAAGTGTGTGAAGTGTACTAGATGATACTAAATTTGGAACAGTTTGGATTAGTGTGAAAGGATAAGGTGACTTTTTGAAATTTGTATTGGGTTCCCTGTGGGTAGTAGGTTTGCGATAAAAAGATTGTTTTTGAAATGTGTGCTACAAATACACGAAAAGTACTTAATAGTACCATATAGTACTTAATAGTATCGTATTTGGTGAACAGATAGTGCTTGACATTTGGTACCCAGGTCGCTGTTCGTGTGTAGCCTGGACATATGTGGTTTCCGAAATGTGTACTATAATTGTACGAAAAGTACTGAATGGTACCATATGTGGTATTGGGTGAAGGAATAGAGCTGAAATCCTGAAATGTGACATAGATGTTATGGTTGGTGTCTGTGATTAAGATATGGGGATTGTTTTTAAATGTGTACTAGAACTGTTTGAAGAGTACCAAGCGGTACTAAATTGTTATAAAAAAGTTGAATTTTCTAGATACATTTCCTACGAATTTGATGTCTCTTAAAGATATTCAGTATATCTACTGGCTTATTGGTACCACCAAAGTTTTAAGTTGATCAATGGTAGAGAGTTGTATTAGTTCTAGATTTTAATACTAAAAGCAGAATTTCAGGAGAAGATATGCGGAATTTCTTTATCAGAAGAAATCGTATTTTCAAATTTCAGTTACGCTATAGGTCATTTAACATTCTACCAAGCCTTATTACATATCATTGTTTACAATATTTTAGTGAGCAAAAAAAAAAAATGGTGGTAACCAATGAAAAACATGGAGTATATGTCTATGGATATTTATTCAAAAAATCGACAACAACAACAAAAAATACAAAAAAATTCACAAGCAACAAGAATACGAAGCAAACATTTAACTATTTTTTTTTTTTTTTGCTGCAAATTTCGTTGTTGTTGTTCTTCTTGCTAGCTGGCTAGCCTCTTGCAATTGGCTGTTAAATTCCACTCTATTTTCGCACTATACTCAAAACCTCATTGGATGGTTGGTATTTTTGTGCCAAGTAACTGCTCATAGCTTTGTTAAGTTCTTAATTGTTGTTGTTCTCGTCGATTTATTTAAGTTATTAGCCATGCTATGACAGATTTTAAAGTACAAATTTTTCAATTCAAAGATAGAAAGATAGATTTTGTAAACCAGGGCGAAGAGTGAAAAACGTTATATGAAGTTCAATTCCAAAATGTAATGCAATTCAACTTCATGATTACAGCTCCTGCAGTCCTTCAACAGAATTCCTTTAGCAATGCGAAATAGGAAATCTGCGAGTCCTTAAAATGGTGAGAATTTTGATTGTCTTTCAAATTATACTCTTTTAAAATCCACGATTGGTAATCTGAAAGTTATATTCTCTTTAAAGCACACAAAGTCCTTAGATTGATATGTTTTATATCCTCCACCATGGGAAGGAGGATGTGTTGAAGGGGAGATCGTAACACCTTGAAATATAAATTTAAGACCCTACAATTCCCTAATATTCATATTCTTGATCAGCATAAAATTCTAGTTTGGTTTATGGATGTGTACCTTTTAGTATGTGGAAATCACTCTAGCTTCCGAACGAAATTAAGTACGTTGATGATAATCCCCAAAAGCAGGATGGAAATTTAGATAGACCTTTCAAAAATAATATTTTACAAGTGCACGATTGGAACTCAAATAATTCCTCCAATCATAGTCCTTTGAAACCCAACAATTGAAACTTCTGATAGTCCTTCAAATCAAAATCTCTTAAAAATCCACAATTGAAACTCTGATAGTCTTATAAATGACATATGTATTTCTGATTGTCATCCAAAAAATATTTTAAAAATCTAATCTCTAAAAAATCCACAACTAAAACCCTGATAGTCTTATAAATGGCATATGTATTTCTGATTGTCATCCAAAAAATATTTTAAAAATCTACGATTACAAATCATATATTATTTCCACTGGTAATCCTTTAAAAACTCTTTAAAAGAAATCTTTAGTCTGGGGGACTACTACTATAGAGTAGCTGGACGTAGAAATCACTTCTGTAGAGTAGCTGGGCCAATAGGCTATAGCTGTTGAGTAGCTGACTTTACAGGCCAGTGTTTAAGAATAGCTCGTCTTAGACGCCACTGATCTTGGGTAGCTAATCTGAGAGACCACCAGACTAGAGTAGCTATAAAGAAGTCCTTGAAATAATATCCTTACAAAATTGTCGACCGAACCTCTGAGAGTTTTCAAATAATATCCTTTAAATGTCCTTTTTTAAATCCACTGTGGAAACCTTGACATATTCCGATTAAATCTCATATAATTCCCTAAATCGTTGGCCTTTAAAACCCCACAAATGAAACTTCAGATAGTCATTCAAACCATGGTACAATGAAGAGAAGGTAGGTCAACTTTGAAAAAATTGCAAGTATAGAGGTCTACCTGTTTGGCTTGTAATGTCAGAATTACTATCAAAACAATAAAAAAGCAAACAACTTGTTGCATTGATTTTGAATAAATAATTTAAAACCGCGAAAACTGAATGAATGGTCAAAATTTCTTTTCAATATCATGTTCTATATATCTTTTATGGTTTATTTCGCGACAAAAACTGTAAATTTTGTCGAGGCATTCTTTGCAATAAGCATTTTGAAAACACCCGAATTTGAATATTTTCTGAACATTTTTTTATCATTGAAAAGAAAACACACACATAAGCAAATGAAGTTGACATATTAAGCCAGAAAAATAAAAAAAAATTAAATCATATGGTAGTTCTGCCCTACCTTGAATTCATTGTACCATGATTCAAACCATAACCCTTAAAAACCCAAGGTGAGAATTTTCTAGAAAAAGTTATTCGTGATGGAATTCAAGCGTGATAGTCTGATTTCTTTATATTTGGCTTGAAAACCACAAGGGGCTATCGTTGGAGTACTCCAGCATTTAAATGTGAATAAATCGTTTGTGTCTCGTACCATCGCTCCTTACCTCGTTACCGGACGGAAGAAAATAGCATGGTTCGAAAAGTAAAGAAGCGACTTGATCGAAACCCGCGTCGCAGTGGCCGAAAAATGGCTCATGAGCTGAACATATCGCAATGTTCCATTCGGCAACTATTGAAAAATGAGCTCGGGGTAAATCCATTGAAATTCCAAAAAGTGCAAGAACTGACACCGCAACAGAAAGAAAATAAACTCAAAAGAGCTAAAAAATTGTTTCGCTTGGCCGAAAGTGGTGAACAGCCGAATTTGGTTTTCTCCGATGAGAAAACATTCGTTGACCAGTAATTTGTTAAAAAGAGATCGGCTGAAAATGTACACCTTCGGTTGGCCACCAGAACTCAGGCGCCGGCCATGGTGATTGTGTGGGCCGCCATAACAGCCGATGGTCGTTCTCTGCTCGTATTAATCGACCATGACATCAGAATAAATCCCGAATATTATTGCGAAAATATTCTGGGGGTGTATTAAAGGCTTGGGCACGCAAACATTTTGTCCGTAGACTATGAACATTCCAACAAGACTCAGCACCATCACACTCAGCATGCGCCAACCAAGAATGATTACAAAATGAGGTTCCTCGTTTCATTTCCAGCACACAATGGCCACCAAAATCTACGGATACCAATCCGTTGGACTATTGTGTCTGGAGTGTTTGGAAAGCAAGGTTGGCACTAAAAATATCAAAGTGTCGATCACCTCAAGCAAGCGCTTCGCCGGGAATGGCCCAAAATACCGCAGAGCAACATTCGGGCTGCGTGTGACGGTTTCATTGGCCGTTTGAAGGCCTTAATTTGTGCCAAAGGTGACCAATTCGAACAAATCTTAACTTATTCTAAAATTTGATGCTATTTCCGACATTTTTGCTTTCATTTAATAAAATTAAAAAACAAAAATGTAAAAATTATGGCGTTTGACTTTGTTGCAGTTTTTTTTTTTTTTATCTCATCCTGTATGTACAACTACGATTCAGGTGTGGAATATCGGATATTAGTGGACTCAATTTTTATTATTATTGAATCTTATATTTGTTCTCACGATATTCTCAAAAGATAAAGCGACTGAAAATCCCCACTTCTAAAAGATATTATTATAAATTTCTAAGATAACATATCGATGGATCAAAGATAATTATTTCGACACCTACTGTATTGCAGTGTTATTTAAATATTCAAAGCCAATCAATTCCTAACGAATAATTTTCAAAAATATTTGAGAATTTTTTGTATGCAAATTAGCCAATAATGCATACCAATTTTAAATTATTTTATATGTAAGGTTGTAGTTGTTGTTTATATCTTTATACTACTACTACTACTACTCGGGCTAATGACGAATAAGATTAATCGACCTGCTGTATTCGATTAATCTTATTTGGAATATAACAAAATGAAACGAATACCACTGACAGTTTTGACACTAAGCCGTACTAACGAACAAATAAATAATTATGTGGAAAATAACAGTCGGTGCAACAGGAAATGTTACGTATATAAGAATCAAGGTTTTCGTGAGTTTTAAAAGGTTTTAAAATTAAAAGAAATATATTCTTTAAATAAAAATTTCAAATCAATAATATATATAATAAATTGCAATGGAGAAAATGGAAGCATATGTAAAAATATAAAAAAACATTTAAACCATTTGAGTTGGAACAACAAACTTTCCATATCAAAAAAAACCACATTCCAAATTTCTTCCTTTTCATTCCCAAAATGTTGCCTTATTGCAATCTTTATCTATATGCGTTCTTTATTTTACTATATCAAATCAACCAAATTGATAAACCGCAGACTTTTCTAAGCCACTGTTAACCCTCAGATTTTTTTCTTAATTCATTTGTATTCTTATATCTAGTCACGAAATATTCCTTTTATTATAAAGAAATGTGAACAATGAACACAAACACAAACACAAACAGTACACACAAAAATATCAACTTGGGTTTGTCATCTACTATTTAAGCAGGCTAGCCTCATGTGCCGAAAAAACAGGGTGATCAATATTGTGGTCACCGCAAATGTGATTAAGATTGACAACTGTACTGCATATACAGGGTGAGATTAAAAAACTGCAATAAAGTCAAACGTCATAATTTTTATATATATTTTTTAATTTTATTGAATAAAAGAAAAATGTCGGAAATAGCATCAAATTTTAGAATAAGTTTAGATTTGTTCGATGTGGTCACCATTGGCGCAAATTATGGCCTTCAAACGGCCGATGAAACCGTCACACCCTGCCCGGATGTTACTCTGCGATATTGTGGCCCATTCCGGCGAAGCGTTTGCTTGAAGTGATCGACACTTTGGTATTTTTTAATGTCAACCTTGCTTTCCAAAATACTCCAGACACAATAGTCCAACGGATTGGTATCCGGAGATTTTGGTGGCCATTGTGCGCTGGAAATTATGCGAGGAAACTCATTTTGTATCCATTCTTGGGTGGCGCGTGCTGAGTGCGATGGTGTTGAGTCCTGTTGGAATGTCTAAGGTCTGCGGCTAAATGATTATGTGTCTGGTGTACTCTCCAGAATATTTTCGCGATTATATTCGGCATTTATTCTGATGCCACAGCCGATTAATACAAGCGGAGAGCGATCCTCAGTTTTTATGGCGGCCCACACAATCACTATGGCCGGAGCTTGAGTTCTGGTGGCCAACCGAAGGTGCACATTTTCAGCTGACCTCTTTGTCAAGAAAACACGATCTTATTGTTTGTTTACAAACTGCCGGACAACGAATGTTTTCTCTTCGGAGAAAACCAAATTCGGCAGTTCACCACTTTCGGCCAAGCGAAGCAACTTTTTAGCTCTTTTGAGTCCATTTTCTTTCTGTTGCGGTGTAAGTTCTTGCACTTTTTGGAATTTTAATGGCATTACTCCGATCTCATTTTTCAATATTTGCTGAATGGAATATTGCGATATGCTCAGCTCATGAGCCATTTGTAGGCCACTGCGACGGGGGTTTCGATCAAGTCGCTTCTTTACTTTTCGAACCATTTCTGCTGATGTTGCTGTTTTCTTCCTTCCAATTCCTTCACGTCGGGCTACGCTACCAGTATCACGGTAACGAGCGATGGTACGAGACACAAAAGATTTGTTCGCATTTAAACGCTGGGGTGCTCTAACGATAGCTTCTTGTGGTTTTCCAGCCAAATCTAAAGAAATCACACTATCACGCTTGAATTCCATCACGAATAACTTTTTTTCTGTAAAATTCTCACCAAAATGCTTTTGTACGCTTGTAAACAATATAATGAGCTGTCACTAGAATAATTTTAACAGCTGTCGAACGAGTGGCTTAGAAATGACAGCAGTCTGAAGTTGGTTGCAGTTTTTTTTTCATCTCACCCTGTATACCAATCTCCTACAAGGAAGCAATAAAGCAAAGGAATGCCTAATTAATTCCTTTCTATTAGACATTTATATTCAGGTTAATCAGCTTTGCTGGGTTAAAGGTCATTGCAACATCTCAGGCAATGAATTGGCAAGACATGGATACGAGTCAATTGATCTAGAGATTCCCACCCTTCTGCCACTTTTTTCCGAGTGAGATACATAAACATTACTCTAGGAAATTTCAACAAGAATAGCTAAATGGAAGGGGTTCAATTTTCCCCAAGAAAATTTAGCAAGACGAGGAGGAAACTGAGACGGTAAAGCACTTACATCGCCACTCTCCAATTCTTTTTGGTGTTAAAAGCAACCTCGCATCCTTTAACCTAACCTAGATGAACCACACTTTATATTTTAATTTGTAAATGTATTTGCCTAATGTATGGAGTTGGACAGGAGATCTTCTGCTTAGTAATCGGGCAAAAAATGTCATTGTCAAATAGTTGTTATGTCTTTATGTCTTGGTCTTGTTTTAACATGTGCAGGTCTTGAGAGGCAAGTACTTACCAAATTGCATCAAGAGCCAACAATAAGCTCAGAGGCACAGTCGTCAAAATTGAATTAGTGTTTAATGCAAAAGGCTGCGTTTTTGGTGACCAATACTGTACGAAAACTGCAAAGTCAATACTTGGGCGCCACTTAAAAAAAATCTGAAGATTAAATGGCATTTTTTCCTAACAAAAATAACACCAGACCAATACTGATTTTCTTTCAAATGAATAGTTTCAAATATGTTTTGGGTAGACCGGTGAAATAAGAAAATAGTCACATTGGGCGCCACTTGAGAATAATTTGTGATATAATAAATCACAAAACTAAATATGATTTTCTATAAAAAAATGTCCTTTGATTCCAATTAAAACTCCTCAGTATGGCTATAATGACAAGTTGGTGGAAAAAGGGCCACATTGGGCGCCATTTAAAAAAATGCATGATATAATAAGTCACAAAACAAAAAATTAATACTTTGTATGGGACAAACAGAATGAACTAGAACTAGAACACTGATGGAGTGCAGGATAGATTTACCAAAGGGAAATTGTATAAAGTTTCATAAAAGTTCTGAATTGGTACTAAACTTCTAAAATGTTACCATTTGGTATCATGTGAACGGATGAAGCTAAAAACTTGAAATCTAGTGAGAGAATCAAAGTTGGAAAGTGAGTTTGATGTATAAGGAAATGTGTACTAACTAACTGTACGAGCTGTACTAAATGGTACTAAATTTGAATCAGTTAGCTTTAGCGTGACAGGATGGAGCTGGAAGCCGGAAATTTTTGGTATTGAGTTTTGGTTTTGAGAATTAATGTTGGCTTTGGAATTGTGTACTAAAATTTCTAAATTGTTCTAAATTTAGTACAATTTGGTATTGGGTGAATAGATAGTGCATGCCGTTGGAAATTGTGTATTAGGTAAGCAGCGACCCTAATACACAATTTCAAACTGTGTGTTGCCTTGACATATGGAGGTGATTTTGGAACTGCATACTAGATGTGTCACTAAATGGTACTAAATTAAAAACAGTTGGATTGGGTAAAGGAATAGAGCTGAAAACCTGAAAATTGATATAGATGTCACTGTCGGTGTCTGTGGTTAAAAAATGGAGGATGTATGAAGTTTTGATTAAAAATTTTGTCAAACTGAACAAATTGTGCATTTTGAGTACTAAAGAGGAATAATACAAACTGTTAGAAAAAATTCAAAATTTAAAGATGGACTTTTTGCTGACAAAGTAGCGGGCGCTCATTGGTAATTAATATAAATGTTTAATGAATCACCCTTTTTTTCTTTTCACCAACCACTGCAAAATTTTTTTTTAATATAAAAATATTTTCGTTTACTAATTTTGTTCTCCAGTTTTCGTTCTCTTCTTGTTGTTGGCGTCGTTGTTGTCTCAGCACAAAAAAAAAAAAAAAACACAAAACCAATCAACCACAACCCCTCTTAACACGCCAACAAACAACACCAAAGCTCGCGATATTTTTTGTATGTACGCGAAAAACGCTGTCATTTTCAATAAAACAAACAAGTCAAACCAAACAAAACATGAAATGCCACTTTTTTTCCTCCTCGAAAAAAATGCATTACTCAAAAAATTTCAAACGACAACTTGTAATGAAACTACTACAGAAAAGAAAAACAGCAGCAACAACAACATCAACGGCGACAAATTGAAATAAAATTCCAAACCGAAAAACCTTGAAATTGAAAGCAATTGATTTTTTATACATATGTATGTACATACGTATGTATCATGGTATGTAAGTCTGGCTGGCTGGCTGTCTGTCTGTTCCTATGTCGGTTACTTTTTTTTTTTTTTTGTTGGTTATTGTTGGTGCAGCTATTCGGTTAGAAAAGAGAATTAAATGCAAAATTTGTTTAAATTAACTCGGAACCTCTTACAGCTCCACCACCAGCCAGCCAGCCAGCCACCTATCCATCCCAGTCCACCAAATATGGGCAGAGTAGCTGCTGCATAGCTGTCGACTCGGTGACTGACTGGCATTCATAGCTGTGAATGCAGCCACCAGTTGGGTATTTATACACCACCATTCAAGGGAGGGGGCGCCGTGGCGGACTGTTGTTTGGATGCATACACGGATGAATTTGGTTGGTTCGATAGATGGACGATATAGCGGCGATCCGTTCGTCGACGGGTTTGTCTGACCGACCAATCAACCAAATGTCTGTGTGTGTGTCTGTGTTTCTGTTGCCGCCGCATATTCTAAGCTGGAAATCAATTCCGCATACGTAAGATTGGTTGGCATTTGTGACCGCCAAAACAAAACGAAATGTCGGTGCATTAGATCAACGCCAGCAGCAGCAGCAACTGCAACTTGCAGTTGTCTAAAAAATAAATAAATGCGATGAAAAAATTACATGGAAATTTTTGTTTTAATAAAAAAAATGTACGCACACATGCGCAAATGTGTTTTGAAATTTACACTTGGGGCAAAAATTGAGCAGCAAAATATATTGTTCTGTTTTTTTTTCTTAATCGTCTTGGTGCATGGGCGTGTGATAATGCTGGGTTTTTTGAAATTCGTACTAAAAAGTGTAAGAAAAGTACTAAATGGAGTGAGCCAGAATTCTAAAATTACGAAGAAGAATGACGGGGTGTAGGATAGATGTATTAAAGGGGTGCAGGATAGATAACCGTAAGGTTACAAAAAGTTCTAAAATTGTACTAAACTTCTAAAATGGTATCATTTGGTATTATATGAACGTATGGAGCTAAAAACTTCAAATTTGTTATGAGAATCGAGGTAGGAAAGTATGAATATAATATTTGGAGGTGTGTACCGAAAAGTACTATATTTGGTACATATGTTACTGGGTGAAATCTTGAAATCTGAAATTATGTATTAGGATCGCTGTGCATGTGTAGTCTGGACATATGGAGGTGCTTTTGGAAATGTGTGCTATAATTGTACAAAAGTACTCAAGGGTAATATATTTGGTATTGGGTGAAGGGTCTCTCTTGGTATCTGGAATTGAGATATGAGATATAAATCGATATGAAATAGTGATAATTGAATTCTGAAATCTCAGCTCTAAACTGTCTTTAATATTTGAAAAAAGCTAGGTTTCTAAATTTTTTCCCACAATTTTTAACGAATATTTTTGTAGTTTCAATGATATATTGCCTTGAAAGAGACGAAGAAAAAGAGAGTTTTTGAAAAATCTCTCCTAAGCTGCCTTCTTTAGGTTTTGGTATCGGTTACTAGATCATAAGTACAAAGGAAATAAAACAACATCAAATTTTAGATATGTGGGTTAAATAAGGAGTAAAAAGTAAAAAAAAAAGCTAAGTTCGCCTGGGCCGAACTTTATATGCATTCCACCATTTGGAAGGAACTTGAAAATTTTCAAAAAAAAATCCGCCGAAAAATATCGCTCAAATGAAAAAGAGAAAACAAACACATACGAAAAACTTTATATTGGCGCTATACCAAGACTTGGTTCTGCATAAATACTTCTCCGCCATAGGCTGTAGTAACAATTCCGAACATCAAATATGAAATTTGAAACAATTCCGGCGAATAATATTGCTAAAATCATCGAAATACCGAATATGTGGGGGTACCGTTATACGGGTGCTATGCATAAACGTGCACCTATATAGACAATTCTCTTTCAGGGGTAAAGTACCCTGGGGTACTCCTTGTGTGGATTTTATGACTATTTCATTGAAAATGCTGGCTATAATTATCAAAATACCGAATATGGGGAGGAACCGTTATATAACGGATATTCGATATCGTGGACATATATAGACAAACCTAAGGAACTCCTAGTGTAGAATTTCAGACAGGGTGAGATAAAAAAACTGTAACAAAGTCAAACGCCATCGTTTTTACATTTTTTAATTTTATTAAATGAAAGCAGAAAATATTGGAAATAGCATCAAATTTTAGAATATGTGTAGATTTGTTCGAATTGGTCGCCTTTGACACGAATTATGGCCTTCAAAAGGCCAATGAAACCCGTCACACGCTGTCCGAATGTTGCTCTGCGGTATTTTGGCTTATTGCAAACACTTGCTTGAGGTGTTTGGTATTTGTTAGTGCCAACTTTGCTTTCCAAAATACTCCAGACACAATAGTTCAACGGATTGGTATCCGGAGATTTTGGTGGCCATTGTGCGCTGGAAATGAAGCGAGGAACCTCATTTTGTGACCATTCTTGGGTGGCGCGTGCTGGGTGCGATGGTGCTGAGTCCTGCGGTGTAAGTTCTTGCACTTTTTGGAATATCAATGGCTTTACCCCGAGCTCATTTCTAAATATTTGCCGAATGGAATATTGCGATTTTCGGCCACTACAGCGCGGGTTTCGATCAAGTAGCTTCTTTACTTTTCGAACCACTTCTGCTGATGTTGCTGTTTTTTTTTTTCGTCCACTTCCTTGACGTCGGGCTACGTTATCACGGTAATTAATTTCAGACGATTCCATCAAAAAATGTGGATAATATCATCAAAATGCAGAAAAGCAGGAGGTACCGTTATATAGGGGATACCCAATATCGTAGACATACATAGAAAATTCTCTTTCAGGGGGTAAAGTAGTCACGAAGAACTTCTTGTATGGAATTTCAGACAATTCCATTCAAAAATTTGGCTGCAATTATCAAAATAGCGAATATTGATGGTATCGTGATATTGAAACTATACAATATCGTGGACCGATATTCGAACTTGACCTGCCTGCATACAAAAGACAGATCAGTGCAAAATTTTAGCTTCCTTCCGAAAGGACCGACAGGGCTAAATCGTCTCAGTAGTTTACGCTAATCAAGAATATACTATTATTTCGATAAGTTACCAACGGAATGACGAACTTAATATACCCTACTATATATGGTGGAGGGTATAAAAATATATTACTTGCAGTCCTAGAAATAATTCAGAAATAAGTTATATCTGAACTGAAATTTCTTTCATTTAGTGTATTCTCCACCCGTATTATTTTTCACAATAATAACACAAACAATGAAAAGTACTTAGTATTCCATGTGGCGTGCACTAAAAATTAGAAATTAGCAACTGAATTACAATTACACATAGACTTCGACTTGGACACAAAAAAAAAAAACAAAAACAAAAAACCGAACAACATCAACAACCACAAAAACTGGATTATGAATGTCTATTTATTTAAATTGTTTTTAATTGTCAGGTTGTAATTTCGCTTTTTGTTTATGGATTGGTGCTTTTTTCGTGGTGGTTGTTGTTGTTGCTGTTCTAATAGTAGTTAGCTAGTTAGTTAGGGTATATCTTGGAAATTCTAAACGCTAACCGGTTTGTAAAATCAAATTATTATTAAATAAATGTTTTGTTGTTTACCATTATTTGTTTTTTTTTTTTTTTTTTTTTTTTTCTTTATGTTTTTGCAATCTTATTAAATTAACTATTTATTTTTTGTTTTCACATTGGTATTCCAAAGAACAACAAAACGAAACGAAAAGATCTCCATCGAATTGAAACATTTAATAACTTGGCTAATTGTTGCGGTTCCCACCGTTTTCCCACCTGAAATGTAAACGATCAGCCAGCCAGCCATTCCGTCCGTCGTCTGGACGGACCAACAGACCAGGTTTTCAACAATTATTTGTGTGTTGCGGTTAATAAATCTCAAAATTGCTGTATTTTGTTGGCAATTTATTTTCGTTTTTAATATCAACCAAATCCCCGCGATAAAAAAAAATGCTTCCTCATTGCACCAAATGACCTTTAGATATATGTAATTTCTATCATTTAGAAAAATAAATTGGAAAACAATTTAATTTGAATAAAAAAAAACTTAAAACCGGTTTAGTTTTTGTTTTTTTTTTTTTTTTTTTTTTTTTTTCTTTCTTCAGTTTTCACACTCTAATCAGACAATACATATTAATAGGATTTCTTATTTCGTATTCAAACTTTGACAAAGTACTACGTTAATAATAATACCACTGCTAATCATTTATAAATTATTTAAGAAAAATAATAAATTAATTAAGATTTACCTGTTTCGTAATCGCTGTTTTTTAACAGCTTTCAAATGTGAGCGTAGCTTTGTGATAAGCTTTTAAGTGGATTTTCTTTTATTTCCCCCCATTTAAGAACGATTAAATATTAAACGAATATGGGTTTTTAGAATTTGAAAAATATTTTTAAACATTTCCGGGGAATGTCAATTTCTGCAAATATGCCATTTCAGAAATTATTCCACAGATTTGCCACAGCTTTCACAAATATTCGAATCAAAATTAAATTGAAATATACCAATGACAAATTCCAATATTAATGTATCCGTTCCCACATCCAGTAAAAATTCGAATAGCATAAGAATCCGATTTTTGGAAACAAAATAATTATAGGACGCGTTTGAAAAACATTTGCCCTTTGTGTATGTGTACAGGGTGAGATGAAAAAAAACTGCAACAAAGTCTAACCCCATAATTTTTACATTTTTATACCCTACAACACTATGTGTTGGGGGTATTATAAGTTTGATTGGGCCAGAATTTATGTAACACCTCGAAATATTGGTTTCCCATATAGGAAAGTATGTATGGATCTTCCTAGCTCGCCGAGCTGAGTCGATCTAGCTATGTATGTCCGTCCGTCCGTCTGTCCGTCTGTCCGTCTGTCCATGTTAATTTGTAATCACTCTACAGGTCGCAATTATGACCCGATCTTCACGAAATTTAGAATGGAGGTGGGGCTTAGGTCAGAATAGAACCCTATTTCTTTTGGAGATGATCGCATAGTATTTAGGGGTTGAAATGGACCAAATACTGAAAAAATGTCGTATTTTGCAGTAGCTATACAGGTCGCAATTATAGACCAATCGACGCGGAATTTCGTATGTAGCTAGAGTTTAGGGCGGGGAAGAAGCCTACCAATTTGGGTGGTCATCCGATAATATTTAGCGGGTAAAATAGACCATATCTTTTGTGTTGAAAAAATTCAATATTTTTCATTAGACCGCGAATATTTTAAATCCCGGCGAAATCACCAAGCCATGACAAAGTTACTTCTGACCTTTACATTGATGTTAACATCCAACAAATCGGATATATAGCAAAATATGTGCGATATATATGTCTATCAAAGAAGATATGCTTGAAAGATCTCTTATATTTCGAGAACGGCTGAACTGATGTCTACATTTCTCATTAATTCAGAATGGCCTCTTTGCAGGAAAGAAAAAACGCCTATAAAATCGCATAAAAATATCTCTCTAAAGATGAAAATATTGATTTTGTAAAATTTTCTCATATTTTTTCAATTTTGTCATATTTTTGGCATATTTTCATTTTGAATTAAACATTTGGTAATATTTCTACAGCTAATAAAACTAAGTAGTTAGGATATCATGCTATCATATACAGATCGCATTTATGGCCCGATCCTTACGAAATTTTGCATGGGGATAAGATGAGGGTCAGAATAGAAGCCTACTCTTTTTAGAGATGATCGCCGTATATTTAGGGGTTGAAATGGACCAAAAAACTGCAAAATTGTCTGCAGTCGTAATTATCGGACATTACAAAAGCCAAGCAGTTTTGGATGGCCATCCAAAAATATTCAATGTGTGAAATAGTTTGCCAACTTTTGTAGACAAAATACGAAAATGTCCATTCCAGTGACTTTTTGGAGAATTCAAATGGCTGTATCTCATATAGATGCGTTTCAGTCAAAAACCAATAATAAATGTTAATCTTTTGCCACTTCTGAGAGATTATAGGTCTTTGGGAAATATTGGTTCCAGATCTAGGAAGACCATTTAAATTAGTTTAAGTTGCTATTATTCGAAAATTAAAGAACGAAACCTGATGACTTTCTTTTATTATTTGTCACAATATCTTGTGGAATTCTTTCGAGTATCTCGCCTATATAAACTGTATCATTTATTATAGTGTTGTAGGGTATTCAACGGTCGGTCCCGCTCGACTGTAGCCTTTGCTTACTTGTTTTAAATTTTATTTGATTGAAAGTAAAAATGTCGGAAATAGCATCACATTTTGGAATACTTTTAGATTTGTCCGAATTGGTCACCTTTGGCACGAATTATGGCCTTCAAACCGTCACACGCTGCCCGAATATTGCTCTGCGATATTTTGGCTCATTCCCAGCGAAGTGCTTGCTAGAGGTGATCGACACCTTGGTATTATTTAGTGCCAACCTTGCTTTCCCAAATACTTTGGCAAGTAAACACGATCATTTTGTTTGTTTACAAACTATTGGAGAACGAATGTTTTATCATCGGAGAAAATCAAATTGAGCAGTTCACCACTTTCGTCTAAGCGAAGCCACTCTTTAGCTCTTTTGAGCGTATGTATGTTGGGGTGTAAGTTCTTGCACTTTTTGGAATTTCAATGACTTTACCCCGTGCTCATTTTCCAATATTTGCCGAATGAAATATTGCAATATGTTCAGCTCACGAGCCATTTTTCGGGCACTGCGACGCGGGTTTCGATCAAGTCGTTTTTTTACTTTTCGAACCATTTCTGCTTATGTTGCTGTTTTCTTCCGTCCACTTCCTTGACGTCGGTCTGCGCTACCAGTATCACGGTAACGAGCGGTGGTACGATACACAAAAGATTTATTCACATTTAAATGCTGAAGTGCTCTAACGATAGCCACTTGTGGTTTTCCAGCCAAACTAAAAGAAATCACACTATCACAATTCCAACACGAATAACTTTTATTTTGGAAAATTCTCACCAAAATGCTTTTGTACGCTTGTAAACAATATAATGAGCTGTCACTGGAAGAATTTTAACAGCTGTCGGATGTGTGGCTTAGAAATGTCAGTAGTCTGAAGTTGGTTGGAGTTTCTTCATCTTACCCTGTGGGTATAAGTTTTGGTATAGCCCTCATATGACAGTACCTCGAGATATTCGGATTTTAGCTACATTTTTTTTGGAGAATTATCTCAAACATGGTATAGAAGCGATGGGTTCTTAATAAGCACCACTTTCTCTGGCATATAAATGGCTGTAGTGGTCTTAGGTTATGTACAGACCCCATATAACTGGTATTTGGAGTTTATAATGGGTATTACTTCATATAACAGCAAATTATATATATAAGTCCACATCTTCGTATAGCTCCCATATAAATGTACCTCCGTATATGTGGTTTTTGACGATGTTTGCCACGCTCTTCATTGGAATTTAAAATTTTGAGTTCTAAGAGGGATCCGCTTTCTATGACAGAGAATTGTCCATAACAGAATTACCTTAAAATTTGGTGTTTGTTTCAAAATCTTGAGGTACCGGAAGAAATGGTCCGATCTCTACCATCTTTACAACTGATCTTGTGTTGATGGAAATATTGAGATGTACTGAGTCTGAATGAAATCGAATGTTGATTTCGCGTTTTACAAGCTTCATGGATATGCAAAATTTTGACCCTATGTGGGGAAGGTACCAGAAGAAGTGAACCGATGCATTCCATCTTCACACCAGACCTTGAGTTAACAAAAATATTGTAATGTGTGTAATTTGAAGATAATCGGACTCTTACATCACATTTTATAAGAATTATAATTATTCGAAATTTTGATTTTTTGTGGTGTGGTACTTGATGGCGTGGACCGATATTGTCCATTTTTGCACCTGCACTGATGCAAATATTTAGATTTGCAAAGTTAGAAAAAAATCGGATTATCCTTTACCCTTCTGTGAAGTAAAATAATTTTTGAAAATTTTGACCATTTGTGGGGGAGGTATATTGCCTACCTCCAAACTCGAACTAAGTTAGATAATAATATTACGATGTACCAAGTTTGGACCAAATTTAATACTCCCCTCAAAAGCTATCATGCGCACCAACCAGAAGGACAGAGAGACGGGCGGATGGTCGGATGGACATCTCTAGATCGGTTCCAAATGCCCTTACAAGAATTTTGTTCAAAGACACCTAGGGTCTATAACCGTTATTTTGATGAGGAACGTTTTGGCCGTATGAAATGATATATACCCTCTCTAGTCACATGGCTGAGGGTATAGAAAGGAGGCCCACGCATAGGCGTATCCTAGATAGAGAGAACAAGTTCCCCCCTCTTCCTTGAAAACCGTAGATTATGCAAATAAAAACTCGAGGATTGTCCTGGTGTACAATTTTAACCTTAGGGAGTCACCAAAGCGATCCTTTAGAAAATACGGTTTGAAACTTTCTTTAAACAGCATCGTAGCAAATCAAAATATTTCACAAAATAGTTTATCATAAAATTCTATAAAAGGCCTTAGAAGTCGTCAACAGCCTAAATCTTACCTTAATGCGAGGAAACACATTTCAGAGTTAAAACCGTACTATATGAAATGATATGCAAATTGCTCCTACAAAGCATAATTTTAAGAGAATAACGTCAAAGACAAAATTATTCTTCATCTATCAACAAATCATCAATATACCGAATATCGGGAGGTATCGCCATTCGTTCGAAAGATAGCGTGATTAAAACAGACAGACGGACAGACAGATAAACAGACGAATATCGCGAGGTATCTCCATTCTTTCGAAAGATAGCGTGATTAAAACAGACAGATAAACAGACGGACATCGCTAAATCGACTTAGATTTTACGCTGATCAAGAATAACTCCTCGAGGAGTTACAAACGGAATGACAAAGTTAATATACCCTCCATAGTATGGTGGAGGGTATAAAAACCATTTTTTTTTTTATTTTCGTTAAATATAGCCCTTATTTGGAAATCCCTGCAAAGTAATTTCAGTTTCATAAACAGATCTTCTTAAATGAATGTTTAATATTCGCGGAATAAGTTCAAATGTTGAAGAAAATAGGTCAAACAAATAAATGAAACATTGCATCACTTTCAAAATATGTTTGCTGGGCAATTATAAATTTAATTTCACTACGATGAAAACTTCAAGTTTTTCAGCCTCAAAATATTCTCAGCAAATCACCCAATTTGTTTATTTCCCTTTCAAAATTGTCATTGACTCAATTTCCAACTACGCCAAAACACTCACCCAAAACGAAACAAAGCACTATATCGGGACACTCTCCACAAAACTGATCTCAAACTTTGCACAAAGCTTGAAACAAACCACAAAAGTTTGCCAAACTATTACTGTTTCTCTCCGTATGAGACGTTGATGTTCTCTCAGGCATACAAATCGTGACCGTATAGAAATAAAAAGATAAATAAAACCAAGGGGGATTAGTATTAATATAATATAAATGACCGTTTATTGTTGTGAGAGTTTGTCAACCCGAGTTGACAGATTACCTTTTTTATGCGGTTAGCTCCGTAGCTAGCAAGAGAGTTACTATGAATGCCAAGTCGCAATGCATCGAGGTGGCTGGAAGCACCGATGCTTCCAGGAAATCTCTAACAGCAACACGGGCTGAGAGAGTACCCAGAGAGAGTTGTAGAGAAATGACTTGGAAAAGCTGCCTACGGTCCGAGCTGTGCGAACGTAGGCCCCAAGGAGAGTTGTAGGGAAAATCTTCAGACTAGGAAGGCTTTCTCCCTACGGTCCGAGCCAAGCGAACGTAGGCTCCAAGGGGAAGTTGCAGGCAACCTTTTAGCCCAAGAATGCATCTCTCTACGGTCCGTACTAAGCGAACGTAGGCTCTCTGGATCGTTTGGCAATTTGCAATTCTAACTTAAACATTGCCGCCCACCTTGAAACATTGGACAATGTTACAATAATTATAAATATAAATTAGTTTGCAATATTAATTATACTCGTATTCGTTTGTACCAAATTGCGTGGATTCAATATAATTCGTATTGGCCATTTAATTTATGGTAGCAAGCAATGTAATTCGACGGATCCCGAGATCCCTTTGACCATAAATTAAATGGAATCAACAAGTTAAGAACTTAATCAAAGTAACTTAATAGTAAGAAGACGTGAGATCAGTTTCTAGTGAGCGTATTTCATATTTTGTATTGTAATTCATTTGCAAATTTTTAACGAGTGCATGAGCTTAAAATTATCCATCCAAAAACCGTATATTGTGGCATAAATAATAAAACCAAGAGAAAGTAGCATAATTTAATTGTCGAGAACGACGCGCTTTGTTATTGGCCCTTGTGATGTCTTTACGTCAATTAGCCGAACCATTCCATTATCGCCGGGGTGAACCTTAACAACTCGATCTAGCCTCCATGCCAAATTTTGTGAGTTTTCTTCCCGTTTTCTATTACAAAACGATTGAGGTACAGCTGAACCTCTGCGAAATCTTTTAATCGGAGGAGACAATATTGAATCGCCTAAAAGATTTTCCTTTTTTTCGAAATGCAGCCTAGAACTAAAAACTTGCATGTGTTTTGCTAACAATGGACCCGTTAGGATCCAACCGAATACCGTATTTTGAGCTACAAGTGACCCTAAAACCTTTTGATGAGCTCCCTCTAACACTATCTGGGGATACAAATCAGCACCTATCAACAAATCTACCGGACGACTGTCAAAGAGGTGAGGATCAGCTAATGGTAGCTTGGGCAATTGATCAAAAAGATTAGACCGAACAGCAAATGAAGGCAAGTTTTCCGAAATCTGAGGGAGAATGAAAGCGACGGTCTCAAGCTTAACAGAAGGAACGTGGTTAGAACCAAGGCAAATCGAACAATTTTTCCTTACTGTGGCAGAAACTGAACCGTTAACACCAGAAACCGTAGCATCTACCGTACGTACTGGTAACCGAAGTTGCTTTTTAATGCGATCAGTAATGAAGGACGCCTCAGATCCAGGATCAATTAGAGCCCGTACTGGATAAGAGGCACCCTGATGAATGATATTTACCATAGCTGTACCCAGTAAGACATTTCTACTCTGCGAAGTGTGAAAACTTGCGTATTGGTGATAGTGGGATTAGAACCAGTAGAAGTGGAGGCGACGTTAGAACCTGACAGTGCAACCGAGTGGGGGGATGAAGAGGATGAGCTATTTGATACCCGAGTATTACTGCTTGGACGATGAATTAAAGAGTGATGAGTGCCTTTGCAAATACTACACCGATTAGAACTTTTACATTCTTCAACTGAATGTCCCCTAGACAGACAGTTCCAACAACATCCCTGTGTTTGGACAACAGACAATTTCTTACCTATCGACAATGTTCGGAATTTTGGACATGACCGAAGAGAATGGTTTTGTCTAGGGCAGAGGGAACAAAAGAATTCCGAAGTGGATTTGGCGTGAACATTCACCGAAGCGCTAGTAAAGTGAGGCTGAACCCTGGCCTGATTAGATCTGGAATGTGAATCAGGTCCCTTAATGTCCCGTAAACAATCAAGAGTCTGAATTCTCTCTGTCAAAAATGCATCTAAATCTGACCACAAAGATAATGCTGATTTATCCCGTATACTTTGCTCCCACAAGGTGACCGTTAACCTAGGCAAACGTTGAATGCACAAAAAGACTAAAATAGGATCCCATTGATCCGTTGGAATATCGTAAACTGCCATAGCCGACAAACAAGTGTTTATGCCCCGTTGAATTATTTTTAAATTGGAACTAGATTCTCGATCTACAGCGGGAAGGTCAAATAAAAGCTTCAGATGACTATTTACAATGACTCGTTTATTGTCATATGTGTTTTTTAAAGCGGTCCAAGCTAAAATGAAACTGCGGTGGGTGAGTGGAAATTTGTTTACTATTTCCCTAGCTTCCCCAGACGTTTTCTGCACTAAATGGCACAGTTTTTCAATATCACTTAATCGGGCATTGTTTATGTAAACCGTGGAAAATAAATCCCGAAAAGTGGGCCATGAAAGAAAATCTCCTTTAAAAACTTCAATATCACAAGGAGGAAGTGCAAGATTGTGAACATTATCCGAAGGGAACCAACCTGAGACGTTGTTTCTACCACTCTGCATAGAATCTACTTCAGAAGTAATAGTTTCGACTTGCGTGCCAATATCCTTAGATGCCTGGGTGGACGAACTTAAATTGGGAACCGCGTTTTCAGGAGCTTCAACTAGTGACACAATGGAACCATTTCCATCAGAGTTAGAAGGTGATGGTGGGAGTTGCCGATATTTGGTAAGTCTCCGCTTAATACTCGAAAGACATTTAATATATGTCTGATGTGAAACCTCATATTTGCTGTCAACTGAATCGATTTCCTCTTTTTGAGAATCTACTGAAGACATCAAATAGTCCAGGCATTTATCAAACATTTCCTGAACTTTTGCCCACAATTTCTCGATTTCTGCGCAGCGAACCTCTAGTTCAAACTCATCCATATCCTCATCGCGTACCAAATTGAAGTGTGCATCAAATTTAATAAGAGCATCCGAAGCTCTAATGAACATGTCCAATGGGGTAAATGGCATGGTGAATAAGAAACCAGAAAAATACTTAAAATTGCAGCGGAAAAAATAAAAAAATATATACTCAAAAAGATCTACGATTTATCAAGTTAAAGGCAAACAACGAGCACTAGATAGGTAAAATCTCTAAAAATATTGATTTCCTACGAAATTATGCTTGAAATCTGCAAAAAATAATTTCACCTATTATATTTTCAAAATTTCAATGGGGCTGTCCGTAGGGTGTGCGTTTAGAGAAAAAGTAAAATTCCGAGAAATACTACTCAGCTGATATTTAATGTAAGAAAATATAAAAACAATCTGAAAATTTCGTTCAATTTTCCAAGAGAAATAAACAATTTTGTTATTTTTGGCGTATATGACCGAATGTAGGGTACGCAAGAAAATAAAACTGAAGTTCAATGAAAAACAGATAATAATATTTGCAAAAAGAACCCAAATAAATATTTTTATACAAATAAATCAAAACTATTCTTAGCCGACAAAAAATATTTATTTGTACATATGTGGCTGGTTGTAGCGTGCATAACATCCAAAAACCCGTTGGTAGCAAAAAATTAATTAATTTGAGAAAATACGACAATTTTCTGTTTTAATAAATTTATTAAAAATAAATTATGAATTTTTCACCTGCGACCCACTGTGCAGCGAAATAACGAAAGCAGACAAAACGAAATAAAACACAAGCGACGTCGACAGCGTAGTCAACGTGCCTGTGGTGGTGCATAAGCAAGCGGTCAAGCGGCAGAGCAGTAACAACTGACTGTGTTGTTGTTAGAAAAAAATAAAGAAGTAAATGCAAGCTCTCACAACAACGGAACGGACTACCAAATCGTTTTCTTTTCGGTATGCGACCAGTGGTTGGAATATCGCTATATTGTTGTTGTTATTTTTTCAATGCAGTGGAGTAATGAGATGCATAGAAAAGGAGTAACAATAAAAGCAAAACAAGCAGATCAATTCGTGAAGTAAGTATGCTGTAAGTGAATGATCAAAACGAAAGGTAAATTCACTACTGAATAAACAAATGCTTTTTTGTTATTTTAACCGATATTTATAGAAAATTATATATCACGAATGAATATTTTAATAAAGATGATTTTTTTTTAGAATTGTTTTTTAAACTTTAATCATTATGCATTAATATTTTATTATGCAAAACCAAAATAATGCATTGCCGTTTATGCCGAGAATAGGGTGTAGATGGACACTTGTTACAATTACTTTTCGAACATGCACTCGCGACTTTTTTGGTTTTTGTTTATTATCTTTCGCTCACTTTTAGAAAATGATTTCACGTACCTGTTTGTTTATGTGATGATCGATGAAGATGATGTTTTTTATGTATTTTGTGTGGACTGTATGAGGATGCGGGGGGATGATTTTCCGTACGTAATGCCTGGAGAAAACAAAGGGAAAGGCACTGATGAGAAATCCGGCTCGATTGGATCAATGTTTCTCTCCGTATGAGACGTTGATGTTCTCTCAGGCATACAAATCGTGACCGTATAGAAATAAAAAGATAAATAAAACCAAGGGGGATTAGTATTAATATAATATAAATGACCGTTTATTGTTGTGAGAGTTTGTCAACCCGAGTTGACAGATTACCTTTTTTATGCGGTTAGCTCCGTAGCTAGCAAGAGAGTTACTATGAATGCCAAGTCGCAATGCATCGAGGTGGCTGGAAGCACCGATGCTTCCAGGAAATCTCTAACAGCAACACGGGCTGAGAGAGTACCCAGAGAGAGTTGTAGAGAAATGATTGGAAAAGCTGCCTACGGTCCGAGCTGTGCGAACGTAGGCCCCAAGGAGAGTTGTAGGGAAAATCTTCAGACTAGGAAGGCTTTCTCCCTACGGTCCGAGCCAAGCGAACGTAGGCTCCAAGGGGAAGTTGCAGGCAACCTTTTAGCCCAAGAATGCATCTCTCTACGGTCCGTACTAAGCGAACGTAGGCTCTCTGGATCGTTTGGCAATTTGCAATTCTAACTTAAACAATTACCATAATTGGACTAAATTCAACAATATAATTTCTAAAATCTCATTTCAAAACATTGCATGAATGTATGGGTGTTAGCTAAATTGGTTCTATGGGCCACAATTAACATTATCTAGGAGTAATGGCCATGATTTCATTAACAACATCATCCCAATTATATATACAATTGCAATTCAGTAGATGTTATGAAATGCAACAAGTGTGGCCAACATACCAGACAAAATCACATACACACTCACAAATAAAGTCCAACAAATTTGCATAAAAGTCAAGTGCCTTCCAAAAAACGAAAAGAGAAACAAAAATCCCCAATACCCTTACAAATTGGACAACAAACGAGCCGAAAATTTTTTTCCCAACTCAGCATTATCCTTTCATGGTGCCTAATAATATCCTTATCCTCTTCGGCATGACAGTCATGAACAACTGTATCCTTTCCTCAGTACAACACACACACTCACACATCCCATACACCCATATTTGCAACATATGGACCAACATATTCTTGCAAGTCCATTTTTATCTGCGCACTTGCAGTATTTAAGGAAATAAAAATACTACCACAAAAAAAGTCCATTCCAACTGCACTTGTTGTCCTGTGCACCATTTACCACCATGATGGGATAACAAGCAAATTTTGATTGTGTACAGATCAACTTAATTCCACTTGCTGTGGACTGATACATTTTATGATGCCACCACTTGACTACACTTCAGTGGCCCCTCGCAAAAAAACAAGCAGAATATGCAACCAAAAAATCTACCCATTTCCAAAACTGGTGGCCAAAAAAAGAAAACGAAAAACGCATCAACGAAACATGTTGCCAAAAAAACCCCAACCGACCACAAAAAACAGCCTCTGAATCACGTTAAATCTTTTGGTGCATCCCAATATAAAGCCATTGGTAAAAAATGCCATCATCAACATCATCATCGCCCCTAAAGACACAAAACTGTGAATTGGGCAATTGACGCCTTGCATACAGAGCTCAACAGTTGTGTCTGTCTACTTCCCGTGGCTAAAAGTGCAAATGAACGTTCAGTGGATACTCCACATGCATGCACATATCACACATACTGAAACGAAATAAAAAACAATGTACCCAGGATCTGGGAATAAAAACTGCACTCCATACGGTTGGTTAAGTGCATACTAGACATACGGAATTGTCCAAAAATAAAGCAACAAAAAAGTAAAATCCCCAAAAAGCAACCAAAAACTTCGTTGAACAATATGCAGGATAACCAGTGTAAAGCGAATTGAATGCAAAATTCATTGCCGCCTTTTAGGCGCGTTAAATGTTGCTTCAAGTGATGCCCCAATGAATGGGATGTGCATTCATATGGGTAAGAGAATGTAAATGTTTTATCACTTTCGAGACAGATATGTGAGACAATAAAAAACCGGTCTATGGGGTGTTTTTGATGGCGGGTTGAGATATTGTCGATATTGTAGTTGAAGCGGGGTCTTCTGATCTACATGTACACTTCTTTTCAAGGACTGACAATTTACAACAAATTCGACTTTTCACCCTAAATACCTAAAATTTACCGTTACTTTTAAATGAGAGGGAGGGCTACATCGAAACGTAAACATATATGGCCTATTTTTAATACCAACAAATCCACGCACAAAAACGCTACCTATTTGTATTTCGTTCGAAAGCTAGAGAGATTTTCTCAGATGGACTTCTATTTCGGTTACTTGGCGATGTAAACCCTAAAAACCCGAATTCCAGTGTCTTCCTTTTTATCTCTACTTTCAAAATCTGCTGGATTTTCCCCATAATTATTGATACAATTGAAATTCGTCGCACAGTGTAATTATGCTAAAACTGCTCAATTAAAAAATATCATAAGAGTGATTTTGAGCTTCTGCAGATATTTCGATAGCATAACCCACTAAAGACCCTCTTACACATTATGTTCGAGTCATATGTAGAGTGACTTTTTGATATTTAATATTTAACATTTTATAGCATACTTTGAGGTGCTTCCAACAATTTTTAAACTGAAAAGTAAAGCATACTAAACATTGCATTACGATACCGGACAGAGTTTCGCCAAATGGTAAAATTCGGTTGGATATGAAAAAATCTTTTCAAGTTGGGCTAATATTACAAATATGGGGAGCAATATCCGTAAAATCAGATGAAGATGTATATCGAATCTACATAAATGTCTGAATCGATTTTGATAAAATTTGGCAGAGTTATTTTCGAGCAGTACCTGATGCCCGGTAACAAAAATCATTGTTGTGGAGTTCATATTACTCACGTGAGGGACTTTTACAGCAAATCGGATGAAACATATATTGAAACGATTTTAACGAAAATTTTAAGCACTTGCTTTTACGCCGAAATCCTGCGGAAGAGTCAAATTTCGGTCAGTTTGGGCACAATAAACCTGAAATCGGATTAAAGATATGTATGGGAGCTACATGCAAACCTGAATCGAAAAAATTGGGCAAAAGTATTTCCGAGCTCTATAAGATATGTGGTACCAAATACTATTCTTGTCGAATGCATATTACGAATGTGAGAGACTTAAACACCAAATCGGATGAAACATATATCTGGACCTATTTTCACAAAATTGGATGTACTTTCTTCTAGACTGAATTCGGTCGGATTTGCCAAAATTCAGGTCATTTGGACTAATATTGGCCATTTTGTGCACAATTAAGCTTAAGAGCTATATCCAATTCTGCACCGATCTTGATAAAATTTGGCGAGGTATTTCCAGGCTGTATCTGATATCTGATGCCAAACTTCATTCTTGTGGGGTGAATATTACGAATGTGAGGGATTTTAGGCCCCAAATCGGATAAAACATATATAAGGGAGCTATAGCTATATCTCAACCGATTTACATCAAATCTGAAGTACTTGTTTCTAGGATTAATTCAGTCGTAATTGCTAAAATTCAGGACTTTTGAACAGATATTGGCCATTTGGTGCACAATTAACCCGAAATCGGTTTAAGATATATATGGGAGCTATATCTTAATCTGATCCGATTATCACTAATTTCAATAGGGTTCATCCTTGGGCCAAACAAATGTTGTTTGAAAAATTTCATCTCAATTGGATAATAAATGAGACCATCATTTTGTTCACAAGAATACAAGGATGGACGGACTACTCAGAAAGTGATCCTATGAAGATCCTACGGGTCTATCTCGCTTCCTTCTCCATGTTACAAACAAATGCACAAAGAAATAATGCCCTTACCACTATGTGGTGTGGGGTATAAAAATTCTGGATATGTCTAAAAGTATGCTATAAAATTGGAAAAAAACACATTACATATGACTTTAACATCATGTGTAATCGAGCCTTTACGAGAGATTTCTCTATTTTATATGCATTTATATCTGAAATGATTTATTTCTTCATAATAGTAACAAATGTAATCAATTCTAGAAGCACGATTATGTTGCATACTTTTTGGCTCGTATAAAAATTGAATATCAACAAAAAATCGCAATTCGCAAAATTTAAAATAATTTTAAATAGTTGCTGTATGGACTTTTATCATAGAATATAAGTTAACTTTTAAAGATTTCTTTAGAAACCTTCTTTGTGTTTTGTGCTACTCCGGCAGAAAACGAAAACTCAGTTAATTTCTGCCCTGACAGTTGTCATATTTGAGATGTATTAATGTCTCAAATATGACAAATGTCAGGGGAAAAGTTAATCGAGTTTAAGTCCCATTTGTTGTAAAAGGATCACAAAGGAAAAGATGTTAGTAAATGCATTAAAAATAATACGAGAGTCGATTATTAAGAACGAGACTTAATTTTCACTAAAATAAAGCTGTTTGTTTTTTTACAGCTGTTCAAAACACCAGTTTTTTAAAGCCTGTGTTTTCGACCCAAACAGTTCAAAAAATGTTTTTGTGGTCATCTATGAAATACAACCATTCAAAGTTCAAAATATCCACACCCAGTCTAATATGAATGCCCAGGGGACGATGACTTGACGGACATGTAAACCTTGGAATATGAAGCATACATATAGGTGCCATTTTATTGTCTGCAGTTACTGTCTAGTGATTTTGACGATACGCGGAAATTCCAGCATTTGATTTTTTTTTTTTTTTTTTTGCTTTACTCGAATTTTTTCGAGGAAATCATTGCCAATCTGTTGCAGGGGTTTTTGCATTCTGTTAACATTCTCACACACACACACACACACACACACACATTCGAAGCTCCAGTTATCCGATTGAATTGTACTTAAGTGACCAGAGATTTATGATTCAATCAAAATGATTCACACTTCAGAGTAGTATTTTAAGCATTGCGTGATTTATAGACGTCACGTCGATTGAAATAATAAAACGGGGAAAAGAACATCCTTATAAATAAATCAATGGGTATTTTTGAGTGAGTTTTTTGGTATTGTTGGTTGGCTAATGGTCACTTAGTCGAATAATAAAATAAATTTGATATACAAAATTTGCAATGGTAAATTGATAAGCAATTTGTTAGTTAGGTTTGAAGTATTTAATATTGGGAAATTTTAAAAATTCCAAAAATTTAATACGAAATTAAAAAAAATCAAATTACGACAAGACGACATTGCAATTCCCCGGCATTGGTACTCCCCTACATCTCCCTAGCAATTATAAGAAAATAGTTCAATATATACACCCATACATCTTTGAGCCACTCCCTTCTTGATTATCGCACATATTTTAGTGAATTGTTGTAGTTTTGTATGAAAATACTTGGCAATTCCCCGCGATACAAAATAGTTTTGTGGTTTGATGCATTGTGGCTGCAAAAAAAAAAAACAAAAATATAAAAATCACGACACAATTCAAGCTTTTTTGAAAAGAAATGAATCATGATAATTTTATTCTTACTTTTGTTGTAATTTATTGCAACGAAAATTTATTACTTACATTTATGATTAATAAATAGAGATAGAGGGGAAAGATTAATTATCATACGAGAAATTTTGAAATAATATATTATTAATAATTTTTTGTCACAGCCGTATTTCAATTCAAATGGAATAGATTAGATGATGTGGTGATCAGAAAGCCGCCGAATTTGTCAGTTGATAACTGAAAGTGTACTTTGAAATTAATTGGAAGATTTGAATTTAATCTTTCTATATGACTTGAAAGTTATATTTTTCAATTACTTCCATTCAAATAGAAATGGAAATGAAATGATAATTTTTTGGTGACTCGGAAAGAGATAACTTAATATTGTTCTCTGTACATGGCATGGAGGACATCACAATTGAAGACCTATAAGACATATGGATGAATTGAAGGATATTTTCAAGTATGGCCCCCATATAGCGGTACCCCCGATATTCTGTATTTTGTTTATTTTAGCCACATTTTCAATGGAATTGTCTGAAAATCCACACAACAAGTTCCTTCTGAGTACTTCACACCTGGAAGAGAATTATCTGCATAGGTCAAGGTTTTTTTTTTTTTTTGACATTTTTCACATGAATTGTTTCAAATTTCGTAACTAAATTTCGTTATGGGTACTTCAACTTATGAAAAAAAAAAAATAAATGCAGATTCACGTCTTCATAACGTCCCCATATAACGATATCTCGCGATATTTGGTATTTTTGATGATTTTAGGGAGATTAACCAGAATTGTTTCAAATTTCGTATTTCAAGTTCGTAATGGGTACTATAACATATGACGGAAAACTGTCTATGCAGGTCCGCGTCCTTATATGATATTAGCGAATTTATTTTGCGGAATTGTTTCAAATTTCGTATTTGAAGTGCGGAATTGGTACTACAGCCTACGAAAAAAATTTCCTATATGGGACGACGGTCTATATAACGGTTTTCATTTGAGCGGTATTTGAGATTTTTTTTTTTTTTTTTTGAAATTTTATTTAATACTTCAAGTTCTTTCCAAATGGTGGAGGGTATAAAAAGTTCTTCCCTGCCGAACTTAGCTGCTTTTTTACTTGTTTAAGGCATTCATTTAGTATACACATTTCTTTTATTCAGAGACTCAGAATAATATTTGATCAGAAAAATTCTTACTTTGACACATTTCCCAAAAAAAATGAATTATAAAGAAAGATTTTGAGTCAGATTGAATGCCTGTTATCATAAAACTAAAAAGGAAAGACATGATTTTTTTTATTTTTAGTCCGTAAATATTCAATGTAATTTCCATAAAACTATTGTATCTACAGGGTTGTCCATATTCGACGGACCCATCTGGCAACGCCATAACCGCGTTTGAAGCGTCAGTCCAAGCAGATTTTTACCATGAAATAGTTGAAATTTACATTCAACAGAAGAAGTGAATTGTGAAAACTCAACGTGCTTTTAAAACATTAAAAAATGTGAGAAGTGCGCCTTTTAAGAACACCATTAAGCGTTTATAAGAAAAAATTTCGACTGGTAAGGCTCTTTCTAATCCGAAGAGGCCATATAAAGTCGACCAAGGCGATCGGCCGAGAATATCGCTGCCGTACGAGCCAGTGTTGAGAGGTCCCCAAGAACATCCCAATAACGCCGTTCTCAGCAGTTGGGCATGGCTCGGTCCACTTTACAACGGATTATTCGCATTGATTTGCATTTGTTCCCGTACAAAATTCAATTGACGCAAAGAATGTTACCTGCGGACAAGCCTCGTCGATTGGAATGGGCCCAAAGAGTCATCGAAATGGCCGAAGATGACGAGCAATTGGAGTGGCCACCGCGTTCGCCCGATTTGACGCCGCCTGACTTCTTCTTGTGGGGATATTTGAAGTCAAAGGTTTACGTTAACAAGCCAAGGACCATAGAACAACTCAAGGACAACATTCGTGAAGAAATAGCCGCTATTCCGGCCGAAATGTTGGCAAAACCGATGGAAAATGCAGCAAAAAGGGCACAATACGTCATCAACGCCAGAGGCCTTTGAGAGATATCATATTCAAAAATTTATGTAAACAAATCTACTTGGGACAAATTAAATGATTAACATTGCCAACCGCCAAATTTTTATTTTTTTCTTTGATTTAAAAAAAAAAAATCAAGGGTCCGTCGAATATGGGCAACCCTGTGGTTTATTCTGAAATTTATAGTAAAATTTTGTGTAGAATGTTGCTTCTTGTGACATCTTTCGCCTAAAACGATATTTTATGTTACTTTGAAGCGTCAAATCGAAAAAAGTCCGGGAAATATTTGTTCAAAAAACATCAGAGAATATCTTCGGGATTTTTTGGGAATATTGATGCAAATATTTTTTTAATACAAATAAATTAAAGTAGAAATTTATTTTCTATGGTGACTAAAAGTAAAATTTGATGACGAATATTTTTGTCTTTGACGTCTTTCATCTACGATAATGCTTTGTTGGAGATTTTCGCATAACTTAACACACACACAGAGTGTTTTGTATGAATTTCTGGCGTTTAGATAAGGATTCGACTCTTGACGGCTTCTAAGATCTATAGTAGAATTTTATGACAAATAGCTTGGACAATATTTAGATTTTTTGTGATATCGTTAAAATTGAGTTTTTTTTTACCTTATTGTCAAAAAAGGAACCAAAAAGGACTCCTTTGTTGACACGCTTGACCAAAATATTCCTTGTATCTTTATCTGCAATATTGCCGAAGACACCATTTAGAATTTTTCAATCACATAACATTAATTTGAATTAATTTTAAAACTATTTCATCATGTAAAATAAACCCCAGAAATTCTCCTAAAATTGTTATTTACCTTATTGTGTGCGAAAGTCGTCAGTAGAGAATACATACAACCAAACGATGTTTTAGATGTTTAGTATATAATACTAACATATATACTGCAATGTATACATACATCCAAACATAGTGGATGAATGGATGTTTGTAATAAATAGTGTTTGCCACTTGTTGCTTTCAAAACTCAAAACCATAACAACAACAACAACAACAGCATGAGTTTAGATAGTTGCTATCACATAAAATAGAGAAGGAATGATGACGACAACAAACGCTGATAATAATGACGTCTCCAATGATGACGATGCTGTTGCAGCTGCTACAAATGTTGGGGTTGTTTGTTATTATATGTCGTTGCATATACATACACACACATATACATAGCATGTGTTTAGTTTTATATACATTTACATAGATATAGATATCAGTATATATTTTATTGTTGTTTATGCTGTCTAGTTTAGAGTATGACATCATCATCGCCACCATGATTCTCATCGCCAGCAATCATCAACGCCACCATCATCCTTATCATCATCATCATCATCGCCAACAACTGGTTTTGTTGTTACTCTCAACATTTTGTGTGCAAACTTTTTGATAGCCTGCCAAAAAGAACACAACACAACAAAATCAAAAACACAAAATCCACTAGCCAAGATATTTCCGGCAATGTAACTATTTTGTAGTTTGTTGTAGTTTTTTTTTAATGAACGCCAATTTCCTTCGTTCGTTCTGGTTTGGGAGGGAGTCGTTCGGTTTTGTTTTGTTTTTTGCGGAAATAAAGTTGAATTTTTATGGTCTGACATTATGTCATCTAATGGTATGTTGTTAATGTGATAAACGCTTCACTGTTGTTTGGCAATGTTGAAATTTTCCCAAGTAGTTCTAAAACAAAAATAACAAAAATATTCGAAAACCGGATACAGGGGATGAGAAGTAAATGGATGCAGAAAATGTTGCATTATTTACAATGATAGCATAATGGATTCAAGGCAGTCATGAACTGGATCACTTTAAATTTCAATAAAACTTTAATTCATATTTTTAATGTGAAACTTGAAAAAACAATAGTCTGCATGCAGGACTAAGATGTCTTAGATGGCTTGGAAGACATAATGTTGATATGCCTTCAGAGTTATTCTTATAGAGAACTCGCATACCATAGATGGCTCAGAAATCATGATAACTTGAAATCTTTATGAATTGAAAGACATCTTTAACAAAAAAATCATAGTTTTCGATGACTTTTTATATGACATCTAAGCCATGTTTTAAATGACTTGCTAGGCATCTATGTGGATGACTTGGTAGACATCTTTTTATATGTCTTTTAAGATCTCTTTATAAATGACTTTGAAACATATTTATATACTAACTGCAAGATATTTTTAATGTTTAATTCATATTTTAATGTGATATTTGAAATGACTTCTAAATAGTCTCCTTAAAATACTAAGATGTTTTAAATGGCTTGGAAGGCATTATGTTGATATGTCTTCATAGTCATTCGCATATTTAGGGGCTCGAACGACATAAATGACATAGGAAGCATTATAATTTGAAATCTGTATAAATTGAATGATATATTTAACAAAAAACCAGTAAAGAAAGTCTTAAAGTCGGGCGGGGCCGACTTTATGATACCCTACACCACATTGCTAATTTAGTAGAGCTCCACATAGCAATAAAAGTTTTTATGGGAGAATTCAATCATACACGTGATTATACTTATAACTTAAAGTTCAAAGGACTAAATATGCCGGAGCATTTGTATCTTTTAAATTCGGAATTGTATTGTCCATTTGGTGCGAAATTAATTTGAAATCGGATAAATATATATATGGGAGCTATATCCAAATCTGAACCGATCTCGATAAAATTTGGCAAAGATATTTCTGAGCTGTATTTGATATATTTCCCTGAATATCGGAGTGCATACTACGGCTGTGGGTAACAAATATGACAAATCGGATGAACAGTATATATAGGAGCTATAGCTACATCTGAGCCGATATTCACCAAATTTGACATACTACCTTCTAGACCCGATTCGGTCGTATGTGCCAAATTCCATCCCAATTGGACAAATATTAGACGTTTGGAGCACAATAAAAGGTAAATCGGACGAAGTTATATATGGGAGCTATATCCAAATCTGAACCGATCCCGATAAAATTTCGTAAGTGTATTTCTGAGCTGCATTTGATATATTTCCCAAAATATTGTTGTTGCAGAGTGCATATTACGGCGGCGGTGGACAAAAATAACAAATCGGATGAACAATATATATGGGAGCTATAGCTATATCTGAACCGATTTCAATCAAATTTGGCATACATATTTTCAGACCTAATTTGGGTGTATGTGCAAAATTCCATACAATTCGAGCTGATATTACACGTTTGGTGCACAATAAAAGGCAAATCGGACGAAGATATATATGGGAGCTATATCTAAATTTTGACCGATTATTTCCAATTTCAATAGGGTTCGTCCTTGGGCCAAACAAATGATCTGTGCAAAATTTCATCTTTATCGGGCAATAAATGCGACCTGTACTTTGTTTACAAAAATACATGGACAGACGGACGGACGGACATGCATAAATCGACTTAGAATGTGATTCTATGCAGATCATCAAAGGGAACTATGGGTCTATCTCGTTTCCTTCTGCCTGTTACAAACAAATGCACAAAGACATAATACCCTGACCACCTTGTGGTGTAGGGTATAAAAACATATTTTTGGATGCCTTTTTAAATGGCATCTCTAAGGCATATTTTAAATAACTTGTTAGGCATCTCTATGGATGTCTTGGTAGGCATATTTATGAATTCAATTGTTATATCATTTTAAATTACGGGAAATGTCACTTTATTAAAGCCTCAAAACATGTCAATGTTTTAAATGACTTGGAAGACATCTTTAATGAATGACGTGAAAGACATCAAAATATAAGACTTGAAAGGGACTAAGACTATGTGGGGATGATGTGAAAGACATCTTCACTCGTTGCAAGGTCATAAATATAAATTGTAAATTTCCAACAAAAACATCCACTGAAAAATTCTGCCATTTAAATTATCTCTAAGGCATATTTTAAATGACTTGTTAGGCATCTCTAAGGATGTCTTGGTAGGCATCTTTATGGATGTATTTTAAAAACTCTTTCTAAATAATCATAATCATATTTTTTACCAGATATCTCATAGAGCTCAGACATGCCCAATATAAACCTTTTTTTTACGAGAGCTCTACTAAATTGGCATAGTGGTGTAGGGTATCATATAGTCGGCCCCGCCCGACTTGTGAGCTTTCCTTACTGGTTTTATATATATCATATAAGATGACTTGTAAAGAGATACATGACATGTAATGCATAGGTTGTTAAAACGATTGATTGAGGTTAAAGATATACAGGGTGTGAAAAAAAACTACAACCAACTTCAGACTGCTGTCATTTCTAAGCCAATCGTCCGACAGCTGTTAAAATTATTCTAGTTTCAGCTCATTATATTGTTACAAGCGCATAAAAGCATTTTGGTGAGAATTTTTCAAGAAAAAAAGTTCTTCGTGATGGAATTCCAGCGTGATAGTGTGATTTCTTTATATTTGGCTGGATATCCACACGTGGCTATCGTTAGAGCAATCCAGCATTTAAATGTGAATTAATCTTTTGTGTCTCGTACCATCGCTAGTTACCGTGATACTGGTAGCGTAGCCCGACGTCAAGGAAGTGGACGGAAGAAAACAGCAACATCAGCAGATATGGCTCGAAAAGTAAAGAAGCGACTTGATCGGAACCCGCGTTGCAGTTGCCGAAAAATGGTTCGTGAACTCAACATATCGTAATATTCCATTCGGCAAATATTGAAAAATTAGCTCGGGGTAGCCATTCCAAAAAGTGCAAGAACTTACACCGCAACAGAACGAAAATAGGCTCAAAAGAGCTAGAGAGTTGCTTCGCTTGGGCCAAAGTGGCGAACTGCCGAATTTGGTTTTCTCCGATGAGAAAACATTCGTTGTCCAGTAGTATCAAAAGTAGTAAAAAAGTGTCCCTTCGGTTGGCCACCAAAACTCAAGCACCGACCATGGTTATGGTGGGGGCCGCCATAACAGCCGATGGTCGCTCTTCGCTCGTATTAATCGACCGTGGCATCTGAATAAATGCCGAATATTATCTCGAAAATATTCTGGATATTAAAGCCTTGGGCACGCTAACATTTTAGCCGCAGACCTTGGACATTCCAACAGGACTCAGCACCATCGCACTCAGCACGCGCCACCCAAGAATGGTTACAAAAGGAGGTTCCTCGCTCCATTTCCAGCACACAATGGCCAAATGGCTGTTGGACTATTGTGCCTGGAGTATTTTGGAAAGCAAGGTTGGCACTAAAAAATACCAAAGTATCGATCACCTGAAGCAAGTGCTTTTCCGGCACTGGGCCAAAATACCGCAGAGCAACATTCGGACAGCATGTGACGGGTTCATTGGCCATTTAAAGCCATAATTCATGCCAAAGGTGACCAATTCGAACAAATCTAAACTTAGTCTAAAATTTGATGCTATTGTCGACAGTTTTTGCCTTCATTCAATAAAATTTAAAAAAAATGTAAAAATTATGGCGTTTGACTTTGTTGGAGTTGTTGCACGATGACATTTTAAACATCTCTAAGCAATTAAACTTAAATATGATTTTATGTCATTTCTTCATTTGAAAGACCTGAAAAATGTTTTCACAAATATATTTACAATGGCAGTGTCCATATAATTCATGAATGAGTTATACATTTGTAACACATACATGGTCATGTGCATACATGTCATACACATGTGTCATGTGTGTACATAGGACTTGATATACAAAATATGATTTATGTATATATTGCCATATATCTAAACAATTCAAATAGTAATTTCTAATAAATAAAAATTTAGTTGTAGTTTTTTTTTTTGCATTCCTATTTTATGTATACATATGTGCAATATAGTAAATGTATTGGTAGATACACAAAACCCCAACATATACATAGTTCGATAACTGTCGGGTTGGTTTGCCGTTATTTATATATTTCAGCAAGTCAATAGCAGTAGCTTTATGCAACAGGCTTCATTTTTTCGAGATTACATAGAATCCTGTCGTCAGTTTAAATGTTTGTCGGGGTGTTTATGTGATTGAGCCATACATCAACTCCAAAATATAGACTAGTAATACAACAATAGCACTAACAATGAGAGCAACAATAACAAGGAGTATACCAAAAAAAACAACAACAAATCTTTTATTGTCTGTTGCTATAGATAGAGTCAGAGTATTAGGATGAATTCAAATGTTATATAATTTTAAACAATAAGAAATGTATAAATGAATGAATCGAGTGACATCTAGATGATTGAAGAACATGTTTTTAGATGACTTGAATGACATTTCCTGATCTGCATGACATCATTCTATAAGACTTGTAAGACAGTTTTCGAGTTAAACTGAAAACTAACTTTCTAGGTGACTTAATGCCTTTCTAGGTGACTTGATTGATAACTAGAAAGTCATATTTCTAGATGGCTTAAAAGCTATGTTAATAAGTGACTTGAAAGACATCTTAATAGATGACATGAAATACATCTTTAACAAATGACTTGAAAGACATTTAGATGATTGAAAAGCATGTTTTTGATAACTTGAATAATGTTTCCCGATCTAAATGACAAGACTTTATTGAAATACAACTTTTCGCGATGCCTTTTTAGGTGACTTGATGCCTAGGAAGGGACACATCAGATGGCTTGAAAGGCATCTTAATAGATTACTTGAAATAAACCTTTAATAAATGACTTGAAAGGCATCATAATAAAGGACTTGAAATACACCTTTAAGCTAGCTGGCTTGACTATAATAGAGTGAATTCAATTGTTATATAATTTTAAATTACGGGAAATGTCCCTGTATTAAAGCCTCAAAACATGTCAATGTTTTAAATGACTTGGAAGACATCTTTAATGAATGACGTGAAAGCCATCTAAATATAAGACTTGAAAGACATCCTTATAGGTAATTGGAAAGACCTCTTAATTAAAGATTCTTTGTGGATAACTTGGAAGATATCTTTTATAAATGCCTTCAGAAGTATCTTAATAGATGACAAGGCATATGTGGGAATGATGTGAAAGACATCTTCACTCGTTGCAAGGTCATAAATATGAATTGTAAATTTCCAACAAATACATCCACTGAAAAATTCTGCCAAAATCATAAAAATACTGATTATAGGAATTGTCACTATAATCATAAAAATGGCGGATAAAGGGAGGTACCGATGTATGGGCGCTATACGAAGACCTGGGCCTGCATATGCAATTTTCTGCGAAGTATCCATTACGAACTTTAAATACCAAATTCAATTTAATGAAAATTACTGCTAAAATCAAAAAATAGCGATTATAGGGAGTAACCATTATATTGTAGGCTATACGAAGACATGGAAATGTATATGCAATTTTTGTCATAGGTCATTATGATATTCAAATGCGAAACTTGAAGCCATAATAATGTCGCTAAATTATTAAAATACCGAATTGGTAGGTATCATTAGAAGAGCCATGCAATTTTCGGTCACAGGGAGTAGCACCCATTAGAATACCAAATTTAGAACAATTACAGTGGATAATGTCATGGGTAATGGGGGCTATACGAAGACCTGGAGTGCGTATGCAATTGTCATAGGCTGCAGTACCAATTAGGAACTTCAAATTCCAAGTTTGAAACATTTCCGGGTGAAAGTGTGTCACAAATCATCAAAATATTGAATATCTTTCCGTACCGTTATATAGGGACTATACCAAACGTGAACCTATGTAGCCCATTTACAATACCAAAAGTCCTATAGACTTGACGCACATTTGTATAAAATTTTATCAACCTACAGACAGACGGACGGAAATCGCTTAATCGACATAGAATTATGTACTAATCTAGATTATACAGGGTGAGATAAAAAACTGCAAAAAAGTCAAACAACATAATTTTTACTTTTTTTTAATTTTAATTAAATGATAGCAAAAAATGTCGGAAATAGCACCAAATTTTAGAATAAGTTCAGATTTGTTCGAATTGGTCACCTTTGGCATGAATCATGGTCTCCAATCGGCCAATGAAACCATCACACGCCCATTCCCAGCGAAGCGCTTGCTTGATGTGATCGAGTCCTGTTGGAATGTCCGAGAGCGATCATCGGCCGTTATGGCGGCCCACACCATCACCACGGCCGGCGCTTGAGTTCTGGTGGACAATCGAAGGTACACATTTTCAGCTGACCTCTTTGGCATGTAAACACGATCATTTTGTTTGGCAGTTCACCACTTTCGGCCAAGTGAAGCAACTCTTTAGCTCTTTTTAGTCTATTTTCTTTCTGTTGCGGTGTAATATCTTTGCAAATTTTGGAATTTCAATGGCTCATTTTTCAATATTTGCCGAATGGAATATTGCGTTATGTTCAATTCACGAGCCATTTTTTGGTTACTACGACGCTGGTTTCGATCAAGTCGGTTCTTTACATTTCGAACCATTTCTGCTGATGTTGCTGTTTTCTTCCGTCGACTTCCTTGACGTCGGGCTACGCTACCAGTATCACGGTATGGAGCGATGGTACAAGACACAAAAGATTTATTCACATTTAAATGCTGGAGTGTTCTAATGATAGCCACTTGTGGTTTTCCAGCCAAATATAAAGAAAACACGCATGAATTCCATCACGATTAACTTTTTTTCTGGAAAATTCTCACCAAAATACCTTTGTACGCTTGTAAACAATATAATGAGCTGTCACTGGAATAATTTTAACAGCTGTCGGGCGAATGGCTTAGAAATGACAGCAGTCTGAAATTGGTTGCAGTTTTTTCATCTCACCCTGTTTATACTTTGTGGGGTTTAAAATGTATATTTCAAGGAATGACAAACTTAAAAATTAGGTTTCACAAAATTACAGTAAAAAATTGTCCGTCTCAGACCTTGACGAATAATATACACTTTACAAAAACCAAAACACCGATTTCAGTTTATTTTTATTCCTTGGATTTTTGTGTAAAACATGTTAAGGACAATTACACCCTAATACACAGCTATACTGTGGACAAACAAAGGAAGCCAGCAACGCAGCTTTTGCACATTTTCAGTTTATTTACAACAGTCATTCATTCATCCATCTTTCCCGGCCATCCTCAATGCCAACGTGTTGAATTTAGTTTAGTTGTATAACCACCACACAATCAACAACTCTAGTCTCTGGATACAAACCTATCGACTCCGTTTGGCATAAACACAGGCAGAGGCATAGACGCCCTGGCTGACTGAATGACTACATGACTAGATGCCAAACAGACTGCCAACCAACCAGCCAGCCAGCCGGGCAGTCTAGTAACATTGAAGTCTCTTCGGGTACAAAATGGAAATTTCGCAAGTTGTTTTGGGCGCAGCGAGGAGAAATCGCAGTGCAATAGAAGTCCCATAAAAATAACAAAAATCCCCAATGCTTTATGTTGCAGTTCCTCCTGGTGGTTTTTGGCTGCAGCTGTTGCTTCTGCCTCAGTTGCTGCTGCTGCTGCTCTAAACCCTCTGCATGGTTGTTATGGATGGAGTACGCTTTGGCTAAATTGAATTTCCGAATTCAATGAATGAATGAATAAACGACTGAATGAATTGTAAATAGTTTGTTGGTATTAGATTTAATAGTTTTTTATTTAGATTGTGCCACTGAGAGAGGGAGGGAGAGGGAGGGGTGTGTGTGTGTGCGATAGAATGTTTGCCTTTAGTTTGTTTACGATTTTCGGATTTCTATTCGGCAACAGCAGCCTGTTGCATCATGCACATTGAGTCCAATAAATGCACTTACAGACCGACACGATAATAGTCGGGATATAAAGATACATTGTGTGATAGGATAGCAAAGCATAGTTACAGTCTTGATTGTATGTTACATGTAGAGTTTGATGTACATATGTATGGTTGTACATCGATTTATTTAAATTTATTACAATTTAGTTTTCCTTTTTTGTTTTCCAGCAAAATTTAGTTACTTGAATTTTCCGTAGATAATAGTGTTTAGAGTTAGAGAGGTTGTAGTATTTATGTGTGCATCAATTTACCCTTTATCCTGTGTTATTTTCCAGATGGGAGGTCCTTTATTTCCAAACTGGCAATAAATGTCAGTCAAGGTTCATTACAACTACATCATGCTTCAAGTGTGTTTTATAGACTTGCTGGCAAACGGGTTTGGTTTTATTATTTAAAATAAATTGGGGAAAATAATTTAAAGAGATTACAAAAACATTTCAGAAGGCTTTTATATTTTTTATTTTTTAATTAATTTTGTTTTAAAACTTAGTTAATTGTAAGCAATTTTTATGTAAAATTTTACAATGCAAATTATATAACTAATGAATATTTATTTCTTCTTTGCAGGTAAGCATATTAAAAATGTATTTCTGGCAAGTATAAATAAAACGAATTACAATTTAAGATTTGAAATATAAATTAAAGCCAGAGGTTAAAACTCAAAATACATTAAGTAAATAGTAAAATATATAAATCAGGCCTTATACAAGTAATATCTTTTTTTTAAATAAACTTATTCAACCAAGAAATACAATTGGGCGCCACATTGGTGAAATGGTTTTTTTTCACGACATTCTTGTAAATGAGGGAATCGTCGTTTTTCGATAATGACCAGATTAAAAACCAACTCTTTCAAAATTACAGGAAAACCAATAGATTATGAGTAATTGGCTAAAATTTGAGACACATGTATTGGAAGAGTTAACATCGGGAGGCGATCTAAGTAAAAAAAACTTGGTGGAAATCTAGTTTCTATTGGTGATCTGTATAGAATCTGATTTTGGGTCGATTTATGAATGTCCGTGCGCCAGTCTGACTGTTTTTTTCATGTCCGATTGAAATAAAATTCTGCATAAGTCATTTTTTGGCCCCAGGATAAACCCTTTTAAAAAAGGTGCTGATCGGTTCAATAGTAGATGTAACTCCCATATACATCTTTGACCGACTTAATTTTTATTGTGCACTAAATTGTAATTGTGTAATATTAAACAAAATTGAATTGCATTTGGCACATGAGATCGAATTCGGCCTAAAAGTAGCTGGGCCAATAGATCCCATATATATGTTTTATTTGATTTAATATTTGAGCTCGGTATTTTCGGTACAAGATATTAGATACAGCTTAGAAATACCTTTGGCATAATATGTCAAGATGTGTTCAGATTTTTAGTTCTCATATATATCCTTGTCCGATTTCAAGTTCATTTTGTACCAAAAAAAAAGGGGATCTCTGGTACATTCGGTCGAATTGTGACCAGAAGAAATTGCGTCAAATTTGGTAAAAAATCGGTTAAGATACAGCTGTATATGTAGCATATTTATGCTACTCCCGATATTAATTCAAGTCTTCTCAAAGTCATAACAAACACAACACAGCAATGATATACAGCTCGTGATAAAAAAAAAAACTGCGACAAAGTCAAACGCCACATTTTACATTTTTTTTTTAATATTTTATTGAATGAGAGCAAACAATGTCGGAAATAGCATCAAATTTTAGAATAAGTTTAGATTTGTTCGAATTGGTCAACTTTGGCACGAATTATGGTCTTCAAACGGCCAATGATTTGAAACGCTGCACTAATGTTGCTCAGCGGTATTTTGGCCCATTCCCGGCCAAACGCTTGCTAGAGGTGGTCGAGACTTTGGTATTTTTTTAGTGTAACCTTGTTTTCCAAAATACTCCAGACACAATAGTCCAATGGATTGGTATCCGGAGATTTTGATGGCCATTGCTGGCGCTGGAAATGAAGCGAGGAACCTCATTTTGTAACCATTCTTGGGTGGCGCGTGCTAAGTGCGATGGTGCTGAGTCCTGTTGGAATGTCCACGATCTGTGGCCAAAATGTTTGCGTGCCCAAGGCTTTAATACACCCTCCAGAATATTTTCGCCATAATATTCGGCATTTATTCTGATGTCATGGTCGATTAATACGAGCAGAGAGCGACCATCGGCTGTTATGGCGGCTCACACCATCACAATGGACGGTGCTTGAGTTCTTGTGGCCAAGCGAAGGTGCACATTTTCAGCTGACCTCTTTGGTAAGTAAACACGATAATTTTGATTCTTTACAAACTCCTAGACAACGAATGTTTTCTCATCGGAAATTCAGCAGTTCACCACTTTCAGCTAAGCGAAGCAACTCTTTAGCTCTTTTGAGTCTATTTTCTTTCTATTGCGGTGTAAGTTCTTCCACTTTTTGGAATTTCAATGGCTTTTCCCCGAACTCATTTTTCAATATTTGCCGAATAGAATATTGCGATATGTTCAGCTCATGGGCCATTTTTCGGTCACTGCGACGCGGGTTTCGATTAAGTAGCTTCTTTACTTTTCGGAACATTTCTGCTGATGTTGCTGTTTTCTTCCGTCCACTTCCTTGACGTCGGGCTACGCTACCAGTATCACGGTAACGAGCGATGGTACGAGACACAAAATATTTATTCACATTTAAATGCTGGACTACTCTAACGATAGCCTCTTGTGGTTTTCCAGCCAAATTTAAAGAAATCACACTATCACGCTTGAATTCCATCACGAATAACTTTTTTTCTGGAATATTCTCACCAAAATGCTTTTGTATGCTTGTAAACAATATAATGAGCTGTCACTGGAAAAATGTTAATAGCAGTCGGACGAGTGGCTTAGAAATGACAGCAGTCTGTAGTTGGTTGCAGTTTTTTCATCTCAACCTGTATCGTACTAAATAAGGATTCCATTCAATCAAAGCTTCTCACATTCCAATAATTCCACTAACACAAGATCTGACGTGAAGATGGCTGACGGATATGTGCTTCGACAAACTGTTCGGATTTTCAATTCTCTACCGTGATTCTTGGAAAGATAAAAGTAATTTATTTTGCCTCGTATTAAAAAACGCAATATATTTTGCCTTACTGATAAAGCAGAGGGTACAAATTATGTAACACCTCGAAATATTAGTTTCCCATATAAGATCCTATATATGGATCTTACTATATCGCCAAGCTGAGTCGATCTAACTATGTATGTCCGTCCGTCCGTATGCCTGTCCATGTTAATTTGTAATCATGCTACAGGTCGCAATTATGTTCCGATCCTCACGAAATTCAAAATGTTGGTGGGGTTAGGGTCAGAATATAACCCTATTTTTTTTTTTTTTGTAATCGCATAATATTTAGGGGTTGAAATGGGTCAGAAACAGAACATTTTCCTGATTTTACAGTTGCTTTATGTGTCACAATTATGAACCAATCGTCTCGGAAATTTAGTTAGCGTTAGAGTTTAGGACTGGACAGAAGTCTACCAATTTTAGCGGCCATCGGACAATATTTGGGGATAAAATAAACCCTAACTTTTATGTCACTAAACCTCGAATATTTTCAATCCCAGCCAAATCACAGTTACATTAAAAGGTCACTTCTGACCGTAAAAGTGATGCTGACAGCCAAGAAATCGGATATATAGAAAAATAGGTACAATATATCGGCCGCTGGGCCGATTTTCAGAATTCTTATCAATTCAGAACGGTTTCTTGCCAGAAAAGGATAAAATCTAAGAAAATCGCGGAAACATATACCAATAAAAAGTGAATATTTTTTGCTCCATTTTTTTTTTTAAATTTTTGTCATATTTTTTATCGCATGCGATTTTTTTCAATTAGACTTACAATTTTGAATTGTAAATTTTCTAAATTTTTACACGCCGCAACACTACGTTTTGAGTTTATTGTATAGAGGTCGCAATTGTCACGAAATTTTAGGGTCAGAATTAAAGCCTATTGTGTTTGCAGATGTACATTAAGTGGTTCAACCAAATTTTCCTGATTTTGCAGTCGCTCTACAGCTCACAATTAAAAACCAATCGACACGGTATTTTGAATGAGAAGAGAGACGTATTGCGTAAATATTCTTTAAATGCCCCGTGTCTAAAAGCTATGGCATCATATTAAAAACGAAATCTTCCAAAATGGATTTGGACATAAGGAGACTTTCAACAAATTGTAGTGTTATATGGTTCCATATGGTCGGCGCGGTAGGAACATAGCCTTTGCTTACTTTTTTTATACCCTCCACCTTGGAAAGGAGGGTATATTAACTTTGTCATTCCGTTTGTAACATCCTTAAATATTCGTCTTAGACCCCATAAAGTATATATATTCATAATCAGCATAAAATTCTAAGTCGATTTAACGATGTCCGTCCGTCTGTCTGTCTGTCTGTTGAAATCACGATACAGCCCACATTATTTGACGTAGAGCGCCAAAATTTATTAGAGCAATTTGCATTGTGTCTAGGATGGTTGGTATTGAAAATGAGATATATCGGTCCACGTTCTGGTATAGTCCCCATATAACGGTACCTCCCAATATTCGGTATTTTGATGATTTATGCCACATTTTTTCACGGATTTGTCTGAAAATTGGTATTTGTAGGTCATAACGGGTCCCTGTGCGTGTGGCAAAACATTGCATGTATAGGTCCACGTTTTGGTATAGCCCCCATATAAATGTACCTCCCGATATTCGGTATTTTAGTTTTTTTTTGCCACATTTTTTCAAGGATTTGTCTAAAAATTGGTATTTGTGGGTCATAATGGTTCCCAGCTCCGGTGGCGAAACATTGCATATATGGGTCCATGATTTGGTATAGCCCCCATATAACGGTACCTCCCGATATTCGGTATTTTGATGGTTTTTGCCACATTTTTTTCACTGATTTGTCTAAAAATTGGTATTTGTGGGTCATAATGGGTCCTAGTTTGTGTGGCGAAACATTGTAATTATAGGTCCACGTTTTGGTATAGCCCCCTATACTACGGTACCTCCCGATATTCGGTAATATGATGATTTTCGCCACATCTTTTCACTGATTTGTCTGAAAATTGGTATTTGTTGGTCATAATGGGTTCCAGCTCCGGTGGCGAAACATTGCATGCATGGGTCCATGATTTGATATAGCCCCCATATAACGGTACCTCCCTATATTCGATATTTTGATGGTTTTTTCCACATTTTTTCACTGATTTGTCTAAAAATTGTTATCTGTGGGTCATAATGGCTCCTAGTTCGTGTGGCGAAACATTGTTATTATAGGTCCGCGTTTTGGTGTAGCCCCCATATAACGGTACCTTCCGATATTCGGCATTTTAATGGTTTTTGCCACATTTCTTCTAATGTTTCTTTTACCATAAGGTGGAGGGTATTAAAAGTTTGGCCCGGCCGAACTTAAAGTTTTTTTACTTGTTTAAATATATATTTAGTTTTAAAAATATTCTTCTTCAGTGCAAGTCAAACAAATATGCCGCTTATTTAACCCAAAAACTATCTATTTTTTTAACGTGTCGCGAAAATTGACCTTATTTTAATGCGAATTATAAACAATTCAGGTACTTTGAAGCACTTCCCACCATAAAAATTAACCCAATTGTTAAAAGGCACCTTCAAATACTATCCAAAAATAACAACCACAAATCAATCGTCTTAGCATTTTTCTAAACAAAGTTATCGCTTTTACGTTCGTCGTCGTAGAAGCTTTCGTTGTTGCCGAAAATAAATTTTCGAAAGACGAAAGACAATAAACTGAAATATGGTTACGAAATTTTTTGGCCAATCATAGAGCTTTAAATAAGCCTAAATATCATAGAAAGAGAAAGAACGATAGTTTTGTTGTAGTTCGTTGTTTTGTTGTTTTTGTATTCATAATGAACACACAAAACTCAACCTAACAGCAACAACCACAACAACAGCAGCAGCAGCAGCAAAAGCAACAGCACCCAGTACCAAAGCCATACCAAGAACCAGAATAATGCACATTTGAAAAACTCACCCTTACCGAAAACCCAAAAGCCAACAATTTCACTGATGCAGCCAGCTACAACGACAGCAACAACAACAACAACAAAACGAAATTTGAAACACACCCACACTAAGTTTGTGCAACTATGATGATGACTGGGACTGGAACTGTGACGATGACTACAACTATAACTATACACACAGACACACACACACACACAGAAGGCCTCCTAACTGGCGAATGTGTGTTGCGTATATAGTACATGTATGTATACATACATATGTATAGGCATGTGGCTATATGAGGTTGATCTGGATGGTTGAGTATTTTTAAGGAATCAAAATGAAATTTGCCAGCAAAAAAAAACAACTACAACAATAACAAGAAGAAAAAAACTAAAAACAAACAACAAAATTTCAACAAACTTTTTTTTTTCGAAATAAAAATCAAACTAAATTAAAAAACAAATCAAAGTATATAAGTAAGTATGAATTCACATACATATGTATGCAAGTATATATATATATATATATATATGTATGTGCAATAATTCATTCGTAGACACTCTCCTATAGGTTACTTACTGCTTTGGAAAATTTAAATTTCATGATCGCGCTCGACATGACATTTCTACCCTCTCGTTTATTCAAAGAGTGACCTAACTCAAAAATTCATAATTTTAGTTAGCATTTTTTTACCAAGTGTTCATATTCAAGGGGATACCACGTTTCTACTTAGAGCTTGCCATAAATCAACGCAACTGTATATTGCATTTATGATATCTTGATAACTGGTGACACCTTTACATATAATTGACCTTCAATACGGGATGTCAAACATCAATTGATAACTTAAATTAATTTTTTTCAAGACTTAATTTTTGGAGATGTAACAATTATGAATAATCGAGCGATAGGTTTGTTTGCATGTAAGTAACCTATTTTTGAATCCCAAATACGAATAATTCAAGAGTTTTCCAAAAAAATTGGAATCCACTGCAGGGAGTCTTGGACATAAACGAGGTTTGTTTCTGTTCCGCCGGTTTTAGGTCTTCTGAAGATTTTTTAGCGGGATTTGCTACAATTTCGTCATTAGGTTTCTCATTTGTGCAATGCAATTCAAACACAAGTTAAAAAGTATCAATCGACTCAGTCAATATCCGTTTGTTTTATATATACAGGGTGAGATAAAAATACTGCAACAAAGTCAAACGCCATAATTTTTACTTTTGTTTTTTTAAATTTTATTGAATGAAAGCAAAAAAATGTCGGAAATAGCATCACATTTTAGAATAAGTTTAGATATGTTCGTATTGGTCACCTTTTGCACGAATTATGGCCTTCAAACGGCCAATGAAACCATCACACGCTGCCCGAATGTTTCTCTGCCGTATTTTGGCCCATTCCCGGCGAAGCGCATGCTTGAGGTGATCGTCACTTTGGTATGTTTTAGTGCCAACCTTGCTTTCCAAAATGCTCCAGACACAATAGTCCAAGGGATTGGTATCCGGAGATTTTGGTGGCCATTGTGCGCAGGAAATGAAGAGAGTAACCTCATTCTGTAACCATTCTTGGGTGGCGCGTGCTGAGTCCTGTTGTAATGTCCAAGGTCTGCGGCCAAAATGTTTAGGTGCCCAAGGCTTTAATACACCCTCCAGAATATTTTCGCGATAATATTCGATATTTATTCTGATGTCACGGTCGATTATACGAGCGGAGAGCGACCATCGGCTGTTATTGCGGCCCACACCATCAACATGGCCTGCGCTTGAGTTGTGGTGGCCAACCGAAGGTGTACATTTTCAGCAGACCTCTTTGGCAAGTACACACGATCATTTTGTTTGTTTACAAACTGATGGACAACAAATGTTTTCTCATCGGAGAAAACCAACTTCGGTCAAGCGAAGCAACTCTTTTGCTCTTTTGAGTCTATTTTCTTCTGTTGCGGTGTAAGTTCTTGCACTTTTTGGAATTTCAATGGCTTTACCCCGAGCTCATTTTTCAATAATTGGCGAATGGAATATTGCGATATGTTCAGCTATTTTTTGGCAACTGCGACGCGGGTTTCGCTTCTTTACTTTTCGAACCATTTCTTCTGATGTTGCTATTTTCTTCCGTCCAATTCCTTGAAGTCGGGCTACACTACCAGTATCACGGTTACGAGCGATGTTACGAGACACAAAAGATTTATTCACATTTAAATGCTGGAGTGCTCGAACGATATCCACGTGTGGTTTCCTAGCCAAATATAAAGAAATCACACTATCACGCTTGAGTTCCATCACGAATAACTTTTTTTTCAGGAAAATTCTCTCCAAAAGGCTTTTGTACGCTTGTAACCAATATAATGAGCTGTCACTGGAATAACTTTAACAGCTGTCGCTTAGAAATGACATTAGTCTGAAATTGGTTGCAGTTTTTTCATCTCACCCTATATTTTGACTTCTTTTCTGAGTATTCAAGCTTTTGCCGCCTTATGGAGGAAGTTCCGAAAGAGTTGGCCAATATTGTGGATTTCGTATCTGACCCATGTCTATTATACATATTACAGCGTTCTAAATTTGGACTACTTCGATTAATTTTTTAAAAATATTTAAATGTGCGCGACGTAGTACTCCACTTCATCTAATACCGAAACAAGTATTCGGATGTGCAAAATTTAAAGTAAATTTAATCACTTATTTTCATGTCTTTAGGAATGATTGTTAGTCATCTAGTAGATCTATGGTTTATAGAAATATTGAGATACATGAAGTTTTAATGGAAATCGCTAACTTATTCCGCAGGTTATAAGTTTTATAATTATTCAAAATGTTCGCACCTTGTGTGCTGGGTACCAGAGGGAGTGCGTCGATAAATTCTGTATTCACATCAGATCGTCGGTTGAGAGAAATATTTAGATAAACCAAGTTTCGCATGTTAGGGGAGCTATAATTATCCAAAAATTTGAACTTCTGTGGGGAAAAAGGAGTGGTCCTATATATTTCATCTTCTCGCCAGATCTTGTGTTAGTGGAAATATTGGGATGTGTGAAACTTAGAATGAATAGGAAGCTTATGCTGAAATTTATGAGAATTTGTTTTATTCTAAATTTTGATCCGTTGTTGGGGGGGGTTAGAAGGAGTAGTCCTTTATATTCCATCTTCACATCAGATATTATTTCAGTAGAAATATTGGGATGGGAGAAATTCGAAAGGAACTGGATGCTTGTGTTGAAAGATGTGCCGAGTGTGAAAGGAATCTAATGCTCATTTTGCGTTTTACGAGCTTCATGGCTATACAAAATGTTGACCCTTTGTGGGGGAGGTACCAGAAGGAGTGGACCGATAAATCCCATATTCACACCAGATCTTCTTCTTAACAAAAATATTGGAAGTGTAAAATTAGAAGAGAATCGGACTCTTATTTCACATTTTATAATTATTCCTTATATTGGCCCCTTGTGGGTGACGTACTTGATGAATGTATATTTTGGTACCTGACCCAGCAATGACGAAAATATTGGGATTTGCAGAGTTTGCACAAAGTGTTTGAAAGTCGGTCCCGTCCAATTTTGACCTTTTTTTACTGATTTTTATACCCTCCACCATTCTATGGAGGATATATTAGCTTTGTCATTCCGTTTGTAACTCCTCGAAATATTCATGATAGACCCCACAAAATATATATATCCTGGATCAGCGTAAAATTCTAAGACGATTAAATCGCCCCTGTCTGTGCGTGTCTGTCTGTCTGTCTCTAGTAGTCACGCTATCTTTCGTACGTATTGCGATAGATGGATAAAACTTTGCACACATGTGTATTTTGCCAATAGGCAGGTTATGTTCGTAAATCGGCCATGTCGGTCCATGTTTTCATAGAGTTCCGATATAACGGTACCTTCCGATATTCGGTATTTTGATGATTTTAGCTAAATTATTCACCCCAATTGTTTCTTATTTCGTATTCGAAGTTTGTAATAAGTTCTACAAATTCTAATCCTAAAAATTTAATTTTGAGGTCCACGCCTTCGTATAGCTTCTGAATAAAGTTATAACGGTATTTTTCGTAATTTTCCTTCCAAATGGTGGAGGGTATTAAAAGTTCGGCCCGGCCAAACTTTGCTGTTTTGTACTTGTTATTGCATACTTTTATGTCAAAATTTTGCATTTACCTTTCAGATTTCCGCATTTTTTTTTTTTGCTTCTATATGCGTGTAATATTTGGTGTCAAAATTGTGTAGTTTTTTTTGGGGTAATTTAAAAAAATACTTTTTTTTAATGAAAACCTGCTGTTACCGAACCAAAACGTGCTTACATGACAGAAACACCTATGGGCCGAAACCAGCGTAATTGTAACGACCTAAATAGTGGGTTTTCGACAATATTTTGATAAAACAAATATTCTCAACCTACGCAAATGCACGCAATTTCCTGATTCCAATGCAGAACAAAAAAAGGCAGAAAAAAAAATAAAAAATGCTGGCACGCACACCATGCGTTTTAGGTCAATTATATGAAAATGCAAACGTATTTGCTTAAAATAACAAAATAATAATTATAAATTTTATATATGAAATTAGTGAAATGGAAACTATATCTATGCCATTATAATTCTGAAACCTTTTACTCAAACTACTTCCCCGCCCCGTTTGAACTCAAGGTGAATTTGGGTGTTTGTGTGTGTCACTGTTTGTTTGTTTATATTTGTTTTTGTTGAATTGTTGGCCTATAATTAAATGTGAACCAAAAACAACAACTACGCCAAGTAAATGGGGTGAATTGGAAAAATACAAAATTGATTCGCATATTTGCATACACACATGCGAAAATGGCCTATAATTTGCAAACCAAACTTTTTTTCTCAACTCGAATCCTATAATTTTGTCCACCAATAAACTTTTAGTATTTGAAGAAACTAAAAAAAAAACTTTGAACTAATGATTTACACAAAGCTTGAAACCGAAAGAGAATATTTTTGAAAGAAAAATAGCTTTTCTATTCACAGGGCTATGGGAAAATCCACATACTTGCCATTTTTAACTTTGGAAATTTAGTTCAAAATTTAAACGTTCATTTAAGAAGTAGTTATTTATTAATTTTGGTAAAATCTATAGAAAAAGAAGCACCTTCTTAAAAAGTAAGATATGGTGAATAGAGGGACAGACAAATTTGGAATGGGCTATTTCGGGCATCGATTAGATATAAATATTGCAGTCAATGCACCAAATTCTACAAAAAATTATATAAAAAAAACCAGTTATTCCAAGTTATTCTTAAAGTTGCAGCTCCGCCATTCCCAAACGAACGAAGGCCATCAACACATTATACCTTTTGTTATCTGGAAAAAATAAAGCCACAAACGCTAGACAGCCTCATGATAATCATGCACACATTCCCAACCCTTACATATGACACATACTTATTTATTTACATAAATTGATGCGTTTATATACACACACACATACACACTCACGAACATGACGTTTTATTTATGGCACTTATTTTAATTCGGAAAAAAAGACACTTCCCCTCAAACCAAAAATAATAAATTATATACAAGCGGGCAAGTGAGTTTGTACATGACACCGCAGATACATATAGCTTCACATACATACATATGTACATATCTTATGCATTAACAATTATTCTTGTGTATTAACGGGACATTTTGCAAACATCTATATATTTCATATGATTTTGTATCGAATTCTTATAATCAAATTCGAAATCAGAACGATATTCTTGACAAATGTTTTTTTTTTTTGTCCAAGTCGCGATATAAGTTTCTAAAGTTTGTAAAAACTTGATAAAAAAATCTGACTGTATTAAGAGAAAATTCAATGCGGTCCCAAAAGACAAAATATGAACCCTTCTTTACAAATTGTATGTATATACAGGGTCATATGAAACAAGTTAAAAAGCAGTAAATTCGTCCGGGCCGAACTTTGAATACCCTCCACCATTTGGAACGAATTTGGAAATTTTCAAAAAATAAAGTCCTTAAAAAATTCTGTTAAAATTTTAAAAATACCGAATATAGACGTTATATTGGGATCTATACGACGTGGACCTACATAGACCTTGTTTGTCATAAGCCATTACCATATTTAAATTCGAAACTTGAAATAAACGGTGAATAGGGGGGTACTGTTATATCGGAGCTGTGCGAAAACCTGGACCAGCATAGACAATTTTCTGTCACAGGCTATAGCATCCATTACGAACGTCAAATACGACATCTCAAAAAATTTCGGTGGGTATTGTACCTACCGAATATGGGGAGGTACTGATATTAATTGGGCCTATACGAAGACCTGTACCTGCATAGACAATTTTCTGTCACAGACTGTAGTTTCTATTACGAACTCTAAATACGTAATTTGAAACAATTCCGTTAAATAATGACGCTAAAATCATCAAAATACCGAAATTTGGGAGGTACCGTTTTATGGAGCTATACGAAGACGTGGACCTGCGCAGACAATTTTCTGTCTTAGGCTGTAGTATCCATTTCGAATCTCAAATACCAAATTTGAAACAATTCCGGTGAATAATGTCGCTAAAATCATCAAAATACCGAATATCGTGAGGGACGGTTGTATGGGGGCTATGTGAAGATGTGGACAATTTTCTGTCTTAGGCTGTAGTATCCATTACGAATCTCAAATACCAAATTTGAAACAATTCCGGTGAATAATGTCGCTAAAATCATCAAAATACCGAATATCGTGAGGTACGGTTGTATGGGGGCTATACGAAGACGTGGACCTGCACAGACAATTTTCTGTCTTAGGCTGTAGTATCCATTACGAATCTCAAATACCAAATCATCAAAATACCGAATATCGTGAGGTACGGTTGTATGGGGGCTATGTGAAGATGTGGACAATTTTCTGTCTTAGGCTGTAGTATCCATTTCGAACTTCAAATACCAAAGTTGAAACAATTCCGGTGAATAATGTCGCTAAAAACATCAAAATACCGAATATCGGGAGGTACTTATATATGTGGGCTATATGAAATCGTGGACCTACATGGCCCATTTACGAACTTAACCTGCCTACTGGAAAAATAGCCTTCTATCTCAATTCGTTCGAAAGATAGCGTAATTACAACAGACAGACAGACAGACGGACGGACATGGGTAAATCGACTTAGAATTTTACGCTGATCAAGAATATATATACTTTGTTGGGTCTGACATGTGTATTTCGAGGAGTTACAAACGGAATGATATAATATGAGCGCAGAGCGAGCATCGACTGTTATGGCAGTCCACACCATCACCATGGTTACGCACATTTTCAACTGACCTCTTTGGCAAGTAAACACGATGATTTTATCATCACATCCTTGACGTCGGGCTACGCTATCAGTATCACGGTATGGAGCGATGGTACGAGACACAAATGATTTACTCACATTTAAGTGCTGGAGTGCTCTAACGATAGCCACTTGTGGTTTTCCAGCCAAATTTAAAGAAATCACACTATCACGCTTGAATTCCATCACGAATAACTTTTTTTCTGGAAAATTCTCACCAAAATGCTTTTGTACGCTTATAAACAATATAATGGGCTGTCACTCGAATAATTTTAACAGCTGTCGGACGAGTGGCTTAGGAATGACAGCAATCTGAAGTTGGTTGCAGTTTTTTCATTCCACCCTGTATCTAAAGTGCATATTTCGAGGAGTTACTAATACGTCACAAACTTAATATACACTTCATAGTAAGGTGGAGGGTATTGAAAGGGGCTAGAGGGTATAGAAAGGGCCATTTAGTCAAACACACATCAGTCAACACAAAAAGAGCACTAAACTGGAAGCTGTCACAGTGGACGTCAAGTATTGATGATCTGGGAAACGTACGGGAGGCCAAAGACCAGATCTTTCATAGATTATTTGGTATTATAACCCATAAACCAAACACGCAGGATAGTCTAGGAACTAGTATATTATGTGTGTATAAAAACACTGGACACTCATATAAGTTCAACGATAATTGCATGAATGATATGAGCCATTTGGTGCACAATTAACCCGAAATCGGTTGAGGATATATATGGGAGCTATTTCCAAATATGAACTGATCTTGACAAAATTTGATACACTCGTTTCAAAGCTGTATCTGATATCTGGTACCAAAGATCATTGTTGTGGAATGTATATTACGCTTGTAAGGGACTTTAAACCCTAAATCGGATAAAACATGTATATGGGAATTATAGCTATATCAGAACAGATTAACACCAAATTTGATGTACTGGTTTATAGGATGAATTCAGTCGTAATTGCCAAAATTCAGTTCATTTGGGCTTATATTAGCCATTTGGTGCACAATAAACCTGATATCGGATAAAGCTATATATGGGAACTATATCCTAATCTGAAGCGATATTGATATCCGGTACCAAATATCATTCCTGTGGAGTGCATATTTCGCATGTGAGAGACTTAAAACTGCAAATCCGATGAAAGATATATATGGGAGCTATGTGGGAGCTGTAGCTATATCTAAACCGATTTTCTCGTAATTTGATGTATTTCCTTCTAGACTGAATTCGGTGGGATGTATCAAAATGCAGGTCATTAGGATTTATATTGACCATTTGGTGCACAATTAACCCAAAATCGGCTGAAGATATATGGGAGCAATATCTAAATCTGATCCGATTATCACCTATTTCAATAGAGTTCGTTCTAGGTCTAAACAAATATTGTTTGCAAAATTTCATCTCAATCGAATAATTGAGACGGACGGATGGACGAACGGACTGACATGCATAAATCGACTCAGAAAATGGTTCTATGAATATCCTCAAAAGTAACTATGGGTCTATCTCGCTTACTTCTCCCTGTTACAAATAAATGCACAAAGAAAAAATACCCTTACCACTATGTGATGTAGGGTGTAGAAACGATCATAAAATCCGAAATAAGCATCCCGTTCTCTTCATATTTCACACATCCCATTATATCTATAGTGACTTTTACGGCAAATGCTAAATAGCACCCTGAGAGATTATTTATCCTTTGTCTTTATCGATTAGAGCTATGATGAGCCCGAAGAAGCCAAAATACAAATTTTCAAGCAAATCGATTAGAGAACAGGTCCAAACCCTTGCAATAAATAAACACAGGGTATATATTTTAATGATTCGTAATAATAAATATTTATATTTTTTAATGACCTATCGACAATGACACCTATCGCAATGCAGCCTGGAATTTTGAATAAACACAAAAAGGTTAATAGAACATGAAATTACCTTCAACAAACATAAATATTTGAAGATCTCCAATAGCCACCCCAACACCAGTTATGGCAAAACATTCATTCTGCAACTAATCGGCATTAGAAAACTAATCGACATGGAAAAAAGAATCATTAAACGGCAAAAGCGCCTTCATAATGCAAACATTTAAATTTACTCAAAAGTATTTAGGCCTCCAATCGTCTACCACCCCTCATATTCAGAAAAACCATCATTCATCCATTCCTACCGTTATTGTTTTTTTGTTAAAAATTTATTTGAACATCATTCGCAGTGCTATTATAAAATTTTGTACGCATCGGAGGAAAAAAAGTAAGTGCATACTCCGAAATAATGATAATACATTATATACTTCAATACATAGGTATATTTGTGCGTGTGTGTGTTTGTGTACATAGATTAATTTTTATATACAACAAACGGTCGGTCATATCCTTAATGGCGTACAAGAAAAAACTCGACCCAACCGAAAAAAAGAGTTGAAGGGATTAATTTATGCACTCACACACACACGCAATGACGTACACACATGCACATGCATATACGCACTATGGGGTATTTATTGTGTAAATATTGTCCATAGGTATGTCCGGGGCCATACATATTAAAATACTCACGTCCACACACACACACCCAAACGTATGCAAACCGATATATATTTTTCTTTCTTTCTTTTTTTATATAGTAGATATTTGTACATAACCCACACCATAGACTGTCACATAAAATGACAAAAAAAACCAACAACAACAGCAAATAGCCCCTGATGAGTAGTAATGAAAGTTGCGAGAGAGAAAAAAAAACGCAATGCCAAATATAAAACGTAACCGATGCAGCAAGAATTGCTTGTGAAAAAAAAAACAACGACGCACATTAACATTCTGCCACCGATGACAGCAATGCAACGTGGATCCCCTTTTTGACATATCCACCAAATTACAGGCTGGCGGCAGTCATTTCAGTAAACATTTTCATGCACACACACACACACACACTCACGGAGCAGCGTTGCATTTTCATAAAAAACTCACGCACAAATTATAGTAGGGTAAGTGTACCAGTAGTCGGCACTTTTAGGATTTTCGCGTTTTTAATCGCTCACCATTCTGAGTGAAACATTTTAATTATTACAAAGTTAATTTATTCAGATTCGAAATTTTGTATAGTTTTTGCAATAATAAATAAAGTTTTAATAACTTTTTATTAAATTTCATAAATTTGAAGTTTTATTAAAACAATGCTTTTTTGCCAGTAGTCGGCACCACTTGCCAATTGTCGGTATGGCATGTTCCAACAGTCGGCATACCAATTTTTTTGTAAGAATAATTAATAATAATAATAAATGAATTCATTAAAATATAATGTTTTTGCTTAGTTAAACTGATTCGACGTCTTTATTGTACTTTTCTTAAGAATATGAATTGTTGAGGACCTTCACAGACTAAAATTTAATTTTTATTAGAATAAATCATCTTTTCTTAGCGAAATTGTGCACAAAGATATGTGGCAATATATTTGAAGTAAACAAAATACATTTAGTTATAATAGTTTCATTTATTTGGGCTTAAAAATAAAAAGTGCCGACTACTGGGACATGCCGAACTTAGGCACACTTACCCTACAGCTAACATGCCAGCAAACCTAAAATACAGGCCTATACCGACCGATTACCACCTAAAAGCTTCTCCCGAGAGTATGACTCGAGTGTCCATAATATGGCGAATGTTGTACATGTATATGTGTATGTGTGGAAAACATTTGCCCAAATGCAGCTTATTTTGATTCTGACAGAAACAAAAATGAAAATCCCAACTGCACCTATTTAACGGTTTTGTACAGTCGTTTATTTTTACCGCATTCTATGTGACGTTGTCACAAAATTTTTGTTTTTGTTGCATATGTATGTGTGAGTAGGGGGGGTTCATGATTTTCGTTAGCAAATTTTTTTTGTTGACAATTTGAGGTGTAAGTGAGAGCGACATACAACGGGAAGAAATCGTATGATGGCAACCTACACCCCCCATTGGGCACATATAAACAAAAATTCAGGCATACTTTGGAGCACATGTTTTATAGAAATGTAAACAACGTAAGTTACGTGATATTGTTTTTCTGTCACTAAGAGACATTTTTCATTTTTGAGGTGGAAAAAATGGGAAAATTTATATTTCAAATTTCTTTAAAAATAAATATTCTGACAAGCGCCGTAATTTCATGCGAGAGATTTACCACAAAAATGGGAGAATTTTCGGTTTGGATGATGTAGTAAATATCAATCATCTTTTCCACCAATTTTGATTCCAAAATAGTACATAATTATATGTGCATGCGATATAACAAAAACAAGTGAAAAATGAGAAAGTTGGGTCGAACATTGAGGGTATTCAATTTTTAACAATTCCGGCGAATAATGCCGCAAGTATCATCAAAAAACCAAATAAAGGGTGGTGCCGTTATATGTCGACTATATAAAGACGTGCATCTACATAGACAATTTTCCGCCATAGGCTACAGTACCCATTACGAACTTTAAATACGAAATTTGAAGCAATTCCGGTAAAAAATGCCGCAAGCATAATGAAAAACCAGTTATATGAAAACGTGAACTTACATAAGCAATTTTCCGTCAAAGGCTGCAGTACCCATTGTCCGCAAAAAACCTGCAACAAAGTCAAACGCCATAATTTTTACATTTTCTTTAAATTTTATTGAATGAAAGCAAAAAATGTCGGAAATAGCATCAAATTTTAGAGTAAGTTTAGATTTGTTTGCCTTGGTCACCTTTGACACGAATTATGGCCTTCAAACGGCCAATGAAACTGTCACACGCTGTTCGGATGTTGCTCTGCAGTATTTTGGCCCATTCCCTGCGAAGCGCTTGCTTGAGGTATGAGATCGACACTTTGGTATTTTTTAGTGCTAAACTTGCTTTCCAAAATACTGCAGACATACTAGTCCAACGGATTGGTATCCGGAGATTTTGGTGGCCCTTGTGCACTGGAAATGAAGCGAGGAACCTCATTTTGTAACCATTCCTAGGTGGCGCGCACTGAGTGCGATGGTGCTGAGTCCTGTTGTAGAGTGTCCAAGGTCTGGGGTCAAAATGTATGCGTGCCCTAGGCTTTAATACACCCTCCGGAATATTTTATCGATAATATTCGGCATTTATTCTCATGCCATGGTTGATTAATACGAGCACAGGGCTTTTATTTCGGCCCACACCATCACCATGGCTGGCGCTTGAGTTCTGGTGGCCAACCGAAGGTGCACATTTTTAGCTGAACTCTTTGACAAGTAATTTTGTTTGTAGACCCCATTAAGTATATATATTCATAATCAGCATAAAATTCTAAGTCGATTTAACGATGTCCGTCTGTCTGTCCGTCTGTCTGTCTGTTGAAATCACGATACAGCCCACATTATCTGACGTAGAGTGCCAAAATTTAGCAGAGAAATTGGTATTATGTCTAGGATGGTTGGTATTGAAAATGAGATATATCGGTCCACGTTCTGGTATAGTCCCCATATAACTGTACCTCCCGATATTCGGTATTTTGATGATTTATGCCACATTTTTTCACGGATTTGTCTGACAATTTGTATTTGTAGGTCATAACGTGTCCCTGTACGTGTGGCAAAACATTGCATGTATAGGTCCACGTTTTGGTATAGCCCCCATATAATGGTACCTCCCGATATTCGATATTTTCATTATTTTTGCCACATTTGTATTGTATTTGTTGGTCATAATGGGTTCCAGCTCCGGTGGCGAAACTTTGCATGTATGGGTCCATGATTTGGTATGGCCCCCATATAACGGTACCTCCCAATATTCGGTATTTTGAAGGTTTTTGCATAATGGGTCCTAGTTCGTGTGGCGAGTCATTGTAATTATAGGTCCACGTTTTGGTATAGCCCCCATATAACGGTACCTCCCGATATTCGGTAATTTGATGATTTTTGCCACATTTGTTTGCACGTATTTGTCTGAAAATTGGTATTTGTAGGTCATGATGGCTTCTAGCTCTGTTGGCGGAACCTTGCATGTGTAGGTCCACGATTTGGTATAGCCCCCATATAACGGTACCTCCCGATATTCGGCATTTTGATGGCTTTTGACACATTTCTTCTAATGTTTCCTTTACCCTAAGGTGGAGGGTATTTAAAGTTTGGCCCGGCCGAACTTAATGTTTTTTTACTTGTTTTCAGTTGCGGTGTAAGTTCTTGCACTTTTTGGAATTTCAATGGCTCATTTCTCAATATTTGCCGAATGGAATATTGCTATATGTTCAGCTCACGAGCCATTTTTCGGCCACTGCTACGCGGGTTTCGATCAAGTCGCTTCTTTACTTTTCGAACAATTTCTGCTGATGTTGCTGTTTTGTTCAGTCCACGTACTTGACATTGGTCTATGCTACCAGTATCACGGTAACGAGCGATGGTACGAGACACAAAAGATTTATTCACATTTAGATGCTGGAGTGCTCTAATGTTAGCCACTTGTGGTTTTCCAGCCAAATATAAAGAAGTCACACTTGAAACACTTATTTTCTGGAAAATTCTCACCAAAATGCTTTTGTATGCTCGTAAACATTATAATGAGCTGTCACTGACAAATGACACAGCAACAGTCTGAAGTTGGTTGCAGTTTTTACATCTCACACTGTATACACTTTGTGGTGTATAAAATTTATGTTTCGAGGTGTTAGAAACGGTATTGCAAACCTAATATACCCTCCATCCTGTGGTGTGGGGTATAACATGCGTTAAGCTCGACCGGACCGAACTTTCATGCCCTTCACCATGAGTTAAATAAAAACTTAAAAATACATCCATTGGAATTCAAACGAGGAATCATTCAATATTCAAATATAAAATCAACTTTGCAATATTTTCTTAAACTAAATCTGAAAAAATTTGATTTTTCTTATATTTCAACAGCTCTTAATATTTATCACATTTTTTTTTCTAATTCAAAATCGGTACTTGTCGGTCAGACAAAAGTCTCTTGTAACAATTATACACTCTATAAACACAATGTCTTAATAAGTATAATACACGCAAAAACAACAACAGCAACAACAACAAAGAAATTCCATCACACAAATCCCAGCCAAGAGGCGACAACATCAAAACAACACCGCTAATGTTGAGATGAAAAATTAAACACTTCCAGGATGGCGGAGGCTAGATTTGATTGCGTTTGAGTCGGCAGGCGTTACCATGACAAACAAGCGGCAAGATCAGGCAATTTAATATAATTTGCCTAAATACGAAACACCTATAACAAGTTGGGGTTGGGGTTGGGTTGGGGTTGGTTGGTTAAAGTGAGGAAAGAGACCTCACGCAGTTTTTTTGTTTGTTCTCTTACGAACACACAATCGACAGCCATATGGAGCAAGAGTGTGGGTAAAAAAACAACAGCTATGCCAAAGCTGTCAGGTCTTAGAAATGAAAAGATTTTCTTTGGTTTAACGAACGCACACACGTTCGCACACTCACACATTTTGAGGAGTTTACAAAAATATTAACACGACTGTTTGTGGTGTATTAAATATTTAAAAAGTTGTTGCAAGGAAATCCTTGCACACACTCAAAAAAACACACACATACATGTGTGTGTGTGTGTGTACGTAAGCACGCACCCTTATTATTGACAGCTTTGCAAGTGGGACACCCAAAAACAAGACACACACAGGCACACATTTACGCTGCTGTTGTTTTTTTTTTTCATGTGCCTCACACAGACAGAAAACTCTTATAGTTAACCTCTAGCTGTATAAATTCTATGGAAAATTCTATTTAGCTTAGGCACACATATGTACGCATGTTACACACGCACACACACACACGCCCACTTGGACTGCACACAAAGGAGCCTACAAAGAAGACAGCAACAGCGACAAAACAAATCTAAAGGAGGCACTGACACAGACACAGACATACTTATGCCAAAACCTAGACGCAAACACAGACACACGCACATCCATTTTGACTCGGTCAAAATGATGATGACGATGCCGACGACAACGACGAAAACATTCCTTTAAAGCCAGCAAAGCAAATTCAGGCTGTTTGTAAGTCGAGATACGAGTCGTGCGACTCGTGGTAATGGCGATGGTGGCAATGAAGTTAGTTTGTGTGTCTGCTAGACATACAAATTTTTCTTTCAGTGGTTATGAGTGTGCGTGTGTGTGAGTATTTGTTTACGGTTTTCGTTTTGTTGCAAAGCTTTTGATTTAAACTTCTTTTTTAACGTTGTTGTTTTTTTTCTTTTAATCCTTTGTTCCGTTACCATCGTCGTCATCAACATCATCATCATCACTTCATACGCAATTTTACGCTGCAATTACATGCGTATGAACACACACACACATACAGACATACATATGTATGTATGTGTCTGTGTGTTTAAAAAAAAACATCAGCAAGTGCGTACACACATGCATTGTAGTGACAATTGCAGGGATGGGGCAACTGCGAGCTGGCAACACACAAGGGGGGTTATATTGCATTGGGTCCCCAGGAATGCAGCCCCAGTCCACAGATGACAAGTTGAAAGTGCATGTGCAGTAGATAGTTAAAAAACGAGACAAAAAGCTTTGCATAATGAAAAACAAAAAAACGAAACGAAACGAAAACACATAACAGACACAAAAAAAGAACGAGCTATCAATGTGTATAGATATGTACATGCATTTGTCAAATATGTCCATGTTTGAGTGTATGTATGCAGTACACATCAGTCTGTAGGTTGTTAACGAACGTACGTACGTACGTACGTTCTACATTAATAACATGTGCAATGTAATTACGCTCAGAGAAAAAAAAAAACAAATGATAAATGATTCTTCGAATTTATTATCTAGCAAGCCGCTCTATGAAAGCATTCCTGAAGGGGTTCCAAAGGATCGCAGTAGTCGGGATCAACAGTTTCGCCTTACAATACAATAGGGGTTGTATGAAATTCCAAATTTTGCATACATATGTAATCTTCCCAAAATATGGATACTTATGGTAGAACATTAAAATTATTTCTAGGATTTTATATCCTGTCCACAGTACGGGATATTATGGTTTAATGCATTTGTTAACAGCATAAAAACCAGTAAAGAAAGTCCTAAAGTCGGGCGAGGCGATTTTATGATACCCTACACCACTTTGCTAATTTTGTAGAGCTCCACATAACAATTAAAAGTTTTTATGGGAAAATTCAATCATACAACCTATGATTATAATTATAATTTAAAGTTCAAAGAACTATCTTTTAAATTCGGACATGTATTGCCCATTTGGTGTAAAATTAATTTGAAATCGGATAAAAATATATATGGGAGCTATATCCAATTCAGAACCGATCTCGATAAAATTTGGCAAAGATATTTCTGAGCTGTATTTGATATATTTCCCTGAATATTGTTATTACGGAGTGCATATTACGACTGTGGATAACAAATACAACAAATCGGATGAACAGTCTATATGGGAGCTATAGCTATATCTGAACCGATCTTCACCAAATTTGACATACTAGCTTCTAGATTCAATTCGGTGGTAAGTGCCAAATTGCATCCAATTTGGGCAAATATTAGACGTTTGGTCCACAATCCAATGTAAATCGGACGAAGTTATATATGGGAGCTATATCCAAATCTGAACCGATCTCGATAAAATTTAGCAAATGTATTTCTGAGCTGTATTTGATATATTTCCCCAAATATTGTTGTTACAGAGGGCATATTACGGCTGCGGAGGACAAAAATAACAAATCGGATGAACAATATATATGGTAGCTATAGCTATATCTGAACCGATTTCGATCAAATTTGGCATACTTTTTTTTAGGCCTAATTTGGTTGTATGTGCAAAATTTCATACTATTCGGACTGATATTACACGTTTGGTGCACAATAAAAGGCAAATCGGACGAAGATATATATGGGAACTATATCTAAATTTTGTCCGATTGCCTCCAATTTCAATAGGGTTCGTCCCTGGGCCAAACAAATGATTTGTGCAAAATTTCCTCCAGAATATTTTCGCGATAATATTCGACATTTATTCTGATGCCACGATCGGTTAATACGAGCGAAGAACGACCAACGGCTGTTATGGCGGCCTACGCCATCATCATGGCCGGCACTTGAGTTCTGGTAGCCAACCCAAGGTGCACATTTTCAGCTGACCTCTTTGGCAAGTAAACACGATCATTTTGTTTGTTTACAAACTGCTGGACAACGAATGTTTTCTCATCGGAAAAAACCAAATTCGGCAGTTCACCACTTTCGGCCAAGCGAAGCCCCTTTTTAGCTCTTTTGAGTCTATTTTCTTTCTGTTGCGGTGTAAGTTCTTGCACTTTTTGGAATTTCAATGGCTTTACCCAGAGCTTATTTTTTAATATTTGCCGAATGGAATATTGCGATATGTTCAGCTCACGAGCCACTTTTCGGCCGCTGCGACGACGCGAGTTTCGATCAAGTCGCTTCTTTACTTTTCGAACCATTTCTGTTGAAATTGCTGTTTTCTTCCGTTCACTTCCTTGACGTCGGGCTACGCTATCAGTATCACGGTAACAAGCGATGGTATGAAACACAAAAGATTTAATAACATTTAAATGCTGAAGTGCTCTAACGATAGCCACTTGTGGTTTTCCAGCCAAATATGAAGATATCACACTATCACGCTTGAATTCCATCGCGAATAACTTTTTTCTGGAAAATCTCACAAAAATGCTTTTGTACGCTTGTAAACAATATAATGAGCTGTCACTGGAATAATTTTAATAGCTGTCGGACGAGTGGCTTAGAAATGACAGCAGTCTGAAGTTGATTGCAGTTTTTTCATCTCACCCTTTATGTATCAGCCTTGCGTTATTATTATTCAAATTGTTGACCCTTTATGGTGCGCACGATAAATATCAAACTGTCAGTCGGATTCGATTCAAACCTGGTACATCGTAATATTATTATCAAATCAATATAAGACCACCGCTTTTGGTACCTCCCCTTCATAGGTCAACATTTTCACAGAAAATATTTTGCCGTATGGAGCAAGAAAGTATCGCTCAAATTTGTGTTAACTTTGTAATGGATCATAGGCCAAAATGGACCATATCGGCCCACTCCATCAAGTACATCCTCCCACAAAGTATCAACATTTTGAATAACCATGAAACTTAAAAGGACCCAGTGAGCCGCCGATTATTTCCAAGCTACACACATTCCAATATTTCTATTAACACAAGATCTAGTGTGAAGATGGAATAAGTGGGATCACTTCTTCTTGCATCTCTCACACAGCGGAAGAAAGTTTTGAATAATTATATCTCTCATAAACTTCGAAATAAGCCCATGATTCATTCTAAACTTCACACATTCCAATATTTCTACAAAAACAAGATCTGTTGATATCTACAGCCCACTCCTTTGGTACCTCCCCCACAAAGGGGTCAAAGTTTTGAATAACAAACGCAAATAATAACTAAATAAGCATCCAATTCTCTTTAAATTTCGCACATCCCAATATTTTCACTGTCAGAAGATCTAGTGTAAAGATGGGATGTATCTTGCCATTCCTTCCCGTACCCCTCAAAGGCTCAACATTTTTAAGACTTATGTCTCTCTTTAAATGCGAAAAAAAGCTTCTGATTGCTTCCAAACTTCGCACTTTCTAATATTTATTCCAACACAAGATCTGGTATGAAGATGATAGATATCGGTCAACCCCTTCTAGTACCTCCACCGCAAAGATTCACAATGTTCAATATTTGTATCTCTCACAACTTGCGAACAGTTTAACGATTCTTTTTAAACTTGGTATGTCGTAATAATTTTCTAAACCGGAGATCTAAGGTGAATGAGGAATTTATAAGCAAACTCCTTCCGCTACCTCCACCACAAAAGTTCAACATTTTTATTTTGCGCATAAGATTGGAAATAAATGTTCGTTTTTCTTTAAATTTAAATTTCTCTAACTTGAAACGACTTCGGTATCTTCTTTAAAACTTTCAATTATTGAATTGAATATGATAGCTCCAGATCGCATCTTTATGCAACCCATTTTCGTTTTCATTGAGCTATTGCTGGAACAAATTGAATTTTAAAAATTTTGTTCCAACTGGCTGCCCAGGTTTGTTATCGCCTATTTGACTTTCTGAAAGAATTTAAAAGTTCTGGATCAAATTGATTTTAATCATGTTCCTTTATGGACTGCACTAGTCCGGTCCTTAAACACAGAACTGTTCTTTTTTTCTCAGAGTGTATTTGGTAAACAAACTTTTTGGTTATATGTACCGTCAGTGGCCCAAACACACTGGCTAGCATTTGCGTATAACAACCCTAAATTCGCTGTGTATGCGTTCCTTTATGCCGCTGCTGCCGAGCTTGTGTATGTGTGCGTTATTTTTCCAACAAAAATCATGCGTTTTTTAAACGCAAAATATTCTCCTTTTTCTGCTTTTCGGTGCAAAAAAAAAACGTATTTGTGCACAGAAATCAACAAAGTTTGAGTTTTTAAGTCTCTTGAGGACATTAACCTTTATGTGGTGCATAGCCAACGAGCCAGACCCAAAGCCAGAAAAGCCCAACTCACAGCGTAGCATAGCGCACATAAACTGCATAGGCTAGCTAGCTAGCTGGCTGGTTGGCTGGCTGGCTGACTGGGTGCATGAAGTAGTAGTTTATGTCTCACGCACAGGCACTCAGACTCATACACGCACTAAAAAACAAAAACGCACACACACGCACGCACTCGAGCACACAATCATGACCACAACACATGTGATGAGATATGCATTTAAGTCATAAGTATTTGTAGACTGCTGCATTTTGTTTTAATGAGAGTAAGAGAGCGACAACAACAACAACAAACATGTAGAAAGGGGAAAGAACAACAAGAACAAAACAAAAACAAACAAAAAACGTAAATTTGAACTAAACTTTAATGCTCAATTTCCATTTCCATTTGCATTTTTTTTTTTTTTTTTTGTTTGATAAACTCGGTTTTCATTCTATTTTTGTTTTAGCTTTGGCCCCTCGTTCTTTGGCCATTTGCATTTTTCTTGTTGTTTCATATTTTGAACTTTTGTTTGAATTTTAGCATTGGTTGTTGTTGTTGTTGCCATTTGAATTTCTGCAACTTCTATACGTTTCACGCACACCCAGAATAAGGCACACCATGTAACTTCGATTCTTCACCACAGTCCACTAAAAGCACCTATAGTTGTGTGAAAGGGAAATTGTGCCGTACAGGTAATGTTACAATCAAATTAATAAGAGTCCCCACTAATATTCGTTCGTTCCCTTGAGAGAATTTTATGGAGGTATCAACTTCAACGGATTTTGTGGTAAAGTGTTAAAATTCCTATCGTACATATAGTCGATTTCTTCATGTTCTGTGGAGTCTGTACAGGGTTCGTTATAACCAATTTGCTGTGCTTTCACCCAGCAAAAAATTGGCAGACACCGGAATTCAAAAATTAAGACTTAAAAATTCCAAGCAACTTAACATACTCTCCTCGTTACGAAGAACAGGGTGAGATGAAAAAAATGCAAGCAACTTCAGGCTGATGTAATTTCTAAGCCACTCGTCCGACAACTGTTAAAATTATTCCAGTGACAGCTCATTATATTGTTTACAAGCGTACAAAAGCATTTTGGTGCGAAATTTCCAGAAAAAAGTTATTCGTGATGGAATTCAAACTTGATAGTATGATTTGGCTTTATATTTGGCTGGCCTTAATTGTGAATAAATGTTTTGTGTCTCGTACCATCGCACGGTAGAGTAGCCCGACGTCAAGGAAGTGGACGTAAGAAAACATCAACATCAGCAAAAATGGTTCGAAAAGTAAAGAAGTGACTTGAACGAAACCCGCGTTGCAGTGTCCGAAAATTGCTCGTGAGTTGAACATATCGCATTATTCCATTCGGCAAATATTAAAAAATGAGCTCGGGGTAAAACCATTGAAATTCCAAAAATGCAAGAACTTACACCGCAACAGAAAGAAAATATATTCAAAAGAGCTAAAGAGTTGCTTCGCTTGTCCGAAAGTGGTGAACTACCGAATTTGGCTTTCTCCGATGAGAAAACATTCGTTGTCCAGCAGTTTGTAAACAAACAAAATGATCGTGTTTATTTGCCAAAGAAATCCGCTGAAAATGTGCACCTTCGGTTGTCCATCAGAACTCAAGCGCCGGCCATGGTGATGGTGTGGGTCGCCAGAACAGCCTATGGTCGCTCTACGCTCGTATTAATCGACCGTAGCATCAGAATAAATGCCGAATATTATCGCGAAAATATTCTGGAGGTTGTATTAAAGCCTAGGGCACGCAAACATTTTGGCCGCAGAACTTAGACATTCTAACAGGACTCAGCACGCGCCACCCAAGAATGGTTACAAAATGAGGTTCCTCGCTTCATTTCCAGCACAAAATGGCCACCAAAATCTTCGGATACCAATCCGTTGGACTATTGTGTCTGGAGTATTTTGGAAAGCAAGGTTGGTACTAAAAAATACCAAAGTGTCGATTACCTCAAGCAAGCGCTTTGCCGGGATTGGGCAAAATACCGCAGAGCAACATTCGGGCAGCGTGTGCCGGTTTCATTGGCCATTTGAAGGCCATAATTCGTGTTAAAGGTGACCAATTCGAACAAATCGAAACAAATTCTTAAATTGGATGCTATTTCCGACATTTTTTCCTTTCATTCAATAAATTTAAAAAAATTATGGCGTTTGACTTTGTTGCAGTTTTTTAATCTCACCCTGTAAGGTATATATAATTTGATACGGCGAAAACGTTCCTCATCGAAATAACGATTTGAGACCCTACATCTCTTTGGACCAAATCCATTTCCGGTTATTAAAAGTCGATCTAGAGGCGTACGTCGGTCCATCTGTCCGTCTGACCGGCTAGTGGGCACGATAATTCTCGAAGAAGGTATCCGATTTGATCCAAACTCGGTGCATTATAATATTATTTCCAAAGATCGAGTTTAGAGATGGGCAATATCGAACCACTGCTTCAGGTAACTCCCCCTTCAAAATTTTCATAGAAAATAATTTACTTATAGAATAGGTTAGGTGCGAAAATAGGCAACGGGTAAAAAAATAAATACTGAAATAAGGGTTTGATTGTCGTCATGTTCCGTGATCTCAATATTTTTACCAACGCATAATCTGAAAATACTCTATATCGAACCACTTCTTCTTGGGTAAAAATGTTGAATAATTATATATCTCGATTATACGCGAAATGGGAACCTGATTATCTATGAATTTGAAACATCACAATATTTTTAATAAGAAAAGATTTGGCATGAATATGGTAGATGGGCAATAGCGGCCCACTCCTTCTGGTACCTTCCCTACAACGGGTAAAAGTTTTGAAATTTTTTGAAACATCGCAATATTTTTAATAAGGAAAGATCTGGTGTGAATATGGTAGATGGACAATAACGGCCCACTCCTTCCGGTACCTCCCCCACAACGGGTAAAAATTTTGAAAAATTATATTTCTCATAAAATGCGACGCAAACACCTGATTCATTCTAACTTTCGCACATTCCATTATTTCTACTAACACAACATCTGTTGTGAATATGGTAGATATCGGCCCACTCCTTCTGGTGCCTCCCAACAAAGATTAAAATTTTAAATAACAGAACGCTCATAAATGGGAAACAACATTCGATTCTCTTTAAATTTCACACATCCCAATATTCTTACTGAAGAAAAATCTGGCGTGAAATCCTTCTGGAAACTTGCCCGTGAACATGATGCCTCGAAGAGAGGAAGTTTTTTACGGAGTCTATTCTTATCGTTGAATAATGTACCTAAAATCATAAATATGTAGAGGTACTATTATATCTATACCAAAATGTGGACCAGCACAGACAATTTTCTACCTTAGGCTGCAGTATCCATTACGAACTTCAAATACCAAATTTGAGACAATTTCGGTGAACGATGTGGCTAAAGTCATCAAAATACTATACGAAGACGTGGACCTGTACAGACAATTTTTTGTCATAGGCTGTAATATTCACTACGAACTTCAAATACCAAATTTGAATCAATTCCGATGAATTATGTTGCTAAAATCATTAAAATACCCAATATCGGGAGGTACCGTTATAGGGGGCTATACGAAGACGTGGACCCACAATCTCCTGTCATATACTGTAGTATCCATTACGAACTTCAAATACCAAATTTGAAACAATTCCGGTAAATAATGTCGCTAAAACCATAAACATACTGAATATCGGGAGGTACTGTTATATGGGGGCTATATGAAGACAGGAACCCACACAGACATTTTTCTGTTTTAGGCTGTAGTAACCATTACGAACTTTAAATAGCAAATTTGAATAAATTCCGATGAATAATGTGGCTAAAATCATCAAAATAACGAATATAGGGAGGTACCGTTATATGGGGGCTATACCAAAAAGTGAACCAACACGGCCCATTTTCAATAGCAAAAGTCCTGCAGACTTAATATACATTTAGTACAATTTTATCAATCTACTTCATTTCGTTCGGAAGCTAGAGTGATTTCCACAGACGGACGGACATCGCTAAATCGACATAGATTCTTATGCTGATCAAGAATACTTTGTGGGGCCTAAAATGTATGTTTCGAGGTGTTACAAACGGAATGACAAACTTAATATACCCCCCATACTATGGTGGAGGGCACAAAAAAAATCCTAAAATCATCAAAATACGGAATATAGGAATGTACCGATATTTTGGGCCTATGCGAAGACCTCGATCGTCGTAGACATTTTTTGTCAAAATATGGATAGACGGACGAGCAGTGCTAAATAATCTTTGAATTATACGCAAATCAAGAGGTCTAAAATTATTATTTCGATGTGTTACAAACGAAATGACGAACCTAATATACCCTCCATACTATGCCTGGTGAAGGGTATAAAAAATCAGAGGCATTTCTATGATTTATACAAGCTCTCGTACAAATTAACATCAGATATTTTAAATCTCAGGGTGTGTTGGAGTTATAGCTACATTAAATTTGGCTTCTATACTGAATTCGGCTTCTAGTGTCTCATTTGAGCGCAATATGTGCAAGAAATCGTATGAGTCCAAAATGTTGTCAAGCTCATTTCTAGCTTTACTTGGGCAAAAAAAAAGTTAAAAAGCAATAAGTTCGGCCGGGCCGAACTTTGAATACCCTCCACCATTTGGAACGAATTTGGAAATTTTCAAAAAATAAAGTCCTTAAAAATTCTGTTAAAATTTTAAAAATACCGAATATAGCCGTTATATTGGGGTCTATACGACGTGGACCTACATAGGCCTTGTTTGTCATAAGTCATTACCATATTCAAATTCGAAACAATTTTCAGTCACAAGCTATAGCATCTCAAAAAATCCAACCGAATATAGGGAGGTACTGATGTATGGTATATATGATATATTTTTTGTCATAGGCTGTAGTATTCATTACGAACTTCAAATTCCAATTTTGCAACAATTCCGATGAATAATGTCGCTAAAATCATCAAAATACCGAATATCGGGAGGTACCGTTGTATGGGGGCTATATGAAAACGTGGACCTACATTGCCCATTTACGAACTTTACCTGCCTACTGGAAAAATTAACAGGTGTGCAGAATTTTAGCCTTCTATCTCAACTCGTTCGATAGATAGCGTCATTACAACAGACAGACGGACATGGCTAAATCGACATTTATTTTTTGGCATATATCACTCATATGGTGAAGATGTTTTGAACTAATATAACTACATCTGGACCGAATAATACCAATTACAGTAGGGTATGTCCATGGGTCAAACAAAAGATCTGTGCAATATTTTTCCTCACAAAAATATATCTACAAACAACTGTGGATCTATCTCGACAACAGACATAATACCCTGTACCGCAGTGTGGTGAAGCATTTTTCCATAGCATTTCCATATTTCCAGTGCGTTTCTATTGTAGGGTACTGCATTAAAAAATGGCGCCATATTTTCTTAACCCCTAACGCACACACTCAAAATCTGCTCAGCTGTTATTCAAAGTTTTCAAAAAAAAGTTTGTTGTTGTTGCTAACGTTTTTTTTTTTTTTTTGCTGTTTTATTCACTACTGGCTTTTGTTTAGAGTTTATTTTTTTTCTATAAACTAGTTGGCCAAATTTACACGCACATACGCATACCAAACACTTGCAGCAGTGACGTTGACGGCGACGACGGACGATGAAGAAGACGAACTAATGGCAATAGAAAAAAAGAACAAAACTGAGGCATTCAAAGAAAAAAAAACAACCAAGTCACGTTGTGTCACACTGGTGTGGCCCGCCGTCTTATCGACAGCTAACGAACGACCTAAAATACATTCGCACAAAAAACTCACACTCACACATCGAAGAAAACAAACATTCGTATTCAATTGCAATTGCATTTTAGAGAAAACAAAGAGGAAATATGGGTGGGTTAGACCACATACCTTGAATATAAAAATGAGTGTATGTATTTGTGCATAAACACACGCACACACACATATACAGTGGTGGCCATATCATATGCAACTGAAATCTAACCTTTACCAAAAACCGTGAAAAAATTTTCTGAAAACAAAATTATGCAATTATTTTTTTAAATATTATTTTTTATTGCTTGTAGTTTAAGAAAAAAACATATACTCCATAGATATTCAATTCATTTATAAAAAAAAATTAGAAAAAGATATTCAGTCTTATTATGAAGTGGCCAAAACATATGCAACTAATTAAATCGAGCTCAGTAAAGTGCAAATAAAGTTAATATTTTGTTGCAAATCCGTTGTTGTCGATTACAGCCTGACATCTTCGAGGCATTGACGCTATATGATTGTCAATGACGCTTTTTGGGATTGATTTCCAGGCATCTTCCAGCCGGCAAAATAAAACATCTAAACTTGTACAATTTTCTCGATCAATTTTTTTGTTTACAATTTCCCACAGATTCTCTATTGGGTTTAAATCTGGGGATTGGGGTGGCCATTCCATTACCGTAACTCTATTATCGGCAAACCACGATTTGACCACCTTCGAAGCGTGTTTGGGGTCGTTGTCCTGTTGAAAGACCCACCGCAATGTCATATTATATTCTGCGTATGCGAGCATTACCCTTTGCAATATGTCTTTATACATAAATCTATCCATAATACCAACAATTCTATGCAGTGGGCCAACTCCAGCATCAGAAAAACAACCCCACACCATTATATTGCCCCCTCCATGATTGACCGTTTTTTTACAGTAACGTGCTTCGAGTCGTTTTCCTTCTGGTCGCCTTACATAGCACATGCCATCGCTACCAATGATGTTAAATTTGGACTCATCACTAAATAATATAGTTCTCCATTTACTTTCTGTCCAATTTATATGAGCTTTAGCAAATTCCAAACGCTTTTTCTGGTTTCGCTTGAATATCAGTGGTTTTTTTGCAGGACGTCTTGCGCAGAGGGAGGCTTGTAAAAGTCTTCTACGGATGGTGCGAGCAGAAACTGGCAACTGAAATCTTTCCACTATCTTAGAGGATGATATAAATGGGTCTTTTTTCACGTGTCTGATTATTAATTTGTCCGTCCGATCGCTTGTTTTTCGACTTCGACCACCACGGTGTATAACAGAGACTTGTGATTTTTTTTTGTAATTATTAATGATGCGCGATATGGAGCTTTTATGAACGGTATATTTCTCGGCAATACATTTTTGTGATAATCCAGAAGAATACGCAGTCACAATTCGTTGTCTGAGCTCAAGTCCAAATTTATCGCGTGCCATTTTTGAACAAACTCTATTTTAGCTTTGTGAAAAAAGCAACGCAATAAAAATGTGAAGGTAGCTTTAAATCTCTTTACGTAGTGTCTCTAGCTAATAATAAGAAGAACAATAGAACAAACGAAATTGTAAAAATGCCGTTATTTAAACCAAATATATAAAGTTGCATATGTTTTGACCACACCAAATTTCATATTTGTCAACAAAACACCTGTAAACATAGAGATGTAAACAAAAGATGCACATTTTGATAATAATTTGAAATCGTAAGAACGTATTGACTATAATTAACCCACCTTTATATACTTCGTTGTGAAATTTACAAATTTATATAGCCTTTTAACGTAGATGAATCTTAGTTGCATATGATATGGCCACCACTGTATGTGTGTTTATCTCAAAATGTTTGCTTTTTAGTTGAGATATGGATTTTGGAGATGGGAGCAGAACCAAAACGCACCAACCATTCCAACCAATCCAACCAACTGCTCAATTAAGCCAAAAGGAGTCACATATTGTTGTTGTTGCAGTTCTTAGTTTTGTTGTCGCTGTTCTTGGCTTTCATTTAAAAACCAACCTGTGTGTTCTCTCAGTGGCCATCCTCATCGTCGTCATCATCATCAAGTTAGACTGACGTGTGATGTGTGTTGCCAACCAGCATTTTTGTTTTCAAACACGTTGTTCACATCAGCTTCTACTACTCGACTCCGACTGCTTCGTAACTAGTTTTGCAGCAGTTTTGTTGCTGTTGTTTGTTAGTTTTTTTTCACATTTTTAGTTGGCAGTTTAGGCTTCCGGTCGCAGAGTTTTTTCCTCTTCCTCTATTACTTCATGGCCTTTTTGTTGATATTGTTTATTTAGAAAGTTGAATTTAAAATTTACAAATTTCGTCCACATGCGTGTGGGTGTATTAGGGTGACGAGCAAATAAATACAATATTCATAGACTAAATAAATACATATATTCATAGTGTGGTATGATTAACATTTATTCTATTTTAAATGTGTTAATCATACGCAACACAGTTAGACTTAAAAGGGCAACAAAACCAAAGTCTTAAAGTCCATTAAGACTAGTCATTTTTAATCGACTCGATTTCTAAATCCAACTTTCAAATCCTACTCGTTTAGAATAGTTTAATTAGATATAACAAGTAAAAACGCTGTAAGTTCGTCCAGCCCGAACTTTGAATACCTTCCACCACTTGGAACGAATTTAGCACTTTCCAAAAAAAAAAAAAATAAAATCTGTTAAAATCTTAACAAGTAAAAAAACATTAAGTTCGGCCGGGCCAAACTTTTAATACCCTCCACCTTAGGGTAAAGCAAACATTAGAAGAAACGTGGCAAAAACCATTAAAAGCCGAATATTGGGAGGTACCGTTATATGGGGGCTATACCAAAACGTGGACCTATAATTACAATGTCTCGCCACACGAACTGGGACCCATTATGATCTACAACTACCAATTTTTAGACATATCCGTGCAGACATGTGTCAAAAATCATCAAAATACCGAATATTGGGAGGTACTGTTATATGGAGACTATACCAAAACGTGGACCTATACATACAATGTTTCGCCACACAAACTAGGACCCATTATGACCCACAAATACCAATATTTAGACAAATCAGTGGAAAAATGTGGCAAAAAACATCCAAATACCGAATATCGGGAGGTACCGTTATATGGGTGCTATACCAAATTGTTGACCTACACCTGCAAGGTTCCGCCAACGGAGCTTGAACCCATTATGACCTACAAATACAAATTTTCAGAGAAATACGTGAAAAAATGTGGCTAAAATCATCAAATTACCGAATATTGGGAGGTACCGTTATATGGGGGCTATACCAAAACGTGGACCTATAATTACAATGACTCGCCACACGAAGTGGGACCCATTATGATCTACAACTACTAAATTTTCAGTGAAATTCGCGAAAAAATGTGTCAAAAATCATCAAATTACCGAATATTGGGAGATACCATTATATGGGGACTTTACCAAAACGTGGTCCTATACATACAATGTTTCGCCACACGAACTAGAACCCATTATGACTCACAAATACCAATTTTTAGACAAATCAGTGAAAAAATGTGGGAAAAACCATCAAAATACCGAATATCGGGAGGTACCGTTATATGGGGGCCATACCAAATCATGGACCCATACATGCAATGTTTCGCCACCGAAGCTGGAACCCATTATGACTTACAAATACCAATTTTCAGAGAAATATGTGAAAAAATGTGGCAAAAATAATCAAATTATCGAATATCGGGAGGTACGATTATAGGGGGCTATACCAAAACGTGGGCCTATACATGCAATGTTTTGCCACACGCTCAGGGACCCGTTATCACCTACAAATACCAATTTTCAGACAAATCCGTGAAAAAGTGTGGCATAAATCATCAAAATACCGAATATCGGAAGGTACCGTTATATGGGGACTATACCAGAACGTGGACCGATATATCTCATTTTCAATACCAAACATCCTAGACACAATACCAATTGCTCTGCTAAATTTTGGCGCTCTACGTCAAATAATGTGGGCTGTATCGTGATTTCAACAGACAGATAGACAGACGGACAGACAGACGGACATCGTTAAATCGAATTAGAATTTTATGCTTATTATGAATATATATACTTTATGGAGTCTACGACGAATATTTAAGGATGTTACAAACGGAATGACAAAGTTAATATACCCTCCTTTCCAAGGTGGAGTATAAAAATACCGAATGTAGCTGTTATATTAGGGTCTATACGACGACATGGAACTGCATACATTTGAGTAAAATTTTATCAATTTCGTTCGGAAGCTAGAGTAATTTCCACAGGCGGGCAGACAGATAGAGGGACAAACGGACGGACATCGCTAAATCGACATAGAATTTTATGCTGATCAAGAAAATATATACTTTGTAGGGTCTAAAATATATATTTCGGAGTGTTACAAACGGAATGACAAACTAACCCGCGTCGCAGTGGCAGAAAAATGACTCGTAAGCTGAACATATCGCAATATTCCATTCGGCAAATATTGAAAAATGTGCCATTGAAATTCCAAAAAGTGCAAGAACTTACACCGCAACAAAAAGAAAATAGACTCAAAAGAACTAAAGAGTTGCTTCGCATGGCCGAAAGTGGTGAACTGCCGAATTTGGTTTTCTTCGACGAGAAAACATTTGTTTTCCAGCAGTTTGTAAACAAACAAAATGATCGGGTTTACTTGCCAAAGAGATCAGCTGAAAATGTGCACCTTCGGTTGGCCACCAGAAATCAAGCGCCGGTAATGGTAATGGTGTTTGCCGCCATAACAGCCAATGGTCGCTCTCCGCTCGTATTAATCGACCGTGGCATCAGAATAAATGCCGAATATTATCGCGAAAATATTCTGGAGGGTGTATTAAAGCCTTGGCCACGCAAACATTTTGGCCGCAGACCTTGGACATTACAACAGGACTCAGCACCATCGCACTCAGCACGCGCCACTCAAGAATGGTTACAAAATGAGGTTGCTCTCTTCAATTCCAGCGCACAATGGCCACCCAAATCTCCGGATACCAATCCGAGTGCGTCTGGAGTATTTTGGAAAGCAATGTTGGCATCAAAAAAATACCAAAGTGTCGATCACCGCAGACGAGCGCTTTGCCTGGAATGGGCCAAAATACCGCAGAGCAACATTCGGGCTGCATGTGACGGTTTCATTGGCCGTTCGAAGGCCATAATTCGTGCCAAAAGGTGACCAATTCAAACAAATCTAAACTTATTTTAGAATATGATGCTATTTCCGACATTTTTTGCTTTCATTCAATAAAATTTAAAAATAACAAGTAACAAAACATTAAGTTCGGCCGGGCCAAACTTTTAATACCCTCCACCTTAGGGTAAAAGAAACGTTAGAAGAAATGTGGCAAAAACCATTAAAATGCCGAATATCGGGAGGTACCGTTATATGCGGGCTACACCAAAACGTGGACCTATAATTACAATGTTTCGCCACACGAACTAGGACCCATTATGACCCACATGTAATAATTTTTAGACAAATCAGTGAAAAAATGTGGCAAAAACCATCAAAATACCGAATACCGGGAGTACCGTTATATGGGGGCTATACCACAACGTGGACCTATACATGCAATGTTTTGCCATACGCTCAGGGACCCGTTATGACCTACAAATACCAATTTCCAGAGAAATCCGTGAAAAAATGTGGCATAAATCATCAAAATACCGAATATCGGGAGGTACCGTTATATGGGGACTATACCAGAACGTGGACCGATATATCATTTCAATATCCATTTTCAATATCATTTTCAATACCAACCATCCTAGACACAATGCAAATAGCTCAGCTAAATTTTGGCGCTCTACGTCAAATATTGTGGGCTGTATCGTGATTTCAACAGACAGACAGACAGACGGACAGACAGACAGACGGACATCGTTAAATCGACTTAGAATTTTATGCTGATTATGAATATATATACTTTATGGGGTCTAAGACGAATATTTAAGGATGTTACAAACGGAATGACAAAGTTAATTTACCCTCCTTTCCAAGGTGGAAGGTATAAAAATGGAGTGAATTGTGGCAATTCCGACCGAATCCAGTCTAGAAGCAAGTACTTGGTACTTTGGGGAAAATCGGTTCAAATATGTCCATGTAGCTCCCACATATATGTTTTATCCGATTTGGGGTTTTCTCACATGCGTAATATGCACTATACAAGAATGATCTTTTATACCAGATAACTTATGGAGCTCAAATATATATCTTTTAAATTTCATCGAGATCGGTTCAGATATTCAGATAATATGCGCAGTGGTACAGGGTATCACATAATCAGGCCGCCCGATTTTTGACCTTTCTTTACAACTTTATTTTTTTAAAGTTCGAAATTTTTAATTTCGACATACACCTAATCAATCGGGGTTCAGGTTTCAGAATATCCTTCATATAATACTAGACTATGTATATCAAAGTTATTAGCCACATTTCTAATGAAAATCTAGAAAAAATGTTTCTTATTCTTGTCCAATTATACTATAAGGTCGGTGTCAGTTGCTCAATTCAATTTCAATTGGGTTCTGCCACTCATTGAACGTTATGGCGACCATATAAATGTACTCGTTTTAAACAAATATATTAAGATCAGAAAGGACACATTTCTTATCAAATTAGTACAACGAAATATTTGAATAAATATTCCTTTCATTTTCCAGGCTTAGAACGGGTCGCTGAGGAGTTAATGGGGCGCAGGAAATGGAAGCAATATCAAGATACATTAATGCGAACCCACTTAAATTCCGACCAATTTGTCGCAACAATCGGAGACAGCAATATCGAACTGAAGAAAGAGCTGGATAAGCTGAAGCTGGATATTGAGACACTGGAAATTCACAAAACATCAACTGCAGTCAATAACAACAACAACAATTGTAACCTCGAAGATAACCACCGCCAAGAAATCAATCAGCAACAGCAGAATAAACATCACAATAGCATTAAACAGGAAGAAAAGGATAATACTATACAATTAGAATCACAAGAAAATAATTTAGATACAGGTGAGACTTAAAAGACTTAAAAACAAACAAAAAAAATATTTGAAAATCTACAAATCCCATTCATTCTATAGCATCACAAATTCAGGGTGTAGAGATTTCTAATCAGAGCCACAACAACACCAACAGCAATTCATCACACAACAACACTAAAACTAACATCACCAATCCAAAGGATAATAATACCGAAAGTGTTGAGAATCGCAAAACACCATCATCACAACAAACAACATCGCCATCGCCATCACCGCCACCTCCCGAACCCATCGATTGGAAACCGAATGAAAAGTGTTATTTCTGCGTTAACGGCAAATTACTCACACTGAACTCCAAAGGTGAACTAGTGGCCGAATCTGGCCCAACTGGGTCTGAAACGGACCACATAAAGAGAGTAAGTTTTTGGTGTACCACCGAAGATATCAGAAAAGATACGATCTCTTTATGCTTTGTCTTTTTTTTGGGATTTTTTCAGCTTGACTGTGACAGCGATTCGAATGAGTCCTCTAAATTGCCCACAGTCAGTACAAATGGTAACGTCGCATTAATGACTGGCGCAAATTCTATGACTGGTAGCAATAGCCTGACCCTAAGCAAATTACTAACACAAAAAATGGCTTCAATGGATTCGATGGCAGCCCAGTTTGCAGCCATTCAAAATATATTACCAAGTAAGTAGTGACATTAAGCTGGAAAATTAAATTTGAAAATTTTAAAACTTATCCAAATCGAACGTTATCCAAATAATGTTTGAAGTCTATTCATGGTATCCAAAGGTAACTAAATGGTTATTTTGATTATTTTAGATAAATGAAATTGTCTGAAAATCCACACAAGAAGTTCTTTCGAAGTACTTTACATCCTGGGAGAGAATTGTCTAATTAGGTCCATGATAAACATTATTCAACGGAATTGTTTCGAATTTCGTATTTAGTGTTCGTAATGGGTACTACAGCCTATGACAAAAAATTGAGTGCGCAGGTCCATGCCTTCGCATATCCCCCATATAACGATTCATCCCTTTATTCAGTATTTTGATGATTTTGACAACATTTTTCACCGGAATTGTTTCAAATTTCACACGGAAAATTTTCTATGCAGGTCCAGATCTTCGTATAGGCCCCATATATCAGTACCTCCCTATATTCAGAATTTTTACGATTTTAGTCACAATATTTGTTTGAAATTTCGTATTTGAAGTTCCTAATATGTACTACAGCCCGTAACATGAAAGTGGCCATAAAGGTACAGGCCTTCGTATAGCCCACATATAATCGTACTCCTTTGATTTGAGATACAACTTCTCTGAAGATATTATTTACAAACAACATCGTTTTCATGGTCAAAAAAGCGAAAATATTCAAATTTCAATTTTTTTTTTTTTGGAAAAAATTAAATTTTTCTTGGGTTCATATCTCCTAAACTATTGCAAACTTACTTACTTTCGTTTGTTGCAATTGTTCCAGGCTACAATTTCTCTGAACATACTACTATGAAAACATTGTTTTCATGGTCTAGAAGTCAAACTGGATGCGTACGGCAGAGCAATATCGTATATGCCGAATTTTTTATATTATCGACTTTTGACCATTAAAATACAGTTGCTTGCAGGAAATAATAGCTACAACTGTTCTTTTGTGTCCAAGTTAAAATTTCAAATAGTCTATCCGTCTGTCCGCCTGTGGAAATCTCTCTAGCTACCGAACGAAATGAAGTAGGTTGATAAAATTTTACTGAAATGTATATAATGTCTGCAGGACTTTTGGCACTGAAAATGGGTGATGTAGATCCACGTTTTGGTAATGGCACCTCCCTTTTTCGGTATTTTGGTGATTTAAGCGACATTATTCACCGGGAATGTTTCAAATTTGGTATTTGAAGTTTGTAACGGATGCTACAGCCTATGACAGAGAAATGTCTGTGCAAGTTCGCGTCTTCATATGGCCCCCATATAACAGTACCTCCCGATATTCGGTATTTTTGATAATTTTAGCGACATTATTCATCGGAATTGTTTCAAATTTGGTGCTTGAAGTTCCTAGTGTATGCTACAGCCTATGACAGAAAATTGTCTGTGCAGGTTCACGTCTTCGTATAACGGTACCCCTCCCTATATTCGGAATTTTAATGATTTTAGCTACATTATTCAACGAATTTTTTTATTCAATTTTCGCAATTTCATATTGTAATGGTTTATGACAAAAGTAGCCTGTGCAGGTCCACGTCGTCATACAGACCCTAATATAACGGCTATATCCGAAAATCGTTCCATATGGTGGAGAGTATTCAAAGATCGGTCCGACCGAACTTACAGCTTTTTTTAATTGTTTAAAACTTATTTACATTATTTAAATATTGATTTATTTAAATATTGATTTATTTAAATATTGATTTATTTAAATATTGATATTGAGCCCTTTCATGCTATTCAAAAATTCTTAAAGCATGTCCATTTTTTGCAAGCTTATTTAGGGAAGCGCTAACCAAACACACCGTCTATGGGCAATACACCACACCTCACACACAATCATAGTTTTGTGTATAAAACTCACCATCGATCAGTAAACTCGCCATCAACTCTGCTACCTTTTTTAGCAACAACAACAAATTTGCTTTGCAGACAGACAGTAGGTTTTTGCACACACAATGTTTACCGAGAGAGGGAGAGTTACTCTCTTGATGTTCATGTGAAACATATACCATCAAAGCTTATTGTTTTCGGCAAATGGCTTATTGTTTTAGATGACCCCGCCAAGGATCTATTATGAAAAGGAAAGAAAAGAACAGCTCATTACATTTAACTGAGATTTGAATCAAAACTAAAACTAATTTCAAATCTAGTAGACTAAAATTTTAATATAGACATTACATGGTTATGCAATATTTTCAAATTGTTTGTTGCATAAATGTTTGACCTCTGAATATATATTTTAATACAAATTTTTCATTTTCCTTTCAGATTTAAATTGGATGAATCAACAACAGCAACAATCTCAACCAGATTCGGTTACACCAACTACCTCAGATACATCAGCCGCCGCTATTAGTCCTTCTCTAAAGGATTCACCCAGTCCCAGTGATGCCACCGGTGAACAACCTTTAGATTTAAGTTCCAAACCGTCTCCAAACTCATCAATAAGTGGTGACTTGAAGAGCGTTAGGTAAGTAAAGACATTGCAGAAGCTTTCTAGGTGAGGAGTTGAAAATGCATTGGATATGCCGGCTAAAAGAAGTTAGCAGGTTTTTATAAATTTTCTTAAGGCTGAAATTCAATATTAACAAACAATAAATTGAAACTTCAAATATTTAAATTAGAAATTTGTATTGGAGCTCCCCCTATTCAATTCTTTGTGTTTACAGCATCCATTAGAGTCCAAAAACATATCCCCAACCCCTCTCCACTCTTTCAACAAAACCCTCGCTTTGAAGAAAACAATTTGGATACATTTTATGAAAGTGCAACCAATTTCGTCGACTGCTATCCATTCACACACAGATATTGACATGTCAAAACTTCCAATGGATTCATGTATTTCGTGTGTAATTTGCAATTAATGTGAAATTTCTATGAAATGAAAATCCCCCATAATCCCCCAAATTCAGAAAAAAAGCAAAAAAAAAACTTTTGATGAGGTCCTCTTCCCTCTCAGTCCCCAGGGATTCGGTAGGAGGTAGTAGGGGTAGATGCACTTGACTGCAGCCTGTAACGGCTACAGAGGTACGTACGTAAATGGGAAACATAAAATAATCACCAAAACCCCTTGATGTACTGTTTTTGTACATACACACATACATATATACATATGCACACATACACATATCTATGGAAGACAAAAAGAGAACTTTTAATTGCGCAAATGCAAAAAAACGACATAAAAAATGGACAAAAATAAAAATTGGTAAAAAATAATAACAAAATTAATGGAAAGAGAAGAATAATGGTGTGGCTCACACAAAACATTTTAAAATGAACCAAAGTTAATTGCAATGCAACAACAGGAACAACAACGAAAAGAATGCCATACACCGAAAAAAAAACATGACGATAACAGCAACGACAACAACAACAACAACAGTGGCAATCATAACAAAAGTGCAACTGACACTGTCCTTTAAATGACAGCAGCGAGCAGCGGCAGCAGCAACAACAATAATGAGCAAATGAATGGTATGCCCCAAACATATACCCTCACGAAAAAAAAAAAAAAAAAAACTCAATACAATCCCACACATACACACACACATATCCACATTACATTGCTCATACATACAACCATGTATTTAGCCATGAATGCCTTTACATACCTCTATATATGGTGATATTTATTGTTTCCTTCTGTTTTTGGGGGAAATGTAGCGTTTTAGCGTCCCCCCCCAAAAAAATAGAAAACAAAGGGATCTCGAACCGAATTTTATATACCTTAACTTAACCTTTACTCTATAGAAAAGTATTCATTAATCAAACATTTCAACGGACCAATGAAATTCGAAATTTTTTACCAGTAAATCGTCATCTCATTTGTAATTCGAGAATTATATTTTTTTTAATTCGAAACATGTTAATTGTAAATTAATAATTCCTATAGAAGCTCCAGAAGTTCCATTTGTTATACGAATTATTTTATTTATAATTCAAATTCGTTAGTTTGTAATTCGAATTGTTACCATTAGAAATATGATTATTTCATTTACTCTTCGAATTATTCAATTTATACCCTACAACACTATGTGTTGGAGGTATTATAACTTTGAATGGGCCAAAAATTATGTAACACCTCGAAATATTGGTTTCCCACATAGGAAAGTATATATGGATTTTCCTATCTCGCCGAGCTGAGTCGATCTAGCTATGTATGCCCGTCCGTCCGTTTGTCCATGTTAATTTGTAATCACTCTACAGGTCGCAATTATGGCCTGATCTTCACGAAATTGAGAATGGAGGTGGGCCAGTATAGAACCCTATTTCTTTTGGAGATGATCGCGTAATATTTAGGGGTTGAAATGGACCAAAAACTGAAAAAATTCCTGATTTTGCAGTTGCTCTATAGATGTTAGATGTATATGGAGTTAGAGTTTAGGAGTGGGCAGAAACCTACCAATTTGGGCGGCCATCGGACAATAATTAGCAGGTAGGATAGACCCTAACTTTTATGTAAGAAAATAGGCAAATTTCCACTAAGCCGTGTATTTTTTTTCAAGCCCAGCCAAATGACAAATACATTAAAAGATCACTTCTGTCCCTTACAGTGATGCTTATAGCCAAGAAATGGGATATATAGCAAAATAGTTACGATATATATGTAAAAGAATTGATCTTATTTATTCTGCTTATAAATCAAGAACCGCTGGGCCGATTTTCACAATTCCCATCAATTCGGAATGGTCTTTTTCTAGAAAAGCAGAAAATCTAAGAAAATCGCGGAAAAATATGCCAATAAAAAGTGAATATTTTTTGTTCCATTTTTTTCAATTCTTGCCATATATTTTATCGCATGCGATTTTTTCAATTTGACTTACAATTTTGAATTGTAAATTTTCTAAATTTTTACACTCCCCAACACTACGTTTTGAGGATATTATATACTTATCGCAATTATCGTCCGATCCTCAAGAAATTTTGCATGGGGGTAGGGTTGGGGTCAGAATTAAAGCCTATTGTTCTTAAGATGTAGATTTAGAGGTGCAAATGGACTAAAAAAAATTTAATTTTTTCTAATTTTGTAGTCGCTCTATAGGCCACAATTGAAACTAATCGACACGGAATTTCGCATGGGATGAGAGTTAAGGACAAGGAAGAAGTCTTTTTCATTTTGGATGTCCATTGGATTACATTTAGCTGTGAAATAGACCACAACTTTCACAACTTTTGCCAAATTCTCCGGGCCAAAAAACTAAGGGTAATCTCTGGACGTGGCTCTTTGGCATTATTTCAAAAACGAAATCTTCCAAAATGGATTTGGATATAAGGGTACTTCGATCATATTGTAGTGTTGTAGGATATCACATGGTCAGCCCCGCACGACCATAGCCTTTGCTTACTTGTTTTAATTTTAATTGTTTCATTAGAAATTCGAACTATTTCATTTGTAATTGGAATAATTTTATTTGTAATTCGAAATAAATGTAACTCGAATTTCAAATAGAAACATTTTTTTAAAAAATGTATTCCACAATGCTTTTGCGAGATATACCACAATGTTATTGCAAGGTGGTTAGGAACAAGTAACTACCTTTAAATTACAACTTCCAGACAATTCTGTTGATAATGTTCAAAAAATTGTCGAAATGCTTAAAATAAGGGGGTCCTGTTATGTGGGGGCTATACAACAATGTGGCCCAATATTAACCGTTTTTGCATGGCAGATAGGTACTCAGAGTTAAAAACTTTCAAAATTAAAAACTGTAACTGCGGAATATCACATGATTCCAATTGAAATATATAGTAAAAACAAGTTAAAAACCAGTAAAGAAAGTTTTAAAGTCGGGCGGGGCCGACTTTATGATACCCTACACCACTTTGCTAATTTAGTAGAGCTGCGCATAACAGTTAAAAGTTTTTATGGGAGAATTCAAACATACACGCTATGATTATAATTATAATTTAAAGTTCAAAGAACTAAATATGCCGAAGCATTTGTATCTTTTAAATTCAGGCTTGTATTGCCCATTTGGTGCTCAATTAATTTGAAATCGGATAAAAATATATATGGGAGCTATATCCAAATCGGAACCGATCTCGATACAATTTGACAAAGATATTTCTGAGATGTATTTGATTTATTTCCCTGAATATCGTTGTTACGGAGTGCATATTACGGTTGTGGGTAACAAATATAACAAATCGGATGAACAGTATATATGGGAGCTATAGCTATATCTGAACCGATCTTCACCAAATTTGACATACTAGCATCTAGATTCAATTCGGTCGTAAGTGCCAAATTTCATCCAATTTGGGCAAATATTAGACGTTTGGTGCACAATCAGAGGTAAATCGGACGAAGTTATATATGGGAGCTATATCCAAATCTGAACCGATCTCGATAAAATTTAGCAAAGGTATTTCTGAGCTGAATTTGATACATTTCCCCAGATATTGTTGTTACAGGGTGCATATTACGGTTGCGGAGGACAAAAATAGCAAATCGGATGAAAAATATATATGGGAGCTATAGCTATATTTGAACCGATTTCGATCAAATTTGGCATACTTATTTTCAGGTCCAATCTGATCGTACGTGCAAAATTCCATACTATTCGGACTGTTATTACATGTTTGGTGCACAATAAAAGGCAAATCGGACGAAGATATATATGGGAGCTATATCTAAATTGTGACCGATTATCTCCAATTTTAATAGAGTTCGACCTTGGACCAAACAAATGATTTGTGCAAAATTTCATCTGGATAGGGCAATAAATGCGAACTGTTTACAAAAATACATGGACAGACGGACAGACGGACGGACATGCATAAATCGACTCAGAATGTGATTCTATGCAGATCATCAAAAGGAACTATGGGTCTATCTCGTTTCCTTTTCTCTGTTACAAACAAATGCACAAAGACATAATACCCTGACCACCTTGTGGTGTACGGTATAAATATCAGCCGGTTTTGCAGACACATGTATACCCTCCGCCAATGTCCGTTTATTATTAAATGTTGAATTGCATTATGATTATTTAAATATTGACCCCGGTTTCTTGGGAAATGTTGAAATGTGCGTGAGGTTCAACATTTAATGAAAATCAAACATTTATTTCCAATTTTATGCGAATCATCAAAATGTTAACCTTTTGGGAATAAAGAACCAGAAGGTTCAATTTCATGCGAATAATCAAAATTTTAACCTTTTGGGATTAAGGAACCGATGGAGTTCGTATCAGATCTCTGGGTGAGATAAATATCTAGATGGTTCAAAATTTCCAACTTGTTTCACAATTTATGATAAATATAGTTATTGAAAATTGTGACCTCTTTGGGGGAGTTTCCCGATGAAGTGGGCGGATATATCCCATCTGCATACCTGATCCTATGTTGATAGAAATATTGGGATGTGCCGCTTTTTATGAGCTTCATAGTTTTAGTAGAGAATCAGCTGCTTATTTCACATTTTATAAGAGATATTTTGAAAAGAAATTTTTTACCCTTTGTGAGGAGGTGTATGAAGCAGTAGGTTGATATTATCCATTGTCGGTCCTGACATAGCACTGACGCAAATATTGGGAGTTGCAAAGTTCGAATTATATTTACTTGTTTTATACGGTAACTTATTTTCGTGAAATTTCTGACCTATTGTGGGGGAGATACCAAAAAGAGTGGACCGACATTACCCATCTCCGAGTTCGATCTAAATTTGACAAAAATATATAAAATATATAAGAGCCAGTAATGCTTACAGGATATGCAGAGCTTACTCTTAAGGCAGAGGGTAGGTATTTGTATTTTTTTTTTTTCTTTTTTTTTTGGATCTGGTAATGCAGAGTATATGTAATAGTTGGGTGTGCTCACTCCGTGCCTCCCTTAATGGGAATGACTCATTATTTTTTTAGCTCAATGGTAACATGTGTCATTACTAGTAATGATATCGAACAATTGATGCATTTGCTAATGGGTTATATTCAATTTTCTTACATTATTCTATTCTTATTTAAAAAATACTACTCGTACAAATGAGTAAAGCACGAATTCGGAGATTTGGCACAAGATATATTTCGTATTTAAAAAAGTAGTTAAGGACAGGTAGAACGAAATCCTATACCAAAAAAGGAACATAGACAGACAGAAGTATTTCCAAAGGTGCATGGTTAGAGTTGTGTCGATCTAGTTCATACTTTAGTACACCAGTTTCCAAACGTATGAGTGATTTCACATATTTCATGTCACTCATACGCAGAGTTTTCATACAAACGACCAGAGTCCACGGAACTAGATAAGGAACTAGTTCGATCGATAACTGCTATGACCAGGTCATAAGTCTAAGGGAATCATGCCCAAGTACTATATAGTATTTGTTTAATGTAATATATTCCCAGTCACACCATGGTGTAGAGTATGGAAAACAACAATTTTTACACCCTACACCACATAGTGGTAAGGGGGGTATTATGTTTTGTGCATTTGTTTGTAACAGGGGGTAGGAAGCGAGTTAGATACATAGTTACTTTTGAGAATCTTCATGGAATCACCTTCTGAGTCGATTTATTCACGTCCGTCCGTCCACGCATTATTGTGAACCAAATGCAGGGGGCATTTATTATCCGATTGAAATGAAATTTTCCAAACAATATCTGTTTGGTCCACGGACGAACCCTACTGAAATTGGTGATAATCGGATCAGATAAAGATATAGCTCCCATATGTCTTAAACCGATTTCGGATTTATTTTTCAATAAATAGCCAATATCATTTCACCTGCATTTTGGCATATCCGACCAAATTCAGTCAAGAAGCAAGTACATCAATTTTGAAGAAAAGCGGTTCAGATATAGCTATAGCTCCCATATTTAATTTAGTTAAAATCGATTCAGAGTTGGATATGCCTCCCATATATTAGTTCTCTCTGAAACCAAACTATAACTGCTCTAAAGTCAAAAGTTGATAGGTTCTATGATCAAAAAAAATTCTTCTGTTACGGGTGTGGGTGTAGGGTATCATATAGTCGGCCCCGCCCGACTTTTGACATTTCTTTACTGGTCCAAACCTGGTACTGGGAAAAATTTAAGGATGACATTCACTCACATGTAATGGAACACACCTATGAGCATATATACAGTGTTGCCCATATTCGACGGACCCATCTGGCAACGCCATAACTTTTGACAGAGATGTCACATCGCTTAATGACATACCGCGTTTGAAGCGTCAGTCCAAGCAGATTTTTGTGAAAACTCAAAGTGCTTTTATAACATTAAAAAATGTGAGAAGTGCGCCTTCTAAGAACACCGTTGAGCGTTTATACGAAAAATGTTCGACTGTTAAGGCTCTTTCTAATCCGAAGAGGCCATATAAAAGTCGACCAAGGCGATCGGCCGAGAATATCGCTGCCGTACGAGCCAATGTTAAGAGGTCCCCAAGAACATCCCAAAAACGCCGTTCTCAGCAGTTGGGCATGGCTCGGTCCACTTTACAACGGATTATTCGCATTGATTTGCATTTGTTCCCGTACAAAATTCAATTGACGCAAAGAATGTTGCCTGCAGACAAGCCTTGTTGATTGGAATGGGCCCAAAGAGTTATCGAAATGGCCGAAGATGACGAGCAATTTTGGAACAAAATTATCATGTCCGGTGAAGCCTATTTCACATTGAATGGGACCGTAAATAAGCAACATTGCCGTTTTTACGCCACTGAAAATCCTCAGGAGATTCAAGAAGTGCCTCTTCATGACGAAAAAGTCACAGTTTGGTGCGGCGTTAGTGCGAAAAAGGTCATTGGGCCCTTTTTCTTCCAAAATGAAAATGGCCATGCTGTTACCATCAATCAGGAGCGTTATCGCGACATGATGACCAATTTTGTGATGCCAATTATTCGTTGAAAGCGTATGAGGCAGTTCTGGTTTCAACAAGACGGCGCTCCACCGCACACAAGTCGCATAACAATCGATTTTCTGAAGAATTTGTTTCCGGGCCGTTTGATGTCGAAAAGTGGTGATTTGGACTGGCCACCGCGTTCGCCCGATTTGACGCCGCCTGACTTCTTTTTGTGGGGATATTAGAAGTCAAAGGTTTACGTTAACAAGCCAAGGACCGTAGAAGAGCTCAAGGACAACATTCGTGAAGAAATAGCCGCTATTCCGCCAAATTTTTATTTTTTCTTTGATTTTAAAAAAATAAACATGGGTCCGTCGAATATGGGCAACCCTGTACCTATGTACATTCAAACATACATGATTTTTTCACCGGCAGGTGCTTCACATGGGTATGTAAACATGTCTGTATTTATAAAACCATTGTTGTACGAAAAGGTCTGTCATTTTGTTGCTGCAACTTAAATTGTTGCCATTTCCAACCGAAAATCGTTTTGTTTTTGTTCGGAATCCCAACAGCGACAACATTATTTTCGTTCACTTACTCGCTGTTTGATGATGTTTTTAGCACCTATTCATGTTCAAGTCTCGTCTCTTTTATGGAAATTGCAAAAAAAAAAACGACGACGACAATAATAACAACAACATCAACAAAGAACCCTAGTCAGTTACCTCCGTAACTTGCAAAGCATTTCCCTTACAGATTTGCCTATTTTTTTTTTCCAACGAAACGAACGTTTTTTTGGTTGGTTTTTGGCAGGTTCACTCATAATCTAAAATAAGTCCGTTTGCATGCACGACTACTCCGGCATACCAGTATTGTATTTGTATGTGTGTACAAATGTATGCATGTACATATGTTGTACATATTTTTAATCACACCTCTCAAACAAAATAAGTAGTCGTTGCTGTTCGTACATGTTATGTCGAACAGTGTTTTATAAAATAACAAAATGTTTATTGCAATTGCTGGAATAAATTAAAAACGACAGAAAGGTTCCACCGAAGTCTATAATTTTTATTTATTTTCATTTCATATATTTTCATCGTAGACAGATTTGTGCAAGCTTTTCTTTTATCGACCACTGTCCGCCATCGCATTCGACTGTTACGAGTGTTACGTACCATCTTTTACTTAATTGTTGCTGCTGCTGCTCCTGCCTGCAATAACATCTCCCAAATGTCTGGCTACATAATGGCAACATAACCGGCAAACAGCAGACAACACATGTCTACATATGCATACAATAAAAAAAATAAAACAAACACATACAACAAATAAAAAGTTGCAAATACAACATCAAACACAAATCTACATAAATTTCAATGTTGTCGCGACATCAACAATTATTTTCGTAAATCTTAATTGCTGGCATACGCCTTAGGGAAGAGGCGGAAGGGGGAAGTTTGGTTAATTATCATGGTTTTTATTTAGAAAATATTTAAATTCATTTTTTTTGAATTTTGATATAATAAAAAAAAATTGTGAAAAAAAATTCGTATTTTGCAACAATTTTTCCAGTACCGATGCCAACTATTATCAAACTCAAATATTATTCTCACTGAAGCATTGGGTGTTAATAACATCTGTTTTTCTTCTGTCCCGATTTAATGCTATATATCCAGTTTATTCCAAATGAAACTATTCCAAATGAAATGAAAAGGTGTATAGTCGAGGCCGACTTTTGTTGGGCGGTAAATCATAAATTCATATTTTAGTAATGAACCTTCGATTTTGTATTCGCAGACATATGGCAATAGGAGTATAGAGGGTTAGATGAAAAAACTGCAATCAACTTCAGGCTGCTGTCATTTCCAAGCCACTTGTCCGACAGCTGTTAAAATTATACCAGTGACAGCTCATTATATTGCTTCAAAGATTTTGGTGAGAATTTTCCAGAAAAAAGTTATTCGTGATGAAATTCAAATTTTTGACATACCAATGTTCCCAAGGGTTGATGCATCTACAGGGTGACATGAAAAACCTGCAACGAACTTCAGACTGCTGCCATTTCTAAGCCACTTGTCCGACAGCTGTTAAAATTATTCCAGTGGCAGCTAATTATATTGTTTACAAGCATACACAAGCATTTTGGGAAGAATTTTCCAGAAAAAAAAATTATTCGTGATGGAATTCAAGCGTGATAGTGTGATTTCTTTATATTTGGCTGGAAAACCACAACTGGCTATCGCTAGAGCACCCCAGCATTTAAATGTGAATAAATCTCTTGTGTCTAGTGCTCTTTACCGTGATTCCGGTACTGGTAGCGTAGCCCGACGGAAGAAAACAGCAACATAAGCAGAAATGGTTCGAAAAGTAAAGAAGCGACTTGATCGAAACCCGCGTCTCGCAGCGGCCGAAAAATGGCTCGTGAGCTGAACATATCGCAATATTCCATTCGGCAAATATTGAAAAATGAGGTATTGCCGGGGTAAAGCCATTGAAATGCCAAAAATGCAAGAACTTAAAACGGCAACAGAAAGAAAATGGACTTAAAAGAGCTAAAGAGTTGCTTCGCTTTGCCGAAAGTGGTGAACTGCCGAATTTTGTTTTCTCCGATGGGAAAACATTTGTTCTCCAGCAGTTTGTAAACAAACCAAATGATCGTGTTTTTTTTTGCCAAAGAGGTCAGCTGAATATGTGCATCTTCGGTTGGCCACCAGAACTCAAGCGGTGATGGTGTGGGCAGCCATAACAGCCGATGGTGGCTCTCCACTCGTATCAATCGACCATGGCATCAGAATAAATGCCGAATATTATCGCGAAAATATTCTGGAGGGTACCTTGGACACTCTACATCAGGACTCAGCACCATCGCACTCAACACGCGCCACCCAAGAATGGCTACAAAATGAGGTTCCTCGCTTCATTTCCAGCGCACAATGGCCACCAAAATCTCAGGAATCCAATCAGTTAGAATATTGTGTCTGGAGTATTTTGGAAAGCAAGGTTGGCACTAAAAAATACCAAAGTGTCGATCACCTCAAAACCGCAGAGCAACATTCGGGCAGCGTGTGACGGTTTCATTGGCCGTTTGAAGACCATAATTCGTGGCAAAAGTGACCAATTCGAACAAACCTAAACTTATTCTTAAATTTGATGCTGTTTCCGACATTTTTTGATTCTTTTTTTTTTTTCATTTCACCTTGTAAGGTGCTATAGCCTGTGACCTGTGAAAATTTCCTATGCAGGCCACGTCTTCGGATAGCCCCCATATAACGGTACCTCCATTCAATCGGTATTCTAATGGTTTCAGCGACATTATTCACCGGAATTGTTTCAAATTTCGTATTTGAAGTTCCAAATGGATTGCTGATTTTTGTCTTGTTTTTATACCACAGGGCTTTAGAGGTTATATGTCATTTAATACGGCTAAAACTTGCTTCGTCGAAATTACGGTTTTAAACCCTAGGTCTCTTTTGTGACCAAAAGCGTTTCAGGACATTTTGAGTCTATCTAGGGATGTCCGTCCATCTGACTGGATGGTGTATCCAATTTGCTACAACTTGACACATCGTAATACTATTATCAAGCGTAGATAGAGTTCGGAGATGAGCAATATCGGTCCACTCCTCCCCACAAAAGTGAAACATTTTCACTGAAACAATTTACCTCATAGAAAAAAAATAATCGTTTTTGTATACACTTTGCAAATCCCTATATTTTTTGTCAGTGCTAGATCAAGTGCGAAAATTGACGTTATCAGAAAACTTCATCATGTACCTCCCCCAAAATTTGGAATAATTATAACTCTTATAAAATGTAGCATAAGAACTCGATTTCGCACATCCCAATATTTTTGTCAACACAAGGCCTGCTGTGAAGATGGAATATATCGATTCACTCCTAAAATAACCATGAAATAAGCATCCGATTCCTTTCAAACTCGGCACATCTCAATATTTCTATGAAGAAAATGTGTTCGATGCTAGGAGGAAAATAGTTTTGTAATTGCAGCTTTGTTGAATGTGAGTCATTTCGAAATTAAGGAAATTTAATACACATATATTTTTGCAGTTATGAATCATTGAACCGCATTCAAGCAAATTATTGAAGATCGTTGTTAATCTCATTGTCTTTTCAAATATGGCGAATTAACATAGTCTGACAAAAGTGCTTGCCTCAAAAACAAAAAAAAAAAAGAAAAAAACAAAACAAATTTTTGAATTGTTCATCATTCTAAACTAAAATAAACAAAAATCAATAAGTCTACGATTAACACTTTCGTAGATTAAGAAAATGAAAAAAAAAAAAACAACTAGAAATAATTATAAGACACACAACGACAACAACTACAAACACTTTTAAAAATGTAGAACACTTGTCTACACATATTAGACCCAGAAAACATACACAATTGTACACACACAACAACAACAACTATGTTAACACCACGAACAACAATAGTTAACCAGAAAAATACCAAGCGAACGAGCCGAGCAACAGCAACATCAAATATATAGCCGGCAAATTATTAAAAAAAAAAAAAAACATTCAGTCGTACGTTTGGTCACACACTTCTGAGCACGTGAAACAAACAACGGCTACAACACAGCCATATGTTTATAATTCTATTAAAACCCAGCGAACAAATTTGTTAATAGGGTAAGTGTACCAGTAGTCGGCACTTTTAAGCTTTTCAATATTTCAATCTTTCGACATTCTGAGTGAAATCTTTCAATTGCAGAAAAATAAAGTTGTTCAGATTCCATAGTTTGTTTAGTTTTCGAAATTATAAACAACAATTGAATTCGTTTTTTATTAAATTGGCAAATTTTGCAATTTTACCTAAGTAGTAGTTTTTTGCCAGTAGTCGGCACCATTTTCCAATGTTCGGTATGTCTATTTGCCAGTAGTCGGCATATGCTATTTCATTAAAAAAAAATATTATTTTGCATATATTTTTATTTCAAATAGTATAAAACAATGCTGTTCACAGTTTAATTAACTAATTTCGTTTTAAAATAGTGTTTTATTTAATTATCATTCTAAACAAAATATAGGTAGAAAATCAAGAATAGTATGGATTTTCAATTAAAATAAAAATGAGATTAAATAAAATAGTACCTTTTTATATTTGGAATTTGTGAATTGATCTTTTTCCTTTAGATAACCAACATTTTTTTAAATGTCACCGCTATCTAAAACGTCAAATAGCTGATTTAAAAAAAAAAAAACTACTTAATTTAGAAAAGTTGGTCAAAAAGCACAAATAAAAGCAACTGCCGACTCAAAACTATTTTCTTATTTGAGTAGTTTTTAGATTATTTTTTAAAACTTTTCTCAAGTTTTGGTGAAATAGGTCACAAATGATATTTTTCTAGTAATCGGCACCCCCTGCTGACTACTGGCAAATCTCTTTTTTTCTGTTCCTAATGTCGGCATTAAATAATATAAGAGAAAAATGCTTGATTTGTATGTTTTTAAATTATAAAATGATCTTTAAACTGTTATTTACTATTATAAAATATTTCTGATTCCAAAAGTATTAAATTTAATTTACTTAAATCGATTATTAAGTTGACGCCACCACTAATTTTTTCTTTACAAACCAGCACTATCGCACGCGTTGGAAGACACTCACTGACGAAAACCGTTATTCTCTCGTATAAATGATTGGAGCTCATTGTTTTTTTACAGAAAGAGAGCAGAGAACACTGTTGACATTTTTTTGAAATTATTTCATTATTTGGTCAGTTCCATTTTTAGTTATTTAAGTTTAAATTTCAAAAATGCCGACTACTGGGACATGCCGAACTTAGGTGCACTTACCCTACATTTTCTTACCCTCCCCTGTGGAAATCACTCTAGCTTCCGTACGAAGTGATGTAGGTTGATAAAATTTTACTCAAATTTGGTATTTGAAGTTCGTAGTGAATATTACAGCCTATGACAGAAAATTGTCTGTACAGGTCCACGTCTTCGTATAGCTCTCATGCGGCATTATTCACCGAAATTGTTTCAAATATGATATTTATACCCTACAACACTATGTGTTGGGGGTATTATAAGTTTGATTGGGCCAAAAATTATGTAACACATCGAAATATTAGTTTCCCATATAGGAAAGTATATATGGATCTTCCTAGCTCGCCGAGCTGAGTCGATCTAGCTATGTATGTCCGTCCGTCCGTCTGTCCATGTTAATTTGTAATCACTCTACAGGTCGCAATTTTGGCCCGATCTTCACGAAATTTAAAATGTAGGTGGAGTTAATGTCAGAATAGAACCCTATTTCTTTTGGAGATGATCGCCAAATGTTTAGGGGTTGAATGTACCAAATACTGAAAAAATTTCGGATTTTGCAGTAGCTTTACAGGTCGCAATTATAGACCAATCGACGCGGAATTTCGCATGTAGCTAGAGTTTAGGGCGGGGAAGAAGCCTACCAATTTGGGTGGTCATCGGATAATATTTAGCGGCTAAAATAGACCATATCTTTTTTGTTGAAAAAATTCAATATTTTTCATTAAACCGCGAATATTTTAAATCCCGGCGAGATCACGAAGCCATGACAAGGTTACTTCTGATCTTTACATTGATGTTAAGATCCAACAAATCGAATATATAGCAAAATATGTGCGATATATATGTCTATCAAAGAAGATATGCTTTAAAGATCTCTTATATGTCGAGTACGGCTGAACTGATTTCGACAGTTCTCATTAACTCAGAATGGCCTCTTGGCAGAAAAGAAAAAACGCCTAAAAAATCGCATAAAAATATCTCTCTAAAGATGAAAATATTGATTTTGTAAATTTTCTCATATTTTTTTCAATTTTGTCATATTTTTGGCATATTTTCATTTTGAATTAAACATTTGGTAATATTTCTACAGCTAACAAAACTAAGTAGTTAGGATATCAGGATATAATATACAGATCGCATTTATGGCCCGATCGTTACGAAATTTTGCATGGGGATAAGATGAGGGTCAGGATAGATGCCTACTCTTTTTGGAGATGATCGCTATATATTTAGGGGTTGAAATAGACCAAAACATGACAAAATTGTCAGCAGGTCGTAATTATCGGACATTGCAAAAGCCAAGCAGTTTTGGATGGCCATCCAAAAAGATTCAATGTGTGAAGGAGTTTGCCAACTTTTGTACACAAAATACGAAAATGTCCATTCCAGTGACTTTTTGGAGAATTCACAAATACAGAAAAGACGCACTTCTGACTATTTCGTTAACGCTGATTTCGTTGAAGAATATAGTCAAATGGCTGTATCTCATATAGATGCGTTTCAGTCAAAAACCAATAATAAATGTTAATCTTTTGACACTTCTGAGAGATTATAGGTCTTTGGGAAATATTGGTTCCAGATCTAGGAAGACCATTTAAGTGCAACATCTAACAATAAATTGGAAATGAGCAAATTAGTTTAAGTTGCTATTATTCGAAAATTAGAGAACGAAACCTGATGGTTTTTTTTTATTATTTGTCCAATATCTTGTGGAATTCTTTCGAGTATCTCGCCTATATAAACTGTATCGTTTATTATAGTGTTGTAGGGTATTCAACGGTCGGCCCCGCTCGACTGTAGCCTTTGCTTACTTGTTGAAGTTTGTATTGGATATTACAGCCTATGACAGAAAATTGTCTGTGCAAGTCTACGTCTTTGTATAGCGCCCATATAACGTCACCTCCCGATATTCGGTACTTTGTTGATTTTAGCGACATTATTCACTGAAATTGTTTCAAATTTGGTATTTGAAGTTCGTATTGGATATTACAGTCTATGACAGAATATTGTCTGTGCAGGTCCACGTCTTCCTATAGCCCTCATATAACGGCGCCTCCCAATATTCGGCATTTTGACGATTTTAGCGACAATATTTACCGGAATTGTTTCAATTTTGGTATTTGATATATTTGACAGAAAATTGTCTGTGCAGGTCCACGTTTTGATACATCCCTCATATGATGGTACTTCCCTATATTCGGTATTTTGATATTTTCAAGTTTCGCATTTAAATATTGACAAAAGTTGCCTATGCAGGTCCTCGTCGTCGTATAGAACCTAATTTCGACCCCACAAGGTGCATATATTCTTGGATCAACAAAAAATTCTAAGTCGATTTAACGATATCCGTCCGTCTATAGAAATCGCCCTACCTTTCGAACGAGATGCAGTAGGTTGATCAAATTTTACTCAGATGTATTTTATGTCTTCAGGACTTTTGGTATTGGAAATGGGTCAAGTAGGTCCACGTTTTGGCATAGCTCCCATATAACTGTACCGCCAGATTTAGGGCAATTTAATTGTTTAAGCCACAATTTTAAGCCAAATTTGCTGCAAATTGGTATTTGTGTTTTTGTCCCCAGCCTTGCATGGAACAGTCTACATTGATACGGCATTTTAAGGATTTCAGCTAAATTTTTAAAAGAATTGTATCAATTGTTATACCCTACACCACAAGGTGGTCAGGGTATTATGTCTTTGTGCTTTTGTTTGTAACAGGCAAAAGGAAACGAGATAGACCCATAGTTCCTTTTGCTGATCTGCATAGAATCACATTCTGAGTCGATTTATGCATGTCCGTCTGTCCGTCTGTCCATGTATTTTTGTAAACAAAGTACAGGTCGCATTTATTGCCCGATCCAGATGAAAATTTGCACAGATCATTTGCTTGGCCCAAGGACGCACCCTATTGAAATTGGAGATAATCGGTCAACAGATATAGCTCCCTTATATATCTTCGTCCGATTTGCCTTTTATTGTGCACCAAACGTGTAATATCAGCCCAAATAGTATGGAATTTTGCATATACACCCAAATTAGGCCTAAAAATAAGTATGCCAAATTTGATCGAAATCGGTTCAGATATAGCTTTAGCTCCCATATATATTGTTCATCCGATTTGTTATTTTTGTCCTCCGCAGCCGCAATATGCACTCTGTAACAACAATATTTAGGGAAATATATCAAATACAGCTCAGAAATACATTTGCTAAATTTTATCGAGATCGGTTCAGATTTGGATGTAGCTCCCATATATAACTTCGTCCGATTTACCTTTTATTGTGCACCAAACATCTAATATTTGCCCAAATGGGATGAAATTTGGCACTTACGAACGAATTGAGTCTAGAAGCTAGTATGTCATATTTGGTAAAGATCGGTTCGATATAGCTATAGCTCCCATATATACTGTTCATCCGATTTGTTATATTTGTTACCCACAGCCGTGATATGCACTTCGTAACAACGATATTCAGGGAAATATATCAAATACAGTTCAGAAATATCTATGCCAAATTTTATCGAGATCGGTTCCGATTTGGACATAGCTCCCATATATATTTTTTATCCGATTTCAAATTAATTTTGCAACAAATGGGCAATACAAGTCCGAATTTAAAAGATACAAATGCTTCGGCATATTTAGTCCTTTGAACTTTGAATTATAATTATAATCATGGCGTGTATGATTGATTTCTCCCATTAAAACGTTTAATTGTTATGCGGAGCTCTACTAAATTAGCAAAGTAGTGTAGGGTATCATAAAGTCGGCCCCGCCCGACTTTAAGACTTTCTTTACTGTTTTATTTGGAGTTTACAATAGGCTTCTCTTTCTATGGCAGATAACTGGTTGCTGAGGTCTATTGCTTCGTATAGGCTCCATATAACAGTACCTTCAGATATTCGGTATTTTGATGATATGTGTCACACTTTTCACCCGAATTGTTTTAAATTTGGTATTTGCAATTTTCTTCGCAATGGGTACCGCTTCCTATGACAGGACCAGGCCCACACTCCCTGTATACCCATAAAATAACGGTACCTCCCAATATTCGGTATTTTGATGATTGTAGCTATGTTTTTCAACGGAATTATCTTAAAATTAGGTTATTAAACTTAGATTGTTTGGTGTTTATCGAGGAGATTATGAATCAGTACCTCTATCAACCTAATTTGAAGGTATCGGTCGATATTTTAGAATCTACATAACCAATTGTTTTTCCACCAAGACAATCATCCAAAACATACAGCTCACATTGTACGAGTTTGGCTACTCTATCATGTCCTACGTCAAATGTCAAATGTTTCAAAAAATCAAATACCCGTGTTTCCTATTTTTAGCTCCGTTTTCAGAATATAACAAGCTTAAAAGCAGCTAACTTCGGACGGACCGAACTTTTAATACCCTCCACCATTTTGGAAATAAAATGTATATCGGATTTTATGATTGAGGTATGTAGTTAGTTTTGAAAAAATTGGAGTACAGTATTGGAGAATATAAGAAGTTTGGGATTTGTGTGAACCGGTAGGTCTGGAAAACTGAAATTTGAAAGTCAGGGCTGTCATAGAAACCAATTTTTCACTATTGGTTTTAAAAACGACAAGAAAAATATTCAAAGGACTAAAAATGTGGATTTTTTAAACAATTTTTAAAGGATATTCAAAGGACTATAAATGTGGATTTTTTAAACAATTTTTAAATGATATTCAATGGACTAAAAATGTAGATTTTTTAAACAATTTTTAAAGGACTAGAAACTTGAATTTTTTAAAGAATTTTTAAAGGACATTTAAAGGACAATAAACGTGGATTTTTTAAAGAAATTTTAAAGGATATTTAAAGGACCATAAACGTGGATTTTTTAAAGAATTTTTTAAGGATATTTAAAGGACCATAAACGTGGATTTTTTAAAGAATTTTTAAAGGATATTTAAAGAACCATAAACGTGGATTTTTTAAAGAATTTTTAAAGGATATTTAAAGAACCATAAACGTGGATTTTTTAAAGAATTTTTAAAGGATATTTAAAGGACCATAAACGTGGATTCTTTAAGGATTTTTTAAAGATTTTCTAAAGGACCATAAACGTGGTTTTTTTAAGGATTTTTTAAAGATTTTTTAAAGGACTATAAACGTGGATTTTTTAAAGGATATTTAAAGGACCATAAACGTGGATTTTTTTAAGGATTTTTTAAAGATTTTTTAAAGGACTATAAACGTGGATTTTTTAAAGAATTTTTAAAGGATATTTAAAGGACCATAAACCTGGATTTTTTAAAGATTTTTTAAAGATTTTTTAAAGGACTATAAACGTGGATTTTTTAAAAATTTTGGGAGAGAATCAAGAATGGAAAGGAGGAGGAGTTTGATATGTGAAGTGGTTTTGGAACATTGGAATGAATCCGAAATTTGAAGGTGGACTTTTCCTTGACGAAGTGACTGGCTAGTATTTCAATATTTTGACAATAGAAATGAAGCATTTTTGTAAATTAAATGTGATGCTAAATTTTATGGGGTTTCTTTCGTTTGCTGGGCAAACAAAATAACCAATACAACCTGTCCAGATATTGTCATAAACAATTCATACTCATGACACCATGTCAAAGACACCTTCACCATACCAAACTCTCACATAATTACATGTACTAAGTATCTCTCTCTCTCTCAGAATTTTGAAATTTAAAAGAAAAAATTGTTTTATTTTTTTTTTCGAATGCATTTGTTCTTGTTTTGCTACTATCTTCAAAAGGCTGCATGCAAAAAAATGTCTGGGTATGGGTCTGCCGCACAACTTGCCGGCCTGTATGTACTTTTATAGAGTGAACGTGTAAGTTCGGTTGCACGAGGACATCACAATTAAGGACCACTTCACAAAAAATCTGACGTTGCAAATTTCGGCTTACTTTTTCTTTCTTTTCCATATCTAAACGTTTATTATTATGCCATATTGCCACGCACACACACACACACACACATGGGCACAATACGGCATGTATATATTGCATTTCTTACTGTTTCATTTTCATCTTTGACGTCTTCGTTTTTCCTTTTCTTTTCATTCTCAGTTTGTAACAACCAAACCTAAAGAGAAATTCTAAGGCACTTTGTCCTAGTGTTGTCACCATTATCATCCTCATAATAATCATCATCATTTGAGGTTTCGTCTGCTTCATCTTCTTCTTCTTCTTCTGTAGACTATCGTCGTCCTGAGCATCAGCTATTCTCATATGGGGCCCGTAACCCGTCATGGCCACCGTCCCCGCCGTCATCACCCTCAGACTTGTACTTATCACTGACTGTGTGTCATCGTCTTCGTCACCGTCACCGTCGTCATCATCATCGTGATTTGGTGTCAGTTTATGTCTAAATTTCGTGCAATTTTTGTGGTGTCTGTTTCTCCGAACACTTGTGCGTGTATGTGTGTATGTGTCCCTCGACTGTGTGTAAGTGCCCCTGTCTGACTGTATGGTGGGTGGTTGTCGTCTGTATGGCTGTGGGTTGTTGCTTGGGTTTTTAGGTGAGCAAGTGTAGTTCATAAACATTGGATGCCATGCACTTCACAATGCGCTCCAGACAGAAATGAGTGCATCATATCGATCGACTCTGGCTTGTATTTTCCCCTCTTTGCTTTTTCGCCATAATTCGTAGCCAGTTTAAAATAATTTTCCAACCAGCAGCGTTCTTTTTTCGTTTTTGCCCTCCCCAACATGTTTTTAACCAGCAAATCCTCGCCCCGTTCTCCACCATCAAAAAACCCGAAGAAAAATGCATTAAAATCGTTCAGTGCTTTCGGTTTTTATTATTTTCGGTCTATAAACATTTCAGTTTCTTTGGGGTTTTTGTTGTTTTATTATTATTTCCATGAGCATGATTTGTCTATGTCACTGTCTGTGATATGGCGATTCATTGGGTTAGTGTGCGTCAGTGGACATATGTGTGAGTTGATAATAATAGTAGGAAAATAGTAGACCATCGACCTACATGGCAAACCGGCCATCGTAATGAGAAATGTCCTGTCCAAAAAAGAACACACACACACACAAGTAAAGTCATATATGGAAAGAATTCGGAAATACGTTAGAAATCATTGGGAAATAATCTTCGAATAGTTACGAACCAAAAGCTATACAGGGCGAGATGAAAAAACTGCAACCAAATTGACAGACTGCTGTCATTTCCAATCCACTCGTCCGACATTATTCCTGTGACAGCCCATTACATTGTTTACAAGGGTACAAAAGCATTTTGGTGAGAATTTTCCAGAAAAAAAGTTATTTGTAATGTAATTCTTTATATTTGGCTTGAAAACTACAAGTGGCAATCGTTGGAGCCCTCCAGCATTTAAATTTGAATAAATCGTTTGTGTCTCGTACCATCGCTCATAGCCCGACGTCAATGAAGTGGACGGAAGAAAACAGCAACATCAGCAGAAATGGTTCGAAACGTAAAGAAACGACTTGATCGAAACCCGCATTGCAGTGGCCGATAAATGGCCCATGAGCTGAACATATCCCAATATTCCTCTCGCAAATATTAAAAAATGAGCTCATTGAAATTCCAAAAATTCAGGAACTTACACCGCAACAGAAAGAAAATAAACTCAAAAGAGCTCCAGAAGTTGCTTTGCTTGGCCGAAAGTGGTGAACTACCGAATTTCTCCGATGAGAAAAGATTCGCTGTCCAGCAGTTTGTTTCGTGTTTACTTGCCAAAGAGGTCAGCTTAAAATATGCACCTTCAGTTGGCCACCAGAACTCAAGCGCCGGCCATGGTGATGGTGTGGGCCGCCATAGCAGCCGATGTTCGCTCCCCGCTCGTATCAATCGACCGTGGCATCAGAATAAATGCCGTATATTTTTGCGAAAATATTCTGGAGGGTGTATTAAAGCCTTGGGCACGCAAACGTTTTGGCTGCAGACCTTGGACATTCCAACAGCTGAGTACACCATTGCACTCAGCAAGTGCCACCCAAGAATGGTTACAAAATGGGGTTCCTGGCTATTCGCAGAGCAACATTCGGGCAGCGTGTGACGGTTTCATTGGTCGATTGAAGGCCATAATTCGTGCCAAAGATGGACAATTCGAACAACTCCAAACCTACTCTAAAATTTGATGATATTTCCGACAGTATTTACTTTCTTTGAATAAAATTAAAAAAAATTTAAAAATTATGGTATTTGACTTTGTTTCAGTTTTTTTATCTCACCCTGTATATATAGTAATATGTATTTGTCATAGACCATTACGATTTTCAAATACGAAATATGAAGCAATAATGTAAATAATCTCGCTAAAATCATAAAAACCCCGAATGTCAGGAGGTACTGTTATATTGGGGCTATACATAGACGTGGCCCATGAGGAACTTCAAAAACGAAATTTAAAAGATTTCCGGTGAATAATGCCGCTAAAATCATCAAAATGCCGAATATGGCCACTATACGAAGACCTGGATCGTCGTTCCATATATGGCCCTTCCATAATTAGAAGAACTTTTGGAGCTTCTTGGGGTCTGCAAGCTAACAGGCAGGGAGAGTCAGCTGGCCTTATTAACAAAGAATGTCATGCGGTCCATGAGCTTATTTTGTGGACTTGTTGTGAAATAATATATTCGATTACCTCCAAACGATACGACTCTCCAAATGCTAAACACCCCTCATTTAACAAAAAAAAAAAAACTTTTCATAATTTTCAAGGATCTAAAACTGCAAGTTAATAACTTGGCATCTTGTTAAGGTTTTTGTTGCAACTGAATTGATTATCCTTCGCAACGAGTTTGTTGTCCTTAAACATTTGACTCCATGACGCAAGTATGACACCCAACCCAACCCCCTTTGAAAATGTTGCGGATGGTGGATCCGCAAAAATATGCACCAAAATGCAATCCATATGACTTACCTCCATGGCATGAAGGCCTTTGCAATATTCCCAAAATATGCGTGTGTGTGTGTGTGTGCGTTTGTACAGCAAAGGAGAACAACTGCAACATTCTCGTACTAACAAATCATGTAATCGTCACACATTTCTTTAAGAGTGTGTGTGTGCGGGATGCAACGAAACCCAGCTAAAACTCAACGCTCAAACAAACAAAAATTAAACGAAAAAATCCACCCTGATTTTCATGTGACGTGCTATTTCGTTTGCCACAAATTGCAACGAAATTTCACAAAAATTTTACAACAAAAAAAAAAGATTGTCCCCACCCACCTACACTCAGCCCCCGTTGCCTGCCATTCTGCACTTGGCCAACAATCAGGCGAAATGCACCAGCCTGTAAAAAAAAGTGGCGCAGACACGCACACAAATAAACGAAAACAAAAAATGAACGAATCCCAAAAAAAGCTAAAGAGGAAACAACAACAGCAGCACAAAAAACATGATGACAAACTCATTGCCAGCCAGCCAGCTAACCTGACCGCACCTCCCGCCCGCCCGCTAGCCTGTCTATTTGGAAGCATGCAATTCTATTACATGCGTGCCTCTTTTGCCGTGGCAAACAACGACAACACCGTCGTCAGCACAGAAATCAAACAAAAGGCAGTTACAACTGTCACTGCCACAGCAACTGCAATTGGAAATGGCAAAAACACGGGCAGCAGCGCCAATTCTGATGACGACGATGGCAGCAACAACAACTAACAAAGAACCGAAATGCAGCAATTGCAATGTGATTGCAGCAGTTGCACTTGCAGACACACACACACACACTATGCGTGTACAAGTGCAACTGCATGATGCAACAAAAAAGGTAGGCTCAAAACAAATACACACACACACGCATACATCAAACGACACTGAATTTTTCGTTGTTCTACTTCGTTCATAAAAAAGTGAGTGCGTGTTGTTGTATTTGTATTTTCGACATACCCTCCTCTTTCTCATATCTGTATTCCACCTTCTCAAACCAACAACTTTCTTTTTAATGTTACATTGTTGTTGTCGTCGTCGCCGTCATACTTTTTGTTTCGAGCAGCAGCAGACACATTATGGCGGGGGTCATTGGGAAGCAGAATGCGAGTTGGTTTCGTTGGGAAATAAAATCACCGAATTACAGCCAAAATATAATGTCATATGTATGAGCATGGGTGTGAGTGTGTGTGTGTGTGTGCATGCCTAGTTGGGTAGAGGCAAATGGGAATCGAACGAGTGCATCTCTGAATTTAATGAGAAATTTAAAAACTGTTTTATTTATGCGGATATTTAATTTTTATCCCCAAAAAAATGTCAACGTCATTCGACTAAAAAAATATATCATGCCAAAAATTTTTATAACATAAAAGGTTAAAAAAAGCAGTAAGTTCGGCCATGCCGAATTTGGAATACCCTCCACCATTTGGATCGAAGTTGGAATTATTCAAAAAAAAAAAAAAATAAATAAAATCCGTTTAAAATTGGGGTCTATAAGAAGATGTGGACCTGCGTAGGCAATTTCTGTCATTAACCATTACCATATTTAAATACGATACTTGAATAGTGTACCTAAAATCATCAAAATACTGAATATAGGTAGGTGCCGTTATATCGGGGATATACGATGACCTATACCTTCATAGACAATTTTCTGTTAGGTGATGTAGTACCTATTAGAAACTTTAAATACAAAATTTAAAACAACTCGCTAAAATCATCAAAATACGGAATATAGGGAGGTACTGATATAGTTGGCCTATACGAAGGCCTGTATCTTCATAGACAATTTTCTGTTAAAGGCTGTTGTACCCATTATAAATTCTAAATACGAAATTTTAAACAACTCCGGTGAATAATGTCCCTAATGTTGTCAAAATATCGAATATCGGGGGGTACCGTTATATGTGGGCTATACGATATCGTGGACCTATATAGACAATACTCTTCCAGGGGGTAAAGTACTCAGAAGGAATTTCTTTTATGGATTTTCAGACGATTCCAATGAAAAAATTGCCTACAATCATCAAAATACCGATTTCAGGGGGGGGGGGGGGTGTACCGTTATACGGGGCCTGTATGATAACGTGGACCAATATAGCCCATCTTCGAACTTGCCTGCAGACAAAAGACGGGTCTGTGCAAAATTTTAACTTCCTATCTTTATTCGTTTTGACACTTGAAATCGTCTAAGAATTTTCGGCTGATCAAAACTATATATAATTTGTTATATCCAAATACAAACATACATGGTGAGACAAAAAAAAACTACAACAAAGTCAAACGCCATAATTTTTACATTTTTTTTTTAAATTTTATTAAAAAAATGTCGGAAAGAGCATCAAACTTTAGAATGTTTAGATTTGTTCGAATTGGTCAACTTTGACACGAATTATGGCTTTCAAACGGCCAAGGAAACGTCACACGCTGCCCGAAAGTTCTCGTCGGTATTTCGGCCCATTCCCGGCGAAGAGCTTGCTTGAGGTGATCTATACTTTGGCATTTTTTTTAGTCCCAACCTTGTTTTCCGAAATACTCCAGACACAATAGTCCAACAGATTGGTATCCGGAAATTTTGGTGGCCATTGTGCGCTGGAAATGAAGCGAGGAACCTCATTTCGTAACCATTCTTGGGTGGCGCCTGCTGAGTGCGATGGTGCTGAGTCCAGTTGGAATATCCAAGTTCTGCGGCCAAAAAGTTTGCGAGACTAAGGCTTTAATACACCCTTCAGAATATTTTCGCGATAATATTCGGCATTTATTCTGTCGATTAATACGAGCGGAGAGCGACCATCGGCTGTTATGGCGGCCCACACCATCATCATAGCCGGCGCTTGAGTTCTGGTGGCCAACCGAAAGTGTAGATTTTCAGCTGACCTCTTTGGCAAGTCACAACACGATCATTTTGTTTGTTTACAAACTGATGGACAACAAATGTTTTCTCATCGGAGAAAACCAAATTCGGCAGTTCGCCACTTTCGGCCAAACGAAGGAACTCTTTGGCTCTTTTGGGTCTATTTTCTCTATCTTGCGGTGTAAGTTCTTGTACTTTTTCGGATTTCAATGGCTTTACCCCGATCTCATTTTTCAATATTTGCCGAATGGAATATTGCGATATATTCAGCTCATGAGCCATTTTTCGGCTACTGCGACGCGGGTTTCGATTAAGTCGCTTCTTACATACCATTTCGGCAGATGTTGCTGTTTTCATCCGTCCACTTCCTTGACGTCGAGCTACCCTTCCAGTGTCACGGTAACGAGCGATGCTACGAGACACAAAAGATTTATTCACATTTAAATGCTGGAGTGCTCTAACTATAGCCACTTGTCGTTGTCCAGCCAAATATAAAGAAATCGCACTATGACGCTTGAATTCCATCATGAATAACTCTTTTTCTGGAAAGTTCTCTCCAAAATGCTTTTGTACGCTTGCAAAAAATATAATGAGCTGTCATTGGAATAATTTTAACAGCTGTCTCATCCTGTATATTCTGGATCAGCGTAAAATTTTGAGACGATATTGGCGAATTTTGCCAGTAGACAGATTAACTTCGTCAATGGGCCATGTCGGTCCACGTGTTTGTATAGGCCCCACATAAAGTACCTCCCCATATTCGGTATTTTGCTGATTTTCACAACATCATTCGCCGGAATTGTTTCAAATTTCATATACAAAGTTCGTAACGGGTAGTACAGCCTATGGCAAAAATATTTCGTATGCAAGTCCACGTCTTCGTATAGCTCCCACAGGACCTCCCTTTATTCGGTATTTTGATGATTGTAGCGACATTATTCGCCGGAATTTTTTCAAATTTCGTATTTAAAGATCTAAATGGGTACTACAGCCTTTGACAAAAAATTACTTATGCAGGTCCGCGTCTTCGTATCAGTATCAACTTTCTCATAATATTTGTCTCGTATTTTTAATTTTTATACCCTACACCACATAGTGGTAAGGGTATTATGTCTTTGTGCATTTGTTTGTAACATGGAGAAGGAAACGAGATAGACCCATAGTTACTTTTGAGAACCTTCATAGAATCACTTTCTGAGTCGATTTATGCATGTCAGTCCGTCTGTCCGTCCGTCCGTCCGTCCTTCCGTCCGTCCGTCCGTCCATGTATTCTTGTGAACAAAATGCAGGTCGCATTTATTATCTTCTATTTGAATTTGGTGAGAATCGGATCAAATTTAGATATAGCTCCCATATATATCTTCATCCGATTTCGGGTTAAATGTGCACCAAATGTCCACTATCAGTCCAAATTACCTGAATTTTGGCACACCCAACCGAGTTCGGCCTAGAAGCAAGTATATCAAATTTGGAGAAAATCGGTTCAGATATAGCTATAGCTCCCATATATATCTTTCATCCGATTTGATCTTGAAGTCCTTCACATTCCTACTATGCACTCCACAACCGTGATATTTGGTACCAGGTATTAGATGGAGCATAGAAATAGCTGTTTTAAATTTTATCGAAATCGGTTCAGATTTGGATATAGCTCCCATATATATCTTCATCCGATTTCGGGTTAATTGACCACCAAATGGCCAATATCAGCTCAAATGGCCCGAATTTTGGCACATGTGACCGAGATTAGCCTTAAAGCAAATACAACAAATTTGGAGAAAATCGGTTCAGAGACAGCTATAGCTCCCATATATATGTTTTATCCGATTTGGTGTTTAAGCCTCTCACATTCGTAATATGCACTCCACAAGAATGATATTTGGTACCAGATATAAGATACAGCCCAGAAATAGCTGTTTGTAATTTTATCGAAATCGGTTCAGATTTGGATATAGCTCCCATATATATCTTCATCCGATTTCGGGTTAATTGTGCACCAAATGGCCGATATATGTCCAAATGGACTGAATTTTAGTACGTCGTACCAAATTCAGCCTAGAAGCAAGTATATCAAATTTAGTGAAAATCGGTTCAGATTTAGATATAGCAACCATATATATGTTTCATCTGATTTAGTGTTTTAGACCTTTACATTCGTAATATTCACTCCACAACCGTGATATTTGGTACCAGGTATTAGATGGAGCACATGAATAGCTGTTTTAAATTTTATCGAAATCGGTTCAGATTTGGACATAGCTCCCATATATATCTTCATCCGATTTCGGGTTAAATGTGCACTAAATGGTCAATATCAGCCCAAATCACCTGAATTTTCGTACATAAGACCGAATTCAGTCTAGAAGCTAATACGTCAAATTTGAAGAAACCCGGTTCACAGATAGTTATAGTTCGTAAAATGCACGATAGAATCAGATAGATTTTGATTTTGTACCAAATATCTCATAGAGCTCTGAAATGCCCTTTTTACGAGAGCTCTACTAAATATGCATAGTGGTGTAGGGTATCATATAGTCGGCCCCGCCCGACTTTTGAGCTTTCCTTACTGGTTTTTATTTATTTTTTTTCTCCACCTATGAGGGTGTCTTCCCTTTAAAGACACATCCCAAATTTGTGCTTTCGTTGTTTGTTGTTGTTTTTTTCATTCTTTCCCTCAATGTTGCATGCAATAACAATGCAATTTTATGCATTTGTGCTATTCTCAATTTGGGGAAAGTTCACCGTTGCACTCCGTCATTCCAAATGACTTGTCTGTCAGACAGGATGTTAAGGACTTGCAAAATTTTTGTCAAGCTTTGACAATAACAACATCATCATTAAAACAAACAAAAAAAAAACGAAACATAAGAGTTGCATCAGTTTCCTTACCGTCGTCGTATCGTCGAACGGTCGGTCGGTCGGTTGGTTGGGGTTGGGTCCATAATGACGTCAACAACAATAACTTGAAATGCGACTGATGATTATGATACTGATGTGTCTATAAGATATATGTAATGCATGCTGTGCTTTGCAGTGAATGCATTGACTTCCTTTTTGGGGAAAAAGGTAAAACACAACAAAATATTCCACTCCTTGAAATCTGTCAAAAATGTTGCTGCTGCTGTTGTTGTTGTTGTTAATTTCGATATGCATTTGCTTTTGTATAACCTTCACTTGTCACCTTTTATGTTATCTGTGATTCCTTTTCCAACATTTTTTGCCCGCCAGAACATAGTCATTACTCCGCACCATGTTCCGGTGCACTTGACAGTGCAAAAACATATCATGTTTCCTGGTCTCTGCATGGTGGATGTATGAAGCCTAGCATCGGTAGGAGTACTTTTTTTACTTCAATTCCCATACCTACTTTTTTTCTTATTTTTATTTTTGGAATCCTTTTGAAATATCCCTAATTTTTTTCTTCTTCAAAGTCCATTCTTTCCCCTTGCTGAAACGTAATGTTTCTTTTCCTTCCGCTTTTCTGTTTCAATTTCAAGTGCAATGGTTTTACCAAAAAATAAATGACAACACCAACAAAAACAACCAACACAAAATCGTCTAATGAACTTCGCAGCTAGGAAGCCAACAAGATGTTAGATGTCTTCTTAGTTTGGAAACAACACTTGTCATCTTTATGTCTCCATGACCCATCACGAAGTCATCATCATGACAATGAAGCTAACATTACAATGTTGCCTCGCTCTCTCTCTCTCTCTCCCTCTCTTCATTGCGCAAAGCTTCATTTACATTTTAATACTCATACTGGTAGTTCTTTTGCTTGGATGCATTATTTTGGTTTGTTTTTTTCGTTATTTTCAAATTGTATGAAATGTCTTGGAACAGGGTGATCAAGACGAGAATGGTTTTCGGAAGTTTGAATATTGTTAAATTTCAAAACAACTAAAGATACGTACTTAGAAAATATGGTCAGGGCTTTGAAAATAATTTAATCGGGCCGTCGCGATGTATGGAATCAATGAAAAAAACCTTGTTGATTTCAATTTGTATACCCTCCACCATAGCATGGAGGGTAAATTAAGTAACGCAACACCTTAAAATACATATTTTAGACTCCACAAAATATATATTTTTATCAGCATACAATTTTCTGTCAAATCTGCATATCCATCCGACTGCCGGTCTGTGGAAATCAATCTAGCTTCCGAACGAAATGCAGTACATTGATGAATTTTTTTACTCCGATGTGTGTTAGGTCTGGACATTTGGAATTGAAAATGGGCTATACAAGGGTGAGATGAAAAAACTGCGACCAAATTCAGACTGCTGTCATTTCTAAGCCACTCGTTCGACAGCTGTTAAAATTATTCCAGTGACAGCTCATTATATTGTTTACAAGCGTACAAAAGCATTTTGGTGAGAATTTTCCAGAAAAAATGTTATACGTAATGGAAGTCAAGCGTGATAGTGTGATTTCTTTATATTCGGCTGGAAAACCACAAGTGGCTATCGTTAGAGCACTCCAGCATATAAATGTAAATAAATCTTTGGTGTCTCATACCATCGCTCGTTGCCTTGATACTGATTGTTGTTGTTGTTGTTGCAGTGTTAACATGCTCCGTTGTTTGTGTTCTGATTAATCCGGCTCTTCCTCAATGTCCAGCTTTAGTAATTCTGCTGCAATTAAACAGATGCAGCGTATTGTGCGGGCCTGTATCGCACGCTGGGCAGGCGTTCCGAACATCTTCGTCAATTCGTGCCCAATACGAATAATGGTAGCGTAACCCGAGCTCAAGGAAGTGGACGGAAGAAAACAGCAACATCAGCAGAAATGGTTTGAAAAGTAAAGAAGAAACTTGATCAAAAGCCTCGTCGCTGTGGCTGAAAAATGACTCGTGAGCTGAAAATATCGCAATATTCCATTCGGCAAATATTGAAAAATGAGCTCGGGGTAAAGCCATTGCGATTACAAAAAGTGCAAGAACTTACACCTCAAAAGAAAGATAATATACTCAAAAGAGCTAAAGAGTTTCTTCGTTTGGCCGAAAGTGGTGAACTTCCGAATTTGGTTTTCTCTGATGAGAAAACATACGTTGTCCAGCAGTTTGTGAACAAACAAAATGATCGTGTTCACTTGCCAAAGAGATCAGCTGAAAATGTGCACCTTCAGTTGGCTACCAGAACTCAAACGCTGATCATGGTGATTGTGTGGCCAGCCATAACAGCCGATGGTGGCATCAGAACAAATGCCGAATATTATCGCGAAAATATTCTAGAGAGTGTATTAAAGCCTTGAGCACGCAAACGATTTGGCCGCAGACATTTCAACGGGACTCAGCACCATCGCACTCACCACGCGCCACTCAAGAATGGTTACAAAATGAGGCTCCTCGCTTCATTTCCAGCTCACAATGGCCACCAAAATCTCCGGATACCAATTCGTTGGACTATTGTGTCTTCAGTATTTTGGAAAGCAAGTTTGGTACTAAAAAATACCCAAGTGTCGATTACCTCAAGCAAGCACTTCGCCGGGAATAAGACAAAAAACCACAGAGCAACATTCGGGCAGTGTGTAAAGGATTCATTGGCGTTTGAAGGCCATAATTCGTGCCAATGTTGCCCAATTCGAACAAATCTAAACCTATTCTAAAATTTGATGCTATTTCTGACATTTTTTTTGCTTTCATTCAATAAAATTAAAAAAAAATAAAAATTATGACGATTGACTTTGTTGAAGTTTTTTTATCTCACCATGTATGAGTACCCGCAGATTAAAATTTTTTTGGTTGTTTTAGTCACAATTTTAACCTGAATTTACTGCAAATTGGCACCATGTGTCCGCATTATGTAAGAAATATGCTTGCATAGAACTGTCAAGTTTTGGTACAGTCCCCATATAACTGTACCTCCCGATATTCGGTGTTTTGATGATTTTTGTCACACTTTTAACCGGAAGTGTTTCAAATATGAAATTTGAAGTTCCTTGACATAAAATTAATCATACAGGTCCACGTATTCGTATAGGCCATACGTAACGGTACCTCAAAAAAGAGCTCATCGAAATTTTATCGGAATGGGTTTCTTTATATTGAATAAAAAGACTGAATTCTATTTAGCATAATTGCTTCTTAAGAATTTTCCTTTAGAAAAGTGTTCTATGGAGGACAACCCTCAAAGATTCTATGCAAAGAAGACCCTTCGAATAGGGCTTTGATGGAAAGAATATATTTGAAGAGGCCAGAAGAAGAGCTTGCAAGGTCTTCTGTTGCAATAAAATCCATCAAAAGATTCTCTATAAATACAATATCTTTAGAAAGAATGACACTTCTAGCAAAAATGAGATTTCAGAACATTTAAAAATAAAATTAAGAAAAAGAGACTTTCTAAAAAGTCTTCTGTGGAAAAAATTATCATCCAAATAGTCTTCTATGTAAAGAAAATCGTAAAAAAAATCGATGGGTAATACCTTCCAAAAGGTATGTCATGGAAACATGCCTTTCAAATATCTACTTTAAGGTCTGTGGAACGTAGACCCCGTAAAAAGTCTTCTAGGACACGAATAAATTTCAAACTATTTTTTTTTTCAAATGACCTTCAATGAAGGAAGACATAAGTCCGGCATGGTATGTAAATGACTGTGGCAACAGGTCTTTTCAAAATGTTGTTTGTGAAAATACACTTTCGAAAATGTCGTCTGTGAAAAAATACCTCTGAAAGGGGCTTCTAAAAAATAAAACTTTTCCAGGCATTTCCAGCATATAAATGTAAATAAATCTTTGGTGTCTCATACCATCGCTCGTTGCCTTGATACTGATTGTTGTTGTTGTTGTTGCAGTGTTAACATGCTCCGTTGTTTGTGTTCTGATTAATCCGGCTCTTCCTCAATGTCCAGCTTTAGTAATTCTGCTGCAATTAAACAGATGCAGCGTATTGTGCGGGCCTGTATCGCACGCTGGGCAGGCGTTCCGAACATCTTCGTCAATTCGTGCCCAATACGAATAATGGTAGCGTAACCCGAGCTCAAGGAAGTGGACGGAAGAAAACAGCAACATCAGCAGAAATGGTTTGAAAAGTAAAGAAGAAACTTGATCAAAAGCCTCGTCGCTGTGGCTGAAAAATGACTCGTGAGCTGAAAATATCGCAATATTCCATTCGGCAAATATTGAAAAATGAGCTCGGGGTAAAGCCATTGCGATTACAAAAAGTGCAAGAACTTACACCTCAAAAGAAAGATAATATACTCAAAAGAGCTAAAGAGTTTCTTCGCTTGGCCGAAAGTGGTGAACTTCCGAATTTGGTTTTCTCTGATGAGAAAACATACGTTGTCCAGCAGTTTGTGAACAAACAAAATGATCGTGTTCACTTGCCAAAGAGATCAGCTGAAAATGTGCACCTTCAGTTGGCTACCAGAACTCAAACGCTGATCATGGTGATTGTGTGGCCAGCCATAACAGCCGATGGTGGCATCAGAACAAATGCCGAATATTATCGCGAAAATATTCTAGAGAGTGTATTAAAGCCTTGAGCACGCAAACGATTTGGCCGCAGACATTTCAACGGGACTCAGCACCATCGCACTCACCACGCGCCACTCAAGAATGGTTACAAAATGAGGCTCCTCGCTTCATTTCCAGCTCACAATGGCCACCAAAATCTCCGGATACCAATTCGTTGGACTATTGTGTCTTCAGTATTTTGGAAAGCAAGTTTGGTACTAAAAAATACCCAAGTGTCGATTACCTCAAGCAAGCACTTCGCCGGGAATAAGACAAAAAACCACAGAGCAACATTCGGGCAGTGTGTAAAGGATTCATTGGCGTTTGAAGGCCATAATTCGTGCCAATGTTGCCCAATTCGAACAAATCTAAACCTATTCTAAAATTTGATGCTATTTCTGACATTTTTTTTGCTTTCATTCAATAAAATTAAAAAAAAATAAAAATTATGACGATTGACTTTGTTGAAGTTTTTTTATCTCACCATGTATGAGTACCCGCAGATTAAAATTTTTTTGGTTGTTTTAGTCACAATTTTAACCTGAATTTACTGCAAATTGGCACCATGTGTCCGCATTATGTAAGAAATATGCTTGCATAGAACTGTCAAGTTTTGGTACAGTCCCCATATAACTGTACCTCCCGATATTCGGTGTTTTGATGATTTTTGTCACACTTTTAACCGGAAGTGTTTCAAATATGAAATTTGAAGTTCCTTGACATAAAATTAATCATACAGGTCCACGTATTCGTATAGGCCATACGTAACGGTACCTCAAAAAAGAGCTCATCGAAATTTTATCGGAATGGGTTTCTTTATATTGAATAAAAAGACTGAATTCTATTTAGCATAATTGCTTCTTAAGAATTTTCCTTTAGAAAAGTGTTCTATGGAGGACAACCCTCAAAGATTCTATGCAAAGAAGACCCTTCGAATAGGGCTTTGATGGAAAGAATATATTTGAAGAGGCCAGAAGAAGAGCTTGCAAGGTCTTCTGTTGCAATAAAATCCATCAAAAGATTCTCTATAAATACAATATCTTTAGAAAGAATGACACTTCTAGCAAAAATGAGATTTCAGAACATTTAAAAATAAAATTAAGAAAAAGAGACTTTCTAAAAAGTCTTCTGTGGAAAAAATTATCATCCAAATAGTCTTCTATGTAAAGAAAATCGTAAAAAAAATCGATGGGTAATACCTTCCAAAAGGTATGTCATGGAAACATGCCTTTCAAATATCTACTTTAAGGTCTGTGGAACGTAGACCCCGTAAAAAGTCTTCTAGGACACGAATAAATTTCAAACTATTTTTTTTTTCAAATGACCTTCAATGAAGGAAGACATAAGTCCGGCATGGTATGTAAATGACTGTGGCAACAGGTCTTTTCAAAATGTTGTTTGTGAAAATACACTTTCGAAAATGTCGTCTGTGAAAAAATACCTCTGAAAGGGGCTTCTAAAAAATAAAACTTTTCCAGGCATTTCTCGCATTGACGATCATAAAATAGTTTAGAGTTTATCTAAAAGCGCACTTGTTCTTATATCCAATGGTTATAAATCATGCAAAACCCAACGCTTTTTAATACCAGTCCCCAAAAAATCGTTATGCCTCAAGCAGCATCTTGTTCGTACACCCTGTAAATATACGCCGAAAAAATTCCCATTCTTTTATGCTGTCCGAAAAATGCTTTGGCATTGTTTCTATTCTGCTTTTATTTCTCTCCTTTCATCCCATTAGGATGATACTTCCTCAAGGGACAGATAACCAAAAAAAGAGCCTCGGAAGAGTAAATATTCATGGTGTGGGAAGAAAAGCTGTAGGATGAATGAATTTACAAAGAGGAATTTGGAGTATGATGTTTTTTTGGTTACAATCACGAACACAAAAGCAAAGTGAAATTCAAACGAAAATATAAAGGGAATAACTGTCAAAATCAATCATTAAAAATCTCTCAAAAATTGTTCTGACAGATTGAAAAGAGAAAGCTACTTTGTTGTTTTCATTGCAATTTTGAAAAGGAAAAAAAAAAGTTCAAAAGGAGTCAGTTGAGCTGCACTCATAAATGACAGATAGGAAAATATTATCACGTTTTCTTGCGTAATACTCCTTATCAATCCAACGAATATGCTTTATCAATATATATTCTTTATCAATGCAATTGCTCCTGAATATGACCGATAATTTTGAAAATATGGACAGTTCCGCAATTTGTCACCACTTGCCAAATTTTTGGAAACCAAACAAAGCAACTGTAGAAAACTAGCCCAATTTTGAGATAACACTTTTGTTAACGAGTTACAGCCAAACTTCTTCACAACGGCTTTTCTTGTAACAAAATAAACGTCAAAACTTTAGACCTCTTCCAATAAAAAGTTCACGTTCTCTTTGGAAGGTGAAAAAAATTGCTCGATCCCCATTTACTATTTGTAACGAAATTCACCCGAGGTTGTATTACATTTTCTAATTACCTTCTTTCCCTTTTCCCTTCTTTACAGAATTAAATCATCACGTGCTACACCTGTTCCTTCAACACGTCGCACCTACAGCGAAGAGGACATTAATAACGCCATGCACGAAGTACTTTCTGGTAGATTGGGCACTCGCAAGGCGGCCGTTCAATTCAATGTGCCACGCTCCACGCTGCGCAACAAAATGTACAAAATGGCAACGGGTGCCAAACGTGGCGCTGATACCCCCACAGAAATACTACAACAAGAACTCGAAAAAGATTTGTCGGCCGATGAAGCTGAGGGCGATGTGGACAGTAATGCCTCGACGCCACAGCCAGATGATGAGTTGAGACGCATCACCACACCGACAATGTTAAAGAAAATTGCCGCTGCCAATAATGGCGAGGGAGCGATGGATATCGCCGATGAGCCACTTTCGTTGAGCTCACCAAAACCCGCTCACACTGAATCCTCTAAGCCCCAAACAAATAATTTACTAAACCCTAATGCCGAACTCTCAACACCACCACAGCCACAAATACCCCAAATAGATGCCACGTTACTGTTGCAGACGCTGCTTCTTTCCGACAAAAATCTGCGTGATCTCTTCAGTGCTTTGCTGCTGAATTCCACCATAAATTTAAAGGATGTTCTGCTGGGAGCAACTACAGCAGCCACAACTGCTGCTACGGCGGCGACGGCAGCGGCTGCTGTTGCCGCTGCTGCCACTGTCAATGAGCCAAACACAAATAGTCCAAACAATGGTAACCAACAACAGGACTACCGTTCACTTTTGCAATTACTTCTGCAGCAGCAGCAACAACAACAGCAGCAGCAGCAATCCTCTTTTGCCCCTGGCCGCCGTTTACCAAAGTCTGATACACCGGAAACGAATTCATCTATGGATCCCAATGAGTCGTGTGATGATCCCTCCTCGGCGATATTGAAAATTCCGTCCTATACACCGGTGGCTGGAACTTCCTCGTCCATGGGACCCAGTAGTTCTCGGGGATCACCTGCTTTGCATTGTCATAACAGCAACAACAGTAATTCCAATCGTAACGGCGGTGGTGATAGCCCGGGTCCGCTGATGCTGGTGGCAGCCAAAAATCAATTGGGCGCCAACAATAGCTTATCGGTGACACCGCCCCTGCTGCATGGCGGAGTCGATGGCCAAAGTAATCAACCGCTGAGAATGCGTGATGTCATTGCCAATAGCATACATCGGACCATGAGCGAACAGGCCAACAAAGATGTCCTCTTGGGTCTGGTGGCAGATTGTGAGCGCAACAACTCTTCAGGTATGGACTACAAGAAACCCACAATATCAGTGGTGAAAAATATTGGTGGTACTGATACATCGCGTTTTGGAACAGCGCCCAACCTGCTGGCAAATGCTGCAATGCACAATTCACATCATCACCACCACATGCATGCCCACCATCTGAGAAGTCAGGAAGCAGCAGCCTTGGCTGCTGGCAAAGGAACCCGGCCCAAGCGTGGCAAATATCGCAACTATGACCGCGACAGCTTAGTTGAGGCTGTCAAGGCTGTGCAGCGGGGGGAAATGTCAGTGCACCGAGCTGGTAGTTATTACGGAGTTCCACATTCAACACTAGAGTACAAGGTTAAAGAGCGCCATCTAATGAGGCCGCGAAAGCGTGAACCCAAGCCACAGCCCGGCCTCGATGGTGCCAGCAATAGTTCAAAATCAAATGCCAACATTCCTGCAGGTCTTGACAAATTAAAAGCCGGCAACGGACCGAATGCCAGCCTGAAATTAAGCGGAGCGGCTTTGAAGAGTAACGGTGGCACGGGAACGGCCGGATTTCCGGCAAATGTCGGTAACGGCATGAAACTGCCTATGTTTGATCCCACCTTAGCACATCTGCCCTATGCGCCAACCATGTTTTGGCAACACCAACAAGCCGCCTTCGGCCAATTACAAATGGATTTGAATCGTAATGCCACAGCCGCCAGTAGTGGTGCCTCGCCCACAGAAACGGGCAGTGAAATATTGAAATCACATATGCAGCGCTATCAGGAGGCCACAAGCGGTGGTGGTAATACAACAAATTCATCAAACGGTCCCAGTCCGATATCCAGTCCTCCCATAATAAGCGGCCATGATATTAATCGAGCGAGGGAGTTGTACGAAACAAATGCTGCCAATGGGGCGAATTTCTTGGACGGTATAATACGTAAGACGCTCGATCGTAAAAGTAATGAAGTTAGTGGCATTCCAAGCAGTAGTAGTAGTGGAGGTGGCGGCGGCGGCGGAGGTGTATTATTGGATCAGTTGTTGATGAAAAAGACCCCATTGCCGTTTACCAACAATCGTGGTATGGTCGATTACAATAGTCTGTCCCATTCGCCGTCCAACAAACGGACTGGTAGTCCCCTGTCATTGCGAGCGGCATCAATTAAACGTGAACGCAACGATAGTGGCAGTGATGACGATGAAACTTCTCAAAGTGGAGCGGATGAGTACGATCGCGAAAATAACAACAACAATAACACGAGTGGTAGCAGTAAAGGAGGTCATGGTAGTTTGAAAACACTGTTACATCAACGAGATCGTCGTATTGCTTCAAGAGATTCAGCCTCGGAAACCGATGCAAGTAGTTTAAAGAGTGAGCAACTGCACAACAACAACAATAACAACAACAGTAGCAGCCATCACATGCATTTGCATCACAACAACAATGGCAGCAATACGAACAACAACAACAACGTTGCCAGTGATATAAATGGCGGTGGTGGTGGTGCCATCAACGTTAAACGTGAAATTCCTACACTCGAATCTGGCACCTCGATACTGCAAGAGAAACTCTCACAAATCAAGTCGGAGCAACAGGAAAACGAAGAGAACTTATAGAATCAATTATCATACGGTTGTGGAATGGCCGAAGGTGTTGGTGATATTGACATGTTACAGCATTACCAATACCAGTCAAGGCGTCATTCTCAACCCCTTTGGTATGACCAACACCAACACCAGCACTATGAGGAGCAACAGCAGCAGCAACATCACCAGCATCACAATCCATGGCTAACACATCATGGACCGGGCGGCAGTGAGACATTAGCTAACAACTACTACAGTTACTGAAAACAAAACGACGAGACGAGAGAGAAAGTGTGGCAGTGGTAAAGCGGAAAGCGGGAAAACAGACAAACTGCTGAAACATTAGGCAGAAGTAATAAATAATAATTTTAGTGAAATTAAGTAAAAGAAAAACACACACAAATCAAATGCCTGTGCTACAGAAATTAAATGAAAACAACAACAACAACAAAAAACAACACAACACTACAAAAGAGAGCATGAAAGCATTTACAATTGTCAAACGTGTCAAGATGTGTAATTTTAAATGTCAACGTTAATTGAATGAAAGAATGAAAGAAGTTAGTCAAAATTTTTATGTTCTCACTTTTTTTTTGTTTTCTTTTTCTTCCTAAATATTCTCTATAGAATATTTCTGTTTTATAAATAATATTTGTTTTTTAGAAATTTGATTTTCTTTAAGCTAAATGGAAGGCAAGTGAAATAAAAGCCCACAAAGTGTATGTATTTAGGTTAAAGTTAACAAAAACAAAACCAAACAAACATGAGATAAGAAGACAATTTGGAAAAAAACAAAATAATACAAATAGTAATACAAACATACACTGATAAACATACAAACAAACATATATGGTATGGCGTTGTACATAGATAATCTTAGAAAGGTAAACAACAACAACAACAACAAAAGCAAACACTTTGTCAACAACAAAACACTTTTTAACAGTTTTAAAAGCCCAAAATAGTTAATAAACTCAACAAAAGAACAACAACTTAACAGTACTATAGATTTATAAAAGACATCATCATCAACAACAACAACAACAAACAGCAACAATACAAATGAAAACAATATACAAAACAACCTACATTATTAACTATATATATATACCAAAATATATATAAAAAATAAATATATTAAATGGTTTTTTTTTACAAAGTATATGTATATATAGAATAATTATATATGTATTTATTATTCATGCATATATATTTATATAATATATACAAAATACATAAAATTCACTTAATTTTTTCCTACATACATATATAAATATTTATTAGTTTCCTTTTCTTTTTTGACAATCGACGCAATAGGCACTTGTACAAACTAAAAACAAACAAACAAACAAACAAATGCGTTAAGCAATAAACTAAACAAACAATATACGACAACAACACTAACAATAACAACAACAATAATAATACAGAGAGTGTCATTAAAAATCGCAAAAAAAAAATATTTTTTTTTTTTGGAATTTTGTAGTTTTTTTAAAGGGTTTTCTTATTTTTTGAATTCCTTCTTAGAGCCTTAGGAAGGAGTTTATTGTGGATTACATGAAAATGGACCTTTTTCTAATAAAGGCACACGTTCCAGTAGAAAGAATCAACTCAAAAATAAAAAAACAAAAAGCAGAGGGTTTTATTTTAAATTCAGCAAAACGGGAAAATACATAGAAGTGTAAGGTGTAAGTGTAAACAGAGTCAAGATATGGCAACCCTGTGAAAATACCTCTGTTGTTATGATATCATGACAACATCGTTAGCAATTTTAAGCGATTTAAAGCGCCTCAAAGACATAGAAGTGTAAAGATAGGACAAGACAGAGTCAAAATATGGCAACCCTATAAAAATACCTCTTTTGTTGGATATCATAACAACATCGTTATCAATGTTAACTGATTTAAATCGCTAAGGCAATATGCACATTTTTGGGAAGGTCTATGGAATAGAATTTTGAAACCAAAATTTTGGATTTCACAAGTTTTTATTTATTTCTTATTTCTGTAATAATAATTTCTGTAATTAATTGGGAAAGTCTATGGAATGGAATTGTAAAACCCAACTTTTGGATTTTTCAAACTTTTATTTGTAATTTTTTTATATAAATGTGTTTTTTATATTAACATGGTCCTGCCATGACCTGTTATTCTAGATAGTATAGACACAAACCATTTGCTCAGAATGCATTTTGTCTAGTCTTTACCATTTTAGGTCTTTGAAACTGGTTGGCTTGTAAAGGTGCGAATACATACAACAATTTTTGACTGGCATATGTCATCGGCTGGCTTCTTCGGAAAAGATCAAATAAGCGTAAGGCCAAAATCTAACTAAATCAACCTAAAACTTCATTATTCAGAGACCTAAAAGGGTTAAGACCAAAGACCTAAAATAGTAAAGACTAGACAAAATGCATTTTGAGCGAATGGTTGGTGTCTACAATACATAGAGTAACAGAGGTATGTTAATATAGAAACCACCAAAGACATAGAAGTATAAAGATAGGACAAGACAGAGTAAAATATGGTAACCCTGTGAAAAAGGCCTCTGTTGTTATGATATCGTAACAACATAGTTACAAATGTTAAGCAATTTCAACCCCTAAGGCCATATGCAATTATTTGGGAAGGTATATGGAATAGAATTTTGAAACCAATATTTTGGATTATCCAAACTTTTATTTGTCATTCTTTCCTATAATTGTGTTTTTTATATTAACATGCCTATGCTATGAGCTATTATTCAAGGTAGTATAGCCACAAACAATTTGCTCAGAATGCATTTCGTCTAGTCTTTACCATTTTAGGTCTTTGAAACCACAATCAAAGACCTAAAATGGTAAATACTAGACAAAATGCATTCTGAGCAAATGGTTTGTGTCTACAAAACGGCTCATGACAGGGAAATGTTAATATAAAAAACACAATTACAGACACGAATGAGAAATAAGACTTTGAAAAATCCGAAAATGTGGTTTCAAAATTTTATTCCATAGACCTTACCAAAAAATTGCATATTGCCTTAGCCGTTTAAATCAGTTAACATTGGTAAATATGTTGTTATGATATCATAACAACAGAGGTATTTTCACAGGGTTGCCATATTTTGACTCTGTCTTATGCTATCTTTATACTTCTATATCTTTACTTTGTTCCTCTACGAAGAAGCCAGCCGATGACTTAAGCCAGTCAAAAAAGCGTTTTATGTATTCTCACCTTAAGTTCTAAATCCATTACCTTCAACAAAGATTTGGACTAAGAGAGTTTCTAAAATAATTTCCTAAAATTCGATTTTCCAAAGAAAAATACTATCCAAAAAAGTACTATTTGCCAAAAGAGCAATAAAGAATTGGGGATATAAGTAGCTATTTCGATTCAATTCCACAAAAAAATGTTAGAAACCTATTTTTTCACTCAGAGATTCGAAATTCTCTCTTTCTCTTCTCCTTCGGGTGATTAACATTCATGAATGCAATTCGGAGAAATCTTTAAAAAAAAACTTTTGTAAATCACAAAGCTCTTTTTTATACCCTCAGTCATATGGCTACGTATATACCCTATATCATTTGATACGAGCAAAACATTCCTCATCGAAATAACGATACTAGGTCTCTTTGGACCAAATCCGTTTTAGAACATTTGAAGTCGATTTAGGGGGTGTCCGTCCGTCCGCCTGCCTGCCTGTATGGTGCGCACGACAATTCTCGAAGCGAGTATCCAATTTGGTCCAAACTTGATTCATCATAATATGATTATCAAACTTAGATCGAGTTCAGAAATGGGTCAATATCGCTCCACTCTTTCTGATATCTCCCTTCAAAAGGTCAACATTTTCACAGAAATTTACCTCATACAACAAGAAAGGATCATCCAATTTTGTACGAATTTTGCAAAATTCTAATATTCGGATCAGTGTACTACATCAAGTACCCCCCCCCCCCCCCCTACCACGGGTTTCGAATAAATATAACTCTTATAAAATGCAAAATAAGAATCCAATTGTCTTCAAGATTTCAATATTTTTACCAACAGACAAAAATCTGCCATGAAGAACGGGTTAAAAATTTGTAAGACCATGAAGCTCATAAAATGCGATATTTTATAAGAGTTATATTTATTCGAAACCCGTGGTGGGGGGAGGTACTTGATGGAGTACACTGATCCGAATATTAGAATTTTGCAAAATTAGAATTTAGAATTTTGCAAAATTCTAATATTCGGATCAGTGTACTCCATCAAGTACCTCCCCCCACCACGGGTTTCGAATAAATATAACTCTTATAAAATGTAAAATAAGAATCCAATTGTCTTCAAGATTTCAATATTTTTACCAACAGACAAAAATCTGCCATGAAGAACGGGTTAAAAATTTGTAAGACCATGAAGCTCATAAAATGCGATATGAGCATTCCGATCCCTTTCAAACTCATAACATCCCAATATTTCTATAAATCCATGTTCTGGTGTGAAGTTCATTCCTTCAGGTACTTCCCTCACAACGGAATAAGCACCCGATTCATGCCAATTTTCACACATTGTAATAATTCTACTAACGATTTGTCAGAAAATTGGTATTTGTAGGTCATAATAGGTCCTAGTTTCTTGTGGCGAAACATTGTATGTATAGGTCCTCGCTTTGGTATAGCCCCCATATAACGGTACCTCCCGATATTCGGATTTTGATGATTTTTGCCACATTTTTCCACGGATTTGTCCACGTTTTCGTATAACTCCCATATAACAGTGGAAGGTATTAAAAGTTCAGTCCGGCCAAACTCAATATTTTTTTTTACTTGTTATACCCTCTCTTTGCCCCATATTTTCAAGTAGTTTTGTCATTCTTCAAAATTACTTGCGATATTTTTTGACACTCGCTGTAGCCGACTAGGGAAAATGTATGTGAATGAATGAGCATACATTCAAAACTAAGGGTGTTCACATGTTCATATTTATTTTTCAAATTTAAACTTTTTAAGGTTAAGATTACATTAAACCACAATATCACTATTTATTTAAGTCAAATAAATAATGATATTAATGTTTAAATAAAAATAAACAAATAAATTTCAAAAATAAAAAATATATGTATATTGATGACATTGTGACACTCTTTCTACACCACAAAATTTACAACAACAAACTTTCGTTTTCTTTAAGAAATTAAATACAAAAAACAAAACTACTTTGATTCTTATATTTGCAATAAAAACGATATATTTTTTATTGAAATTTAAATGCGAGCAAGTAATTTAAACAATAAGAAGAACAACTGCAACATACATCAAAGCCGAGACAACAATTAAAACCGACTTTTTAACGAAATAGTTTAATCCAATCAACCAAGGCAATAAACTAAACTAATTGACAGCAATAAGTACATAAATACAGTTACAATACAAATATCAACAATAAAACAAGCGAAGGGAAATAGCTTCTGGGAATAGAGGAATTTTATTGGGCATACTTCTTAAAAATGAAATACTTTTGACTTGACAAAACAGTTCTAAAGACACCCTCAATAATCCTGGACTATTTCCTGACCATAGTTACAATATACAACATAATTGAACTCCACCAGCAATAACAACAGCAAAACCAACAATATCCGATCAATAAAATAACAAATAAATACCAACAACAATACAAAACCACAAACCCCCTAACCGAAAAAAAAAACCCGACTTCAAAATTTACCCATCAAAACAAACAGATAATTTTTAGTTCATTTTCTTTTTTTTTTTTTTTATTTCCAAATACTCGACGATATATAATTTAATTATTTTTTGAAATTTATTTCTTTTAACAAGAAAACGGAAATCAATAAACAAAGCTGCCTTCAAATTATACAAAACAAAATAACAACAACAACAAAAATAAATATTTAACATAACAAGAAAAGAAAAAAAAAACAATTCTATTCCAGAAACTAACAAAACAAAATGAAAGCACACAAAATATAACAAAAAGAAATAAAAGCAAAACCTTTTTCAAAACTTTGGAAAAAACCCCCATATTTCTAGCCACTAAAAAATTTACAAACAAATCCAAATTTTATATAGAAAAGAGAACGTAATTTAAGTAAACATGTCAGGAAAATGTTTTGACCATGACATTTCTTTTGGATATCAAGTATTATTGCTTTGTTACAAAACAAACTAACAAAACAGAAATAGAAATCCCTTTGTCGTAACTTCTTTTGGTTGGGCTAATTTGTCTTTTCAAACACAACAAAAAAATTAACAATGTTTGGCATAAAATATCTGTGTGTATTATACAAAAAAAAAATATTCCAGAAAAAAGGAAATACAATATTTGGCTTATATAGATATTTGGCAAAATAATCAAAAAATAAAACAATATTTAGACATAAACATCATATATCAAAAAAATATTATATACATACATATTATATTTATAAAGCATAAGTGTGTGTGTCTTTATTATCGCGTATACCTCAAAAAGTAAAAAAATTAATAATGGAAATTTATTAATAAAACATTAGTTCTGAAAGAAAAATTCCAAATTAATTTAATTTTGTTTTTTACATGATCACACTGGAACATGTTTGTTGTGGAACATGTCACAAAGCCACCTGTCCACATGGTAATTTGACAATGCCACAGTGCTTTAACTATGTTTACATTGAACGAGTTTTAATAATTTATTAAAACCTGTTCAAAGGAAATATATTTAATTTTGACAAGCATATAAAACTCTTTTCTTGTGATCGTAATTTGTTTAATCTACTATTATTATTTTTTTTTTAATTTCAATGTAAAGTAAAGCCTCCCCCACAAAATTCCAACCTCTCTATCAAAAATGAAAAAATCTCAAATTAAATGTACCTTATAAAATATTTTGTGTGCTAGTTTAGTAAGTGTCAAAAACATAAACAAACAAAATTATATATTTAAACGGAAAAATTAGCTCTTAATATAAACAATATATGAAAAGTATAATGATTAATAAAACAAAATTTAAAGCAAAAATATTTTTCAATTTTTATTAAATTTTATCAAAATTGTAAAAGCACTCTCTGTACTCTCTCCCTCTCGATATCTATATTTCCGAACAAAACATAAAACACTTTTGGCTAAAGTTATTAACAAAAAAAAAACAAAACTTAAACAAAAATTCATAAGAGTGTGCATATGTTATAATTTCAAAACAAAAAAAACATTTTGGCATAACTATACACATTTGGCGAGAATATTATTTCAAAAATCCCTGGAAAAATAGGAAATATCAACCGATAATATATTTTCACAGAAATCCTAGATTAAAAATTATTAAAAATGTCACTTTCAATCTTCATTTTCGACCGGAAATCGTTTATTTTATTCCTTAACTCATGACTTTGCCATGTACGTCACAACTAAAATGTCGTCCACGTATCACACGATATGTGCAACTTCTACATATGGAAAATTTCACATTACTGTTCGTACAATTTGGACAATTTGGATATATTTTCAATTTTTTTTTTTTTCAAAATTATTCATTTGACAACATCTCATGGTAAAATTTATATTTGTAAACCCATTCTATACACAGAAATCAGAGATAGGAGCCAGCTTTTTATTCAGAGAAAATTGACAGGGTAAATTACAGAAAATGCGGAGACGGATAGTCTCTCTTAATTTTACCATGTTTTAAATGAAATAGCAAAATTAAAAATGTTTTCTAATTTTAAGTAAAAAGCGTTCCACACACTCTTCAATATCAGACTAAATGTCAAAATTTCTTTCTCATTTGTTTATCTTTCGTTTCATTTCATTTATGATTTCATTCCGAATAATTTGACATTTAAAGTCAAAATTCATTAACTTTAAATTAAGCATTTTTATAACATACTTTAAGGCGCTTCACATAATTTGTTATTTGAGGGTATATTAAGTTCATCATTCCGTTTGTAACTCATCGAAATAATAATTTCAGACATAACAAAGTATATATATTCTTGATCAGCGTAAAATTCTAAAACGATTTCGCCCGTCTGTCCGTCTGCCCGACTGTTGTGGTCACGCTAGAGTCAAAACGAATAAAGATAGGAAGCTAAAATTTTGCACAGATCAGTCTTTTGTCTGCAGGCAGGTCAAGTTCGAAAATGGGCTATATCGGTCCACGATATCATATATCCCCCATACAACGGTACTCCCATTATTCGGATTTTTTTTTTTTTAGATTTTAGCCACGTTTTCCAATGGTATTGTCTGAAAATCCCCACAAAGAGTTCTTTCTGAGTACTTAACCCTCTCGAAGAGAATTGTTAATATAGATCCACGAAATCGTATAGCCACCATACATCGCTACCCCCGATTTTCGCTCACGATATTATATTATATCCCCTATACAACCGGCCACCACAACCCCCCCCCACAAATTCGGTATTTTGATAATTTTAGCCACATTGTCAGAAAATCCACACAAGCAGTTCTTTCTTAGTACTTAACCCTCTGGAAGAGAATTGCCTATATAAGTCAACGATATCGTATAGACCCCGTACAACGGTACCCCCCCCCCCCCCTCCAAATTCGGTATTTTCATGATTGTAGCCAAATTGTTCAATAAAATTGTCTGAAAATTCACATAAGGATTTCCAACTGAGTTTCATATTTCATATTTAGAGTTTGTTATGGGAACTACAGTCTACGACAGTTGATCGGTTGATATTTCTTACATTTTCCCAAAAATATATAATTATATAAAATAAAACAAATATTTGTCGTGGCATAAAAATATTCGGTAGAAAAACAAAACTTAATTTAAATAAATAACAAAATGAAGACAACAAAGAATTGAAAATAAAACAAACAAAAAAAATAATTACATATTATTATAACAAATCATATTTATTATTGCTAATTTTATGATATTTTGAAAATGAAAAAAACAACAACAACAAAACATATTTATTATATACACATTAGACACTATCTGTGATTTTTAATCCAAAATTTTTGATGAAAATTTTCTAAATAAAATCTATTAAAAAAAATGGAAAAACATATTAAAAGGTAAACAAAGAAAATGATACACAAAACTTTAAAACAAGGATAACAAGAAAACAAAACACAAAATTTATTAAGGAATTAAAGAGAAAAGAAAACAACAACCACAAAGAAACCTAGTTAATAATTTGTAACAAATAAAAAAATACAAAAAGGGAAATAATAGTAAAAAAACTACAACAACAACAACATCATGATCGGATTATTATATAATATCAGTAAAACACAATAAACATTTATATACAAATGCATACATAACAAGAACAACAACAATCAAGACATGATCCATTTGAGAAATCATGGCATACGTATTTATGTCTTAACATAAATATTAGATTATGTAACAACAACAACAAACAACCTTTTTTACATTCAACAGGTGAACAGTCGTACATACACACACATAAACTGAAAATTGATGATGTTTAGGTGAACAAAAGAGTTTCTTTCGAAAATTCATTTTTGTCAATTCTTAACTCTAATTGAGATCTAATATTTTGATTGCAGTTGATTTGAACAGCTATTTTCTTTTTACATTGTCTCCCATTTTCATAATAAACATGCCCTAGACACTGGGTGTGAATAGACCGTTAGACAAAGATACGTTCATGGTAGAAGAATACAGGTAGTCGCATTGACACAGCTGCTGGGACAATGAACTGTCAAACCAATTTTGGAATTGAAAATTTTGAATGACAAATTATTCAAATTTATAAAAATTTAAAAAAAATGCATATCATAACAACCTGTAATTGGCATCGTATAGGAAAACATATACAAATCGACTTATTTTTGAAGAATCATTTAAAAAAAATTGACATATCAATGTTACCAAGTGTTGATGCATCTACCTGAATTCTTCTACCATGTATACGTCATTTATTTTACGTTTAATGAAACATTGATTTGTCAAAACATTTGAGGTAAACGTTATATAAATAACAATATTAAAAAGTTATAATGCAAAAATCATTAAAGTTGACAAATCAATCAATCGTTCGCCTTGTGTGAAATGCATGAAAATTGACAAAAATATTTTGAAATTATTTAACTGATTGTACACTAAAACATCATCGATTTATGTAACTAACTGTCAAAAGCTTTGAATCTATTATGATAAAGAATTTTTGTAAATGTTTTGTATTATACATATATAAATAAAACAAACTATATACATACATATATAGAAAAAGGCCGGAATTCTAAACCGTTTACAACACACACAAAAAAAACAGACAATGTAATTAAAAACAAAGAAACAACAACAACAATTCATAATGCCAAAAACAGGCTTAAAGTGAAATGACAAACAATATATAAAAGTGCAATTATGTGGAATATTTTTTTTAAATAAACCCCCAAAATAAAACAAATTTAACAACAACAATAATAATAACAAACATCAAAACATGGTGTGTGTGACATATAGTAGATTGTTTTATGGTAAAAGTTGAGAAACAAATTAAATTATCATTAATAAACTTATTACAAAACACATTTCCCCCTCCCCACATCCTAAACCAACCAACCAACCAACCAAAAAAAATCGTAAAAGCTAAATGGAAAATCTAAATAAAATATTAAAAATTAAATATGGATAATAAGAAATTGATCGTTAAAAATTAGTAAAAGGCTAAAAAAACAAATATTTATAAATTAAAACAAAACAAACAAAAAAAAACACAATCGAATGTTTGCATTCATTCTAGAGTTTTTATTTAAATACAATTGATTATGATTGATTGACGACGATAATCTAGGCAATGAAAACTGAAAATTATAACCATAAGGAAAATCTGATACCACCCCCCCATTTAAATGAATATAACAAAACTGAAATTAATTTTTATTTAACTTTTCATAACACTTTGATGTAGTGCTGTCATAATAAATTTAATTAATTATTAGCAATTTTATTTAACAAAATCTTCAACTTTTCTTATTTGAAATTGTAACTATAGAATTTGCAAAAGCAAATTGTTTACTTTTCATTTTGTGTTAATTTTAATGTTATGTGTATAAAACAAAAAAAAAAACATTTTTTGGCCATAATTTTGCGAATTGAATTTATATTTTAATCAGTTTTTAATATACAAGTATATACACAAAAATATAAAAAATAATATTATAATTTCATTTGTATTAAGTGCAAATAATTTTATTGACTTCTTGTAGTGGTGTAAAATGGAGGTGAACAAGAGTAGAGTATTTTGTTGTTAATATTGGCAATAAATTAATGATTTTAATTATTTTTATTTAATTTGACATGTGACCTGGTTGCTTTATGAAATTATGGTTTAAAATCCATTCATCCTGAAAGTATGCTCTAGATTTATCAAAATTCTATCTATAATAAATAGCTGATACTTTAAACGTTGGGTTCCTTTTCCTTATGGGAAAATATAAAGAAATTAGCCTTTATTTGAATTTAATTCAGGTCTCATGCACATAGAGCTGAAGTCATCGATTGATAATAATGCCTGTCTCTCGAAATTTAAGGCTAGGAAAAGTAGCTTTACATTTGTCCCTAACAGTATGTGTATACTAGCCTTTAGTCAATTTTTACATTTTGCGATCATCATTGCCACACTTACTGGTGCAAGCGGTTGTTAAGAAAGAAGTACAGGGTCTCTGGACTTCGCTCCCAAATCGTGACTGGGGTCGGCGCCTTTGTTCAAAAATTATTCATTTTTGGACAGATGTGGCACAGAAAAGTTTATTTTTTATTTGTTGATTAAAATATTTACTAGGTTTTGTACCCTACACCATTCTATGGAGGGTATATTAAGTTTGTCATTCCGTTTGTAACTCCTCGAAATATTCATAATAGACCATACAAAGTATATATATTCTGAATCAGCGTACACGTTAGACGATCAAACGGTGTTCGTCTGTCCGTCTATCTCTCTGTCCGTCTGTATGTTGTAATCACGAACGAATTGAGATAGAAAGCTAAAAGTTGGCATACATGTATAGTTTGCCAGTAGGCAGGTTAGGTTCGTCAATGGGCTTTGACGGTTCACGTTTTCGTATAGCCCCATATAACGGTACCTCCCGATATTCGGTATTTTCATGATTTTGGCGACATAATTCACCGGAATAGTTTCAAATTTGGTATTTGAAGATCCAAATGGGCACTACAGCCTGTGACAGAAATTTGTCTATGCAGGTCCAGGTCTTCGTATAGCCCCCATATAACGGTACCTCCCTTTTTTCGGTATTTTGGTGATTTTAGCGACAGTATTCATCGGAATTGTTTCAAATTAAGTATTTAGAGTTCGTAATGGGAACTACAGTGTGTGACAGAAATTTGTCTATGCAGGTCCAGGTCTTTGCATAGGCCCCATATATAAGTACCTCTCTATATTCGGTATTTTGACGATTTTAGGTAGAATACTCACAAAAATAGTTTGAGATGTCGTATTTGAAGTTCGTAATGGATGCTATAGCTTGTGACAGAAAATTATCTATGCAGGTCCTGTTCTTCGTATAGCTCCGATATAATGGTACATCCCTATATACGGTATTAACTTATGACAAACAATTCCTATGTAGGTCCACGTCGTATAGACCCCAATATAACGGATATATTCGTTTTTTTTTAAAGATTTTAACAGAATTTTTAATGGATTTATTTGAAAATTTCAAAATTTGTTCCAAATTGTACTGGGTATTCAACTGCTTTAATCAGTTGGTGCAAGGCCATGTAAGAGAGTAGCGAAAATACTTAATTCAAAGAGGAAATATTTTTTTAGGTATTAAAGTCAATATCAAAATAAGTCATTCTTAAATTTTAAAACCCGAAAATTGATGCCATATGAATTTTTTTTATTTTAAATTAAGTAAATTGATCTACCCGAATTACATCCATTTCAACCAACGCTACGAGAAAAGTCAATAAAATAAATTACCAAAAAAACGTGTATAATTATTATTATTATTTTTGAATAGGAGGGACAATTAATGCAACAAAGTATAGTTTACTTTATTTGTAAGCCATGTTTTAGAGAAAATCAAGGATATCGTTTGTAGTAAATGCAAAAGCTTAAAGAAAAATTAAATAATGTTTATAATGTTCAGCAGTGTTTGCAATAAAGGGGAATAACTTATATCGTTTAAAGCTAGCAATAAACTGGATATAAAACGCTTCGACATTTGCATTTAGATAATTGTTTGAAAAACTCAATCCAGTGCTGGCAACAAGCAAATCCCTCAGGTATGTGTTCTTTTTAGTAACGGAGAGACAAAAGATTGATTATTTGTAACAAAACAAAAGAAAAACAAAAGGAAACTATTTTTATCAGATATATATTTTTTGCATAATTTTTATTAAAAACAAGAGTACGGAGAATGGAAGATAAGTAATCTTTTTTATTAGTTTTGTGTATGATTGTGTTGTTTTTTTTTCCTTCTTAATTAAGTTTAGTAGCCATGCCCTAGGCATACCACAGAAGTACATGTACTACAAACCTTATTTCTATAATTTCTTTTGTAAATATAGTTACAAATTTAAAGCCAAGAAAATTTATTTAATCAACAACAAAAAATTAAATTAAAAAACAACATATAACAAAAAACATATTAATATTGAATTTATAGTGCAATTGTTTAATAATGATTTATATTAATAGTGAAAAATGAAAGAAAAATTGTATAACGATCCTTAACTTTTTATATTTAAAGTATGTTTTAATTTAAACAAAAAAAGCTCCAAAGGAAAACAAATCAAAAAAAATACATACATTAATATTTTTTTAAATATAATTTTTTTACAAATAAAAACGTATAAATATAACTTGTAATTTTTAGGTGTATGCTAAACAACAAACCCCAGATTTATAAATTATATCTTTAGTTTTAACCAAACCCAAAACCGCATTGAAAAAATTAAAAAAATTAAATGACAAAAACTTTAGCAAATTGTTGCAAAATAACTTTTGAACCAAATGTAAATTTCACACACACACACACATATATATATAAAATAAGTTAAACATTTTATTTTAAATTTCTTCTCTTCTCCCTTTTCATTTATTTTCTATTATTTTCCATTTAATTATCCAAAGTCATAAAACAGTCATAATAACAAAAAAACGAGAAACATAACTTAAAGAAATTAAATTTATAAAAAAAACGTAAAAATATTCTTTGATTACAATTTCATTTTGTAATGCAAACATAAGTTTTGGCTTTTCAAAAACAAACTTTTACAAGCGTGCACATGCTATTACATGTGTATGTGCATCACTGTTGGCATTTCGAAATTGGTTTTCTACCACGAGAATATTGAATTGAAATTTGAATAAAAAAAAAACAATAGATCAACAAAAACGATACGCAAAAAATCCAAATTAAAACAATAGTTCAGGACCACAAATGATATCCCTCCAAACTAAAACCACAACTCAACAATAATATTAAACAGCCACAATTACCATAACCACATCTACAGCAAGAACAACTACAACAACAATAGCCCAATGCACTTTTATACAGCCAACAAAGTGTATTTACGCCAAAAAGGAATTAGATTCGGAATTAGCAAATCAACTATAAACGATTTTGTACGAAGTCACATCAAAAAGGTTATTATCCTTGTTCATTACTTTTCTTCAGACACTGTCATCTGGTCACAACCTACAAGTATGCTATACTACATGTTTTTCAAATTCATGAAACATTCTCTAATAGCGCGTTTAAAAGCAGGTTTTTATCCAGGTTAAGCAATTCAAGCACGATATGCAGTTAAATTAATCCGGAAGTTTAGGCTATATTCACATCAAACCGGTTTTAATGGAACGTGTTATTTAAATGGTCAGGTCCTTTACCATGCGCCGAATAAATAAAATAACGCAAGTACCAATTAAGGTTAACTATTGGTTGTGTCAAGTAAGGTTGGAAATTTAGGTTGACTTAGTTCGATTTTGGCCTTAGGCTCCTTAGACTCTCAGTAATAAAACGTCAAAGTATCTCTTTCATCTCATTGTCTCTCACACTCTCACTTACAGAACTTTGGGGTAAAAAAACAGCTTTCCGGAAAAAATTGTATAAATTTTTACAAATTATCGAGTAAACGAACTCTCCTAATAATAATGCTACCAAACAGCTGATGAAAATAAAATTACAAGATGAGAATTGTGTCTTCAGATTTCATGATGAATTTTAATAAGAAATTTGTATTTTTTTTTTGTTTTACTCACATTTTTTTGCTGTCACTGAAAATTTCAAATTGGATATTTAACAGTTTTTCCACTTTGGGAAATAAATCATGGTGTAAACAGTGTCTAAGAAGAACGTAAGAATAGTAAAAGACAGCGCAATTTTTGTTTTGTTTTTTTTTTTTTTGCAAAATTAGTAAATTCAACTTCAAGCTATGCTATGTTTAGGCCGGGGCAATTCACTAGGATAATTTATCTATCATTATATATTTGATTATATTTTCGCATATTGTGTTTATAATAAACTCTACTCGTAATAAGGGCGTAAATGTGACCATGGAAATAAAAATAAATTTTTAGTTTTTTCCATGTGTGTTTAATATTTCTTATAAATTGCCCGCAATGCATATTGCAATTTTGACATTCAGGTACGGTGTTCCCGTAAATTATTCCTTTTTGCAAAATGACTTCGAAATCGAAGCTTTATTTCAGATTAAAATTTCAAAACATCCATTTGTCTTATGGTGTGTTTACACTCTGTTGGCTGACAGAAACTCAACTCAAACTTGACTACAAACAATAGCCCTGTACAGATATTACAAAACCAGAAATAACCAATATGATGACAACAATCTGCTTAACATATATATGCATACATATGTGTATATAAATGTTGCAGAACCAAAAAACAACAACAACAACAGAAATATACAATATAAAACAATAGAAGAACAACAACTACAATTAAATATAACAAAGAAAGAAAAAAAACGCAATGCCTAACAGTCGATTGTTGATTTAAAAAATATTTTCGTTAAAATATATATAAAAAATAAAAAAAACAATCAATTCCGTTTACTTAAAGCAAAATAGACCGAGATCCAAAATATGTAAAACAACCACAACAACAATATTAAATTGAAACCCAAATAATTAGCTTACAAACTTCCCCAACAAACAACAACAATAGCCACAAACGATAATACCAATCAGATATCAGTTAAAAAAGTCGAAGAAGCTCCACAAGAATAAAAAAGACAAAACCAAAAAAAAAAAAAAAAAACAATTATAATCTGCAAATCCCAACCATGCATCTCCAGCAATAGAACTCATATATAACCACAAAAACCTAACCCCTTACTTTGTCCCCGCCCTCTACCACCACCACCACCACAACAGCAGCAACAGATAACAATAGTTCTTAATTGATTCAATGATACAAAAACAAACAAAACAAAAAAAAAACAATAACCAACAACAAATCCGTAATTACATACACAGAAAAAAAAAACAACAACAAAAAAATCTACAATAGTATAGTCCAGCAAACCATATTACCATAAAACCCATTTTTAATTAACAATAGTTGTCTTTTAACAAAAATACAAATGAAATATGTAAGAAAACTTCTTTAAACAAAAACAAAATAACTACAATAGCCATTAACTAAGTAAACAACAACAAAAACAATAGTATTTCAACAATAGTCTTATTTTTGTTTTCGTTATTTTTTCTCAAAATCCTCAAAAACCAGCGTTTACAAAACCAATAAACGGAAATTGACTGTTAAAAAATTCAATTCAAAAAAAAGAAAGGAAACCAAATTACCAAATCCTAAAATTAATATTTTTTTCAAATTCAAGGATAATTTTTTACGGAAAATTGTCAACGATTTGATGCCCTTTTCACTTTGTACGGACTTCACTGTGCATACGGGAAAGATCTTGTGAGACCGACTTCGAATCACCGCAACTCTGTAGTGTATCGGATAATATCATAAACAAATTATGAATTTTACTACCCCAAGTTATTTTAAGCATAACCGAATCAGAATGACTCAACATGTGCCACCACATTTCTACTGCATTACATTTTTATTTTCCCAAACAATCGGTTTGATTCGTTCGTAAATGAGCATGATCTACGAACTACTATTGAACATTGTCAAATGAAGACAATCACCAAATGAATAGAGAGCATACGAATTATACTGAGTATAACGAACGGGAAAGAGGAATAAAAATTACCAGAAATCAGCGCTGCTCAAAAGAAAGACCTCGCTCACCAGACAAATTTCTCCTAGTTTCACCAAAACACCAGTGTTAAAACATAATTCATACATTTATTAATAATTTTGGACAATATCCATGTTTAAAAACAATTGAATATAGTGAAAATACAATTTTGGTTTTCTCTTGTTTCTCTTTCATGTTTTTTTTTCTCTCTCTTGCTAGCAAACGGTTTTGTGCTGCCAGGAATTAAGAGTAAACAGAAGTCATTCTAGCTTTGTTCATTTACAGATGTAAAAGAGAGAAACAATTGCAAAATAACTTAACAAAATTCGCATCTAAAAATAACTTCACATCGGAAAGATATCAACTCAAACTGAGACATTCTTATTACATTTCAACCAGGGGTGCTCAAAACCGTGTTCTAGAACATGAAGAGAAAAAAGAGATAATTTAAGAGAAAATTAAAATTCTGTTTTTCTTTATATTTTACTGTTCTATTTAATTGTTTTTAAACACGAATGTTTGCCAAAATAGTTTATAAAGCAAATGGATAAAAAATATTTGTATAAATAATGACTTAACACTGTTTTATTCTTGATTTAAATAAGCAAAGAGAAATTTGTCTGAAAACAGATATTTCTTCTTGAGCACCCCTGATTTCAACTCATCATAACTGCTGTTTGAATCAATGTGGTTTCGTTCTTCGTTGTCTCCCGTGTTTCTCTTCTCTTCAGTCAGTTATTCATACACAGGGATGCCAACTGCTTCGAAGTAAAAATCGCTACAGATAAGTGTGTATATGTTTTGACATAATAAGGACACCAAAAGAAAAAGGTTGTATTTAGGGAAAATCGCTACAACTCTTAAAAAGTGTTTTTTGAACGTCAAAAATCACCACAAGTAGCGGGAAAACCACTAACTTGGCATTCCTTACACAATCTATTTATACAGCTCTGGTATAAACCAGCACTGCTTAAAACCCTGTGCTAGCACATGAGTCCAAAAGAGAGACTATTTAAGAGAAAACAAAAATTGTATTTTTCTTTATATTTATCCATTTGGATGTTGTCCAAAATTATTAATAAAGCGAATTTTAAGAAGAAATGTATAAATTTTGTTTTATCACCGGTGATTTAAAAAAAAAAATAAGAGTAAATTCACTGGTGAGCAAAGTCTAGTTTTTAAGCAGCGCTGGTTCATACACAAAAATCAGTTGATTTCTTGAGCAGCGCTGGTTTTTATGGAAGTCATTACTATTTGTGATGTGCTCTCTGTTCAGTGCTAATTACATTCTACCGCAAAAAATGAGGTGGCAGGGTGTGTATGAGTGTCTGTTTTTTAGCGTTTACCTCAAATCATGATTCTATTCATGATTTTACAAATGTTTTGTGTTTTCGTTACGAAGACTCAACATTAACACAGGATAATACTATTACAAGTTTTATTCAAAAATAGTCTCAAAATCATAAAATAGCACTTTTAGAATTTTTATCAAAAATTTTAATCAACTTTCCCCCTCAGTGAAGTATCATACAAAGTTTGACCCGGCCAAACTTAATTTATAAAAATGTTATATATTTATTTCTTTAGAGTGTATATTTTCATTGGTATTGGTTGAATTTATTAATACATTTTGGGATAACTATTTAGGGGAATTTTTCGGAATAAAGTTCCTTTTTCAAATATACAGAAAAGAAACACTAAAAAAAATAAAATCTAATAGTGAAAAACTTAACCTATACTTTTTAGAGATTGTGAATATTAAGAAATAGTTTTTTTTGTTTTTTTTTTTTTTTTTTTCATTTCGGTTTGTTCAAATACGAATTTCTATTGAATATAAGAATAAATCTATTTGCATAACTTGAACATATATGTATTTCTTAAGATTTATTTGCAAACGATTCTCTTCTATTTTTTTTCCAATTAAATAAGCAATAGTTAAGCAGAACAAAATACAAGAAAACCAACAATAGCATATAATGAAAATATTTTTTAAACAAAAACTTCTATTTTGCAAAATATAAAACTACCAAAAAATAATTTAAAAAAAAAATCAACAACAATAGAACAGCCAGCGTATTCGATAAAAGAAACATACATTTTAAAACAACATACATACGTTTACACACAAACATTAACTAAAACCCACACAACAATAGATCTTAAGCTTCAAATTATGAAAAAGTCTAAAACTCCCCCTCTGAAACCCCATCACTCAACATATAATTACAATAGAATTTAATTGACAAAATAGAACAGCCGAATATTATATACAATAGAACTTAATACATAGCAAAGATACAACAACAAAACACAGCTCCCTTTCTATTTTCCAAACCCCCCACATCATATATACTCCAAAAACAACAACAACACAACAATAGTTATATAACCAACAGTTTAATGGAAAGAAAAAAAATTAAATTCTTCTCTTCAATTTAATTTTATATATTATCAAAATGTTTCTCGTTTTTAAATGTGTAAAGAAATACAAGAAAACACAAAAAACAAAAAGAAAAAAATACAATTATTTTATTTTTTATTTTGTTTGTACCAAAAACAATTTCTAAGACAAAACAAAAAGAAAATATGTATATGAAAAAATCTATGTTTCACTTTTACCATACTCCCCCCTACAATATACCCAGATATATGTAATATGATAAACAATAGAAATTAAGTTTTTAACCATCACAAAAAACAACAAGCAACAAAAATCCATAAAAACAAACAATAGATTTAAACGAATAAAAATAATAATCCCTAGTTTGATCTACATACGTTTTTATTAACCACAAGATGCTAAGGCCAAAATTCCGATTGCAAAAAGTGTTCATGCCCAGAAAGTAGCTTACAAATAATGTGTAATTATATATATTCAAGGCCGCAATAAAGGCTTATATAAGGTCTGGCGAGAAGAATACTTTTGACAACATGTTGACAATAAACTTAGTAGTTTTTGCGCTATTGTGATTGGACTCTCTTTGGATTTCAAACCTCAATATATCTTTTGACAGCAAACTAAGTGGTCATATGGGCTTACCCGCCAGCTTTATATAAGCCATGGCCGCAGTATATCCATCTGAATACTTACTCTGTTGTCGAAATATGCAATTGTGGATTTAAATTCAAAGAATGTCAAATCACACAAGTTTAAAAACTACTAAGTGTGAAGGATGTTTTTTATTGAGTTATAGAACTTCGAATTGAAATAAAACACAAGAAAATCGTTTTAATGTCCATCAATTTGGCTTTATTGGAAGGATAATTTTATGCCATTAATTTTTAAATATGTATTCGAGAAGATAGCTCGAATAAAGCCCCATTCTACAGTTCCAATTTTCAAACACTTTTTCGAGCAAATGGGGCCGTATATTAGCAATAACGCCACGAATGTTGGCTTCCAAGTCCCCTAGCGTTTCTGGCATGTTGGCGTAGGCGAGCGACTTCACATATCCCCAAAGAAAATAATCCAATGGTGTCAAATCACACGATCTTGGTGGCCAATTGTCAGGTCCATTCCGCGAAATTATGCGCTCTCGAATGCTTCCTTCAATAATTCGATTGTGACGTGCGCCACAACTCATTCACATTCTTGCCATCCAATTCGGGAACAAAATAGTCGGTTATTATGGCTCTATACCGGTCTCCATTAACGGTAATTGACTCTCCAGCATTATTTCGGAAGAAGTGTGACCCAATGACTCCACCAGTCCATAGAGCACACCAAATAGACAGTTTTTTGTGGATGTAATGGCGTCTCAAGGGTCTCATGTGGATTCTCTTCACTCCAAATGTGGCAAATTTGCTTGTTGATGCAGCCATTCAACCAAAAATGAGACTCATCACATCACCATTTTCGCCCCATACACCAAAATCACGACGCATTGCATGGTCTCGCAGCTTTTATTCTTGCACAAGCTGGATCTTGTAGGGTCGCAAGCCAAGATCTTTGTGCAAAATCTTCCATAAAGTTGATGGACAAAGCTGCAATTGCTGGGCAGGGTGTCGAATCGATTCATTCGGGTCCTCTTCAACATTTTGCTCTACTGCGGCAATTGTTTCTTCAGTGCCCACTGTTCGACGTCTCTGCGGATGCGTATTATCACATAGAGTAAACATAGTGCGAAAACGATCCATGGTTAACCAAATTAATTGCTCTGAAGGACCATATGGCGACCATATAACGGAGCTTGCGGTGAACTAAACCATTACTTTCGAAATAAATTTGCACGATTTGCAAGCGTTGTTCTTTTGCCAACATGTTTATGATGAAATGGCAAACCAAACTAAATATTAATCACTTGACAGCTGACAAAATGGCTGCCAGTTAAAAAAGTGATGCCAACTTATACCCCAATAAAAAACACCCTTTATTTATTATTATATTTATTCTGACCTTTTATAGGCCTTGAACTTGTTCTAAACAATTTAAACAAAAGCAAATATCAAAAGAATCCAATTTTATAAAGAAATTGTTTTTCATGAAACTACATTATATTATTGAAGAAGTTTTATACTTTCAGGGCTAAGACTTTTTGTAATAATTTTTGGTGGCATCACTTTGTTATTTTTTTTTTTTTTTCATTAACTCTTCTCATTGTTTTTGCTATTTTTTCTCTCAATGAAAATGCCTTAATTTTAATTTAAAAAAATGAAATTTTAAAAATTAGAAAAAAAATCAAATGAATATAAACTGTGTTACTTATTTCATTTCTCTCTCATGCGATAAATTGTCTTGTTTTAATACAATTTAATAATAGATTTGTTTACTTTACTATTTTTTTTAAATATTAATACCACCCCTTACTCACCCTCCCCCTGTTCCTCAAAAACATGTTAACTCTTTCAAACAAACTTCCATTGCATCCAGTATCCACTGCTCCTCTCCATTATTATTATCCTTGAATTATTGTGTGTATAATATTATTACGATTTCTTAAACATAGCTATTAATTGAATACAAAACATAATTAGTTTTAATTAAACACAACAAATGTTTAAGTTTATTTTTTAAAATCCAGTTAAAAAGATTAGGTTTTTGTTTTTCCAAGAAACACAAATACAAAACATTCTTTAAAATAAACAAATTATTTTATATATTTAAGTTAAATATTACAAAAAAAAAAAAAACAAATTATATCCATAATTAAAATAATACAAAAAAGAAAAAAAACGTGGATAATTGTTTATTACTTTATACAATCATTATTATTATTACATAAACATATTAATTTTTTATTAATTATTTTGTAGTTGTATGCTTTTTCGTTATATTGATTACATATATACACACACACACATATTTTTTTATCTTACAAATTCTTAATAGTTTAAAAAACGACAACAACAAAAAGAATGAAAAAAGTAATAAATAAACATATATGCATATTTTTTATTAATAAATATATCAGTTATGAGAAAAAAAAACGATGTTTGTTTTCTTTTTGTTTCAATTAATTTTATGCTTTACTTTGCTTTTGGTTTTTTTTTCTGCCAATTGGTTGAACTAATGTTCCATGCGAATATTAGGAATATTCTCAAGAGCAATGCCAGTCCATTTAAATTGAGAGTTAAAGATTGGTTTTTATCTCTTAAAAACCTATTTAACCTATTTATTCAAATTGTCAAGAATAGCAATTTCTTTGTTTGTTTTGATTTTCCAAAATTATTTTTATCTACATTGTTTCTTTTTAACAGCTCCGCATGCAATATCAACCAAATACCCCCCAAAACAATATACCAACAAGTTCCCCCCCCCCCCCAAAAAACAAAAAAACAGTGCAGAAAAATATTAACCAATGAAAAAAACAATAGAAATATCAATACAACTACAAACAGAAAAATACAATATTATTAAACAATTATCAAAAAAGAAATAAGCAAAACTACAGCAACAAACAATATGCAAAAACAGATATAAAAAAACAACAACAATAAACTTGAAAACTAAATATTTATTCAATCTATAAAAACAACAATAGACCAAAGTAAATATTGACTGTGTTAGTCCAAAAAAATAAATAAATAAATCCCAAAAAGGAAAGACAACAAACATAAACAATTGACATTATATTCATATAAGCAACTTAAATGATCGAAATAGCCAAATATTTGGTAAAAAAAAATATTATGAAGTGAACACACATAAAAAGAAATGGAAAAGAGATAGGCCTTACTATACTAGAAAAGTCCGCTTATAACCAAAAAGGTGCTGAGTGCTTTTAGGTTAGATTAGGTTGAGAAGAGAGGTGCGCTCCAGACTAAAGTTGTTGAAAGAAGACGTCATTTTGCAGTTTATTATATCAGAAATACAGTTGCCTTAACAAAATTCATTAACTGTTTTATTTAATTTACCATGATCTGATTAACGTCTGGCATAGAGCCGTTCCCTAAGAATTGGGATCTGATATTTGCAAATGCTGCGCATTGACTTGCACATGCTGTTATCTTCACATCCGATCTAATAGAGATGAGTTTGTAAGCCCAGGTGATCCGTAAGGATACCCCACAAATCTCTTCCTTCTTTAGTTACATAAGGTTCTTCCTATATATGCGCTCTCGGTCAGATGAAGTTTTATCTGGCTGACCTCGATCATTGGTTCCCCATTAGACGGGTCTTTTGAGAGTCACTGATCTTTGTTTAGGTACCCTATTTTGTGTTGGTTGGGAACTCATCTTACTCCTCCTTGGTGTTGATTTCCCACTTAAGGTTGCTACTCACCTTATTCATCTGAGCGCGTTTGAGACAGCATTGCCCTTGACTTTGTCAGACTGGCCACGAAAGAAAGAAATACCAAATTCACTTGTTGTTTAAAGTTCGTAATGGATACTACAGCCTATGACAGAAAATTGTCTGTGCAGGTCCACGTCTTCGTATGGCCCCAATATAACGGTACCTCCCTATAATCGGAATTTAGATGATTTTAGTTACATTATTCACCGAATTTTTTATTCAAGTTTCGCATTTGAATATTGTAATGGTTTATAACAAAAGTTGCCTATGCAGTTCTCATAGACCCGAATATAACGGCTACATTCAATATTTTTAAGATTTTAATAGAATTTTTAAATGTTTTTTTTTTTGAAAATTGCCAAAATCGTTCCAAATGGTGGGTGGTAAGACCGGCCCGGCCGATATATATTGTGTAAAATATTTATTCTCTTGATACCGCCTACAATTAAATTTTATGTTACTTTCAGGCATCAACTCGAAAAAAAAAAACTCCGAAAAAAATTAATCAAAAAGTTAGGTAGTATTTTCGGTTTTTATACCCTACACCACAAGGTGGTCAGGGTATTATGTCTTTGTGCATTTGTTTGTAACAGGCAAAAGGAAACGAAATAGACCCATAGTTCCTTTTGATGATCTGCATAGAATCACTTTCTGAGTTGATTTATGCATGTCAGTCCGTCTGTCTGTCCGTCCGTCCGTCTGTCCATGTATACTTGTGAACAAAATGCAGGTCGCATTTATTATCCGATTGAGATGAAATTTTGCACAAATCATTTGTTTGGCCCAAGGACGAACCCTATTGAAATTGGAGATAATCGGTAAAAATTTAGATATAGCTCCCATATATATCTTCGTCCGATTTGCTTTTAATTGTGCACCAAACGTGTAATATCAGCCCGAATAGTATGGAATTTTGCACATACAACCAAATTAGGCCTGAAAATAAGTATGCCAAATTTGATTGAAATCGGTTCAGATATAGCTATAGCTCCCATATATATTGTTCATCCGATTTGTTATTTTTGTCCTCCGCAGCCGTAATATGCACTCTGTAACAAAAATATTTGGGGAAATATATCAAATGCAGCTCAGTAATACCTTTGCTAAATTTTATCGAGATCGGTTCAGATTTGGATATAGCTCCCATATATAACTTCGTCCTATTTACCTTTTATTGTGCACCAAACGTCTAATAATAAAACGTCTAATTTAGTCTAGGAGGTAGTATGCCAAATTTGGTTCAGATCGGTTCAGATATAGCTATAGCTCCCACATATATTGTTCATCCGATTTGTTGTATTTGTTACCTACATCCGATATGCACTCCGTAACAACGATATTCAGGAAAATATAACAAATACAGCTCAGAAATATCTTTGCCAAATTTTATCGAGATCGGTTCAGATTTGGATATAGTTCCCATATATCTTTATCTGATTTCAAATTAATTTTGCACCAAATGGGCAATACAAGTCCGAATTTAAAAGATACAAATGCCTCGGCATATTTAGTCCTTTGAATTTTAAATTATAGTCATAGCGTGTATGATTGAATTCTCCCATAAAAAAACTTTTAATTATTAAGTGGAGCTCAACTACTCTTGACGTCTTCTAAGACCTATTGTTGAATTTTCTAACAAATCTTTTTAAAGAATATTTTTATCCGCTATGATTCCATTTAAAGTTAGTTATTAACCATATTTTAAAAGAAGCGCCTAAAAAGACCCCTTTTGTTGACTCGCTTTACAATTTCAATTTCTACCAAAATATTTCTCGTATTTTTATCTGCAATTTTCCCGAAGACACTATAAACCAATAATGCACATATTTCGAAGAATCTTAATCCGAAATTTTCCAAAACTGTGGAAGAGGGGGGAACTTGCTCCCCTCTATTTTGGTTACTTTTCGATGAAAACTTTCAAAACGCCGATACACGTGTCTTTTTTTTTTCTTATTAGTGATAAGGGTATTATGTTTGTAACATGGTGTAGGGTATAATATAGTCGGCTCTGCCCGACTTTTGACCTTTCCTTAAATATTTATTTGACGAATATGCGATGTTATCGACAATTTATGAACACTGGTTTTACTATATCCGATAAAATGAACGTTTACAGGTATCAGGTAGGGATTCCATAGAAAAAAGCTTTGACACACTCTTTCTTCTGGCAAGGTGACTTTTTTAGATCATGGGGCCAAAGAGAAACAATGATTGGGCATAACTTGGCTCGTAGCTAAGTTAATAAAAAATAATATGTGTGTTCACATGGGATTGATCATTTTATGCAATACACAATTAAAAAGAAAAATTTTATTTATTAAAAAAAAAAAAGAATAAAACCTTAAATAAACTAACACTGTCTATATTTGCTCCATATTCACATAAAAATTGGCTTCAAAGCAACAACAACAATTACAGCAGTAAACAACAATATTACGGATATAATCAACAGCAACAAAATACAATAGTCAAAGCATCAATAAACCAAAAATAGAATGGAACCGATTCAAAAAATATTTAACCAGATATTTTTTAATTTTTTCTTTTCGAATTTGTTTTTTTTTATTAAATTCTTTTTATTTAACATGTTCTTGATTTCAACATAACCCACTTAATGCTTTTGATAAAGTATTTCTTTTTTCTTTTAAACTTTGGAAGAGAACTCAAATACACTTGGAGAAAAAAACTGAGTAGAGTAGTCCAACCTCCTTGAGTGTATTTAAAAGAACAAAAAAAAAAGGAAAAACAAAAATTACTCAAAACTAAACGACTGTAAAATTTTGAACAATAAAACTTAGTTTAAATGAATGACAACATACAACAGCAGCAAAAGTAAGATTTATTTTTGAAACAAATGAAAAACTAGAAAAAGATAACACATACATATAAACAAAAAAACCAAAAAATAAAGCAAACTTATCATTCAGGGACCAAAAGTAAGAAATATTTAAGAACAAACCACAAAACATGGATAAAAGAAATAATTTAAAATTTTTTGAAATAGACTCTTTGAAAATGTAAACATCAAAATCAGGATTTTCAAATCTGAAACTAAAAAAAAAAAAAACAAAAACAAAAAAAACCGACTCAATGCTGAAATTTCAAAACCCAAACAAAAAACACATTCATATCCAAAGGAAAACGGAAATTCAATCAAGGCCTAATAAAACATTAAAAATAAACTCTTTTTTGTATATACATTTTGGAATAAAAAACAAAACCTTAAAATTAAATTGTAACAAATAAACTTACACTCACACACTTACACATACTGGAAACACTGGTAAATATTTGGCAAACCCAACAAAATTATAAACATCTCATATGAATGTTGTAAATTAATATTTATATTATAATTATAAAAGAAAATCTAACATTTCAGGCGTATACGATTTAAACACACACAAAAATATAGGAAAATTATTATATTATTACAACAAAATTCCCCCAAAAAAAAATGGAAATTAAAATTTAGCAACTAAATGGAAGATATATGGCATTATTTGTCTACTAAATAAGGCAGAGAACATTTTTAAATTATCAAAAATTAAACAAAACAAAAATATCATTGCATTTTAAGTGGGTTTCCCAAAACAAAACAAAAAAGGACAAACAAACCCTGGAAGAAAAACTATTGGAAACTAAATTAAAAAAAAAAGTTCGGGTCTCATTTTTTTTTAAATTGATTCTAGTCTCCCAGCCATCAGGATGCGTAATATTGTCCTAAATTATGTTATAATCTTAGACATTTATACAGCATTTCTTAATTGACTTGAATCAATTGTGAATAGGCCCGGACTTTTCGGCCCTTGTATTTGAATAAAAAAAAACAACAACACACAAAATACAACAAAATTAAAAAGCAAAAATTATTCTCATTCATTGTATATTGTAATTCAATATGTGCTATTTATGAATGTGTAAAATGATTTTTTAAAACTTTTATTTTGTGAAAATTTACCAAACGAGAATATCTCAATTTTCCCTTGTTTTAATCGAAACTAACTTGTTTTCTTTTCTCCTACTTTACTTTTTATATGAGTACACCTTAGTGTATTATGATTATGAAATTTCTAAAAGTTAAAAACAAAAATTACTGAAAAAAAAGAATTTCGCTTTATAAACAAATCGGCGGTTAAATGAGCAAAGAGAAATTGTGTATAAAAAATAACAAAACCATTAAATACAAATATTTGAAAGCCACTAAAACAGAAAGAATGGAATATATCCCCAAACAAAAAAGAAAGAAAGGATAAATAAATCAAATGTTGTAAAATAACTGACAAAGATAGTAAAAAATGAAACAAACAAAAACAAACCAAACAAATGTACTTTACCTATTGTATAATAAACAAAAAGACAACAACAAACAAAACAAAAATGATGTGAACATGGAGCATACTCTTTCAGTATTTTTTATGAATACTGCTATTATATGAAAAATAAAACCAAAAAAAAAATAACATAAAAAATAAAACAAAATGTGTCTTCTTTGAAAATTGTCTTGAACTGAATAACAAATTTCTGGATTGAATCATTGCTTCGACTCTAAAGCGATTTAAATCTTAAGCCTGTTGGAACTAATGTCTGGGAATTATATTTTAGCGATGTCCATCCGTCTGTGGAAATAACTCAAGCTTCCGAACGAAATGAAGTAGGTTGATAAAATTTTACTCAAATGTATATTATGTCCACAGGACTTTTGGTGTTGAAAAAGGGCCATGTAGGTCCACGTTTTGGCATAGCCCCCATATAATGGTACCTCCCGATATTCGGTATTTTGGTGATTTAAGCGACATTATTCACTAGAATTGTTTCAAATATGATATTTGAAGTTTGTAATACATAATACAGTCTATTACAGAATTTTGTCTGTTCAGGTCCACGTTTTATTATCATTATACCCTACACCACAAGGTGGTCATGGTATTATGTCTTTGTGCATTTGTTTGTAACAGGCAAAAGGAAACGAGATAGACCCATAGTGATGATGATTGATAATCTGCATAGAATCACATTCTGAGTCGATTTATGCATGTCCGTCCGTCCGTCCGTCTGTCCGTCCGTCCGTCTGTCCATGTATTTTTGTAAACAAAGTACAGTTCGCATTTATTGCCCGATCTAGATGAAATTTTGCACAAATCATTTGTTTGGCCCAAGGACGAACCCTATTGAAATTGGAGATAGTCGGTAAAAATTTAGATATAGCTCCCATATATATCTTCCGATTTTCCTTTTATTGTGCACCAAACGTGTAATATCAGCCCATATAACAAAATAAGGCCTGCAAATAAGTATGCCAAATTTTGTCGAAATCGGTTCAGATATAGCTATAGCTCCCATATATATTGTTCATCCGATTTGTTATTTTTATCCTCCGCAGCCGTGATACGCACTCTGTAACAACAATATTTGGGAAAATTTATCAAATACAGCTCAAAAATATCTTTGCTAAATTTTATCAAGATCGGTTCAGATTTGGATATAGCTCCCATATATAACTTCGTCCGATTTACTTTTTATTGTACACCAAAGGTATAATATTTGCCCAAATACCGTGGGGGTACCGTTATATGGGGGCTATACAATATTGTGGACCTATATAGATAATTGTCTGCCGAGGTATAAAGTACCCACAAGGAACTACTTGTGTGGATTTTCAGACAATTCCATTGAAAAATGTGGCTAAAATCATCAAAATACCGAATATCGGGGGTACCGTTATATGGTGGCTATACGATATCGTGGACCGATATAGCCCATCTTCGAACTTGACCTGCCTGCAGACAAAAGAGAGATCTGTGCAAAATTTTAGCTTCCTATCTTAATTCGTTTACACTGTAGCGTGATTACAACAGACGGACAGACGGACGGGGCTAAATCGTCTTAGAATTTTACGCTGATCAAGAATATATATACTTTGTTGGGTCTAAAATGATTATTTCGATGAGTTACAAACGGAATGACGAACTTAATATGCCCTACATACTTTTTTTGGTGGAGGGTATAAAAATAGATCTCCCCACGACAGAGTTTATTTATTGCGGTAAACGCCAAAGTCGCAAAAGTTTCCGCACAAACATCCTTACATGTTGCATTAGAACAATAAGAAAACCAGTAAAGAAAGTCCTAAAGTCGGGCGGGGCCGATTTTATGATACCCTACACCACTTTGCTAATTTAGTTGAGCTCCACTTAATAATTAAAAGTTTTTATGGGAGAATTCAATCATACACGCCATGATTATAATTATAATTTAAAATTCAAAGGACTAAATATGCCGAAGCATTTGTATCTTTTAAATTCGGACTTGTATTGCTCATTTGGTGCGAAATTAATTTGAAATCGGATAAAAATATATATGGGAACTATATCCAAATCTGAACCGATCTCGATAAAATTTGGCAAAGATATTTCTGAGCTGTATTTGATATATTTTCCTGAATATCGTTGTTACGGAGTGCATATTAACAAATACAATAAATCGGATGAACAATATATATGGGAGCTATAACTATATCTGAACCGATCTTCACCAAATTTGGCATACTACCTTCTAGACTAAATTCGGTCGTATGTGCCAAATTCCATCCCATTTGGGCAAATATTAGACGTTTGGTGCACAATAAATTGTAAATCGGACGAATTTATATATGGGAGCTATATCCAAATCTGAGCCGATCTCGATAAAATTTAGCAAAAGTATTTCTGAGCTGCATTTGATATATTTCCCCAAATATTGTTGTTACAGAGTGCATATTACGGCTGCGAAGGACAAAAATAACAAATCGGATGAACAATATATATGGGAGCTATAGCTATATCTGAACCGATTTCGATCAAATTTGGCATACATATTTGGTTGTATGTGCAAAATTCCATACTATTCTGGCTGATATTACACGTTTGGTGCACAATAAAAGGCAAATCGGACGAAGATATATATGGGAGCTATATCTAAATTTTTACCGATTATCTCCAATTTCAATAGGGTTCCTCCTTGGGCCAAACAAATGTTGTTTGCAAAATTTCATCTCAATCGGATAATAATTGCGACCTGCATTTTGTTCACAAGAATACATGGACGGACGGACAGACGGACTGACATGCATAAATCAACTGAAAGTGATTCTATGCAGATCATCAAAAGGAACTATGGGTCTATCTCGTTTCCTTTTGCCTGTTACAAACAAATGCACAAAGACATAATACCCTGACCACCTTGTGGTGTAGGGTATAAAAAGACTTAAAATGTATTTATTTTTGATCAGTGTTTAAATGCAGCACCTAATGAAATAAGGCTTGGCCTTAAAGTGCAACTGCTATTAAATATTGGCAGCCACGAGTATTTAGCTCGATTTTGATAAGCTAGCCATTTTAGCTAACATAAAGCTTAAAATTAGCACACTATAGGGTGAGATGGAAAAACTACAACCAACTTCAGACTGCTGTCATTTCTAAGCCACTCGTCCGACAGCTGTTAAAATTATTTCAGTGACAGCTCATATCGTTTATTGGCGTACAAAAGCAATTTGGTGAGAATTTTCCGAGAAAAAAGTTATTCGTGATGGAATTCAAGCGTGATAGTGTGATTTCTTTATATTTGGCTGGAAAACCACAAGTGGCTTTCGTTAGAGCACTCCAGCATTTAAATTTGAATAAATCTTTTATGTATGGTACCATCGCTCTTTATCGTAATACTGGTAGCGTAGCCCGGAAAGAAGCGACTTGATCGAAACCCGCACCGCATTATCCGCAAAACGGCTCGTGAGCTGAACATATCGCAATATTCCATTCGGCAAATATTGAAAAGCACCATCGCACTCAGCACGCGCCACCCAAGAATGGTTACAAAATGAGGTTCCTCGTTTTATTTCCAGCGAACAATGGCCACCGAAATCTCCCGACACCAATCCGTTGGACTATTGTGTCTGGAGTATTGTGGAAAGCAAGGATGGCACTTAATAATACCAAAGTGTCGATCACCTCAAGCAAGCGCTTCGCCGGGAATGGGCCAAAATACGGCAGAGCAGCATTCGGGCCGTGTTTTAAACGAATGAGCCGACGAAAACATATTTTTATGATTGTGTGTTGTCAACGTACAATTAATAAAATACGTAAATATGTTTTCGGGCTTGGCAGCTATTCTAAGTATATTTATAAATATATATATTATATTAAGATTTGTAAACTTTTTATTATTTTCAAAAAAAAAAATATAGATTCGCACAATAATAAATTATAGTAAATAAAATATTGAACTACAACAAATTTAGTTTTTTTTTTAATTAATACTATGGAATTTTCAACTTTAATTCAAACGATATATTCCGAAAAACAGTAGCACTAACACAATTTACATATTACTTTTTCGGCTTGGCTAATTCGATGGTGCGTGGCTTAGGCTTAGCCTTAAGCGCTGCTGGAGATATGGCAAAAGGATTATCACGAATGTGTTTGTTTTCATATTCCTTGGGTTCAGCCAATTCTATGGTACGCTTTGATGCTTTCGCCTTTAGGGCATTGGGTGATATGGCAAAGGGATTTTCGCGTAATTCTGGCGAAGTCAGCTGTGTAGTCCTAATAGCATTGGGCTGGGATAGATCTTTTGTTCGTTTTGAAGCTATAACAAATAGTGGTATTATTTTTGTTCAGTATCAGGTAAAACCTGACATAAGAAATGTGAACCAACCTTTGTATTTTAATGCGGTTTGAGGTATTTTTATTGGCAAATCCTGATACAACATTGACGTATCACGTATCATGGGCTTTGCTAAATCCTTGAGACGATCTGAAGGTTTAAATTTTTTCATTTCATATGTCAATGTCCAATCGGGTTTGTCATCAACCTGACGTTTAATCGGCTTCGATAGGAATTTATATCTTCTCATTCTTTTTAGTGGCATTCGCTTATTCGGCTGCAATGGTAATGGATTTCATTAAAAAAAAATTAACTAGCATAAAATCTCTTGTAAGTAGTTGCGACTGCCAAAACTCATTACTATGTAAATAGGAATGGGAAACCTATATGATTGCCCATCTGACAAGCAACCTATGTAAAACAAGTAAAAAAGCAGTAAGTAAAAGTAAGTAAAAAAAGCAAAAAAAATAAATAAATAATAAATAAATAAATAACATCCGCTAAAAATACTGTTAAAATCTTAAAAATACCGAATAAAGCCGATATGTTGGGACCTGTAGGAATACGTGGACCTCCACAAGCAAATTTTTTCTAAAGCCATTATAACATTCAAATATGAAACTTGAAAAAATCGGCGAATAATGTCGCTAAAATCATCAAAATCCCCAATATCGGCGTTATATGAAGACGTGGACCTGCACAAACAATTTTCTGTCATAGGCTGTAGTATCCATTAAGAACTTCAAATACCAAATTTGAAACAATTCCGGTGAATAATGTCGCTAAAATCATCAAAGTACCGAATATAGAGAGGTACCATTATATGCAGGCTATATGAAGACGTGGACCTGCACAGACAATCCTCTGTCATAGTCTGTAATACCCATTACGAATTTTAAATACCAAATTTGAAATAATTCCGGTGAATAATGTCGCTAAAATCATCAAAGTACCGAATATCGGGAGGTACCGTTATATAGGGGCTATACGAAGACGTGGACCTGCACAAACAATTTTTAGACTTAGGCTGTAGTACCCTTCACGAACTTCAAATAGCAAATTTGAAACATTTCCGGTGAATAATGTCGCTTAAATCATCAAAATACCGAATATCGGGAGTTACCATTATATGGGGGCTATAACAAAACGTGGACCTACATGACCCATTTTCAAAAGTCCTGCAGACATAATACACATTTGAGTAAAATTTTATGAACCTACTCCATTTCGTTCGCAAGCTAGAGTAATTTCCACAGACAGACATCGTTAAATCGACATAGAATTTTATGCTGATCAAGAATATATATACTTTGTGGGGTCTAAAATGTATATTTCGAGGTGTTACAAACGGAATGACAAACTTAATATACCCTCCATACAATGGTGGAGGGTATAAAAATTGATTTTTCAGAATTTTGTGTATTTTTTTTTTTCTTTTTTTTTTTTTTTGTTGAAAAATTTTGCTATAGCTCATAAAAAATCGTTCTATATTTTTATGTCTGCTATAAGGAAGCTCACAACAAATTAAATGACTACTTACAATTCTTGGTGGAGGCTTAGGAATTTTGGGCCTGGCAAGTTTTCTTAACCGTTTCAAGTGTCTTGCCCATTCGGCTCGGTCCCACTTACTTATGGGTTGTCTAAATTTGAAAAAAAAAAAACAAAAATGTTTCACAATATTTTTGCAAAAAAATATACATAAATAATATCAGAATATACTTCTCTTCTGGTGGTTGAACATTCGCCAGACGACTATATAGTGACAGCAAACTTTTTCGTATCAAACGATTTAAATTCATTATGCGGTCCGGGGGAAATCGTTTCTTAATTTCTTCTTTGAACACCAATAATTTTCTGCAACAATACCCAAATAGGATTATTGACTAACTACAAAATTTGTACAAACGAAGAACCTTGCTTTGGGATAGGACAACTGTTCAGTTCTTGTATTTTCCCGTTGATCCAAATGTACCAGTTCTACTGGCTTTTTCAGTTTACATGCACAAATGGGAACATAACGTGGTGTTCTTTTGAAATTTTTTGGCTTGGCCAAGGACATTATGCGTGGGCTTTTAATAAAGCTTTTCCCGTGCAAACATTGCAGATATTCCAATTCTGTACAGAGATCGGGAAGAAAACATTTGATGCCATTGGGCAACTTTTCATGAACTTCACAACATTGGGGGCTGCTTTCCTTAAGCCACATTTTTTTTAAAAAAAATCTTGTTTTAATTTTTTGTACACAATAAATTTTTTACACGACAATTTTGAATAATTTTTATGACTTATTTGTAATTAAAAGCAAGGTATATTTAATAAGGTGTGCGTGACAATCAGTGGCATGTCTATTTTTTTTTTTAGAAAATATTCAAATTCAGTTGCAACCATAATAAAATTAACAAGTAAAAAAGCTGTAAGATCGGTTCTGTTCGATTCTGTTAAAATATTAAAAATACCAAATATAGCCATTATATTATGGTCTATACGACGACGTGGACCTGCATAGGCAACTTTTGTCATAAGCCATTACAATATTCAAATACGAAACTTGAAGAGGAAATTCGGTGAATAATGTCGCTAAAATAATCAAAATACCAAATATCGCGGGGGTACGGTTATATTGGGGCTATACAAAAACGTGGACCTGCACAAACAAATTTCTGTCATAGGCTGTAGTATCCCTTATGAACTTCAAATACCAAATTTGAAACAATTCCGGTGAAAAATAACGCTAAAATCATCAAAATACCGAATATCGGTAGCTACCGTTATATGGGGGTCATGCGAAGACGTGGACCGGCACTGACAATTTTCTTTCTTAGGATATACTATCCATTACGAACTTCAAATACTAAATTTGAAATATTTCCGGTAAATAATGTCGCTTAAATCACCAAAATACTGAGTGGACCCGCATTACCCATTTTCAATGCCAAAAGTCCTGCAGACATAATACACATTTGAGTAAAATTTTATCAACCTACTTAATTTCGTTCGGAAGCTAGAGTGATTTCCACAGACGGATAGGCGGACATACGGACGGATCGATAAATCATCATAAAATTTTATTCTAATCAAGAATATATATACTTTGTGGGGTCTAAAAATAAGCATTTCCATCTCTGCTTTTTCTGTAATTAATCTTGTCAATTTTCACTGCTATAAAAGATTTCCCATCTCTGATTTGTGAATATACAATGGATTTGTAAGTATGTATTTTGACAATAAGATGTAGTCAAATTAATAATTTTTAAAAAATATGTCTTATAGTGTCAAATATACTTTAAAATATGCAAAAATTGACCACCAAATTTTCCGGATACCAATCCGTTGGACTATTGTGGAAAGCAATGTTGGCACTAAAAGCGCTTCTCCGGGAATGGGCCAAAATACCGCAGAGCAACATTCGGGCAGCGTGTGACGCTTTCATTGGACATTTAAAAGCCATAATTCATGCCAAAGGTGTCCAATTCGAGTTAATCTAAACTTATTCTAAAATTTGACGCTATTTCTGACATTTCTTGCTTTCATTCCATAAAATTAAAAAAAAAAATTATAAAAATTATGGCGTTTTGTTGTGTAGCAGTTTTTTTATCTCACCCTGTATATGTATTTTTCCACAATGCGTAAATCGTATTCTTAAATCCAGTCGATATTATATGACTTATACGCTATGGAATTAATCGAATGGATTTCGTAAATCTAAACATACATTAATGGGTAATAAATTTTACAATTTTTGTTTATCCTTCGATTTTGGGTTAAATTTTGAGGAATATTTCCATTATTCCATTCATATTTTCTTTGTTTTCTCCTGATAAAAATGTGTATGTAAACATGTTATTAGTTCAAAGTATTAAAGATATACCAAACCATGGTACAATGAAGAGAATGTAGGTCAACTTTTAAAAAATTGCAAGTATAGAGGTCTACCTGTTTGGCTTGTAATGTCAGAATTACTATCAAAACAATAAAAAAGCAAACAACTTGTTGCATTGATTTTGAATAAATAATTTAAAACCGCGAAAACTGAATGAATGCTCAAAATTTCTTTTCAATATCATGTTCTATATATCTCTTATGGTTTATTTCGCGACAAAAACTGTAGATTTTGTCGATGCATTCGTTGCAATAAGCATTTTGAAAACACCCGAATTTGAATATTTTCTGAACAATTTTTTATTATTGAAAAGAAGACACACACATAAGCAAATGAAGTTGACATATTAAGCCAGAAAAATAAAAAAATTTAAATCATATGGTAGTTCTGCCCTACCTTGAATTCATTGTACCATGTACCAAACGAAATAATTGTGTCACTTTAGATGTCAAAATTACTTCTCTGTTTACATTATATTCCTATATCCTAATAAATCTCATACAAATTCCTGTGTATAAAATGCGTTATTTTGAACAAAATTGCCCATTAGAAAGTAATTCAATACCACCGCAATATAATTATATGTGGAGTGAAATAATTCAAAATTATTACCGTCTATGTGACCGTTATAGCCGCGTAATAACAAAACGTAAAGAAATTTGGAAATTAGCCCAGCCAAAACATACAAAATCGAAATATCGACAGAAAAAGAAATGTCCACGTCCAGTGACATGTAAAGTTGAAATCATAAATAAATGTGATAAAACCGAAAGAACCCGCACTGAACAGTTGGCGTATCCTCAGTTAAGGTACATATTTGGAGTTAGGATCGAAAATGTTTATTGCATTCTTTTAGATGTTGCACATGCTAAAGCTCAAAACAATAATTGTTTACACCACCATTTGAAAGGTAATCTTATAACAGCATTTTCATTTCTAGACAGCTCAGCCAACTTAAAAGCCATCCCTCATTCAGTGTCTTCAATGATATTCGAAAAAGTGGAGTTAATCGTTTAATGAGAAAGAGCTATCTATCCGTCTATAGCCGCCTGCAAAACATAGTACCAGAAGAAACCAAGTAAGCCCGTTTTTTGAAGTTGTCCAATTACACTCTGGTCTGCCGTTAGTAAATATATCGGATATATATAGCGAAATATATAGAAAGGAAGAGGATGTGATCTAGAATGCTTATATCTCAAGAATGGTTAGACCGATTTTGACAAATTTTGTCAATTCAGAATGCCCTCTTGGCATAAAATTATAAAATTAATATAGATTTTGCAGTATTTTGTGACATATTTTTATTCTTACATATTTTTTATCGCATGCGATATTTATACCCTACACCACATAGTGGTAAGGGTATTTTGTCTTTGTGCATTTGTTTGTAACATGGAGAAGGAAGCGAGATAGGCCCATAGTTACTTTTGAGGATCTCCATAGAATCACTTTCTGAGTTGATTTATGCATGTCAGTCCGTCTGTCCGTCCGTCGTCTGTCCATGTATTGTTGTGAACAAAATGCAGGTCGCATTTATTATCCATTTGTTTGGCCCAAGGACGAACCCCATTGAAATTGGAGATAATCGGTAAAAATTTAGATATAGCTCCCATATATATCTTCGTCCGATTTGTTTTTTATTGTGCAGCAAACGTGTAATATCAACCCGGATAATATGGAATTTTGCACATACAACCAAATTAGGCCTGAAAATAAGTATACCAAATTTGATTGAAATCGGTTCAGATATAGCTATAGCTCCCATATATATTGTTCATCCGATTTGTTATTTTTGTCCTCCGCAGCCGCAATATGCAGTCTGTAAGAACAATATTTGGGGAAATATATTAAATGCAGTTCAGAAATACCTTTGCTAAATTTTATCGAGATCGGTTCAGATTTGGATATAGCTCCCATATATAACTTCGTCCGATTTACCTTTTATTGTGCACCAAACGTCTAATATTTGTCCAAATGGGATGGAATTTGGCACTTATGACCGAATTGAGTCTATGTCAAATTTGGTGAAGATCGGTTCAGATATAGCTATAGCTCCCATTTATATTGTTCACCCGATTTGTTGTATTTGTTACCCACAGCCGTATTATGCATCCGTAACAACGATATTCAGGGAAATATATCAAATACAGTTCAGAAATATATTTGCCAAATTTTATCAAGATCGGTTCAGATTTGGATATATATATCTTTATCTGATTTCAAATTAATTTTGCACCATAAGGACAATACAAGTCCGAATTTAAAAGATACAAATGCTTCGGCATATTTAGTCCTTTTAACTTTAAATTATAATTATAATCATAGCGTGAATGATTGAATTCTCCCATAAAAACTTTTAATTGTTATGTGGAGCTCTACTAAATTAGCAAAGTGTGTAGGGTATCATAAAGTCGGCCCGCCCGACTTTAGGACTTTCTTTACTGGTTTCCATTTGACTTATAATGTTGTAATATCGTACATTTTGTAATATTTTTTTACAGATTGAGGTTATATACAGATTACAATTATCTTCCGATCCAACGAAAATTTTCACAAGGGTAGGGTTAGGCTCAGAAGGGCTAGGTCTATTGTTTTCAAAGATGTCCACAATATATTTGGGGGTTTAAATGTACCAACAACTAAAAATGTTCCTGATTTTGCAGCCGCCATAAAGGTCACAAAAGGCGAACTTCTGGCTTTTTTATGCTGATTTCTTTGACGAATATAGCCAAATATCGTGGACAAGCAAATTATATAGATGAGACTAAATTTGAAGATACTGAGGGGCCTCTTGCTTTTGAAGATGATAAGAAAATATTTAGGGGTTTAAATGAACCAAAAACAGAAAATAAATCCTGATCACACAATTGAAGCTAATCGACACGCCTGAGAAGAGAGTTAAGGACAGGGAAGAATTCAAGCATTTTGTATGAGCATTGGATTATATTTAGCTGTAAAATGGACTACATCAACTAACAGCACAACGGAGTATGTACATATTGGGCAAATGTCCCTTGTCAAAATGTTAAGGGTAATATGTGGGCAGTGCTCCGTGACATAATTTCAAAAGCGAAATCTTCCAAAATAGATTTGGACATAAGGGGGCTTCTAACAGTTGTATGGTATCACATGGCCGGCCCCGCACTTCTATAGCCTTTGCTTACCTGTTTTTGTATAAATTTCTCTACCCACTGGGAACAGAAAATTATAAAATTCTCGAAGACGTCACGTCAAATACTTTACACCGATGATTGTTGCACTTGAATACAATACAAAAATTTCGCTTTTTAAGTACATTCTATTTCCCCATAGAACTCCAACAAAATCGTGGAATACGGAAAATAAATCAAAACTTGTGCAGCGAATGAAAGCACTTTCAACACCAAAGAAAATAATTGAGGTCGAAGAAGATCGGTCAAGGAATCGTCTCCGAAGTGAAGGTCCGAAAATGAGACGTATTCGCAAATTAAGCAAACCAAGGATACGCAAAGAAATCATCCCTAATGAGTGGATGTTTACGAAAGGTTTGAAAAACTTTAAACCTACTGAAAGATTATTGAAAATATCTCAACCCAAAAAATACGATGAACTCACTGCAAGGGAAGATCCTCATCGTATTCCCCAGAATGCTTTAAATTATAAAGGTAAATCTAGTGTTATTACCTCAATCATATCAGAAAGTGCATATGAGTTTGACATGCTGTGTTTAATTTTTCAAATTATTGCAAAATAATTTAAATTTTCCTCTTAGATGATAAGTAATAAATTAATTGCTATCGTTTTTTTCTTTAAGCTTCAAGACGTATTAAAGCCCTCGCAGAACCAGCGAAAACTAGAGTCAAAATTGAAGTACATCCCGAAAATCCATTTAAAACAAATTTAAAAGCCTTAAAGGCAGTGGCATCAAAACGTGTCCAAGAATTGGCAAATCCCAAAGATTACATAGATGAAAATAATCGCTCTGATGCGTATCGGGTATCTCGCAAAGCATTGCAAGCCAAAGCAACACCACGTCTTAAAGAATTGGCCGAACCAAGGAAAAGAACTTAGTTGTTTCTGTTCTGAGCATGTTTCTGTATGGCGTACCGAATGTGACCGCGAAAGAAAACACCATTCAAATGTGTTTCTCACACTTCTTTTTTTTGAGTTAAATCAAAAGTTTAAAAAACACATTTGCAATGGTGTTTTTTTTTTTTTTTTTTTCTTTGTCCGTCCTACAGAAACTGACTTTTAAAAATTTCATTTATTGTCCAAAATCTGCAATTACTTTTTACAATAATTAAGGCAAAAATGAGTCTTTGGAAAATGTTTCATTACGAAGGCCTCGATCGTAACATGAATATGAACGTAGTTAAAAAGTGGTTACATTCAAATTTTCTCAGCGTTGCAAATATTTAAATCAATTCAACGATATATATAACGATAATTTTTATATTCCATTTACTGACCACTCTTACAATAAAACCATTTTTCTTTTTTGTTACCTTCAATAATTTGTGTATATTTTTGTTGTATCATAACATTGTTTCTTTAAACAGTTTATACCTTCTAAGATCTTAAAAATATTGTAGAGTAAGTTTTGCATGCAAATTGAGACACTGTTTTGGTAACTGTTGAGGCGTATATTGTGACAATAACATGAACACCTTTCGTCTGCCATTATATGAAAACTTTGCCTCTATCTTCTTTTTTTCGAAATAATAAAATCATTAAAATCAAAAATAAATAAAAACTTGATTGACGGGGACGATGGCAGGATTTTTTATAATACAATAAAACAATTTATATTTTTAATACAATACATTTGAATTGGTGGGTGGGGGAGAGACAATGACACAATTGACTAAAAACACACTAAAATATAAAGAGATGTAGGATTTAAATAAAAGTGAAAAAAAATATTCGCCAAATTAATACTTAAAGTTGAAAAAATACATCAAGTTAAAAAATAGAAAACAATAAGAGTTAGGTTGTCGGCAAAGGGAAGGTGGCTAGGTGCTAGTGTATTTTAAAACAAGTTAGAAAGCAACACCTCGTTGAATCTTGGCTTCCTGCACAACAGCTTTAACTTAGTATTTGGTTTTAAAAGGAAAGCAACTGAAGAATTTGTTATTCTTTATTGTTGTTGGTTGTGATCGGCTCCCTAAAGACAATGCTTAATGGATGTTGGCAATGACGGCACGTGTAAAATCTTGAGTAGTAGATTGGCCACCCAAATCCTTGGTCCTGACTTTGCCGTCCTTAAGTACAGTGTGGAGAGCATTGTTGATCATATCACTGTAGGAAGGCAAGTTGATGTGACGCAACATTTTTGTACCGCACAAGAACATAGCAGTTGGGTTGGCAACATTTTTGCCTACGGCTTCGGCAAAGGTGTGACGTGCACCCTAAAAAATAAACACAGTTTATCAGTAAATCTAAAAGCACATGGAAATATAAAAATTCTCACAGGTTCGAATACGACAGTTTCGGCAGAATAAGAAGCACCAGCAACAACACCAGCACCACCAACCAAACCGGAAGCCAAGTTATCCACAATGTTACCATATAGATTTGGTGTAACCATAACATCGAACTGATGAGGATGAGATACCATTTGCATGGTAGTATTGTCTACAATCATCTTTTCGAATTGAATGCGTGGGTACAATTTGGCCATTTGTTCGCATGATCTCAAGAACAAACCATCGCCCAATTTCATAATGTTAGCCTTGTGAACGGCAGTAACCTTCTTGCGATTGTTCTTGGTAGCATAATCAAATGCAAACTTGGCAATACGCATTGATTTTTTGGCAGTGATAATCTTAAGACATTCCACAATACCGGGTACGGATTCGTGTTCCAAGGCAGAATATTCACCTTCGGTTTGTTCACGAATAATAACGGTATCAATATCTTGATGACGGGTCTTAACACCGGGTAAACTGCGAACATGTACTACGTTGGCATACAAATCCAATTCGTTACGAAGTTTCATGTTTAAAGTTTGTAATTCACCGCAAACACTGTAATCGGGTGTGGCCAAAATACCCTAAAAATATAAAAGTAAAATTAATACATATTTTCGTAAATTATTTATGGTTGCTAAGGATCTAAATCTTTTTATTAAAACAGAAATAGTTAATTGAAGCTCTTATGGTGGAAACGCATAAGGGGACAGTTTTGGGGGTATAGAACTCAGCTCGCTGCTTATCTCAAAGGTAATGTTTGATTGAAATTATTGGTATTTTTGGTTTGAAATACGGACAAATATCCAAATTATGCGGAAGAATACAGCGTGATAAAATATTTCCCAAAAACCAAAGTAAATAAATGACACATTCACACAACCCTGTCGATTTTGTAAACTACAAAAACATGTCCATTCAACTTATTGTCTTAATTGTCGATTGCAAATACTCGTCAACGCAGTCATAAATATGTAATATTGTTTTCCATGCACATTGTCGAAAGATACACACACATTGTCTCTAATAAAATCATCTATTTATAATAGAATAGAAGCCTAGGAAAATCAACAGTAATTAGTAGTTAGACTTTTAATTGAGCGTGTAAAACTGTGCTAAATAAAATAGGAGAGTAATACCATTGATGTTGATGTTTTTATAAAGAAGATATTTACAATTATATTTAACAAAATTGAAAATGTAGCTCATAAAGGCATGGAAACAATGGATAGAATATACTTTTAAGATCAAGTCTATCTTCACTTTATGTATGCAACACAAAAGTAGTGTTTATATCATGTATTGATATTGCACAACTTGCCTGTTGACACACGTTATCATGGATATTTTTTCAGTGAGAGAGTTTTAATTAGAATAGCACGTGAATGTAAAATAAATTCAATTATTGCTTTTAAATGTTGATAAAATCTCTAGAGTATTAGGCGTGCAGTTCCATTTAAATGAATTTTGGGTTTTCTTTCCATTCCCAATTATACATAAATAAATCGTAATATGTAAGAAATGTATCAACCATATTAAATTATGTTATTATTAATATTTCATAGATTCTTATATCGATGCACTTATTATTGTTCCCAAAACACTTTCATCATATACAATTATTTCTTACCTTAATACAAACTTTGTTCTTTTGAATTGAGGCTACAACATCCTCCAATTTAGCACTCAACACAGGGTTGACTTCGGAAAGGAAATAGGACTCAAAGTCGACAGGAACGTTGGCTGCCTAAAACGAAAGTTGAACCCCGGAAGAATGAGTTTATTTATCAAACCCTTCTAAATCCAAAACATGTACTAACCTTAAAAACTTCTTGCAATGCATATACCAACTCAGGGCCAACACCATCACCAGGAATCAAAGTGCATGTTGTGCGATTACCACCATGAGTACCGGGATCCTATAAACAAATAATTAGATATTAGTTTGACCAGTTTTTCTATTAATTTCCCCCATTAAATACACTTACACTATTGACAGCAGCTGTAGTTTGAATTGAACGCGAAGCGCTTGTCTGAAGACCCTGTGGACGAAAACAACACAAATAATATCGCATTTATAACAACGAAGGATATGTTTTATCTTTTTCAAAGGATTATAACCTCAAACACATTTTTCATCTCACAAAGAAAGACATTATTCTTTTCTGCGTTTGGGGCATCAAGTGTTTATGTAAGCGCTCGCTAGTGCCGCATACGGAGAGTATTCATCGACGATTTACAACTACTCACCTGCACAAGAGTGCGTCCAAGATTTCTAGCTAACATAGCCATTATTATGCTGTCTTTACAATGTTACAAATTTCACAAATGCCCAGAGCAACTAAAAATTTAATTGTTAAAATTATTTTTTGAATTGAGAAAATTTTGCAAACTCGCTCTTTACCTTTCCTTTCCTTCAGAAGCTAGCAGCTGTGTGAATAGGGATACGTAAGTCGACTATCGATCAATCGTTTAACAGATTATTATATTTTGGTAGAGTTACCGTACTTCAAGGTAGATTAAAAGAACAAATCAACTGTTGTGAAGCAATTTAATGCTAAAATTGGCACCCCATGGCGAAAGAAGTAGATTCGCCTTGGTATTTAAGTTTGCGGCAAATTTGATTAGACAAAATGTTTGCTTACATTTTGGTATTCCTCGTCCTAGTCGAACATAATTATAGTACGATAACGTTGTAATAGATTTAGAAAACCCAGTCGACTTAAATTTTCAATTCCTTTGAATATACCTCAAATAAGTCTTCATAAAGAAGTTTATCCCAGAAAAAAAAACTCCAACGTAAAAACAGAGCAAATCGAACATAAACGTAATATAATTGTAAAATTACAGATTTTGGGTTATGGAGACAAATACAAATTCTTTGTTGAAATCATCATAAACGAGTAATAGAGGTAGGTGTATAGAGAATATTTTCAATAAATTTGATTAAAATAGTTAAAAGCACTTGCCATAATGTCCTCTGAATGGTATTGTATAAGAACCAATTTAAAAATCAACTTATTTTTGCAGATACTTTTAATATTTTTGACATTTTAATCTAAGCCGGTGCTTATGCATCTACCTGTATTCTTCTACCATAGCATATATTTAAAGCATGGCGGGAGAATGAAGGCAGATGCATCCATGGTACAATGAAGAGAAGGTAGGGCTTGATACCATATGATTTTTATTTATTTTCTTGGCTTAATATGTCATCTTTTTTGTTTATGTATGTGTTTTCTTTTCAATAACAAAAAAAATTGTTCAGAAAACATTCAAATTCGGATGTTTTCAAAATGTTTATTTCATCGTATGCATTGACAAAATCTAGAGTTTTTGTAGCGAAATAATCCTTTAGAGACATATAGAACCTGGTTTTGAAAAGAAGTGTTGAACTTTCATTCAGTTTTCGCGGTTTTCAATTATTTATTCAAAATAAATGCAACAAGTTGTTTGACTTTTTATTGTTTTGATACTAATTCTGACATTACAAGCCAAACAGGCAGACCTCTATACTTGCAATTTTTTCAAAGTTGGCCTACCTTCTCTTCGTTGTACCATGGATGCATCAACGCTTGGGAACATAGATATGTCAAAATTTTTAAAATGTTTCTTCAAATATAAGTAGATTTTTATATGTTTTCTTGTACGCTGATTTACGGCCCGTTCCTCATTCAAGTCATATGACGTTAGGCTGGAAATACATAAAGAGCATATTTGGCTGGCTTAAGTCATCGGCTGGCTTCTTCGTAGATGAACAAAGGAGTTGTAGGTTGACTTAGTTCGATTTTGGCCGTAGGCTCCTTTGTTCATTTCCGAAGAAGCCAGCCGATGACTTAAGCCAGCCCAATATGCTCTTTATGTATTTCCAGCCTTAGACAATTTGTGGATTTCTGCGTGTCTTTCCTAAATAAAACAGACACAAACTATACACAACACAATTCTTTGTATTCGTCACACAAATAAAAACAATAAAACACAAGATTTTTAATAGCCAACACGATGACAAAAAAGTCAAAAAAAACATTTTATGTATTATCACCTTAAAATACAAAAGTTTTTACTACGATTTTCAATTTGATATCGAAAAAAATTACAAATCATGTTCTGGAACACAGCAGAGCCGTTGTCAAAAGAAAGGTTATGGAAAAATTATAAACTGCACATTTATGATCTGTTCCAGAACTGCAAGAATGAACAAACCGATAACGGAAGATAACCAATTTTCTAATTTATTTTATCCATACCATAATGAATTTATTGTTTTAAAAAATAAAAACAAAATATTTTCAAAATCAATGATTGGAAAACGCGTACATTTCCGGGCGCGTATTAAATATATTTATCAGTTTAGGCGAGGACTTCAAAGATTGAACAGTTTGGATCATATTTTTGAAAGAAAATATCACGGTAAAATTAAGAATGTAAAGTCATTTTAAAAAAGCATTCCCATCTTTACATTTTCTGTAATTTACCTTGTCAAATTTCACTACATAAAAACAGGTTCCCATCTCTGATTTGTGTATGTACAATGAGTTTATAAACCTAAATTTTGTCAATGAGGTGTTGTCAAAAGAATAATTTTGAAAAATTGTAAACATATGATTGTTTGACTTTACCTCCTTGATTCTACCATGGAAAATATAAAAAATGCAAATAAATTGTTGCATCTGATTTTGAATAATTCTAATATCATTTTGGCATTTCAGTAGTTTTACGAAGCTGTCTTCATTTTTGTAACATGACCCACTGGGTTTATTAGATCCAGTTGATCTTTTGTGTTTAGATACCTCCTTAGGAGGATATAAGCGTCACTCAGCAGAAATTTGTACATTATAACCAATACATAACCAAAAGAAAATGAAAAAATCATGCGCAAATTGCAAGATGAAATGTGTCCGTCAAAATTCTATCGAAAAACTCTTTTGTTGCAGAACTTTTGTGTAAACGACTTCCAGTAATAACTTTTGGGAATTGTAACAAATGTATGGGTAACCATTAAGATCTATTTGCTAAAATTGTAAAAAAGTGATAGATTCCTGTATTTTCTGCAGATTTGCTTTGCTTTTAAATGTAACGGCCATATTTTAAGCTAGAACAGCTCCCACGGTAGAAGAATATAGGTGGATGTATCAACGCTTGGGAACATATGTCATAAATGTTTAAATGTTTTGTCAAAAATAAGTAGATTTTTAAATATTTTCTCATACGATACAAATCGGAGGTTGTTATAAATACATTTTTCAACAATTTTTAAAAATATTAATAATTTTTCTTCTTCTTTTATTCTTTTACCACGGATGCTCCTATATTAAACATCGTCGGCTCATATGGCATATGTTTAGCTAACATTACTATGTGAATAGCAAATTGATAATCTGGTGTTTGTGTTTGATAATCAGGAAGAACGCAAGGCGAGTGGTATATTCGTTTGAAATAAAGGAATATTAAAAAAAACAACTATTAAACAGAAAATATTACTAGGTACACCCGTTGAATGGACAAACACAAACTTTATTACATCAATATACTTTTAAGTTAAATTGTACAAACATGGTTTCTCTGAGAGTATTTGGAGCAATGTTTAGAAAACACACGCATAGTTCTCTCCGCAATTTTGGTTGCATGCGTTACTACAGTTGTGAAACGTACGTATTTGCAAAAATGTTGACATTGATTATATTATAGCGCATTTACATTAGTTGTGTTCATTCAGATAACGTAGCAAGTTATTAGGTGTGTCTGGTTACTTTTCCAGCAGGAATTGTCCAGTAACTTCTTTCTGAGAGAGTAAGGTAGTTTTATTCTCTTTTGCAAGGAAAATGCGAAAAGTAAATAGACGGTATTCCTGCAGAAGCTTGCAACTAATCAGCTGATTTGTCAAAACAAACCAATTTGTCCCACATAAGGAGAATTAAAACAAAGGAAGCAATACTAATTTTACAGTTTTTTTAAATAAAAATGTTGGAAATAGTCGTTTATTTTCTTATTGCATATTAACATTTACGTTTTTCACATTTTGTAAAGTTGTTCTCCAAAAACTATTAGTCTTGCTAATTCCAAAAAAATATTTTCAAATTGAAAGCACAAAATGAAATAAACAAACAATAGAAAACATCTGATTGAATGTCGATGAATGAGAAGAAGAAGAGTTGCAAGTGATTGCAAGAAGAAATTTTTCCAGCAAGAATTTGCAAACTCTCACTGAAAGAACTGTCAAAATTTCTCTCTCCAACCGCTCTCTTTTGCAGAACTTTTGGGTTAACAGACGACTTCCAGTAACAATTTGTAACAATTTTTACAAACTTTAGGGTAACCAGACACACCTATTATTGTTCACGTCATATATATGAGCTTCAATCATCTGATGTTTGTTTATGTATGCACAAATCAAAAAATAAAACAAGGTGACAAGGTTAAAATGATTATGCCAACCTGATCATAATAACATTTTTATTTTGGCAATTGAAAGTCCAATAGCATTTTTTTCATGGCTTGTTATATTTTTATTGGCGGACTGTGTGTTTTAACAAATCAATTTGTTTTCAGTTTTTTAGTATAGTCCATGGAATTGCAATTGTTTTTGGAACTCGATGTTTTAAAAAATCCAAGACCTCTCATTGGTTTTTCACGAATTTCTTTTAAAAATTGTGAAAAAAATGTCAAATAAAAACAAATTGGTTGCATTTTTTATTGGTAAATTTGAAGTAACAAGAGTCTAGCGTCAGGGCCTCAATTCTTGTTCTATGAAAATGTGAAATGAAAACTTTTATAAAGGAAAGAGATGTTAAATGAAAAATATTATAAAGGAAATATTTTTCATTTCATATTTTCATAGTACAAGAATCCAGCCCCAGGATTGTCTTCTACAAATCTAATCATTCTTCTCTACCTTGAAATTATTTTACAATGGCATATTCGCTTTTTTGGCCAAAGACTCCTTTCTATAATGAATACAAACTAAAGGTAGGAATGCATAAAGCGCTTATCTGGCTGGCTTAAGTCATCGACTGGCTTCTTCGGAAATGAACAAAGGAGCCTAGAGGCAAAATCGAACGAAGAAGCCAGCCGATTACTTAAGCCAGCCAAATATGCGCTTTATGTATTTCCACCCTAATGTAATTAGGGCATACTTTGAAGAATGCTTATATAATTCATATACGTTTGAATATTTATAATGTAACTGCGTTTTTACTTTTAATTAATCAAAAAAATGTTTCAATATTCCGGGTTTTTTTTAAGAAATCATGACCCAAAATTGAGATTTGTGCAGTTTTTACGTGATAATGAAGAACGTCATCGCTTGGGTGTTGTATCCGAAAATGGAAGTTATTTGACAGAAATACCCAGTGGATCCGGATTTCCGAATGATATGATCACATTTATCAAACAAAATTATTGCATATCGGAATTGGGTGAAAAAATAAAACATTTCAAAAAGGAAGAAATGAATGAGTCAATAACATTGCTACCTCCTGTTACCAGTCCTGAGAAGATTATCTGCATCGGCCTCAACTACCAAGATCATTGCGAAGAACAGAACAAGGAACCCCCAAAACAACCAATGTTCTTTAGTAAATTCAACAACACACTTGTTGGTCCAAGGGGTAATGTTATTGCCCATAAAATAACAACTGTAAGCACAAATTGAAAAAAAATATATACATATATATCCATATATTTGAAGAATTGTCTACCATTTTCTTTCTCAAATAGAAAATGGATTGGGAGATTGAACTAGCTGTCATAATTGGAGAGAAGTGCAAAGATGTTAGTCGGGAAAAGGCCTTGGATTATGTCTTTGGTTACAGTGTCGCCCAGGATATTTCAGCGCGTGACTGGCAGAGGTCGCGTAACGGTGGACAATTTTTAATTGCTAAATCTATGGATACATTTCTACCTATTGGACCATCGATTGTACACAAAAGTCTTATTAAAAATCCACATGATCTTGAAATGGTATGCAAAATAAATGGAATTGAAAAGCAACGCAGCAATACCGACAACATGATTTACAAAATAGATGATATGATTAGTCGCTTATCAGAGTATGTTCGAATGATATTCATTTATTTGTAAGTCATAGTTTAAATGATTTCTCTTTTTATTAGGTCTATGACATTGCAGCCTGGAGATGTACTCTTAACTGGAACGCCCAAAGGAGTTGGAATGTATCGTAACCCTCCCGAATACCTTAGAGTTGGTGACGTAATTGAAAGTGAAATTCAGTGTTTAGGGAAAATGGTGAACAAAGTTGTAACGCCTTAAATTTGTTTGTTGCGCAATCCTGCCATAAATGTTAATCTTGAAGGATATCCTTAATCTGCTTAAGATTTTGACATTGTTTTTCATTTCGAATTCAAAGTTTAAAACAATTTGCATTTAAAAAATGTCTGATACAATTAGGATATAATGAACATGATATTTAATGTTATAATTGTTGTTGACATTGTTGACACATTGTGGCAGTCAAAAGTAAACGAAACCTGGCATCCATGAACTTCTAGGCGCTACATGTCTAAAATAGAAAAATTTTACGGGGCTGAGGTCGTCTGCTACAGCCACAACATTACTATTTATGTTCTAGTATTTTACAATTTTGGAAAATAGTGAGACGAAACATATATGTCAAAAGTTTGGCGTGTCTAGGTTCGCACACTATCAAATCTCTGATGGATTTGAAGTGAAGAAACGCTCCAAAAATGTTTATTATTAATTGCTCTGTTAATTCCACCATTACTTGCTCTCTAGAAACGATTAAAGGAGAGGTGACAAGCCAGCCGATGACTTAAGCCAGTCAAAAAAGTGTTTTATGTATTCTCGCCTTAAGTCCATTTTTCAAAATTAATTGTCTCTTTATTATATTTATTTATGTAACACCTCGAAATATTGGTTTCCCACATAGGAAAGTATATATGGATCTTCCTAGCTCGCCGAGCTGAGTCGATCTAGCTATGTATGTCCGTCTGTCCATGTTAATTTGTAATCACTCTACAGGTCGCAATTATGGCCCGATCTTCACCAAATTTATAATGGAGGTGGGGTAAGGGTTAGAATAGAACCCTATTTCTTTTGGAGATGATCGCATAACATTTAGGGGTTGAAATGGACCAAATACTGAAAAATTTCCTGATTTTCCAGTTGCTCTACAGGTCGCAATTATAGACCAATCGACACGGAATTTCGCATGTAGCTAGAGTTTAGGGCGGGGAAGAAGCCTACCAATTTGGGTGGTCATCGGAAAATGTTTAGAGGGTGAAATAGACCATATCTTTTGTGTTGAAAAAATGCAAAATTTTTCATTAAACCGCGAATATTTTAAGTCCCGGCGAACTCACAAAGCCATGACAAGGTTACTTCTGACCTTTACATTGATGTTAACATCCAACAAATCGGATATATAGCAAAATATGTGCGATATATATGTCTATCAAAGAAGATATGCTTGAAAGATCTCTTATATGTCGAGAACGACTGAACTGATTTCGACAGTTCTCATTAATTCAGAATGGCCTCTTTGCAGGAAAGAAAAACCGTCTAAAAAAGTCGCATAAAAATATCTCTCTAAAGATGAAAACATTGATTTTGTAATATTTTCTCATATTTTTTCAATTTTGTCATATTTTTGGCATATTTTCATTTTGAATTAAACATTTGGTAATATTTCTACAGCTAACAAAACTAAGTAGTTAGGATATCATATACAGATCGCATTTATGGCCCGATCCTTACGAAGTTTAGCATGGAGATAAGATGAGGGTCAGAATAGAAGCTTACTCTTTTTGGAGATGATCGTCATATATTTAGGGGTTGAAATGGACCAAAAAACTGCAAAATTGTCAGCCGGTCGTATTTATCGCCTGATCCTCACGCACATTTGAATGGGGGTTACCGGACATTGCAAAAGCCAAGCAGTTTTGGATGGCCATCCAAAAATATTCAATGTGTGAAATAGTTTGCCAACTTTTGTAGACAAAATACAAAAATGTCCATTCCAGTGACTTTTTGGAGAATTCACAAATAAAGGAAAGACGCACTTCTGACTATTTCGTTAACGCTGGTTTCGTATAGTCAAATGTCTGTATCTTATATAAATGCGTTTCAGTCAAAAACCAATAATAAATTTTAATCTTTTGCCACTTCTGAGAGATTATAGGTCTTTGGGAAATATTGGTTTCAGATCTAGGAAGACCATTTACGTGCAACATCTACCAAAAATTGGAAATGAGCAAATTAGTTTAAGTTGCTATTATTCCAAAATTAGAGAACGAAACCTGATTGTTTTCTTTTATTATTTGTCACAATATCTTGTGGAATTCTTTCGAGTATCTCGCATATATGAACTGTATCGTTTTTTATAGTGTTGTAGGGTATTCATCGGTCGGCCCCGCTCGACTGTAGCCTTTGCTTACTTGTTTTTAGCTATTTTTGGCACATACATGTACCTTGAGAGAACCTTTAAATCCATTGAAGGTCTTTACTGTATATGAAGACCTTTAATACGGGCGGTGGATGGCATAGATTTATATAAGTTAAGGTGAGAGTACATAAAACACTTTTTTGACTGGCTTAATTCATCGGCTGGCTTCTTCGTAGAGGAACAAAGGAGCTTTAGGTTGACTTAAAGTGGAAATACATAAAGCGCTTATTTGGCTGGTTCAAGTCATCGACTGGCTTCTTTGGAAATGAACCAAGGAGCCTAGGGCCAAAATCGAACTAACTTAACCTAAAACTCCTTTGTTCCTCTACGAAGAAACCAGCAGATGAGTTATGCCAGCCAAATAAGCGCTTTATGTATTCCCAACTATAGTTGGATTTTGGCCCTACGCTACTTTGTTTATTTCCGAAGAAGAAGAATTTTAGGTATATGTTTAGTAAGCTCGAATTTATATTAGGCAAGTTTACTTGTGGCAAATCTCTGTTTGTTAGAGAGAGGGGTAAGGGGAAAGGTAATGGCAAATAATTTCTCTTTCCAACGATACCTATATTACATCGGCCCCGGGTCAAAACTCTGGGGGTCACGGGTCCAATCCCCAAGAAAAAAAATTGTTTCCCGAAATCAGGGTAAAAATACGTATCACTGCAAAAAAATGAAGAGTTTTTACTGAACTAGAGTTAAAGCAACAAAATACAAGAGGCTAGTTCAATGGAAAACGAAAAAATTGAAGTAAGAAAACTCGCCTATTCTATTGCTGTTTCTTTAAGAGAGCATTTGTGCAAATATCAAATATGTTGTCACAAACTTATTATGCTTCTACCTTCTTAAGTACATCTACCATATGATATGATATGTTAACAGTCCACTTTGAATAGCAAATAAATTTTTCGGTGTTTTTCTTTGATAATCGCAAAAAACGAAATTTTCAGTTAAATCACAAAATTATAAAAAAAGCAGTACCTTTATATTGATATTTCATAGAGGTATAAGTGATCAAGCAGCAAGTTTTACTGCAATAAGTTAATGTTTATAATTTCTTAGACTTTTTTAGTTAAATTGCGTAAACATGGGTTCTCTGAGAGTTTTTGGAGTAATTTTGAGGCAACACATGCACAGATCTCTCCCCACCTTTGGTTGTATGCGTTACTACAGCTGTGAAACGTATGTATTTGCAGAAACGGTGACATTGACTTTATTACTTCCAATCAGTTGATAAAAATAGTTTCTTAATTTGGTGGAATTTTTTAAAGGAAACAGGCACCTAAAATGAGATTTGTTCAATTCTTACGTAAAAATGATGAACGCCAGCGTCTGGGTGTTGTATCCGAAGATGGCACTTCTTTGGTGGAGTTATCTAGTGGATCATGTGTTTCAAACGACATGGTCGCATTCATCAAACAGAATTATTCCATTTCGGAATTAGAAGATAAATTGAAAAATTTCCAAAGCGAAGAGATGAATGATTCTATTACATTGCTACCTCCCGTTACCAATCCTGAGAAGATTATCTGCATTGGTCTAAACTATCAAGATCATTGCGAAGAACAAAATAAGGAACCTCCAAAAGAACCAATGTTCTTTAGTAAATACAACAATACTTTGGTTGGCCCAAGGGGCAATGTCATTGCCCATCAAATTACAGATGTAAGTAACAATTAGAAAAAAATAGTTAGAAAAGTAGTGACGCATTGTGAAGCAAAACTGACCATTAACATACTTCCATGCTTTAGATTATCTTTATCAAGTGTTGATAGGAAAAATAAACAGCAAACAAAATTATTTGCAATAAACAAATAAAAACACTTACCTATAATACATATCTCAATATTTATTATCATAAAACATACAGATATCCATATCGTCAGTTTCATGCTTAGTGATCCACACGACAATTTTGATGATTTCAAGCATACCCTTTCTGATTATCTGTAAATTTTCCAATATCAGTTCTAGTTTTCGAGATATACACATAATGTAGGTAAATGTACAGAGTTTTTCATTCATTATGTGAATTGTTGTATAAAAGAACAAATTATAATGGTGTTTTAAAAATCAGGATATTATTTTAATTCAGGAATAAGGCCAATACACAATATTTTAGAATCGTTTCAAAGTGGAACACACTGCAAAGAATCATGTTCGTAGAATAGGTTCTGAAACCATATTATTGTTACATGTATACACATGTAAAAAAATGTTATTATATATTGTGAATTTATTATTATATGTTACAAGTAGGGACAATAAAAAATCGAAATATGCCGAATTATCAAGCAACTCAGCGGAGTTACCGTTTAAAGTTTTTACTTTATATCTATTTGAATGCACTACTACACTGTGATGTATTAATTTGAAAATCACTTTAAAATTTTCATATTTTAAAACAGAAAATTGATTGGGAAATTGAACTGGCTGTCATAATTGGAAAGAAATGCAAGGATGTTAGTCGCGAACATGCTTTGGATCATGTGTTTGGTTACAGTGTTGCTCAGGATATTTCAGCACGTGACTGGCAAAAGCAACGTAATGGTGGACAATTTTTAATTGGCAAGTCTATGGACACATTTTTACCTATTGGACCATCAATTGTACACAAAAGCCTAATTAAGGATCCACATGATCTTGAAATGGTTTGCAAAATAAATGGCGTTGAAAAACAACACGGTAATACTAACAACATGATTTATAAAATCGACGACATTATTAGTCGTTTATCACAGTAAGTATAAATTAAGATAATTTATTTTGTAAATACATTTTAATGTCTTCTCTCTGTTAGATCAATAACATTGCAGCCTGGAGATATAATCTTAACTGGTACACCTAAAGGTGTTGGCATGCATCGTAATCCTCCAGAATACCTTAAACCTGGAGATGTAATTGAAAGTGAAATTCAATGTTTGGGTAAATTGGTGAACAAAGTTGTAGCACCCTAAATTATATTACCTTATATCACCAGAAAAAGGCAATTTTAACACACCATGTGCAATTTGTTCATATATTTGTTTCATTGTAATTCCCAAAATCAACATAAAGTTTAAAACAATGTGCATTTATTAAATGTTATATCTTTGCTATATGTTTTTTATTCGTGTTATATTTAATAAAAAATTAAATAATGAAAAAGTTCAGTTTTTGTAATTATTGTATTGACATACATACAATGGGAATATTGCAATCGAAAAAGTCGTAGTAAAAACATAAATAATGCTATTCAAAAAAATATATATATATTGCTACAAGTTTTTTTTTCAAACAGACAAAATTACACTTAACGCTTATGTGGAAAGCGACAAAATCTAAACCAAGACCACTACGATAATATAATTGATAACTGGGAAGTAGATCATTTGTTGTCCACTTATTCGAAGAAACCCCTTTCAATGAGCTTAGATAATTGTAAGCAAAAAAACTAATATTAAAAATAATGAGAATAAAGTTTGTCAGGTGTGGGGTTCGAACCCACGCTCCCTCTCGGGAACCAGAGCTTAAATCTGGCGCCTTAGACCGCTCGGCCAACCTGACTTGTTGATGTTGTGTATCAATTTGTACTTTTAAAATGTGAGAAACGAACACATGTATAAAGGTAACACATTGCCAGGGTTGAAAATTTGTGTACCTTATTTAAAAACTAATTATTAACGCGTGACGTATGACGTTTTTTCTTATTGTTAGGAGGATACTTTTACTTTAAATATTTTTGGAATAAATAAAAAAGTTGTATTTAGTAGTATTGGAATATCCTATCGAAATGCAAAGATAATCTATGGTCATTAAATTTCTGAAAGATGTTACTGTACTCTTTTATTTATGTCAAAATATGCGAATTTGAACTTTCCAACTTTTCACATGAAATAATAAAAGAATTTACTAGTTTAGCACAGACGGTGAAACAAGACTGTTGATTTTCTCAATAATAAGTAAATTGTGTGTTGTTATTGTTATCGTAATAAGAATAGAGACAAAATTTTCTGCTTGGATAAAAAATATTAAGTTTGGCCGGGCCTCCACTGTTGGGTAAAGAAAAATTTGTACATAAAAGTATCTTAATTCAAACAGTTAATTCAATACAGTTAAAAAAATGGGCAAAGTCGTTATATGGGAACCATACCAAAACGAGTGCGAATATAGATAATTTTATATTACAAGGATTGTTATCTATTGCGAGTCTTGAATGCCAAATTTGAAACAATTTCTTGGGTAAAAGTGACTTAGATTACCAAAAGACCGAATATCGGGAGGTACCATTATATGTGCGCTTTAGCAAAACGTGGACCTGAATATTAAATGTTCTGCCACTGGAGCTAGAACCAATTATGATCTACAAATACCAATTTTCAGACAAATCCGTGGAAATGTGGCAAAAAATCCTCAAAATAGCGAATATTGGGAGGTAGCGTTATATGGGGGCTATACGATATGTATGATATGTACAATGTTCCACCACCGGAGCTCTTCACGAACTACCGATATATCATTTTCAATACCAACAATCCTAGACACAGTACAAATTGTTGTGATAAATTTTGAAGTTCTACGTCAAATAATGTGGGCAGTGTCGTGATTTCAACAGACAAACAGTCGGACATTGTTAAATCGACTAAGAATTTTATTTATTTATTTGTACTATGACATGTATACAAAGACTTCCTTTTCAAGGAGGGGGTATAAAAATCGACAACTTTTTTATTTCTTACGCATGTTGGAACTAAGTGAATATATAAGGGAATGCCTGACCCAATTGAATCTGGCTCTTTTTGTAACCTCTGATAGAATTTCCTGTACCTACTCCTTAGAAGTCTTCAATGTCGTGAGCTAGAAGACCTTAAATGTAACTGAGTACGATATTATTACTCTTTACAAATTATTACAATAAGCTCAGATTATATAGTACGCAGACTGATAATATCCATATTTGGGCCTATGTAATGTATATTTAAGGTTCGACATTTTTAAGAGAAATGCTTATTTCTCTCGATTATAAATTGCAACTTATATTTGTTTTTTTTTTTGTAGCAGTTACAGTTGAGTTGCAGTCTATGATAAATTACTGTTTTTTATTCTAAATGTTACAAAAACAGATTTTACTTGTAAATACAATGTATAGAAATAACTGAGTCAGGGTGTCATATCAGTCCGGCCGCATTAATCCCCTTTTTTTTACTTGTAATAATTAACCTCTTTAATAAGCCGCATAACAAATAGCTTTTGGGCATACCTATGAGTTCTGCACATTTCTAGGTACATTGGACATTTAGTTTATTGTGTCGTGGTTCACATAACAAATATCAAGGTAATATATTAGTTACTTTTCAATTTATTTAACATTATAACATTTATAATTTTTTTTTTACACTTTGAATGGTTTACTTTTGGTGGCAAAGAACTCATCGCGCTTATGATATGGAGCATAAATATCATCTACCCAATTTTTTGGTCGTCGCCAATAGCTTGTTACCATTTTATCGAGCAGCCAACTTTGTGTGGAATTGGTGAAAACATGCTGACGCAAACGACGTCTACGTTCTGGAGATTTGGAGAACAATTTCTTTTGACGACCGGTATATGTACGAATCCAAGCACCCCAATCTAGACGTCTGAAACGTTTTATAACTGCCTTAACACTTTTACGTTTACCCTTATTAAGGGAAAATTTCGTAACACTACGGGATTGTTGTGTTTGCAATGCCAAAGGCTGTTGGAGGATATTGACGTTGATAGATGGCAGTGACAATTTGGGAAAAACTGGATTATTGCCGGCGGATTTAACTTGTAATGAGGAAAATGAGCACTTCTGCATTGGACCAGCCACGGTCGTCGGACGTATTGTTGTAGCGTATGAAACGCTGCTCCTTAGAGCTGAAATAAATACAAAGGATAATATCAGTATTTAATACATTTTTGTATTAATTCAACATTACCATTCCCAATTATTGAACGCAACATATTTTATTAAAGAATCGATTTTTTATTAGAATAGTTTATTCTCCATCGAATCACATAACCAAAAACAGAAAATACGCGTGAAAGAAACTCGATAAAAGAGAACAAAGGAAATTGTCAAATACATTGAACATGTGTGAACCCATTTTATTCACTATCGAACCGGTTCGTTTAAAAGAATTTTATTTACGTTTTATTAGAAATTATTTTTAATAACTTATGTGGAATTTCTATGTAAAAAATAGTTCGGATTTATAACGTAAAGAAAACAACATAAAAAGAAATGAGAAAATTTCTTCAATTAAGATTTTGTTCGGTATCTTTGGAACCGAAACACATTCACCAGCCCTTTCCCATTTCTGACATACGTTGCTGTCATTACTTTTTCTGTTAGTTTGACAACTGTCTTAAATTCGTTTCTCTCTGTAGTTATTCTGCTGTGCTCTTGGTCAAGTTGATTACGGGAAGAGATTTCCTACGAAGAAAACGGAGCTTAAAGCCGGTTCTAACAAAATTGTTTAGCGTTAAATTTACGGAATATTTGACTAAAGAATCATGTATCGTTTGGCCTTGAGGGAGCCTTGCAAAAGTGCTCTGCAGGTAAGTTTAAAAAGCTGACGATGGGGCCAGGCATCTTTCACACTGACGACATGTGTGTAGCATTGTGTGCAAAAACATAACCATTGCCCCTCACCTTTCTTGCCCATGTATGGCTGTGTGGTGGCACTCACAAATATCGAAAATTAGTCGTACTGTTATGTCACCATTGGATTTGGAACTGCAGCATTTCCAAATAATTATGTTAGTGGTATACAATGCAGGCATTTTCAGGAAGATCAGTGACCAGATCTGGAAACTAAAAAAACAAGGGTCAATGCTACAAAGTTGATGGTTACAGCGTGCAAATCAATGTTGCTCTAGTTGCTTTGCGGAATGGTCGGTCAATTTCTTTGACGAATGTAAAGACCAGCTGATGCTATCGTTTATTTCGATGTTTGACATTGAAATAAATTGGAAATTTAAGAAGTTTATAAATACCAAGCTCACAATAAAACCCATTTTCGGAACGTTTGTATGAGGAAGAACCATTACGGGACGGACATTTAGACAAACTTGAAACCGATCATTTTTATTAACCGCACGGGTAAATTCTAAGATATCACAGATATCAAGAAGGATAGTGAAACAAGTAATATTGAATTAAAATCTCCAGCAACTGTCGGTCAATATCTTATCTAATAAACCATAGTCAAGTTTTTCTGTCATCCTCGGGTACCTTCTAAAGGTTTTAGTTAGTAAAAATATCCTTTATAGTTTAAAAAATTCCACCGTTCTTTTACAGGTTTGTATAGATGAAGGCATTTTATAAGTCCTCTGTTAATGGAGTACTTTCTACACGTTCTCTTTAGTTAAATTCATACCATAAGTTTTCTATACATTGTTGTATAGATTACAAATTAATCATCCTATTGATGTATGCACTTCTAAATATTTCCTGTGCGAAGAATGCCGTTCATAGACATTTTCAAACTAGATATATGAAAAAATATTGGCCTTTCTGACTCTTTTGAAGGCCTCTTTATAGATCCGTCACATACAGTCATAGTTACTTAACATTCTTTCTAGCTTATTCTAATTTTACTTTTTTTATTCTATATTTTCAGAGAACTCTGCAACATCAAACTCGCAGACAGTATAGCAACAGCAATGGCTTACCACCAAATGTTCGCGAGGCCGGCTTGGGTAAAGTTATTGTATTATTGACACCAGTTGCTATTGTTGGCGGTGCGATATCATATGCGAAGTATAGTATAATTTTTTAAATATTTTCAATACACAATGCATTATTTTATGTATTTTTTCTAAAAGATACGACAAAGAATTTCGAAAAACGCTCGAACAAAATGTTCCCGGTGCGGAATCGCTTATAAAAGTCGCTTTACAAGAAGAAAATCCTTTCAAAGGTATTAACGATCAAATCGATAGTGTTAAAAAACAGTTTGACGGAGTATCCAAGACAATAACAAATGCCACCTCAACTGTGACTGGTTTGTTCGGTGGGTCGGATAAGGAGAAAGAGCAACCTAAAAGTAAGTCAACTATCTAAAAAAAACTGTTAAAAACATTTCTTTTATATTGCAGAAGTAGACGAAGTTAAATCTAAAGCTGTTCCCGTTCAGAAAGCTGTAAGAATGTAAAATACTTATATTAAAACGTATTTATACTAGTGGTTAATTCTAGGTGCCTGCCACAACTGCTACCAAAGCTCCCGAGACAAAACCTGCAGCAAAAGTTAGTGAACCAACTCCCAAACCTGCCCCTAAACCTGTTGAACCCTTGCCCTCTGATGTATTAGAATTGCAACATGCTGTGGAAGTTGCCGCTTCTGTGGCTGTACAAGAATACAACAAGGCCATTGATATTTTGAAAAAGTAAACCAATATTTTGAATATAAATTTGTGGATTTTTTTAAACAAATTCTTTAACAAAACACAGCTTTAATAATGATGTACGACGCATTGTTGATCATGCTGTTGAAAATGTTGATGCCTCAACATGGACAACTTTAAAGAACAAGACAAGTGCTCGAGATTCTTCTGTGTCTACAGCAGAAAAATTAGCTCGTGAAGCTTTAGAAAAAATTGGTAAATATTAAAATTGATAATTTTGTTTTGATATAATTATTTATTTTATATGAATTATTTCAACTTTAGAAAGATGTGAAATTGCTTTGGCAAAGGCTGCAAAACCTGAAAACCATGAGCAAATATTGGCTGCCCGTAATAAGATCAAGACTTTAGTAGACCACATCAATACTGTCAAAGATGAACTTTATAAGAATAAAGACCTTGCTAGTATGTCGGAAAAATACTGGAGAAATGTAAGATAATTTTTATACATAAATTCTAGTTTTTTAATTATTATAATTTTTTCCGCTGTCTAGGTTGAAAAAGCCCGTAACTATTTCGTAGAAGAGATTGAATCAATTTTCCCCGGTTTAAATTTGGCTGAGAAGAAATTATTGTTGTCTTCCGAAGATCTAGATTTGTTCATCACCCATGCCTATTCACATGTATTGGCCCTTCAAAAGGAATTACAACGCTTGCAAACAGATGGAGAATTGCGTTTGAAGCGAGCCATTGATGCTTTGCGCGGCGACAGCGATTCTGAGGCCGTTAAGGCTCAACTGGAATATCTGTTAGAAGCAGAAAAGCGTAAATTGGCCATTGAAAATCAAAAGAAGATTCTACAAATTCGTGCCGATGCTGAGAGGCAATTGCGCCAACATTTAAAACAACAAGCTGAAGCACATATGGACCATTTGAAAGATGCCGTTAGCATGAGGGAAAGTGAATTAAAACGTAACTATTCCAAGGAATTGGAAGATAAATTGGCAACTGAAAAGGCTAATTATAAATTGCAATTGGCTGCTATGCTTGGTAAATTACGTGGCATGGATGCTGCTTTGCAAGGTAAGTTTTAGAAAATGTTTTTTTTTTAAACCTATACACGATTCAATAAAATCACTATTTAAATGCTGCCTTAAGAAATTGATGCTGAATTAAGAGGTAGTATCAGTTTGTTTTTTAAAAACCTCACATTATTTGTAGAAATTTTGAGTTTTTTTGCAAAATCAAGCGTTATGCTTTTTTTGTTGTGTTTCCACTCATTTTAATTCTTCATTCAAGCTCGTGCCGAGTCGGAGCGTTCAGCACATCAAGCCCAAGCTTTGTGGGCTGCCTGTCAAGCTTTATGGTCAACAGTCAGGACTGGTGAACCCGGCGAAGATTGGAAGAACAAATTGCGTCCACTGAAGAAAGAAATTAAGGCCATAACCAAAGTTGCCGGTAAACCTGCAGATTGTGTTATAAACAAAGTTAAATTTGTTCATTAAAAATTATTTTTTGATCAATAGAGGGTGATGAATTAGTTGCTGTAGTTATTCAAAATCTACCAAAGGAAGCTCAAGAGCGCGGTGTATTCCCGGAAGATGCTTTGCGTGAACGTTTCTTAAATGTTGAACGTGTAGCACGGAAATTAGCTCTTGTCCCCGAGGAAGGAGCTAGTCTACCAAAATATATGTTGTCTTACTTGCAATCCTTATTCATTTTAACTCCTGATGACCCCATTTCTCAAGATGAACTTCAAAACAAAAAATTCGATTATAGCAAATTGGACACTTATGACATTTTGAACAGAGCTAGGTAAAGATAATGGGCAAGTTAAACATAATTTCGGCTAATAATGGACTTTTTGTTATTTACAGGTATTTCGTTGATCGTGGCGATTTAATGATGGCCCTGAAATACATGAACCTTTTGCAAGGTGCTCCACGTAAAATCGCCAGCGATTGGTTAAAGGAAACTCGTTTGCTACTGGAAACCCAACAAGCTGCCAATACTCTGATGGCTCATGCTGCCGCCAGTGGTCTATTGTATTTGTAAATTTTGTTTTAATTTAAATTCTATATTATCATTTAAATAACTAAATTAAATTTCTATAAATGATTGCAATGTCTACAAGTTGAAAGCTTAAGCATCTGTCAAAGTTGTATTTTACTCGATCACAAATCAAAAACACAGTTAATATCATTGAACCTTTGGTCATTAAGTACAATATCTTTGAAAATTATTTGTCAGATACTATAATTTAAAAACATAAAATAGAGACACGAAAATAATAAACAAAACTAAAATAGAAATCTAAAAATATGCATATTTGAAGCACACTAGACATTTGTTTACAGGTTATACATAAGAATATGCGACGTTGTCGTTGAAAATCTGCAACGTCTTTTCGTAATAGTGATTTGTTATATAAATGTAACAGCATGACATTTTATATACGATAACTTTGATAGAACTAAATATTTTGTAGTGTATCCCATTACACCAGCAGTTCGTTGGGAGTTTAAAATCCGAGCAGTCTGTCGATTAAAGAATCATCTAAGTCGCTTTTTCAGTTATAATATATACGACTGACATTGACTCAGTAGATTATACTTTAGATTTCCCTCTACAAAAAATGCTCTTGAGATGAATTTGTGTCGATTTTCATAGCCATTGTTTTATACTTCTTATTATACTACTTATGGTTACAAAGGGTATTTATCACTTATACGGTTCATCGAAATAGTGTAGAAATAGAGAAAATTAGGAGTCGATCTGGTAATTGTAATTGGCAATTTACGCGAACGATAACTCTCGAAGCGAGAGTCCGATTTGGACCGTAGTTGGCCTATCGCAATATTTCTATCAAACTCAAATAGAATTCGAAAGTTGGCAATTTCGGCCCACTTCGTTATCGCTCACACAAATAGCCAATATTTTAAATAATATATCTTAAATATATTAATTTATTGAAACATCAATACGAAAATAAGACATATGGGCCAATTTTTTGGTATCTCTATCACAAATGGTCAAACAAGTTTACCAAACTTTACATACCGTAATGACGTACCGTACCCGTACTTTGTAACTCGTTTTAGAATTAATATTGCGAAATTAGGAGTTAGCATAAATCTGTAATACATTTATATTACGATGTGCATGTTTGAGGAAAACCGGAGAATTATTTTACATCGTAGAAAAGAAATGATTATACAAAATTTTGACTCTTCGTGAAAAAGGCCTCGAAAGAGTGGGACACAAGGGAGATATTACGATGTGGGAAGTATGAATTGAATTATTTATTTACTTCATTGTATATATAATTAAATTTTCCAAATGATAAAAAATTTTAGAAGAAGTACCGGATCTTTAATGTGATATGTGAAATTTGTAGAAATTTTATTTTAGTTTGAGTATGCCCTAGTTTCGATTCATGTACTACCATGTAAATATTAATAAAATCGGGGAATATTTTGACATTCAAGTTGAGATAAGATTGTTTAAGGTTTTGAAGAGTTACAGAAAAGATTTTGTACATGTCCTGGGTGTAATATAAGCATTACTATAAACGACGTTTATACATTATAGTCAATACCGCTAATTTTGTATGACGTATTATTTGTTTAAAGGTACTAGAAAATGTTGACCCTTTTTATACCCTACACCTACACATTTGTTTGTAACATGGAGAAGGAAACGAGATAGACCCATAGTTACTTTTGAGAACCTTCATAGAATCACTTTCTGAGTCGATTTATGCATGTCAGTCCGTCTGTCCGTCCGTCTGTCCATGTATTCTTGTGAACAAAATGCAGGTCGCATTTATTATCCGATTGAGATGAAATTTTCCAAACAATATTTTTTTGGCCCAAGGACGAACCCTATTGAAATTGGTGAGAATCGGATCAAATTTAGATATAGCTCCCATATATATCTTCATCCGATTTCGGGTTAAATGTACACCAAATGTCCACTATCAGTCCAAATTACCTGAATTTTGGCACACCCAACCGAGTTCGGCCTAGAAGCAAGTATATCAAATTTGGAGAAAATCGGTTCAGACAGGTTCAACAGCTATAGCTCCCATATATATGTTTTATCCGATTTGGTGTTTAAGCCTCTCACATTCCTACTATGCACTCCACAACCGTGATATTTGGTACCAGGTATTAGATGGAGCACAGAAATAGCTGTTTTAAATTTTATCGAAATCGGTTCAGATTTGGATATAGCTTCCATGTATATCTTCATCCGATTTCGGGTTAATTGGCCACCGAATGGCCAATATCAGCCCAAATGGCCCGGATTTTGGCACATGTGACCGAGATTAGCCTTAAAGCAAATACAACAAATTTGGAGAAAATCGGTTCAGACAGGTTCAACAGCTATAGCTCCCATATATATGTTTTATCCGATTTGGTGTTTAAGCCTCTCACATTCGTAATATGCACTCCACAAGAATGATATTTGGTACCAGATAAAAGATACAGCCCAGAAATAGCTGTTTGTAATTTTATCGAAATCGGTTCAGATTTGGATATAGCTCCCATATATATCTTCATCCGATTTCGGGTTAATTGTGCACCAAATGGCCGATATAAGTCCAAATGGACTGAATTTTAGTACATCGGACCAAATTCAGTCTAGAAGCAAGTATATCAAATTTAGTGAAAATCGGTTCAGATATAGATATAGCAACCATATATATGTTTCATCCGATTTAGTGTTTTAGTCCCTTACATTCGTAATATTCACTCCACAACCGTGATATTTGGTACCAGGTATTAGATGGAGCACAGGAATAGCTGTTTTAAATTTTACCAAAATCGGTTCAGATTTGGATATAGCTCCCATATATATCTTCATCCGATTTCGGGTGATTGACCACCAAATGGCCGTAATAGCATCAATTTTGGCAAATCCGACCGAAACCAGCTTAGAAGCAAGTACACCAATTTTAGTAAAAATCGGTTCAGATATAGCTATAGCTCCCATATATATCTTCATCCGATTTCGTGTTAATTGTGCATCAAATGTCCTATATCAGCCCAAATGGCATGAATTTTCGTACATAAGACCGAATTCAGTCTAGAAGCTAATACGTCAAATTTGGAGAAACCCGGTTCAGAGATAGCTATAGTTCGTAAAATGCACGAATTAGATAGATTTTGATTTTGTACCAAATATCTCATAGAGCTTTGAAATGCCCTGTATAAACCTTTTTACGAGAGCTCTACTAAATATGCATAGTGGTGTAGGGTATCATATAGTCGGCCCCGCCCGACTTTTGAGCTTTCCTTACTGGTTTCTTATTATCATATTAACAGATGTCAGAAAATATTTACCCTTTGTGGGGTATGTACCGGAAGGAGTGGGCGCAAGTTGTCGACTTTCACATCTGGCCTAAGGAGTGGACCGGTATTGCCTTTTTCTTGTGGTGCAACTGTTCCATTGTACCTAGTTCGGACCAAATCGAATATTATCTTCGAAAATTATCGCACACACCATTCTGCCAGATTCATGAACAGACGGACATGGTTAGATCGACAGTTGGCTTAGGGGTTAAAACCGTTATTTTGATGAAGCATATTTTGCCTTTATCAAAGTATATCTCTGGCCTACACCAAAGAAGCGCGAACTCGTTTACAACGATTTCTCACGCCGATGTTATCCAACAATATATATAATGATGTTTTTTATTGTTGTCGAATTATAACTATTACTAATTTACAAAATATGCGCTTCAAGAGTACGCAAAGATTTGAAGAAAATGCGTTCAGAGAAATAAAAAAAAAAAAAACAAATGAACTTGTATCACATCATGCACGTTGTAAACTTCAATGAACTTTTCAAAAATATGCTGACTTTTCATTTCAGAACATTTCTTGGCTGTTTGCTTTCAGTTATATATAAACTAAAAACAGCTTCAGAGTTTATTAAACAGAAGTGGCATCGTAGAAAGTGTTTAAAAATCGACGGCAATTAATTGTATACCGTTACTCGGGTATTACTATTTGAAAAGTTAAGTGGTGTTTATTTTGGATATAATTGTGTTGGGATTAATAAGCCAGGATCTGGAAAATGGCTTGGAAAAGATTTATAATTTATTTATCAATTGCACTATGTGCCAAGTTTGCTAATGCGGATATTATGGTGCAGTTAAATATTAATCGACCGGTAAATGATGTAAGTGATAAATTTGTAAGTTTTACCATGAAACCAGAGGATTTGTATGAAGCCTTGGATGGTTCGCATAGGTAAGTTAAGAATTGGACTTTATTTCCTATAAAAGAAGTTTTACAAATAGCGGCGCCTTTTTTACAGAAAATCTATTACGCGTATGGCTTCAATGTTAAGTCATTCCCATCTGAAGTTTGTGGGTGACTATTATTTTGCCACCAAAAAGAATACAAAGCTGCGCAATCCCACCAAGATTGTCTGGAAGGGTTTCAATAAATGGACAAGGTAAGACGACCATTAAAGGGATAAATAAAATAAAAAAGTTCAAATATTTCCTGAATTTAGAGCCCTGGACTGGACCATGGTAATACCGGTTCCTTACACTCCAAACGATTGGGATCCAATGCATTCATTGAAAATCTTAAATAATTCTCAAGCTGTGGGTATTACTGATTGCATTTGGCAATTGGGCACAGGTGAGTGTATTTCATTGTATAATTTTTATATCCTTCACCATAGTATGGAGGGTATATTAAGTATGTCATTCCGTTTGTAACACCTCGAAACATAAAATTTAGACCACACAAATTATATATATTCTTGATCAGCATAAAATTCTATGAAGCTTCCGAACCCAATGAAGTAGGTTGTTAAAGTTTTACTTAAATGTATATTATATCTGCAGGACTTTTGGTATTGAAAATGGGCCATGTAGGTTCACGTTTTGATATAGCCCCTATATAATGGTACCTCCCTATTTTCGGTATTTTAATGATTTAAGTCTCATTATTCACCAGAAAGGTTTCAAATTCCGTTTTTGAAGTTCGAAATGGATACTACAGCCTATGACAGAGAATTGTCACTGCAGGTCCACGGCTTCGTATAGCCCCCATATAACGGCGACTCCCTATTTTCGGTATTTTGATGATTTGGTATTTAAACTTCGTAATGGATATAGCAGCCTATGACAGGCTGTGCAGGTCCACGTCTTCGTATAGACCCCATATAACGGTATCTCCCTACATTGGATATTTTGATGATTTTAGCGACATTATTTACCGGAACTATTTCAAATTTAGTATTTGAAGTACGTAATGAATACTACAGCCTATGCCACGTTTTATAGCCCTCTAGTACCTCCCTATATTCGGCATTTTGATGATTTTAGCTACATTATAAAAAGTTTTTTTTTTCAAGTTTTGCGTTTGAATATTGTAATAGCTTGTGAAAAAAGTTGCCTATGCAGGTCCACGTCGTCGTATAGACCCTAATATATGGCTACATTCGGTATTTTTAAGATTTTAACAGAATTTTTAACGGATTTTATTTTTTGAAAATTGCCAAAATTTACACCAAATGGTGGAGGGTATTCAGCTTACAGCTTTTTTACTTGTTTATTTTAATTTTCATTTGTATTTTCAGATTTTGGAACATCCGCTGCCACGGATTATGTTAACGAATTGAAAACATTCAATTTAATGGTGGATTCATTTAGGGATGCCGATAATAATTGGCAAATTATGGGTGCTGACATTTCATCCGGCAGTAGCCCAGATGAAACACGTCGTTATATCGAAATGTCTCGCAATTTAAATACCGCCTTTGGATGGGTTGAGTAAGTAATATTAATAAAAGAAAAGCTTAAGAAGTACACGATTCAGCATAAAACTTAGTTGAGAGTCGAAAATGGACACAATTGGTCCATAACTTCCGGTACCCATAAAGGGTCAGAATTTAGAATAGTCACGTCATAGAATAGTAAGTCATAATCAACCTTATTACTAAAAGACTAACTCAAATTCGAAGATGGAATGTTAGGTGCAATAGTCTAAGGATATACAGCTATCATCAAACCGGACTAATATGCTACAATATATTTTTCATATCCAAATTATTATTCTTCTTTCACAGATCTCCCGACACGTTCCTCGGCAATAGTTTAAGTGCCGTTCTCAAGGAGCAAGATCCTGCTTTGAAGGTATTATTCAAAGAAAAGGTGCCAGTTTGGCTGACACTTCCCGAAAATCATAACTCTCTAATGATGTCCATGATGGACGAAGAATTGAACGAGGGCTTAGATTGGGCTCAAACAATGGGTGATGCTGCCCACGGTGGCTTTAATACAATATTCAAACATATGTCCTTGTCTGATTTGGAAAATCCTAAATTCAGTTTTTTTGTAACGGCGTTGTTTAAAAAAATTATGGGCTCTCGCGTGTTTGACGCCAAACCGCTGACAGGATTGTTTGGACGCAACAACAAACTATACACACACTGTGCCAATAATGTATCAGGTGGTCTGGCCTTTATGGTAATCAATAAACAAGAAATGACCTTGACAATCTCGGTTCGCTCAACAACTAAACTTCGTGATACGGAATTATGGAAATACGCTTTGACCATGGACGATGATAGAGTTCTGCTGAACAATAAGAGAGTGAATATAAATTCGACACTACTACCAGAAATAAAACGAAAATCCGGACAATCATCGGTGCAACTGAAGACACCAGGGCTATCGGTAACCTTTTTTGTTCTGCCCAATGTTAACATGGAACATTGTGTATTTACGGAAATCGAAGAGGAGAACATTTCTAACGAACCGGAAAGTGAAGAAATCGAAGTAGAGAAAGTAAAAAGATATTCCTCCACAGATCGTTTACTCAAGGAACTGATCAAGGAGGCAGCCAGAACTCCTTTGGGTCGCAACAAAAAATACCGTAGTAGACGTTCGTTGGATGTGGTTAATGAACGACAGAAAAGATTCATTTTAGAAGATACCATTGCAGCTGGCACTGAGGGTTTGAAGACCTTGGCAGATAGTATAAAACTTCCTGAAAACCTACGATTTCCACTCAAACGAGATGTGTTTACACCATCGAAAAGAAAGCAAGCCATGGAATGGTTAGAGAAATTATTTAATGAACCCCTAAATATGGATTTACCTTTGTTGCGACGAACAGCGCGAAATTCTGATACGTATAATGGACCATTTTTTATGACTCGAGATGGCAAAAAGACAGCCTTTGTCAAAAAGATAACCGAAATTAAAAAGCCCGACAAGAAGCTTAACAAACTGACCTTTGACGACTTGGAATTCGATGAAGAAAAATTTTTTAAAAATGTTGGCTTTCAAACGGAACCGGATTATATAAAAATACCCGAAGGTGATGTATTTCTGCAAAACATAGCCAATATCAATGGAGATGACTTGGTGGATGAAGAGTTGCAAATAGAAACGGGAAAGCAAACTAGAAATTTGGAAAAGTTTAAGACCAATAAGGATGTTGTCAGTGAAATGAAGCCACTGCGTTTATTGCCCACTGAATTCTATGAAGCATTACCTCAACTCAGTTCTTCCCAGCCAATAATGGCAAATAATATGAATTTAGGGACTTCTTTAAATTCGTTACTCTTTTCGGAGAACTACAATAAACCTTTTGGAAAAGATAAAGTGAATGTATTTGGTAAGAATTTTGAAGAATTGTTTAATAAGGACGCCGATTTCAATGAAGATTCTTTGAAAGAAAATGCCGAGGAGTTTGCTCAAGCCCAATTGAAAATAAGTGAAAAGAACAAAGAAAGCCAGAACACTGATGAAGATAGTAGTGACGAAGATTCCAAAGAAGATGAACAATCAGAAGCATCCAATAAGCCTAAGTCTACACCGTTCTCAAATTTTATGTCCGGTAATATTTTTGGAGAAACAAATAAAAATAACAAAAATGGCGTGGATGTCGATGACGCCGATCAGTCCACAACACCCAACAGTCATGGCTTAGGAAATGTTAAAACGAAATTTGACGAATTACCTTGGTGGGATTTGTCACCCCTACGTTCTAAACGTTCAGTAGATACAGAAACTCCGACTGATCCCGTACACAAAAATTTGGTTGACCATGATGACCAGCCCATTGGTTCCGCTAGTAATTTATTCCCACGACGCATGCGTGCCTTTGAACATAAAGTCGATGAAGCCGTACGCAGTACAAGATCTGAGACGGATAATGAGATCGATTCTATGGGAAAGAAATTAATGAAAACCTTTAAAGGTCAAGTATCGAAAATTGTTGATATTTTATCGCAGCATGTCAATGAATGGTACAGCTCATTAACAAAACAATTGGAAAGTTCAACGAATGAAATTGCCAACGAAGTATATCGTAAATCTTAAATAAAATAATATTTTATAAATTATGCATTTAATTTATATATATTTACACATTATCCATATTTATTTTCTATTGTCTAAACAAACCAATACACATGTATATCAAATACGTTATTATTTATTTTAAACAATTAATTAAACAAAAAAATTTCTTAATAAAATATAACTTGAAATCTATCTATATATATAAATGAAAGTTGTGTTAGTTACTACGCTTATAACTCCAGAACCGCTGATCTGATTTTAACGATTCATACAAATTCGGAATTGTGTCCTCTCCGAAAAGGATAATATCCAAAAAAATCGCGTAAAAATGTAATATATTAACATTTTCATTTTGACTTTTGAAATGTACAATAGTAATGTTTTATTTTGCATGATTTTTTTCCATTTTGACTTACTTTTGCTAATTTACATTTGTAGTGTTTTTATATTTTATTTTTGAATTCAAATATTAATACCAATTTATTTAATTGACTTGATTTCTTGAGAACTGAAATTGATGACTGGTTACATGGAAGTGTAGTACCGAATTATGTAGTGGCGAAACGGAATAGATGATACCGAAATAATTTAATGCGGTCACACCAAAGTTAAAAGATAATTACTATTTCAAAATCATTAAAAAACACGAAAAAAGAGATCTCATTGCAACAATTCCCAAAACGGGAAAATATCGAAAAAAATTTCATTGGTTTTTTTTTAACAAAATAAAGAGTAATTTTTCACTATATACAATTTTTCACCAAAAAAATGAAATAGGTGCGAAATACGATGGTAACTGACATCTACCTTTCAACTCCAGGGCCTACATCGTGCTTCAGCTGGAAGATGCGAAATGCAAAAATTTTTGGGAGTACAATCAGTAAAATACCTTAAATCGCTTTTGCAGGTCATGATATCGATCATAAATAACCATCGTGTGATTTAAGCCATTTTTGGAGTCTTCGCCACTTTCTTCTATTTTTGGCTCTTATTTGGCATCTTTGTTTCTAAGGGGGTAGAGAACCTCTTCGCATAAAATTTTCGGAGTAGGGCCCATATTGGTCTTGACCACTAAAAAATTGTATTTATGCTACCCTGGGGTAAGGAACCATCGTACAGATAATTGCCACATAGAAATTTATTCATGTAAAGTCCCCACATTGGAGTATCCCCAAGTTCACTTTCACATCTAATGTGTGGTCAGAAAAGAAAAATTTGTATTCTATTGAATTTGTAACCCCCAAGAGAATATTGGTTGGAAACGTAAGTTTGGGATGTATATTTATATCAAATAAATTGTAAAAACATGAACAAATTTCAAATATAAGAAAATAGCACGGGACCAAATATTTGTTGAATCGTCATTGAATTATACAATGATGATAAATATGGACTTTGGGGGGTCTCCAATTTACAATTTAAATGACAAATAAAATTAGCTCCCATATTACGGTAATGGGTGTAAAATAGTAATTATAATTGACTATTCTGAAATCAGTCTGACCTCAATTATGAGGTGTATAAAACTATTTTTACTTATTTAAATCACGTGATTTTTTTTCAGTATGACATGCTATGTTGTTCTGCTATATTTTCGATTTGGCCTCCATTTGTCATCTTGGATTATAAGGGGTGAAGAAAGTTTTCAATGTAGGTCGATGTTTCGCATTTTACCATATTTCAAAGGATTTGGCTAAAAATGTGTATTTGGGGGTGAAAATCTTACACAAAATTTCAACATATCTACAAATTTTAGAATTTTCTCCATGTAATAGAACCCCCTTTAAGTCCACCTTTTGGCGGACAAACAAACCGACATGGTTAGGGGGACTTATGAGGACTCTAATGCACAATCTGAGGTGCTAATGGTTTTAAAAAAGTAATTAACTTTGGCTATTCTTAAATCAATTAGCCCTCAATTATGAGGTGTGCAAAGTACAGTAATTTCCAAATTACTGCTCATTTGACTAAAAATTAAAAACTAATCGACCAGTACGTGAACATTTATAACATTCATATCTTTGAATAATTATGCTTTGACAAATATGAATAACTAGCTGAACCCGGTGCGCTTCGCTACCCCTTTTGATTTTATATGCATTCAAAATTTTATTTACGAATATATGTTGGATAAAGAAAAACAAATTTAAAAATTAAAAAAAATATTGCACTAATTTAATGCGTTAATAAACAAAATCATTACAAAAGCAGTAACATGACATGCATACACGAAGGGTTTGTCCTTTGGATTTATTTATTTCATAGCAAATACCAAGCGTGCAGGAAACTGCAATTTTTTTAAGTAGAGTGGCATTTCTATTGCAAGTAGTGAATTCGAGATAGCAACATACTTCGCCGTAATAAGCGTATTTCAAATAAATTGTTGTGTTGTTTTTTAGTGTTAGCCTAAGGCGTTGTGGGTCAATGGTTCTTATTAAAATCATATCCCAATCTGATCCGATTTAAATATAATTTAAAAAAAAATACTTTTACACCAAACTCCGCTACACCTTTCATATTTAATTGAAATTGGTGCGTCAAATATGTGAAATCGGCCGAGAATATATATATGGGAGCTATATCCAAATCTTAACTAATTTCCAATTAATTTATCACATTTGTTATTTTAACAAAATTCCGCCACACATTCTGAATTTCATTGGAATCGGTCATATATATCGTGTTTGATGCATAATATGTATGAAATCGGCCGAAATATATATGTTAGCTATATCCAAACCTCAACTGATTTCAATATAATTGTGCAATTTTTGCTGGTGCCAGATTTTGTCTCTCTCGCTTTGGGTGCATCAAATATGTGAAATCGGCTGAGTATATATATGGAGCTATAATCACATCTGAGCGTATTTGAATATAATTTGTCAAATGTGCATCAAATATGTGAAATCGGCGGATAATATATATGGGAGCTATATCCAAATCTGAACCGATTTTAATATAATTTGACTAATTTATTTTCTAATCATATTCCAAAATTCTTGGAAATCGAACATACATATCGTGTATGGTGCATAAAATACATGAAATCGGTCGAAAATATATATGAGAGCTATATTCAAATCTGAACCGATTTTAATATAATTTGACAAATGTATATTTGTTTTAATTTCCGCTACACATTTCAAATTTCATTGAAATTAGAGATACATAGCGTGTTTGGTGCATCAAATACATGAAATCGGTCGAAAATATATATGGGAGCTATATCCAAATCTGAACCGATTTCAATATAATTTGAAAAATTCATTTTTGCTCCCGATTCCGTTACTTATTTTAAATTTCATTAAATTTGGACATACATATCTTGTTTGGTCCACCAATCACATGAAATCGGCCGAAAATGTATATGGGAGCTATATCCAAATCTGAACCGATTTCAATATAATTTGACAAATTTATTTTCGGATCAAATCCCGTCACATATTCCAAATTTCATTGGAATCGAACATTCATATTGTGTTTGAGGCATCAAATGAACGAAATCGGTCGAAAATATATATGGGAGCTATATCCAAATCTGAACCGATTACAATATAATTTAGCAAACTTATTTTTGTTCCAAATTCCGTTACACATTCCAAATGTGGAGACTGTATCTTCAACCAATCAATAGATATGTGCATATAAAATCTAAATTTTTGGGAGGTACCTCCGATTCTGATGCTATATCTCCAGTTCCAAGTGGAAATTCAAAAATTTATATAGCCTATGTTACTTTCAGGCGATGTTGCAGTATATATGGAAATTTTCAGAAAAATATATTCAGCAGTTTTCGAGTCCATAAATTACAAACAAACAAACAAACAAACAAACAAACAAACGTACAAACATTTTCCTCTTTTATAGATATAGATAGACAAAAACTACGGGCCGGCAACGCGGACCGGGCCAGCTAGTTCTTTATAAATGTGGTGACTGACCCACCGGCGTCGGGAAAAAAAGTTAAAATTTGAATGTCACGAATAGAGTCAAAGGTACGGAAGATTATTTCAGTATTAGGGGAATGTGTACACTAAGGATACATAGTCAAAAACAAATGTTTACTTTTGGACTTTTCCATTCTTATCTTCATCAGTAAAATTAAATCAGTAAAAAATTGGTAAAATTTCGATTTGAACAAAAGTTATGGTATTTATTTTAGTAGGAACTTTCAATGCCGAGTATTGGAAAGTACAGTTATATATTGACAATTATGAGCTGCAAATACCAAATTTGTAACGATCCATAGCATAAATCGCAATCAGCATCGTCGTCTTATATGAACCTGGGTTGAGCAAATAAATATTGAAAACAAGTAAAACAAGCAGTAAGTTCGGCCGTGCCGAATTTTGAGTACCATCCATGTCAAAAAAATAAAATCTGTTAAAATCTTAAAAATGCCGAATTTAGCCTTTATATTGGGATCTATACGAAGACGTGGACCTGCATAGGCAACTTTTGTCTGAAGCCATTACAATATTCAAATGAGAAATTTGAAAAAAAATCCGGTGAATTATATGAACCTGGATTAAGCAAATAAATATTGAAAACAAGTAAAAAAAGCAGTAAGTTCGGCCGTGCCGAAGTTTGAGTACCATCCACCACTTGGAACGAATTCGGAAATTGTCAAAAAATAAAATCTGTTAAAATCTTAAAAATGCCGAATTTAGCCTTTATATTGGGATCTATACGAAGACGTGGACCTGCATAGGCAACTTTTGTCTGAAGCTATTACAATATTCAAATAAGAAATTTGAAAAAAAAATCCGGTGAAAATGTTTCTCTTCCAGGGACTATAGTGCATAGAAAGAACTTCTAGTATGGATTTTTAGACATTGAAAAATGTAGATAAAATCATTAAAATACCTAATATATTCATTCAAAAATTTTGCTACAATAATAATGCTACAATCAATTTGACAGACTGAATTCGATCGACTGTGCCTTAATTTATTTTATTTTAGCTGATATTACTTTGAAGTGGTGGATCTTTGTAAACTTTCAAAGTGTATGTTTAAGAAATTTTTTGAAATGGTTTGTTTTCTTGGACATATAGTATTTTTTAATTCTCACATTAGAATCTATCACCAACTTCCCTTAATCGTTCTTTCCTAATGTTCTCTATGGGTATATTAAAAAAATCATATTAGTTTTAGATGGGTGGAAAATAAGTGGTGTATCCTTAAATATGTACATGAAAAATCAAAGTTCGTTTACTTCAAACAATTCTAGAGAATAACCAATTAATTTCGCCCACATTTATGTGTGAAATCAAGAAATACAAAAATTATTGAGTATTGTTTCTATAAAGATTCCATAGCATCGCATATATTTTTTAAAACGTAGATGTCACAGATTGAAGGAAGCCGCTATGAAAATTTAATAGCATATTATGATGAATTTTCCAGCACTGCTTCTAAAAATTATTGGGCATAATAGATGGGCAATGAAGAAGAGGACTGGTACTCGTAGATTATCAAACATATATCCGTATAAATGTACAGATGAGATGATAAAACTGCAACCTACTTCAGACTGCCACTTGTCCGAAAGCTGTTAAAATTATTCCAATGACAGCTCATTATATTGTTTACAAGCGTACAAAAGCATTTTGGAGAGAATTTTCCAGAAAAAAGTTATTCGTGATGGAATTCAAGCGTGATAGTGTGATTTCTTTATATTTGGCTGGAAAACCACAAGTGGATATCGTTAGAGCACTCTAGCATTTAAATGTGAACAAATCTTTTTTGCCTCGTACCATCGCTCGTTACCGTGATACTTGTATCGTAGCCCGACGTCAAGGAAGTGGACGGAAGAAAACAGCAGCAACTTCATCGAAACCCGCGTCGCAGTGGCCGAAAAATGGCTAATGAGCTGATCATATCGCAATATTCCATTCGGCAAATATTGAAAAATGAGCTCAAGGTAAATCCATTGAAATTCCAAAAAGAGCAAGAACTTACACCTCAACAGAAAGAAAATAGACTCAAAAGAGCTAAAGATTTACTTCGCTTGGCCGAGAGTGGTTACCGACCCAATTTGTGTTTCTCCGATGAGAAAACATTCGTTGTCCAGCAGTTTGTAAACAAACAAAATGATCGTGTTTACTTGCCGAAGAGGTCAGCTAAAATGTGCACCTTCGGTTGGCCACCAATTCAAGCGTCGACCATGGTGATGATCGCTCTCCGCTCGTATTAATCGACCGTGGCATCAGAATAAATGCCGGATATTATACCGAAAACATTCTGGAGGGTGTATTAAAGCTTTGGGCACACAAACATTTTGCCCGCAGACCCTGAACATTCCAACAGGACTCAACACCATCGCACTCAGCACCCGCCACCCAAGAATGGTTACAAAATGAGGTTCCTCGCATCATTTCCAGCGCACAATAGCCACCAAAATCGTCGGATACCAATCCGTTGGACTATTGTGTCTGAAGTATTTTGGAAAGTAAGGTTGGCACTAGGAAATACCACAGGTTCGATCACCTCAAGCAAACGCTTCGCCGGGAATAGGCCAAAATACCGCAAAGCAATATTCGGGCAGCGTCTGGTGGTTTCATTGGCTGTTTGAAGGCCATAATTCGTGCCAAAGGTGACCAATTCGAAACAAATCTAAACTTATTCTAAAAGTTGATGCTATTTCCGACATTTTTTGCTTTCATTCAATGAAATTTCCAAAAAAAAATGTAAACATTTATGGCGTTTGACTTTGTTGCAGATTTTTATCTCACCCTGTAGATTTAATAGTATCGCGAATATTTTTCAAAATGTAGATGTATTTCCTCCCACAGATCCTGTCACAGATTGAAGGAAGTCGCTATGAAAATTCACTAGCATATTATTATGAATTTTCCAGCACTGTTTCTAAAAACTATTCGGCCTAACAGATGGGTAATGCAGAAGAGGACTGGTACTCGTAGATTATCAAACATATATCCGTATAAATGTATATTATTACATATCTGTATTTCCAAATTGTTTCTAGAGGATACGCTTAAAAATCTTTTACAATCCCATACTGTTTCGAATGGAACAATTGAAAAATCAATGGGTAAAACCTCATGCTCGCATTATGCTCCAATGGCTAATAGAGTGAATGTTTAAAATTTACGAGGATTGTAACCAAAGTTGCTTGGATTAATGGAAGAAAATTCATTTATTTCCATATAACCTTTTTTTACATACATTATATGCTTATAATGTAGAGTTTTGTTTGAGGTTGGTGATTATTTCTCTGCGACAAAAATATATAACAGGGGCGCTAATAAACTCTGACACAAATACACATTTTAATTTTCTTAATGAAATGTCAGCTTTTGATCATAATTATAAAGTTAGAGAGTGTTGTAGAAAAAATCAAATTCAACATGTCATAGCTTTTTTCTCTTGCTATGGTAATATAAACAAAAGACTTAAGTAACAAACTTGATTTCTCCACAATAAGTTTGTGGGAGACTAACGAAAAGTAACAGCATCAAATTGTTATGATTTTCTCTCACTCTCTCAGCAATGATGCATCTTCGATAGTAGACAGACCGAAACAAACAAAGTTACAAGATATATAAAATACTTACTCAGAGTATTTTTTCGTTTTTAAACCATACACAAAATCAAAATGCAATCTCAGCACATAAATAACTTGTTGTTGTTGCTGCAACAGTCGGTATAGAGTCGGCATCTGAAGTGGGCCAAATACAACACCATAATAATAGAGTAAACTATACATACACATTGATATGGCTTAAACGTGAGCTTTACTATACAGCCGCTCAATTCATGGCTATAAAGACCAGTCTTAAACAAAACGTTCAAGGCGAAGGTTGTGAATTTTTGGTTGCTGTTGGAAGAAAAATACAGCTGAGTAGATAAAATAACACTATATAATTAACATAAAAAGGTAAGTTTTTTTATACACATGTGACAAATATAATTAAGTACAATTCCTAAAAAAGCCAACAAAAAGTGTCTGAGAAAAGTGTCTTATTAAATAAAAATGTGAAATGTAATTGGAAAGTGGTTATAATGATAAAATTGGGGTTCATTATAGATGGAAGATGAAAATAGTTTGGAAATAAGTTCATAGTATTTTGTGACGTGGTAGTTTTCTTCTTCCGTTCCATCTTCGTTTTTTTTACGTGAACGGTCATTAACTTCAAGTTTCTTATTGCTGGTGTTTGGCTTTTTGTTTATATGTATGCTTAGTTGTTGTTGTTTATTTTTCTCTTCTGTCTTCATGTCGACATTGAACTTTGATAAAGTTTTTTTTTTTTGGTTTTCTTATTTTTCCACCCATTGTTACGTTGATCTGTATGGGTGATTTTGTTTTTTGGGTTATCTACAAACAAACGATTCAACCTTTCGGCAAAACATTTTTTTTTTTGGGTTTTACGAGCTTATGTCAACTTTAAAGCGAAAGTGATTCCCCCTTGATATTGGTTTTGTTGTTTTGTAATACCAACACCAGCTACATACATTTCGTAAATACCAATGTGTTGTTTTGTGTAATAATTGATTTGATGGCCATGTTGGTATCAGTGCGGGTTAGCTACCTTTTTGTGGGCTACAGTGGTTAAAATTGATTTTAAAGTTTAACATTATTTTGATCTAAAAAAGAAGAACTGTCAATTCAAGAAGATTATCTTAAAATTTTTAAAATTTTAAAAATTTTTAGTTAAAATTTCATGGAGAAATTAAGAAATTTGGAACAATTTATAAATTTAATGTAATATCTTGTAGCAGACTCAATTTTCCGATTTGACAACTTTTTAATTTTTTTACCACCTTCAAGACCCGCTAACGAATGGGACTTTGTTGATTTTTTTTAATAATAAGTCTCTTATTGTCATTGTTTTTTTACGATGGTTAGAAAGAAAACTTCTTCGAGTTTTCATTTCAAATGTTCATGTTGCATTAACCTGTCTCTACTGTTACTTATTTACCCATGTCCATAAAACAGTATGAAATATATCCACGATTTACCACAGTGTTTCCGTCACATCAAATATGACCTCAATTTTTTTTTGTGGTTCATCGTCTTCGATTTCGTTTTCAATACAATTTCTTGTAGTTATTGCATGTATTAAGTAATATTGCCATAATTATGGTTGAGTAATGAAACCTGTTCATAACTATTTTATATCAAAATTAACATATCATTTTTGTGCACAAGCTTGTAAAATGTATAGACTTTTTTTTTTGCAAATAAGAGCCAACATCCAAGGTTGTTGTCTGTTCTTTGGTGTTAGTTTTGTTGAGATTCAATAATGTTTTGCCCTTCCAGTGTGGAAAAATTTTAAAAATAGTAAAGAAACATTATTTGCTCTTTAGAAATTTAAAAAACGTCTTTTATAAAATAACATGCCACACCTTCAAATATGATGATCTAATTTTTGGCAATCTTGGTTTTAAAATGTATACAATAGAATGGGCTTAATATTTTACGTCGTTTATGTCCAAAAATGGCGGTTTGGGCAATGGAAATCCAAGTCTTTGGTCGATTTGCAAAATATTTATGAGCAATGATTATTTAAAATTTTAACCCCTTTGTGTGGGAGGAACGAACCGATATATTCCATTTTCATACCAGATTTTGTGTTAATAAAAAAATTGTATGTGCAAAATTTGAAGAAGATGGGATTCTCGTTTACGATTTTATAAGAGTTATAATTGTTCAAAATTTTGACACTTTGTGGAGGAGATACTGGCTGGAAATGGACCAATATTGTTCATATTCACACCTGATTTTATGTTGATAGAAATATTGGTATGTGCGAAATCTGAAGGCAATCGGACACTTTTTTCAGATTTAATAAGAGTTAAAATGATTCCAAAGATTGACCCTTTGTGGAGCAGGTACTGGCTGGAAATGGGCCGATATTTCCCATATTCACATCTGACCTAGCACTTATACAAATGTTAGGATTTATCAAGTTTGAACAAAATATATTCTTATAAAGATATTCTTTGAAATATTGCCTTTTAGTGGGAGAGGTACAAAAAGGAGTGGACCAATATTGCCCATCTCCGAACTCGCTCTAAGTTTTATAATAACATTACGATGTACCAATTTTGGGCTGAATTGGAAAGTCCTGAAACGGATTTGGTCCGAAGAGACTTAGGGTCTAGGACCGTTATTTTGTTGAGGCACGTTTTGGCTGTATCAAATGATATATGAGATAAAAAACTACAACAAAGTCAAACGCCATTTTTTTTTTTTTTTTTTTGATTTTATTGAAAGAAAGCAAACAATTTCGGAAATAGCGTCAAATCTTAGAATACGTTTAGATTTATTCGAATTGGTCACCTTTGGCACGAATTATGGCCTTCAAACGCCCGAATGTTGCTCTGCGGTATTTTGACCCATTCCCGGCGAAGCGCTTGCTTGAGGTGATCGACACTTTGGTATTTTTAGTGCCAACCTTGCTTTCCAAAATACTCCAGACACAATAGTCCAACGGAATAGTGTCTGGAGATTTTTGTGGCTCATTTTGTAACCATTCTTGGGTGCTGAGTCCTGTTGCAATGTCCAAGGTCTGCGGCTAAAATGTTTGCGTGCTCAAGGCTTTAATACACCCTCCAGAATATTTACGCGATAATATTCGGCATTTATTCTGATGTCACGACCATCGGCTGTTATTGGGGCCCACACGATCACCATGGCCGGCGCTTGAGTTCTGGTGGCCAAACGAAGGTGCACATTTTCAGCTGACCTCTTCGGCAAGTAAACACGATCATTTGGTTTGTTTACAAACTGTTGGACAACGAATGTTTTCTCATCAGAGAAATCCAAATTCAGCAGTTCACCACTTTCCGCCAGGCGAAGCAACTCTATAGCTCTTCTGAATCTATTTTCTTTCTGTTGCGGTGTAAGTTCTTGCACTTTTTGGAATTTCAATGGCTTTACCCCGAGCACATTTTTCAATATTTGCCAAATGGACTATTGCGATATGTTTAGCTCACGAGCCATTTTTCGGCCATTGCGACGCGGGATTCGTTCAAGTCGCTTCCTTATTTTTCGAACCATTTCTGCTGATTTTGCTGTTTTCTTCCGTTCACTTCCTTGACGTCGGGCTACGCCACCAGTATCACGGTAACGAGCGATGGTACGAGACACAAAAGATTTATTCACATTTAAATGCTGGAGTGCTCTAACGATAGCCACTATCACGCTTAAATTCCAACACGAATAACTTCTTTTCTGGAGAATTCTTTCCAAAATGCTTTTGTACGATTGTAAAAAATATAATAAGCTGTCAGTAAAATAATTTTAACAGCTGTCGGGCAAGTGGCTTGGAAATGACAGCAGTCTGAAGTTGGTTGCACTTCTTTCATCTCACCCTTATACGCTCTGTAGCCATATGGCTGAGGGTATAGAAAAACTTATTTCTCTTAAGATCTGGACCAAGCACTTTGTTGATTTATATCAAACTTCAAGTAAAACATGTAATTTTTTGGGTTCTCCGGATATAAACATGCACATTTTATAGAATGGTAAAGTAAGATTCCTAGAGAAAATAGAAATTGTTAATGCATTTTTTTTTTAGTTTTGCCACTCTGAGTAAATTAGCGATATGGTAAATTTCTGCTAGTTAGACAGCATTGTCCTCTTTTAGAAACGGCAAAATAAATTATTGTAGCTTTACAGGCTATTTTAATTTCCATTCGATGCTAAATTTTTGTCATGATCATCTCTCAATAGAAGTAAAATTAATATTGCAAAGCCAAAACTACAATGCGTGTATCTTTTTGTAGGTTATAAAAATTGCATAAAAACCTCAACCTTATTGCGTTTTTATTTAAATTTAATTTCATCGACTTAAATATTTAATATGAATGCGAAATAACAACCATGGTTTGTGTCAATAGCACAGCATTATTGATTAACTCAATCCGAATGTGAATGCAATCAAAAGCACCTAATAAATATTAATGCATTTTTTATATAATCTTTCTTTCTCCTCATATACAAATTATTACTATCTTTAAATGTATGTGTATGTATTTTGTAGATGGGTCTATTGGCCTTGTTACCACCATCTGAAAATTATGCACGAGATATTTTCATAATGGCTGTCATCTCAGCGATTATTGCCTCTTTGTTTAGTCTGCGTTTTTATTTGCGTATTACGGCGGGAAGGTGTTTCACCGAGGTAATAATTTTGTTTTTTTTTTTCTTTTCTGTTTTTGTTATGTTTAACGGAAACTTTTTTATTTCCACCCTTTTGCTCTGTCCCACAAATATATACTCTGACCCTATTGGCTATTGGCAATTCAAAAAAAAAAAAAAAAAAAAAAACATTAATAAATTTTCCTCTAAACTTCCACTCTTAATTTATTCAAATATTAAATAAAAAAGTAATTGTGGTTTTATGGAATTTCCTCTGTTAAATAAATTTACAATTCCTACGTAATCTTAATTGGGCATATCCACATATGTATGTATGTAATGTAAATAAAGAGGTGTAAACGACTTGTAGTAAGAAATAAATTACAACACTAGTACGGGTGAATTTGATCAGAGCTTAAAACAAAGATTGTAAAAAAGTTGATAAATATTATAAAAGCCTACTAAAGAATTTGTAGAGGAACTATGGCACACCTGTAGAATATATTATTTCTAACGAAATCATTACACTTTCTTCAAAAAAAGGACTGTGAAAGATATTTGACCAACCAAAAACTCACATACAAGACTAATTTTGAATATTAAAAAAAAAAAAATATTTTTATATTTATAGTGACATAAATGGGATTCCAAAATTATATGAAATCCAATGGATTTCAAATGTCAATTCCTTGTGCATGCGTCACTGGATTTTGTGTATGTAAACTTGTTTTAAAGTTCTAAAAATACAACTGGATATGATGTTTTGTTTAAGATTTTGATTTATACATTTTCATTTTTTATACTCTCCACCACCATTAGTATGGAGGGTATATTAGGGAGGGTATATTCCGTTTGTAACAAATCCAAATAATAACCTAAGACCTAACAAATCAGCGTAAAATTCTAAGACGATTTATCACTGTCTGTCCGTCCGTCTGTTGTAATCACGCTAGAGTTAAAACGAATTAAGATAGGAAGTTAAATTTTTGCGAAGATGGGCTATACCGGTCCACGATATCGTACGGCTCCCATATAACGGTATCTCCCGATATTCGGTATTTTGATGATTATAGGCACATTTTGGAATGAAATTGTCTGAAATTCTACACAAAGAGTTCTTTGTGGGTACTTTACCGCCCGTAAGAAAAATTTTTATATAGGTGCAAGATATCGTATATCCCCCATATGACGGTACCTCCCGCTATTCCGTATTTTGATGATTGTAGCCACATTTTTTAATGAAATTGTCTGAAATTCCACACAAGGAGTTCTCTCTGAGTACTTTACTCCCTGAAAGAGAATTGTCTATATAGGTCCACGATATCGTATATCCCCCATATAACGGTACCTCCCGTTATTCGGTATTTTGATGATTGTAGCCAAATTTTTCAATAGAATTATCTGAGAATCCACATCAGGAGTTGCTTCTGAGTACTTCATCCTTTGGAAGAGTATTGTCTATATAGGTCCACAATATTGTTTATCCCTCATATAACGGAACGTCCCGATATACGATATTTTTATGATATTACATTTTTCAATGAAATTGTCTGAAAATCCAGACAAGGAGTCCCTTCTGAGTACTTTATCCTCTGTAAGAGAATTATAGGCACATTTTCCAATGAAATTGTCTAAAAATCCGTACTAGAAGTTCTTTATAAACACTTTACCCCCTGGAAGAGAAATGTCAATATAGGCTCACGATATCGTACAGCCCACATACAATATTCGGTATTTTGATGATTTTAGCCACATGTTTCAATGGAATTTTGTAATATAATAGAAGTTCTAATCCATACTAGACGTTCTTTCTAAGCACTTTACCCCCTGGAAGAGAAACTTATATAAAGGTTAACGATATCATATAACCCACATACAACGGTGCCCACCGATATTCGATATTTTGCCGATTTTAGGGACATTATTCACCGGAGTTGTTTCAAATTTGGTATTTAGAGTTGGTAATGGGAACTACAGTCTTTGACAGAAAATTGTCTATGGAGGTTCAGGTCTTCGTATAGGCCCCATATATCAGTACCTGCCTATATTCGGTATTTTGGCGATTTTAGGTACAATATTCACCGAAATTGTTTGAAATTTCGTATTTGAAATTCCCAACAGGTTGCAGAAAATTGTCTATGCAGGTCCAGGTGTTTGCATAGGCCCGATATAACGATACCTCACTATATTCGGTATTTTGATGGTTTTAGCTACATTATTCACCGATTTTTTTTTACAAGTTTCGTATTTGAATATTGTAATAGCTTATGACGAAAGTTGCCTATGCAGGTTCACGCCTTCATATGAACCCCAATTTAACGGCTATTTTAAAGATTAACAAAAAAATTAACGGATTTTATGTTTTTTCTTAATATCCAAATTCGTTCCAAATGGTGGAGGGTATTCAAAGTTCGGCCCGACCGAGCTTAATACATTCCTACTTGTTCTTTCTGAATTTAACATCATTTAGTTAAATTGCTGCTGTTATTTCCCTTTTTTTACAAATGTGTTTACTTTGATGCCTAGTGTCGCAGGTTAAGCTGTTTCAAAGCAATTGTTTGTTTATAGCAATTGTTTGTTTAAAAGCTAATTAACCGATAATTATAACTTAGTGCAAAAACTTAAGTGTTTACATTACTCACAATTAAAATTGATAATAATTAATTAATTTTTTTTGCAACACTACAACATGGAGATCGGTTACGTTTTCACAAAGTTTCACTCTTTACGAAAATGGTTGAAAATAGATGTTTGGATCTAGAATAAATAGATTAATAGTAAAATGTTCTAATCGCCAAATTGGAAGGTTTTTTTGAAGGTGAAGGTTTTTTATTTTTCTATTTTTTTTTTCATTCACGAAAACATGCATAGGGTTCTATGTTCTTAAAGGTATGTGTTCAAAAAAAAAAAAATAAAAAAAAAAAAAAAAAAAAAAACAAACAGACCGACATCGTTTAATCGACTTAGAATTTTATGCTAATTATGAATATGTACATATACTTTATGGAGTCTACGAGAAGTATTTAGGGTTGTTACAAACGGAATGCCATATAAAAAACATATGAAATTCAGAAAAAAAAGTATGTATTTTGATTGTACGGTGCATATAATTTAATGATTGAAGATAATCTCGTACAAATGTTGACCACGACTGTGCCTTAAATGGTCCATCCGTTTAGTCCCATTTTGACACACTATTTCCAACATTTCGGGCGATATCACACCAATAAATGATTCAAGGTTGTCCTCCAATATTTCAATTGAAGCGGGCTAGTCTGAATAGATAATGAGCTTTAGAAAGTCTATACGACGGAATTAAGACTAGATGCATGTACTTAAAAATTTTGTGAAAATCGGTTCCGATATATCTAGAGCTTCCAAATATGTTTCATGCGATTTGGCGTTTAAGTTCCCCACATTCGTAATATGCACTCTTCAACAATAATATTTGGTACCAGGCCAGAAATATCTCTCTTAAATTTTATCAAGATCGTTCCAGATTTGAATATAGCTCCCATATATATCTTTATCTAGTTCCAAGTTTATTGTGCACCAAATGGTTTATATCTGTCAGAATTCAACCTAGAAGCCAGTGCTCAGAATTTGGTGAAAATCGGTTCAGTTATAGTTATATGTTTCATCCGATTTGTAGTCTTAAGTCCCTTACGTCCCTCGCAATAAGTGCCTAAAATTTGTCAAGATCGGTTCACATTTGGATATAACTCCCACATACATCTTTTTTCGATATCAGGTTTATTGTGCACCAAATGGTGAATCTCAGCCCCAATGGACTGCATTTTGGCACCTCAGCCCAGAAGCAAGTACTTTATTTTCTTGGTGAAAATCGGTTCACATATAGCTATAGCTCCCATATATATGTTTCATCCGATTTGGTGTTAAAATCCCTTACATGCATAATATGCACTCCACAACAAGGATATTTGATACCGGACATCCGATACAGCTCGGAAATGCCTCTGCCAGATTTTATAGAGATCGGTACAGATTTTTATGTACCTTGCCCCAATAAATATTTTTGAATATAATTCTTATCGAAGTTATACCAGACACTATACAGCAATATTATTTGGTACTAGAGAAACAAAAGCCTCCATCAAAATTGTCAATTCCGAGTTGGATAAAGTTCTCAAATTGTGACTACTCTAAAGCCTTTTGACCTTTTCTTAATCTTTTTTTTTTCTTATTTTCCTCTACTGACTCTACATTTTATTGATACCATGTATATACTAATATAACTTGATCCCTCCTATAATTGTTTTGTATTAAAAAATTCCGGATGTATGATAACACATGGAAACATTGGTAATTTGTCAAACATTGGTAATTTGTAGAACTTTTCTGGATCAATTTATTTAATTTTCCTTACAATTTGTTTTAAAGTAAAATATAAATTAATATTATAATTTGTCTTAAATATGTTTACAATAACTAATGACATTTTTATCATTTGTTCTTATCTTTAGACAAGAATGGAAGGCAAAACTGTTATAATTACTGGTGCCAACAGTGGTATTGGCAAAGAAACCGCTCGTGATTTGGCTAAACGCGGAGCCCGCATCATTATGGCCTGCAGAAATCTTGAAACTGCCAATGCTGTCAGAGGTGAGTAGTCATCTTCAACAAAATATCCAATAACTTCATATTAATTGCCCTCACGCCTTTTTATTACCCTCACCCTCTTACAGATGAAATTGCCAAGGAAACGGCCAACAACAAATTGGTGGTTAAAAAACTGGATTTGGGTAGCTTTCAGTCGGTGCGCGAATTCGCTGCTGATATTGTAAAGACTGAGAGTAAAATTGATGTTCTTATTCACAATGCCGGTATGGCCTTGGCTTTCCGTGGACAGACCAGTGTGGATGGCATTGAATTGACCATGGCCACAAATCATTTCGGTCCTTTTCTGTTGACACATTTATTGATCGACCTTTTGAAGAAGAGTGCTCCAGCTCGTATTGTAATTGTTGCCTCTGAGTTGTATCGTTTGGCATCGGTCAATGAAAACAACTTGAACCCAATTGGCACATTCCCCGCTGCCTATTTGTATTATGTGTCCAAGTATGCCAACATTTTCTTTGCCCGCGAATTGTCGAAACGCTTAGCCGGCACTGGTGTAACTGTTAACTTCCTACATCCCGGTATGATTGATTCCGGTATCTGGCGTAATATTCCATTCCCCTTGAACTTGCCCATGAAGGCTATTACCAAGGGCTTCTTCAAGACACCCAAGGGCGGTGCCCAAACCACCATCTACTTGGCCACATCCGACGAAGTTGCCAATGTTACTGGTAAATATTTCATGGATTGCAAAGAAGCTACATTAAACCCAGCTGCTATGGATGTAGAAAAGGGTATTCGTATTTGGAACGAATCCGTGAAAATTGTCAAATTGACTCCCCAAGATCCTAAAATTTAAATTAGACATTACATTGCAAAACCTAGTGACTGGTAATTTTTCATTTATATTAGTTTGTTTTTCTTTCAAACTTCATTCATATCTAAGTACGTTTGGTATCTATTTGATTATGTACTATAAGTTCACATTTTAATTTTTGTAATAAAATAAAAAGAGAAACATGTGGTTGTTTTAAATTTTCCCAGAGTAGGTTTTTAACCAAAATTTTCCAGAAAAATCAAATTTACTTTGTTTACTTCCTTCACTTTACATGAGATGTGTGATAATTTTTAGAAAATGTTAAAAGGTGTGTGAAGTACCAGATAAAGTTGACCGAAGTATTTCAAATTCATACTTCATCTAATGCAGAGAAAATATTGGTGTGGGCAAAATTACAAGAAATTCTAAAATTTGTGTCCAATTTTATGCGACATTATACATTCCGATAAATTCTATATTCATCTCAGTTTTAAGGTTGAGCGAAATATTTAGATATAGCAAGTTGTAAAGAATCGCTGATTCATTTCGCATGTTATGACAGATAAAAGTATTGAAAGTTGTGACCCTTTGTGAGTGAGGTACCAGAAGGGGTTCGCAGATATTAGCAAAAGTGTTTGTTAAAATTTGAAGAGAGTTGGAGGCTTATTTTTTGACCGTTTTGTTCTTCAAAAATTTGAAGCCTATGTGGGACAGGTAGTAAAAAATATGGTCCGACCTCTACCTATCTTTATAACAGATCTTGTGTTAAAGGAAATATTGAGATGTATCGAGTCTGGAATGGAATCGGATGTTAATTTCGCTTTTTATGAGACCATACCAGAAGGAGTGGACCGATATATCCCATCTTCACAACAGATCTTGTGCTAGTAGAAATAATGGGTTGTGAGAAATAAAAGGAGAACTTTATGCTTTTTCGTATTTTATAAACGTTTTGGTTATTCAAAATTCTTTGTGGGGGAGGTACCAGAAGGAATCGTCCGATTTCCACCGTTTTTATAACAGATCCTGTTTTGATAGAAATGTTCAGATGGTCCAAGTCTAAATGGAATCGGATGTTAATTTAGTGTTCTATGAGCTTCATGGATATTCAAACTATCGAACTTTTGTGGGGGAGGTACCAGAAGGAGTGAACCGATAAATTCCATCTTAATTCCAATATTGTAATATGTGAAATTTGAAGGCATTCGGACGCTTACATCACATTTTATAAAAGTTGTAATTATTCAAACTATTGACACTTTGTGGAGGAGACACTTAATGGAGTGGACCGATATTATCCATTTATGCACCCGACGTACAACTGACGCTAATATTGGGATTTGCAAAGCTGGAGCAAAATTGGATTATTGCTTCTCTCTCAGTGCAGAATATTTGTTATACTCTACAACACTATGTGTTGAGGGTATTATAAGTTTGATTGGGCCAAAAATTATGTAACACCACGAAATATTGATTTCCCACATAGGAAAGTATATATGGATCTTCCTATCTCGCCGAGCTGAGTCGATCTAGCTATGTAGGTCCGTCCGTCTGTCCATGTTAGTTTGTAATCACTCTACAGGTCGCAATTATGGCCCGATCTTCACGAAATTTAAAATGTAGGTGGGGTTAAGGTCAGAATATAACCCTATTTCTTTTGGAGAGGATTGCATAATATTTAGGGGTTGAAATGGACCAAAAACTGAAAAATTTGCTGATTTTGCAGTTGCTCTACAGGTCACAATTATAGACCAATCGACGCGGAATTTCGCATGTAGCTAGAGTTTAGGGCGGGGAAGAAGCCTACCAATTTGGGTGGTCATCAGATAATATTTAGGGGGTAAAAGAGACCATATTTTTTTTGTTGAAAAAATTCAAAATTTTTCATTAAACCGCGAATATTTTAAATCGCGGCGAAATCACAAAGCCATGACAAGGTTACTCCTGATCTTTACAGTGATGTTAACATCCAACAAAACGGATATATAGCAAAATATGTGCGATATATATGTTTATCAAAGAAGATATGCTTGAAAAATCTCTTATATGTCAAGAACGGCTGAACTGATTTCGACAGTTCTCATTAATTCATAATGGCCTCTTGGCAGAAAAGAAAAAACGCCTAAAAAAATTGCATAAAAACATCTCTCTAAAGATGAAAATATTGATTTTGTAAAATTTTCTCATATTTTTTCAATTTTGTCATATTTTTGGCATATTTTCATTTTGAATTAAACATTTGGTAATATTTCTACAGCTAACAAAACTAAGTAGTTAGGATTTCAGGATATCATATACAGATCGCATTTATGGCCCGATCCTTACGAAATTTCGCATGGGGATCAGATGAGGGTCAGAATAGAAGCCAACTCTTTTTGGAGATGATCGCCATATATTTAGGGGTTGAAATGGACCAAAAACTGCAAAATTTTCAGCAGATCGTAATTATCGCCCGGTCCTCACGCACGACTTTTGTAGGCAAAATACGAAAATGTCCATTCTAGTGACTTTTTGGAGAATTCACAAATACAGGAAAGACGCACTTCTGACTATTTCGTTAACGCTGATTTCGATGAAGAATATAGTCAAATGTCTGTATCTCATATAGATGCGTTTTAGTCAAAAACCAATAATAAATGTTAATCTTTTGCCACTTCTGAGAGATTATGGGTCTTTGGGAAATATTGGTTCCAGATGTAGGAAGACCATTTATGTGCAACATCTTCCAATAAATTGGAAATGAGCAAATTAGTTTAAGTTGCTATTATTCGAAAATTAGAGAACGAAACCTGATGGTTTTCTTTTATTATTTGTCACAATATCTTGTGGAATTCTTTCGAGTATCTCGCCTATATAAACTGTATCGTTTATTATAGTGTTGTAGGGTATTCAACGGTCGGCCCCGCTCGACTGTAGCCCTTGCTTACTTGTTTTTTTTTTTTTTTGAAAATGTCGAACTTTTATGGGGGAGGTACCGGAAGGAGTGGACCGATATATTCCATCTTATCACCAGACCTTGGGTTAGTAAAATATTGGGATATGTGAAATTTGAAGACAATCGGACTCTTACATCACATTTTATAATTTTAATTAATAACAAGTAAAAAAACATTAAGTTCGGCCGGGCCAAACTTTTAATACCCTCCACCCTAGGGTAAAAGAACATTAGAAGAAATGTGGCAAAAAACATTAAAATGCCGAATATCGGGAGGTACCGTTATATAGGGGCTACACCAACACGTGCACCTATAATTACAATGTTTCGCCACACGAACTAGGACCCATTATGACCCACAAATACCAACTTTTACACAAATCAGTGAAAAAATGTGGCATAAATCATCAAAATACCGAATATCGGGAGGTACCGTTATATGGGGACTATACCAGAACGTGGACCTATACATGCAATGTTTTGCCACACGCTCAGGGACCCGTTGTGACCTACAAATACCAATTTTCAGACAAATCCGTGAAAAAATGTGGCATAAATCATCAAAATACCGAATATCGGTAGGTACCGTTATATGGGGGCTATACCAAAACGTGGACCTATACATGCAATGTTTTGCCACACGCTCAGGGACCCGTCATGACCTACAAATACCAATTTTCAGATAAATCCGTGAAAAAATGTGGCATAAATCATCAAAATACCGAATATCGGGAGGTACCGTTATATGGGGACTATACCAGAACGTGGATCGATATATCTCATTTTCAATACCAACCATCCTAGGGACAATACACACACTTGTGCCAAATTTCAAAGGTCTACGTCAAATAATGTGGGCTCTATCGTGATTTCAACAGACAGACGGACAGACAGACAGACAGACGGACAGACAGACGGACATCGCTAAATCGTCTTAGAATTTTATGCTGATTATGAATATATATACTTTATGGGGTCTACGACGAATATTTAGAGGTGTTACAAACGGAATGACAAAGTTAATATACCCTCCTACCCATGGTGGAGGGTATAAAAATGTTAATCCTTTGTGGGGGAGGTACTTGATAGAGTGGGCCGATGTTGTCCGTTTTCGCACCTGCCCTAGTAATAATGGAAATATTAGGATTTGCAAAGTTTGTGCAAAATCGTATTATCGTTTTACTTTCGGTGCAGAAAATATATTTGTTGAAATTTCGACCTTTTGTGGGGGAGGTACCAGTAGGGTTGGACATCTCTGAATTCGATCTAAGTTTGGCAAAAATATTAAAATAAATTTGAAACAATTTCAATCATCAAAATACCGAATATAGGGATTCTGTCGAAGGATGTAGTACCATTAGGAACTAGTGTGACACAAATGATCAAAATACCGAATATCTGGGGTTAGATTGACAGTTCCAACATAATGGGATGTTTCTCACATAATGAGAAGACATGCTGTCAATTTACGGCTAATTCGCCAATTTAAGGAAAATTGTAGCTTAAACATCCAAAAACACTATATCAGCCGGTACAGTTAAATGGGGGCTCTAACAAAACATGGGCCTACTGGGCCCATTTTCAATACCAAAAGTCCTGCAGACATAAATAAGTAAAAGTAAAATTGGATCAACCTACTTCATTTTCTTCGGAAGCTTGAGTGATTTCAACAGACGGACGGACATCGCTTAATCGACATAAAATTGTTTCCTGATCAAGAAAATATTTACTTTGTGGAGTCAAAAATTTGTTTTATTATTTCGAGGTGTTACAAATGGAATGACAAACTTAATATAGCCTCCATACTATGGTGGAGGGGCCGCCCATGAGTTAACCTACAACACCATAATTTACCTTAAAGTTTCTGTAGACCAGAAATATTTTTGTAAAGAATGAACGAAACTCTCAAAATATAGATAGTCCTATAAAAAGTTTTTCCACCCTAAAAATTTCTTCCAAATATAACGTCTTGTTTCCTAATTTTCAAATGTCAATAAACAAGCATCAATATAAAGGTCAGAAGTGGCCTCTTCATGTATATATAATTTTCAGTGTCAAACATATTCGCGGTTGAATGAAAATTTTTGTATTTTTCACACAAATGCTGTGATCGATCCATCCATTACTCCCCTTTAATATTACCCGATAACCATCCAACAGGTGGTTATATTTTCATAGAATCACTTTCTGAGTCGATTTTTGCATGTCAATCCGTCCGTCTGTCCATGTCTTTTTGTGAACAAAATGCAGCTCGCATTTTTTGCCCGATTGGCTTCTATCTTATGCTAAACTCCAACCACGTGTAAAATTTCGCGTCGATTTGTCTCTAATTGTGACATGGGTATAACAAAATTTCTATTTTGCCCAATCAAACATATAATACCCCCAGCAACAAGAATGTTGATATTGGCACCGAAGCAGCTACTAGTCTTATAATCTAGTCATATTATAGATAACTGTTTTAGTTTAGAGCAGTTTTGGTTCATATTTCGCATTAAAGTAAAACACAGCTACTATTCTGTTGGAATAACATTTACATTTCTAAAGCATACTTTAAGGCTTTGTAGGAATATTAAGCCATAAGGAAATTATAGTTAAACCAATCTCTCAATCAACAGTAAACAGAAAGTTACCAATTTTTATGCCCTACACCACATAGTGATAAGGGTATTATGTCTTTGTGAATTTGTTTGTAACATGGAGATGGAAGCGAGATAGACCCATAGTTTGAGGATTTTCATAGAATCACTTTCTGAGTCGATTTTTGCATGTCAATCCGTCTGTCCATGTATTTTTGTAAACAAAATGCAGCTCGCATTTTTTGCCCGATTGAGACGAAATTTTCCAAACAAGATTTGTTTGGCCCAAGGACGAACCCTATTGAAATTGGTGAGAATCGGTTCAATTTAGATATAGCCCCCATACCGATTTCGGGTTAATTGTGTACCAAATGGCCAATATAAGTCCAAATGACTTGATTTTTGGCACATCCGACCGAATTCAGCCTTAAAGCAAGTACATCATCATCCCATATATACCTTCGTCCGATTTTAATTTTATAGTGTGCCATATATGTAATATTCCTCCAAATAGGATGTGTTTTAGTACATGCAACCGAATTATTCCAGCGACAGCTCATTATATTGTTTACAAGCGTACAAAAGCATTTTGGTGGAATTTTCCAGAAAAAAAGTTACTCGTGAAGGAATTCAAGCGTGATAGTGTGATTTCTTTACATTTGGCTGGAAAACCAAAAATGGCTATCGTTAGAGCACTCCAGCATTTAAATGTGAATAAATCTTTTGTGTCTCGTACCATTGCTCGTTACCGTGCAACATCAGCAGAAATGGTTCGAAAAGTAAAGAAGCGACTTGATTGAAAAATGAGCTTGGGGTAAAGTCATTGAAGGAGGGTGTATTGAAGCTCTGGTAACAGGTAAAGTAACATTTTGGCCGCAGACCTTGGACATTCCAACAGGACTCAGCACCATCGCACTCAGCACACGCCACCCAAGAATGGTCACAAAATAAGGTTCCTCGCTTCAATTCCAGCGCACAATGACCACCAAAATCTCCAGATACCAATCCGTTGGACTATTGTGTCTGGAGTATTTTGGAAAGCAAGGTTGGCACTAAACAATACCAAAGTGTCGATCACCTCAAGCAAGCGCTTCGTCGGGAATAGACCCAAACACCGCAGAGCAACATTCGGGCAGCGTGTGACGGTTTCATTGGCCGTTTGAAGGCCATAATTCGTGCCAAAGGTGACCAATTCGAAGAAGTCTAAACTTATTCTAAAATTTGATGCCATTCCTACATTTTTATACCCTCCACCATACATAGTATGGAGGGTATATTAAGTTCGTCATTCCGTTTGTAACTCATCGAAATAGTCATTTTAGACCCAACAAAGTATATATAATCTTGATCAGCGTAAAATTCTAAGACGATTTAGCCCTGTCCGTCCGTCTGTCCGCCTGCCCATCTGTTGTAATCACGCTACAGTGTAAACGAATTAAGATAGGAAGCTAACATTTTGCACAGATCTCTCTTTTGTCTGCAGGCAGGTTAAGTTCGAAGATGGGCTATATCAGTCCACAATATCGTATAGCCCCAATATAACGGTACCCCCCGGTATTCGGTATTTTGACGATTTTAGCCACATTTTTCAATGGAAGTGTCTGAAATTCCACAAAAGGAGTCCCTTGTGAGTATTCTACCCTCTGAAAAGAATTGTTTATATAGGTCCACGATATCGTATATCCCCCATATAACTGTACCCCCTGATATTCGGTATTTTGATGATTTTGGCCACATTTTCAAATCGTATGGTCTGAAAATCCACACAAGGAGTTCTTTGTGAGCATTTTACCCCCTGAAAGGGAATTGTCTATATAAGTCCGTAATATCGTATATCCCCCATATAACGATACCCCCAATATTCAGTAGTTTGATTATTTTAGCCACTTTTTCCAATGGAATTATCTAAAAATCCACACAAGGAGTTCCTTGTGAGTACTTTACACCCAGACATATATTTGTCTTAATAGGTCCACAATATCATATATACCCCCATATATCGGCACCTTCCTATATTGTAAAGATTTAAAATAAAATTTAATGGATTTTATTTTTTTGAAAATTTTCTAATTCGTTCCAAATGGTGGAGGGTATTCAAAATTTGGCCCGGCCGAACTTACTGCTTTTTTAGTTATTTGCTTTTATTCCATAAAATAAAAAAAAAATAAAATAAAAATGTAAAAATTATGGCTTTTGACTTTGTTGCAGTTTTTTTATCTCACCCTGTATAGACCTGAATCCTGTCAGAATAGTTAAAAATTATATGCAACAAGTTGTTTTCATATATCTCATATTTATCTTCTTTTTTAAAATAAGCTAAATAGCGCTAAAATTAATGAAATGCCTATAGTTTTTTAAGCCAGTAAGGAAAAGCAAAAAGTAGGGCGGGGCCGACTATATGATACCCTGCACCACTATGCATAACAAACATGCCAAACAAATTTCATCTCTTTCGGATAATAAATGTGACCTGCATTTTGTTCACAATAATACCTGTACGGACGGACTGATATGCATAAATCGATTCAGAAAGTGATTGTGTGAAGATTACTTAACTATGGGTATATCTCGCTTCCTTCTCCCTGTTACAAACAAACGCACAAAGACATAATACTCTTACCACTATCTGGTGTAGGGTATGCAAATATGATCTGAACTGTGTTATCTTCAATTGCATGACAAAACTAGTTAATAGCTTCAAAGCGCACCTCACAATGAACGCTTCTGCCAAACATTGATTTTAAAAATATTTTGTTTTTATACCCTACTATGGAGGGTATATTAATTTTGTCATTCCGTTTGTAACTCCTCGAAATACTCATGCCAGACCCAACAAAGTACATATATTCTTGATCAGCGTAAAATTCTAAGACGATTTAGCCATGTCCGTCTGTCTGCCTGTGTGTCTGTCTGTCTGTCCGTCTGTCTGTTGTAATCACGCTATCTTTCGAACAAATTGAGATAGAAGGCTAAAATCTTGTATACATGTATATTTAAGTTCGTAAATAGGCCATGTAGGTCCAAGTTATCATATAGACCCCATATAACGGTACCTCCCGATATTCGGTATTTTGATGATTTTAGCGACATTATTCACCGGAATTGTTTCAAATTTGGCATTAGAAGTTCGTAATGGATACTACAGCCTAATACAGAAAATTATCTGTGCAGGTCCACTTCTTCGTGTAGCCCCATATAACGGTACCCCCAGATATTCGGTATTTTGATGATTTTAGCGACATTGTTTACCGGAATCGTTTCAAATTTTGTATTTGAAGTTCGTAATGGATACTTCAACTTAAATCAAAAAATGAGCCATGTAGGTCCACGTCTTCATATAGCCCCTATACAACGGTACCCCCCGATATTCGGTATTTTGATGATTTTAGCGACATTATTTAACGGAATCGTTCCAAATTTGGTATTTGAAGTTTGTAATAGAGACTGCAGCATAAAACAATAAATGGGCCATGTAGGTCCACGTCTTCATATAGCCTCCATATAACGGTACCCCCCGATATTCGGTATTTTGATGATTTTAGCGACATTATTTACCGGGATTGTTTCAAATTTCGCATGTGAAGTTCGTGATGGATACTTCAGCCCATGTCAGAAAATTGTCTGTGCATGTCCACGTCTTCGTATAGCCCCCATATAAAGCTACCCCCTATATTCGGTATTTTGATGATTTTAGCTACATTATAAACAGATTTTTCTTCAAGTTTCGCAATTAAATATTGTGATAACTTATGAGAAAAGTAGCCTATGCAGGTCCACGTCGTCGTATGGGTATTCGGTATTTTTAATATTTTAACAGAATTTTTAACGGATTTTATTATTTTTTTTTTTTTTGAAATTTGCCAAATTTGTACCAAATGGTGGAGGGTATTAAAAGTTCGGCTCGGCCGAACTTACAGCTTTTTTACTTGTTATTTTTCAGTACAATCAATACATACAAAAACAAATTGACAGAAGTAGGACACACTTAGAAAAATAGCTAGTAGCTCTACCTTAAAATTTTATTGTACGCTTTTAGTATATGCTTTATACTAATAATTTAGGCTTTCTTCTACAACTAATATGTAGCTATTATTTCCGCCTACTTAAATTGTGCACAAAATTAAATCATATAATTTTACATCTTTTGGATCAAAACGTTGGTGGGAATTTTGGTTTATTCAGCAATTGTATTGATTTAATTCCCAAAAGCAGAGTCAAAATTACTGAGAAATTATCAAAGAATCAATTCACAACGTATTATTCGCTGAAACTTGATACTTTCAGTTGTAAGAAAAAATCAAGTTCATTCAATCTCGAGGCTCAAAAAAAAAAAAAAAAAAAACACAAGAACTGGTCTTTACTCTCTCCACTCACAGGGAATAAGTAAATGAAATTAACTTGTAAAGGATATTAACAGAATATCCTTGTACAAAAGGTTCCCACACTACATCATATTTTTTCTGGTCATTGATAAAAATCTAATTGCCACCAATACACTGACAGTGTTTAAAGGATGGTTGGTAGTCGTCGTCGTCGATGTCATTGTGCAAGTTGCAAAGCGAAACGACATAATAACCTGTTGAAATGTACACGAGAATACTCGGCAGCAATCAAGGGAGGTCCTTGCCACAAAATATGAAATCAATTCTCAAAGGACTGCGGGAGACCAACAAAACCCAGCAAAGATTATTTGGCAGAGATAAGGATATTGGGCAACACAAATATACCAGACGACACAAACACACCCCTTTTCATCACCACAGTCACTAAGGGTAAACAACGATGTCTACAATATGTTTTTCATGTTGTCGATCGTTCTGCCCATTGTGCGGTCGATTTTAATCCTTCTGAAGATAAACAAGACAAACCAACCATCCAGTAAGCCACAGAGTGAGAAGATAAAGACCCATCATTGGCATGGATAGCGAATGACACGTGGCATAAGCTTTTTGCTGTCATTTATTGTGATAATCATCGGCGTCATCAAGTGATGGTAATTTGCCACAAAGAGTTCCTGTGTACGTGTATTTGCAAAAGGACTGTAATTGAAATTCAATATTTTAGCAAATGATTAGCATTTATTTAACACTGACAATTTGGTAATTGAAAAAGAAACACTGGTAGCTGCCTAGATAAAGGGAGTGAGTTATGATTACGGAGATAATTACAGTTATTTGGCTAAGGATTACACTCCGTTTAAGTAGTTAAGTAAATATGTATACCACAATGTATACCATGTATTAAACGTGAGAAATTTTGTTCTAAAGCGACCTATTTTTTTTCAAATATTTTAAAGATAATAATCATTGAAGGTTCAGGCGTGCGAAAATAGGTTGAAAAGGTTTTTGTATAATATCCAAATAAGAAGGAGATAGTTGGAATTTCTGGAGACCAAACAATAATTACAAACTTTAAGTTATAAAAACTATTTTGCGTTACATATAAACCTGGTATAGATATGTACCTGGGCATATGATCACTTATGTGTGAAAATTAAATTCAAAGCATATGGACCCAAAGTGTGTTAATTTTTTAAATTAGACCGAATATTAAAAACAAGTAAAAAAACATAAAGTTCGTCCAGACCGAACACCGCCATTGGTTCAAGAAAACAATCTATATATATAAAAATCAATTGTTGTTTGTTGGTAACGGAATCAGTTGAAAACGGCTGGACCGATTTGCATAATTTTTTGTACAAACGTTCGTCATACCACGAGTTAGGTTTTTAAAGAAAAAAATATTGACCACGCCTACTTTTACGCCCACTATCTTGATTTATCTAAAATCTTTATATTTGCCAGATAATGAAGATATTGGTTTGAAAATTATTACACGAGATACTGTTGACTTTCCCTCCAAACTTAGGAATTTATTTGGGCGCCAGGGAACTGACCACGCATACTTCTAATCCGTCTATATATAAGGAAGTTGTGTTAGTTACTACGCTTATAACTCAAGAACCGCTGATCTGATTTTAACGATTTACACAAATTCGGAATTGGCTCTTGGCAGAAAAGGATAAAGTCCAAAAATCGCGTAAAAATGTGAAATTTTAAAATTTTCATTTTGACTTTTGAAGTGTACAATAATAATGTTTTATTTGCATTATTATACCCTCCACCTTGGAAAGGAGGGTATATTAACTTTGTCATTCCGTTTGTAACATCCTTAAATATTCGTCGTAGACCCCATAAAGTATATATATTCATAATCAGCATAAAATTCTAAGTCGATTTAACGATGTCCGTCTGTCTGTCTGTCTGTCCGTCTGTCTGTCTGTCTGTCTGTCTGTCCGTCTGTCTGTCTGTCTGTTGAAATCACGATACAGCCCACATTATTTGACGTAGAGCGCCAAAATTTAGCAGAGCAATTGGTATTGTGTCTAGGATGGTTGGTATTGAAAATGAGATATATCGGTCCACGTTCTGGTATAGTCCCCATATAACGGTACCTCCCGATATTCGGTATTTTGATGATTTATGCCACATTATTTAACGGATTTGTCTGAAAATTGGTATTTGTAGGTCATAACAGGTCCCTGTATGTGTGGCAAAACATAGCATATATAGGTCCACGTTTTGGTATAGCCTTCATATAATGGTACCTCCCGATATTCGATATTTTGATTATTTTTGCCACAGTTTTTAACGGATTTGTCTAAAAATTGGTATTTGTTGGTCATAATGAGTTCCAGCTCCGGTGGCGAAACATTGCATGTATGGGTCCATGATTTGGTATAGCCCCCATATAACGGTACCTCCCGATATTCGGTATTTTGATGGTTTTTGCAACATTTTTTCACTGATTTGTGTAAAAATTGGTATTTGTGAGTCATAATGGGTCCCAGTTCGTGTGGCGAGTCATTGTAGTTATAGGTCCACGTTTTGGTATAGCCCCCATATAACGGTACCTCCCGATATTCGGTAATTTGATGATTTTTGCCCCTTTTTTTCACGTATTTGTCTGAAAATTGGTATTTGTAGGTCATAATGGGTTCTAGCTCCGTTGGCGGAACCTTGCATGTGTAGGTCCACGATTTGGTAGAGCCCCCATATAACGGTACCTCCCGATATTCGGCATTTTAATGGTTTTTGCCACATTTCTTCTAATGTTTCCTTTACCCTAAGGTGGAGGGTATTAAAAGTTTGGCCCGGCCGAACTTAATGTTTTTTTTACTTGTTTTTTTTTAATTTTACTATTTCGGAATGTACATTTGTAGTGTTTTTTTTTTTTTTTTTGAATTCTAATGTGTAGTGTAGTCTTTTTGGGTAGTAGAAAGCGACGAAAATTATGGAGTGGCGGAACTGAATAGATGATGTCAAAATGATTTAACGTGGTCAAATCAAAACTGCTAAAAATCAAAAAAGAGCATATTGCACTGCAAAAACTCTAACATATGGAAAAACTGAGAACATTTTTTCAATGGAATCAAATTTCAAAATATTAGTAAGGACCAAACTTCGTAAGGACCTTTAAATATTGGCTGTAAAAAAACAGCGAACAAGTTGAAGATTTTTTTTCAATTTGTTTATTAGTTACTATGCTTATAACTCAAGAACGTTTTGACGGATTTTCACAATTCATACAACTTCGGAATGGAATCTGGCAAAAAAATTGCGTAAGATATGCCAATAAAAATATAAAAGAAGAAATCCTTTTGGCGTGAAATTTTTTCAATTTAAAAACTATATAGAAGTGTACATTTTTTATTGTTTTGAATTCTGAATGAATAATATCAAAAATGAAATAGTACGCAATAAGATGTTAAATGGCGATCTTTCATGTCTGAAATTGGCATTTAGCTTTCAACTCCAGGATCTACAGCTGGAAGATGCGAACACATTTAAATAAACAACCTCTGTGGACAATTTTATACTTCAAGGATTGTCTTCTTCTAAAATACCAAATTTGAAACAATTATACGCGTAAATGTGTGGATTATCAACATACCCAATATAGGTAGGTATCGTAATGTGTGTTAGACAAATCCGAGGAGAAATGTGTCCAAAAGGTGAACCGATAGATCATTTTCAATACCAACCATCCTATACACAATACAAATTTTTCAAACAATGTGGGCTATATGGTAATTTAAACAAGCAGACATACAGACGGACAAATCGACTTAGAGTTTTATGCTGATTATGAATATATATGCATATTTAATGGGGCCTATGAGGAACATTTAGTGATGTTACAAATGTAATGAAAAGTTAATATACCCTCCTTTCCAAGGTGGATGATATAACAGCATTAAAGACTAAAATTAATCAAACATGTTCCACTTTAAACTACATATACCAGTAAGAACTTTTGGATAATAATGTTAAACTTTTCAAAAAACCATAAAGTGGGTGAAACCGTTATTTGGGTGGCATACCAAAACGCGAACCTATATAGGCAATTTTAGGCTTCAAGGATTGTCATCTACCACATCTTCTTAAATACCACATTTGAAACAATTTCGTGGGTAAATGTGACTATGATTATCAAAATACCGAATTTCGGTGGCTATCATTATAGTAAAACGTGGACCTATACATACATTATTTCGCCTCCGGAGCTAGAACTCATTATGACCTACAAAAACAAATTTTTAGACAAATTCGTAGAAAAATGTGGCAAAAATCATCAAGATATCGAATATCGGGAAGTACCCTTGTATAGGCGCTATACCAAAACTTGGATCTATACATACAACGTTTCGCCACACAAACTAGAACCAAATACCAACTTTTAGACAAATCCGTTATATGGGGCTATACCAAAACGTTGACCCATATATACTATGTTCCGCCACTGTAGCTAGAACCAATTGTGAACTACAAGTACGGATTTTTAGACAAATCCGTTGAAAATGTGGCAAAAATCATCGAAATACTGAATATCCGGCGGTACCATTATGGGGTACTATATCAAAACATGGACATATATATACTATGTTCCGCCACCGGAGGTTGAACCTATTACCAACTACAAATACCAATTTCTGGACAAATCTGTGGGAAAAATCATCAAAATAGCGAATATCAGAGGGTACCTTTATATGGGGACTATACAAAATCGTGGCCCTATACATACAATGTTGCGCTGCCGGAGCTAGAACTAATTATGACTTACAAATACCATTTTTTACAAATCCGTGAAAAAAATCATCAAAATACCGAAAATCCGGAGGTAGCGTTAAATGGCGGCTATACCAAAACATGGGAAAATTATTAAGATACCGAATATCGGGAGGGTGGTATGCAATATATACAATGTTTCGCAATCGGAGCAAGAATCTATTATGACCTACGAATACCAACTTTTAGACAAATTCGTGGAAAAATGTGGCGAAAAACATCAAGATACCGAATATCGGGAGGCATCATCATATGGGGCTATACAAAAACGTGAACCGATATGTCTTACTTTCAATATCAACCATCCTAGACACAATACAAATTTTGAAACTGTACGTCAAATAATGTGGGCTGTATCGTGATTTCAACAGACAGACAGACGGACATATAGACATCGTTAAATCGACTTAGAATATTATGCTGTTTATAAATATATATACTTTATGGGGTTTACGACGAATATTAAGGGATGTTACAAACGGAATGAATTATATTCCCTCCTTTTCAAGGCGGAGGGTGTAAAAATCAGGATGAATCGTTCAATGCAACAATGACCCAAAGTACTTCAATATTTCGAAAGGGTGGTGCCATATAGTCTTTTATCGAATGTAAGACGATGTGAAAAGTTTTGACTAATTCGGATACACCGGATTTATGAGTTTTAGAAATGATAATCTGTCGCGCAGGTGCTAAAGGTATTACTCAGTAACATGTACTTAGTGAATTTATGCTCTCATTTATAAATATTGCAAAAATTATCGAACTTTAAAAGGGAAAATTTTTGTACGTTTGATTGTTTGTAATTTATGGACTTGAAAACCGCTGAATAGATTTTCCTGAAATTTTTCAAATAGACTACAGCATTTCCAGAAAGTAACATAGGCTATATATATTTGAGAAATTCCACTTCGAACTGGGGATATAGCATCAGAATCGAAGGTACCTCCCAAAAAATAGATTTTATACATTCATATCTATTGATCGATTGCTAAATTAGATTTGGATATAGGCCCCATATATTTTTCGTCCGATATCATGTTTTTGATTCACCAAACACGCTATGTATCCTAAATTGCAATGACATTTGAAACGTGTGATGGAATTTGGTCTAAAAATGTATTTTATAAATTATATTGAAATCGGTTTAGGTTCGGATATATATATTTTCAGCCGATTTCATGTATTTGATGCCCCAAACACGATATGTATCTCCAATTTCAATGAAATGTGGAATACGTAACGGAATTCGGAACAAAAATAAATTTTGTAAAATTATATTGAAATCGGTTCAGATTTGAATATAGCTCCCACATATATTTTTGGCCGATTTCATGTGTTTAATACATCAAACACGCTGTGTATGTCAAATTTCAATGAAATTTCGCAATAAGTGACAAAATTTGGTACAAAAATTAATTTATCAAATTATATTAAAATCGGTAGTATACAGCTCCCAAACATGCGTGACGGAATTTGGTGTAACAATAAATAGTTTCAAATTATATTAAAACCGGTTAGATTCGGATATTATTTTATTAAGAAACCCAGACCCAACCGCCTTTGCTATGCTACTAGGCTAAAAGTAAAACCAGTAACCAAAAGTCAAAAGTAGATAGGGGCCAACTATATGACACCCTACACCACTATGCATATTTTGTAGAGTTCCCGTAACAAAACAATTTATTTTCAGTAGATCATACCACCTATCAACATATGGCTTTAGAACAGTTCTAATTTGGTTTACGAGGGAGCTTATATATGGGAGGCATATCCAATTCTGAATCGATTTTCACTAAATTTGACGGATACATTTTAATCTTTTTATATAAAAAAAATATATATCGGAGCTGAATTCCACAAAATGGAAACATACGTCCCGAACTTCACTCCATTTGGGCTGATATTAGCCACTATTTGCACAATAAACCTGAAATCGGACTAAGAATATATAGGAGCTAGTCCAAATCTGAAGCGATCTTGATAAAATTTGGCAGAGGTATTTCCGAGCTCTATAAGATATCAGATATCAAACATCATTCTTGTGGGGTGCATATTACGAATTTGAGGGACTTAAACACCAAATCGGATAAAACCTATACAGGGTTAGATGCAAAAACTGCAACCAACTTCAGACTGCTGTCATTACTAAGTCACTCGTCCGACAACTGTTAAAATTATTCCAGTGAAAGCTCATTATATTGTTTCAATCGTATAACTTTTATAAAGCGTGTTTTCGTGAGAATTTTCCAGAACACAAGGAACTTCGTGATGGAATTCAAGCGTGATAGTGTGATTTCTTTATATTTGGCTGGAACCACAAGTGGCTATCGTTAAAGCACTCCAGAATTTAAATGTGAATAAATCTTTTATGTCTCGTACCATCGCTTCTAACCGTGACACTGGTAGCGTAGTCCGACGTCAAGGAAGTGGACGGAAGTAAAGAAGCGTCTTGATCGAAACCCGCGTCGCCGTGGCCGAAAAATGACTCGTGATCTGAACATATCGCAATATTCTATTCGGCAAATATTGAAAAATGAGCTCGGGGTAAAGCCATTGAAATTCCAAAAAGTGCAAGAACTTACACCGCGACAGGAAGAAAATAGACTCAGAAGAGCTAAAGAGTTGCTTCGCTTGGCCGAAAGTGGCGAAATGCCGAATTTCGTTTTCTCCGATAAGAAAACATTCGTTGCCTAGCAGTTTGTAAACAAAAAAAAAAAAAAAAAAAAAAAAAAAAAAAAATGATCGAGTTTACTTGCCAAAGAGGTCAGCTGAAAATGTACACCTTCGGTTGGCCACCAGAACTCAAGCGCCGGCCATGGTGATGGTGTGGGCCGCCATAAAAGCCGATTGTCGCTCTCCGTTCATATTAATCGATCGTGGCATCAGAATAAATGCCGAATATTATCGCGAAAATACTCTGGAGGGTGTATATCTGGAGGGTGTATTAAAGCCTTGGGCACGCAAACATTTGGCCGCAGTTCTGGACATTCCAACAGGACTCGGCACCATCACACTCAGCACGCGCTGAGGTTCCTCACTTCATATCCAGCGCACAATGGCCACCAAAATCTCCGGATACCAATCCGTTGGACTATTGTTATTTTTGTCCTCCTGTGTCTGGAGTATTTTGGAGAGCAAGGTTGGTACCAAAAAATACCAAAGTGTCGATCACCTCAAGCAAGCGCTTCGCCGGGAATGGGTTAAAATATCGCAGAGCAATATTTGGGCAGCGTGTGACGGTTTCATTGGCCATAATTCGTTCGTAAAGGTGACCAATTCGAACAAATCTAAACTTATTCTAAATTTTGATATTATTTCCGACATTTTTTGCTATCATTCAATAAAATTTAAAAACCAGTAAAGAAAGTCTTAAAGTCGGGCGGGCCGATTTAATGATACCCTACACCACTTTGCTAATTTAGTAGAGCTGTCGAAGCATTTGTATCGAATATATCGAATATGCCGAAGCATTTGTATCTTTTAAATTCGGACTTGTATTGCCCATTTGGTGGACAATTAATTTGAAATCGGATAAAAATATGTATAGGAGCTATATCCAAATGGGAACGGATCTCGATAAAATTTGGCAAAGATATTTCTGAGCTGTATTTGATATATTTCCCTGAATATCGTTGTTACGGAGTGCATATTACGGCTGTGGGTAACAAATATGACAAATCGGATGAACATTATATATGGGAGCTATAGCTATATCTGAACAGATCTTCACCAAATTTGACATACTAGCTTCTAGACTCAATTCGTAAGTGCCAAATTTCATCCAATTTGGGCAAATATTAGACGTTTGGTGCACAATCAAAGGTAAATCGGACGAAGTTATATATGGGAGCTATATCCAAATCTGAACCGATCTCGATAAAATTTAGCAAATGTATTTCTGAGCTGTATTTGATATATTTCCCTAAATATTGTTGTTATAGAGTGCATATTACGGCTGCGGAGGACAAAAATAACAAATCGGATGAAAAATATATATGGGAGCTATAGCTATATCTGAACCGATTTCGATCAAATTTGACATACTTATTTTCAGGTCCAATCTAATCGTACGTGCAAAATTCCATACTATTCGGACTGATATTACACGTTTGGTGCACAATAAAAGGCAAATCGGACGAAGATATATATGGGAGCTATATCTAAATTTTGACCGATTATCTCCAATTTCAATAGGGTTCGTCCTTGTACCAAACAAATGATTTGTGCAAAATTTCATCTGGATAGGGCAATAAATGCGAACTGTACTTTGTTTACAAAAATACATGGACAGACGGACGGACGGACATGCATAAATCGACTCAGAATGTGATTCTATGCAGATCATCAAAAGGAACTATGGGTCTATCTCGTTTCCTTCTGCCTGTTACAAACAAATGCACAAAGACATAATACCCTGACCACCTTGTGGTGTAGGGTATAATTATGGCATTTGACTTTGTTGCAGTTTTTTTATCTCATCCTGTTTTGGGAACACAAATTAACAATTTTCAGCAAACTCGTGTAAAACCTATGACTAATACGCTCAAAAACCATAAATCGGGCAGTACAATTTTATAGCGGCTTTATAAAAACTTGGATATTTTCGATACAAAAATTTATGGACTTAAAATACATTTGGGTATAATTTTATCAAACCATTTTGTTCCTTCGAAAGCTAAAACGGTTTACACAGACGGGGGTTTAAATTCCTTATTTCGAGCAATTACACTTATTTATAAAAGTTTACAGCTGTTGCTTAGGTGCAATACTGAGTATCTTTTATTATTAAACTTCGCTAATTTGTAGTACGAATTTCTTAAAATCGTCCTAATTTCAAACCTTCATACTAATAGAAAGCCTGTTGCAAAGTTTCAAGATGCTTGACACTGCTATTTCGATGGATCTCTGAAAATCAGTCAATCATTATACTACTGTTACACAAAAAAAAAAAAAAAAATTGAGCGACTTTCAGTCCTAGATTCAAAACCTATATAATGTACTTCTCTGCTAATAACATTTACTATATTTAAAATGTGCTAATTTTAATGAAAGTAACTCTCTCTTGAATATATTATTCTAATTAAACCCATAGTATGTATGTATATTTTCACATGCACACAAAAATAAACACACTTAGATATCTATCTATTAATTTCGATATGAGCTCGTTTGTATGCTGCATTAAGGTCACCCCTTCTTCACAGTGTATCCAATTTCATGAAATGAAAAAAAAAAAAAAAACAACAATAACAACTAAAAACTGATATTTGGCGCACTTTCTTTAAGAGCCAGCCTTTGGTCGCATAGTACAACAAGAATTGGTTGCAATAACAGAAACAACTTTAAAATTACACTTTTCAAAAACAAACCAACAACAAACAACAAATAATACAAGCAATGTCGTGTAGACGAAACGTCACAACCGTGAAGCGTTGAATAAGTGAAATTCAATACTTTTTGATTGAGACAACGGACAGTGGCTGATATTATTAACAGTATTTTTTCAATATACTACAGCCAGCTATTGATCCTTCCCGTCGGTTAGCAACAACCCGCATATTCAAGGGGTATTTTTTGCTGTTCAAGTGACAGTCGCTCACTCAAGTGTCCAGTGAGTAGCTAGCAGTTTGAATGTTTGAAAAGAAACTTCTTAAAATCTATCGAATTTGTATTTCCTAA